>NC_135545.1:11574359-13018734 GCF_045843805.1 Urocitellus parryii | reverse complement strand
GAGTTCAGACTCTGTCGTGCTGGGGAAGCTCTGGGAACTCACGGAAGGGGGCTCCTAAGTCCTGTTTGGAGGAGTGGGTCCAGAGGGTCCTGCTTTTGCATGCAATGCGTGTTCTCAGGGACCTGTGGTGTCCCACCTGAGGGGGTAGGGGACGGTTTCCTGCCCTCGAGTCAAAGTGGGGATCTCAGAATTGAGGAGCTTAGGAGCTTTGAAAAAGGAGCCCAAATTCTGAGCCTCTGCATAATGGTACCTCAGAGATCAAAGGAGAGTTTCAGGGTTGCATGGGGGAGTCTCAATCTCTGTGTAAGGGTGGGAAGGATTAGGAGAGTCCCCATGGGATGCCTGTGAGGGAAGAACTTGGGATGAGAAGAGCTGAAAGGGAAAGGGCCCAGGGAAAATGTGTGTGGGAGGGTGTCTCTCAAGACCTGAGTTGCAGGGAACCCACGTGCGACCGAAATCTAGATAGGAGATCTGTGGAGGGGGCGCCCCCTGGGGGAAGAGGAGACCAAAGAAGTGTGCACCCGGCACCCCTAAACATGGGGAGCCATCAAGAGGTTCAGGTGAGGTGGGGAGGGCGTGCCACCTGCTGTCCCAGTGTGCTGGAGTAGGTAGGCTCTCCAGATCGGGTCCTCCCTGCCCCCTTCCTACCCCTTAGGCCCTCTGAAGTGGGGAGTGGGGGCCCCTGGCGCCGAGAACTCGCCCAGCCTGGCCCCCAGCCAGCCCAACCTCGGCCCGGCCGGCGTGAGCTCATCTCCCGCCTGAGACCCCGCCCGCTGCCACTCCCTCTCTCCTCCCCTTCCTCCCTCTTTCCTTTACTCCCGCCCGGCCCAGCCCCAACGCGCCCGTGCCAGGCGCCTTGCCCAGGCGTGTGCCAAGCCCTTGGAGGCGCAAGGAGGGGCATGTGAAGGGGAACTGACCTCAGCAGGACCTCAGTGTCCTCAACTCTCTGTTCTTCCAGGGTTTGGGGACATGGTGTTGGCCTGACCATTCTGGTGGCACCCTGGGGTGTGGGCACTCTCAAAGAACTGGGCTAGAGGCCTGCATTCAGGCTAAGAGAAGACAGAGAAATGCCTTCCAAAGCTAGGAAATACTCCTAGACCTGGCTGGGTTGCTACCACCCCATCAGAGACTGCTCCGATTTTAGATTCTTGCTTCCTAGGCCCAGAGCTCCAGGACCCCATTAGAATACCTGAAGTTCTGGTCTGACTCTCCAAACCAGGGGAGCCCAGATTCCAAGCTTCCTCCCCACCCCGTCAGAAGATTCCAGACACCAGTTCCTCCAGTAAAATTCCCTCCCAATCTTTTGAGGCAATCTCCCCAAACTGTGCACCTCATCAGACAACCCTAATATTGTTCCTCCACTACTTCTCCCCACCTCCAGGAGAAACTCTATATCACAAGCCTTATGCAGTGATAATTCCACTCCCCAGCTGAATTCTCTTCCTAACAAAAGGCTCCCATTTTCTTATATTTCCAGCTGAGCCTTCCCCAGTTCCATCACATTCCTGGTTTCTATCTAAGTCCTGTACTTTCAGCTGATGTTCTCCCCAGGAACTTTAGATCTCCTGTATTCTCAACCCTAGAATTGGTCTGTATCAGGGATTCTCCCAATAGGACTCCAGACATTGTGCTTCCCCCATGCAGCCATTAGTAAAAAGATTTGGGCATCTAATCCCTTAGCTGTGAGGAGAGGTGGTTTCCCCAGTATCTTAGGGTCCTAGCCAGTTGAGTCTTATGTTCGGGAATCATCCAGGAATTCCATTTCTTCATCTAAACCCTGTTCTCAGCACGCTCAAACGCCATCCCCTAGCAGGCACTGGAGTCCTGTTCTCTAGATGACTCTCCCCAAAAGGACTTGAAAGACTCCTTTGGATGAGAACCTCAGTTTCCTCTAAGCTAGTCTTTCCCTGATCCATCCCAGAATCCGTGAACCATCTTTGAACTCCAGAGAACTGCCCTCTAGTTGATCTCTTCCCAGAACTCCTGTCCCCTGACCCTTCTAAATTGAAGTGTCTTCCCCTGTGTTTTCCTCTCTAGAGTTGTGGCTCAGAATCCCATACTCGCCTCCCTGGACAGCCTGGCCGCCTGCCCCCTCCCCTGCGCACAGCTGTCTCCAGCTGTTTTCGGCAACCCCGGGGGGGAGAAAGGGAGGGGGTGCCCTCGAAAGACACGTCCGGCCTCCTTTGGCTCAACGGTCCCGGGGCTCCCCAAGGGTTCGGAATGCGGAGCCGCCGCCCTGCCCCCGCCGCACCCCTCTCTTTGTTTACCCCGCCGCACAGCTGGCAGTGCCCCGCCCAGAGGTGGACTGGGGCCCAACGAGGACGCGCAGAGGGGAGAGGAGGCGCGTTCCCGCGTGCTGCCCCGCCCGGTGCTACCGGAGGCGGGAAGGCAGAGCAGAACTTTGGAACCCGAGTCCGAGGGGAAGTGGGCGGAGACAAGGGCGGTGGGAGGGACCAAGACGCCAGCCAGCCTAGAGGTGAAGCGGGAGGGGCGTAAGCGAGCCCAGGCCAATCAGAGTGAGGAAAGGGGGTGGGCGGGGCTAAAGGTGTCAGGTTAGGCGCCTTGATTAGGCGGGGTTTAGAATCAGGCTGGTGGAAGGTGATGTGGGCGGGACTAGAAGGGAGGCCTGACCAATGGGTGTAGCTGGACCCTTGTGCACTGGTTCTGAGAATGGGGGTGGGCATAGAGTGCAAAGGGGACAGAGTTGGAAGCTGGGAATTATGCCAAGGAGTAACTAAAATGAGGTTTGAGTTGATGGAAGAGACCAGAACTGGCTTGGAGGGATTGAAATAGCAGAGGACCCAGCCAGACGACGGGAGGCAGGGCTAAATGCTAAGGAAGAGCTAGCGTGGGCTATCGGAGGCTGAGCCAATAGGCGAGAATGGAGCTGTCTGGGCGGAGCTGTAACGCCGTGTACCCCGCTAGAAAGAAAGTGGTTCCGTGGAACTCGAAAACAAATGGAAGGAAAGTGAATGAAGAGCCAGAGGGCGTGGGGATACCACCTACTGGGTGGAGCTACATCATAGATGGACGGGGTTGGGCGGGACCACAAGACCGCTAAGGCAGAGAGATTTAGAATGAGTGATATCTTGAGGGACTACTTATAATGTTGGGGTCTGAGCTAGCTTGGATGCATTGACCTCAGGGGTATCTGACAGGCATAGTGCTCACTTTGAGTGTCCTCACTTTCTCCCCGTCCCAGTTTTGTGTCCATTGATCTGTCACAACGGCGGCGTATGCGTGAAGCCTGACCGCTGCCTCTGTCCCCCGGACTTCGCTGGCAAATTCTGCCAGTTGCACTCTTCGGGCGCCCGACCCCCGGCCCCAGCCATGCCAGGCCTCACCCGCTCCGTGTACACCATGCCACTGGCCAACCATCGCGACGATGAACACGGTGAGGAGAGTGTGGCCAAAGTCCCCTGGATCCCTCTGTAAACCGTCTCATTCATTGTTCCTCGGACCCAAATCTTGCTGTCTTCTCAAGTACTTTTCACCAGCTCACCCATCCATTTCTAGCCCCAGTCTGTAAGAACCCTTGTGGACATTCTTTTGCCCGCTCTGACTCCTTCCAGGCGTGGCGTCTATGGTGAGCGTGCATGTGGAACACCCACAAGAGGCCTCGGTGGTGGTGCACCAGGTGGAGCGTGTGTCTGGGCCGTGGGAAGAGACGGACGCCGAAGCGGTGGCTAGGGCTGAGGCGGTGGCGCGAGCGGAGGCGGCGGCGCCCTACACGGTGTTGGCACAGAGCGCACCACGAGAGGACGGCTACTCCGATGCTTCAGGCTATGGTTACTGTTTTCGGGAGCTGCGCGGAAGCGAAGTGAGAGTAGGCCGGTGGGGAGGGGTCCCAAGCATGCCACCGCACGGGGGCGCGCTCACCCAACACTTCCCCACAGTGTGCGTCACCGCTTCCCGGACTCCGGACTCAAGAGGTCTGCTGTCGAGAGACCGGCTTGGCCTGGGGGGTTCATGACTGTCAGCCTTGCTCAGAGCACCTGGGTAAGCCCCAAGAGGTCTCCGAGGTGCTCGGAACCAAGGAGGGAGGCGAACTTCTCTCTCCGTACTCTGCCCATAGATAAATCCTGTTTACAAATTCTAGTTACCTCTACCCCGTTGTGGGGATCAAGTCTAGATCTATCCATACCTTTCAGTGTCCACCACCTCGTTTTCTAACTCTGGCAACTTCTTTTCTCAACCTGCTTTTATCCCCATACATTCGCCTCTGGAGCTTCGGTATTTATTTTCTCAGTGCCAATTTAAGGCACTTCAAACTACACCCAACACCCTTCAGTCCCTCCCACCACTTAGGCTCCGCCCACATACGGCCCAGCCCACCTCTTGCCTTTTTCCACAGGGAACTCCAACCGAGTTGGTGTTCCAGATGGGCCTTGTCCAGCCGGCTTCGAGAGGGTTAATGGGTCCTGCGAAGGTGAGGAGCATGGGAGAGAGGGTCTTGGCTCTAAGGACGGGGCTGAATCAAATCCCCGACTTAGGATGATTTCCCCAACCTTTACAGACGTGGATGAGTGCGCCACAGGTGGGCGCTGCCAGCACGGGGAGTGTGCCAACACGCGCGGTGGGTACACGTGTGTGTGCCCCGATGGCTTTCTGCTCGACTCATCCCGCAGCAGTTGCATCTGTGAGTTGCCAATATGGGGCTGAAGCAGGGTCCTGAACCACCGCGATCCCTGACCTCAAACCACATCTCAGAGCATTCCTGAACGCTTCATTCCCTCAGACCCCCCAGATCCTTCCAACCTGTGTCCCTCCTCTATTCGTCTTAGATCACACTCAAAACCTATCAGATTCTCCTATACCTTCAGATGACTTCCTATGAGTCTTCAAATTCTCCACCAGTCCCTCAAATCCAAAGCTTTTGGATCCAGATCCCTTCAGATTTCCAAACTGTCTTGAGTTCCTCTTAGACCTCCAAATCCAGCCTTTCCCTTCGACTACTACATCATCTTCAGATCCTGACATCTTTCTCAGATTCTCTCTTTGACCCCTCAAACTCATCCCATAGCCCCCAGAGCCCTCAGCTTTTCTTCAGACCCTTTAGACTTACCCCAAATGCCCAACACCCCCACCTCACCCTCTTTGGACCAATCCCCTACCTCCCAAATCCCTCAGTTCTGAAGCATTCCCTAGCCCCTGAAGAATTTCCTTCCCCTCTCCCAGCCCAGCACGTGATCTCAGAGGCTAAGGGGCCTTGCTTCCGTGTGCTCCGAGATGGCGGCTGCTCTCTGCCCATTCTTCGAAACATCACCAAGCAGATCTGCTGTTGTAGCCGTGTGGGTAAGGCCTGGGGTCGAGGCTGCCAGCTCTGCCCACCTTTTGGCTCAGGTGAGTGCCTTCTGATGAGCCTAGCCCCACTCACAGAATGCTCAGTCTAAGCTCTGCCCTCTAATTCTGAGACTCACTACCATTCTAACCCCACTGGGCCCTATTGTTGGCCAGGCCCTCAACCTCTGAGGCCCGATGGACTCCAGTAAGGACTTCCCCTCCATCCTTAGCCACACCTGCTCCATCACCCTGAGGCTCACCATCCTGCAACTGGGCTGTCTCCTGAGAGTCATCCTCAGTCCCTGAAATATGCAACCCTATCCCAGAGCTTTGGCCAAGTCCCAGGCTCCTGAGACACTGCCTTCAGCTTGGGCTCCCCTTTTAGGGCCCCCTAAGACATGACCCTTCCTGGCATTCTAACTTCTGCTAAAACAGCCCCACAAGAGCTGTTTTCTGATGTTCAATTTGGTCCCTACAAGCCACAAACCAAACTCTGCCCTCAACCCCACTCCCTGCCTATCCCAAATGGGGAAAAGCTCTCATGGTCCCACCGTTAGCCTCTGAGATGTTGAATTCTTTTGCTAGGGCACCTTGTCATTGTAGCATCCAAGCCAAACCCCTGACACACTCTCAGACTAAACCCCACACCCAGCCAAGGCCCACCTTTAGATTCCCTCTTTTTCATATACCCACCTCTTGGGCCCTCTTCTAACTCTCCCCCTTTCCTGTTCCCAGAGGGTTTTCGAGAGATCTGTCCAGCTGGCCCTGGTTACCACTACTCAGCCTCTGACCTCCGCTATAACACCAGACCCTTGGGCCAGGAGCCACCTAGAGTGTCCCTCAGCCAGCCACGTGCCCCACAAGTCACCCTTCGGCCTCCCATAGGTGAGGTGGCTTCTGAGGGAGGGGGTATCATTTTCAAGGTATTTCCTCAGGGAAAGGAAGAGAGAAGCCAGGACACCCAAATTCAAGTCTTCACTTCCTGATATACCTTCCTTACCAGGCTCTCTGCCCACACATAGACCTGAGCCCCGGCCTGAGCCTCGGCCTGAGCCCCGGCCTATCCCTGAGCTTCCCCTGCCCAGCATTCCTGCCTGGACTGGTCCTGAGATTCCTGAATCAGGTGCGGCAGAAAGATTTGAGGGTGTTGATGGGGATGGGACAGGTGAGATTCTGGGGGAAGAGGCTCCAAGATAAAGATACTAAGAAAAAAAAGAAAAATAAGTGGGGGGGGGGCTGGGGTTGTGACTCAGTGGTAGAGTCTTGCCTAGCACATGTGAGGCACTGGGTTCCATCCTCAGCATCACATAAAAATGAATAAAAAAGGAAGAAAAGAAATGGGTCAGAAGAGATAAGAATGCAAAGGGTTGGATGGCAGTTAGATCAGGTGCTGGAGTATGAATTGGGCTCAATTCTGTTAATTGAGCAAATCTTTTAAACCCTGTGTGAGTCAGTTTTTTGTTCTGTAAAATGGGAATCACTGTGAAATTTTCCATGAGAGATTGCTGATGTGTTGGACACATAGTAACTGCCCTGTTACTGTTAGATAAGTCATTATTTTTTGGAAAGTAAACTATTCAAAGATGGATACCTTTGGGTGGGATTGTGAGCAGAGGATTCTGGCAAGGACCTGATGAGAACGTCCTATGTTAAAGGAGAGCAGACTCCCATCCAAGACTGGGCTTGAGAAGGAGACATGCAAGAAGGTGTTTTAGGCAAGAGGACTTGAGGGAATTGTTCTGGGATAGAAGGGACAAAGAGTTCAGAATTGCGGGAACCTGGCCTGACTCCGCCTCCCCACCCCCCCACCCCCACCCAGGTCCCTCCTCAATCGTGTGTCAGCGCAATCCCCAGGTCTGTGGCCCAGGTCGCTGCCTACCACGACCCAGTGGTTACACTTGCGCGTGTGACTCGGGTTTCCGGCTCAGCCCCCAGGGCACCCGCTGCATCGGTAAGCTGGGCTGAAGGGCGGAGGCTGGACCGGGAGGGCGCTCTACCCTGTCACCTCGTGACCAGTCCTCCCTCCGCGCCCTCAGACGTGGATGAATGTCGCCGCATACCCCCGCCTTGTGCTCCCGGGCGCTGCGAGAACACGCCAGGCAGTTTTCGCTGCGTGTGCGGCCCGGGCTTCCGAGCCGGCCCGCGGGCTACGGAGTGCCTGGGTGAGAAATCCGAGCCGCCCCGCTCCAGGCCCCACCCAGCCTGGGTGTGGCTTCTGCTCGAGGTCCAGAACCGCCCCCTCCCTCCTTCGCCTCCCCACCCCAGTCTAGTCCTTCTACTGCCCTGTCCTGCCGTGGCCCCAGCCCGCCTGGGATCATCTCCCTCTTGGCGACACGACAGCCCTGCGGCCAAATAGGCTCTTCCTTTCGAGGCCCAGTCGGGGTTCTACTGCCCAGCCCGGCTCCGCCCTCCCGTTGGCTCCGCCCTTTTTATCTCCTGCGAGTTCCCCGCCCTCAGGCCCCGCCTCTGTCCTACAACTGCTGCATCCAGTTCCCTGACCACGACCCCTGATTCCACCCTTGTCACACCAGAGCCTCATCCCCAAACTGCCGCTCCCTTCTCTTGCCCCGCTCCTGCCTTTCCTTTCTTTGCTGGGTCCCCAAAGCTGCTCTCTCTTCCCACCCTTACCTTTCCCAGGCTCCACCCTCCCCCGATTTGCCTCCTCTCACGGTCTCTCTTTCCGACTCTGTCCTGGAGGGGTCCCCAGACCGTGCCCTGCCCTCCCGGCTCAATCACGGTCTTCGTTTTAAGCCCGCTCACCCCCCCAAGCCCCGCCCGCCCCCCTTGCCCGCCCGCATTTCCCCAACTACCTACGCCTGGCCACACACCTTCCGCCGCGCCTCGAGTCTCCGCGGACTGTCTCAGTCCACCTGCCCGGTTCTGCCCACAGACGTGGATGAGTGCCAGCGCGTGCCGCCGCCGTGTGACCGCGGGCGCTGCGAGAACACGCCAGGCAGCTTCCTCTGCGTGTGCCCCGCTGGGTACCAGGCAGCACCGCACGGAGCCAGCTGCCAGGGTGAGGAACTGAGGGGGTCAGAAGGAAAGGGGGCCCAAGGGGAAGGGTATAGGGGCAGTAATGAAGATTGGGGAACTGAGCCATGGGGCGAAGGGAGGCTGACTGCAGGGAGATTGAGGCTGGGTTCTGAGAACGAGACGTGTGGCTTAGAGTGACCCAGGCATGGAAAAGGCCAAGTGATGAGAAACAGAAAGACTGAATCTGGAAGGTGAAGAAGCACAGTAGGAGGGATGGAGAGGCCAGTAATTGGAAAGGGGAGCAGAATTATGGAGGCTAGCTAGAGAGGAGGCTAGAGAGGCAGAGTTCTAGGAGTCAGCCAGCTAGCTTAATAGGGATTGATGGAGAATGGAGAGGAGGAACGATGGAGGGTGTAAAGTCAGTGATGGAGGCCAGGTACATGGATGGATCATGGGACAGGAAGGGGGAAGGGGACAAAGAAAAGCAGTGATGGGGTCCCCTTGCCCCACACAGATGTGGACGAATGCACGCAGAGCCCAGGCCTATGTGGCCGCGGCGTGTGTGAGAACCTGTCCGGCTCTTTCCGCTGTGTTTGCCCGGCTGGCTTCCGGGGTTCGGCGTGTGAAGAGGATGTGGATGAGTGTGCCCAGGAGCCGCCACCCTGTGGGCCAGGCCGCTGTGACAACACGGCTGGCTCCTTTCACTGTGCCTGCCCAGCTGGCTTCCGCTCCAGAGGGCCTGGGGCCCCCTGCCAAGGTGAGGTGCTAGGTCCAACCCTGCAGCCCTGCTACTTGCTGTGGGGACTAGATAGTCATTGGGGGGGGGGTGTCAGAGAAACCAAGTGATATGCTCCGTGATGGAGGCCAGGGGCAGAAAGGTGGGATACTGAGAAGGCAAGAGGATATGACTCTTCTCTTTCTTAAAATGAGAATGTTCCCCATTCCTCTTCCTTTTTGAATGATATGCTTGTGCTTATGGGAACCCTGAAGAGGGGAAACTGAGGCAGGGAAGGCAACACAGAGGAGCCTGTGCCTTAGCTTCTGTATCAGCTGGAGAGGCCATAAATAGGGAAATAAGGAATGGCTTTGTCCTGAGAGGAGGGGGCAGTCTGGCAACGTTCAGCAGGCTGGGTCAAGACAGGAATGTTGGGGTAGGTAGGGATGGCAGGGGATCCAGGCCCCTTCCCTAGCCTGACTGATCTCCCCTGCCCCAGATGTGGATGAGTGTGCCCGTAGCCCCTCGCCTTGTGCCTATGGCCGGTGTGAGAACACAGAGGGCAGCTTCCAGTGTGTCTGCCCCACAGGCTTCCAACCCAACGCTGCTGGCTCTGAGTGCGAGGGTGAGGCCGGGGAGGGAGGGAGGTATGGGGGTGGGCGAGGTTGGCATGGGATTGTTCCTTCAAGACCACTTTCTCCCCTGTTCCTCAGATGTGAATGAATGTGAGAACCACCTGGCATGTCCTGGACAGGAGTGTGTGAACTCACCTGGCTCTTTCCAGTGCAGGGCCTGTCCTTCTGGCCACCATCTGCACCGTGGCAGATGCACTGGTAAGATCAGGCCTTGACTGTGACCTGCAACCTGTATCATGACCCCCTGACCCAGATGGTGACCCTGACCTGAGCTGTAACCTCCTGATCAGGACCTCAATCACCTTACCTGGACCACAACTCTCACAATCTGATTATGATCTGTCTAGACCACAGACCCCTGAATAGGCTGTGATCCCTTACCTGGTCCATGACTCTCAACCCTGAATGTGCTCTCCTGACTGAACACTAAACTTGACTGTGACTTTTCATCCTAACCTTTATTGATAACCCATGACAACTTTGATAGTAGTTAATCTCCTGACCCTGAATGTCCCCTGACCCTGACTGTCCCCCGACCATAAATGTGATCTGTGACCCTAACCATAACCCCGCCACAACCCTGTCCCTTGATCCTGTCTCCCTTACTGCCCCTGTCCTATCTCAGAATCTCTTCCCTGGAACCTGGTTAGGTCATTATCCCTGACCCTGACTCCTGATTTGAGGCAGAATCCTGGACTCTCACTGTAGCCTGTGATCCTATTGAATTTTCCAGTCATTCATTGACTCTGATCCATTATTCAGCAGAATCCCATAGATGGTCTTGATTTATGACCCATGTGCCATTTCAGACTCCCTTTGCTTAACCCCAGGATACTGGCACAGGGAATTTCCAGACACCCAAACCCACAGGAATCAAATCCCAGTCCCCAGGGCTGCCATGGAGTCCTCATCCTGTTTTCTACTCAAGGCACTTTCCATCACTTCCCCCAGACCCCTCTGCTCCAAGGGGATGTGTTCAGTGTGCCCCTAGACTGGACCCCTTCTGAACCCCTGCTCCCACAGATGTGGACGAATGCAGTTCAGGCGCCCCCTGCGGTCTCCATGGTCACTGCACTAACACCGAAGGCTCCTTCCGCTGCAGCTGCTCACCAGGGTACCGGGCGCCATCCGGTCTGCCCGGGCCCTGTGCAGGTGGGCAGGGTGGGGACAACAGGAGAGCCTGTCAGTACTGAGATATGCCTACTGGGGATATAGAAGTTGCAGTAAAGGACTGTGGGATCTGGGCGTGAGGAGTGCACTCGTGTAATCTCAGCGATTTGGGTGTCTGAGGCAGGAGAATCCCAAGTTCAAGGTCAGCCTCAGCAATTTAGTGAGACCCTGTCTCAAAATAAAAAATAAAAAGGGATTGGGATGTGGATCAGTGGTAGAGCGCCCCAGGGTTCAATCCCCAGTACCAAATAAATAAACAAACAATCAAAAGTGGGGCTATGGGAAGAGTTTAGGCTTGGGTTGTGTGGGGTGCTGTTTGGGGGCGGGGCCTAGTTCTGGAGGGCCGGGTCAGGTGACCCCGCAGCCCAGCTGTATCTCGGGCATTCCTTAGATGTAAACGAGTGTCTGGAGGGCGACTTCTGCTTCCCCCACGGAGAGTGCCTCAACACCGATGGTTCCTTTGCCTGTACTTGTGCCCCCGGCTACCGGCCCGGACCCCGCGGAGCGTCTTGTCTCGGTCGGTACCCAGGCTGGTCCTGGACCAGGAGTGGGTGGCCTTCTAACAGGAAAAGGCGGGACAGGGAGAAGAAGGTGGAATCCCGGGGTCTGAACTTTATGTCCGAGTCTCCCTAAATCGGGGGAGCGGGGCCCTGGGGAGTCTCAAGGTGGTGACGGGGCGGGGCGGGGCGTGGGAAAGGGCGGAGTCTGAAGTTGGGCAGTGGTTGGAAAGGACAGTCCTAAAGCCCCAGGTTCGGGGCTTGCAGCGAAGGAGGGTGCTTGAGGCGGGTGGGGGAGGGCGTTAAAGGCTTGGAGCGTGGAGGGGCGGGGAAAGGGCGGTGGAGGGGTGTGGCCTGGCTGTAGGCAGAGGAGGAGGTGGGTCTGGGTTTTCTATGATTGATCCGCAGACGTGGATGAGTGCAGCGAGGAGGACCTTTGCCAGAGCGGCCTCTGTACCAACACCGACGGCTCCTTCGAGTGCGTCTGTCCTCCGGGACACCGGGCCGGCCCAGACCTCGCCTCCTGCCTTGGTGAGAGGCCGCGCCCCGACTTGATCCCTCCCCACCACTCCTTTTTGCCAGGCACCTCGGCCTCTTCCTCACCGCTTCTTCCCTGCCCCTCTCTGCTCCCTGGCATTCTCCTTCCTGCTGCTTTCTTGACTCCCTTAACTTGCTGGCCTCCTTGGCTTCTCCCATCTGACCCCCTTGCCTCCCTCTTCAGATATTGATGAATGTCGTGAGCGGGGCCCCGCCCTGTGCGGGTCTCAGCGCTGTGAGAACTCCCCTGGCTCCTACCGCTGTGTCCGGGACTGCGATCCGGGCTATCACGCGGGACCCGAGGGCACCTGTGATGGTGAGACGAATCCCCCATCTCCATGCCCGAGGAGAGGTTCCTGGAATCCGCTCCCATGGGGACCGAGGAAGGACATCTTGCCCTATAAACTTGGAGAAAGGGGCCGCTGGGGTTGTGGCTCAGTGGTAGAGCGCTCGCCTAGCATGCATGAGGCACTGTTTTCCATCCTCAGCACCACATAAAAATAAAATAAAGATATTGTGTCCACCAAAAATTTAAAAATAAATATTTTTTTAAAACTTGGAGAAAGGGAAGGGGCCCCTAACCAATGCACCCTTTACCCCATCTCTCCATATCTCTGGGGCAGAAATAAGCCACCATTGTGGCCTTGTGTTTTCTTATAGAGGCAGGGGATGGGGGAGATACTCCTATCCCCAACCAGGGCAAGCCAGAGCCACCTGTGCCCCCTCTGTAGTTTGAGCCTAGTCTATTTTTTAAGGAAATAACCCACAAAGATATCTCTTGCCAGAACTGTTGGGACCTGCCCCTTCCAGTGGACCTATGGATAAAAACTTCTTCAGGCCTCTTTTCCTCCTAACATAAACAGGGACATGCCTTCTTCCCACCCTCTACCACTCCTCCGCTCCTACCTGTCCTTCCAAAGAGGCCCCGCCCTGGCTGTCATCCTTTGCTCATGTGAAATTCCCCCAAATTTCTTCAAGCACTAGGTCTTGCCCCTTTCAGCTCTGGCCCTTCCATTCATCCCTCTTGATTGTTTTTTCCCATTCCACAGACTTCTGCAGCCCTTGGAAACACATAGGCCCACACCTCCCCATCTCTCCTCTGCCTTCAGACCTACCCCTTGAGTACTCTTCTATTTTGCAGGTCTTCCGCCTAACTCTCCTCCACCCCTCATTCTTCTCTGGCTCCCATCCCCCCTTCAGACCCTGGCAGAGGACTGATGGGGGCAGGAGGAGCTGGGCTAATCACATATGTGTGTGTGTGTGTGTCTGATTCCTCCTCGCTTTCTTGCAGATGTGGATGAATGCCAAGAATATGGCCCTGCAATTTGTGGAGCTCAGCGCTGTGAGAACACCCCTGGATCGTACCGCTGCACACCCGCCTGTGACCCCGGCTATCAGCCCATGCCAGGGGGTGGATGCCAGGGTGGGTACCCACCGGATGTTGGCTGAGATGTGTGGAAAGGGTGGAAGGTTCAGAAATGGCCTAACTGTCTGGTGATTGCAGATGTGGATGAGTGCCGGAACCGGTCCTTCTGTGGTGCCCATGCTGTGTGCCAGAACCTGCCTGGATCCTTCCAGTGCCTCTGTGACCAGGGCTACGAGGGGGCACGGGATGGGCGTCACTGCGTGGGTACGGGGCTCCAGGGGGTGGGCGAGAGCAAAGGGTAGGGGGAGAGGTGGAGCAGGTCCTGCTCCTGTCTGTGTATCTGGAGAAACATGAACTTAGGGTTGTAGAATTTAGCTCTTGCAACAGAAGATCAGCTCCATATCAGTCAAAACTCTGCTAGTGGCAAGTGACAGAAGCTTTGTTCATTTGAGTTTTATTTTTTTTCTGAGAACTTTTAAAAATATATCTTTTTCTAATATGTTATGAGGAAAATTACTAAGCATAACAAATTGAAAGAACTGACAAATGTACACCTGTATGCCTGTGATCTAGATTCTCTTTTTTATCATTTTCTTTATAATTGCTTTCTCACACACCTATCCATGAAGCCATTTTAATTTTTTGGGCAAATTTGAGTAAATTATAAACTTGGCATGGTGGTGCACACCTGTAATTGCAGTGACTTAGGAGGTTGAGTCAGGAAGATCACAAGTTCAAGACCAGTGGGCAACTTGGTGGAACTTCAGTCTCAAAATAAAACAAAAAAGGGCTGGGGATGTAGCTCCATGGTAGAGCACTTGCCTAGCATGTGCCATGCCCTGGGTTTAATCCCTAGTACCACAAAAAAAAAAAAAAAAAAAAAAGGTAAACTGTAGGCATCAATACATTTCCTCCTTGATTCTTCAGTCTTCACATCATGAACTAGAGTTCAATGTATGTTTACACATATTTTCATTTGAGGTCCAATTTGCATACAGAAATGTGCATGAATCTTAATTACATATTTCGTGGGTTTTAAAAAAACAGGCTTTATTTCTTTTAAAAAAGAATTAAAATTGCAACGTTCTGGGATATATTGGAGCTCTGGTATAACCTGGATCTAAGAATATACCAAGGCTATCTCTGTCTCTGTGTCCCTCTCTCAGCTCTGCTGTCCTCTATGGGGTTTATTTTTAGGCAGACTCTCTCTTCATAATGACCAGGGTGGCCCTAGCAAGACTAAGCTAGCATCCTTAGTTGAACTGTGCTAGATCTAAAGGGGAAGGTTCCTTTTCAACATTTCCAGAGAAAGTCCCAAAACTGGGTTTAACTGGCCCAGTGTGGGTCTGAACCAGAGAAATGCAGTAATCTGGTTGATTCTGCCTCAGAGTAGAATTAGTCCTATTCAAAATAAATTAGTTGAAATTGGAGAAGCACAGAGTTCCCAAGGGAAAATCAGGATCTGTTACCAAAAGGAAAGTACAGGATGGGATCTGGGCCATTAAAGAAAGTCATTATATTTATTTGAAAGCTCATACTTTCAAATTTTTTGAACCACAAAAGGTCATAACCATTGATTCTCTTTCCCTTGTTATTTCCTGATCACAGATGTGAATGAGTGTGAAACACTACAGGGTGTCTGTGGAGCTGCCCTGTGTGAAAATGTTGAAGGTTCCTTCCTCTGTGTCTGTCCTACCAGCCCTGAGGAGTTTGACCCCATGACTGGACGCTGTGTTCCCCCACGGACTTCTGCTGGTGAGACTAACATGACTATTTAACTGGTGGTAGCTGGTTGTACAGGAAAATTGTTGTACAGCTGCCACCAGTTAAATGCTACCATGATGAACTAGATGAACTCTGTCACATTCCTTTACTCAACAATGTTCACAGGGCATACGCTGTGTTCAGGTCCTATTCTGGGCACTGAGGACAACAATGACTGAGAAAGTTAATTCTCTGTTCATAAGGGGCTCACCCTCCAATGGGGCAGACAGAGATATCATCAGATAGTGATAACCCGGAGGCATCAGGACTGGGAGGAAGGAAGCTAGGCCAGCAGGAATACACTGGCTGTGATGGGGAAAGCCTAGGGACTTTTGGAGGAGGTGCCTGACCTGAGAAAGAGGAGGGAGGGCTTCCTGGAGGAGACAATGTCTGAACTGAGAGCAGGAGGACGAGTAGAAAGGAGCAGGTGTTGAGAGGGGGTATTGGGCAGAGGACACAGCAAGAGGAAGGGCCTACGAAGGCAGGAAAGGACCTGGCATGCTGAAGGAGCAGCAGAAGCTCACATGGCATGAGGTGGAGAGCAAAGGAAGGGGGGGAGGCAGGTGCCAGAACACACTGGCTCACCCAGGAGGTTGGACTTTGCCCCAGGGCATTGTTGCACCTGTTTTAAGCAGGAAAGGTGCATTAAAGAGGGGTGACACTGGAGGCTGGGACAGGGATCCAGAGAGAAGTGGACAGGGCTGGACCAAGGCAGGGGCCAGGGAAGGGGAGGGAGAAAAGGTGGGAGAGAAACCCAAGAGGCTGTAGGGACAAGCCGTGGGGCTGCCTGGTGGGGCAGGAGGAAGCCTAGGTCTGGGGTGAAGACTGGGAGCCAGTTTGTTAGATGTGAAGATGGTGGGGCACCCAGGCCAGGGAAATGTCCTCCCCCACAGCGATGGGAGAGACACCCGGGGAATTGTAAGGCTGGGAGGCAAAAGATGTAGACACACAGGTGAGAGTGGTAGAAAGAGAACGACAGGTGGTGAAAGGTGTGGAGTCAGATTCTGCCACTGATGGCTGGCACCCTCTGGGCCTCAGTTTCCCCACCTCTGACATCCGGGGCCTGGGGGTGGGGTGCTGGGACTAAACCCATCCTAAGTGAAGCCCCTTGGTGGTTCCCCAGGTACATTTCCAGGTTCACAGCCCCAAGCACCTGCCAGACCTAACCTGCCACCGGCCAGGCCTCCCCCACTATCCCCACCCCGCAGACCCAGCACACCCAGGCAGGGTCCTGTGGGCAGTGGGCGCCGGGAGTGCTACTTTGACACAGCAGCCCCAGATGCATGTGACAACATTCTGGCACGGAACGTGACATGGCAGGAGTGCTGCTGTACTGTGGGTGAGGGCTGGGGCAGCGGCTGCCGAATCCAGCAGTGCCCAAGCACTGAGACAGGTGGGTGGTAGGCTGGTGGGTGGACACAGGACGGAAGGTTTGGGTGGGAATAGAGGCATGAGAGTAGGAAGGTGGGCACATTTGGACGTGTCATTGGGTACTGATACTGCCAGGGTAAGGAATGAACCACCAGCTACCAGGTGGTTGTGGGGGGGCATGCAGCTGAGAAGTGGTCACTAACAGGCAGAGGCCTGAACACATGGGCAGGAGGTAAAGGTAAGCACAGGCGCCCCAGGGCAGGGGCTGGGATTCTGAGGTCCTGGCTCTGCCTTTTCTCTGTTTGCAGCTGAATACCAGTCATTGTGCCCCCATGGCCGGGGCTACCTGGCACCCAGTGGAGACCTAAGTCTACGGAGAGGTGAGGCCAGACTTCATCCCCCACCCGCTATCAGGCCCCAGATCTGTCCCATCCTGTCTGTGTCTCTTCCTGTTTCTCTCTGTCTTTGGCCCTGTTTCTCTGTATCCATCTCCAACCCCATGCCCATCCCCATGCCCATTCCCACCCCCTCTGGTCTCCAGCTCTCCCTGTCTCTACTTCTGGGTTTCTACTGCCCTCTCTCCGCCTTGGTTTGTCTTTCCTGGTCATACGCCCGCTGTCACACACTCCCCTCACCCAGCTGATCCCACACCCGGGCCTTCCCCCATCTCTCCTCACCCTTCCTGCAGATGTGGACGAATGCCAGCTCTTCCGAGACCAAGTATGCAAAAGCGGAGTCTGCGTGAACACAGCCCCAGGCTACTCGTGTTACTGCAGCAACGGGTACTACTACCACGCTCAGAGGCTGGAGTGCGTTGGTATGAGCCCCACCTCTACCATCTTCCTCCCTCTCCCCAACCCCTGGCCAAGCCAGCCCCAACTCGGTATGCGGCCATCACAGCGGGAAGTCCTTCCTGGAGTCTAGACTCCCTCTATCACAGTGTCAGTGCTTGGGGAGAAAGAGAAATTGGAAGGGGATGGGTAGGTGGAGAAGGCCTCCTCTTAACCACTCCCTCTATGGCTCCCTAGATAATGACGAATGCGCCGACGAGGAGCCAGCTTGTGAAGGAGGCCGCTGTGTCAACACGGTGGGCTCTTATCACTGCACATGCGAGCCCCCACTTGTGCTGGACGGCTCGCGGCGCCGCTGCGTCTCCAACGAGAGCCAGAGCCTGGGTAATTCCGCCCCGGCCGCCCCCACGTGTTCCAGCCCCCCTGGCTCCGCCCCCGCCCGGGGGCCAATCTCCTTTGGCTCCACCCCACGGGCCACGCCTTCGTCGGGTCACGCCCCTCGCGCTCCTGGGGAAGGCCACGCCCCCTCGGCCCTGCAGGCTGTCTTTGTGTGGATCTCAGAGGCGAGCTGGCCTGGTGGTTAAAGTTTTTAGAGGCAGTCTGCCACTTACTGGCACGTTGCATATCTCCTCTTGGACCTAGTTTCCCGCTTGCGTGTTGGGTGACTAGCTCTTACCTTACAGTGTAGAATTTTATTTTATTTGTAATGACAGAAGGGAGCCTAGCCTTACTGAGTGCTAAATGATTGCTACCCGTTAGTATTTTTCTGTGTGTCTAATTCTCTCTGCGTTTCTATCTTTTGGATTTGTAACTTTTTTTTTTTAATGTAGTGCTGGGAATTGAACCCAGGGCCTTGTGCATGTGAGGGGAGCACACTACCAACTGAGCTATATCCCCAGCTATCTTTTGGATTTTATATGCATATCTGACATTCTCTCAATCTGTCTTTGTTTCCAGGTCTCTCTTTCTCTTGGTCTCTCTATCTCATTTGGTCTTTTCTTTCTCCCTTTTGGTCTCTGTGCACTTTCTCCCCTCTCTTTGTAGACCTCTGTCAATCTTTCTTGAGTTTCTCTTGGATTGGCTCTCTGTGTCTCCACATCTCTGTTTTTGCCCTCTGGCCCAAAGTCTCTTCTCTCATTTTCAAGTGAAACCTAAAAATTCAAACAGTTCCTGTGTTGCTACAACATCCCCCTCACCATGAGACTTCAAACAATGCCCAGGGAAGGGAAGCAAAGGCCCCAAGTTCACAAAGCTCTTTAGAGGCTGGAATTGGGTAGCACCTCTCAGATCCCATCTCCCAGGCCTCTTCTTCTGTCCTCTCCTCCTACACATCAGTCTCCTGCCAAAACAAGTCCTGTCCTTAATGCAGAACCCTGGACCTACCTCAAAGGGCTTCTGAGAGTCACATCACAGCTGAGAAGAATCTGTTGATAGGCAGAAGGTGGCTGGGCTCCAGCAGGGGAGGGGGCTAAGCACTTGGGAGGATGCAAGTGCCTTTCCACCCTGATACATCCTGTCACCACCTGCAGATGACAATCTGGGAGTATGCTGGCAGGAAGTGGGGCCTGACCTCGTTTGTAGTCGCCCAAGGCTGGACCGGCAGGCCACCTACACAGAGTGCTGTTGTCTCTATGGAGAAGCCTGGGGCATGGACTGTGCCCTCTGCCCTGCCCAGGACTCAGGTACTGCCACTAGCCTAGGCTGCACTCCAGACCC
The DNA here is from genome assembly GCF_045843805.1 of Urocitellus parryii. Classification (NCBI taxonomy): domain Eukaryota; kingdom Metazoa; phylum Chordata; class Mammalia; order Rodentia; family Sciuridae; genus Urocitellus; species Urocitellus parryii. The sequence continues at coordinate 12,999,916 of NC_135545.1, read as the reverse complement.
TGCCCCTTAGGTTTCTAATCCAGCCAGGCCTTTGGATTTCCCAGTCTTGGAACCACAGATCCTCCCAGTTGGCACCTTAACCCCCTTATCACAGTCTGTACCCAAATCTTAGTTCCCAAATAAAATCCCAAAGACTTCCAAGTCTCAGTGACACAAACCCTAAGGCCAGATTCAGCAGATCCCAGAGTTCCAGCACCATAGGCTCCTGGGGTCTGATCTCTTGTACCCTCAACTCCTGGTCTCTAAAACCCCAAGGCACAACCTTTGAGATGCCCTCTCCCAAATCCTGGACCCTAGACTTCATACACCAGTTGCACAGACCCCCCAACCCTGGCCCACAGACTGCTAGGTCTTCAGATTTCCAGGTCCCGGTGGCTGAGACCCCTCCCATGCATCCTGGCCCAATCCACAAAACACCTTTATCTCATTGCTCCCGGTCCCTAGTTCTAACTCCCATGGACCCCCTAAACTCTAATTCTTAGCTGTAGTATTCAGTACTTGATCCCAGTACCTCTGAATTACAACCTCAGCCTCCAGACTCTCAATCCTGACACCAGAAACCCCTAATCCTACTCCTCCAATCCAGCACCCTCCTTTCAAGTGCTTCCCACCCAGGCCTCAGCCCAGGGTCCTTCCGATCCTCTGGGCTTCTGTTCCCAGGGTTGGGGCTGTGGGTGGAGGGGGTGAGTGCAGATGCACACAGAGCTGATTGTGTGGCTTTGCTTCTGTTCACAGATGACTTTGAGGCCCTGTGCAATGTGCTGCGTCCCCCTGCATATGGCCCCCCTCGGCCAGGTGGCTTTGGGCTGCCCTATGAGTATGGCCCAGACATAGGCCCCCCTTACCAGGGCCTCCCCTACGGGCCTGAGTTGTACCCACCACCTGTGCTGCCCTATGACCCCTACCCACCACCCCCTGGACCCTTTGCCCGCCGGGAAGCCCCTTACGGGGCACCACCCTTCGACATGCCGGATTTTGAGGATGATGGTGGCCCCTATGGTGAATCTGAGGCTCCTGCGCCACCCAGCCGGGGCATGGGCTGGCCCTATCGGTCCCGTGACACCCGCGGCTCCTTCCCAGAGCCTGAGGAGTCCTCTGAAGGTCAAGGCTACACAGGTGAGCGCTGTGGGCCAGTGATGAGGAGTGGGGCCTACAGAGGCGAGGGACGAGAGACGGGGCAGTGATGGGAGCGATAAAGAGGACCAGAGAAAGACCCCTAGAGGGGACGGAAAAGCTAGGAGAGCCAAATGAGGTGGAGCTCATGGCGCCCAGTGCCCCCGAGCTCTGGAGCAGGAGGGACAGTTTAGAATGAGACCCGCGGTGGAGCCAGGGGCACCCACACTGGGACATTCGGGTAGAGTGGTTGGGTGGGGGAATGAGGAGACCAAAGCCCCGTTTCCCTGGGGTCTCCACAGACGCCCTGGCTGAGCCCTATGAGGGGCTGGAGGCCGAGGAGTGTGGGATCCTGGATGGCTGTGCCCACGGCCGCTGCGTGCGAGTTCCTGAAGGCTTCACCTGCGACTGCTTCGATGGCTACCGCCTGGACATAACCCGCATGGCCTGTGTCGGTGAGGGGCGACGGGGAGAGGCAGGGCTCGCCCAAAGAGGGTGGGGACTCTGGTGGAGGTAGGTGGCCAAGAATACCTGAGAAAAACCAGCTCCAAAGGGGTGATTCTTAATTAGGGGTGAGTCAGGGCTGGAGGAAGGCAGGGCTTGACCACAGGGCGGGTGGGGCTGGGCCTAGAAGCAGAAGGAGGAGTAGAGTCCTGCAGATGTGATTTCTAAGGACCACCAAGGGTACCTTGGACGATTTGCCTGGCCTCTTTGGAAAGCCTCCGTCTTTCCATCTGTAAAATGGGAATATTAATCTATGTCTGTCAAGGCAAGGATAAAGCCAAGTGATGACAATCTGGAACTCTCGGGGAATCTAATAGACCTCAGGCTCAGTCCAGCAACTTGCTTTGTGACCCTTGGGAGGTCACTGTCCCTTGCTTAGCTTTTCTCATCTGGAAAATGGGTATAGCCAAAGAACCCAGTTTACAGAAGAGTTGTGAACATCATCAACACTTTCCTAATAACTGGACCTATGTGTAAACTGAGGTTCAGAGAAGAGAATTGAGTCCCCTGAGGTCTCACAGCCAAGAAATAGCAGGGGGCTGGGCGCCCAGAGACTGGGAGACCTGGCCTGAGAACCTGCCTGGTGTAGGCTTGCTGTGAGACCCTGGGCAAAGGGATTTCCCACACTGGGCCTTGGTTTATACATCCGGGTCAAACAGGATCACAGGAGCTTCCTCATAGGGGTATTAGGAAGATAAGGTCAATACAGGTGACGTGTTTACCATAATATCTGGTATGAGGTAAGTGTTTACTGTTGTTGATATTATCAGTATTATTTTCCTAGCAAAAATCTAGTGATGTAGCTCCCATACCCATCTTGGAAAGCTCAAATTGAGGCACAGAGCAGTTAAGCCACCTGTCAAGGCTCACACAGCCAGAAGGTAGAATTGGTCGGATTTAAGTACAAACCAGACAGCTTCAACATCCCACATCCATACTTCTGCCCCACTGAGTCCCAGGGACCAGGGAGGCTAGATGCTGGGTCCTCAGCCTTGAGCAGCACTCCTTCAACCCCCTCCCCAGACATCAACGAGTGCGATGAGGCAGAGGCAGCCTCCCCACTCTGTGTCAACGCGCGCTGTGTCAACACCGATGGCTCCTTTCGCTGTATTTGCCGCCCGGGATTTGCACCCACACACCAGCCACACCACTGTGCGCCTGCGCGGCCCCGCGCCTGAATCCTACCCACGCCTGCACTTGGGACGGTGCCCGGCACACCTGCAGCCTGTTAGTGTGCATGCGCACCGGGCATCCGCTGGGATTGAGATAATGGACACAGGATGAATAGACTCTAGGATCGAGGTCTTCACTCTTCCCACCACTCCCAGCCCCTCTTGCCCGTGCCCTGGGCCTGGTCTCTTCCTAGGGTCCCTTCACATTTCCTTTCTGTTTTATAAAATGTTCAATTAAAAACACCTATTTTGTACCTTTGCCTCTGCCTTTCTTTTTCTCAAAATCTGGCTCCAGAGTTTGTTCTTTAGTCACTAAATTACATACACACACTGATGACATGTCTGACTCAATTTCCGTGTCTCTGAATCTACAATTTGATGTATGTGGTGCTGGAGATTGAACGCAGGGCCTCACACATGCCAGCGAGCCTTCTGCCAACTCAGCTACACCCCCTGCCCTCTGTCTTCTCCCCCACCCCTCTCTCTCCAACCGGGCTGACCCAAGGGCACTGAACCACTCAGCCACATCCCCAGCCCTTGTTAATTTGGAGACAGGGTCTTGCTAAGTTGCTGAGGCTGGCTTTGAACTTACAGTCTGCCTGCCTCAACCTCCTGTCTAGGTCCTGCCTCTCTCCCAGCTATATTTCTCTCTCTGTCTTTTTGCCTCATTTTCTCTGCCCATATCTCTGACTTTACATCTCTCCCTGTCTATCATTCTCTTTCTTTGTTTCTCTCTAATATCCAGAAAGATCTCGCCTCTGGGTTTTTAATGCCTTCTCCTGGCCCTGTTGGTAAACCCCCTGGAGCCTCTTCCATGTCTGGAACCTGAGGCAGGGAGAGAAGGGAGCAGCCTCACATCCTGCTTTCTCAATTGGATGAGGGCCCAGATTTCCTCTACTCCCCAAGGACAACTTAAGCCATTCTGGGACAAGTGGGGTACAGAGAGGGACAGGAGTCCCAGGAGAGGTGGACCTGACCCTCCAGCTGGGAACTGGCTGTGGACAGATGAGGGAGCAGCAGTCCTGGCCTGTGGCCTGTGCTGGGACACATGGAGGCGGGAAGGAGCTGTGTGTGATGGTCAAGTCCCAGCAGTCCTTGTCCCCTGCCTACTTCTTGTCCATGTGTCGACTCCTCCCTCTCTGAATAAAACAACAGCTTGATCTCGGAAAAAGCTCAGGGCAGGGATGGGGGGTGTGGGGTAGGGGAGTGCAGGGGCCCCTGGCACGGGGACAGGCTGACCCTCAGAGTTCACCCACCTGTGATGCCCCTTTCCCCAGGGTTTCAAACTCAGATGCCTGAGGGTCCTCACAAGTGATGTGACCAAGCTGGACCGGAAAATCAAAGTATAATGAAGGACATTCCGCCCAGGGATGGGGGTGGAGCAGAAAGGGAAATCTCATTTTAAATAATAATGTATTTTTTACAACAATCTGACCTGTGAGGCACTAGTTTTAATGCTAGGGGTCTAATTTCAGTTTGCATAAGTGGAAAGGGGGCTCCTTCTGAACCCCACCCCCTGCCCACCTCCTAAGCTTTGGGGAGAAGTTGAATTCCTGAGAGACCCCAGTGACTACAAAGCGCGCTACTCTCCAGGATGGTTGGCGATGACTAAATCAATGGTTACATATGTTAAGTGCCTAGAAGTCCCCCAGCACAGAGCAAGGGCTCCCTCACTGTTGTAACCCTGGGTGGGCCTCCAGGAAGGGCTGAGTTGTGTCGCCGGTCAGATGGTGAGGGCAGATGGCTAGGTCTTGTTCTTTACCAATTTTCCCTCCCAGGGTGGAGGAGGAGGCCAGACTCTATCTCCTCCAACAGAACAGTGAGAGACACCAAGCACAGGGACAGAGGTGGGAGGGGTGTCAGGACACAAGAGCTCAAGGCTCCACAAAGTGGGGTACACAAGCCAGTACTAAAAATCATGGAATTCTACACGTCAAATGAGTGAGTTGTGCCGTGTGTGAATTATAACTCAATAAAACCCGGGAAAGGAAAAAAAAAAAAACCACTCTACAAAGGGGGCCAGGAAGTGACTGCAGCTGACAGGGGGGAAGCCAACCCAAACACTAACCCTCACTCATTCATTCAACAAATATTTTCCATAATACTTGCTTTGTGAGTGTTGGGAACATAAACAAACTCTAACCCAACCCTAGGGGGTGGGAGCTAGGGAGGGTTCCTGGAGGGGCTGTCTGGGCTGAGACCTAAGCAAGGTTGGGAAATGAGCCAGGTGAAGGGGTGGGGGATGGTGTTCCAGGGGTGTGGCCAGAGTCAACAGAGACCTGGAGGTAAGGAAGGCAAATAAATGCCTCTCTTTGGGTGCCTCAGTCCTGGGTTGGACAATGCTGGTAAGTCACATCTGGGGTGTCTAAGCCATCCCTGGCCACTGCTTTTATGGAGCTCCAGTTGGGGAGGCAGGCACATGGCCACATATAACCTGTGCTGTGAAGGCAGAGGCTCAGGTAGAGAGGTCAGGGCTGTGTGGGGAAGGTCAGAGGCCACGGGGTGCTGGGAGGAGGTAGCTGATCTCCTCTGATCGATTTCTTCAGCTGAGGAAAAGCTTCCTAGAGAAAGAAGACAGCTCCAGTCTAGAGTCCTTGATTCCTTTGGGAATCCATGGAAACCTCTGGACATTCACGGAAGAAAATCTCAAATGAATGTTGTAGGTAATTTCCAAATATTCCCATTCCCTCCCTGGGAAACTCCCGTGGCCATCCCATTTCCCCCACAACTTGTTGTATATGGATGCCCCAGGAACCGGACCGGTGACCAACGGTGCTAGAAAATTTGTGAGCTCTCATTTCAGCCTCCTGGGGATGGATGCAAAGGTGGGAGCCGACTGCTGAGCCACACATCCCTCACACCCCTCGCTGGGCCTGGAGATTGTGCCAAGGGTCTAGTTTTTCTCCTGTCTACGTCCCCCACATTAATCTCCAGCCCTGGCCCTGAGGCTTTTGGCACTGGCCGGGATCGACGCGTACTCCTCTGGAATGTCCAAAGGGAACTGGTCCAGCCGGTCGGTGCGCCCGCGGGACGCGCTCCACAGCGCCCCCTGATGGTCGCAACACGCTGTGGCATTCCAAGCCGGCAGCGGCCCCTACTGGCCGATGGTCATACAGTCATCAGCGAGTGCTAAGCTGGATGACCCTTTGGTCTGCAGAATGGGGTCCTTCTCGTGGTCGTGGTCATCGTCACCAACATCTTTAATGAAGAATACATAAAAACGCTTTCTACATGTCAGGCACTATGCTGCTTTAAAATATCATCTCATTAGAGGCTGGGGCTGTGGCTCAGTGGTAGAGCGCTTGCCTAGCATGTGGGAGGCACTGGGTTCAATTCTCAGCACCACATGCAAACAAATAAAATAAATGTCCATCAACAACTAAAAGATTTTTTTTAAAAAAATCATCTCATTTAGCACTGGGGTTGTGGCTCAGCGGTAGAGCGCTTGCCTGGCATGTGCAAGGCCCAGGGTTCAATCCTCAGCATCACATAAAAATAAATAAATAAAATAAAGATATTGTGTCAAACTAAAAGATAAATATTTTTAAAAAATCATCTCATTTAGTCCTCACATTAGCCATAGGTGAGGGATGATGGTACTCTTGTCATCCCTGGTTTGCTCATTTGGCGCACAGAAAGGTAAGGAAATTTACCCAGGGTCACACAGCTACTAAGCAGTAAAGCATGAATTGAACTTAGGCAGAGTCATTTATTGAAATATTCAAAAGTAATCATGAACAATGGGTGGGGTGCTGTGTGTCTGTAGTCCCTGCACTGGAGAGGCTGAGGCAGGAGAGTCTCTTGAGTGGGGACTGAGTTTAAGACCAGCCTGGGCAACACAGCAACATCTCGTCTTTAAAAAGAAAATCCTCTGGAATAGCTGATCCTCAAGACAGAAAGAGCCCGAGTTCCTGGATGCCCACATGGCCAGCCTGAATCATTTGCCCTGGAGGATCATGTGAGAGAGAAATTAACCTTTTAATTTGACTCATCATGTTTTGAAATCTTTGTTACAGCAGCCGATTCCCTAAATGAGTATACTCGACTCACCTGGAGGACTTGTGAAGCCAGATTCTTGGCTCCAACCCCAGTCGCTCCCAGGTGAGGACTGAGAATTTGTATTTGCAATAAACTCCCAGGTGTTGGGAGATGATGTGAGAGGCTTGTACTTGACACATGTCATCAGCACCTGTGGGTCCAGCCATCCCCCAGAACATTTTAGTAATGTGACATTTTTCTTCACATGAAATCTGTCAGCAAATTTTGTCAGTGTTACCTACAAAAAATGAAGTCCTATGAGACTGGAAATTGGTGCAACCACTCTGGAAAGCAATATGGATTCATCAGAAAACTGGAAATGGACCCACCATTTGACTCAGCTATCCCACTCCTTGGTCTACACCCAGGGGACTTAAAATCAGCATACTACAGTGATGCAGCCGCAGGGCACGGTGGTGCACACCTGTAATCCCAGAGACTAGGAGGCTGAGGCAGGAGGATTGCAAGTTCAACGCCAGCCTCACCAACTTAGTGAGGCCCTAAGCAACTCAGAGAGACCCTGTCTCTAAATAAAATATTTTAAAAATCAAATAAAAAATAAAATATTAAAAAGGGGCTGGGGTGTGGCTCAGAGTGCCCCTGGATTCAATCCCTGGTACCAAAAAAAAAAAAAAAAAGAAGTTGTAAAGAAGTTGGAAGTGTGACTCTGAGGTAGAACACTTGCCGAGATGGCCTTGGGTTTGATTCCCAGCATGGCCAAAGAGCAAGCAAGCAAAGAAATAAAAAATGATGAGAAATCAAAAGAAAATGATAGGAGTAAATAAAATATATCACTGATCACATACACTAAACCTGGATTTACAAACACTTCTCACCACCTCTACTGCTTCTACCCTTGTTTTCTCCTCCTCCTGGGCTTCTGGCTGCCACCCCCACCCCTCATGCAGCTAGAAGATGTGCACAGAAGAGCATCCAACTTGATGCAGTTCCTCCCCTGCTTGGAAACTTCCCATGGCTCCATCTCACTCAGAGAGAAAGCCAAAGTCCCTATAAGACTCTGCACTATCCCTAGCACTGCCAAGAAAAAAAAAAAAAAAAGAAAGAAAGAAAGAAAAGAAAAAGACTGCACCATCTGCTTCTTGTTCCCTCTCTGACCTCATCTCGCCCCACATCCTTCCTTGCTCACTCCTCTCCAGTCACATGGATCTAAAATACCAGACATGTTCCTACCTCAGGACCTTTGCACTAGCTGTTGCCTCTGTGGCAGATGGTGGAGGGACTCTCTTCCCTTGGCTCACTTCCTCACCACCAACAGGAGAATGGATAAATAAGCTGGGTACAGTCCCACTGAAGAACTGCATGAGGCAATGAGAATATCTATAAGAACACACAATAACCAGGGTGAATTTTTTTCACCTCGTTGAGTTTTGAGAAAAGCCAGACACTACAGAGGACATATTTTCTGATTCTATTTATATAAAATTCAAAAAAAGCCACAATCTATGCTGTCAGAAGTCCAAATGACAGTGACCTTGGAGGGAGGAGAGAGGACTCAAAGGAGCCAGGAGGAGACTTCTGGAAATGTTTCTGGGTCTGGGAACTAGGGACACAGGTACCTTCAGTGGTCAAGTTCCCTCCAGCGGTTACACGGAGGGTCTGTGCTTTTGCCTGTGAACTGAACAGTGGCAAAACCAGAAGCTGTTCCCAGCAGCTGACAAAGAGAACATCCTCGGCCCCAGGCACCTCGCTCCTTCACAATGTGCTTTCTTATCAGTGAGGACCCCGTGGGCCTCCCCTCCACATGCTCAGCAGTCACTCCACATTGCCATCGCTCCACGGAGGTCCCGGAGAGACCTGGGCGGTGGAAGAACTCAGGCGGCAGTCCATGGGGGTGGGGCGACTGGGCTTCCCCATGGAACTGGGGCAGGGGATGGAACGGGTCTTGGACACCCCGTCCTGAGCTAAGTTCTGATAAGGGGTGGAGAACTGCACCGGCTGCCCCCAAGTGCCCAGGGCCCAGTGTCTGAGGGTCTGACCCTGATCTCTCAAAAAATAAAAAAACCCCTCACAGTTATTTACATAAAGTTTTGTTATATTAGACTATCACCAAAGGCTCCAAGTTCAGACTTTGAATTTTTCAATAAACTTTGGATAAATACTGATGATGATGATGATGATGATGATGATGATGATGATTTGGGTACAGTAATGCTTATTTTAAAATTCTCTTTTACTGGCACAGCTTTGTATCCATGAGGTGCAAGAACAGAAAATGCTCACGGTTTGCCTTTCTCTGCCAGACAGTGATATTGTCCATTTTATTTTCTGATTATCCTGGGAAATGATTTTGTCATAAAAGGAAGGGAGGCACTTGGCAGACCTCTGGGTCATCCTTTGGGATAGGGGAGAATGAAGTCAGATGTGGGAAGCCCCAGTGGGTGGCGGAGTGGGAGGGGACCCAAAAGACACAAGGGAGAGAGGGCAGGAGCCCAGGGAGGAGACTGGCAGGGCAGGGACCAGGCCTACCAGGAGGAGGCCGGGAGAGAAGAGGAGACAGACCCGGGGACCCCAGGCCTGGAGCCAGGTGGGATGGTATTGAAGGCAGAAAACGTGGATCTGAAAGGTTGAGGGTGGGGAAGGGGAAAGTCCGAGCTTGCCCTGAACCAAGAGAGGACGCAACATCAGGGTCTATGACTAAAGAAGGAAATGCACCTGAGACCACCTGCTGCTGTAATCCAGAGCTTCCTGGGTGCCTTTCCTGACTCCCCTGGGCCCCACAGCACCCACCTGACAGATGAGGAAACTGAGATTCAGTGAAAGTAAGGCCCCCCGCGGCTCCTCCTGCCTTCTTCTGCTGGACTCTGGATCTTAACCCTTCAGGCCCCAAACAATCTGCTGTGGTCATTTTTTCTCCCATTGGAAAAAGAAATACAGGGATTAAAAAAAAAAAAAAAACACTTGACTATAAAACCTGAGGGAATTTTTGAGGCAATAGAACTGCCAGGAACCCTGATGTGGCTGGTGATTGCATGATTCTGAGTGTGTCGAAACTCTAGAACCCGGCACGCGCATGCGTGCATGCACACACACGCACACTTGAAATTTACTGTTTGTAATAATAATAATAATAATAATAATAATAATGGAAACCCAGTACGATGAATGTGCTTTGTCTGGATCCCAATTTAATTAAAACAATTGCAAAAGTTTGTTTCTGAGACAATTGGAGAAATTTGAAGACTGACTGGCTGTTAGATGATATTAAGGAATTTCTGTCAGTTTTGTTGGATTTGAGAATGTCTTGTGGTTATGTAAGGAAACAAACCCCTTCTTCTTCTTCTTTTTTTTTTTTTTTAGGTGCTCATTAAAATATTCTAAAACAGGGGCTGGGGATGTGGCTCAAGCGGTAGCGCACTCGCCTGGCATGTGTGCGGCCCGGGGTTCAATCCTCAGCACCACATACAAAGATGTTGTGTCCGCTGAAAACTAAAATAAATAAATAAATAGATATTTAAAAAGTTAAAAAAAAATTCTAAAACAAAACAAGGGCTGTGGTGTAGCTCAGTGGAAGAATTCTAGCTTAGCATGCATGAGGCCTTGGGTTCAATCCTCAGCTCCACAAAAACTAACGAACGAGGAGAGTTTGGTGTTCATTAAGCACAACTTAGAAACTGCAGGCAACTAAAAAGACAAACACGCACCCTTCACCCACACTATCCTCCATCTCTATTATTGTTAAAATTTTGATGTATTTCCATTCAGCCTTTTCTATGCTATGTGAGCTTTTTCTGTGTGCACGTGTGTGTGTGTGTGTGTGTGCTTTACATAACTGTGAGCCAATTGTTTATAAAATCCTGTTTTTTCCCCTCTTAAAATGTAAGCTGTTCCCGTGTTAAAATCTCTCTGTGTAAACACGAGCTCTAATGTTTGCACTATGTTTACTCAACAGGGCAGCGTTGCCAGACATTGAAGCTGTTCCCAATTTCCTCCCATTATAAATAATGCCCCAATGCACATCCTTGTGGGTCCCAGAGGCGGGATTCATGGGCCAAAGGGTGTGGACGCTTTGGCAGCACAAGACCAAAATCTCGGCAGAGTCTCTGCCTGACCTAAAGCTAAAGTGACCTCATACAGTTAAAGTGAGATTACACTGCTGTTTGTTATTTCCATCTTTGATTCATGACTCAGGTTCATGAAAGGATGTCTTTCCTTTTCTTTTCTTCCTTCCTTCCTTCCTTTCTTTCTGGATGTGCTCAGTTGCAAGAAACAGACACTCATTCACACTAGCTCATGTCAAAAGGGAGTTGTGTTTATTAGCAAGCAACACTGATACAGTAGAGTCCCTTATCCACTAGGGACAAGTTTTAATTCCTTCCAGAAATGCCTGAAATTGCAGATAGTAACAGACCCTATATACAACACTGCAAAACCAGGACAACTGATTTGATAACAGAGATGGTTACTAAGTGAGTAACGGGCAGGTAGTGTATACAGGGTAGATACATTGGATAGAGGGGGTGTTACTGTCCAGATTCAAGGGAACGTGAGAATTTTGTGAGATTCATTATGCTACTCAGAACATCAGGCAGTTTAAAACTTATGAATTGTTTATATCTGGAATTTTTAATATAATATCTTGTCACCCTGGTTGACCATAGGTAACAAAACCAAGAAAAGTGAAACTGCAGATAAGGGGCAACTCGTGAATTCAGCTTGGATAAGCTATCTTGGCTATGTTGATGACTGAAACATTAAAGTATTCCTGTACTGATTGGTGAAACATGCTGCCTCAAACCCTTCACGTGTCTCCCACCATGACCAAGCTATCCTGGTCCCTGTCCCAGGACTTCCCAGCAACCCCACACACACCACTACTACAGTTCAGCAAGAAAAGGGCAAATGTTTGGCACATGGTGAATCATTCTAATTGTTCAATGCCCGAAGTACTGGTTGTTAAATATTTTGATGATTTGTCTAGATGCAAATAACAGAAAAGCTGACTCAAAGGGCTTAAATTGTAAAGGGAGTTTGCAACCGGAAAATCCACACTTAGGCTGATTTCCGCCAAAGTTGACACAACAGCTCAGCAATGTCACTAAACACCCCATTTGTTTTCATCTCTCCGCTTCATCTTTTCCAGTAGGAGCTCTCGGGATGACTGCCACTAGCCTTCTGCCACAGGGAACCTCTTTTGTTCTCCCACAGTCAAAGGAGGGTATTTGGGGAGAAGATTTTCCCACCTAAGTAATGAGGCTGGCTCTGATTGGGCAGCTGAGGTCACGTGCCCATGCCAGAGCCAATCACCGTGGTCCGGAGTGGACTCCCCTAGTAAGGGGCATAGGTGACAGAGGGCTGCTGAAGCCACACCTGGGTTCCAGTTCCATTCTTGGCCTGTTCCTAGCTGTCCTTTCTGCCCCGTTTCCTGTCAGTAAAGCAGAGATAATGACACTTGCCTTCTAGAGTGTCTGTGAGGACAACTGCATTCGTCCAGGCGGAGCACCTAGGATGGAGTTCAGACATGGCCAAGTGTCCAAAGGGTAGCTGCTGCGATTGCCCTTATATGGTCATCCTCAGCTCTCCAGGCTACTTTTCTCTGCAAGCTCCTGGTTTTCTGCATCCCACTCTCTTTCTAGATACTTTGTAACAGATCCCTCCAAAACACGGGTAGCCTAAAAGAACCACCACCATCCTGTTCTCTGTCAGCAAGGCTATGATCAGGTATTTGGGCTGGCCGCAGATGGGCAGTTCAGACTTGGAATTTTATGATTGCAATTAGTTAGTGGAGGGAACTAGACAGGGAAGAGGCTGGTTTCCGAGTGGACCACCTCCCTCTCCACCTCCCTTCATGCTGTCTCAGGGTTTCCCCATGTGGCCTCTCCGTGTGGACTGATTCGGGCTCCCTCACATCATGGTGGCCTCTGCAGGACAGTTGGATTCCTTACTTGGAGTTCAGGCTCCCAGTGCAAGTGGTTCACAAGAAGCAGGGTCATCTCTTCCAATCCAACCTTGGGAACCATCATTTATCACCTCTGCCACATGCGGTTGGGTACAGGCAAGTCACAAGCCCATCTGGACCCAAGGGGAGGGCACACAAACACCACCTCTCTGTAGTAAGTGTGGAGGTTCTAGAAGAAATGAGATGGGAGACGTTGTTACAGTCATCTTTGGAAACTGCAATCTGGCTCCTGCTTGCACCAATTAAATCTCAGCCATACAATTCAACTCCATCCACCTGGGGCTGAGCCAAGTCCCAACTGTAAATGGAAAAAGTTTATTGAGCAGTCTGGATTCCTTTGGATCAAAAACATGTTCCCAAGTTTCCTTTTGTTTTTTAGTGATTGCCCTCCCCCTCCCACCTGCCATTCATTCTCGTTTCCTTTTTCCTGCTGGGTAAAGACTACAGGGAGGGCTGCAGTTGTGGCTCAGTGGTAGAGTGCTCACCTAGCACGTGCCAGGCCCTGGGAAATAAATGAAATAAAGGTATTGTTTCCAACTACAATATATGTATATATTGTAAAGACAATTTCACCAATTTGTCTAATGTCTCTTTCATTATCATTCATTTAAAAGTACAGTCTGGGGCTGGGGATGTGGCTCAAGGGGTATCGCACTCGCCTGGCATGCGTGCGGCCCAGGTTAGATCCTCAGCACAACATACAAACAAAGATGTTATGTTCGCCGAAAACTAAAAGAAAATAAATAAATATTTAAAAATTCTCTCTCTCTAAAAAAAAAAAAAAGATTTCTAAAAAAGATTTCTAAAAGTACAGTCTGGGGTTGGGCGTACAGCTCAGTGGTAGACTACTTGCCTAGCAGGCATGAGGTCCCAGGAATGAAAAAGAAAAAAAAAATCTTAGCTGGTCACCCAGGCCAGGAGTCCCAGCTACTCAGGAAGCTGAGGTAGGAGGATCTCTTGGGGCCAAGAGTTTAAGGCCAGTACAGACAATATAGTGAGATCCCATTAAAAATTAAAAGGCCTGGTGGTTCACACTTGTAATCCCAGTGGCCCAGAAGGCTGAGGCAGGAGGATTGAGAGTTCAAGGCCAGTCTCAGCAACTTAGTGAGGCACTTAGCAATTCAGCAAGTCCCTGTTTCTAAATAAAATATAAAAAAAAGGGGGGTGGGGAATCGGCTTAGTGGTTAAGTGTCCCTGGGTTCAATCCCAGGTACCAAAAAATAAAGTAAATATAAATATAATCTTGGATACTAGATCATAATGCAGAGCTGCCACTCACTTTTTTTAAGTGTAATGGTGGTACTGTGGTTCTTTCTATATGAGAATGTCCTGTTATTATTTTGGCACCAGTCCTGGGAAAAACCCAGTTTAACATCTTAGAATAGAAGCCTGAACTCCAGAGTCTGGTGTGTGATTCCCACCCAAAGGCTGTCGCTGGGGCAATATGTAGAAGTGTATGGGGTCCTGGTGATTGTCACAGTCACTTGCAAAAGAATTGCTAACTAGAGGTGACTGTTCTGAAATTTGGGGCTGTAGATTGAACCAAGGACCTCATGCCTGCTGGGCAACTGCTCTACCTACCATGGAACTACAACGTGTACTCAGTTCTAGAACCTTTTGGTCTTTGGAATCTTTTGTTTTGTTTTTGAATACAGAGGGGCTTTACCACAGAGACACATCCCCAGCCCTTTTTATTTTGAGACAATGTCTCACTAAGTTGATTAGGGCCTCGCTAAGTTTTTGAGGCTGCGCTTGAACTTGCAATTCTCCTGCCTCAGCCTCCAGAGTCACTGGGATTACAGGGGTGCACCATCACGCCTGGCTCTTTTACATTCTGAAACATATCGAGGACTCCAAAGAGCTTTTATTCATATGGGCTAAAACTATTGATATTGAAAATCACTGGTGATTTAAGTTTTTTATTTTTATATTTTTAATTTTTTTGTAGCTGTGGTTACAAATAGCAGGCCTTTATTTTATTTGTTTATTTTTATGCGGTGCTAAGGATCGAACCCAGTGCCTCACACATGATAGGCAAATTCTCTGCCACTGAGCCACAACTCCAGCCCAAGACTGGGTGATTTTAAATACAGAATTGACATGACATGTTCCATCAGCCAGTAGAGCAATGACATCATTGCATGTCACGGGGTCTCTGGAAAGCTCCACTGTGCACTTGTGAGAAAATGAGAATGAAATAGGAATTTTAAAAAGTCCTGGTTTTGTCATGAAAAGAGTTTTACCTTTGTGGACAAAGGGTCTTAGTGATCCCTAAGGGAGCCTAGACCAAACTTCAATAGCTGCTGTTAAGGTACTTATAACCCTAGGATAACAGGGCCTGCTCCATGAGGTGGAATGCAGAGGAGAGGGGACTGCACAGCTTCAAAACTCAAAAGCACAGTGAGTGATATACTTTGGCCCAGTTCCCTGTGGCCTGGAGGGGTCTCTTATGCACAAAGAGGGCTCAGGGTGGGAAAGGAGTGCAGGAATCTCACCCACAGTGCTCACCATGTACTCTGGGAACTAAAATTACTTAGAGACTCTGGATCTGCTGCTGGGTTCTGATCCTCATCCATTGCTTTGTAGCTGTGTGACTTTGGTCCTCTGAGACTCAGTTTCTTATCTGAAAAGTGGGGAATAATAGTGTCTTGGCTGGGTGTAATGGTGCATGCCTGTAATCCCAGTGACCTGGGAGGCTGAGGCAGAAGGATAGCAAGTTTGAGGCCAGCCTCAGCAACTTAGCAAGACCCTGTCAAAAAGAATTGGGGATGTGGCTCAGTGATAAAACCTCTCTAGGTTCAATCCCCAGTACCAAAAAAGAAAAGAAAAAAGAAAAAGAAAAAGTAGTGTCTATCCCAGGTTGTTACAGGAGTTAACGTGGCACTTGGTGTTACTACGTCTTTGCTCTGAGCACTGCTGTCACTTTGGTGTTCACTCAAATCCCAGAGGCCATTGTGGTGAGATGCATAATACTTCTGATCGCCAAGACAGGGAAAGCTGTCAATTAAACTGTGACACATGATTGTTTATAAGACAGTCCTCATTTCAGGGGTGCTAGAAAGTGGGGGAAATGGGAGTCTAAAAATGGTTTTATTATGTGTACAGAAGAACTTAGCAACACAATCTCCACCTATATCACTTTTTTCCTTTTTTTTTTTTTTTTTTTTTGGTAGCGGGGATTGAACTCAGGGCCACTTGACCCCTGAGACGCATCCCAGCCCTATTTTGTATCTTTGTTTAGAGGGTCTCACTGAGTTGCTTAGCACTTCACCATTGCTGAGGCTGGCTTTGAACTCGTGATCCTCATGTCTCAGCCTCCAGAGCCACTGAGATTACAGGTGTGTGCCACCGCACCTGGCAACCACTATTTCACTCTTATAATAGCAAATCATGCAAAAACCCCAATCATCACGGAGTCATTACACAGGTTATAGCGCAGCCACGAAGTGTTGTAAATGTAGGTATTTTCAAACTGCCTATGAAGATCCTGGAGGTCCTCAAGATTGAATAAGTGAATGAGTTTCTCTCTCGTGTGCGTGACAGGCGCAAAAACCACATAGTGGGTAGTGAAGAAAGAGCACTGGAAAATGTGGCCAACCCCAGCCTAGCGCTTTCTGGCCCCATTGCTCAGAGAATGAAGCCTGTGCTCCACGCTCACCCACTCCTCTGCTGAAACCCTGCCAGGGCTTCTCATTTGTGGATCAGAAGGCAAACCCAGACTCTTACCATGGTGTCCAAGGCCCTACCTGATATGGCTCATTGTGCACGCTCACTTCAACTCTGATTGCCCTCCCTGTCCCTCATGACACTCCAGAACACTGACCTTTTGCTTATTCCTACCTCAGGCCATTGACACTGGCTGTTCCCCCTGCCAGGGACACCATTTCCCAGACACGGCCATGACCCCTCACTTCAATCCAGCTTGATTAAATGCATTCTTCTCAGGGACATGCTCACTAACCACCCTGTCTAAAATCTCACTCCGTTCTTTCCCCTTCTTCTTTGTCTTCATAATGTTCATCACAAGCTGTCATTATATTATATATTTTTTCCTTCATTTTCCATCCTCCTGTTAGAATATCAACTCCAGTCAAACAGAGACTTTTATCTTTTTTTCTCCTCCACTGCTATATCCTAGAATAGTGCCTGGCAGATGGTAAATGCCCCCCCCTCCATATATATATATATATATATATATATATATATATATAGAGAGAGAGAGAGAGAGAGAGAGAGAGAGAGAAATGTGTATATGTATATATATGTGTGTGTGTGTGTGTATATATATATCTATATATATAGATATATATATAGATATATATAGATATATTACACACACTTTTTTTTTTGTACTAGGGATTGAGCCCAGGAGTGCTCAACCACTGAACCATATCCCCAGTCCTTTTTATTTTTTATTTTGAGATAAGTTGCTTAGGGTCTCGCTAAGTTGAGGAGTCTGATTTTACATCTGCAATCCTCCTGCCTCAGCCTGTGGAGTAGCTGGGATTCCAGGCTGGGCCACCACCCGTGCCTGGCCCTGTAAATCTTTTTGAATGAATGAATAAATGAATAAATGAGTTATTGGACATATTTCCCCATTAGCTGTGGCCTCAGTCAGACTTTGAGTGCCCTGAGGAGCAAGGTCTGTGTGTCATCGGGTATCCTCAGCACTCAACAGCTGAGAAAAATAAGAATTTGGAAAAGGCTTGTAAGAAGAAAAGAACAGTAAGTGAGAGAAAGTGGATCAGCGGTTGCCTGGGGCTGGGGGCGGGAGGGAGAGTGACTGCGCATGGGCAGAAGAGATCTTTTTAGAGCGACGTTAATGTTCTAAAATGAATCATGGTGACGGTTTCTCAACTGTGAAATCACCCAGAGTCGTTCAAAAATGAGAGCATTTTACAAGTAGATCATACCTTAATAAAGCTGTTCAACACACAATATAAAATATGCGATGAGGGGGTCATACTCCCCAGGGTGTGCGCTGCCTCTCCGTGACTGGTGCTGGGAGATGCCGGGGACACAGTGACTGAGACAGCCCTTGCCCCTGTACGCATGGGGCTTCCTATGGCAGGGTGAAGGCCCAACTCTTGGTGACAGTGACAGGCTAGAGGCAGGGGGGAGGGATGGCGAGGTCAGGGATGCTGTGGGGAGGCCAGGGCAGGCGTGTTGGAACATGAGAGCCCAAAGGAGTCAAATGGGGGGATTTAGGGAGGACTTCCCCGAGGAGGGGACGGCTGAGCTAGGCCCTGAAGGATAGTGTCCTTCATGGCTGCGATGCCCATCCTGGTCGCCGGCCCGGCCGCCCACGATTTTCCTCCTTGGCGGCCTCTGGTGGGGCTCCAGCTCCGAGCCACGAGTCGGGCGCCGGGGCCGCCGCGAGGGGGCGCTGTCCCGTGGCCTCCGCGAGCGCCCCAGGAATCACGCGGCCCCCGCGGGAGCGCAAGGCTGGGTGCGTGTCGCGGGTGGGATGTCGTCTCCCAATCGCAGCAGCTGGGGTGGGGGTGGCCACGCTGGAGGCGGTGGAAGCGGCGGGTCGGAGGGCGCAGGGGAGGCCAGAAACACAGGCATCGCGCGTAGCTGGGTCCCCGGGACCGAGTCCAAGCAGCCCGCGCAGTCCCTGGCGGCTCCGAGGAGAAGGGGACACGAGGGGAGGGGTTTTCCAAAGAGCCCAGAAACGGTGCCGGACCTGGCCGGGAGAACGTCGCTCCAAAGACAGGAGGCGTTTGCGGGGCCATGAGGCCACCCTTGTCAGTTGGAGCCTTAAGTCGGGTTTCTTGGTTCTATTCTCAGGGCCTAAGCCTGGAGGGGGCACGGGAGGTTATCCCCAGATCTGCGGCCTCTGCAGAGCTGCGCTGTGAAGAGCGAGGGTCTCTGCCTAGGGCGTGAGGGGCAAGATCAGGAGCACGTGGGAGGTCCTCGGGAAACAGGTCTGTGCGGTGCCCAGCGCTGTCCCCCATCCCTCCTGCACCTGTGGGCTCTGGGAAAGCTACCCGGGACCCAGGAAGAATGGTTCCTGTGATTAGCGGGGGCCAGATGGCCAGGTGCTGCAGTCCTCCCTTCCCCATCTGGCCCATAAATTCCAACCATTTCTGATCTACTTTTAGGTCCTTTCTAGCCCACCCAGTTCCTAGTTACTGGCATGGGTGTGTACCTGAGACTGCATTTTCTGTGCCTGTCCCTGTGCTGGGACGCAGCAGAGACTGGGACAGCCAGGCCCCTCCTCTCTCCACAGTCCCGTGGAACAGACAAACCACCAGATAGTGAGGGACAGCTTAGAGTGAATCAGGCCCTGGATGGGGGAGGTACAAGCAAAGGGGTCACAGTGGGAATGGAGGAAGCACAAGGGAGTGGTCAGTTGGGATGGGGGAGGCACAGGGCCTAAAGGGCACTCCTGATTCAGCCTGAAGAGTTAAGGACTGCCTGAACCCAGGCTCAAAGGATGGGATGGGGCTCCAGGCCTTGGAAGAGATATTTGAATTGAGGCCAGAAGTGTGTTTTCACAGAAATGGTACAGTGTGGGGAAAGGATGGGTGTCCAGGCAGAGAAAAGAAAGGTAGGGGGTGGAGGCAGATTCTAAGGCTAACTGATGTGCATCAAGGTCAGCCAGAGGCTGGGTTTGAATTCCAGCTCATGAGACCTTAGGCCACTTACTCCACTTATCCATCTCTCAAATGGGGATAAGATATTGAGTTGCACAAAATCAATCACCCCATTTTAAAGAGCTATAATTAAACATATAGTTTGTTACACGTTTTTTTTAAAATCTATTTTATAGATTATATCAAGGAACCCAGGAGACAATACTTAAAAATAAAATGCTGCCATGTCAGGTGAAAAGTTTGGCTCTAAGTATGGGAAATGCAACTGTCAAAATAAGAATTTGCCAGTAAGATCAAAGAAACATTATTACAAACCAGTTAGTTATTTAGGTGGGTTTTTTTTTTTTTTTTTTTTTTTTTGAGACAGGGTCTCCCTATGTCGCCCAGGCTGAACCTGAACATCGGGCTCAAGGGATCCTCCTGCTTTGGCCTCCCAAGTAATTGGGCCTACAAGGCGGGTGCCACCATGCCCAGCTCTAGAATATTTATACTGAAGCAATTAGCAGTGTTCAGAACTTGTGTTTTTTATACCTTGGTCTAGAAATAGGGTGATTAATTCTGGGCTTCCCTTAGCACCCCTGTGGAGGGTACTGCGTCAGCGGTACCTGATCCCTACTTATGACTCAGAGGCTATTGCTCAGGGAGACCCTTTTCCTCCCTCCTGCTTTAGACGATGACTCAGGAAGAAAGGCTCTGTGGCCACATCATTCCCCTACACACACACCCTGCCTTCCCGAGGGGCACCATTATATTCTTCCTTTATTGGCTGTCCTTGTATAATACAAATCTGCAAGTTTAGATACAAAAAAAATCTGGAAATAAAAGATAGAAAAGTACCCGCCAGGCACCCCTTCCCATTCTTCCAGGACCCCACCCCAGCGGGTACCAACATGAGGTAACTGAGCATCTTCCCTCCCCCCTCCCCCACCTCTGGGCCCCCAACTTGGCCTTGCCCCCATGAGACCTTGGCCCCCTGGAAGACAGATGTGGGCCCCGAGTGGGGGTGAGCACAGCATTGGCAGTGAACGCAGCGAGGGCAGAGGGAAGCCCTTACTTGTGCTGTGTGTGGGGGAGGAGATGACCAGATTTGGGGTGGGCACTCTTGTGGGGCCCAGGAGAGCCCCTACGAGGGCATCCCTCCTTCATCCTGCCCAACACTAGAAGGTGAAAGGTCAGCAACAGAAACTGGGGAGTAGAACTTGAACCATGGACATCCTTGGGACTGAGGCCGTCCCCCTGTGTCTGGGGCAGGAGAGGGTGCATTGCCAGCCTACATCTGGCAGTGACATGGCTCCCTTAGCCAGGCTGGGTCCGTCCCTGAATTCCGTCCTGTCGCAACCTGGGCTTCACAATATCGGTTCTGTAGAGGTTTGGGAGTGGCAGAGAGGACTCAGGGGGAATTGAGGG
This sequence comes from Urocitellus parryii, assembly GCF_045843805.1. Taxonomy (NCBI): domain Eukaryota; kingdom Metazoa; phylum Chordata; class Mammalia; order Rodentia; family Sciuridae; genus Urocitellus; species Urocitellus parryii. Next base: position 12,979,166 of record NC_135545.1, on the reverse strand, counting down.
GCGCAGCCCCAAGGAGCAGGACTACGAGAGAGGTTGTGCCTCCATTCCCAGATGTGGTGCACCTGGGGGTGACAGGGTGACGGGGTGGGCAGGGCAGCTTGAGCTACAGTTCAATCTCGAAGGTCTTCTGCAGGTCTCCGGAGAAGGGATTGGAGGGCTTCTCCACAGTGGATTTGCCTTCTAATGCTGCCCACTGGGCCTCAAATGGGTCCAACTCAGGGGCAGGGGCCGGTGCAGGCTCTGGGGGCCAGGAGGCCCCATTGGGGCGTGGACGGGCCTGGCCCCCAGGGGCACTGGGTGCGGCAGGGGGTGGGAAGACCCCAGCTTTCCCAAGCAGGGTGGCAGGCTGGGGCTGAGCAGCTGAGCAGAAGGCGTTGGCCACCATCTGCGAGGGTGTGATGCCCACCACAGGCACCCGGGGCATGGGCGGGTAGCCCAGGCCTGGGTAGGCAGGTATGAATGGGGGCTGCATGTGTGGGGGTGGCAAAAACACGGCCACCTGGGCAGGTGCTGTGTCAAAGGGCCCCATAGGGGCAGGGAAGGGCTGCAGGGCAGGGGGGATGGTGGACACTGGGGGCACTGAGGCCACTTGCTGCTGCTGCTGCTGCTGCTGCTGCTGCTGCTGCTGCTGGGCCTTAGCCACCTGGGACACCTCCTCCAGCCATCGCTCAGCCTCCGAAGGGGTCCGCTTGTGCCCAGGCTGGAAGGTAGCCGCAGGGGGCACAGAGGGCTCGCCCCAGGCAGAAGTCCCTAGAGAGAGGAGAGGAGCAGGTGAGGGCCAAAGGCTGCAGTGGAAGAATCGCAGGCTGGGAAGAGGGATGGCCTGGGATGAGAGCACGGGTCCCAGAGCCAGCTGTCTGCCTTTGAGTGCCAGCTCAGCTCCTTACTGGCTGTGCTGACATTGGGAAAGTGACTTAACCACTCTGGACCACATAACAGGTCCGTTTCTACATAATTCTGAGGCTCTGTGGCCCCATGCTCACCCAGCTCCACTGCTCTTCTCACTAGTCAGCGCCATCCATACCTGGTAGTAACTCTGAGCATCACCTTGGATTCCAATCATGAGAATGTAGTATATATCATGAGGCTAAGATTCCAAGGTTGCATGGATCTTTCTCAGAGTTTACTGTTCCAACACAGAAGATTTGATTGTTTTAAGTTCGTGTTTTCTAAGGGTCTAGAGGTCTACAGTTATACTATTCGAGATCCTGAGGTTCTCGCCTGCTTCAAGGAGGAGCCCACGCATTTGAGTGTCAGTGTCACTGGCACCCATGGCTCTAAGACAATCCTAGAGGACTAAGCTGATCCACGGTTCTAAGCCAATCCATGGCTCTAAATTGATTGATGGCGCTAAGCTGATCTGTGGCTCTGAGCTGATCCATGGCTCTGAACTGATCTCATGGCTCCAGGTTGACCCATGGCTCTGAGCTGATCCCATGGTTCTAGGTTGATCCATGGCTCTAAGTTGATCCCATGGTTCTAGGTTGATCCATGGCTCTGAGCTGATCCCATGGCTCTGAGCTGATCCCATGGCTCTGAGCTGATCCTTGGCTCTGAGCTGATCCATGACTCTAAGGTGATTCTAACACTTGACCATTCAAGATCCCTGGGGTTTCCAAGGTAGTCCTGAACAGAGAAGAGGAATGCAGGAGGGCACTTTAGGGGATCTGTCCTGATGGAAGACACCAAAGGACTTACCTGTTGTGGCAGATGGGGGCCCTGATGCTGCTGTTCCAGCACTGGCGAAAGATGAGCTGATCTGTGTACACAGAGCATTGATGCCATCGCTGTCACTGGCACCAGGAGGCTCCATCTCAGGTACTGGGAAGTCAGAAAGGGCAGAGGTCAACAAACAGCCCTGGGCACTGCTGCAGCCCTGCCCTTTCCCTGCACCAGGGCCACTCTATAGTCACTAGATGGCTATGGCCACTAAAGTAACTGAGAGGGTGAGAGAGAAACATCTGTGTGGTAAACAGACAGGTCAGTATGTGACATCTGATGACTGGCAGTGGCAGAGACCCCAAACCAAGGATCCAAGAGCTATATGAGTGGCCACAAACCACAAGTGATGTTTAAAATGTTCAACAAGGTGGGCACAGTAAAACACCTGTAATCCTAGCTACTCACAAGTTTGCGGCCAGCCCTAGCAACTTAGTGAGATCCTGTCTCTAAATTAAAAAAATAAAAAGGTCTGGGGATGCAGCTCCTGGCAGAATGCCCCTGGGTTCAATCCCCAGTGTGCCTTCCTCCCATGAAATACATAAAATGTTTAAAGACATATTAATTTAGAAAACGCATTCCACTGCCTATATGGCAAGAGCATGGGCTGGTCAGCATGAAGGCAGGCCACACGCTGTTCGTCGGCTGGGAATCACACATCCTACTTGGGTAAAGATGCGACTCCCCTGCCACCCAAGAAGCCGGCCTATCTCATATGTCATGAGGGCAGTGGTGCACCTATGTCAGCAAGACAGGAGGCGTGGAGCAGGCATGGTGGCCTTGTGAGGGCTTGGGAGGAAGGCAGGTACCATCCAAATAAGCAAAGAGCTGCCATGTGTGATGTGTGACAAGCATCTGTGACATTTTAGTAAGTGACTATCTCCAGGGGGGCATCAGAAAGAAGTGACTGTGGGAGTCAGCATGTGTGACATAGAAGTCCCAGGTGGGGGCCGTGTGGTTTCCAGGTCAATGTCCATGAAGACTGTGTGTTTGTGGAAACAGGCATGTGGCACCTGAGGGTAGAGCCTCTGAGTGGGACTGAAGTTCAAGTGTGAGGCATTCTGACGTGCCATTCCCAAGTGTGAATGTGAATGATTACGCTTGTGTGATGGAGAGGGGTGTGTGTGTGTGTGTGTGTGTGTGTGTGTGTGTGTGTGAGAGAGAGAGAGAGAGAGAGAGAGAGAGAGTGTTTGCACAATGATAGCTACCAAATTTGTGTGGATCCAGATGTGTAGTTTGTGTCAATCTGGGTGTGTGACTTCTGAGCATGTGAGATTTCTGCACATACGTAACTCTAAGTCTGTGACCTCAAAGTGTGTGGGACATGTGTGAGAGAGTGTGACATTGGTGTCTGAAATTTCTATGGGGCAAGTTCAAGTGAGTGTGCAGCTGGCTGCAGGAGTGCGAGGCTCCTGGACAGAGCCCGGGAGCCTGCCGCTCCTCAGGGCGCCCGTGTGAGGGACCTGGGTGGTGTTTAATGTCAGGCTGTGCGAGGACAGCATATGTGAGGGTGTGTGACAGTCTGGGAATGCTGCAGGACGCGGAGCAAGTGTGCGTCATTCTCAATGTGCGCTGGCATCTGCTCAACAGTGGATACAAATCAACACCCTCCCACACCAATCCCCAAGCCATAAGGGACAGAAGTCCCAGATTTGACATATGGAAGCAAGAGAGTGGGCCAGAGCGCATGGCTTCCCAGACTGCTAGGAGGGCAAGTAGACCGCCTGCCTGTCTTTCTTGAGCAAAAACATGGTACCCTGCCACCTCTCTCCTTTCCCTGGCCCATGGCAGACAACAACAGAATACAAGGCCGTTTTCTCTCACTAAGTTCTTTGTTCACCTTACCTCTTACCTGGCCAGACCTCAAGGCTCCACTGACCAAATTCTGGGAGTTTTTCCTTTGGGCAAAGGCATGACACCCGGCTGCTCTCTCTTCTCCCCTGCCCACGGCAAACTTTGCTAATTAATCATATAGCAAACAGGCCGACTCTCTTCTTTTTCTTGCTCATGGCAGACACTGTCAGCAGTTCATGATGTATGCCACCATCCCTCTATTCTTCCTGCCTCAGGCACACAGTGCTAATCTATCACAATCCCCCTCCGCTGGGATCCTGAGGACCTTCATCCTTCACCTGGCCAGGTCTCATGGCTCTACTGGCCACATGCTTGGGAAAGGCATTAGACCATGATGCTTTAGCCTACTCCTGAGCAAAAGGGGACACCTGTGCTGCTTCCCTTCTTTCCCTTGCCCATGGTAGATTTCTCTGCCTATAGCAGATTTTTCTTTTTTTTCCCTTTTACATATATATATATATATATATATATATATATATTTTTTTTTTTTTTTTTCTTTGTGTGTGTGTGTGTGGTGTTGGGGATCAAACCCAGGGCCTTGTGCATGCACGCAAGGCAAGCACTCTCCTAACTGAGCTATTTCCCCAGCCCCCCTTTTTACATATTTTTATTGATGTATTATATTTGTACCTAATGGTGGGAATCATAGTTATGTATTCATACGTGCACATGATGTAGCAATATAATTTGGCCAGTATAATTCCCCAGTTTTCCCCCTTTCCTTAACCTCCCTCACTTTCCTCTAGTCTACTGATCTCCGTTTAATTTTCCTCCACTCTACTCATCCCTCTTTCTTTTTCCTCTCTAGCTTCCATATGAGGAAAAAAATACAATCTTTGACTTTCTGAGTTTGACTTATTTCACTTAACACAATGTTCTTGAGTTCCATTCATTGTTCTGCAAATGTCATAATTTCATTTTTCTTTATGGTTGAAAAAAACTCTGTTGGGTATATGTACCACATTTTCTTTATCCATTTATCCACTGACAGACATCTAGGCTAGTTCCAAGTTTGGCTATTGTGAATATGCTCTAGCTGATTTTCTAACCAATCATGGTGTGCGCCATCTTGCTCCCTTCCCTTAACCATAGCAGACACCGCTAACTGATCATGACCTGTGATACCTCTCTGCTACCCCTTCCCATAGCAGCCATGGCTAAACAATCATGATCTGTGCTACACATCTTCTGTCCCTTGCCCATGGCAGACACTGTTAATTGATCATGATGCGTTCCACCTGCCTAGCCATTTGCCTCCGGCAGACAGTGCTAATCAGGAACGATGAGTACCACCTCTCCTCTAGCCCTGCCCACACCAAATACTGCTGATGCCGAAGCCCCTTTCCACTGAGCCCAGGGCTCACCTGTGCCCTTCACCTGGAAGTCAGTGCGGCGCTGCAGCGTGGACGGCAGCTCATTCAGCCGTAGGCTCAGCTGCCGTTTGAAAGGAGAGTTCTTCTGACTGAGCGCTGGGAACCCACGAAAGGAGCCCTGGCGAACCAGCTGCTCCAGAGGAGCGTGGCGCCGGGGGATGGCAGCTGCAGTGGTGCCTGTGGCCACAGGGGTGCCTGCCTCACCCTTCTCACCAGGAGATGTGGTGGCTGGTGTCGGGGACACATGCCCAGGCTGGGCAGGGCCGGGAGCTACAGTGGGGGCAGCTGCTGCCTCTGCTGGAGACATGGGAAGACAGCAGGTTAGACATCTCATCTTGCAGCTCGGACCTCTCCCGCCAGTCCTCTTGACCATTCCCTGAGGCTGCCGTCCTTGCCGATCTGTTCTGCCCTCAAGACAGAGCCCTGAAACGTCCCTAACCCCCACCCAAGTTAAGATCACCTTTCCTAGGAGGCCCTTGGAGAACTGTCCCCCACATAGTGACCCTCTGTGTCCCTCTAGCTTTCTGTCCCTGATCTGTTTTCCTCCCCTGCTCTGGCCATTTCTCCCTTGGAGATTATCTTCCTTTTTGATAATTTACAAACACTTATTTGGTGTGCAAACAACCTATCAGGCATTGTTCCAGGGGCTCCGAAAGAATTAATTTGCTCAACCCACATGACCACCCACCAGGTCAAGACCATTGTCATTTTACAGAGATGGAAACCGAGGTCCAACAAAGGCCAGTGACTTGCCAGAGTGACACCACCAGGACAGGGCAGGCTGCCCCTGGAGTCTGTTTCACTGCAGGCCCTCACCGGCCCCTGCACGTCTAGGCTTGGTCTGTCCTCAGTGTGCTGTTTTTCTGTCCCTCTCCCTCTGTCCCTATCTTTGTTTCCCTACTTCCCACCATTCTTCCCACCTCAAAGGACCCTCTTCCTTCCCTCAGTCGTGACCAGTCATTCTAGTCAGGGCTTGGCAGGATTCATCCTCTGGGAAGCTTTCCAGATTGTTCCAGCCCCTCCCTCTGAGCTCCCTCTACTCTGGGATTGTCCTTTGGGGACACCTGGCTTCCCCCTTGGCACCACAGGCAGTGTTCTCAAGGCAGGTTCCCACTCTCCACACCAATCCACAGACACACACTCTTCCTCCCCCCCATCAGAGCTATATCCCCTGGAGGGATGTCACCCAGGGCATTTCTTCCATCATGAGGTGACAAGCCTACCCAGATAGGCCCAGGGCCATGGAAATAGCCCAGGACAGGTTGGACTGGGAACCTACCTCTCTTCCCCATCTCACTCTATGACCTGGGGAAGTCCCTTCCCCTCTCTGGGCTCCAGTTTCCCCGACTAGAAACCTGGGATAAACATCCCTAGGCTACCTCCCCAAGCCTCCTGGGAAGGTCAGTTAAGGTAGTGAATGTTCAGTGCTCTGGAATCCAACAAAAGCTTCATAAACAACTCTGCTGCGCAGAGAAAACGTAGTGCCTCCAGGCTGTGATTCAGCGCAGCCGCAGAAGCAGTAGCAGCAGTACACTGTGAGATGTGCAGCAAATCAGACTTCACTGTAAACTCCTATTTGGCTGTGCAAACAGTGAAGTGCCTTCAGCAATGCAAAGTCCCTGAAAATTAGCATATCCTTTGGGAACAAACTCTTTGCAAATTCAAAAGCACTTGTAACAGAGTTTGCACCTGACAACATTCTTTGTTAAGTTCTAACATCCTATGTAAATGCTAAGAGAAATGTTTGTAAATGGAAGCACTGCATACTTAAGCATTGCATTTTTATTATTTTTGTCACATGTCCTGCCCTCATTTTTTCTGGATAGCAACTCCAAGTAAGATGCATCTTGTAAGTGTGAAGCCATCACACACACAATGAAGTAAATGTATCATTATATTATACTTAACAGTCAATGTACTTGATATTTTCTATTCTGTTTCATTTTTTAAAAATCCTGGCCATAATTCGGCAAACCAACTTTGCAAGTCTTGATACACAGGGCAGAAAAGCCTGGGGCACCCCGACTTGGTGAACTTTGCCTGGTTCCTGGCCGGCAGCACTTTGCTCCAAGAAACTCTTTAGAGCACTATATAAACTAAAACCAAACTCTGCAGCCAGCAGCAGGGTCTCTGCGCCCCTGAGCCTCATTACTCACCCGCCCCCCCTGCAAAATGGGGAGCCCACTTGCATCGGCCCAATGTCAAGCAGCACCCACCTTTCTTCTTGTCCGCAGCCTCGCGCTCTGTGGGTCGCCCGCTCCCCGACAGGCGGAAGGAGCCCTCGCGCGCGAAGCTGGTGCGGCTGGCATCGAAGGCGGCAGTGACCCCGCATTCCTTCTCTCGTCGCTGTTTGCGCTCCAAGCAGGCAGCGAAAGCGCAACCCACTGCGTGGCTCAGCCTCTCACCCTGTGTGGAGAGGTCCCAGGGTTAGAGACACTGTCCCACAGGCTGAAGGACTGGATGCCAGGAGTAGGGTTCCTGCCACTAGGTGCTGGAGCTCATCTGCCCCTCACCTGAGTCCCTCTCCCTCTCTGGGTCTTGTGTTCAACTGCACCAGGATTACCAACAGCAGTCCTTTGGGTTGGTGGTTTAGATCAGAGGTAGAACACTAGCCTAATGCTTGTCAAGGCGCTGGGTTCCATCCCCAGCACCACAAAAAGAATAAAAGAAAAAACAATGTTGGAGAGGGTAGTCCCAGCTACTCAGGAGGCTGAGGCAGGAAGATTACTTGAGCCTGGGAATTCCAGACCAGCTTGAGCAACAGAGAAACCACCTCTCAAAAGCAAAGAACAGCCAGGGCAAGTCTTGTAATCCCAGTGGCTGGGGAGGCTGAGGCAGGAGAACAGCAAGTTCAAAGCCAGCCTCAGCAATGCAAGGTGCTAAGCAACTCAGTGAGACCCTGACTTTAAATAAAACACAAAATAGGGCTGGGGGTGTGGCTCAGTGGTCAAGTACCCCTGAGTTCAATCACCATACCCCCCAATTTTTTTTTAAAAGCGGTGGTGGTGCTGGGAATGCAGCTCAGTGCTGAAGCACCCCCTGGGTTCAATCCCTGGTATCCCCCAATATCAAACAAACAACAAAAAACATTAGGTGGGGCTGGGGTTATAGCTCAGTGGTAGAGCACTTGCCTGGCATGTGTGAGGCACTGGGTTGGATCCTCAGCACCACTTAAAATAAATAAATGAAATAAAGGTATTGTGTCCAACTACAACTAAAAAATATTTTTTAAAAAACCATATTGAGTATATCCCAGGTACTCTGGTGTCTATGCTATCTTAAGTTCAAGGCCAGCCTCAGCTCAAAATAATAATAAAACAAGTGCTGGGGGTGTAGTTCAATGGTAGAGTGCCCCTGGTGCAATCCCCAGTTCAGAGGGGGAAAGGGAAAAAAAAAGACAAATGCTGGGGGCCCCTCATGAAAAGAAGGCTGCCTGAAGCTCCACTCATGTGAAATTCTAGAAGAGGCAAAACTGCGAGGGGAAAGTAAAGACAATCATTGTTTCTTCCGGAGCCGGCAGGGGCAGGAGCGTTTGTTCTGGGTGGTGGCAGTGTTCTAGACCTTGGTAGGGGCTGGAGTTTCACAGATGTATGCAGTTGTCAGAACTCAGCAAATGTGCACAGTGTTGCTATGAACTGAATGTCTGTGTCCCCTTCCAGATTCGTCTGTTGAAGCCCTAATACCTCAATGCAATGGTACTTGGGAGGTGGGGTCCCTGTGATAAGATTAGTGGCCTTAGAAAAAGAAAAAGAGATACAAGATCCACCCACCCCCTCCGAGCAGGGACACAGCAAGGAGTCCATGTGCAAACCAGGAATAGAACCCTCACCACACTGGCACTCTGATCTGGGCTTCCAGGCTCCAGGCCTGTGAGAAATAAATGCTTGTTTTTTTAAGCCACCCAGTCTGTGGTATTGGGTTACAGCAGCCTGAACTGATCAAGACAAACATGTTTTACTTTGAAAGAAAAATATGAATTCTACAATATGGAACACATGCCAAAGTGTTTAGGGTGAAGATTTTGATGTTTGCAACATTGAAATGCATCCTCCAAAAAAGATGGATAGATATGTGGTAAAGCAAGCCCAGGCAAATGTTAACAGTAAGATTTGGGGTAAGCCACCCACGGTAGTGCATGCCTATAATTCCAGGGACTCAGGAGGCTGAGGCAGGTGGATAGTGAGTTCAAAGCCAGCCTCAGCAACTTAGCAAGGTGCTAAGCATCTCAATGAGACCCTATTAAAAAAAAAAAAAAAAAGAGCTGGGTATGTGGTTCATTGGTTAAATGCCCCTGAGTTCAATCCCTGGTATCAAAAAAAAAAAAAAAAAAAAAGGTCTGGGGGATGGGTGACTGTACAAGTCCATCAACTTTGTTGTATGCTTGGAAAAACTTTACAATAAAATACTGGGGAGAAATGATGGCCACTGTTCTTGAGAACCATTTGTGAGGTTCTAAGCCCAGCGGCCTAGGATTAACACTGCTTCCCACTTCCCAAGATTTTCTCAAGGAAATCACTTCACCTTCCAATATTGGAGTCTCTTTCTGGTAAAATGTGGGTGCTAACAGTACCTATTCCACAGGGTTGGAGCAAGAATTAGGTGAACTAATATATGTCAGGCATTCAGCACAAAGCTGGGCACAGGAAATATACATATGTCAGCATCAATCTGTCCAGCCCTGGGTTGAACCCTGATATGCATCCTCTCATGGGATCCTCCCAACAGTTGCCAGGCAGGGAACCCTCTTGTGAACCCACTTTACACAGGAGGAAACTGGGGCTCAGATGAGACATCAACACATCCTTGCAATTACTAGAGTGGCAGAGTTGGGGTTCACGTGCGTTTTATCTGACTTTGATTTCCTAACTAAGAGGCTCAGCCATCTCTGAAAGTTAAATTTGAAAACAAAATCCTCAACAAAATAATAGTAAATTGGACCCAGCAGCATATTAAAAGGGGGGTTTATCCTGGCAATGCAAGGTTGGTTCAACATGAGAAAGTCAATCAATGTAATGCGCCACATTAAGAGGAAGAAAACCACATGAGGGGAAAGAAAGATAACTATCTCAATTGATGAGGAAAAAGAAAACACTTGACAAAATTCAGTGTCCTTTTATGATAGACACTCAACAAGGTATGAATAGAAGGAAACTTCCTCAACCCCATGAGGGATACCTATAAAAAACTCACAGCCAGATGCGGTGGCCCCGCCTGTAATCCCAGCATTTCAGGAGGCTGAGGTAGAAGGATCTTGAGTTCAAAGCCAGCCATCAGCAATGGCGAAGTGCTAAGCAACTCAACGAGACCCTGTCTCTAAATAAAATACAAAATGGGACTGGGGATGTGGTTCAGTGCCTCTGAGTTCAACCTGTGATATAAACAAAACAAAACAAAAAACCCAACTCACAATATATATCACACTCCAGGGTGAAAGACTAAGAACTTCCTGTCTGGGCTGGGGACATGGCTCAGTTGGTAGAGTGCGTGCCTAGCATGCACAAGGCCCTGGGTTCAATCCCCAGCATCACATGAAAAAAAAAAAATAGATCTGCACCTGGGGTGGACTCAGCAAACATTAAAAAGGCGATAAATGCTTAAAAAAAATCCTTTCCATCTAAGATTGGGAACAAGACAAGATGCCCTCTCCCAACCCACTTTTTAAAGGTCTCACAGGCTGGCCATGAACTCCTGGGCTCAAGTGGTTCTCTGACTATAATCGCTTGCCACCCACCATGCCCAGCTCCGATTTCCTCACTCTATTTGTTATTAAGTTCTGCTAAGAGCAATTAGAGGGAGCCATGAGCAGTTAATCCCAGTGACTTGGGAGGTTGAGGCAGGAGGATCACAAGTCTGAGGCTAACCTAGGCAGCTTAGTGAGACCCTATCTCAAAATAAAGCTAAAAAAGGCTTCGGATGTAGCCTAGCGGTAAGCACTTGCCCAGCGTGTGTGAAGCACTGGGCTCAATCTCCAGTACTACAAGGGAGGAATAAAGAAGAGTAACTTGATAAGAAAAGGAAAAGGCATCCAAACTGGAAAGGGAGAACTAAAATGATTCCTGTTCGCAGATGACATGGTATTATATAGAAAATCCTGAAAATTCCACAATTATTGCTAATAAATTTAGCAACACTGCAGAATATAAGATCAACACACTCAGTCGACAATGTAGCAATGAACAATCCAAAAATGAAATTAAGACAATTCCATTTATAATAATATTTAAAAGAATAAAATGGTTATGAATAAATATATTTTCAATGTATATGTTTTACACTTATACATTGAAAACTATAAAATATTGCTGAAAAAAATTAAAGATGATCTAAATAAATAGAAAGATATCCTATGCTCTTAAATTAAAAGGTTTAATATGGTTAAGATGGCAATATTCCCCAGAGTGATCTACAGATTTAATGAAATCCCTATCAAAATCCCAATGGGAGCCGGGCACGGTGGCACATGCCTGTAATCCCACTGGGTCAGGAGGCTGAGGCAGGAGGATTGCAAGGTCAAAGCCAGTCTCACAGCACCTTATCGAGGCCCTAAGCAATAGTGAGACCCTGTCTCAAAATAAAAAATAAAAATGGGGCCAGGAGATGGCTCAGTGGTTAAGTGTCTCTGGGTTCAGTCCTCAGTACCAGAAACAAAAACACCTCAATGGTCTCTTTTCAGAAATGGAAAAGTTGATTCTAAAGTTCATATGGAATTCCAAAGAATCCAGAATAGCCAAAATAATTTGGAAAAAAAATAAAGTAGAAGAATCACACTTTCTGATTTCAAAACTTACTACATAAAACTATCTTAGGCAAAACAGTAGAGACTGGCATCAGGACAGACACACAAGCGAATGAAATAGAGTTGAGAGCCCAGAAATAAGCCCATCTGTGTATGGTCAATTGATTTTCAACAGGAGTACCAAGACCATTCAATGGGGAAAAAATAGTTTCTTCAACAAATGGTGCTTGGAAAATTGGATATCCATATGAAAAAAAAAAATGAAATTGAACCCATAACTGACATCATATGCAAAAATTAATTCTAAGGGCTAGAGATATAGCTGAGTGGTAGAACGTTTGCCTAGCATGCATGAGGCCCTGAGTTCAATCCCCAGTGCAAAACAAAAATGAACTCAAAATGGATCACAGACCTAAATGTAAGAAAACAACAGACAAGTTTTATTTGAGCAATATTAAAAACCTTTACATATTAAAGGATACTCAAGGAAGTAAGAATAAAATGGCAAAATGGGGTGAAATATTTGCAAGTCATATGTCTGATAAGGGTCTAGCATCCAAATATATAAAGAATTCTTACAATTGAACAGCAAAATGAAATTGACCCAGGCTGGGGTTGTGGCTCAGCGGTAGAGCTTTTGCCTAGCACATGTGAGGCGCTGGGTTTAATCCTTAGCACCATATAAAACAAAGATATTGTGTCCAATTACAACTAAAATTATTTTTTAAAAAATGAAATCGACCCAATTTAAAAATAAGTGAAGGACTGGAATAGACCCTTCTCCAGAGAAGATATGATAGCCAATAAGCACACACAAAAAATGCTCAACATCATTAACCATCATAGAAATGAAAATCAAACTACAATGAGATGCTACTTCACACCTCGTAGAATGGTTATAATTTTAAATTTTTTTGTAGTTGTTGATAGACTTTTATTTTATTTATTTATACATAGTGCTGAGAGTTGAACCCAGTGCCTCACACATGCCAGGCAAGTACGCTACCACTCCCCAGCCCCAGCCCCAGCCCTGAATGGTTATAATTTTATAAAAGGAAAATAATAAGTGTCAGCGAGGATGCAGAGAAACTGGAACTCTCATTCACTGTAAGTGTGGATGCAAAATGGTATAGCTATTGTGGAAAATAATTTGACCATTTCTCAAGAAGTTACACAGGGAGTTCTCATATAACCATCAATTCCACTACTAGGTACATACCCCAAAGACCTGAGCTGATATTCAAACAAATACTCGCACACAAATGTCCAGAGCAGCAATGCTCACAATAGTCAAAAGGCAAAGGCACACACAATGTCCATGGAGGGATGAATCAATAAACAAAATGGGTCCATATACACACAGTGCAATGTTACTTAGCTATAAAAGGACTGGGCTCTGACTCATACCACAACATGGATGAACCTGGAAACCGTGCTAAGTGAAGGAAGCCAGGCACAAAAGGTCACATGGTACATGATTCCACTAAATGGCATAACCTGAAGAGGTAAATCCACAGAGGAAGCCAGCAGATGAGCAGTTTCCAGGGGCTTCATCAGGAGGTATGGGGACAGGAAGTAAGTATTTAATGGGCATGGGGTCTCCCTCAGGGGTGAGGAAAATGTTTTGGAACTAGATAGAGTTGACAGTTAAACATCATTGTGAATGTACTAAATGCCACTGTACAATTTAAAATGACTGGCTTTATATGAATTTCACCTAAAAAAAAAAAAAAGCAAGTCGAACTTGAGGAATCTTGGGGATTCCGCTGCTAATATTTAAAACCTGAAGCTTGGAAGTGGGAAGAATTCGCCCACAGTCACATTCTCTACCCACAGCAGATGGCCCTGCTCTTCTCCAGCTTTGACTCTCATCCCCAAATAGCTTGAGTCTCATTGCTAAATAATTCCAACTTATTGAACACTTGCTTCTGGACTCTGCTTAGAACTTTCTGCGTCTGATCTTAATGAAGGCTTCCACAGTGAACCCGTGAGGAACCACGGCTGTTATCCCCAGAGGAGAGAAGTCACTTGTGCCCATTGTCCCACGCATGGCCAGGTGCTTGGACACTGAATGCACACCACTAACCATGTGGCAGTGGGTTTTCCAAAAATAGCCATGACAAATTTCTGGCTTCACATGTTCTTCCAGAACTTTTCACTCCCCCATCAGAAGTGAAGTCTGTGTCCTTTTCCCCTTAACCTGGGAAGACCTCTGTGATTGACTGGACAAATGGAGTACCATGGGAGCCATGCTAGGTGATGTCCAAGACGGAGTCCAGTGGCCACATGGCTTCCCCCTCATGCTCTCTAAGTCTCTCTCTCCTCCCACCTCCTCTCTCCCACCCCTTCCTCTTTCTCCCTCTCTTGAGACTCACTTTGGAGCCCTGAGCTCTTCTGAATGTTCCATGCTGGAAAGACTCCCTGGCCCACCTATAATCCCAACTACTCAGGAGGCTGAGGTAGGAGGACCATAAGTTCAAGTCCAGCCTGGGCAACTTAGTAAGATCTTGTGTCTCAAAAAGTGCTGGGAATGTAGCTCAGTGGTAGAGCATCCCTGGATTCAAAAAAGGAAAAGAAAAGGAAGACCTGTGGAAAAGTCCTGAGAACACAGGAAGAGAGAAAAATGTCTGGTAGTACAGCCCCAGACACTGTCTGAAACAAAGACCTCAGAGACCCTGGATCCAGAGCCACCCGGCTGGACATTCCCCCAAATTCCTGACTATCAGGTATTCAAGCAAATATTTGTCCCTAAATGTAAATATAGCAGCATTGTTCACAAAGGCCAAAAGGCAAAAACAATCCAAATGTCCATGGAGGGCTGAAAAGATCAATAAAACATAGTACATGTCCATTCAATGGAATATTATTCAGCTATAAAAAGGATGGAAGCTCTGATTCATGCCACAGGACGGGTGAACTTTGAAAACACTATAGGAAGTGAAAGAAGCCAGACATGAAAGGTCACATACTACATGATTCCATTAAGTGAAATATCCAGAATAGGTGAATCCACAGAGAAAGAAGCAGATTAGCACCTGCCAGGGGCTTCGGGGGTGGGGGTGGGGACAAGGAGTGAGAACTTAATGAGTGTGGGATTTCTCTTAGGGGTGAGGAAAATGTTTTGGAATGAGATTTGTTTCAGAAACCATGAAAGATCACAACTGAGTGTAAGTTTAAGCCACGTGTTTCCAAGCAATCAATAACTGATATGACCACTATTTGCTCTGCTGGGCTCAGCAAACAGCAGTTGCCATGGTCTCTGGGTTTCTGATATCTCCATACCAGCCCCCAGTAGGCACCACTCAATACCAATACCAACTAATCAATACTGATATTCTCAAATTTGTTTTCCACTCTGATTTCAGTCCTGAACTTATGTGCGCAACAGGGAGGGTAGGGGCTTAAAGCTATTTGGGTTGGAGATTTCTAAAATATGAAGGGAAAGAAAATGGAGAATACTTGAGTGGAGAGTGCTAGGGTCTGTGATGGGCGGGTGTTGCGTCACTCAGCAGCATCCACTCCTCGGCTTTTGGTAACAGCTCCCAGTTTCCCTTTGGGGACCTCCTCTTCACACTGTATATGCCAACCCAGGTGCTCCACCCTCCCTGGGCCAAAGGGAAGACTGTGACCCAAGCTAGGCCAATTCCAAGCTCTCTCATTAGAATTAGAACCCAGAGTGTTCCCTGAAGGAACTTCCCGCTGGGACAGCATCCCTCTGCTCTCTACCTTTCTGACATGTGCTGCTTCTGAGTACCCTTCAATTTTGTGTGATTCCTCATACCCTTCCATGAATCTCATTCTGGGTTTTAATTAGCCAGATTAGTTTTTATTGCTAGCAACCAAGTAATACTGGCTAATGTAGCAGAAAGAGATTGAGACTTCTTACAAGAGTTGCGTAGGGTTTGAAGTCAGGGATCAGGGGATAGGATGTAATAAAGACTAAATTTTCCACCATCTTTTGCAGCTAGGAATTTCCACGTGACCAGGCACTGTCCAGTGGAATGTCATTGGAAGGGCTATGCCTCTACAAAGAAGGCGTGCCCATCTTTTCCTCTGTGCTGACTGGAATGAAGACATGAAGGCTGGAGCATTTGTATCCATCTTGGATCACAAAGCAGAAGCCACACTCTGGAGGAGCAGCAAGATGAGCACAGAGGAGCCACACCAGTGCTGCTCTCCCTGTGTGGGGATGTCCCTCACGTGACACAGAAACAAACTTCTATTTTGCTGGAATCATAGTATCTGAGAGTCTTCTGTCATAAGCCTCAGCAGAGAATACTTCTGAAAAGAGGATTTATTTCTTGCTGCCATCAAATTTTCAGAGAGAATTTAAAATATGAAGAATACCAGGGTGAATGTATTGAGGCTGAATGAAGAGCAGATGCCCTGGGGGTATTGTTTGAGAAGGACCCAGAAGAGCGTCTGGGGGCAGGAAACTATGACTTGATCTGGGCCAGGTTCATACATAAGCAAAAATCCACAGCTGTGCACCGGCCATCTGTGCACTTCACGACATACATAAAGAACTAGTGGTGACAAGGGTGATGATAATGTTTTCCTAAGCACTTGGATGTGCTAGGCACTGTTCCCAGTGCTTTGTATTAACCCACTCAAGTCTCACAAGAATCCTCTAAAAACAGTGAGGACACCCCATCTCCAGATGAGGAAATCCGGCACAGAGAGAATTGGCCGAGTCCTTGCAGCCTGCTGGGACTCCAGGACACCCCAGAGCAAAGGGGGAGGAGTCGACGGCCTTTGGCCATACTCACGGAGTCCTTGAGCGCCAAGAAACAGTGGCAGATCCAGCGGCGGGTGGTGCCATCCCGGCAGATATAGGAGAAGGCCTTGTCCAGGTTGCGGTCAGGAGCACAAAAGGAGACCTTCTCAATGGTCTGGTCTACCAGCAGATCCTAGGAGGGACCGGGAGGCCAGGAGAGGGAGTGAACTGTCTTTCACTTATTCGTTCAAAACTCCCTTAACGTCTGCACTGAATCATCCTGAACAGGTGAGGGGACCCAGCAGTCACGGAGACAGCTCTGGGCCTTGCCTGGTGGAGACTCCCACTTCAGTGGGGAAGTCAGATCCACCACGAGATGGAGATGGCCCAGCCCTGAGTTACAGCCAAACTATAATGAGGGAGGCACAGACAGGTGGGTCAGCCCGGATGGGAGGCACGGGGTCCTGCAGGAGCCAAGAACAGGTGCTTGTGGGGAGTTAGGCAGAATTTCCTGGGGGAGGTATTAATGAGGCAAAAAGGCAGGGAACAGTATTCAGTCTGTGCAAAACTGTTCTGTCAGTAACTCAACTCCCAGAATACCCTGGGTACCTCCCCGGGTAGTCTTTGGCCTGGAAGCAGGGGATTCAATGGAAAGCAAACAGATACCCAGGACTGGGGGTGGAGCTCAGTGGTAGAGCCCTTGTCTAGCACACAAGAGGCCCTGGGTTCTACCCCCAGCTCCATAAAAACAGTGAAAAAGAAACAAAGCCAGATACCGAGTTCCTGGCCCCATGATGCTCCTGTCTGGCTGGGCAGACTGACAACACATAACAGCTAACATTTATGGGCATGAGCAGTTACAGAGCGCCAGGCAGTGTTTTAAACAGTTTGCACATACTTTCTCATTTGAAGGAGGGGTCTGTTAGGAGCCCCACTTTTTAGATGAGGCAATGGAGGCCCAGAACAGTTTAATCTCCTGCCCAGGGTCCCCCAGCTGGTGCGTTGGAGGGCTGGTGCTGAGGTGGCTGCTCCGGTCCATGCTCTCACCCACTTTGGATACCAACTCACAAATAACCATAGCCCTCATTCCTAAATTAGGACTGTGACGAGAGCCAAATCGTTGCAGGAACACATGGTGTAGTCTAGGAGACTCCTAAGGGAGGGACATCCCACAGTGGGTGGGAAGGTGGCCTCAGCCCCAATATGAGGAGGAGAGGTGCCCACTGGTGCCCACCCGACCCCCACGGGCCTCCTACCTTGGTCTTGTCATCCACCACTCGTAGTCCGTCGGCGGACACCCACAGGACAGACTTCACGGACTTCCGGCCCATCTGGAGGAAGGTGGGGGACAGAGGGGCCTGGTTAGGGCTGCCTCTTCCCATCAGGCTGTCACCTCCCTGGCTCCAGCCCCTCACTCACCGCCTTCAGCTTCTTCACAGCATCTTCACACACGTGCATCCCCCGGGACTCCTCCACCTCCACGTGGCCCAGGTACTTGGGTGGGGGATGGGAGAACACGAGATAAGCACAGTAATCAATAATTCCCAGTGTTTGCTGAGCATCTGCCACGCATCAGGCAATGTTCTAGGCGTGTCACATGTTAATTCATTTTGCACTTCAACTCTACAAGGTGGACATCCTATTCCTACCCAGATAAGCAGACCAGAAACTATAGCACCTTTTATGGTCATGGTTCCTGTCCTTGTATGTCCCTGGGCTTTAACACTTCAGTGTTGAACTGAGTGTAAGTATTTGCATCTCTGTGTCTGAGGACATTAGGCTGCTGGCCCCTGGCCGGTCAGGCAGATAGAAAGAGCCTGGGCCAGTGCCCTCTCCCCATGTAGTGAGTGATGGGAGGTGGGGCACATGTCCCAGCTCCCTCCTGAGCAGGTGGAGTGGCTGCTTCTCAGGTTCCCCAGGGGGACTAAGTTCAGCTGCCCAGACTGGCCCAGAGATGTGCTAATCCCAGTGATTTGAGAGGCCAAGGCAGGAGGTTCACAAGTTTGAGGCCAGCCTTCGCAATTTAGCAAGACCCTGTCTCAAAATATAAAAAGAGCTAGGGGTGGAGCTCAGTGGTAGAGTGCCCCTGGGTTTAACCCCAGTGCAGAGGGGGAGAAGGGAAGCTGAGCTGCCCCAGCTACAGTTCAGTAGCACCGCTTCTACGCGCCCTCCATCCTTCTCACCAGCACTTCCTGCACCTCCCAGATGAGCCTCTCACACTCAGGGCCTGCCTCTGGGGAAAAGAAAATCAGGCAAGGGAGAAAGATATCAGCTCCCGCCAGAAGAGGCTGAGCTCCATAGCCCATGCCCTGAATCTTGCTGTCTACCTTACAAAAGTTTAAAGGACTGGGGCTGTCTAACCCAGAAAGCTCCTTAAAAGCAGGAAGCTTTGCAAATGCCACAAAACTGTGACATTCCAGTAGTGGAAGTTACTCCCCTGGAAATCATGAGCCCCCATTGAACAGGATGACATCTGGCAGGAAGTCCTGGCTTTTAATACTAGCTTCAAAGGATCCAGGATCCCACTCCAATGGGCTCCACAGTTAATTGAGAATGTAAAGTTTCCTGCTCATAGCACAGGGCCTTTGGTGATCTTGCTTAGAACCCCAGGTTACAAAAGTGCGCAGGTGCGCAGCAGCAAGCCCCACCCTTCGTTGTGCCCCGCCCACTCACCCTGACTGGGAAGCTGCAGGTGCCCTTGCGCACCGCGTCCTCATCTGCCTGCCACTGGTGCGGGCGCGACGCCTCAGGCACATAGGCTGGCTTCCTCCGCCGCAAGCTCTGCCGTAACTTGTTCATGGTGCCTGCCCCGTCTAATGACGAGGGGCAGCAGTATGGGTCAAGGAAGGAGGTTAGAACATAAATAGGATCAGATAACATAAGAGTGGGGTTAAGGGGCTAGGGGATCACTGGGTTGAAGGACATGGCATTTAGGGACATGAGACTAGCAGCTCCTAGCAGCTCCTAGCAGCTCCAGTGAGGGGACATGAGAAAGGCAGAGGAATTTGAGAGTTGTGCAATAGGGATTCAAAAATGTGGGACTAAGGGGCACAGAGATCTGGGGTAGGAGGTTGGAGGTCACCGACTTGGGTTTGGAGTTTGGGAATGTGACTGACACAAGGATCCAAAGGAAGGGAGGTCAAGGCGTTGGAGAGCATGGGGGTTAGAGGGCATGGGCGTCAGGGGTCACAAGGTGATGGGGTGATCAGAGGGCCTGGGGGTGGGGTTGCATGGTTCAGGGGTGGAGGAGTCAGGTGTGGGAGGTGTGAGAGTCTGGAGGCTCAGAAGGTCTGGGGTGTGGGTGGGGAGATGGGGGCCTGTCTGTGTGCCTCTGAGACACAGCTCCTCCTAGGCAACTGTGTCAAGATGAGGCAAAGCCTCTGGGATGGTGTGTGCCTGCAACAGCCAGAGGTAAGACTGTGTGTGTATGTGGGGTGCAGGTGATGAGGGTGGAGGTGGCCAGCTGCTGGGACAATATTCACTGCTGATAAGCCACGCTGACAGTTGCAGGAGGAGGGTGAGGAGGCACCAGGACTGGAAACACCAAAGGCAGGCAGAAGGGGACTCTGTGCATATGAATGCAAGTGGATGATGGTATATCTGGAATGGCATCCATGAGGGTGTCTGTATCTGTGCAGGCAGCCACAACTGTGTGTGTCCACCCTGTACAGTAGGCTATACGGAAGCATCCATGCCTGCGGGTGGATGTTTTATAAATGTGTATGTCTGTCTGTGAATACTGTCTGTGAGGGGTTCTGTATCCAATGGTTGGTTCTATTGTCCTTGGGAACTGTAGCTTCTGAATACGGATGTGTTATGGTTATTCACAAGACTGTGCCATTTCTAAGAGGACAGCGGTTGTTGGTGAGGCTGTATGGCTGTGGCTATGGTTTTTAAGGGTGTGTTTGTGTCAAAATATGTGGCTGTTGTCTTATTAGAGAGTGTGGGTACATGAGTGTTGTTCTGAGGGTGTGTCTGTAATTCAGTGGGGCTTGTGTGAAGGTGTGCATGAACATTTTTGAGACTATGTTCATAACCCAGTTGTGATTATTATCCATGAGAGTGCTAAGTGTTGTTTGTGAGACTCTCTGCTTAAGTGTAGCTTTTTTGGAGAGCCTGCGTCTGTGAGTGCTATTTGTGAGGCTGTGTGTCTCTAAAAGTGTAGCTGTTGTCTATAAATTGTGGGTCTGTGTGTGTTTTCTGGGGGACTGTGTCCATGTACCACTCTCAAGAGTATGCATCAGAGGGTGTGTGTCATGCAACAGAGAGTTGCGGCTGGCAAGTGCCTGTAGCTGCCTGTGTGTCTTGCTGTTGCCTGGGGATGCATGTGCAGATCCATCCATGTGAACATGTGCCTGCATGCTAGTGTGAACAAAGGGCTCCCTAATCATATCTTCAGGTGTGCCTGTCACTGTGTAAACATGTTTGTGGATTTGAAGAGATCATTGCCTCTGTGTGTGTGTGTGTGCGTGTGCACGCGCACTTTTGGACATGTGATTCTGTGACTGTGATCCCGAACACACTCACAATGAGCGTGAAGATGCCAGAGGGTGTATGTGAGAGAGTTTAGGGCTGCGTCTGTGATGGGAGCTTTGGTGAGCGTGCAGGGGTGGTGTTTGAGGGTGCCCACTCACGCTTGCAGTTAAATCTGTGTGACTACAGGGACAGTTCCTCTGGTTCTGCTAGTTGACCCAGGAACCTAACCAGCCCCTGCCCTTTCCCAAACTGGGCACTCACCTGACTCCGTCCTGAAGGTTTCGGGGGGCCCCAGGGCCCCACAGGGGGCTGGGGGCAAATGCTGCTCAGGCCTCCTGGGTCCGCTCTGCCCAAGGGAGAGAGGAGAAGGTGAGAAGTTTGTTTGGGGTGGGGTTCAGTCCCCTCCTCACCCTGCCTTGGACTTCAGCCAACCCCCTCCATCTCAGGCTCCCTGGTGAGAGCCCTGGTTGTCATGGCAACTGTTACCAGGGAGATCAGCCACCTGGTTCTAAGGGCCCAGGAATGAGTAGGTGGGCACCCTTGGGGATGTGCTGGCCTCAGGAGGCCCTTGATACCCAAGGGGATGGTGCTGGGGGAGTGGCTTTGTCCTAGACACGTATCTAGGGCTACACACAAACATACAGTCAGACATATGCAGCCCACTCATGTCTACACTTGTCCTTAGCACCTGGTCACAATTCTGTACATTCAATTACACGCAGACATCATCCATCACAGCTACACACCTCCAGTCACAGAGATACACCGTAATAGTCACGGCCACAGCTGCCACTGTGAACATCTGGTCACATGTTCATGTTCGCAGATACATATAGCTCTACCCTGGACACTCGTCTACAAATGTGGTGATGGGCTCCACCTCAGACACTGGGTTACACCAGTGACTGATAATGTCACTCCTGTTTTTCAGCCACGTACAAAGAGCTGGGCCTAGGCACACCCATGAGGGAGACACATGTACAACCACACCCAGTGACACTTGTGTTTCCTCAGGCACCCACCCAAGAAACCCACATCACAGGCCCCCCCAACAGAATCACACCCAGCCAGAGTTCAGCATTTGGTCACCTGTAAGTAGTCAATCACACACTGACACCATCACAACCATGCACACTGTCTCCACTGATGCACACTGACATCTGGGTGCACTGAAACAGGCTGATGCACATTTGATCTTGAAAAGCCCACACTCACACACGTCCCACACAGCCACAGCTGCACATGGACACTCAAGCCCTACTGTGTCCATCACGCCAACACACCTTTTTTATTTTTTGTTACACACTGTCACACAGTCACTCATATACACTCTTGGATGCTCACACTTGGTCTCCTTATCTGTCAGTCTTCTGTGATGGCAACTCTTATACAATGGTCCTCTCTAAGTAACCACACACTGAGATAATGATGGCTACAGCCGGTACACTACAGAGAAACAGACATACACACACCAGGCATGGCATGCAACCACCCAGAAACAAATATCCCCAAGGACGGCCACCCTCAGACATAGCCACACACATTCCAGAAATGGTGGTATACGCATAGTATCCAAGTTACTCAGCCATCTGTCATGGTCAATGTCCCACACATAGATGTACCATGTCACATCATCATGAACACAGTCTCTCTTCATGCAGACACACAGTTACCAGGTAAGTATGTGGCCACATATCATTGCAGCCTCATGAGAATAGGCACACAGAGTCACAACCTCACCTACATACACAGTATCTCACACACAGGGACAAGAACACAGTTTCAATTTCCTACATCACACGTACACAGTTGAGTGTATACAGAGAAATGCAGTGACCCAGACATACATTCATAAGTGGCTTTACATAAAAGTCACAGTTCTTGACAGAGCCATGTACACAGTCAGGGTCCAGTTGCTTTATAACCAAACCACAGACTTGAAAAATAGGTGATCCATCACACGCACGTGCACACACATACACATACAGTTACAGACACAAACACTCTTACAGACTAGGACACAAGAACATATAGTCACCTGGGGTAACAGACATACAAGTTACGTGCATAGAGGAAAACAAGCCACAGTCACATACACACCCACTGAACATCCACACAGGTATCTGACACCAGCATACACAGACACATCCACACAATTAAATGACCCTTCACAATAGCCTGTGTTTTAGACACCAAGTCAAATGCATAATCAAAATCATAATGCAAGACTGTAAGTACACAATCAGTTTTACACACACAGCTAGATGTAGTCACTAGGAACATACAACCACTGTCACACACAGTGCCATCACACAATCCTAGTTACACAGGCACAATGTGACTTCAGATGTATGGCTGTCACACACAGAGTAGTGTGTTTCATATGTACATAAAATCAGTTATAGGCCTAACCATAACATTCTCAGTCACTGGAAGAGTCACACATTGATATGGGGTCATAGACACAACTCCACTTACACAGTCACAACTCCACCCACCTCTTCAGTCACACGTATGCCCAACCCAAGACAACACATATGCTGTCACATACCAAGGCACACAAATACAGAGTCACAAAAGACATAACCACAGCCACAACTCTACCATCACAACCATGCACCCACCCAAACACCAACAGACTAAAAAGTAGAGGATTTTACACAGTGAACCGCTGTCATTCACACATAGTCACACAAATACTGGGGTCACACACAGACACCACTACATACAAGCACAAGGATACAGACATACGACGCTGATTCTTCAGTCACCAGCTGCAGCGCATGCACACACACAGCCACAGTCACACAAACATGGGGTCACACTTCTAGCCACCTCCCCATCCCTTGCTTCCCCCCTTCCCCCCAGGTACCACACACAAAGCCGCCCTCACACCGCAGAAGCTGCAGACAGACAGGGTTTCACCGGGTCCCAGGGGAGCCGCCCCCAACCCAGCCTGAATCCTTGGAGCCTGGGGGGGGCCGGTCTGGGAGGGGGAGGCCACGCATTGTCTGCAGGTGGGGCCTCTCTTGGACAGCTAGCTGGGCAGCCTTAGGGACAAAGGGGATGGCCTAGGGGACCTTGTTCAAGCGGGGGTGGGAGGATGCCTGAAATTCTCCTTATTTTATTCAGGGTGGGGTGGGGTGGGATGGAGTCCCAGGCACAGGGACCTTGTTTTGAGAAGGGATGTGCTGGGACGCTGTCCAAGTCCTGGGGGGAGTCTGTGCCCAGGAAGCCTCTGAGGCCAGTGGGGCAGTCTGTGCTTGGAATCCCCCAGGCCTTGGCTTGGTGGGGAAGCGTAACCTGGGACCCCATCCTCAAGACCTTGCCTAGCGGGTGGCTGTGCTCAGAGACCCCCTCTGGCAAGGAGGGGTAGGGATTATGTCTGCAATTGCCTCCTGGAGGCTTTGGCTTGATATGGGGTCTGTGTCCCAGACCCCAACCCCAAAACCTTGCCTAAGGAGTTGTACCTAGATTCTCGGTACCCCTGCCCTTGATTTGGGGTGATCTGTGTCCAGAATCCCCATTTCCACAGCCTTGCCAAGAAAGAGCCTGTGCCCAAGCCCCCCATCTTCCAGGGTTTGATTTAGTGGGGTTCTCTTCTTAGACCCCCACCCAGGATCACCCTCTCTAGCTTTGGCATCCTCACTCCATCCGGGCGCCGCGGCCGCCTCCCACCCTCCGCCACATCAGCAGCGGCGCCGCCCCCGACCCAAGCCCCCCTCGCCCGCCCTTCTCACGCTGGCCGCCGCGCTGCGGGACATCCAGGGCCCGGGCGCCCCCGCCTCCCGCGGCCCCAGTTGGGCCCGGCTTCCCCAGTGCTGCTGCTGCTGTGGCGGCGGCGGCAACGGCAGCTCGGTCTGACGCGGGCCCGGCCCGGGGTCGGGGGATGGTGCGGGATGCACGCGAGCGAGCCAGCTCGGCTCCCCGGAGGATTCCGTTCCGGGGGCGGGGAGCGTCCCTCCCGCCTCGGCCCCGCCCATTGGCCGGCCGCCTGCTGTATATGCAAAAAAGACCCCGCCCCGCCCCCACAGGCCACGCCCAAGCCCGAACAACCCCGCCTTCTCCGGTGCAGCCACCGCCCCGCCACGCCCACTGGGCAGCCCGGCGGAGTCTCTCCCTCCGGTCCGTTTAGGCCTGGGTTCTCTTGCCTTCTGTGACCTCTGACTCAGATCCCCTTCAGTTCTGCGTCCGAAAGAATTGCTATAGGAGGCGACTTGCCGCCCCCTGTCCCCAAATCTTGCTAACCCTACGATTCTCCCATCACGGCGGGGGCGGGCAGAAGCGGTGACGAGGCACTTTTTGCATGAAGGGAAGGGGGAATGAACAGACCCCGGAATCCAGGAGCGCGATCAGTTTGGCTTGCCGGGCTGGGGCGCGGAGCTGGGACCTGGGCGCGGTTCTGGCCGCCTCTGCGTCCCCACTCCCACCCCCACCCAGTGCGCTTGGCAAAGCAGCTGGCAGGGGCATTAGGGCCCATTAGCAAAGGCGAGGTTGCTGGAAGCAAGGGAGGGAGCCTGAAGCTGGGAGGGCAAGAGATGTGTGTGTGTGTGTGTGTGTGTGTGTTGGGAGGGGCGCTTCTCAGCTGCCACAGCCCTTGAGCAGGTGGTCAGCACGTGTGGGGGTAGGGGGGAGAAGGAGGTTCCCAGCAACAGATGGCCTAGGCAGGGCTGGGGCTTTCAGACAAGGGGTTCTGGGGGGGTGACCATCTGCACCTGGAGGCCGCCTGTGAGCGCCTCCCCTTCAACGCAGAGAAAAGAGCTGGGGAAAGGGGAGGGCTGCTTTTATTTGGAGGGAAGTTTCACCCCGCCCCCCCCCACTCCCACCCTCCAATACACACGCTGGGATAGAGAGAAGGCAGCTGGTGGAGGCGTGAGGGAGGCAAAGGTGAGAGGAGCTCAACCATCTCTCCACCACTGGATCTTGGGAGTCCCAAGTGGAGATGAGGAGCACCCCCTCTAGATGAGTCTGGTCTCCATGAAAGGCATGCAGGGGCCACGGGCTCCTTCAGATGTGGGCTGAAATCAGTTAAAGGGTTCCCTGGCCTAGAGTTCCTGGGTGCTCAGTTCAGACCTGGGAAGAGCTATGAAGTTGGGAGTTCCCTAGCCCCAGGGTCCTGGAGTTCCTGAGCCAACAAGGGGAACCAGGCAAGGGGTGGATAAAGGGGAAAGGGATGGCCTGCTGTGGAGCTGGAACCCCAGATGGAGGCTGTCATAGGGTCTGCACGGAGGGCCCCTCTGGTCAGGAGGCTGCTGGCAGTGGCTGTGCCTGGCGACTGGCCCAGTATCGGTGGTAGGTGTCCTGGAAGAGGTCCCGGCAGGCAATGTGGGCGTGGAGACGGGCACAGGCCAGAAAGGCCCCTGCCAGTTTGCGATGCAGGGCGTAGGTCTCCTCGGGTGGTGGGCACAGGCGGTGCTGCAGCAGGACAGGGATGAGACCCTGTACACGGCGGGCAGTGTCCCCAGCCCCAAAATCATAGGGACCAGGGGCAGCAAAGGGCTCCCCGAGGATCATCACTGCCTCCACATGGGCGTCGGAGAATGCCTAGGGGTGGGGACAGCAGATGCACCCAAATGGACACAGTGCTTTCTGCTCACTTATCCCAGAAGAGACTACCTCAACTCCCTGCAGTCTCAGGTATAAACAAGCCCCCAACTCCCCCAAGAGTAATAAGCAGCTTCCACCCCTTCCAAAGCCCTAGTAGGCAGCAGCCCACTTTCACTCTACTTGACCTTTATTTATGTATTTATATGTGGTGCTGAGAATTGAACCCAGTGCCTCACGTCCGCTAGGCAAGCACTCTACCACTGAGCCACAACCCCAGCCCCCCCCCCCCCCCCCCCCCCCCCCGCTTTACTCTAAACATAAACAGTCCTGGCCTCTTCTCAGAGCCTCCTAAATAAGCAGCCCTCCATTTCCTGCCCTGAATTACGCATTAGCAGTAACCCCAGGACAGATAGGTGGTACCTGTTTTCCAAGGGTTCCCGAGTAGTCAGGCAGCTGCATCCTCCACTCTTTCCCAGACCCCCCCCCCATATCGATAGGCATCCCCTAAAGTTGTCCAGTCCCCTAGACATATAATCTCCATTCTCCCCAGGAAAGATAGACCCCCTCCCCTCCCCACCATCCCCAGTTCCTCAGTAGGGACAGGCTGATCCCCATTACTTGTTCCCCAACAGACACCAACCCCCTGTAACTCCCATGTCTCCCAACCTTGGTTTCGAATCCTGTGAGGAATTTGAGGTCCTGGGATTTCTGCAGGACCTGGTCTCGGTTTCCCTCGGCAGCAGCCTTCACCACCTGGAAAGATGGGGGTGGGGCAGGGAACAGAGGCCAATGGGGGATTAAGGGAGTTCTAGAGAAAAGGTACCACCTGGTTCAGCCTGGCCAACCAAGGTCTACCTCTTTTCTCACCTTCCTGGGCCTTCCCTCTCATCTGAAAGCTTCTCCCTCCCCATTCTGCCCTTCGGTGTCCCCTTCAAGACTGTTCTAGAGCCTGGCAGGTAGTTGATTAGGGGTTCTGCGCATCTGGCTGGAAGTGCAGAGCTGCCTGGAGGCCACCATAATGAAATGGCACAGGGGAGAGTGTCATGGGTCCAAATACAACTGGACGAGGATGTGACTGTGACCCCAAACTGTGTCCAAGGTTCCAGGATGCCATCTCTACATCTCTTGCACTAGATTTTAAGCCCAGTGGGCACAGGGATCCCAGCTGGGTGTAGCTGCACTAGCCGTGGGGCCTGGTACTCAGGCTGCCTTGGTGAACCTTGCTTTAGCAAATCAGTGTGTGGAGCTAAGGCCCTGTCCAGCCATGTGCTCACACAGGGAGGCCAAGAATCCCCCAGCCCCACCAGGACCAGCCTGCTTGGGTTCACTCCCAGCTCTGCCTACAGGTCACCTGCTGGAGGCCACTTTGCCCTTAGGCCTCTGCTTCCTCACCTGAGATGGGGATGGGGAGTTTCTTCCTCATGAGGTTGTTGTGAGGTCAAGGACTGTTCCCCCCCGTGCAGTGCTCGGCTCAGCACTGTGCCTGCACAGAGGACGCATCATACAGATCCTGAGCTAGTCTTCTTATTAGGAGCTGGCTGCGAGGGTCCCTGCTGTATAGAAGATGGACCCTGGGTTCAGCCCTCCCCTGCTGGGTTGCTTTCTTGCAGGGAGGAGGAACATGGGATTCATCTGGCTGTTCTATTCTGTCTCAGCTCCCCTTGCCCATGCCTGTCTGACCATCTGTCAGGTCTTGGTCTTCAGGGGCCCATGTGACAGGGCTTTTGTAAACTGGAAAAGGCTAAGTAGGCCTGGGGGGCAGCGGCAGGTGTTGGTGGGAAGCGGGATATTCCAACTACACAGAGAGGCCTTGGCTTGGGGCCTCAAGTGCCCAGCAGAGAGGGCCCCAAGAGGCCTGGTGGGGGAGTGTTTACCAGCTCAAGGGTGGCCTCAGGAATTCCCAAGGCAGTGCCATGGGCTGGTCACAGTCACCTCCCTCTCCTGACTTCCAGCTGGTCAGCTCCCATGGACTGTCCATTAGGCAGCTCTCCCAGTGGCTCCTCTGCCCCTCTCCCCACCCTCCTGGGCTCACAGCACTGTCTTAGAGACCCCTTGTTAGTGGGAGTTCTCCGATTCTGACTGTGGCCCTCCTGCTCAGTCTCTCCCAGCTCCCCGGGGCACAGGCCTAAAGTATAAGCTGCAAAACTGGCTTGAGACCTGGAGTAATTTGCCTCCACACTCCCACCCCCAACCAAACACAGACCTGAGTTCCCTTTGGTCCTCTAGGGCCTGCCACGCAAAATGAAGTCCCTGTACAGGCAACATTGACACCATCTGGAAGCTTGTGGGAGATGCAGCATCTTACATCTAAATCCAGACCACAAGCTGCATTTCACAGGACCGCCAGGGTTTAACTGGATCTCTACCTGCACACTGATGTCCAGAAGCACTGTCCCAGTGGAGCTATGCTTTGCTGCCTCTTGACTGTGCACATGTGTATCTGGAATACCCAGCCTCTTCCTGATTGGCTGTCCTCATCCCCCAGGTCTCCAATTCCAAAGTTTCCTCCTCCAGGAAGCCTTCCCTGATTCCCCCATAGCAGGTCAGACCCCCCTCTGGGGCACCCACAGTTCTCTGCACTTCCTCTAGCTCAGCCCCGATCTCTTTGGGTCCTTACTGTCTGGTCAGTGAATAGTAAACTCTATGAAGATGGGGACCTAAGTTGGACCTGGGTGGCTATTGTGTCCAGTATTATCCCTGAGCATAGAGAAGGTGCCAGAAAATGTTTGAATTGATGGTTAGATGATTCCAAGACCCAGGCTGAATGTTCAATCTCAACTAATTAATGAGACGGTGTTCTGTGTGGCCTCTGAGACAAACTGACCATCAGCAAGAGACAGGCGACATAGATGTGGGGCACAGGCTACCAGGGAGTTCTGGGACTGCAGGCTGGGCACTGAGGGTGTGGCCCAGATGGCCATCATGGACCCTTCTCCTAAGGGGGGCTAGGTACAGGTTGGGAACATGGGCTCTGAACCCAGGCCATCTGAGTGTGACTCCCAGGTCTGTTGGTATCTTCAGCCAGCTCTCTAATGGGGCTAAAAGTGGTCTTGAGCATAGAATTGCTATATGGTTTCTAATCAGTCTACTACGTAAAATCCTTAAAATAGTGCCTGATGTAAAATTAAGGGCTTGGTAAATAGCTGCTCTTAATAGTATCATTATTTCTTCATTCTAGACCCTCTATTTCTCCTTCTTACCCCTTTACCTCAATGGCTGGGTTGAACCTTGAACCTTCAGAGGCCCCAGGGTCAGGGCAATTCCTCACCTCAATATAATGATCTGTGAACTCTGTCCCAAATTCTCGGCTTGCACCAAAGTCCAACAAGGTCACCTGGGAATGAAGAGTGGTAAGAGGAACACTGGAGCCCACCAACACCCCCATGGGGGCAGGTAGGACCCATCTCTCCCTCCCGCAGATTTCCTGGCTCCTGCTAGGGTCCCTGCCCAGCTGCCTCCAGGGCTCTTTGCCTCTGGACTCCATACTTCCAAGCCACCCTGAATGGTAACTTTTATTTTTTTATTTTTTTGGTCCACAGGATGTTCAGTAAAGGGCTCAGTCTTGATCTGGAGGGCCCTGGGGCTTGAGGAAGGGAAACTGTGGCTAGATTTGTATTTGGAAAAGATCCCTCTGGGGACAGACCACTTTGGAGAGTCAACTGGGCAACTTCTAGTGAAAGCAAAGATGTGTCCACAAACAGAAAAAATCTGCAGGTCTAAACTCTCACCTTGAAGCCTTTTTATACCCTCCTACTCCCTGCATGGCTGTCTTCTTCTCTCTCTGGTCTCAGAATTAATGGCACTTCCTTTTTGAAACCTTGTCTTACCCCTTGCTGGGTCAGGCATATCCCTGGAGTCCCACATCTCCCTCCCTAGTCCCCGTCATTCCAGCCCTGACCACCACTAGTGTCCTAGTGGTCACTCTGCTTCCCCATTGTGGCACTAATTCCTCTAGGGCATCATCAATGGAATGGCAGAGGAAATGCCACGTCACTTGGCCAAGGCAGGTAGGCAGGAGGTTAGACTCTCAACCCCCGACTTCCACTGGAAGCAGAACATGGCAAGGCCTAGCAGAAGGCACGGCCACAAAAGGGGAGAAGCGTGGCCTGAATCACTGTGCTCAGAAGGACCATCCCAGCCTGCTGCGTGAGCAATGAACTACAAGTGTGTTCATTGGCTGAAATATCAGGGAATATTTGTGATGGCAGCTAATGTACCCCCACTCTCACCAGAAGGAACCAACCTGGTGGCTGGAGGCATCATACAGGAAGTTGGCCCAGTTGGGGTCCGTCTGCATGAATCTGAACTCAAACAGCTCCCGCAGACACAGCCTCAGGAGCTGGAAGCAGATCTGGGGTAGGGAGAAGACACCTCAACGGGCGTGACCCTGTGCAAAGTCCTCCCTGGCCTGAAGAGGGAGCGAGGGCCTGTCCCTCTCTACTGCCCCATAAGGCAATTACCTGGTTCCGGACATCCTGACTCAGTCCCTGGCATTGATCCAGAGGGACACCTCCGGCCAGCTCCATGCCTAGCACCCGCCTTGTGCACAGCTCCTTAACCACAGCTGGCACCCGGAAGAAGGGGTCATCTGCCAACAGCTGCCTATGGCAGGAGGAAGGGAAGGAATGAAGTTTTTTTTTTTTTTGCTCAGGACCCTGAGGCCTGGTTTGAGCAGGCCTCCGAGATGTCCTTCATGAAGCTCTTCTCTAAGCTTTTCCTTCTCTCCTGGGCTACTCTGGCCTTGGTCTGCCCTGGGTGACAGCCAATACCTAACCAGACTGACATTTAGCAAATACCTCTGTAGCCTAATAGCTTGTCCTTTAACCGGGTATTGCTGGAGATCATCTACCACTTCCCTACTGGAAACCCTTCTCTGACTTCTGGTTGTCCCAGGATAAACTCAGTGTATTTAGCTTATGCACTACTATTTAAAAATCATTTTATTAATTCATCCCCAAGATCGTCACTGAATATCTATCTTCTAAGACCACTGAGTATCTTTAGTAATACTCATAGGTCACTCCTTAAGAGTAACTACAGGAGTGCCCCCTAATGTTTTTTGGTGGTACTAGGGGATTGAACCCAGGGACAATCTTCTACTGAGCCATATCCCAGTCCTTTTTTTCAATTTTGATACAAAGTCTCGTTAAATTGCCCAGGCTGGCCTGGAATTTGCAATCCTCAGGTCTCAGCCTCCAGAGTTGCTGGGATTACAGGTGTGCACCACCCCAACTGGCAGGAGTCCCTCCTTACTTTGTGGTTTAATTTCCCAAGGTTTCAGTTACTTGCAGTCAACTATGATCTGAATGAAAAATTCCATAAGTAAACAATTCACAAGTTTCAAACTGCATACCATTCTGATTAGTGTGATAAAATCTCACTCCATCCTGCCTGGGACATGAATCATCATCTTGTCTAGGATATACACACTGTATATACTACCCGCCCGTTAGTCACTTAGTAACCATCTCAGTTATCAGATTGATTTTCATGGTATCGCAATGCTTATGTTCAAGTAACACTTAACAATGGCCCCAAAGCAGGAGTGATAATGGCATTTCAGATATGCCAAAGAGAAGTATAGAGTGCTTTTCTCTGAGCCAAAAGCTCTTGACTTAATAAGGAAAGAAAAAAAATCGTAGGTTGAAATTGCTAAGATCTATGGTAAGATCAAATCTGTGAAACTGTGAAGAAGAAAAAAGAAATTCATGTTAGTTTTGCTGTAACACCTCAAACTGTAAAAGTTGTGGCCACAGTGCATGATAAGTAGTTAGTTAAGATAGAAAAGGCATAAATTTGTGGGTGGAAGATTTGAATAGAAGTGTTTTGACTAATGGCTCCATGTTGCTTCAGAAAGTGCTGCGCCTAAGCTAGACTTTACCATAGGTGTACACAGCTGACGTAGGGTTTGGGACTATCCAGTTTCAAGCATCCACTGGGGGTCTTGGAATATGTCCCCTGTGGATGTGAGGTCGGGCTGTACTCTGAACATTGGTAAATAAAGGGAAGGAATCCTTCTCTGCTTTTGTGCTGCCCAGTGCTGGGGGAAGATCAGTGACTGAGCCAGAGCTGGCCTGCCCAACCAGAGCTCACACCCTAAAAGACAACTATAGATTGAGAAAAATGTGTCAAATTAAGAGTTGGGAGGCAAATATGAGTGAAGCCTCTCATTGAGGACACGTGGTTTGGTGGAGAGTAAGGACCAGGCAGATGGGCAGAGGCTAGGGGAATGAGGTGGATTTTTCCCCTAAGGGCCCTGGGGAATCCTGTGGGAGAAGGGTATTCTCAGATCCCACAGGGGTGTGCTCTGCCTCCTCCTCCTGCTTTGCATGCCCATCTTCAAGGCCCTGCTTCAAGCTGATATGTTTGTCCTTGTTTGTAAGATTTCTGATATTTGAACCACTTCTGAAGAGCCAGGCCCTGTGCTGAGCACTTAATCAGCACAAGTCCATTTTTTTTTTGTCCTGGGGATTGAACCCAGAGGAACTTTACCTCTGTGCCACATCCCCAGCCCTTTTTATTTTTATTTGCTTAGGGTCTTGCTAAGTTGCTAAGGCTGGCCTTGAACTTGTGATCCTTCTGCCTCAGCAACCTGAGTTGCTGGAATTACAGGTGTATGCCACCGCACCTGGCTAGGACAAATCCCTTTTATTATTACCATCCAGTGAGGACACTTTTCTGAGGTCCTGTATAGAAGCAGCCCAGTCTGGTAAGGGCTTACCCAAGACTGGATCCCATTCCTGTTTGAGTCTGGGACACATGTCCCAAAACACTGCCTTCTGCTGATTCCTGCCTACTAAGCTTGGTACATTGTAGACCTTCAGTAAATGTGTGAGCCCCACTGTGTGTGTGTGGGGGGTGTCATTAATTGTTGCACATCACCAAAATTCCAAGATATAGCCACATTGTCCTATATAACTGTAGTTTGTTCATGTTCACTGTTATCTATGCCACTGATGAATACATCATAATTTGTTTATCTGCCCTGCTGAATAGATTCAATATTTGGGTTGTTTCCAGTTTGGGAATCTTAGAAACTATGCTGCTCTAAGTGTTCTAGAAAAGTCTGATAGTGGGGATCTTAGAAACTATGCTGCTCTAAGAATTCTAGAAAAGTCTGATAGTGTATAATCGCATGAGTATCCCTATAGTATTCAGCAAGAAGCAATAGCTAGGTTGAAGGTGTGAATACAAAGGTTTATTGGATGGTGCCAAAGTGTTCTCCAAAATGGCTGTTTCAAGCAGGGTACACATCTCTATCTCAGTGATCTGGGAGGCTGAGATAGGAGGACTGCAAACTTGAGGTCAGACTTAGCAACTTAACAATGCTCTGTCTCAAAATTCAAAATAAAAAGGGCTGGGGATTGGGCTAGTGATATAGTTCAGTTGGTAGAGTGCTCACCTTGCTTTCACAAGGCCCTGGGTTCAATCCCCAGCACCACACAAACAAAAAGGACTGGGGATGTAGTAAGGGCTCTGTAGTAAAATGCCCTGGGTTCAATCCCTTGTACAAAAATGCTTCTATCAATATCTCCTCCTGCCCACAGTGGGTAAGGGAGGCTCTGAAGTCCAATCCTCTTCAATGTTGATGCTGCCAAATGGTTCAATTTTGGTCAGTCTGGCAAGACGCCATGGCACACACCTGCAATCTCAGTGACCCAGGAGGCTGAGGCAACAGAATCACAAGTTTGAGGCCTACCTTAGCAATGTAGCAAGGCCCTCAGCAATTTAGCAACTTAACTCAAAATTAAAAGGGGGGGGTGGCAGGGGACATGGCTCAGTGGTAAAGCACCCCTGGGTTTAATCTCCAGTACCAAAAACAAACAAGAAAAACTTTGGTAGTCTAGTGGGTATGTTAAGTACCTATGTCAGACCACAGTGGATCCACATCCTGACACTCAGCGAGAAGTGATCTGTTCACACTCACAGAGGACACAAGGGAACACGTGAAGGAGAAATAGAAGAAAAAGAGTTTGCTGGTCAAACCCCAGGGTTCCAGCTGCCAGAGGCTGGGGGACATCCATTTCTGACTCATGTTGGGCAGGAATGAAGGAAGGAAAAAGGATGGAAGGAAGGGGCCCCCGGGGCCTTCAGAGGAGTTAGCTCACCTGAAGTTCTGGGCACAAGCTGCCTCCCGACGGTAGTCACACTCCCACGTCAGCTCCTGCTGCAGGGCCTGTAAGCTCTGCTCCGCAAACAGGCCTGAGAGGCAGCCATGTCAGTCAGGAAAGGCCACAGCCTGCGTCCCCTGCCTGAGCTCTGGGGCTCCCAGGAACAGGTGCCTTCCCTGGCCAGTTATGCCACCCTCCCTCTGTCCCTCTCTCTGTCCCTTACACCTTCTACCCCAGATCTTTCACCTACATCACGTTCTGGGCACTTTTTCCTATCTTTCCCACAATTGTGGTCTGTGTGTGTGTGTGTGTGTGTGTGTGTGTGTGTGCGCTCACGCACGTGCTGGGCAGAGAAAACCCAAGGCCTTGCTCCTGGCACAAAATAGGCAAATGCTCTATCATTAAGTCATATCCTTTTTTTGCAGATTGAACCAAGGGGCACTTACCTCTGCGCTACAGCCCCAGTCCTTTTTATTTTGAAACTGGGTCTCACTAAGTTGCCCAGGTTGGCCTCAAACTTGCAATCCTCCTGTCTCAGCCTCCAGAGTGGCATGTGCCACCGCACCACTTGTGGTCTCCCCTGGGTATAAAATGTACCCATGCACACCCCAACTCCACGGCAGCTCCTCCACGGCAGTGCACTGTGCTCACACTCCCACATTTCTCCTTGCCTCTCCCTTCTAGGCCTGCCTCCTGCGCTCCCTCTCTCACACGAGCCTCCTGCTCCGTCTTCTGCAGGCACCATCTCCTGTGCTCCAACAACAAGCTGTCCTGCTCGCTCTCCCTTTCTGCTTCTGCGGCTTTTCTGTGCCTACAGCTGGTGTCCCCACACTGATCACCCTGTGTATTTCTGGGATTTTGGTCCGGGCTTCATCTCTTTGTGGCTGTGCCACATACTCTGCTCTCTGGACTCTCCCTGCTCAGCATCCTCCTTCCTGTTGCTTACACACTAGTGTGCACACCACACCCCCACCCTCCCCGTGCTTGCCCTCTGGCCAGCCCCGCTTTCTCTCTTCGGGCATTTCTCCCTTGGTCAGGGACAGAGTGGGCGCCTCACCCTCTGGCAGGGCCGTGCTCATCTTGAGCACAGCCAGCAGGTTCTGCACGTCACTCTGGATGCTCTGGGCAACACCTGGGTACTGCGAGGGAAGGAAGGGGGATTGGCAGTCACTGCTCTGGGACAGCAGGGTGACCACCCCACCCTGCCCAGCCTCCCCACTCACCTGGATCTTCACAGCCACCTCTGTCCCATCCCTCAGCAAACCCCGGTGCACCTGCCCGATTGAGGCAGCAGCAAAGGGTACCTCCTCCAGGGAGGCCACCTTGGTCTGCCAATCCTTGCCCAGCTCCTCTTCGAGAACTCTCTGTGGGGAGTGGTCAAAACAATCATTTCACATTTCTGGGTGGCTGAGGTCACTCCCCATGCTGAGGGCCTGGTGTATTCACAACCTTGGGGAAGCTCTTGGCTGCTACCCCTCTGTGCAGGTGTGGAAACTGAAGCTCAGAGAGAAGCCTGCCCAGCTGCTCTCCTGAGCCCACACTTCCTAAGCTGTGCAGGTAGTTTTGGGAATCGCTTTGATTTTAGTTAAGATTGATAATAATCCTTTATTATACTCCTAACTATATATTATTACCTGAATATTAACATGATCAAGAAGAGCGTCCTGTGGGCCAAATCCTATTCAGAGAGGCAACAGCTACCAAGGATCGCACAGTAGTGACCAGAACAGAGACTGAAGACTGCAACAGCTAGACTCTGGAGGCCACAGAACAGCCCGTGCCCTGGGCACTGACTCAGTGTCAGGTGGCACAATAGACTGTGCCAGCCTAGCTACAGATATTTCATTACAAAAAAAAAGTAATAATCACAGCTAAAACTTGTCTACCACTCAGGGTGTGACGGGGTAGTTCTAAGTGCTCGAGTATACAAATTACATACTAATTTACGTAACCCCATGACACAGGTGTGCCTATCACTATTGTTATTTCCCAGATAAGGTAAACTGAGGCACAGAGAGATCAAAGCACATGTGTGACTGGCAGAGATGGGCTCTGAACCCTAACTATTGTGCTTTGCTGCCTTGACAGTGCTGAGTCCCGCCTGCAACTGAATAAAGTGCTCTGCATCCTCTCACCTAATCACAATGGTGTGTGTATGAGGTGTGTACTTTGGTGACACCCATTTTACATATGGAGAGACTGAGGCCCAGGGACAGGGAGTAGGGCAATTAAGGGAGGGGCAGGTGTGTGCTGAGCATCGAGCCCCCTTGCCAGCCCCTCCCACAGGCACTCACCAGCATCTGCCAGCGGGGCATGAAGTCAGCACTCTGGCGGACTCGCTCAAAAATGCGCTGCAGCTGGGGGCTGATGAAGCTGTTGTCTTGGGAGACAGCAGGACCAGGGGACAGTGAGGAGAGAGGAGGAGGGGTCCATGTGAGTATCTGAATTTGGGCTTGTTGGTGGGTGGGGATGGGGTGGAGGTCAAGTCAGGGGTCAGGAGCTGCCAGTCAAGCTGTACCCTGGATGCTGAGCATTTGGCCAACCTTGAGGGCAGCCCCCCGGACTGTACACAAGGTCTGCACGATCCGTTCAGCATTGGCCTCTGACAGGAAAGGGCTGGAGCCCAGCTTGGAGCCGCCCTCTGGGGAGGAGAGAACAACCATTAGTATCACAATCAAAAAAATAATCAATAAGCACAGTACATGGTTATTAGAACGGCTAATATGAATTTATTATTATGGAGATACCAAGTGCTCACAAAGATAGGTTACACTGCTTACGGGAGGGTGTTGGCTCAAGCCTCTGGAAAATAGTTGGGACGTTTCTAATAAGGCACATGCCTAAACTCAATGTGCTTCCCCTCCCAGACGCTCACAGACATCTCTCACAAAAGAAGCCAGACACGGGAGAATACACTGTCTGATTATATTGGTATTGTTTTCTTTTGGTTTTCTGTGATACTGGGAATTGAATCCAAGAGCATTCTACCACTGACCTACATCCTCAGACCTTTATTATACTGTATTTTGAGATAGAGGCTTGCTAAATTGTGGAGGCCTGGAACTTTTAATCCTCCTGCCTCAGCCTCCTAAATTGCTGGGATTAGAGGCGTGTACCACCACACCTGGCTTCAGTCTTGATCTAAACTGAATATGTACCCTCGCTTTTGTTTCAGGGCCCTGACTTGTTGAGGCATCTCACCCACAAATGCTATACATCTAGTTCCACAGACCCGACAGGCACTCCTACTTTTTTTTAGCTTTTCTCTTCTGCTTAAAGTTAGGAACTCCCAATGGCTAACACCTTTTCTTGGATGGTCTGCTCCTATTTATCAAAGCCCTGATTGTGGCTTTAGTCCTGTTCTGAGCAGAATGACCCTAAAAGGGAAGCATATTATCATGACCCTCATTTTCAGATGAGGAAATTGCAGCTCAGGGGTGGCACCACTTACCCCAGGTCACTTAGCAAGGACCTGAACCCAGACAGTATGGCTCACTCACCTGACTGCTGATGTCCTCCTGGCAGGGACTTCTTGGCTACCTCGGCCAGTGCTCCTAGCCCCAAGCTCACGGCCAGTCCTGGACAGGGAGAAAGGAGCCATAGTGCCTGCTTACCTGAGGCCTCCCCTCCCTCTCTGCTCCAGGTCTCTCTTGAATGCTTGTCTCCCGACCCTTTATTGAGCTCTCTGCATCTCTGTTTCCAACTGAGGTTCTGACTCTCTCTTTGCTCGGGTATGCCTTCTAGGTGATGCTCTCCCTTTCTTTTATCCTTCTCTGCCAAGTCTCTACCTCCCTCCTAGCAACTGGGAGCCCTGACTGCACATCAGAGTCATCTGCAGGGTTTTTGTACATTGGAGGCCCAGATTTACCTACCCCTGAGATTCTGATTAAACTGGTCTGAGATGCGGCCTGGGAATTTGCAGTTTTTTAAGCACCCCAGCTGATTCTAGTGTTCACCTAGGGTTAAGAATGCCCTGGAATGAGGCGACTCCTGTTTCATCGCCCACACCTCTTCACGTTTGTCTCCCCTTTACTGTGGCAGTTATTTCTCCATCTCTACCCCTTCCTCCACACCTTTCTAGGTCTCTTCTCTGTTCCTCCCTTTCATGTTCTCTCTCCAGCTCTGATTTGTTCTGCTTCCTCTCCTTATCTACATGACATCTTGAATCTCTGTGCCTCTTTAACTGTCACCATTACTATAAATCATTGCGGCTGGCATTTTCTGAGTGCTTGCTACACACCAAGTACTGTTTTCAGTGCCTCATATGCATTAAATCATTTCATCCTCTCACCTCTGGAAAAATGTTTTACAGAAAAACTTCTGTTTTACAGAAAAGGGAATTGAAGCTCAGAGAAGTTAAGTAACTTGCCCAAAGTGACAAGGTGAGGATGCAGAAGAGTCACCCTTGGAACCGTCGGTAGCCTGGTGCCAAAACTCTAATCAGTGCACTAGACTGCCTTTTTCAACTGAATTTTTTTTTTCTCCCAGTACTGGGAATTGAACACAGGGACGCTCTACCACTGAGCTCTACCCCCAGCCCTTTTTATTTTGTATTTTAAGACAGGATCTTGCTAAATTGCTGAGGCTAGCCTTAAAATTGTGATCCTCCTGCTCCAGATTCCCAAATTGCTGGGATTACAGTGTGTGTAACCTCACCTGGCCTTTACTTGTGTGTGTGTGTGTGTGTGTGTGTGTGTGTGTGTGAGAGAGAGAGAGAGAGAGAGAGAGAGAGAGAGAGAGAGAGAGAGAGGGAGAGGGAGAGAAAGAGAGAGAGAAGTGATCCTCCCACCTCAGCCTCCCAATTAGCTGGGACTAAAGGCATGAACCACCACGCCTGGCTTTATTCTTTTTAAAGAATGTTAGTTGCAACCCACTAAATTATTTTGTGCAGGTTTGAACAACCCTGTAGCATGACCCAGAGTCAAGGCAATCTCCTCTCTTAGCTGCTATTTCCTCATCTATGGAATGGAAATAAATTACTCATCAACTCAGTACAGGAGTTCACTGTGTAGGGGACCTTGTACATTAAAGGTTCTCAATAAATATTACCATCATTTACATTCCTCTATTTCTCTTGGCTTGCAGGCCTTGGTCTTTGTCATTCTTTCCCTGTCTCTCTGTCCTCTTCATTTCTGATTCATCTTTCCCTTTCTTCATTCTTCTGATCTAAGTCATATCCAGATCCCCAAAAGTCACACCTACCCCCAAAGCTCGCCAGTCGACTGATGCGGGAGACAGGTACCTTGCGTTCTTGAGAGCGATTGCTCAGCTGGGAAATGGAGAAAAGGTCTGAGGGTGAGAAGGTGGCCGCAGAGCTGGGGGAGTCCACCCAACCTGCCACCAACCATGTCCTCAAGATCAGGGAGCCAGCAGCCTTCATGGGTGTTACAGGATGAGGGGCAATGGTACCTGGGGCCGGGGTGTCTTTCTGAGACGGGCCTCCCGTGCTCTGCGAATATCCTCCTCGCGCAGGCCTCTTCCAGGCCCATCCTGATGAAACTTTTGGGCCCAAGAACCCCTACATGGTCCCTGCAAGAGATGTGGACTTTGGTAAGAAGTGGAGGACATAGGGTCTGCCTGGACCTTTGGGTCCCTTCCCTGTTTTGTTTTTACTTTTTTGGAGTGCTGGGGATCGAACCTAGGGCTTCATGCATGCTAGGCAAGCACTCTACCACTGAGCCACCCTCAGTCCTCCTCCCTGTTCTTTTACCTCTTGAACCCTCCTCAGGCCCCCTCCCCTTGGGGACCATCTCTCCAGTCTCTTACCCACCAGTGGGGCCTAGGCACCCGGCCCCAACAAGGCAGACCAACAGTCCGGCCCAGTTGTCCACAGGTCCCATGCAGTACACCAACCACCTCTAGCCACATTGCCTAAGAGACAAGAGGAGGGATTATTATTATTATTATTATTATTGGTACCAGGGATTGAATCCAGGAGCACTTAACCACTGAGCCACACCCCCAGCCCTTTTTTGTATTTTATTTAGAGACAGGGTCTCACTGAATTGCTTAGGGCCTCGGTAAGTTGCTGAGGCTGGCTTTGAACTCAGATCAAGAGGATGGATTATATATAAGAGTTCTTGGACTGGCCTCTTGGCTTTGCCCTTCTTTGCAGGGCCCCCCACATTCCCGTGTCCACCTTCTCTAAGACTGCCATCTACCAAAGACCTCCTCCTTTGCTAATAGATGCCCACAGTTTCTCCTGGTTACCCCCGCTGGTTGGCAGGAACCCAAAGTTCTCCCCTGGTGCCTTCCCACCCCCGCTGTTGCTAGGGTCCTCCCCCGTTGCTAGACACCCACAGATCCTCCAGGGCTACCTCTCTACCTTTCTGAGCCCCTCGTTGCTAGGCACCACCTTACCCTCTGTTGCTAGGCACCCACAATTCCTCCCGAGTCCCCCCACCGCGTTACTGGGCACCTCCCCCAGTTGCTAAGCACCAACGGTTCAGTTCCAGGCCCGAGACGCATGGGGCCTGCTCTGCTTCCGGGAACATCTGCACGCCCGCCCCCTCCGGTCAGTTAGCCAATGGCGAAACAGTGAATTGCTGACAGGCACGAAGCGCATCCCTCGGTGCGCAGGAGGCGGGGCTAGGGGCGGGACCCAGGCGCTGGGCTAACGGGGATTGCAGGGCGCTGTTGGGCGCTCACCAGCCCTTTTACCTTTCCACCCACTTAAAAGTGCCTTATAAGCGGCGGACCTTTCAGTTCCCTATACTGTCTTTCTTGGAAACATCACTTTTCCTTAC
Organism: Urocitellus parryii; assembly: GCF_045843805.1. Lineage (NCBI taxonomy): Eukaryota > Metazoa > Chordata > Mammalia > Rodentia > Sciuridae > Urocitellus > Urocitellus parryii. The sequence continues at coordinate 12,937,887 of NC_135545.1, read as the reverse complement.
AGACGTCACGCCTCTTTGCTGGAACATCTTGCCAACCTCCCTTCTTATTTTTCCTCCTGGCAGGCTCAACGTCTCTCCTTTGAAAGGCATTTCTACCAAGCAAACATTTTCCTGTACATAGAGCCCCTCCACTTTGCACAAACACCCACATCCTGGCACCCATCCTCCTTCCGTGAGCTTATAAATCCTCTGCCTTGCTCGCCAAATGTCTCCGACTCACAACCTCAATTCTGCCGTGTACATAAACCCCCTCACTTGCACACTGAGCCTCTGTTCCCTCACACACCCTGCTCTCTCTGCTCCCCACCCACCCGCGGGATGGCTCGAGTGGGAGTCCTCTGTTTCCTGTAGGCCTGACATTTCCCAGAACACACTCAGCCAAGATTCCCAGTGCTGAGTCAGGAAACTTGGCGTCCCAGAAAATCAGCTCCCAGTCCATCTGCGTGTGTGTGTGTGTGTGTGTGTGTGTGTGTGTGCGCGAGCGCGTGTGCTGGGGGCTGACTCACCCCTCTTCTCACTGTCTGGAATAGAAACAGCTGGCGGGGGCATCTCCCACTGGGAGAAGGGGGAATGCCGATGTGTCTCCCACAGCAATCGGCTCTCCCATCCAACCGTCTTTGTCGGGAATCAGGCCTCCCTGTCTCTATCCCCTCTGCTGTGTGACCTCAGAAGAACCCTGCTCCCGCTCTGGACCTCAATTCCCCAACGTGTATCATGTACCAGGTGGGATGCTGCCTCTGACTTTTCATTGGTCTGTAAAGAGATGACTCATTCTAGAGCCTTGGGTCTATGCCCATTGTTCCTCCCCAGGGTGACTCAATTTCAAGATTGAAACTACCTCCTGTCCCCCTCTAATAGTGAGGATCTGACTCAGGAACTGGGGGCAGTTCACCTTTGGGGGCAAACTACGTAAAAAACACCAATGACAACTAACCCGACAGGGCTGTGGCTGACAGTGCCAAGTCTGACACCACATACTTCACGTACATGAGGTCATACCAAATAGCTCTGGGGCTAAAAAAGACTAGAAACTGGCAGAACTCTGAGCCTCAGCTTCCTCATTTGTCAACTGGGCATCCCTTCCTGCTTAGTTTTAGCGACAGAGAAAAGCAGTGAAAGAGTGTCAGGGCCTGGTACAGAACAAGTGCTTTTTATGCGTGAGATTTCTTACGGAAAATTCAATGGAGCGTTTAAGTCACGGAGGCGGGTCTCGAACCCACGTCTGTGAAATCCCCAAGTTTTTGAAAAGTCCGTCCTGCTTGTGCATGAAGAATGCACGTGCGATCGGATTCGTCCACGGGTCACCTGGTATAGGGAGACTGGGTTGGTCACGGGGGCTGAGGTGGGGACCCACAGGAGTACAACCAGACAGTAGCGGTGCAGACCTGACTTAGTCTCGCGTCCAGCACTTGGAGACAACCTTCTCTGATGTAGATGGGCGGGGCCACAAAAGACCTCTCCCATTTACGTCACGTCCTGTGGGCGGGCCTTAGGGGCTTTTCCCTGGAGGTGGAGTATCGGTTAACCCCTGCGTGGCGGGGCACGCCGGAGCTCTGTGGGCCGGAACCGCGAGTCGGGGCTCCCCAGCCACACCCCTCGTAGGATTTAAAGGGGAAGGAGGTGCCCGGCCGGCCGGAGCCCCAATCCAGGGAGCGGGCATGAGGCGCTGCCCGTGTAGGGGAAGCCTGAACGAGGCGGAGGCCGGGGCGCTGCCCGCGGCGGCCCGCATGGGGTTGGAGGCGCCGCGAGGGGGGCGGCGGCGGCAGCCGGGACAACAGCGACCGGGGCCGGGTGCTGGAGGCCCGGCGGGACGGCCGGAGGGGGGCGGACCCGGGGCCTGGACTGAGGGGTCCAGCCTACACCCCGAGCCCGACAGAATGGGCCTTGTGCCTGAACTAGGGACAGATGGCCCGCAGACAAAATCCTGGACAGACGGACAGGCTGAGCCTGAAACAGCTGGCCTAGGAGCAGAGACCGAAAGGCCCAGCCAAAACACGGAGCCAGACCGGTCGGGCTGCCGGACACATCCAGAAAGGAGGAGCCATTGGTCAAGGCTGGAGACCGCCGGTCCCTGGAGGGAGACAGATGGCTTTTGGACTGATCCTCACAGATCCGACCTCCAGTCTCAGCCAGAGAGGGCCAGCCTCTGGACACAGCCAAAGGATGATAAGCCCTGGACAGAGCTAGAAATACTTGGATGGCAGACCCAGCCAGAGAGGGTCAAGCCCTGGGCTGATAACCTCTGGACCCATAAGAGCAGGTCCAACCTCCGGACTCACTCAGAGGGAACCTGTCCCTCAATAGAACCAAGTGCTGATGGCTCTTGGAAAGAATTGTACACTGATGTACAATTCAGAGCACCAGAGGATACCGAAGGCTCCTGGACAGAGCCACAGACTACTGAATCAGCCTGGACACAGCCTTGCACAGATGGTCTCCAAACAGTACCTGGAGCAGAATGTCTTTTGGGGGAATCCAACCAACATGACTCATTAGAGGAACCAGAACCTGGGGAGTTGGTGACTCACCTGTACCCTCACTTGGAGTGTAGCTCCCTGTGCCCTGTGCCCCGCCTCATCATCACCCCTGAAACCCCTGAACCTGAAGCTCAGCCTATGGGACCCTCCTCCCGAATTGAGGGGGGCAGTGGTGGCTTCTCCTCTGCCTCTTCTTTCGACGAATCTGAGGATGACTTGGTGGCTGGGGGCGCAGGTACCAGCGATCCTGAGGATAGGTCTGGGGTGAGTGGGATCCATTCTGCTCCTGAGCCACATCCCTCAGTCTTTGCTTGGGACATTCTCTACCTGTCAGCAACTTCATCTCCAGGCACCTCTTCTATCCACTGATCTTCCTCTGATGCCAAGTTACTAACCCACTCTGGGCATCCCCACTCCGTATTTTTTCCTTTCCCCTTCCTCCTTTGTCTCTAGATCTGGGGTCAACAATGACTGACTTCATGGGGCTCAGCAACTCCTGAAATTGTATGGTTATATGTGCACACATAATTTTGCAGCAAGGTTCTATGATTTCTGTTGAATCCTCCAGGGGAATCTGTGACCTCCCAAATCTGAAGAACACTGGAAGAGAGAGAGTGCACTTTCTTCCCCAAATGTTTTAGTCTGGGTTCTGTGACTCCCTTAAGGGGTCATGAACCTCCCCTACCCTGGGGACTGCACTGAGCTTTCCAGCTTTCATCAGATTCTCCAAGGGCTGTTCCAACCCCAAATGCTCAGGAATCCTTATCCCAGCCGGGGACCCACCTGGTCTCCTGTTGCCCTGCAACTCCCCAAGAAGCTCCTGCAGACTCTTATTTACATTCTCCACCCTCACCCCCAGCTTGGGTGGGGTTCTCCTCTGGTGAATCAGAAGGGCTGGCTGGGCAGGTTCAGGGAGGGAGGGTCAGAGGAGGCACAGATGTGAAGCTGGAGCCTCACCTGGGGCTGGGAATGCAGTCCATAGTCTACCCGCTGGTTCGTCAGCTTCCCTGCTGGGTCCTCCCATTGAGCTGGGGCCACTGACTGGAGTCTGCCCTGAGCCTCCCTCACCCCACATGCCTCTCCTAGGGACGTGTTCACACACGTGTGTGTCCACAGCTGTAAGAAAACAGACCTGCCTGGACGTGCTGGTGCTTATGCTGAAGGGCTGAGCCCCCTGCCGGGCTTTCTGCCATTGCTCTTGTCTACTTGCCCTCTCATCTCCTTGGCATTCAGCACAGCTGAGCTGGAAGTGGGTGGCTGATAATAATAATATCAACAAAAATGACAGTAGCTAGCTGTCACTCATGCCCAACCCCCTGCTAGGCTCTTTGGTCCTGTTAAATCATTTACTCCTCACAGCAACCTTCTGTGTCACTGATACTATTGTCCCCCAGATGAGGAAACTGAGGCACAGAGAGGGAAAGTCATTTGTCCAAGGAGATCACATACTGTATAGATTCAAGTCCTTTCTGTATACCAGCCACTATTATTATTATTATTATTTAAGAGAGAATTTTTAATATTTATTTTTTAGTTTTCGGCAGACACAACATCTTTGTATGTGGTGCTGAGGATCGAACTCAGGCCGCATGCAGGCCAAGCGAGCACACTACCACTTGAGCCACATCCCCAGCCCCTATTATTTTTATTTATTTATTTATTTATTTTTTTAAATTTGGTACCAGGGATTGAGCCACTGAGCCACATTCCCCAGCCCCCCTTTTCAATTTTTTTTAATAGTTTAAACCAATACACATTCAGAAATGTGTATTTTTTTTTAAAGAGAGAGTGAGAGAGGTACCAAATTTAAAATAAATAAATAAATAAATAAATAAAAATAATAGGGGCTGGGGATGTGGCTCAAGCGGTAGCACGCTCGCCTGGCATGCGTGCGGCCCGGGTTCGATCCTCAGCACCACATACCAACAAAGATGTTGTGTCCGCCGAGAACTAAAAAATAAATATTAAAAATTTTCTCTCTCTCTCTCTCTCTCCTCTCTCACTCTCTCTTTAAAAAAAAAAAAATTATTTTTTAGTTCTTGGCAGACACAACATCTTTGTTGGTATGTGGTGCTGAGGATCGAACCCGGGCCGCACGCATGCCAGGCGAGTGCCACTTGAGCCACATCCCCAGCCCGTCAATTTTTTAAAAATATTTTGAAACAGGTTCTCACTAAGTTGATTAGGGCTTTGCTAAATTTCGAGGTTGGCCTCAGACTTGGGATCCTGCCTTAGCCTCCAGAGTAGGTGGGATTACAGGTGTGCACCACCATACCCAGCTCTACCAGGCACTATTCTAAGTGCTTTATTTGTGTTGCCTCTTTGAATCCTCACAACAGCACTAGAAGATTGGGATTGTTATTGTCTCCCTTTTGCAGATGAAGAAACTGACACACAGAGAGGTGACATCACTCGCCTAGGGTTTGCTAAGTCAAATCAAAGCTAGTGTCTAACTCGGTTCTAGCTGAATTTCCAACCTGTCATTGTAACCCCTGTGGTGTGTGGATCTGTCCCTAACATGCCTTCTTTCTAGACCTCCCTATGTCCAGTTTTCCTTATCTTTCCAGAAGCTGCCTCTGGGGCCCATCTCTGACCAGATGCTTTCCCTGTTTGTGTTTGCTGGGGCTCCCTGGGGCTCCCCAGAACCTTCAGTAGCTCAGTCGTGCATTCAGAGCCTCCTGTCTCAGACTTGTTCCCCTGTTTGCATCCCTTTCCCCTCCTGACCCTTCTGCTGTAACTAAGCCTAAGCACACAGTGTCCCCTGAGCACCCTGCTGCTTTCCTGCCTCTACACATTGCTCAAGCTGTTCCCACTGCCCAGAATGCCCTTGCTTCCTTCTCGCTCAATTTTGAAGTCCTGTCAGACCTTAAAGGCATCCTTCCTTCCTTCCCATAATCCTGTTTTCCTAATCTGATGGCAGTTCTTCCCTGATATCCTGCTATATATCTAGTCCTCTGTTGCCTGTGCAGGGGACACAGCAGTGGCCAAGATACTTCTTTCATGGGGCTCCCATGGCCAGGCCAGTGGAGGAAACAGACTGATCTCTGGATGATAGAGTGATCAGGCCTGGGATGGCGGAAGCCCAGGGGAGTGTGGGTACCCAGAGAGCATGTCTGGCCAGACCTGAAGCATCAGAGGGCTTCCTGGAGCAGGGTATGTGAGCTGAGGTGTCATGAAACCTCTGAGAAAGCCCAGATTAGCCCTTGGACCTAAGAGAAAAAGAAAGAGGGCTGGCTGGGTATGTGACTTCTGGTAGAGCACTGGTTCCATCTCCTGCACTGCAAAAAAAAAAAAAAAAGAGTGTGTGTGTGTGTGTGTGTGTGTGTGTGTAGAAGAAAGAAGAAAAGAGAGAAGATGCTTAATCTATTTGTAATAAAACAAAACACAAAAGCAGTCTCAACTAACCTCCAAGTGATACTTGTTTTTGGAGTGCCTGCTGTGTGCCATGCCATGTGCTGGGGACAGTCATGGCCATGGCGCCTTGCTCCCTGCCCTCATGAGCTTGTCCAGCAGGAGTGCAGTGAATAAGCTAGAGGAGTGAGGTCAGACCAGAGCCAGATCGCCAGCACTGTGCTGGGTGATGTTAGGTAATTGGTTTCACCTCTCTGAGCGTCTGTTTCCTCCTCTGTGACACAGACAATGATCTTCCTGGGGTTGTGTTTTTAGGATTAAATAGGGTATGGCACACTGAGTCTTTGTTATTGTGCCTGGAATGTTCCAGGTGCTTAGTAAACAGGAACTTTGATTAATCACCTCCTCCACAGCAGAGGGAATAGGCCTTCCTGGATCCCAAGGTCCAACACCCTGACTTGCTGTTTGCCCTCCTGCTGTCAGATGTCTGCTAGGTAGCTGGGCTCCGAGGGGTGGGGCGAACTTGCCCTTGATTCTGAGATGGGAGGGGAATGAGCCACATAGCTGCCTTCTCTGGAGGCAACCCATTCTCCTAGTACTTGCTAAGGACTGATATGTACCTGGGGTAGAGAGTGTTTGTGGGATGTGTGTGTGTGTGTGTGTGAGAGAGAGAGAGAGAGAGAGAGAGAGAGAGAGAGAGAGAGAGAGAGAGAGAGAGTGTGAGTGAGTTTGGTTAAGGCAGTGTGATACAACTAAATCCTGTTTTCTGTTTGCTTCTTTTTTGAAGTGCTGGGGATCAAACCCAGGGCCCTGTGCATATGTCACACTGCCTGTACCACTGAACTAAACCACTAGCCCTTCTCTGGTTTTCTATTGCTTCCTCTCTCTCTCACACACACTTGGTCTTTCTTTCTCTGCCATCTTTTTCTTTCTCTGGCATTTGTATCTGTGTTTCTCTTTTTGCCTTTCCATATTTCTTTCTCTTTTTGCCATGCTGTACCTGTCTCTGAGTTAGTCAGGTAAATCAGGATGCTGCAGTAACAAATAGTTCCCAATCTTAGTAACTTAGAAAAAGAAGAGTTTTCTTGCCCATACTATGCAATGCCACAGGTTAATGGTGGGTGAGGGGCTCTGACCTATGCTGTCTTCACTTAGGGGTCCAGGTTGAGGGAACTTTTCCTTTCCACTCTTTGCCCCTCTTCCCTTCAACAGGAGACTGAACACAGTCAGTCGTGAACTGCATCTGAAGTTTTCAATCCCAAATGATAATTCTGCTCACCATTTATTGGCCAAAGCAAGTCAATAACCTCAATTCAAGAGGGCAGGGACATCTCTGGAAGGGGAAGTACTGGAGCTACTGGTGAACAGCTCCCATGACTGCAGTCTCTGTTTCTGTCATCACTTTGTCATCTGTCACTGTTTCTTGGTCTCTGTGGTCATCCGAATCTGTTCACTCCACCTCTATCATTTGACCTGATTTAGGGGGCAGAGATGGGGCTTCCGTGTTTTGGGGCAGGGAAGAGATTTGGCAGTTGTTAGAGTGACAAAACCCAGCCTGTCCTTACTCATAAGACAAGGACAAAGAAAGTGGTGACAGAGAGACAAGGGGTTTCCCCTACTTTTGTTGAGGCCTCTGGAGATCTCATGCTTGCTGAATTGAGTGGGGTTCACCCAGCAAGCTTGGGAACAGTGAGTCCAGAAAGCCGCCGGGCCCTGGCAAGACCCCAGGTCCACCTTGGCTGCTCATCTCTTGCAGCCCGTCCTCTGCTTAGCTTTGCCCTGACCCCACCCTTGCTCTGCTCCACACAGAGCAAACCATGGAAGAAGCTGAAGACGGTTCTGAAGTACTCACCCTTCGTGGTCTCCTTCCGTAAACACTACCCTTGGGTCCAGCTTTCCGGACATGCTGGTGAGAGTGGGTTGGTGGGCTGGCAGGGCTGGGTAGAGGTGCATGGTAGTTTTATAGGTAGTTTTTCTACCTATAAAATGAGCTTGGTGATAGTCTGCATCTCATGGGGTTGTTACCAAAAGCACTTGGGCCTGGGACTGGGCATTTGTATGTCAGGGCGAAGTGATTCCCTATTATTCTGGTGGGTGGTGGAACCTCAATTCTGGGATAGGTGGGCCTGATTTAAATCTTAGTTATGTTCTTTATTCATAGTTGACCCTGGGCATGTTACTTTCTTTTATTGGGCCTCAATTTCCCTATTGGTTAATATGGAGGCTCCCTTGAAAGGTGAACTGAAGAGTTAAAACCCAAACATGCTAGGTGCAGTGGCGCATGCATGTAATCCCAGCAACTTGGAGGCTGAGGCAGGAGAATCACAAGTTTGAGTCCAGCCTCAGCAACTTAGCAAGGCTCTAAGCAACTTAATTAGACCCCATCTCAAAATAAAAAATAGAAGGGGCTAGGAATATAGCTCAGTGATTAAGTGACCCCGGGTTCACTGCCTAGTACCAAAAACAAAAATAAAATATATAGAGAGATGGGGATACAGACTCCTCACAAACGCAAATTATCATTCCTGGCCCTGTCCCCATGGTCAGAGTATGGTGGGCTCTCAGTAAACAGCAACCGCATGTTTTTCTCCCAGGACCTAGCAAATTCTTGCAGCACATAGAAACTCAGTGCCTAGCACACAGCACTTTTAATAAAGGGCCAGATAGTAAAATATCTTAGGCAGAAGAGAAGATGTTGTCATGGTCCACTTTGGAAAACATAATCTAAACATACTGTCACAATAAAATTTGGAATTTTTTTAAAAAAATTTGGAATTCTAGCCTATACTATCTATGATACAGGAAACACCAGATTTATAAATTAACTTAAACCAATAAAAACATGTGGGAATAAATAAATAAATTAACTTAAGTAGGCCCTGGTTGTTAGCATCTGGGAACTCTAGGCAGAAGCAACTGTAGATCTCTAGAAAGTCATGCTCTCAACTCAGATCTCACAAAATTCCCACAGAAGATCATGAACTCACAACCAAAATTACAAAACAAATGAGGACACACTGCTGTGTATAGGACTCTCTTTAAGCAACAGAGAGCAGAAATAGGTTCTTCCCTGACTACTCCTGGACAAGATTGAAAGAGTCACAGGGAGGAAGAGAGACAGCATTGCAGGAGGGTCACACACACACCCTCTTGTGTGTGACCTGGATCTGATGCATACAGGGAGATGGGAGTGGGGGTGGGCAGGGATTTTCTTTCTGATCCAGTTTCTGACCCTCTCATTGGTCCTGCTGCCCATAGGGAATTTCCAGGCAGGAGAGGATGGTCGGATTCTGAAACGTTTCTGTCAATGTGAGCAGCAGAGCCTGGAACAGCTGATGGGAGACCCCCTGAGGCCTTTTGTGCCAGCTTACTATGGCATGGTGCAGAGGGATGGCCAGGCCTTCAACCAGATGGAAGATCTACTGGCAGACTTTGAGGGCCCCTCCATCATGGACTGCAAAATGGGCAGCAGGTGGGGTTGGGCCTGCCCTGGGGCAGGAGTAGAGAGTATGTGGTGGGAATTTTTGAAAACAGGGCCAAGTCAGATTTCAATACCAGGAGTGTGTGACGGTTCCAGTTGTTCCATCTTGGCATTGCCTTCTGTCTTACTAATATAAACCTTTTTGATGGGTGTGTACTGATATTCATTTTGGTTTTAATTTCTATTTTTCTGACGACCAAAGAAATTGAACATCTTTTTATATGTTGATTGTCTATTGGAAATCTTCTTTTGAAAAGTGCCTGTCAAATAGCAGGTAAGGGTATAACTCAGTGGAAGAGTGCTTGCCTAGCATGCTCAAGGCCCTGGGTTTGATCCGCAGCACTGCAAAAACATAAAAATAAAAAAATTAAATAAACAAAAATAAAGTTGGGAAAGGGAAAACATTTTTTTTTTAAATAAGAAAAAAAAAAAGAAAAGAGAAGTATCAGATCTTTTGCCTATTTCTCTCTCTTCCTTTCTCTTTTGGTACTGGGGATTGAACCCAGGACACTTTGCCACTAAGCCACATCCTGAGCCCTTTTTAGTTTTATTTATTTATTTATTTATTTTTTTGGGGGGTACTGGGGATTGAACTCATGGGCACTCAACCACTGAGCCACATCGCAGCCCTATTTTATATTTGATTCAGAGACAGGGTCTCACTGAGTTGCTTAGAGCTTCACTTTTGCTGAGGTGGCTTTGAACTCATGATCCTCCTGCCTCAGCCTCCTGAGCCACTGGGATTACAGGTGTTCTCCACTATGCACAGCCTTAGTTTTTATTTTTGAGACAGGGTCTCACCAAGTTGCTTAGGGCCTCACTAAGTTTCTGTGGCTGGTCTTGAACTTATGATCCTCCTGCCTCAGTCTCCCAGGTTGCTGGGATTACAGATATACCACAATTCCCACTCATCTTTTTTTATTTTTGATTTATAATTCCTTATATATTCTGGATAGTCTCTTGTAGTATATATACACACAAAAATATATGTGTATATATTCTCCAACTCTCCTGTTTTACTCTCCTGAGCATTCCTAATACAAAACTCTGAAATCTGAAATGCTCTGTAAATCTGCAACTTTATGGATATATATCTATGCAAATATTCCAAAAAAAAAAAAAAAACAACTTTGAAATCTGAAACACTTCTGGTCCTAACCATTTGAATATCAAGGGGTATCAAACTTTTGATAAATAGAAGTACATTTTTTTTTTTTTGGTAGGACTGGGGATTGAACCAGGGATTGTACCACTGAGCTACATCTCCAACCCTTTTTACTTTTTTAAAAATACTTTTTAGTTGTCAATGGACCTTTATTTTATTTATTTACATGCAGTGCTGAGAATCAAACCCAGTGCCTCACACATGCTAGGCAAGAGCTCTACCACTGAGCCACAACCCCAGCCTCTCCACCACCACTTTTTTAAAAAATTATTTTTTGTAATTGTAGATGGACAGAATACCTTTATTTTATTTGTTTATTCTTTATGTTGTGCTGAGGATCGAACCCAATGCCTCATGCATGCTAGGCAAGCACTCTGCCGCTAAGCCACAGCCCCAGCCCCCCAGCCCCTTTTTTACTCTTTATTCTGAGATGAGATCTCACTGACTTTCTGAGGCTGGCCTTGAATTTGTGATCCTCCCACCTCAGCATTCTAACTTGTTGGGATTACAGGTGACTTGAGATCCTCATGAAGATATTCTCCTGTCTTCTGCAAGCTTTATTGTTTTTAACTTTCACATTTAGAGCTGCAATCCATCTAGAGTTAATGTCTGTGTGGTGTGAGGCAGAAGCTGGGGTTCATCATTTTTAGAATGTGGACATTCTGTTGACCCAGCACCGTTAATTACAGGGACTTCCCTTTTCCCACTAAATTGCTGTGGCTTCTTTCATAAACTGGGTGAATATGTGCGTGTGTCTGTTTGTGGACTTGTTCTGTCCTGTCCATTTTTTCGTTCGGTCTTGGGCCACGCTGTCTTAATATCAGGAGTGTGAGCTCCCACTCTGTGCTTCATGATTTCCTTTGCCACATCCTCTCTGTGCTCAGGACCTACCTGGAAGAGGAGTTGGTGAAGGCACGAGAACGGCCCCGGCCCCGAAAGGACATGTATGAGAAGATGGTGGCTGTGGACCCTGGGGCCCCCACCCCTGAGGAGCATGCCCAGGGCGCGGTCACCAAGCCCCGCTACATGCAGTGGAGGGAAACCATGAGCTCAACTTCCACCCTGGGCTTCCGAATCGAAGGCATCAAGGTGAGGGCCAGGAGATGGCTGGCCTGTCACTAGCGGGCCTAGAACAAGATCTGAGGCTGGATTCTTAGGGAACCTGGGTGTCAGGGGACTCAGGAAAGAAGCAGATCTGGAGAGAGAACAGGGAACTTCAGAGGATGGAAAGATCAGCCCTGGACGAGGCCCCACTTCTCCCTGGTCCCTGCATCCACCGGAGCCCGTTTTGTGTATCTGCCTCCTTGAGCGTCTTAGATGCCGTTTTCTCTCCCTTCCCATGGCCATGTTCAAGTCTAGACCCGTTTTCTTCTGCCCTAGCCTTGCTGGGCTCCTGGCCCTGGTCTGGCCAGCCGTGATCTGTTGTCCAACACAATCGCCAGAGGGATCCTTTCTCCTCTGCTATGAAGGTTTTTCCTTTTTCCTCATGCATTCCTATTTTTGCTTTTTTAAATGAATCGTTTGAATAGCTGTTCACATAGTTCAGAAGAGCCTACAGGGAGAACCCTCTCTTACAGCTCTTTGCTGTGCTCCTCCTGTCGGTCCGCTCTCCCACCTGCTTATGCAGAACCACTTTGTCAGTTTCTATAGTTCTTCCTGAAAATTCAAATAAATTGTATATCCAAAATTTTCCTCTGTCCACACACTGATTAGCGCTCTGCTTTTTCCCCTTAACAGTAATGATACCCTGGGAAGTTGGGGCTGGGCTGGGGCTCAGTGGTAGAGCACCTGCCTCACATGTATGAGGCACTGGGTTCGATCCTCAGCACTACATTAAATAGATAGATAGATAGATAGATAGATAGATAGATAGATAGATAGGATATTAAGAAAAAAAAATCCTGGGGAGTTTTCTGTATCATCCCATAGAGAGTCTCCCCTTCCCTGCTCCTTCCCTTTTTATAGCTGGGTAATTCTCTTTGTGCATGTGCCATGGTTTCCATAAGTGGACACCAGATTGTTTCCATGTTTGTCGTTACAATGCCTTGATGAATCACTTTGTACATAAGACATTTTGCAGATATGTAGATTTAACTACAGACTAGGTTTCTGGAAGTAGGACTGTTGGGTCAAAGATTAGACACATTGATAATTTTGCTAGAGATGACAAAACTCCTTTTACTGTTGCTGTGCTTCCTCTGGCCTGAGCTGCCTTTCTAAGTTACAAATATGACCTCACCATCCTTCTGTTCAAAACCATTCCATGGCTTCTGAGTACCTCAGAAGTGCCATGGCCAGAGTGTTCTCTGGGTCTACACTGAATCTCTTAACTCTCTCGTCCTCTTTATCTGTCTTCAGGCCACAGGGAAGTGCTTTCATTTCCTTGAAATGGTCCTGCTTTTTCCTGCCATGGGGACTCTGTACATGCTGTTCCTTCTGCCAGAAATGCTGTTCCCTCTGTTGTTTTGTCTTTCCTTTTTGTTTTGGAACTGGGATTAAACCCAGGGCTTCGCATGTATGAGAAAAGTGCTTTGCCACTGAGCTACATCCCAGCCCTGTTCTCTCTCTTGGTTCCCTGGTTGACTCTCCATCATTTTTCTGTATTCTTTTAATTTTTACTTCCTCAGAGAGGCCCTCACTAATTTCCATCCCACTACATCAGGGTCCCCTTTTTACCTTCTCTTAGCTACCTATACTCCTTCCTTATTCTTTTTCCTTTTTTGCAGTTCTGTAGGTTGGACTGAGGTGTGCTCTACCACTAAACCACATCCCCAGCCCTTTTTATTTATTTTTTAAATTTTGAGACAGGGTCTTGCTAAGTTGCCCAGTCTGGCCTCAAACTTACAATCCTGCCTCATCCTCCCAAGTCACTGGGATTACAGGAATGTGCTGCTGTGCCTGGCTACACTTTCTTTTTTTGGTACCAGGAATTGAACCCAGGGGTGCTTTACCACTAAGCTACATCCCCAGCCATTTTTTAAAAAATTCTTTGAGATAGGGCCTCACTAAGTTGTTGAGGCTGGCCTTGAACTTTTGATCCTCCTGTCTTAGCCTCCTGAGGAGCTGGGTTACAGGTGTGAGCCACTGCACCCAGCTCACCTTGAATATTCTTTCTTTGTTTTGATACCATTGACTGATTCCTTCATCTTTGTCTGCCCTCTCACCTTCATGTAGCAGTGCCCATGTAGCACCTGGCTGTGTGGTAGAATGTGCCTCAGTGTGTCTTCTCTGTGACCCTCTCAAATATGAAAAGTAACAATTGCCTCATTTATTGCAGGCTATGTGCTCACATCCAGTCCCCTCTAATTCTTACATCAGCTTTAGGAAGTAGATTGCAACACAATTCCCATTTTCTAGATGAGGAGTCCAGTGCTGATGCAGGTGAACTAACTTGCTTAAGACCACCCAGCTAGGCAGTGGCAGGTTCATGACCCTGGATCCCTTCCTCTTTGTCAGACTGGCTCAACCAAGAGGTTCAAGGTTAGACTTAGAAAGACAGATTGCTTGGGAGAGTGACCTGGGGCTGGGCTGTATTGGCTGGTTTTTCCCAAACATCAGGCAGGCGTGGAGGCAGGCTGGTAGCCAGGGAGGTGCCTGAGGTCACTTTGTGTCTGGGGTGGGCAGGAAAACAGCTTGACGGTGCCCCTTTACCCCTTGCCCTGCAGAAAGCTGATGGCACCTGCAACACCAACTTCAAGAAGACACAGGCAGTGGAGCAGGTGACAAAGGTGCTGGAGGACTTTGTGGACAGGGACCATGGAATCCTGGTGAGTGGGATGCCCATGTGCCGAAGTATATTGGCTTTGGCTGGGTTTGGTGATCCTGCCCAGCTTTGATCACAGAGTGCGGTGAGCCAGTAGCTTGGCTGAGGCCAGCTTGCCCAGTGGCCTGGCCTCTGTTTTAGCTGTGGACTTGGCATCTGTGGCTGCCTCTCTCCTTGGAAGTAGGGAGCTAAGACAATGAGAAAAGTACAAGGCCTCTTGATGCCTGGTGTCAGATGGCCATGTTGCATTGGCCAAAGCTGGTCATATCATAGAATCAAGCCTCGCTCCAAGGGAAGGAGAAAATATGACTCTACCTCTTGGAATTCATGGGTATTCACGTCACCTGCCTCGCTCTTGTCTGTGCCACCTTAACGCATTCCATCCCCTGCCCCCACCCCATTTCCCCAGGGCACTCTGTATTGCCTGCTGGCTAGAGTGTGTCCATTCCTTTGAGGGTACAGGACGAGGTCAGATTTCAAGATGGCTCACAAAGGGCTCACAGGGTTTCTGTGCTAACCAAGGCACTCTTCCTTTCACACTCAGAAAAAGTACGTGACACGCCTAGAAGAACTTCGAGAAGCTCTGGAGAACTCTCCCTTCTTCAAGACCCATGAGGTGCGAGCCCTGGCTGATGTAGGCTTGGGGGTACTGGGGTCCGGGCATGAAGGACAAAGTTATAAAAGGGAGGTCCCCACATTGGGACCCAGGAAAGGGGATTTCAGGAGGTGGGACAGTGAGGAGCATGGACTTCTCAGGTGGCCTGGAGATGAAGGCTGTCTCTGCTGTGTGACCCTGGCCACTGCTGACACTCTTAGGCTTCAGTTTCCTCCTCTTCAAGATGGGCAGGAACACTAGTACTTTCCTCCCAGGGCTGTGAAGGTGTGAGAATACCATAGGTTTGGGACATAAAAAGGCATGTAATTCCTTGTTCTTACCATCAGTTGATGTCACAGTTTTCTTTTTATATATATATATATTTTTTTTTTTAGGTTGGGATTGTGGCTCAGTGGCAGAGGGCATGCCTTGCATGTGTGAGGCACTGGGTTCAATCCTCAGCACCACATAAAAATAAATAAATAAAATAAAGTTAATGTGTCCATTTACAATAAAAAAATATATATATATTTAGTTGTGGATGGACACAGTACTTCTATTTTTATATATTTATTTATATGCAGTGCTGAGTATCAAACCCAGTGCCTTACACATGCTAGGCAAGTGCTCTACCATGGAGCCCCAGCCCCAGCCGGTGTCACAGTTTTCCACAGTTGTTATTTATGCCTCCTTGTGTGGTAGCTCTTGCCCTCCTCCTGGCTCCCAGCCCCTCTCTCTCGAGATACAGGGATCCTCTGAGGCTGTGCTGGGAAGTCTGTTAAGTGGTGGCATCACCCATGTGCATCCTTTCCTCTCTCCAGCTCTTGGGTCTGCCCCTCCCACCCTGCTCACCTCTCCTAGCATCCCTGACTCTGCTGAGGGAGCACTGATCTGGGAGTCAGGCTGACTCCAGTTCAGATCCCAGCTCCTGAGGCGCCTCTGCCTGGGCAGCCATTCTTGGAGGCCTCAGTGACCCTACCTATGGGATTAGTTACAGCAGCACTGCCACGTAGATGTTGCACACGTTAAATGGGCTAATACACTGGAGCCCCACCCATAGTAAACCATCAGTATGTGCCAGCTGTCATTGTCATGTTTGTTTATCAAATGTCACCCTTGTTCTTGTCACTGCCTTTAGGCTTTACACAGAAGTCACAAAGAGGAGCTGTGGGCACCCCATCTCTTCTGTCCTTGTGTTTGGTTTCCCTTGCCTGGTGATTTAACATTTTAAAAACAGAGTTGCCACACTTTAAGATGTAGGACTTCATGCCAAAATTGGGATTTCCAGTTTTTCTTCATTTTCCTCAGATTGCAGTGTACCCCGTATGTTCATATAGACATATATATGTGAAATATGTATACACAGGTGTGAATGTACAGCAGTCTCTGAGACAAATGCAATTACTCTCATTTTGTTTGAGGAAGCAGCCACAGAGGGTTAAAATATCTGCCCAAGGGGCTGGAATTATGGCTCAGTGGCAGAGCGCTTGCCTTGCATGTATGGGGCACTGGGTTCGCTCCTCAGCACCAGATAAAAATAAATAAAATATTGTGTCCATATATAACTTAAAAAGAAACAAAAGAAAAAAAAACTGCCTAAGGGAGCACAGCCAGTAAGGAGTGGAGCCGGGCTTTGAATTCTGACAGCCTGGCTCCGGGTTTCATACTGTCATCACCCTGTTCTGCTGCTAGCAGGGAACAGACCCTGGGCAGTGCCTGCTCCTTCCAGTTAATTGTCTTCTCTCCCCTGCAGGTAGTGGGCAGCTCCCTCCTCTTTGTGCACGACCACACTGGCCTGGCCAAGGTCTGGATGATAGACTTTGGCAAGACAGTGGCTCTCCCTGACCACCAGACGCTCAGCCACAGGCTGCCCTGGACTGAAGGCAACCGGGAGGACGGCTATCTCTGGGGCCTGGACAACTTGATCCATCTCCTTCAGGAGCTCACCCAGAGTTGACCCACCCAAGGCTGCCAGGTTTACTGGATGGTGCCAGTGTGGCTGGAGAAGCCCCAAGATGCTGAGTGGGCCTGAGGTTGGCGATGGGAGAGGTTATATTGTAGCGCAAGACCAGTGTAGAAGGTCTGAAGGGCCCTGGGAGACCAGGCAGCACCTGGCTTCCCTGCAATGTGAGGAATGTGACCAGTTAGGGTCATGGTGAGTCAACAGAACCAGAACCAGATCCCCTGACTAGCCAAGTTGTCTTCCCAGGGGATGCCAGAGGTCACAGCTATGCCACACTGCCTGAGATCACATCAGTCATCAAAGGGTACAGGCATGACAGTGCACATGGCCATGTGAGTGACCTGTAACTGCCTCCTTGTCAACCTCCTCATGCTCCCAGCTGGCTCCGAGCCCTGGACCTGGTCAGGTTCGTCTTTGGTGCCTTTGAGAGCCAGGAAATCACTTATGAAGTACAGGATTTGCCTGTCCATTTGAGGGAGTGATGGCCCAATATCTATCTGGAAGTCATCCAAGTGCTAAGAGGCCAAAGGTGTGACACCAGGGGACATCTGCTGATGCTGCCCTAGGGCTGATACTGCTGGGTGGGGCAGCTTACCTATCCTGCCTTGCCATGGACACTGTGGGATCCTCCCTATTCCTCAAATCAATTCTGCCAACCTGCTGCAGACCCAAACCACAGCCACATCTAGCCTGTGTGCCAGCACTGTGACCAGCACAACCTTGTTCCTTGGTGCACCAGATCCAGCTTCAGGACTTCCTTCTCCTCCTGCCCGTATCTCTGGGCTTTTCTGTTTCCTTCCCTCTAGTGGACTGCAGCAACAGGAAGTGAGTTTCCTCCTTGGGAATAAGTGCTGCCTTGCTCCACAGGGACTTTACCCAATCCAGCCCCCAACCCAGTGAAGCACCAGGTTGGCCCAGAAGCACAAGGTGGTGCAGCTTCTGGCATGACCTTGGGTTTGTAATTTGGTCAAAACCAAAGACTCCAGAGTCCTGGGGTACTGCAGACAGCTCATGTCCCAGTGCCCCAGCACCTGTGACTTTGGTTTCCTGGCCTATGAGGATGGGCATGTGGAGGACAGGTACCTACCTCTTCCTAAGCTGGAGCCCTAATGTCTTCCATGGCTGAGGTTGGTCCTCCTTTTCTACTGACCATCTTTATACTTATTTATACATGTGGTAGTTGTTAGGAGGCAAAATGGCTTTACCCTGCCTCCCACCCATGACAACACCCCAATAAACAGGACAAAGTAAATGCTGTGGTATTCTTCTTTGTATCTGGGAGTGTGGGCTCAAATCCACACACTCTGAGCATAGTGCTGGGTGGGGTAATGAACACTTTGGGACAGAGGCAGGCTCTGGGTCAGCTGGTTCATCCACTCAGTGCTGTTCTTATGCCTGGCTCTATGCTGGACAATACTGGGGACACAGTGGTGATGAAGACAGCTCCCAGCACTGCTCTCAGGGGCTCCCAGGACAGGCCACTAGAGGGACAGTGCCAACCAAAATATCAGGCTGGGATGGGAATGCACCTCTTCTTTATCCCATTCCCTGGTTGGAAACACTGCACTGTAGTTTCCCTAAGTGACTTTGCTGGGTGCTGCAGGGACACTGCAGTTCTTCCCTTTCAGAGTGGAGATAATAGGTTTTCACTAACCTAAGAATCATAACACTAGGTGGTGCACACCCATAATCCCAGTGACTCGGGAGGCGGAGGCAGAATTGCCAGTCTAGCAACTCGGCAAGACCCTGTCACAAAACAAAAAATAAAAAGGGTTGGAGATTGGGCTGGGATTGTGGCTCGGAGGTAGAGTGCTCACCTAGCACGTTCAAGGTCCTGGGTTCAATCCTCAGCACCACATAAAAAATATTAATAAAATAAAGGTATTGTGTCCAACTACAATTTAAAAAAAAAAGGGGGCTGAGGAGGTAAATGAGTGGTGCAGTGCCCCCCGCCCCGTCCTCCAAAAATCACAGCTCTCACTCACTCATGTATGTTTGTACCAATAGATGGAAAGACCAGTTTGTGGTCAGCACCACCATGAGGTTCAGAGAGCTATGAGGCAGCTTAACTGGTGGCTACCTGTTTTGAATCTTGATTCTGCCACTTGCCAGCCATGTGAGTTTTGGGGTTAGTGACTCCACTTCTTCAGGCCTCAGGGTATATGTCAAACTGGGGAGGAAGATTTGCTATGATTTGAATATATCCCTCCTAAGTTCATGTGTGAGAAACCTCATCCCCAAATTCCTGTTAATGGCATCTGCAGGTGGGTCCTTTAAGAGATAATTGGAATTAGATGAGATCTTGAGGCCCCCCTGAGAGCAGCAGCAGCTTTATAAGAGGAAGAGAAACCTGAGCTGAGCTTGCTCTGTCTTGCTGTACTATGCCCTCTACCTTGTTTCTTTAAGAGCAAGGAGCCTGTTGTGGTGGTGCACGCCTGTAATCCCAGAGACCTGGAAGGTTGAGGCAGAAGGATCGTAAGTTCAAAGCCAGCCCCAGCTACTTAGCAAGACCCTAAGCAACTTAGTGAGACCTTGTCTCAAAATAAAGAACAAAAAAGGCTGGGATGTGGCTTCGTGGTTAAATGCCCCTGGGTTTGATCCTTGGTACCAAAAAAAAAGGAGCAAGAAGGCTCTTACCCAGGTGCCAGCCACACTCTTGGACTTCCCAGCACTCTAGAGTGCCAAATAAAACCTATTCTTTGCAAAGGTTTCAAGTATTTTGTGTAAAATGGGCTAAGACAGGGAATCTAAGTACTTCCCTTACAGGGCCGGAGAACCTGTGAATTAACACGGGTGAGGGGGTTGGCAGACCTACGTGCTCTCAGATGGGACTTGAAATACCCAGAAGACAGGGTAGGCACCTAGCCTAGGTCCTGGGACTGTCCCCTGAGGAAGTGGTACCTAACACTCTAGGGACTTGAAAGACCAGTAAGGCCAGTAGGCAGAGCATGAGGAACAGCCTAGGACAAGCAGAGGGGAGCTGAGTGGGAAGCATTTAGTTTCTGTTCTGTGAGCAGAAGCGGGGCAGAAGGGTCCAGGAAGGAGGCTCCTGCAGATGTCCAGCAAGGTCATGGTGGCTTAGAAAATGTAGTCCTTGGAGAGAAGGAGGTGGATGGCACACTCAGGTGGGCTGTGCAGGACACAGGATCTGGAGATAGGAATCAATGGGTATTTGATCTGGAAGAGACAGGCTTGGGCTTGAACTTGGGACAATGTCCAGGCTTGAATGGGAAGGGTGGGGGGACCCTGATGAAGGATCTCTAGGTGGAAAGCTCTCAGAGATTCAGCCCAGACCTTTAGGTATCACACAGAAAGAGAAGTTGGGGCACTCTTCAAATGGTGACAGATCCAAGGGGCAGTCAGGCACCCACATCCCAGCTAATTGCTGGACTCTCGTGGTCTGAGCAGCAGGGCCTGGCCACAGAGGCCAGCCCGCACCCCACCAGTGGGCACCACATACACCAGTCCGTCAGTAGCCCTTGAGGGTGAGAAGTCTGTCAGCTGTAGGTTGCTATCCCGGACTTGGTCATAGTCCCACAGCTGGTAGTGCCAACTCTTGCCCTGCTTGGAGAGAAGGAAGACAGCTCCCGGGAAGCCTTCTTCTGGCATGGATGGTGGCTGGCAGGGTACACCAGGCTTGGGATGGAAAAGGCCAGGCAGCTCAGGGTCCTCTGTGTAGCCGAGGCTTGGCACACTCTGCACACCCAGCAGTACCCCTGGGGGATATGAAGAGATGAAAGGCAATGCCCTGATTTCTTCTCCCTCCAACCCTCCAAGGAATGTGCTGCCTCAATCCCCACGTAACAGGGAATGGAGAACAGTGGGCACACCAGTGAGCTGGATTGAGACCCAGGGCACTTGGCTTCAAAGCTGCAGACACTTTAAGTCCCACTTCCCACAAGCTCAGGGCAGGTGGCATGGTAGCACTTGACAGAGGAAACACCATCATCTCCAGCTGTCTGGGAAAGATAGGTTCAGAGAGAGAAGGTCTCAAGGCCACAGAGTCATGAAGAGGCCCAGCATATCCTTGATCTTGGCGTCCTGATATGCACAAATCTGGTCTTTCACGCAAATGGAATGGTGATGACAATAATGGTGACATTTACTGAGACTGCCAAGTGCTACTCTTGAGTTTTAGGTGGCCTTCCTATAAAGATGCCTTATGAGGTAGGTTCTACAGTCACCAATTTATAGATGGAAAACAGAGCCCCAGAGAGGTGAAGAAACTTGCCCAGAGTCACAAAGCCTAGAAGTGGCTGGGCTGGGCCCAGAGCCCAGGATGTCTGACCCTTGAGTCTGCACTCTTTGAGTTCCTGTTTGTGGAAATCCCAACGGCCAGCCGTCTGAAGCACCTGCTATCTGCCAGGTCTTGTACTCAGAACCCAGTGGGGATGGGTGGCCCAGTTCTGGTCCATGATGTGAGAGCATGGCCTGGCTATGTAGGTGTCAGCACAGGAGGGAGAATGTGAGAGGGTTAATGGGCCGGGAAGATGCAGGGGGAGGGGCACGGGGCAAAGGAGGGGACACTCACCTGCACACACTGCCCAGTGGGCCTTGTGGCCCTTCTTCTGACATGGTTCGTGGTTGAAGTCCTCATCGTAGCTGGAGCCGGTGTTAAGGCCAAAACCATGGGCCGGTCCTGGGACCCACCCTTGCCATACTTGCCCTGCTCACTCCTAGACCCTGGGATACGGGATAAGCAGGGGATATCCAGTGATAAGGTGCCGCAGGACAAGGTCTCTGTTGGGACCACCCAGGCCGCCACAGAGCAGCTCGGTTTGACAGCTCAATGTCTCCTGGGCCAGCCTGCCCATATCTGCCACTGTAGGTGAGAGCACATACAGAGATGGCTTAGCACGTGCCCGGCCCCCTGTTAACAAGACCCATGTTTCTATCCCTCACCATGCCCATCTGCTCTGAGGCACAAATCCAGAAAGGGAGTCAGCCCCATGTTCATGGTCATGGTGAGGAGGTGGCAGAAGGCAAAGAGACAGACCCGGGAAATGGAATGAGACCCTCCTCACACGTGCCTACTGCAACCCACCAACCTCCTGGTTCCTTCCTAGGGAAAGCCAACGAAGCCCGGGGCTTGGGACCCTTCCCTACCCAACTCACCAGAAAACATCTCTCCCTGGGCAGTGTAGCCTCTCTCCTTGGCTACCTGCACCAGCCTCTCCAGGGGGATGCCGCTGGGGGGTGATAGGAGAGTGCCTGCCATCCACAAAGCCACCAACCCACATCTGGAAGAGACAGGTCTTGACCCTCAACCCTTACTTCATGCCATTACTCGGCTCCCTTTACCCCTGGAGCAAGAGTGGGGAGCAGGTTTGCTGGGGGAGCTCTCCTTCCCCTTCCCAGGCCAGGCGAGGATACCCGATTCCCTGTTATGACAGAGGATGGCCCAGGCCTAAGCCCAGGGCTAGAGGGTGGGGACAGAGGTCAAGGAGGCTTATTGGGAATAGGGGCCAAAGTAGAATCAGACCAATGAACCAGGTTCATTTGTTCCCTCAATTGGAGCTCACTCGCTTGTGTGTTCCACTGTTCACTAAGCACGCCCCAGGCCCTGCAGGGCAACATTCTCCTCTCCCTCTCCTCTCCAAGCCGGGAGTCTTCCATACTCCCAGGTGAGTCCTCAGGAAACCCAGGGAGGGCAGAACCAGGGCAGGTCCCACAATGGGGCACTTACTGAGGGCCTTCTTGGATGAGGGAGGGCAGGTCACGACAGAAGAGGATCCACTGCAAGTCACTACGGAACCTGAAGTAGAGCCAAATGAAGGTCACAAGGGAATAGCTCTGAGGGTTCCCCTTGAGGTCCAGCTGGCAGCAGGTGGACAGGGAAGGGAACACAAGGAACAAGGCCTAAGGGCTGATCCTGGCTCAGTTACTGACTTCCTTCTATCCTGATGAGGCACTTAATTTCACTGAGCCTCAGTTTCCTCATCTGTTTGGGGGGAATTGTTCTTTTGCCTGCTCCCTGCCTTCACCCTAGAGTTGAAGGGCAAAGAGCAGATGTGAGGCAACTAGGAGTCAGAAAGATTTGAGGAAATATCTCAAAAGAGGTGTCTTATACCAAAATTCTGTGATATTTTCTTTTTCTTAAAGTCTGTTAAACAAGGTGAAAGTCAAGATGAAAATCTCTAAATTCATCCTTGAATAAAACCAGGTAACAACAAGCTTAAGGCCTAAGAGATCACCTTGATAATCAATCTTTGCAGGCCTGACCAGCCCCACCCTGGTTCCCAGTATGGATGTCTCCTGGCAAAGGGGAATGACACCACAGCAGGGTGGTTAGAAGGACCACACCCCCTGCCAAAGTTCAAAGGGGACTTTCTCTTTGCACTGTGGCTAAGTGACTTCACCACTATAAACCTCAGTTTTCTTGGAAATGAGATGTTCTTATGGGGTTGCTGAGAATCACAGTAACTTAATACTTAAAAACACAATAATATCTGATACATACTAATCACGCACATGCACTGACAAGCAATTTTTGCATTCAACTTGCCTCACAGTGGCTTGGTTAGAAAGGGCTGGAGAGTTCAGGAGTTCCTTTGTGCATCTGGGCAAATTCTTTTTTCTCTTTTCTAAGTCATGTCCCTAGGAAATGTCTAGCCCCCTTCCCTCCCTACTGTCAGAGTCCCTGGATGCTCCCTGGGACCCTGAACTCTTCTCATGAGGCAAAGCCTCTCCTTGTCTCCCTAGTGTCCTGGAAAGTCCAACTCCCTTCACAAGGCCCACCATATCCCATGTGAGCTGGTTCGCCCACCTTCCCAGGCCCATCTCTGCCCTGTGTCTGTCTGGTTAAGGAGCATTTGCAGTACCTGACTGAAAAAGAACATGTCCTCATTTAACTCTGGGCCTCTGCCCAAGCAGTACACTCTCATCACATCCTTCCTACCTGACTTGCTCAGCTATGCTGGGGTTCCCCCCCTCCAGAAGCCCCCCAGTGACCTCTCAGCCTGGGTCAGGCAGTGTCTTTAGGCTCTGTCATCACAGCCCTGACCATTCCAGGCTGTGGAAAGTTCTGCCTCTGAAGTAGGCACGTTTGAGAGCAGCTTTCTTCACTGTAGGGGGGGGGCGCACCACTGCTGAAGGGCCTAGGCAGGGAACTAGAACCATGAGAAATGGGAAAACTGGAGAGGAGATGGGTGAAGGGACAGGTGGTTTGGTCAGACCCTGGGTGGGCAGGGAGGGGCTGGAAGACCCTACCGGTCCTTGTGCAGCCTCAGGAGCCTCTTTACATCTTCTCTGCCGGTGGGGACTGGGCCCGCCTTCTCCAAGGCCTCCTTCAGGAGCTGGCTCTTCTCCAGGCCGTAGACGTGGGGGGGAGCATCCCTAGTGGCAGGAGGTGGAGGAGGCAGCGGGGGTGGTGGGGGTATATGGGACTGGAGACTACAAGGTTGGGGTAGAAAGGCCAAGTTCAAGGGACTGGGAGGTAGGGGAGGAGTTGGGACGATGGGGGCTTGAGGTTCAGGAGATCTTCGAAAAGGGATTGAGGGTTCTAGGGAAGAGGAGCATGGAGAAGTCATTTTGGGGTCTATAAGATGGGCTGAGGGGTAGAGAATGGAAGAGAGGAGGATCCTCCAAAAGGATTCTAGATTTGAAAGGTTTTAGAACTGAGTTCCAGAATCTGGGAGCTGAGTAGCAGGTCGGAAAAGATCAGGGCTAAAACCTGGAACCATGGGAGGAAGAACCAGGGTTGATTTAAGCCCTGAGGTTAACTGAGGGTCAACAGAGTGGGGTTCATAAATCCAGAAACAGATTTATGGCATGGAACTGAGGTGGGTTGGGCTGCATTTCGAGACTTATTAAGGGAAAACGTGCATGCATTATTTTATTCTCTGGGACTGGATAAGGAATTCCTGGGTCAATCTTGAGATATGGGGCGCCTGCACGGTGAGACCTAGAACCTGGGGCTAGAGAATGGAGGAATTAAGACTCTGTCCCCCCTCACATCCCAAGCCCGAGTTCAGAAGTTTGGAGCTGACCTTTGAGCCAGAGGTCAAGAGGTCAAATCAGACACTGAGTAGGGAAAATGGTCTAGTGCAGGGAAGGTCCTGGAATCAACAATTAGCAAAGTCCGTAAGTTGAGGAGAAGGCTGAGATCGGTGGCCCGACGGAGTCGTGATATCGCTGGGATAGGGAATGGCGTCTGGGAAGCAAAATTCGTCTCCTTGTGCGCGAAATGGCGTCCTCCGCGCACACAGCCTTTCCTGTGTCGTAGGGCAAAACGCGCGGCGCGTGCCCACCCCTTTGGTGATCACGTGACAGAAGACACGCGGCTGTAGGGAAGAGGTGGGACTTTCAAAGGACTGCCTCCGGAAGAGACTAGGGCACGAGCCGCGTCCCGATTGGCAAAAAGCTCGTGACGTTCGCTGATTGGCCTGTAGGCTCTCCTTGCAGAGGGGCGGGACTTTTCTGTTGAGGCGGGAACCCAAGTGTGGTTTTGATTGGCAAGTTCAGGGCCCAGGGACGACGCTTCCTCCGATTGGTCGAACTACTGAATTTCCCGGCAGGGATTGGATTGCATAAAAGGAAAGGCGGAGCCAGAAGAGGAATCTTTGTGGTCTGGTTTGAAGAACGTACCTGGCGCCACTTGGGGGACTTGAGGCCCTGTCGGTAAGTTTTTTCGGGCCCAAGCGGCTATTGGCGCCAGGAAGGCGGGCGGAGCACTTGGCGTCCGGTATTTCCCGCACCTCGGTTGGGGAAGCGTTGTCGCTGTGCGAGGCCAGGATGTCTGAAAGCTTCCCTGCTTTCTTAAACTGGCTCTTACATCCGGGTTTCCCCTCGGACCGTCCTTTGGGTGCGTGAGCCAATGGGAATTGCCACTTGGGACGCTCCGCCTGCCGGGCCGCGTAGAGCATCCCGGGATTCGTAGTAAATTTCTCGAGATTTCTCTCAGCACGCGGGCTGGAGGAGCGGAATCCCTGGCTCGCATTGTTGCCCAAGCTGTGCCTTCACCCCCCAACTCCTGTCTTACCTGACTTCCTCTTGGAAGGAAGATCCCTGAATAGAGTCTTTTCTCTCCGTTCGGGAGAAAAGATTTGGAAAAACCCAAGTCTTAACTCACCTTTTTCCTTCTTTAAGCCGTACCTCGGTACCTCTCTCCATGGCAGTTCCCGAGACCCGCCCCAACCACACTATTTATATCAACAACCTCAATGAGAAGATCAAGAAGGATGGTGAGTGCTCGCGATGCTCTGGACCATGGTCTATGGCGCATGAGCTGGTCCCTTTCCACCTCAAGTACCTGCTTCTCTTTCTCCGTCTTCTTCAGACAAACGAATAAGTTAACTCCGTGGTCTTTCTACATACTGCTTCCTGTGTCTTCTGCATACATCTAACACTCTTCCCTGTAACCGGTCGCTCTTGATAATCCTTTAAGATTTTAGCTTACAGGACTCCCCCTCCAGGAAGCCCTCCTGGATCCACTCTCCCATCACGTGGCTGCCACTGATTTCCCATAGGTCCTGGGTATGCCCACTCAAGCCAGGATCACTCTACAGTCATGCTGTCTTCCCTCTGGCCTGTAAGCTCTGTAAGGGCTGATACTGAGGTTGTCTTGGTCATTTGTGGAAATATATATTAGTGATGGTTAACACTCTGAACCAGGGACTAATTTATGTACTTGTGTAATTCTTAATTATTTTTAAATTTCAAAATAGACCTGTAGGAGGGCACTACTGTCATTCCCATTTCTGAGACTGGGAAAGTGAGAGTTAACTTTGTTTTTTAAAATATTTTTTTAGTTGTGTATGGACTCCGTGCCTTTATTTGTTTTTATGTGGTGCCAGGATTGAACCCAGTGCCTCACACTTGTGAGGCAGGTGTTCTGCCACTGAATCACAACCCCAGCCTAGGAATTTAGGGTTTTTTTTTTTTTTTTTTGGAACCAGGGATGGAACTCAGGGGCACTCGACCACTGAGCCCCATCCCAGCCCCTCTTAGAGACAGGGTCTCACTGAGTTGCTTAGTGCCTTGCTTTTTGCCGAGGCTAGTTTTGAACTCACCATCCTTCTGTCTCAGCCACTGGGACTCCAGAGCCACTGGGATTGCAGGTGTGCGCCACCATGCCCAGGACTGAATTAATTCTTGAAATCAGAAAGACACTTCCACTTTCTTTAGTAAATTTTCACCTTTATTTATTTATTTTAATCTTTATTTTGTTTACTCATTTTTATGCGGTGCTGAGGATGGAACCCAGTGCCTTACATGTGCAAGGCAAGCCTTCTGCCACTGAATCACAACCCCCATCCAATTTTCACCTTCTTTGAATCTTATTTCCTATACCTGGAAACTGGGCAAAATCATAACTTTCTTTGAATGAATGTTTTGGGATCAGATTAACTAAACCTTTGCGTAGTGCTTCATTTCATGGTACCCAGCAGTTTTTGGGGGTGGAATAAAAGCTGTTATTAAACGGACTTGGGTGGCACACCGCTGTAATCCCAGCCACTTGGGAAACTGAGGCAGGAGGATTGCCAGGTTTGAGACCAGCCTCAGCAATGTTAAATCCTTGGTACAAACAACAAAAACAAAAAAAACCTCATGACTTCTAGAGAAATTTTAGGAGAACCAAAGAATGTCACTGGGATTAATAAGAGATTACCAATAAAATTTTTGTTAAACCAAAACAAGGGCTGGGTGGTGGTCCGTGCCTATAATCTCAGCAACTCTGGAGGCTTTGGGCAGGAGGATTACAAGTTTGAGGTCAACTTGAGCAATTTAGTGAGGCCCTGACTCAAAACAAATTTTTAGAAAGGACTAGGGATATAATCTCTTTGAAGTACTTGTCTACCTCTGGGTTCAGTCCCCAGTGCTGTAAAACCCACTAAAACCTAGGAATGAGGCTGGGGTTTATAGCTCAGTTGGTAGAGTGCTTGCCTCACATACACAAGGCCCTGGGTTCAATCCTCAGCAACACACACACACACTCTCTGTCTGTCTGTCTCTCTCTCTCTCAAAACACCTAGGAATGTAAATTCCATGTATACTTTCAGAATGTCATGCTCAGCCTGTACTGCACAGTGCTGTGGACTCACTGGTGACCAGGAGTCTTGGTTCTGCATCACTAGTCTTTGACAGCTCAAAGTTGGGAGGGCCATTATGGGGGTGGGAAGCACAAGCAGAGTGGAAAGCTGGGATTGGAAGCCTAGAAAAGAGGTAGATTCATTTGGCTTGATAGGAAATATTTTGGAAGAACTTTCCAGGTAGAGGAAGTGGTATGTATATTACCATGAGATAGAAGAGTGTGTCATATTTGCACCAGGATGTGCAAATGTCTAGGGTGAAAGAGCCTGAAGCATTCTGGGAATTACAGGTAGTTTGGATCTTAGGCTTAGAGGCCTGTGAATATTGGAGAAACTTCCCAGTGAGCGGCACACTGATGGCTTACAGGGCTTGTGGCCGTGGTGAGGGAGGTGTGGAACTTTATTCTGAGGGTGTTGGGAAGCCAGGCTAGGCAGCTCCTTGTCTTGGTTGTGTCACTTATAGAATGTCTTCCTGCCTGGAAGGCAGACTTGAATGGGCAGGAGTAGAGGCAGAAGAGGGAAAAGTCCAGAGGCCAGGGGAGTGACAGATGTCTAGACTGCCTCAGGGGATGGAACATGGAGAGGAAAACCAGAAATGCCCCCACCAGGGGAATTTTTGGCAGATTGCTTCAAAACATCCGTGACCCTTGTCTCCCCCAGCACACACACAGCTGTGTCTCTGGCACCTTTTTTTTTTTTTGCCTAAGACCTTGTTACAGTTTTCACAAGAGGGTTCCTGTGTTTTGTTCAAGTCCCACTTGCTGTAAAGCAAGACAGTTTGCTGGGGAGGTGTTTGGGGGACCTGGTTCAGATGGAATTGGGTTGTGGAGCTGGTGCTGTCACGTTCTCAGCACTGTCAGTGTTGGATCCTGTGAGAGCCTGTTTCTTCTTAGTAAAATCGGAAGTCAGTGATGCTACCTTGTGGGATTTTTGTAAGGATTTTTATTTTACCGTATTTATTTGTATGAGGGGTTAAATTGAACCCAGTGCCTTCCACATGGTAGGCAAGGGTGTACCACTGAGCCCCCGCCCAGCTCTTTAGTGAGGATTTATGAAGTAATTTCCATGTAACATTTCGCGGTATCTTCTTTTTTGTATCTTATTTAGAGACAGGGTCTCACTGAGTTGCTAAGTGCCTCGCTTTTGCCAAGGCTGGCTTTGAACTCACAATCCTCCTTCCTCAGCCTCCCAAGCTGCTGGGGTTACAGGCATGTGCCTGGCTTTTTTTTTTTTTTTTTTTGTACCAGGGATTGAATCCGGGGCCACTTAACCACTGAGTCAGACCTTTTTTCGACATTAATTAGAGACAGGGTCTTGCTAGTTGCTTAGGGCCTCTCTAAGTTGCCAAGGCTGGCTTTGAACGGGCCATCCTTCTGCTTCACACGGGCGTGTGCCATCATGCCCGACATTATATGGTATTTTTACCCATCTATGTTTGTGTGCTAGACGAACTAGGCATGGGGAGACTACAGCAAACAACTCAGAGTGGCCTGTAGCTGTGAAGACAGTGAGTAAACATTAGGTCAGGAGTTGGAAAGTGCCATGAAGTAAAGGCAAATAGGATAAGATGAGGGGCAGGAGGAGGGACACAGAGTGATGTGTTGACACGGGGGTCAGAGAAGGCTTCTAGGAAGTGGCGACATTTCTGTTGAGACCTGAATGACTAGAAGCAGGCATCCGTGGAAACATCTGGAGAAGGTGGTTTCTTTCTCCAGCTAGTGCAGGTGCCTGGTGGTAGATGGGTGTTTGTCTTGAGAAAGGGCTGGGAGACCAGTGTGACTGGAGGCTTGGGGGTGAACTGGCGTTTGGGCAGACATGAGTTTGGGAGACTTACCAGGACGGCATTGAGAGGGCCTGTGTCAGGATGTGAGTGGCAACGGAAAGAAGTGCCTGTCTTTAAGGAGCACTGTGCACTGGACATTCGTGTTCCTCCTGGCGGCTCAGCAGGCAGGTGTCGTGAGGTCCACTTCTTGTAGAAGAACGTACTCAGTCACTTGAGTGGTCCTTGGCAGGCTGCTGCTCTTGTTGGGGGGTCTTCAGAGTTTACTGCCTGTGGCATTCTGGGTACCTTATCAGTTGGCCTTGCGCCTGGGCCGTGCCTCTCTGAAAATAGAAGCTCTCCATCACTCTTTCTTTTCCTGACCGCTCTTTCTTTTCCTAACTGCAGAGCTGAAGAAGTCCCTGTATGCCATTTTCTCCCAGTTTGGCCAGATCCTGGATATTCTGGTGTCGCGGAGCCTCAAGATGAGAGGTCAGGCCTTTGTTATCTTCAAGGAGGTCAGCAGCGCCACCAATGCCCTGCGATCCATGCAGGGTTTCCCCTTCTATGACAAGCCCATGGTGAGCACTCCAGCACAGCAGTTATGTATCTATGGGTTATGTGTGTTTGTGGGTGTGGTAAGTCCAGGCAGATCCTGTGGGAGGCAGTGGGCACCAGGAACTGATGGGCTCCTGTTCCCTCTGTCCAGAGAGGACAGAGTGTTGAAGCCTACTACTCGTAACTTCTGGGTGTGAGCCTGGTGTCACATCTTCTAGTTACTTTCTCAAGCATCTCAGATGGTTTGTTTGGTGGTACTAGGCATTGAACCTGGAGCACATTACTACAGAACTACATCCCTTTTTTTATTTTGAGCCAGTTGCAAGAATGGCCTCAAATTCGTGATTCTCTTGCTTTGGCCTCCCACATAGCTGGGGTTACAGGAGTGCACCACATCTCGGGCTTAGGAATTGATTTTTTTTTTTTTTTTTTTTTTTAAAGAGAGGGGAGAGAGAGTGAGAGAATTTTTTTAATATTTATTTCTTTTAGTTATTGGCGGACACAACATCTTTGTTTGTATGTGGTGCTGAGGATCGAACCCGGGCCGCACGCATGCCAGGCGAGCGCGCTACCGCTTGAGCCACATCCCCAGCCCCAGGAATTGATTTTTGAGGATTTAAAATTATGAATGTTTTTGTGTCATTCCTTCTCTCACATTTTTCCCAAGTCACTACTTGGAGCATATGAAGCACTCAGGTATGTGTGAGTTGTCAGAAAGTGCTGTTGTCTCTATCTTCAAAACTACCAGTGGCCTGCTTCTCGTCCCTCCCTCCCTGTTGCTGGCCTGTCCTAAACACCCCCTTCCCTCATCAGGACAACAGTGGTGGTCTGCTTACTAAGTTCCCTGCTTTTTTCTTTTTCTTTTTTTTTTTTTTTTTTTTTAAATTTTTAATTTTGGTACCGGGGATTGAACTCAGGGCACTGAGCCACATCCCCAGACCAATTTTGTATTTTATTTAAGGGCAGGGTCTCACTGAGTTGCTTAGTGCCTCTCCCTTTCTGAGGCTGGCTTTGAACTCGAAATCCTCCTTCCAAGCCGCTGGGATTACAGGTGGGCACCACTGCTTCTGGCCTAGGCTCCCTGCTTTGATCCCTGTTCTCCACAGGCCATTCTCTACAACCACCATCATTTTTTTGAGGTGCTGGGGATGGAACCCAGGCCTTGCACGTGCTAGGCAAGTTCCCTAACACTGAGCTACATCTCCAGCCCCACAGCCTCTGTTTTATGACAGCGAGGGCTTGTCACTGTCCTTACAATACTTCTAGCTATCATCTTTCTAAGAAAAAAAAGCCTTCACTGTGGTCCCCAGTTGACCTTATGACGTTTCCTCCTCATCTCTTGAGCCTCTTTGCTCTTCCTGGAACACACCACGGAGGCCTTAGCTCTTTGTATGGCTGTTCCTTTGCTAGAAGGCTCTATTACCAGATGTCCTTATGGCTCATTCCCTGCCTTCCTTTCTGTCTGTGCACAAATTAGTGCGATCTTGGTACAGAGGTGGCATTCCTGGCTATCCTCTCTGAAAATTCCCTTTTCAACAATGACAACCCCGTCTCAGTTCGTGTTTGACTCTTCATTGTACCTTCATTCACTGAGAATGCACCATCTGGGCAGGGCTTTTGTCTGCTCTGCTCACCGCTATGCTCTCAGAGCCTAAAATGGGGCCTGATGTGCAGTGGGTTCTCTGCAGGCAGAGGCATGAATCAGATTTAGCCTGGATGACTGATCCTCCTTGCAGCTGGAACTCCCCTGCATAGTGCTTGTGTCCTAGCTTTGCCTTCTCAGGCTGTCTTTGGCCTGATACTCGGGGCTGTCCCATCTCTCTTTAGAAATACCAATAACTTATTTTCTGAGCAGTTGCTGTGTCTAGTTCTTATAGCAATCCTTCCATGTGGGGAATTCCATAATCCCCATTTTATAGATGAATATTGAGGCAATTCTTTTTTTTTTTTTAAGTGGTGTTAGATTTCAAACCCTGAGCCTCAAGCATGCTAGGCAAGTGCTCTGCTCTTAAAATTGAACCTAGGCAATGTGGCTCTGAATTCCCCATCCTTAATCTTTCTGTTCTGTGTTTGGTAGCGTATCCAGTATGCCAAGACTGATTCAGATATCATTGCCAAGATGAAGGGTACCTTTGTGGAGAGGGACCGCAAGCGGGAGAAGAGGAAGCCCAAGAGCCAGGAGACCCCAGCTGCCAAGAAGGCTGTGCAGGGTGGGGCGGCTGCTCCCGTGGTGGGAGCTGTCCAGGGGCCTGTCCCGGTAAGCAGGGCACAGAGATGCATCCCTCTCATCACTAGGCCTTTCACATGGCCTGACATGGGGGCAGGGTGGGGTATGTTCTCCCTGTGGGGACTCGGATGCTTCCATTCCATTTTCTTAAAGAGATTGTTGTCTTTTGGTGGTGTTGAAATTCCTAATCTCTCCCTACTTGATTGTTTCTGAAGATCTTTTTCCATGCCTGTCATCTAACTTCTCTCCTTGACCTTGATTTTAATGTCTGTATCTTTTGGGGGGGCAGGGGTAGTATTTGGGGTTGAACTCAGGGGTGCTCTACCACTGAGCTACATCCCCACCCTTTTTTATTGAGACAGGATTTTGTTCAGCCCTGAAGCTGGCCTTGAACTCGTCATCCTTCTGTCTCAGCCTCCTTAGTTGCTGGGATTGTAGGCCTGTACCACCATACCTGGCTTTCTCATCCCTTTTTAATTTTTATTCTGAGACAGGGTTTTGCTAAGTTGCTGAATCTGGCCTCAAATTTGATCCTTTTCTCAGTCTCCTGAGTAGCTGGAATTACAACATCACCTATTATGTGTCTTTTTAAGTCACCAGTTATTTAGAAAATCCAAAAGAATCTACTGACTGTTGGGACAAATAAATGAATTTAATTTGGAAAGGTTGCTGAATATAAGATCCATGTGAAAAAAGTTCTATTTCTATGTGCTTATAACAAAGTTCATATTGAAAAATAGCACCAAGGGGAAAACGCATGAAACTGCTACCTGAAACAACAGAATGTTGCTGGGAGAAATAGGAGACTTTAGCCACGGACGAGAAGACTCAGTGCCATATTGTTAAGAGATTGGTTCTCTCTACACTTGATCTAAGTGCTTTTTGTTGTTGTTTGTTTGTTTTGGGTACCAGAGATTGAACCCTTGACCATTGGGCCACATCTCTAGCCCTATTTTGTGTTTTATTTAGAGACAGGGTCTCACTGAATTACTTGGCGCCTCACTTGCTGAGGCTGGCTTTGAACTCACGATCCTCCTGCTTTAGCTTTGCGAGCCGCTTGGATTACTGGTGTGCGCCACTGTGCCCAGCTGAGTATTAAACACAATTGCTGCAGTCCAAATCCCAGTAAGAGGTCAGTAGACAATGCTTGGAAAGGCCAGGCCAAGGCAGGCAAGATGATTAAAGCTGGGGCAGAAGACCTGTTGTGAAGTTGCAGCAATTGAGATGATGTACTGTTGGCAAAATAGTAGAAAGATGGACCAGTGGGTGGAACAAAGTCTAGAAATAGTCACACACGTTGGCCACTTGATGTATGATATGATGAGGGTGCCACTGCAGTTCAGTGGAACTTATTTTTTTCCCAGTAAGTGATGCTGGACAGTTGGATCTGTAAGAGAAAAGAATTATTGTCCCCTCGTATTATACATAAAAGGTAGTTTCAGCTGAGCCATAGACCTGAATGTGACAACTAACAAAAGAAGAGTTAAGAAAACAGGAAAATGTCCTCCTGACTTTGAGGCTGAAAAGCGGGAGCATCCTGTTTTCTAACAGGATGCCAAAAGTGCTGACACAAAAGAAAGGATGAGTGAACCGACCCCTTCTTAGGACTCCATGTCTCTCTGGCCCTCAGAGTCTTATGGTGCTCAGGCTGTGTCAGTCACGTTTTATCTGGAGTCGGTGATGGTGTCTTGAGTCTCTGTTGGGCTTTTCCGTTGTTACCAGTCTCTTGGGGGCCTAGCCTTCCCTCCATATTTGACTTCTAAGGTTGGAGGCTGGCTCTGGGCTACACTGTGTGTTGTGCGCTCTGGGCTGGCTCCCACTTCACCTCTCTGTATCTTCCCTGACCGTCTCTTTCCATTGCTGTCTTCCATGCCCACCCCACCTTTCTTTTTCTGTGGTGCTGGGGATGCATGCCGGAGCCTGTTCATGCTAAAGCAAAGGCTCTACCACTGAGCCACATTCCAGCCCTCCATTATCTTTGTTTCTCCCCATGTCTCTGGGTCTGTTTCTTTATTTAGTTTTTGTTTCTTAGAAGCGAAAGTACAGGATGCTCCTTAGCATGTTTCTACACCTTTGAGTTCACAGTTGTTTGCATTTCCGCCTCAGTCTTGTTTTCTATTTATATATCTGTAAACAAGGTTGGGTCCCACTAATTTTTATACCTTAAAAATTCTTTTAGAAAATTTGTTTTCTGATGTACTGTTGCCCTTGAGCCCAGGTCCTTTTTGCTCCATCTGGTATCTTGGTGCCTTTTTTTTGGCCTCCTCCTCTTTTATTTCTTACCTACAGGGTTTCTTCTAACAGCCTTTGCTCCTTTGTCTCCTGCGGGCACTGTAGCGGCGCCTTCTCCTGTCCTCAGTCCTGCTCTCTTTCTCCACAGGGCATGCCTCCAATGACTCAGGCACCCCGCATCATGCACCACATGCCGGGCCAGCCTCCCTACATGCCACCCCCTGGCATGATCCCGCCACCAGGCCTTGCACCAGGCCAGATCCCACCAGGGGCCATGCCCCCACAACAGCTTATGCCAGGGCAGATGCCACCTGCCCAACCTGTAAGTGTTCAGTCCCTCCAGGGTTTCATGTGAAATATAGGATAGAAGGGGACCGTGCAGGGGCTGCTGTAGATTGGGTGGTTTGGGCAGACTCCCAAGGGGTTGGTACTGAAGCAGAGATACCTCAGTAGTGAGCTCATAGCAATGGGCTTGGACCCTGGGGTAGAGAGGAATTGGCATGTTTGGTGGAGGTCTGGTAGGGCAGGTCGAAGCTGGAGCGGTGCCCAGCATCTAGGGTCATTTTGTGAACTTCTATTGAGCACCTGCTCGTGTACCAGCACTTATGCTGTGCTCAAGGGATAGGTCAGTGGCCAAAACAGAAACCTCTGCTGTTTTATGGCCTGTAGTTTGTAGGGGTACAGGGTGTTGGTAGAGGGGCAACAGCATGTTTCAGAGGTGCTAGACAGAATTCAAGCAGTGGGAGGGGTGGTGAGTAGAGGGCAATGCCATGGATCCCTCCAGTCCACTCAGTACTTCATGCTCATGGGCTTCCTTTCCTCTCCTGCAGCTTTCCGAGAATCCACCAAATCACATCTTGTTCCTTACCAATCTGCCAGAGGAGACCAACGAGCTCATGCTGTCCATGCTTTTCAACCAGTAAGTAGGGCTAGTAGCTGGGCTAGAGCTAGAGGGTGATGGCCAGAAGGTGTCACCAGGGGAGTGAGTCTTGGAATTGTGCTGGCAGAGCCCCAAGCCAGCTCAGGCTTGGCAGTAGGGATAGCAACTGAGGGTGGAGGAGGAGGAGGAGGAAGCCAAAGCTGGTGATGAGACAGATTGGGTAACCATGGCCAGTGCACGTTGGCCTTTGTCAGCCCAGGCTTTGGTTCATTTTTCTAATCTTTAAAATGGAAAAATGGATGAGATTGGTGTTCAGCCGTGCAAGGTGTATATAAAACGATAGCAAGACCTCATTGATCACTGGCTAGCTGACAAAGAGGTGGAGGTGTGTGAACCCTGGTGCCATGCTGAGGAGGACAACACTGTGTGGCCATCAGGTGGAGCAACTGTTAAACAGGTGTCGAGGATGTGGGCGAGTTCACCTAGTGGTTCTGCTTCATGTGTCCCACAGAAAGTCTTGAAAACAAGTCAGTTCCTAGTAGCTGTGAAAGGGGTAATCATCACAGTGTCACCGTGGAGAGTAGGAGGCAGCCCTGAAGACGGGATGGCTCATGCCGATACTTACCATGGTCTACAGTGTGGCCATTTAGAGAAGTGGAGACGGCAATGTAATAGTTGCTTTATGATAATGCTGAGGAATTTTTGAGAAACTGAACAAAATTGAAACAATACCACTTGTATGTCATGTCCACAAAACTGTGTATTTTGTGAAAATACTGGTGGAAGAAGATGCCCGGTAAACTGAGGAGGGTTTTCTAGCGGAGAAGGCAGTAAGGAATGAGAAAAGGGAGATTAAAGCAGCAGCATATCAGCGTATTGGAAAAGTGAGAGTAGCGATTCTTTTCGAAGCTGGAAGTGGGTTGTGATGGGGGAAGGATGGGGTTTCGGCATTTGGTGTCGTCATCAAGGTTGTGGTTTCCCGGGTGTCGTGTTAAAATTTTTCATTAAGCAGCTTGTTTACATTGGGTTTCTCAGCTCAGCGCTGCATGTTCTGTATGGGCTACTCCTTTGTCATGGGGGCCTGTCCTGAGCATTGTAAGATGTTCAGCATCTTCCTGGACTCTGCACTCTACCTGCAAAAATGTTAGGGGGACATGTCTGAGGTCTGTCATTTCCTTCTCTCAGGTTCCCTGGCTTCAAGGAGGTCCGCTTGGTCCCTGGGCGGCATGATATCGCCTTTGTGGAGTTTGACAACGAGGTGCAGGCAGGGGCAGCTCGGGATGCCCTCCAGGGCTTTAAGATCACCCAGAACAACGCCATGAAGATCTCCTTTGCCAAGAAGTAGCACCTTTTCCCTAGGCCTGTCCTTACCCCTGTTCTGGGGCTGTCCCTTCCCCCTTGGCTCAGCCCCTGAAGGTAAGTCCCCCTTTGGGGGCCTTCTCAGAGCCGTGTGTGAGTGCGTGGTCGCCACACAGCATTGTACCCAGAGTCTGTCCCCAGACATTGCACCTGGCGCTGTAAGGCTGGAATTAAAGTGGTTTTTTTTTGAGGTTTGGTTTTTCGCAACCGTTTGTCTCTTTATTTTCTTGCTTTCCATGGTTCCCTTCTCTCCACATCAGCACATCATGGGCTTTTGGACCTCTTGGCATTTTGGGGTTTGCAAACTTGGGGAAACACACAGTAGTATAATAATGTTATCCAGTCTTAAGTACTGCTTTGGCAATTTTCTGTTGTCTCAAGTCAGCGTTTGGGGCAAGAAGTAGAAATGGAGGACTGCCATGTACTGGCAGGTTGTGTATTGCACAAGGATGCACCTCCAGCGACACACCATTTTATCTGGATGTCATCTCCCGCTTAGGCTTTAAGCCTAATTCTGTTCCTATTTTGCTCTCTCCATTAAAGAGGAATGTCTTCCTGCCTCGACAGGCAGGAAGATTGCAAGATCAAAGCCAGCCTGAGCATCTTAGCAAGACTTTGTCTCAAAAATAAAAAAGGGCTGGGGATGTAGCTCAGTTGTAGAGTGCTCCAAAAAAAGTCTGTTAGAAGTGACAAAGTAAGTGGGTGCAGTGGTGCACAACTGTAATCCTACTTTGGAGACTGAGGCAGGAGGATCCCAAATTGAAGGCTGGCCGGGGCAACGTAGCAAGACCCTGTCATTAAATAAAAAGGACTGGGATGTGGCTCAATGGTAGAGCATTTGCCTGACAAGCGTGAGGCTCCCCAACACTTAAAAAAAAAAAAAATTGAAACCGTGCATCGTCAAATGCAGAATTTTTCCTGTGTGGTCTGAAGAGGAAGAAGAGAGGGATTGCCATCTTTGTTAAATGATGCAGTGTTGCTGCAGCAGGTCAGTGGAGACATCTCACCTACCACTTTGGGCACCACAGCCTAGTGGCTATGATTTGTGGCTTTTGTGGCCAACCAGTCCTGGTTTCCACTCTGGGAAGTCCCTGTTACCCCATGTGCAATTGATGTCCCTCCCCTGAGCTTCATTTTCTTCCTATGTGAAGAGGAATCCTGTTAATACTGCAATAAGGTTAGTACTCACTCTCCTCCCAAAACCCACACATTCACATGCACACTTATGCTACCAGGTACTTAGCAAGCACCCAAATCAGCATTTTTGCTTAGTAGCACCTATTAGGTACTAAATAAACACTATAGATTCTAGAGTTAGAGAATGTAATGAAATAAGTAGATGAGCTAGTTTCAAGTATTCTAATGGAAGCACAAGTGCTGGGGTGGGGTAACAGGACTGGGAACAGTTGTGGGTGTCAAGAAAAGGCCCTCTGAGAAGGTGTATCTGAGTAGAAGTGACTTAGGCTCATGGCCTGTGGTAATGGGTGCTGGGTTTGTAGAAATGGCTGAAGCCATTTGACAGACTCCTCCCTGACTACAAGCTTGTTTTGTGTCCTGCCTCTGCCCAGCAAAAAAAAGTTTGGATCACTCAGTGCAGAGTTGAGGGCCCTGGGAGTGGTGTGGATCCTCTAGTGGAAACAAGTTTACAGGTGAGACATGAATCAGATCCTCTACTACCTCATTTTGTTTCTGGCTGGTGACAACCCCAGAGCCTGATTTCTCCTCAGCAAGACGGAAGAGAAAGCTGAGGGGGGAGCATTGCAGAGAGGCAATTTTGGGTCTGAACCCCAAAAGACAAGGAGCAGCCTCCCATGTGATTGAGGCAGTGTGATGGTTCCGTGGTGGGAGTGAGCTCAGTGTTGGGGACTAGGGAGAAGGAAGACCTCCAGGGAATGCAGTGTGCGTGGTGTTTGTTCCATAGACCTGTGCTTTGGTGGCCCTTTTGTTTATGTGGATACGATTGGAGCGAGAAGGATGGTGGACTGTGGGGCTTGCTGTGGCTGCCTCTGGGTCATGGATAAAGCTTTGGTGTGGTAGCTAGCCTCTAAGATGGTTTCTGATAATGACCAGCCTCTGATATTCTCACTTTTGTGAAATCCACTCCCCCCACCCACCCTTTTGGGGCCCGAATACGGGGGATTGAACTCGAGGGCACTGAGACACATCCCCAGCCCTATTTTGTATTTTAGAGACAGGGTCTCACTGAGTTGCTTAGTGCCTGTCTTTTGCTGAGGCTGGCTTTGAACTGGGATCCTCCTATCTCAGCCTCCCGAGCAGCTGGGATTACAGGCATATGCTACTGCACCCAGCTGAAATCCCCTTTTGGGCATGAGCTGGACCTAGTGACCTGCTTCAAGTGAATATAGCAGCCCCGCATTTTTCTGTGAAGAATGCATTCTAAGATCTCCTATACACTCCTGAAGCCAGGAGCTGTACCAAACTGTGTAGTGCTTTTTCCATCTGTAAGTATTTGTCATGCACTGAGGCTGTAACTTGCTGTTTAAGGTGTGATAGCAAAACTCACATGAATTTCCTTTTCCTTCACAATTTCACACAAGAGTCATTCTTTTTTTTTTTTTTTTTTTTTTTTTTTTTTTTTTTTTTTTTTTGAGAATTTTTAATATTTATTTTTTAGTTCTCGGCGGACACAACATCTTTGTTGGTATGTGGTGCTGAGGATCGAACCCGGGCCGCACGCATGCCAGGCGAGCGCGCTACCGCTTGAGCCACATCCCCGGCCCACAAGAGTCATTCTTAACCATGGATCTTAGCAACCTCATCCTGATTTCATTTCCTTTCCTCATTATCACTTTTTAACTTAAAGCACTTTATGGCCTCTTAGCATCATTGCTGCTTTTTTAATTGCTACATCATAACTACCTAATAGTGAGATTTATCATGATATATTTGTACATGCACATTGCATAATTTGGTGTATTTCCTGTACTTTTCCCTAGTCCCCATCCTCTACTCTAATGGTCTTCCTCTTATTTGCATGAGATCCTCTCCTTGTTCCCTTTTTTCTTTTTTTCTCTCTAGTTTCCACATAGAAGAGAAAACATGACCCTTGACTTTCTGAGTTTGACTCATTTCACTTAGCATGATCTCCAGTTTCATCCATTTTCCTGCAAAAGACATAATTTTGTTCTTTATGGCTGAGTAGAAAGCCGTTGTGTGCATATATCAGACATTCATTATTCATTCATCTGTTGAGGCACGTCTACGCTGGTTCTATAACTTGGCTATTATGAATTATGCTGCTATAAATGTGGGTACGAATGTATCACTATAGTAAGTAGAACCATTACTCTTAAGCTTTGGGGCTACTATTAAACAAAATAAGGGTGACTTGAACACAAGCATGGGGGCTGGGTACCTGACAACCTATGTAGCTACTTAAGTGACTAATGTGCAAGGAGCATATACAGTGTGTGTCCACTGGACAAAGGGATGATTCCCGTCGGGGCAGGCTGGAGTAGATGGTGTGAGATTTCATCATACTCGGGATAGCATAATTTAAAGTCATTGTTTATTTCTGGAATTTTCCATTTAATATTTTCAGAAGGCTGGTAACTGAAACCACAGAAATTGAAAACTGCTGATGGTGGGGAGTGGACACTACAGCAAAAATAATGGGATGTCACTTCCATGATAAGATTACAAAGACTGGCTTCTTGTTGCTAGCTGTCTTTGAAGAGATACGTGTGGCAAGAAGCTGAGGGAAGCCTCTAGCCAACAGCTAGTGAGGACAGAGGCCCACAGTCCAGTTTCCACAAGGAACTGAATCTTTCCAACCATTGTCTGAGAGCTTGGAATCAGATCCAAGTCCAGCTGTCGATGGACCTGCATCCCTGGCTGACAGATTGATTGTAGCCTTGTAGGCCCATAGGCAACTAGCTAAGCCATGTCTAGACTTCTGACCCAGAGAAATAACCATAATGTTGGTTTTAAGCTACTACATTTTGGGATAATTATTATCCAGCAATAGGTAAGTAAATTGGGCTTTGGAAAATAAAGTCATTTCTATAACTTTGTGACTTCTTCAGTAATAATGGGGCCACAGTATTGAGCGTATTCTCTTCTCCTTCTCTTTCCTTCCCCCCATCCCCTTTCCTCTTCCTCCCTCTCTCAGCAGTACTGAGAATTGAGCCCAGATGCTCTACCACTGAGCTACATCCCCACCCTTTTTATTGAGACAGGTTCTCACTAAGTCCCTAGGCGATCCTTGAACTTGTGATTCTTCTGTTTCATTCTCTAGGATTACAGGTGGAGTGTGTTCTAAATACCATTTTTTTTGGTGGGGGGAGTGGTGCTAGGTATTGACTCCCACAAACTGGTATATGCTGAGCATGCTCTGTACCACTGAGCTATACTCTGAACCCCTTTAAATATACTTAGTACACTATCTCGTATACCTGGTAAAAAGAAGACATATAAATAGTATACTGAACTCCCATATTTCCTTCAGTTTTGCTTATTTTTTTTTCAAGTTAGATTCTACTCTACTTCTCAAATTATTTTGAAGCAAATCCCAAACAGTCTATTAGCCCAGTATCAGCTTTGTATTTAAGCATTTTCTAAAATATACAAACCAAACACAATGCCATGATAATGCCTAAATAAGCACTCAATATTTGATTAGTATTCAGATTTTCAAAATTTGTATACATACTTCTGTATACACTTAGAGTCAGAATTCAGAAGAAGTTTACATATGGTAACTGGTTGATATGCTTCTTAAATCTTTTTAAATGTAGGCCACACAGAGAACAGGGTGTGGTAGCCACACCTGTAATCCCAATTTGGGAGTCTGAGGCAAATTAGAGGCTAGCCTCACCAATTTGAAACTCTGTCTCAA
The DNA here is from genome assembly GCF_045843805.1 of Urocitellus parryii. Classification (NCBI taxonomy): domain Eukaryota; kingdom Metazoa; phylum Chordata; class Mammalia; order Rodentia; family Sciuridae; genus Urocitellus; species Urocitellus parryii. The sequence continues at coordinate 12,896,189 of NC_135545.1, read as the reverse complement.
AATGAAAAGAGGACTGGGGATGTAACTCAGTAACCCCGGGTTCAATCCCCAGTACAATAAAAATAAAATAAAAAAGTTCTAGGCCACTCCTCAGTTACATTCTGTCCCCCTTACTTTCTTTGTTAGTTTATTCCTTGTTAAGATATGATGGTCTGGCCCTATGCTTGTATAATTTTATCAAAATTGATTCTTCTGTCATAACTAAGAAGAAGCAATAAGAAAATAAAAACAAAAACGAAAAAGATATGATGGTCTGGATTTTGTTGACTGCATCTTTGTCAGGTCACTCAACATTCTTGGGTTCCCCAAGATCCATTTTGAATTTGGATGAGAGTGTTTAACCCTCACAAGAGCCCTATGAGGTTGGAGAACAGAGATACCTGTGGGCTTGCAGGCAAATCTTGGCTCCTCTAGTCAAGGCTAAGGCTGTGTTGGCTTAGACAAGTCTCTTTTTTTTGGCACTAGGGATTGAATCCAGGGTGCTTAAGCACTGAGCCACATCCCCAGCCCTTTTTGTTTTTTTGAGACAAGGTCCTCACTATGTTGTCCAGGCTGGCCTTGAACTTTAATCCTCTTGCTTCAGTGAGTTAATAGGAATTACAGATGTGTGCCATCGTGCAGGGGCCAAGTTCCTTAACTTTCTGCACTTCCATTTCCATGCACATGGGGTTATCACAGTCCTTTCTTTTTTTTTTTTTTTTTTAAATTAATATTTATTTTTTAGATTTTAGCGAACACAACATCTTTGTTTGTATGTGGTGCTGAGGATCGAACCCGGGACGCACGCATGCCAAGCGAGCACGCTAGTGCTTGAGCCACATCTCCAGCCCTATCACAGTCCTTTCTGAGGTGATGCAGAATATCCGTCTGGAATTAACAAAATAAAAATTTATGAATGCTCTGTAACTTTTGCTTTTATTCCTATCCCCATTTTATGTATGAGCAAGGTGAGGCTCTATTTCTATAGCTTAGCCCAGGTCATCCAGTCAGGAAGTGGCAGTTGAGGATGAATAGTGAACATGGTGGGACATTACCTAGCCCGAGGCCCAACATAAAGTATTCACTGGATCATCTGAGAGGTGGGCCTGTCCTGGTAATCAAAAGGTTGCCTTGTTCTGCCCCCTCAGCACAGGAAATTCCAAGGTGGTTTTCCACATTAGCTCCTCTGGTTCTGTACCTGGAGGGAGAGTGAAGGCGTCCAGTTACCTGAGCTGACTCCAGGGATTCAAATATCTCATACCTGCATGTCTGGGCCTCTGCTGGGGAGTGGCTGTCATATGTAGTGGTTTGGGTTACTTGGGGCCTATCTGGGCATTTCCTGGGGCCTACAGCCCTCACCCTGTCCTTGAAATGGTTCTGGCTGGATAGCAGCCTCTAGGTGGTGTGGGTAAAATTTGGGACTGGTTTTGGGCGGGGACAGGACTGAGAACACAGGTTTCCTTGTTTCTGGGGAGAGGGAGGGCAGGAAGAAATTGGAGACCCCATCCCCCACCTGGTCACTGTTGTTCCATAGTCCATGATGGCGTGGTCCCCAGTGCTCCTTGGTGTCATCCTCTTGCTGACTGCCTTTCCAGGGTCTACTGTCGCAGGCCGTTCCATGCCCAAACTGGCTGATCGGAAGCTGTGTGCTGATGAGGAATGCAGCCGTAAGAGTGGGAAGGGGGGGGTGCAGCTGGTGGGCCTGGGGACTTCGGTTGCAGGTCTGTGGATGGAGTGTTGTTATTCCCTTTTATTTCTTCTCCAGACCCCATATCTATGGCTGTGGCCCTTCAGGACTACGTGGCTCCTGACTGCCGTTTCTTGACCATACACAGGGGTCAAATTGTCTATGTCTTCTCAAAGCTGAAGGGCCGAGGGCGGCTCTTCTGGGGAGGCAGTGTGAGTCTTGGGAGAATGGAAGAGGGAGGACTATGGGGTTGGGTGGAAGTTGACCCACTTCTCCACCTAAAGAGCAAATTTGGGGTAAACTGATATCCAGATACTTGGGGAAGGGTACTTTTGTGACTTAGTTTATTTTTACTTTGTTTAGAAAGTACACCTGCTTTTCTAGACACCTAAAATACTACAAGCGATTCCTTTAATGAAGGGAGATGAGCAATAAGCCATCAAAAATGTCAGAAAATATGTGCTTCTATGAACATTTATATTGAATGAATGGGTGGCTACTTTAAATCACATGCTCTGGGAGGGATATGAGTAGGTGACATTTAAACAGATCCAAATGATAGGGTTAGAGCCAGGCATGTGGGGATCCTATAGGAGGCAGTGCAGAAGCTTCCAGCAGGAATGAGGGTTCTCTCAGACCCAGCTTTTAACTCCTCTTTCCCAGGTTCAGGGTGATTACTATGGAGACCTGGCTGCTCGCCTAGGCTATTTCCCCAGTAGCATTGTTCGGGAGGACCAGACTCTGAAACCTGGCAAAATTGATATGAAGACAGATGTGAGTGTCCTGAGGGGTGGCAAGTTTCCTGGAGGAGGGAGGACCCTTGGGTTGTGATGGTGGGCAAATATAACGCCTATGCTCTCTGGTAGCCTTGCTGTGTGTGCTGGGACAAATGCTTTTTTTGCCTCAAATTTCTCAGGTCTGTAACAGGGAGTGATTTCTACACCAGGATCTACTTGAAAGGTGCAAAGGTATAGGGCTCTAGGCTAATTTGCATAGCTCCTGTGTGGCCAAACCTGGCCCCAAGGCTGCAGCTTTTGCTTAAACCACTAGATCTGATGCTGGTTTTCTCTTCACTGCTTTCCCTTTCTCTTTTTCAGAAATGGGATTTCTACTGTCACTGAGCTCAACCTACCGCGGTTCCTGCTGTTTTTCCCTCCTGGCCGTATGCAAATACATTAGTTAATGCAAACTGCCGGTCTCTGTGGTTTTGGGGGGGGTGGAGTGGGGCTGTGCAAAGGAAATGCTTTGCAGGTTTCTGAATCTAGCCAATCAACTCCCTGAATGTGGCATCGTCAATGGTTGCTAGGCAGAGTTTGATGAAAGCCTTTTCGCTCTAAGCTGGTACCCTAGGCGGGCTCCTAAGATTAGATCTTGCACACAAGCAAGAGAGAAGACGGAATCAAACGCCCAACTGAGGGACTGTGTCCTCTCCTGACCAATGAGAGGGAGTTGAACTATTGGGAATGCGCCAATCGGGCCAGAGAACCTAAATCGCAAAGCAGGTGTTTTCTTGGAGAGCATCTGCAAAGCCGGGTGGGAAGTAACCTGCGCGTATCCTCCTAGATTTCCTTCTTCCTGCCTTTGGGATCAGAAATTCACCCACCAGCTCAAGATTGCTCCAATCCTGCCCTTGTCCCTTGTTTGCATCCATATCTCCGCCCCAAGTCTGTTCCTGTCCAATCCGGAGTCTCTACTCTGCCCTCGGACTCCTGACCAAATCCGTTCCTCCGCCGGGCGATGCTTCTCAGAACCGCCCCTTCCCACTTGCTCTGCCAATTGCTCGCCTTGCTCCCGCCCCCTTCGGCTCAGCCCCTCTCAGGCCACCAATCCGTACTCTTCGCCCCGCCCTCTGCCTGCCGAGTCCGCCAATCCCTCCTTTTGGAAAGCGTGGCCTGGTATCCCGCAGCTCTAGCGGGTCGCGCCGGAGCGGGCGGGGGGTGGAGGCGGAAGTGGCGGCGCCGGGTCCGGGAGTAGGAAGGAGCCGGGGCTGCAGCCGGAGTGGAGCGGCTGCCAGCCGAGGAGCAGGCGCGGCCGCGGCGCCATATTGTGGCCCTCAGCGGCCGCGACCAAGTCATGGCCGAGACCTACGGTGAGGGTGGTGGGCCGAAGCTGCGGGCTGGGGTCTGGGCCCAAAGAGGATGCGGCCTGTGGGAATGGGGCGGGGCCTTATGTACCTGGGGGCGGGGTCTGCCTCTATGGGGGCAGGGCCTAAGTGGATGCTGGGAGGGGTTTCGTGGGTCTAGGGCTGAGCTTAATCGATTTGGGTGGAGCCTGAGGGTCTGGTGCGTGCGTTAAATAGATACGGGATTCGAGAGAGCGGGTCTCTCTCGAATGGGTTCTGGGTTGGCCTTGAGGGAAGAGGTGGGCCTTCATGTATTGGGGCGGAGCCTGAGTGAGTGGGGCGGGGCTAACCGTGACTGGCAGGGGTCGTGCTCAACTGGCTAGAGGGAACACTGAAGAGCAACATGCTCTGAACTGTGAGGCTGAACTGGTTTGAGAGGTCCGGAATGGATTGGGATGCGTTATCCCTAAATTAGGGTTGGAATGTAATGGCAAAGGATGGGGCTTAAGCTTGAGATTAGGGGCCAAGAATCTGGGAGAGAATGGGAAAAAGAGGTTGGGAATTGAAAAATCAGTATGAGTGTACAATACCAGGTAGTGAAGGGAAAAGGGGCTATAGAAAGCTTTGGGTTAGGATTCAGAGAGAGCTGCATTGTTAGAACATCCACAAAAGCAGGGTTATCAAATGCAAAAATTCAGAAGTGGGAACCAGCTTGTCATTTTGAGGGAATAGACTGAAGGCCAGAGACATGAATTGAGAGGGTAGAGGAGGTGAAATCAAGAGAGACACAGATGGCCTATACCTGTAGTTCCAGGAAATCATGAAGATGAGGCAGGAGATCACAAATTGGAGGCCAGCCTCAGCAACTTGGTGAGGCCCTAAGCAACTTAGCAAGACCATGTCTCCAAAAAAAAAAAAAAAAAGGCTGGGGCTATAACTCAGAGGTAAAGTGCTATTGGGTTTAATTCCGAGTGCCAACCAAAAAGGAGGGACCGAGGCTAGGTTTCCCTTGATTAGATGAATTTCAAGAGGAATTAGCAATGTAATAGCAAATATCTTAGACTCTGGAGACCTTTGGCCAGGGTTTCAGTCTCAATTCTGTCCCAGATGTGTGATCTTGGGCAAGTCAGATAACCTCTTTGGACTCAGTTACCACATCTGGAAAACAGGGATAATTATTAGTATACCTCTCTCCTAGAATTTTCTCAAAGATTAAGTGAGCTGGTAATATAAAAATCTTTAGAACTGTGCCTATGGTAAACTCTATGAAGAATAATCTTGGGCCAGGCATGGGATCCAGTCCTAGCAACTTGGGAGGCTGAGGCAGAAGGATTATAAGTTTGAGGCCAACCTCAGCAATTTAGTCAGAACCTGATTAAATTAGTGAGAACCTGTCTCAAAAAAATAAAAAGGGAGGCTGGGGTTGTGGCTCAGTGGTAGGGCGCTTACCTAGCATGTGCAAGGCACTGGGTTTAATCCTCAGAACCCCCATAAAAATAAATAAATAAATAAAGGTATTGTGACCAACTATAACTATATAACTACATATATATATATATATATATAGATAGATAGATAGATAAAGGGTTGGAGATGTGGCTCAATGGTAAAATCCCTGGGTTTAATCCCCAGTAACAACAACATCAAAAAACGATAATCTTCTTGGACTGGGGATGTGGGTCAGTGGTAGAGCACTTGCTTAGCATGTGCAAGGCCCTGGGTACCATCCCCACCTCACAGAAAGCACCCCAAAAGAAAAAAACAGGTGATCTGTTACAATTGTTGTCTATGCTTCTGTTTCTATGTCTGTTTCTTTCTAACTCTTCTCAATTTCTCCCTTTTTCCTCTCTGTCTTTTTCTTCCTGTGGGTATCCTTGATTTTGACTCCATCTGCTCAGACTTCCTCTTCAAATTCCTGGTGATCGGCAGTGCAGGAACTGGCAAATCATGTCTCCTTCATCAGTTCATTGAGAATAAGTGTGAGTTTCCAGCAGTGGTCTCAGCAGCACTGAGCTGTGGGTAGGTGGGCAGCTGATGGGTTGGGCATGACCGGCCATAGATCCAACTCCATTGCTGGGCCTTGCCTTGGTGTGCTATTTGCTAGGTTCACAGTCACCCCAGCAATGAGAATGGGTTTGTAGAGACAAGAGGCCTTGGAGGATGGGGGATCCTCTGAGCCTCTGCATGCCTCCTCTCTCCTTCCCATTCCCAGTCAAACAGGACTCCAACCACACAATCGGTGTGGAGTTTGGATCCCGGGTGGTCAACGTGGGTGGGAAGACTGTGAAGCTACAGATTTGGGACACTGCTGGCCAGGAGCGGTTTCGGTAGGTGGGCCGGGCTTCCAAGGAGGGAGGGAGGGGAGGAGGGGGAGAGAGAGGTGTGTGCACTCCAAGACACAGTAATAGGAGTAAAAAGACGCTGAGAAGGCGAGGCAGAGGAGAGAGCTTGCATAAGGTCCTGGGTTCCATCCACAGCACCACAAGAAAAGGAAGGAATGGGAAGGGAAGAGAAAGGAAGGGGAAAAAAGAAAGGAAGACTTGAGGTTGAGGAGTAGAGTTTGAGAGACCCTAAAGCAGAAATAGAAGCAGAAGCATGAAAGACACACACTCAGAAAAGAAAGGCAAGAGAAAGGGAGACTGAGAAAGATGAAGATGAAAAGAATGATAAAGCAGGTAAGGAGATGCAAAAAGAAACAGGTCAGTGGGAGAAGGACAGGGAGGGTAGACAGTTGTAGCCAGGAGGATGGAGAAATGGATGTCTAGGGGAGAGGAAGATAGATGTGTAGGGCTCAGCACATAGTAGGTCTTCAGAAAAATGTCTGCAGAAAAGTTGATAGACATAGAAATTCTGAGAGTCTGAGAAACAGACAGGGTAGAGAGAGAAACAAGGAGTTCAGTCCATGGAGAACATGCTGTCTCGGCAACACTTAATAGGTGCGGAGTGTTGACCGACCGCATGAGCTGCGGAGAGCCCAGAGACAGAGATGGGGAAGGAGAAACAGGTGTGTGACGTGGGTTGGATTTGCAGTAAGTGCTCAATAAATGTTTGTGGAATGATTGCCTGAGTGCAGAGGGATCCAGATTGATGAGACAGGGAAATAAAGTTGGCCATGGGGATGTGGCTCAGTGGTAGAGCGCTTGCCTAGCACGTGTGAGGCACTGGGTTTGATTCTCAGCACCACATATAAGCAATTAAATAAATAAATAAAGGTCTATCAATAACTAATTAAAAAAAAAAAAAAGAAAAGAGTTGGCCATGCTGGGAAGGAGGCCTCCATCAGACACAGCAGAAGAGGGACAAGTATATATTGCATCGCACTGGGTAGGGCTGGGTAGAGAGGAGATGCTCAGAAAATGCTGAATGAATGAGGGCAAAGGCAAAAATAAGTATGAGAGCCAGAGTCAGCGAGAGACAGGAGGAAACAGAGTTAAAGGCACATAGCTGGAGTGAAGCTCAGCGGCAGAGTGCTTGCCTAGTGAGGCCCTGAGCAAGATCCCCAGCACTGCAAGGAGAAAAGCTAGACACTACACACGTAAATCATATGCAGAAAAAGAAACAGACTAATGCACAGGTTCAGAAAGATAGGGACACAGAGACAGAAGTAGGTAGACAAAGAGCTAAGTGAGAGAGAAGTTGAAAGAGAGAGAGACAGGCAGACAGACTTCCAGGTAGAGAAATTATCTCCACCAAAGCTAGGTTTGGGGGCTGGGCCAGCAGTGAGAGGGTCCTCCAAATCATCAGTCTCTCTGTGCAAAAGGGGGCAGTCTTGGGGCACACCCCAGCCTTGGGGATGACTGGGTCCCCCTGGCCCCACAGGTCGGTGACACGGAGTTATTACCGAGGGGCGGCTGGAGCCCTGCTGGTGTATGACATCACAAGGTGGGTGTGGGCTACTCAGCATGAGCAGCGTGGTTGGGGTGGGACATGGGTGGCCTCTCTCCTGTGCCACCTTCCTTCTCTGTCCCTTCTCCATAGCCGGGAGACATACAATTCACTGGCTGCCTGGCTGACTGATGCCCGCACACTGGCCAGCCCCAACATTGTGGTCATCCTCTGTGGCAACAAGAAGGACCTGGACCCCGAGCGTGAGGTCACTTTCCTGGAGGCTTCCCGCTTTGCCCAGGAGAATGGTGAGGGCCCTGCTGTGGACTCGGTGGGGGAGGAGGGACGGGACTGGTCACTGTGGCCCGTGTGACTCCTAGCTGTCAATGGCTGTGCCCTATAGGTGGAGGTTCAGAGGTTTGGGTTCAAATGTGAGTGTTGGGCTGTGTGATCACTCTGGTCCTCAACTTCCTCAGCTGTAAAGTGCAGTCAAAATGTTTCTGTCTCATGTGTGCTGGGTAAGGAGGCCACCCACCGTGGAAGGCCCTCAGTATACTCTGGCAGAGTGGGTGCTAGATGAACGTTGGCTGCTGGGAAGTTTCCACCACGTGGGAGGCAGCTCATGGTACTTACTGGTTTAAGGTAGAGATTGCACCAGTAACTTGGGAGTCTGAGGCAGGAGAGTCACAAGTTCAAGGCCAGCCTGGGCAACTTAGTGAGACCCTGTCTCGAAATAAAAAGGACAGGTACTCAGTGGTAGAGCAATCTTGGATTTAATCATCAGTAACACTAAATAAATAAGTAAATAGAATAAAAATAAGGTAGAGATTGTAAACTTATGTGGCCTATGGACAGATGCATTTTGTAAATAAGGGAGATGGGCTGGGATGAACCCCAGGAGAAGAAGCACTGGTGCTGAGAGGAATGGAGAGGCCTGACAGGCCCAATCAGAAGGTTTGCACGGATCACTGGGTGTGATGGTGCGTCACTGTAATCCCAGCGCTTTGTTGGGGGGTGGCTAAGGCAGGAGGATCAAGGCCAGCCTCAGAAACTTAGTGAGATACTGTCTCTAAATAGAAAGACATATAGCTGTGTGCTAAAGTGCCTCTGGGTTCAATCCCTAGTAACAACAACAACAAAAAAAAGATCTGCAAGTATAAATTCATTTTTCTGGCCAGATCAAACATATTTGCTGGCTTGGGATCTGCCCATGTTCCCCTATTTTGTGACCTCCAGATTTAGAAGAGATTTTGCCATCAGAGATAGATACTGTTTGCATCCTGGCTGTAACTTCCCCACTGTGAGGTCTTGTGATGTAGGTGATAGGTAGACTCCTAGTGGGCCCAGCCTGGGCTGGATGGTGCTGAGGACACAGGAAGTCAACCTTAGGTCTGGCCTTCATGTGCTCACATTGCAGTCTGTGATGGTTAGGGGACAGACCCATTTGTAGACAGTGACATTCCAGAGAGGTCGGAGCCGGGGTAGAGGAGGCACAAGAGCCTGTAGGAGCCCAAGAGAGGCACTTGACCTAGGTGGGGAAGTCAGGGAGGTTTTCTGGGAAGGAGCATTGTGAGCTGATTCTGTAAAGAGGAGCTAGAGGGGTACATGGGGGGGAGGCGGTGTTCTCTGCAAGGGGACACCATGTGCAGAGGCCTGAGATGAGGGTAAGGGTGGGTGGGGACGTTTGAAGAACAGATGAGCCAGATGCTGTGGCGCACACCTGTCATCCCAACGGCTTGGGATGGATGAGGCAGGAGGATCATGAGTTCAAAGCCAGCCTCAACAACTGTGAGGCACTAAGTAACTCAGTGAGACCCTGTCTCTAAATAAAATACAAAATAGGGCTGGGGATGTGGCTCAGTGGTTGAGTGCCTCTGAGTTCAATCCCTGGTGCCCCCTGACCAAAAAAAAAAAAAAAAAAAGAACGGACTGAGAGGCAGTCGGTGGCTGAATGGAGGATGGGGACTGACAGAGGCCCTGCCCCTCAGAACTAATGTTCCTGGAGACCAGCGCTCTCACAGGCGAGAACGTGGAGGAGGCCTTCCTGAAGTGTGCCCGCACCATCCTCAACAAGATCGACTCAGGTGCGGCCTGGACTGACCCAAGTGGGAGTGGGAAGCAGGGCTCAAAGGTCCCCAAGGGACCAGTCCTGACTTCTCCCCCTGTCCACAGGTGAGCTAGACCCTGAGAGGATGGGCTCAGGCATTCAGTATGGTGATGCTTCTCTCCGCCAGCTGCGGCAGCCTCGGAGTGCCCAGGCCGTGGCCCCTCAGCCCTGTGGCTGCTGAGACGTGCAGAGCCAGGTGCGACACTGGGTCTTGGGGAGGCAGGGGTGGTCTCCTGGGAAGGGGTGCAGAGTAGACACAGAGGCACGGAAAATGTAACAAGAGGAACAGAAAGACGCAAAAGCACAGGAGCTAAAGGAGCCATCTTCTCAGCTTCAAGAAACCCACCTGTCTTCTCCAACCCCATCCCTCTGCCAGCCCTCAACCCTGGACCTGACCCTCCTGTTCATTGTTCTCACCTATGTATTGAGCACATACTGTATTTTGGGTCCTATTTAGGGCTCTGGAGAGACAGCAGTGGGTAAAAACAGACAAAAATCCCCGGCCTCATGGAGCCCTCATTCTCTTGGGAGGAGATGGACAAGAAACAAGATATATAAATGTTTTATTCAGCTTTTTCACTGTTGTGACTAAAAGACCTGACTAGAACAATCATACAAGAGAAAAAGTTTATTTGGGGGCTCACAATTTCAGAGGTCTCAATCAATAGACTGCAGGCTCCATTCCTTAGGGCTCAAGGTGAGGCTGAACTCACTGATGATCAGGCATCAGCAGAGAGATAGACTCTACTTGCCAGATATAACTATATATCCCAAAGGCATGCTCCCATTGACCCACCTCCTCCAGCCACAACCTCCCTGTCTTCAGTTACCACTTATTTAAAACCATTAGGATTAATTCACTGATTAGGTTAAAGCTCTCATAACCCAGCATTTCTCCTCTAAACCTTCTTGCGTTGTCTCATCCATGAGCTTTTTGGGGATACCTTACATCCAAATCATAACATTAAGTAAATTATATAATAGGGCCATAAGAGCTATGGAGGAACTGTGAGTCGGGTAAAGTGGACAGAGTGGATACACTTCTAAACAACAGTGAGGGACACCTTACCAAGAAGGTGACATTGGAGCCAAAACCGGAAGGATGGAGGGAGAGGGTCCTGTGGGCATCTGAACCAAGAGTGTTGTCAGCAGAGAGAACAGCAAATGCAAAAGCTCTGGCATGGGTGAGGAAGACCGAGGAAGCCAGTGTGGCTGGAATGGAGAGTGTGTGTATATTGTGGGTACAGCCAGAGATGAGAGGGGAGCTGACCAGTTGGTGCCTGTGGCCCTGGGGAGGACTCTAACTCATACTGGGGGTGGTTTGGGAGCCACAGGAAGCTTCTGAGCAGAGCAGGGACTGGAGCCGATTCATAGATTCACAGGGTCACTCTGGCTGCAGGTAGGGAAGGGCACAGACATCATTGAGGGGGCTGGGTTGCTGCTAATCTGAGGTGAGAGTGGATGGTGGACAGGTTGTTGAGAAGTAGATAGGTTCTTTTTCCTTGCTAGTCTGTCTCCAGTCTTGTCTCCACCCACCTCCTTTTCTCTTTCTCTCTTTCTCTTTTTGGTTACGAGATTGAGCCCAGCACCTCGTGCATTCTAGGCAAGTGCTCTACCACTGAGCTGTATCCCTATATCCCCATCCCTTTATTTTACTTTGAGCCAGAGTCTTGCTGAGTACCCCAGGCTGGACTTGAATTCATGATCCTCCTTCCTCAACCTCCTGAATCACTGGGATTACAGTCAGTGAGATTACAGGCACAGACCGCCATGCCCAGCTTGTCCCCTTTTGACGCAGCCATTGTGTCTTTCTGAAACACAATTTGTTTCCTGTTCCTCCCTGTTTTTAAAACTACCCATGGCTCCCAGGGTCCATTGGACACACCTGAAGCTGCTCAGCCTGGCATTTGACCCTGTGCAGGAATGGCTCCTGCCAGCCTCCCCAGCCTCACCGTGTTCCTCTTCCCACCCCTTAGCTGCTTCAGCCACACTGAAGTTCATTTTGTTTCTCTGACTCTTTTTTTCATGCTGTACCCTTTGCCTGGAACACCACTCCTTCCCTCTCTGCCCTGGTGAGCAACCTCCCCTCTCAGAAAGCCTTGTTTCATTTTCTATGCTTGATCCAAACTCCTTGACAGGCTTGCAGTACCCTGCAGAGTTTAGTCCTGTCCCCATCTCTGTGGGTATGTGTGTGACTTGCCAATTCTCCCCTTTGTACTTCATGCCCAGCCCCCTTCCATCTCCAGGGTGGCTGGGGGAAATGTTAGACTTTGGATCTGCTTTTTGTTTTTATTTTTGTGGTATGTGGATGGTATCAGGGCTTCACACATGCTAGGTAAGTGCTCTAGCACTAAGCCCCATTTGTAGCCCTTTGAACCCACTTTGAAGGTAGAACCACTTTGTTTCCTGATGGAATGAATATGGAATTTGAGTGAGGGTGGGGGAGGGAGAGACAGAGAGGAGAGACAAGGATGAGATCTTTGGACAGTGCTATCTTATCCTTTCGGCCTTTACCTGCTGTGTCTGGGCCTCAGTTTCCTTATCTGTAAACTTAGTCCAGGAGTTTGAGAGCAGCCTGGGCAATTAGTAACATAGTAAGACCCTATCTCCAAAAAAAAAAAAAAAAAAGACTATTTATCATAGGGCTGTTCCTTATTTTTCTTCTTATCCTTCTTAAGGAGTCTGGGCTGTGCAGAGGTGTATGGGAATATATTATTCACCTTGGGGCTTAGCATATTTCTTTCAGGATTTGCTCTCAGTGGATCAGATGCAATAAGCAATACTTTCACAAACTTTGTTGGCAGCCATTTTATATGTTGATCTAATACAGTCACACCCACATGTAAAACTCCAGCTCATGTTTGCCTGCTATCAGTATTTTTTTTAATTGAGGTTAAACCCACATAACATAAATTTAGGCATTTCAAAGTGTACAGTTGATTGGCATTCAGTACATTCACAAGGTTGAGCAACCACCTCCTCTTGTCTAGTTGCAGAACATGTTCATTATCCTGAAAGGAAACTGCACACCCGTTAAGCAGTCATTCCCCATTCCTTTAGCCCCTGGCAACCACAATCTTCTTTCTGTTCCTATTGACCAGTATTCTTACTTCATATGATGTACTCCTATGTTTTCTATTCTATTTTATTTCTATTTGAATAAAAAATAGTAAAGGCCTACCAAATTAATTCCCCCTTACATGCAGTGCTGATATTGGAATCATCTGGAGAGCTTTAAAAGATACCGATTCCCAGGCCTTACCCCAGAGATTCTGAAGTAATTTCAGAATTTCTAGAAGCTGCTAGGTAATATTATGAACAACCAAAGCAAAACCCACTAATCTAATATGTCTCTTAGTTTTGGAAACATTAGAATGAGGCCTAAAGCCAGGATGATCAGGGATGTTAAGGGGATACAAATACAGAAATGGGGACATGATATTTAGACACTGAAATGTCCCATTACAGCTTTCTGATGAAAGCAAACAAGGAGGTACAGGTGTCTTCAGAGAGAGAGAACTCAGAATGACCTGCAGAGGAGAAAGACACCCTTGGTGGGGGAGTGGTATGGGCCACCAGATACAGGTGGGAAGTCAGGAAGATATCCAGGAATGAGAGAGACACAAGCTAGACAGACCCAGGACCTCTCTAGATCATCACACCCTTCTCTTACAGCTCACCTGTTCTCCAGGACCAGCCCTGCCCTTCCGGCTGGGGCCTAGACCCAGGCCCCAGGAGGCCGTGCCCCAACTGCCCCAGCCCTGGAGAAGCTGCCCCGCCACCTGTCCTCCTTCCCTGGCCTGGTGGGGCCTGGCTTTGGGGCAAGACTGAGCCACGGGGGAAGGGGGAACCCATACCTGCTGCTGCTTCCTCTGTCTTGGCTAACCTCTGCCCCCCACCCCCCAGCCCCTAACCACACCCCAAGAGCTCCCAAAGCCTGAGACCAGGGCCATTTGGCCCCAACTTCCTGCCTGGCCCTGCTGTTGCGAGTACGTGTTATTTATTACCTGGAGGCCTGTCCCATCCCCATCCTACCCCCATAAAGCATTGTTTACACCTGTGTCTTGGCCTCTGTTATTTTGGGATGTTGGGAAGAGGTCTTGTTGGAAGAATTTTGGGTTGTGATTTTGGGAGCCATGTCCCTGGGTTGGACATGGTGTGGGATAACACTGCTTGCACCATGGCTTAGATGTTCATTGCGGAGGGAGTTTGTCATGGCATACTTTGTGATAGTGCTTGAGCATCACGTGTGTAACACTAATGTTGCTGTGATTGTGGTGTGTGAGTGAGTCCTGTGTGGAGGACAGCATCTTTGGAATGTGTGACACTGTTGCTTGTGAGTATTCTGTATCTTTGGTGATTATATAGGTGAAGCTGGTATGAGAAACCAAGGCCAAGGTAGGGGAATTGGGGCCTATGAGTGCACCCTGGGTGTGTACCTGGTTTTATATATGCATGCCCGAGGCCTGGAAGTTGGAGGCAGTGACTCACTGTTCTGTTGCTTGCCAAATGAAGTGTGTTTTGGTGTGAATTTAGTTTCTCTTATACACCGTGTGTGTGTCTCTGAGGACCATGGACCTTTGTGCAACCCTGACTCATAAGCATACTTGATATGGGTGTGTATCCCCCGCCCCCCCTCCCCGCCCGCTGGGTCCAGATGAATCGTTGACACCGTCTTGTGGCCTGCCAAAGAAAGGTGTAGCCCTCTGAGGACAGTGCCAGCTGCTCTCCCACCTAGTCAGCTTTATCCAGCCTCCCTTGCCCCCCCTGCCCCATGCCTGAGCTCCCCAGTTGCTCTGCCGGGGCCCTGGCGGAGCGGGGTGGAGCATTCAAAATGACCTTATCTGAGTACTCCTCCCGGGAGGTGTGGTCCAATATTATAGAAAAGATGGGGTTGGTTGTACCAATGTCTCCTCTGCATAGCTTTCTCAGATTTCTTTATTCCGACTTTCACAAGTGTTCCGGGAGGGCAGGGCGCAGCGGGTCATGTAAATATACATTTTGCACATCTGTTTTAGTCTACTTAAGGACGTCCCTCACTTTCCCCCTCCGATATAAAAAATGACTTGCAAATTTACATGCATTTTCCAACTAGTTGCACAGCCATTTCTCAGTATCCCCATTCTTAGTCTGTGAGAAGGAGATATCTGCCTATGTAAGTGAGTTATGTGCATGTCGCGGACCCACCCAGCTGCTCCTTTTCCCGCAGTATCTCAGCTGGGAGGGGTGGGCCCTGCCATGTAAATAATTCATTTGCATGCCCCGCCCATGACTCCGGTTTTAACATGCAGAGAAATGCCCTCCTCCCTGATGCAGCCCCTCAGACTATGTTACTCCTCCCAGGAGAAAGGGGCGAGGCGGAGAATGCAAATAAGTCTGGCGTCGGCGACGGGCCCACTTTTACTTTCTGGAGAGGGGTGTTCTGGATTTTTTCGCATTGCCCCGCGGAGCTTGCGCCTGCGCACGCACCGTCTCTTTCGCCGGGGCGCGGTCACGTGCCTACCGGGCGAGACGGGGGCGGAGCGTCGCGGGTGGTGGGGGCGGGGTATGGCGCGCTGTGCGGCGCTGGGCGGCTGGCACAAACGGCGGCGCCGGGGTCGGAGGAAAAAGCTCGGTGAGGAGGTCTCCGGAGAGGAACGGAGAGGAAAGGAGAAGGAGCCGGAGTCGGGGCGTCGGCGCGCGCCGGGCTTGGTGTGGGGGCGCGCGCCGGACACGCGGTGGCGGGCCCCGGCGACCTGGGGAGGGGGAGGGTGGGTGGGGGAGGAAACGCGCGCCGGGCACGTTGGGTGCCGGCCGTTGTGGGGGGGAGGCGGCGGGTAATGCGTACGGGGCGGGGGAAGGGGAGGGGTACGGGGTCCGAGTGACTTCTAGGCCTTGCTTTCGTCACCCACTGCGCCCCGAAGGGCTTCAGGGCTTGCACCCAAGGGGCTTGGGAGCAGGACTCTTTTCCCTTGTCCTGTCTGTACCCGAGTGTGTACATTCTTCTCTGTCCTTGCGACTGTCGCTGTGTGGACCCTCCTCGAGGCTCCCTTCGTCCTGACTCAGGACCTCCCTTCCGTCTGGGTGTGTGTCCGCCCCCAGCAGGCTTCCTCTTGGGCACAGGTCGACCCCACCACCTTGTTGTGACTGGTCGTCTTGGGCCTTCCTTCCCAGTTTCCCTCCGGTCTGTTTTTCTGCCTCCGGACTCCCCCTTTTCTTTGCCTGTTGATCCCCTGAACTCTTGAGTTTATCCGGATCCCCTATTCTGTTTCCGTAGACCCCCACATTTTTGTGTCTCCGAAGCTTCCAGGCTTCTACTCCCCCCTCCACCATTCCTATTCTATCCCGGGTCCCCTCCCTCTTCTCTGATTGTGGATGCTCTTCCTCCCCCAAACCTCCCGCTGCTGTCCTCTCTGGGTCATCTACACTGACTCTCGCCTCTCACTGTTCTTTTCCCCAACTTGACCTCAGATTGTGGGGGGGGGGTCTCTGTAGCCAAGTCTCCTGGCATCTTCATTAATGCCCTTAGCATTTCCACCCCTTCCCCAACCTACCTGCCTCTAACGCGTCTCACCTCCCTTTTTTTCTCCCTTTCTCTCCAGCTACCCTGACGTGTCCCTTCCCAAGCCTCTAGGGACAACAGTGGACTTGGGGACCAGCGAGCACCCCCAGGGCACAAGAGGAGCCTCTGCTGCCTGCCCTGCCTCACCCTGCCCCACAACAGGCCCAGGGGCCCCCATCTGCATCAAGTGGAGGAGGCGGAGGAGGGTGGCACCATGGGCCCGGGCCGTGCCCTCCATGCCCGGGAGATGAAGACATTGCTGCCATGGACAGCCCGTGCCAGCCGCAGCCCCTGAGTCAGGCTCTCCCTCAGTTGCCGGGGTCTGTGTCAGAGCCCTTGGAGCCCAGCCCGGTCAAGATGGGGGTAGAGAGTTATCTGCCCTGTTCTCTGCTACCCTCTTACCACCGTCCAGGAGCGCCTGTTGAGGCCTCGGCAGGGAGTGGGACCTCCAGAGCCACAGCCACCTCCACCACTGCCAGTCCTTTGCAGGAGGGCTTTGGTGGACATGATGGTGGTGAGCTATGGCCGCTACAGAGTGAAGGTGCTGCGGCGCTGGTCACCAAGGAGTGCCAGCGACTGGCAGCCCAGGGAGCCCGACCTGAGGCCCCAAAACGGAAATGGGCAGAGGATGGTGGGGATGCCCCTTCACCAGGCAAGCGGCCCTGGGCCAGGCAAGAGAACCAGGAGGCAAAGGAGGAGGATGTCAGGGGTTGTGGCAGTGGCAGTGGCAATGGCAGCCGTGAGGCAAATGCTAGGATGAGGGAAGAAGCCCTGCCCTCCACACCTGAACGCCTGGCTCTGGACTACATTGTGCCTTGCATGCGGTACTATGGCATCTGCGTCAAGGACAATTTCTTGGGGGCAACACTGGGAGGCCGTGTGCTGGCTGAGGTGGAGGCCCTGAAGTGGGGTGGGCGCCTGCGTGATGGGCAGCTAGTGAGCCAGCGGGCAATCCCACCGCGCAGCATTCGTGGGGACCAGATTGCCTGGGTGGAAGGCCACGAGCCAGGCTGTCGGAGCATCGGTGCCCTGATGTCCCATGTGGATGCTGTAATCCGCCACTGTGCTGGGCGGCTGGGCAGCTACGTCATCAATGGGCGCACCAAGGTAAGGCTAGTTGAGCCTTCTGTGGAGGAACTTGATAGCACTTTTGTTTGTTGAATGCCTAGCGCTCTGGCAATGGGTGGATTTGGACACGGACTTCTGGGGACCCCGTAGGTTTAGGCAGCTATACTGTGGGGAAGACGCCAAGGGGAGGGGTCTCTGCCTTCCCTGTGGGGGCTTGATTTGTGCACTTACCAACCAGAGGTCTGACCTAGAGCCACATGGTTCTTGGTATTCCAGGAATCCTCCTGGAGGACCCAATGAGAACTGCTGCCACTTGCCGACTCGTACCTGTACTTGGGCCATGTTGGGGTCCCTGGCCCTTAGCGTCTTACTGTGGGGCCACAGACTGAAAATAATCAGTGTAGACAGTCCCATGTTGCTGCCTCTAGCAGTCCCTGTCCTTATCCTTCCTTGTTGTCCTGTCCTCTCATCTGCCCCTTTGCTGGCCTATCTTGTCCATCCTGTCTCCCAGGTGGGAATACCTGAAGATGGAGCTGGAGGGTGGCAGTGGTAAGATGAACCCTGGCCGAGGGGGGGGCACTGCCTGCCATTCTGACAGGCTACCCTGGGTTGCATTATGCCCTGTGAGCCTGCTGCATTGAGGACTCACAGTGCCATCTAATTCTGTAGATGGCATTGGGTGACTGCATGGTGGCCTAGGTGCAGCTCCTGTTACCATCTTTCCCAGCCCTTCCTGCCCTAGTTTCTCTCCAACATCTCTCTGTCTTGTGTGTCACTTCATACTTGTCTGTCTCTAGTCTCCTCCTGTGACCCTCTGTCCTTACGTGTCTTTCCTTGCTGTAGTATAGTAGTCCTCTCTTTAGGGAGTCTGAGCCTTTTTGAGAGTCTGCCAAAAGCTCCAGACCCTCCTTTAAGAAAAGTGCCCATTTGGTTGGAGTTTGTGGCCAGTTGTCAGGGCCTCATGGGCCTCTAGCTGCCCATTCAAGACCCGGGGGTCAGATCCCTGTACAGACAATAGTCCATAAGGCCTTTCTGGCCTGCTTACGTGATCATTCTCTCCCTGGAAGGGCATGAGGGCCCTGGCCTTGAGTTCAAGGCTTGGTGTTGTTTGGACAAGGTCTATGGGGAGTGCTCGCTGCTCAGCACTGGCAAATCCTGGCTGATGGCACTGACTGTGTTCTGCCCTGTGAGTGGGAGGCTGTGCTCCTTGCGTCTCCTCTCTCCTCTCATGTCCGTCCCTTCTTGGGTTCTTCCTCTATTGCTTTCCTCTCGGGCTAGAGCTGGCTCAGGGTCCAGGGCTCCCCCGGGGCCCAGGCTTATTTCCTCCCCACCCCAGCTGGAACTTGTCCTACTTCCCTCTCCCTCCCGTTACTTGATAGCTGGAGAGCCAGATCGGCCCCTCCCTGGGCTTGGCTCCTGTGCAGGCCACATCAGTGGGGCCTCCTGTCTTAGCAGCTTCACTCTGGTGTCAGCCCTTGGAGGAGGGAAGTCCAGGAGAGCCGAGTGGCCTAGGATGGGACAGGCTAGTCCCCAGGTAGTTGGGGGAAGAAGGTTTGAGGGAACAGGTTGTTTATCTTTGCCTCTAGAACCCATCTGGATGTGCTTGGGGACAGGGCCTCAGCTAGGATTAGGAGGGAAGAAGTTGTTAAGGTTTGGGTAACCCTTATTCCTGGGGAGGTAAGAATAGGCCAAGCTGGTGGGGAAGGAAGGGGAGGAGCCAGCCCAGTGCCTCCAAAGGGCCATGTCTGGGCTCCTTTCCCTAGGCTCTGGAGTGAGACTGTGGGATCCTGAGGTGGGTGGCAATGGGAACATAGATCACCAGTGTGGCTACAGCCAGTAGTAACCTGTTCCTCTGTCATTTCTGAGTAGAACTCCTCTGTCCTACCTTGCCTTCTCTCCTTGGTCCCACTGCTTGGTTGACCTGCAGCTGGGAGAGAGTTGGCTCCTGCTGGCATCACGGGCTACCCAAGGAGACCCTAGGGAAGGTCTAGCTGGCCCCTATTTGCCTATTTAAGAGCAGCTTGGACATGGGACTTGCTGTCATCGGCTGGGTTCATTGCTTTGGACTTCGTGCGCATGCATGTGTGTGTGTGTCTCTGTGTGTCTGTCTGGTGGTGGTAGGGCTCTCGTCATCAGTAGTCTTTTAACTTTTAGTGTCCTGGCTGTGATTATACCTGCTTGTTCCCTGAGATGGAAGAGCAACTTTCCTCACCGCCACTCTGTTGTCCTTGTGGGCAAGGCTTTTCCTCTTGAGGGTAGGATTCAGGGGAGTGCTCCCAGTCAGCAGAACGAGCACCAGGCACCCGGGAGGTAGGCCTGGCCCCAGGGGCCTAATGGGGCTGCTTTTCAGATCAGTACTGGGTAAACAGGAACCTGTGCTGCCTTTGCATTGAGAGGAGTAGAATGGACAGTCAGCTAGAGTACTTCAGGTGACTCTCAATCCAGGTCTTGAATAGCCAGGACCACCAGGGGAAGAGTACTCCAGTCAGGTGGTATACAGGCTTTGTGATGGGGATGAGGTAGATCTGTTGAGGCTTGGGGCAGATAACGGGGATGACGCAGTTTCATGGCTGTGGAGGTCACAATTGGGAATTTGTTTTTTCTCAGAATATGGTGGAGAGCTGGGGAAAGGGTCTCTGACTGCTGTGTGGGGAAGAGGGTATGTTGTGTCCCCTCCCATCCATCCATGTGCAGAACCAGCATGATCTCTGGTTGGATACCCAAATGGGCAGGCATTGTCCATCTCTAATCAGTGACTCACTGATTCCAAGCCACCAGGCCATGGCCAAAGCCATGTTCCTTCTTGCCAGTGAGTGGTCACTCATAGTGTCATACTATCTGCAGGGAGTGAGCAGCACAAAAAGGATTCTCTTTGTGGGGCCAGGGTTTTCCTGGGGGTCTCTTCTCACTGTGGTACCCCGGTGCTGCCAGAGAGAAGATTGGTTCTCCACTGCTGGGGAGCCTTAGGTGGTGGTAGCCCTCCCGGCCTCTTTCCCAGGGCAGCATTTGTGGTGGATCAGGTGGACGTTTGATAAGAGAGTCTAACATCCACACATATTCCAGATGAGCCCTGGAAATATTTGAGAAGGGGTCCTGGGAGGAGGAAGTGGGATTGAGTTGATCTGCCTGTTACGGAGTGCTTGGCAAACCTGTTTTGGCGGCAGATGCTGATCTGTTTGATTATGAGTGTTTATCTCAGGGTTGTCCTTCCGGGTGAGGCCTGTAGGTATAGCTGAGCATTGGTGGGGTGCCCTAGCCAGCAGAGTTGTATCTGGGTGGTGGGGTCAAGACAGATGGTGCTGACGTGGAAGAAGCTGAAGGGTTTTGTTTTAGCTAGTTCTCCCATTTGCTTTAAACCTCCTCCAACTCTCCCAGTGGAATGGGTTTGGGGAGAGGGTGGATAGGGACTTTTTTTTTTAAAGTGGCATTTCACTCTGTACTCTTTAGTTCTTCCATCATGTGGCCACAGGTGCTGAGTGTCTTCCTAGACATTGGTTATCTTATTCCATTCCCACAACAACCTGTGAAGTCAGCTTCATTCCCAGGCTGTGTAACCTTAGGCAGAGAAGCTAAGTTACCTTCCTGAAGTCCCAGCCTGTGTGGCAGCACTGAGACTTGAACATGGGAATTGGGTCTGCAGCAGTAGTATGACCCTTTCCTTTATATCACACCTACCTCTTAGCTCCCTAGTGACAAAGATCCCAGGATACTGGCTACGGATGGTGAGGCCTGGGCAAGGGGACTGGTAGCCATCAGGCAGAGGAAGCAAGAACTCTGTAGCTAGACCAGTGCCCTCAGTATCCAAGACCCAGGGTGAGTGCTGTTAGATCTGTGGTCTAGAATTTGCAAAGTTCTGTGTTCGGAGAGATTAATTGTGTTGCTGGAAACAAGGTGTTGATTAACTCCATTTTACAGTTGTACTTGAGGCCCATTCAGATGGTGGGACTCTCCAGGGTCACTTAGCAAATTTGGAATTGGAATTAGGTCTCATTTTTCTTGAGGTTCAAGGTTTTCATTCCTGTTCAGATATATGAAACGGATCACTTTAGCCAAATTCTTTGTAGTCAAGGGCACTGGTTCTCAGTGTTGCTGTATGTTAGAATTACCCCCAGGAACTTTTAAAATTGCAGGCCCCATCTTAGACCAAACCATCAAAACTTCTGAAATTAGGGCAACCTGGGCCTCTGTGTCTCAAGGCCTCTGAGGAGATAGCACTTTACAGCAAAGGTTGAGATGCCATGGCCTAGCGCTGTGAGACTGTGTTTGGGCCCATGTAAAAATGATTAAATTGGTTTTTGCTATATTGAAATGTCTGAGGTAGGGTTAGAGTATCTTTAAGAAATCATACCATATTTATTTACTGGACTCCATCTGGGTACCACGTCCTGGGTGTGTGTGTGGTGGGGGAACTGAGGCTTTTGATGGACTTGAGAATGCAGTCTTGGCGGAAATAGAAGAAAGTCCTTGGAGCCCAGTACACTCAAGGAATCCAGGGGAAGATAAGGAGCAGGAATGGTGTGAACAAGGCTGTTTCCCAAGATGTCCCTGCCTAGTCTTGGTAAACCACCTCCCTCCATCTCTGCCAGGCCATGGTGGCGTGTTACCCAGGCAACGGGCTAGGGTACGTGAGGCACGTTGACAATCCCCACGGCGATGGGCGCTGCATCACCTGTATCTATTACCTGAACCAGAACTGGGATGTTAAGGTAGGATGTGGGGGTGGGACTGTGCTTTCCACTCCATTCCACTCCCAGCTCAGATTGTAGCCTTCTATTCCTCTTCTCAGCCTACAGGGGGGGTGGTACAATCTGTGGGCTCTTCCTGGGAAATAGCCCCTCCTTCCCTAGCTAACAGTGTGGTGGGAACTCCCCCCCTTTCCCGGAATGGTGCTGTCTGCCCAGCCCCACCCAACCTTGTAATGAGCTCTCTCCCCCTTTTCCTGTCTTTAGTAGCTTCCTGCCCATCTCCATGGTGATGCAGACTCTGGGCTGTCATTCTTTTTAAGAGCCTGAGTGGTGGGAGTGATATGTGCTGGCACTACGCCCCCTTGTGGGCACCTGGGTGCAGTGCAAAGCAGAGGCTCCAACTTAGACTAGCCAGCCTGGTCCTTTCCTCCCCCAGGTGCATGGTGGCCTGCTGCAGATCTTTCCTGAGGGCAGGCCTGTGGTAGCCAACATCGAGCCTCTCTTTGACCGGTTGCTCATTTTCTGGTCTGATCGACGGAACCCCCATGAGGTGAAACCAGCCTATGCCACCAGGTATGACTCTTATGGGGATGTGCCTAGTGCTCCACCTGTACTCCCTTTGTGTCAGTCTTCACTGTCTCTCAGAGTGACCAGGGAGTGATGAATTGCTGAGAGAAGTCCTAGGTGGGAATAGAAGCAGGTGGCTCAAAAGGGTGGACTCCAGCGTCACTGGATATGGTGACTGGAATTGAAGAAAACTGATTTCAACTGCCCTGGTCCCCAGGTACGCCATCACTGTCTGGTATTTTGATGCCAAGGAGCGGGCAGCAGCCAAAGACAAGTATCAGCTAGGTATTTGCTTCCTCTTCCCTCATATCCTTCCTGTTCCCTATACTCCCTTGGCCTCAAGCTACCCATATGCCTTCTTAGTTTTTTGCTGCTGGTGGTGGTGATGCTCGAAGTGAAACCTATGCTTGGTCACTGAACTGCATCCCCTGCCCCACTAATTTTGAGCCTCATTTATTTATTTATTTATTTTAGTTGTAGTTGGGCACAATACCTTTATTTTAATTATTTTATATTTGGTGCTGAGGAGCGGACCCAGGGCCTCGCATGTGTTAGGCAAGCGCTGTACTGCTGAGCCACCACCCCAGCCCAATTTTGAGTCTCTTAAATTTTTTGAGTCCCACCACTCATTCTTCCTCATCTTTCCTTAGCTTGCTTTCCTGGTAACCCCAAAATGTGCCTTATTTCTTCCTGATCCTCTCCCTGTCTTCCAGGGTTTTCCTTGGCCTCTTTGACCCTTCCCTGATGCCTCACATTCTCTTGTCCCCCTGTCACCCTCAGCATCTGGACAGAAAGGTGTTCAAGTACCTGTATCACAGTCAACCACGCCCACCTAGTGGCCGGCCCTAGAGCTGCATGGACCGACAGCTCGCCAGACTTCAGGAGAGCCCGGGCCCTGCAGCAGCCCACAGTCTTAGTGCCTGCTCCTTCCCTGCCACTGCTGCTGCTTCTGGCTTGCCTCTGTCCTGCCGGGCATGGAGGGCTCTGTGCATCGCTGAGGACCAAGAAGGAGGAGTGATCTTTGCTGCTCTGTGAGGAGAGCTGGGGTTATGACGTGGGCAGTGGCCAGTGTTGGGAGCTACCATTACTGAAGCTGGAGACCTGTGTCCTGTCCTGTGTGGTCATTACCCTGTTGGGTGTAAGAGCTGAGAAGAGGCAGGATTTGGGGTTGAGGTGAGTCATGGCCTCTCGCTGGCAAAGGTTTGGGGAGGTATCCCCAAGTCCCCCATTCCTCCAGCCTGGAATGTGAAGTGACTCCCCAATCCCTTTGGCCATGGCACCTTTTGGACTGGGCTGCCGCTGCTTGGGCAGGATAAGGTGCCAAGAGAAGCATGGGTATGGAAGTCCTGACAGCCAAGAAATAAATAAAAATTTACCTCAGAGCTGCAAATGTCTGACTCCCTCATAATGAGACCGTCTCCATCTGTGATTTGGGCCCTTTATTGACCAAGGTGGGGAAAGAGATGTGAGGGCCAGGGAGGCCAGTGGGACAGAATCTGACTTCAGCGTGCCATCAGGTGGAGCTGGAAGGTTGGGGGGACGTTGCCCAGGCCAGTGCACTGTGGGGTGAGGTTTATGTTGCTGGGGCTCTCCACAGGGAGCAGGCGGAACCTCTGCAGGATGGCCGTAAGGAAGAGGAAGATCTCTGAGCTGGCAAGGCCTGCGCCCAGGCACATGCGCTTTCCTAGGGACAGGGTGCATGGTGAGCATCTCATGCTTCCTAGAGCCTGTGAAGCCTGGTGGCCTCCTGGCCCAGACCCACTCAGACCTGGAGCAAAAGGCATGAAGGCTTCATTGCTCTGGAACTCTCCCTTTTCATCCAGGAAATTGTTGGGGTTGAAACAGTCAGGGTCCTTGAATTGGGTGGAGTCCCGGTGCGCAGAAACGAGCAAGGGAATCACCATGGTGCCCTAGGGGGTACACACGGCTCAGGTTACCAGCAGAATTATAGACACTGCCCTTGCCTCATCCTTTTGCACTCTGCCCCTACTGGGGATGGAACCTAGAGCCTCATGCATGTTAGGCACGTGTTCTACCACAGCTGTATACGTCCCCAGTCCACAAAAGACCCCTTTATTTTTTAGAGATGGGGGGTCTCCCTGTGTTACCAAGGCTGGCTTCAGATCCCACCTTAGCCTCCAGATTATCTGGGACTTCAGGTACAGGTCACCATGCCTGTCCTAAGGCTGGTTTTAAAAACCCCACTGGGGAGCTGGATGTGGCTCTGTGGTAGAGCAATTGTCTGGTGTGCGAGAGTCCCTGAGTTCGTTCAGTCCCAGCACCAGCCCCATGAAAACAAGTATGTGGGAAAGCTTGTCTTTTTTTTCTCTCCTTTTTGGTGTGTCATTTGGCACTACCCTCTGAAAACAGTCACTCCCACAATAGTCTAGGACAGGTGCTTACCCTGCCCAGTCCTGTACAGAATCCCCAGGCTCTGTGCTCACCTTGGGCAGAAAGTGGCTCCGGAGGTGGGTGTCCCGTGTGAGGGCACGAGGCAGCCCCAGGGGCAGCACGCTAATGAAGCGCTGAATCTCATGCAGCACTGCGTTGGTGTAGGGCAGATGCACCCGGTCCTCCAGGCGGGGGGCACAGGCCCGACCTACCACGGCATCCAGCTCCGCCTGCACTTTGGCTGGACAGATGTTTGTGAGACACGCTATCCAGACCCAGAGTTAAACCCCCCCACCCCAGCTTCTCATATTGGGTATCTACAGCTCACAGACCTGCCACCTCTGGGTACTTGAGCAGAATGAGGAGCCCATAGCGCAGGGTGGTGCTAGTGGTCTCCGTGCCACCAAAGAAAAGGTTGTGTGTGGTCATCACCAGGGTTTCCTCCTGGAAATGACTTTCTGGGTCCTGCTGTTCCTGTGGGCACAGATGAGTGCTGTCATGTGTCAGATATCTGCTGGTGGGCCCTGTGGATAGGGTTTAGGATAGCTGGGGCCAGCACCTTATCCATCTGATCAAGGAAGCAATCAATGAAGTCCCGGGGCTCCCCAAACTGTCTTGTCTCCTGATGCTGCTGGATTTGCTCAGAAATGAAGACTCGAAGCTCTTCAAAGTTTCGGAAGATTTGATGATGGGGGCCAGGAAGCCAGTCCAGGAGGGAGGGGAAAATGTTGTACATCTGGGGAGACAGGGCTCAATAGGGCTTTGGACAAGGCCTCTAGGCTTTCGTTTCCCTTGAGGGGAGATTGGACCAGGACTTTGATGTTAGTAGATTTCTAGAACTCTTCCAAGAATCTAAGACTCCCATTCTAATGATCCATTGTAGGTAAGGCTATGTGCATACTCTCTCACCTCACCCCACCTGGAACTCATGATTCGAAAATTGTCATGGAAGAGCTCCAGGAGCCTCAGGAACTCTGGATCCCCATAGCCATAGTGCTTTCCAAAGACAACGGAACAGATAACGTTGGATACAGCATTATCCAGTAGCTGGCGGGGGTCGAACGGGGTTCCTGGAGTTGGATGGGAAGAACCATGTGTAATAACTCTGGTGCAACCACCAGCTAGCTCCTTGGGCCTACAGGAGCTCCTTGAACTTGCTCTACCCAAACCTTTTCTTAGCCTTCTTGGCAGTCCATTGGCCACCCCCATTCCCAGGCCCTTCTGCTTTTCCTGTCAGGCCCCACCAATGGTAGCTTGAAATTCTCCAAGCAGACAAGCCGCCTCCTCCAGGATGTGCTCCTCAATGGATCGTGTACCCATCCCAAACTCCTTGAGCGCTCCAAGTGCAAAATTGCGCAGTGTTCGCCAGCGTGGTCCGTTGGAAAACGCTATGCCTAAGGTGAAGACAGAAAAGGGGGAGTGGCTGGGCATGATGCAGTTTGTAATCCCAAAGACTCAGAAAACCAAAGCAGGTGGATCACAATTTCGAGACCAGCCTGAGCAACTTATTGAGAACCTTATTCAAAATTTTAAAAAGGGATGGGGATGAAGCTCAGTGGTAGAGTGCCCCTTGCGTTCAATCTCCAGTACTACAAAAAAGGGGAGTGGGGATGGTGGTGGCGGCCACGCTCCATCTAGGCGCGCCCTGTCACTAGCTACTAGGCCCCTTTTGGGGCCTCCAACTTGAGGATAATCCTACTTCCTCATAATACTTCATGGTTCCCCCACTCCTCCCTATATTGGAATCGAACCCAGAGCCTCATGTATTTGACTTCCCGCCTTGGCCTCCTGAGTGGCTGGGATTCCAGGCGAGCGTCACAGCGCTGATTAAAAAATAAATAAACAAATTATATATATATCTTTATTTATTTTTATGTGGTGCTGAGGATCGAATCCAGTGCCTCGCATGTGTGATGCAAACGCTCTGCCACTGAGCCACAACCCCAGCCCGCAGCACCGATTTTTGTGGTGCTAGGTATGGAACCCAAGGCCTCACAGACACTAGAAGAGCACTCTACACTGAGCTACACCGCCAGGTCTTGCTTTGATTCTGTATCAGACCACTCAGTTGTCAACCTTATGGGCCCTATTTACATATTGATCCCACCTGGATCCTTGATCTGGGTTTGCTCTTTTAAATTTTAACTCGTGGGGCTGGGGATGTGGCTCAAGCGGTAGCACGCTCAGCACCACATACAAACAAAGATGTTGTGTCTGCCGAAAAATTTAAAAAACTAAATAAAATTCTCTCTCTCTAAAAAAAAAAAAAAAGAAAGAAAGAATGGATAGGATTTGAACAAAAATCCTGGAGAGAGGCCTGGGAATATAGTTTTTTTCTTTTTTTTTAATAAATAAATAAATTTTGACTCGTTGCCTCTTCTCTCCTATTGGCATGAGGAACCTAGATCGGGCCCCTGCGTGTGCCCCACCCTGTCTGCACTGTTGTGGTTACCATCGTTCTCTATTGGCCCCGCCCCAATTGCCCGGTTCCATCCTTTATCCACCCAAACTGGCTGGTCCAGGTCTTTACTTCTACCCCTTGGGCCTCACCGTTTCCGCGTGTGAAGCGTTGGAAGACCGGCATGGCTTCTCGGCCAGAGAAGGTATCCGCCTGTAGCACCAATGCATCCCGCAGCGCTTCATAGCCACACAGCACCACGGCAGGGCGCGGGCCCAGCCACACAGTGAACACTGGACCCCAGCTGCGGGAGAGCTGCGGGGAATCAGTGCTCAGCGAGACCTGCTCCAGGCTCCTGATCCTCCCCCTCCACCAAGACCCCAGAGCCCCCATCTCTCTCCCTCAGACCCAGAAGTCCCCATTTCAACCCCTCATTCCGCGGGTCGAGGAGTTCAGCTCCCTAGCTCCCAACTTCCTCCTCCCTCGGATCCAAGAGTCCAGGTCCCCAACCCTTCAGCTGTCTTCATTCAGCCAACCAGGAGTTGTAACCCTCAATCCCACCTCCAAGAATCCAGAATTCTGTTTCACCACCCGCCGTCGGGCTACCTTCATGAGAGCACGGTCCAGGCCTCCGGACTCCAGCTGCAACAAGTTCCCCAGCAATCCAAGCGGCCTGGGCCCGGGGGTAAGCCCCTCCCTATATGAACTCGGTGGACGCCCCAACCCCACCAGGCCAGCGCCAGCACCAGGAGTGATAAGAGCAACGTTGCAACTCCAGTGATCAGCATGCCTGAGACCTTTGCCGCCTGCACCTGCCTCAGATCCTTCGCTGCTATTAGGTTGACTTGTTATTAGGTTGATTGGCGGTGGGAGGGGCAAGTGTCTGCTGAGAGACAATCCCAGAAAAAACTGAATTAGGACTTGGGACAGGCTGTTCCAGAATGTGGCCCACCTTCC
Organism: Urocitellus parryii; assembly: GCF_045843805.1. Taxonomy (NCBI): domain Eukaryota; kingdom Metazoa; phylum Chordata; class Mammalia; order Rodentia; family Sciuridae; genus Urocitellus; species Urocitellus parryii. The sequence continues at coordinate 12,867,922 of NC_135545.1, read as the reverse complement.
CACCCTTCCTGATCTTGCCAGATCCAGCCTTCCTTCCTGGCACAGGGCCCAGACCTGGGTGGAGTAAAATGGGCAAGCCTGCAGAGGCTGAGCCCTGGAGTTTTTTTCTGGGATTGTCTCTCAGCAGCTGCTCTTTCTAAAGATTTTCCAATCCCCAGTCTCCACTCCACTTCCACCCCCAGCCCTAGCACTAGCTCTTCTGTGTCCTGGCTCCTGCTGATATGTGTCTCTTTGACTTTTTTTTTTTTTTTTTTTTTTTTAATGTGGTGCTGGGGATTGAACCCACGGCCTCATGTATAGGAGGCAAGCACTTGTACAACTGAGTCACACCCCCGCTTCCCCATTTAATGTCAGTCTGCCATTCTCATTCAAAACAACTGACCAAGTGCACCCTCTCGAGCCCCTGTCACCTTTGGGTCCATCTTACTTGGCCTGTAGATGTGTACTCCTCAATCCCCTGACCACCTCTGGACCAGTGTCCCAAATGCTGTACACGGTACCTCTTGTTGCTAAATACACTCTTGAATCCAAAATATGTCTCTAAAACCATGCTTGGCCATGTGTCCATTGACCTGACACTCCTTTACCTTGTGCCTGTGATTTTCAAGGACTTACTCTTGAGCCTTTGTCACTTCCATAGCTCTTGGAACCCAGTATGTTGCACGGGTCTCCTTTGCATTTGACTCCTCCAACCTCATGGTGCCCATCAGCCTGGAACTTCTGTGCCTATCATTGTGACTTCTGGGTGCCTTTTCATATGGCGACCCCTTGGTACCCCTACCTATGTCCTGCTCAATATTCCTGCCATCGTGATTCTCAAAGCTCTGGCCCCCAAATGTCCTGTGACACTGCTGCTGTGCTCCTTGGTGTCCAGTCCCCCAAATCCCTCAGCAGACATTACTGTTTGAGGTCAGGCCATGACAGCAGGCAAACTGAACCTACATCTTCCCCTGTGCTTGGGTGGCACAGGCTGGAGGGGTCTGACTCCAGCCTGACGAGTCAGGGAGTCAGGGGTGGGAGTGGGGGTTGAATTAGGACTTGGGACAGGCTGTTCCAGAATGTGGCCCACCTTCCCACCCCTCCCGGTCTTGCCAGATCCAGCCTTCCTGCCTGGCACAGGGCCCAGACCTGGGTGGAGTTAAATGGGGGAAGTCTGCAGAGGCTGAGCCTGGAGTTTTTTTCTGGGATTGTCTCTCAGCATCTCTATTTTTGTTTCATTTCTCAGTATCTCCCTCAGTCTGTCTGTTCCCCTGTTCATCTTTCACTCTTTCTGCCTCTATCTCCCTCTCTGTCCCTGCTCGTCTCGTCTCTATTTATGTCTGTGAGCTCTCTCTCTTTCCAGTGTTTGTCTATCTCTCTCTCTGTAGCTCTCTGTCTCTACCTGGCAGGGGCTGAGGGGCAGGACCCCTTCTCAGAGGTGCTAACCCCACTAATGGCTGGGGTGCATCTGCATGCAGTAAAGTCCATGATGGGTCCTCTGTGTTAGGGTCAGAGCCTTTTCTCTACCCTCTTGATTTTCTTCCAATTCTGTAGGGTTGCCCCTGGAATCCCAGCTCTTTAAGAGAGGGATTCCATCTTGTTCACTTCTGTGCCCTAAAATAGTGCTCAGTGGTGAAGGCGATCCCCCACTCACTGTCTTGACAGGGTCACAGTGAGAAAAAGTGTTGGCAAAGCCGCTCTCCCACTGTCTTGACAGGGTCACAGTGAGGATGAATGCTGGCAAAGCCACGCTGGTTGGTGGGTAACCGAAACCATGAGACCCTTTTTTATGTAATTGGGACTTTGCATTTTCATGCTTATGTTTCTCACAGGAGGCATGAGTATGTTAAATGCCAAACAAATCAAATTTCAGATGGCTAGAACAGAACAGGTAGTTCATGCCTTGGAGGCTGTTCTACTACCCCTCAGCATATCAAGGACAAAGTAAAAGGCTATTCTTCTATCTTAGTACATTGTGGACAAACCTAATAACGGACAACAATCAATCCTCTGATAGGTCATGAGAACTAGTGCACCTTGACTGAGAAACAAACTCTTTGAGAACTAGTATACCTTGACTGAGAAACAAAGAAACTCTTTGAGAAAGCACCTCAACCAGTTTTATGAGAATAAATTTAGGAATTAATTAAAATAGCTTTATAAGACACAGTTTTAGAATAATGTTAGAAATATTATTTTATTTAGATTCTTAAGTTTAGAAATTCTTAAGTCTTTAGTTGTATAGGTTTCTGATATGTTTTAAGGATGATTCATAAACTTTAGGATATTTTAAATATAAGATTTAAAGGGACTTTTTTAGATGTGAATTTTAGATTAAAAATAAAGTACAAGTGTACTTTAGGTTAATGATTGGTTAGGAGACTTAGAGTCTGGTTACGTAGTTTGGCATTAGTTAATAAGAAAATAACATATCTTGGGGAAAATAGTAAATCTTGGGAAAATCTGAAGGATGTAAATTGGTGACATGTTTTATTGATGATTCTGTACTTTTGATGATTGTATGGCTGGGGGTCATATCCTGGAAGGATGTAGATTGGTGTGCTCTCAATCATGGTTAAGGAAATGTCATGTCTTGGCAAAGTTTTAAATTATATAATTAATGACGTATTGTGAATCTATAATGATGAGAAAAATTGTAATAAAAGGGGGACCCAGAGAAAGCTGCTTTAGCTCTCTCTCTGAAGATTGCTCCTGTCTCATCTTTTCGCTGACGCCACTCATCCTTCAGGACTCCCTGGACCCCGCTGGGGCAGGACCCCGGCAGCTCAGAACATACTAGGTGCCCTGGAAATGTGTTGATTTGTCTTAATTTCTGTTTTAGAATTTCTTGTCCTCCCTCTCCCCGGGTATCTGACTCTCTTTCTGCTTAGTGCCTCTCTTTGTCTTCCTCTCACTTTCTCTGTCTCACTCCCAGTCTTTGTTTTTCAGGGTTTTTCTCCATCTTTTCAGTAACTCCATGTGTTTCTCTTTGCTGGTTCTCCATCGGCGGGAGAGATCTGACTCTCTCCATCTTTCCCTGTGTTTTTGTCCCTGGTTGGGCCCTGGGGCAGGCTCTATGGTTCACCTGTGTGGATTAAAGGGCTGATGTCACATGTGGGTCTATGATGTGTTCAGCACAACCTGTCTCAACTTCTGGATGACCTCTGATTGTAAGATCTTTCTTTTTTCCAGTAGTGGGGATTAAAACCAGGGCCCTGTACACACTAGGAAAGCACTCTCACCTCTGAATGACTTTTGGGGAAATATCATTCAGAGTAGGGCCTTCTAGATTCTGTCTTCATCTGGCTCAATGAAGTTTGTGATGCAAGAAAAACTTTAATTCAGCTTAAATAGGTTTGACTATTATAAAGATAATTTTCTAGGAAATGATACAAAAAGCCCAGAAAGGGCACATCACAGAACAAATTCTTTGGGTCCAAGACATACAATTCCCATCCCTAATGTCTTTCTTTGGGTGCAGGTCGGTTTAAAATAAGAAAAGTGAGTTACTGGCAGGTAAGCAGGCCAGACAGAGGGTGACAGAGAGGGAACAACAAACCAACGGTGAAAGAAAACTGGCACAGGGCTGATCACACAGACACTCACCAAGGACAGAGGCAGAAGCAGATTTATTGTGGGGCCCCTGACAGGCTGCTTGGCCAGAGAGAGAAAGAGCAGCAACAACTCCCTCTTGAGGATTACCTTTTATAGATCAGAATCATGGCCGCCCCTTAGGGGCCGGTTTAGCCCTTGCGATTGGCATAGCAAGCATCGAAGGCAAGTTACTGTTTCTTGGGAACAGAGATGGGCAAGTATTTATCTCTCAAGGAGAGGACAGAGACCAGCAAGTCTTTATCTCTCAAGGAGACAATAGAGACCGGCAAGTTTCTATTCCTTGAGACTAAGAACAGTATTCATAAAGTCGGGGTGGGGAAAGGAAGATGGCTGTGGTTATGCCAACAAACCGAGCAACTCGTCGGCGCGGGCCTGGCGCTTACAGGCTAATCGTGAAGGGCCGAGACGTCAGCGCTCCAGCAGGCGGAGCTGGAAAGGCCGTGGCAAATTACCCAGACCTGACCCCAACGGGGTCAGGTCGATGTCCTCGGGTTCCCCCAGCGGCTGCAACGAGAAGCTCTGTAGGATGGCAGTGAGGTAGAGGAAGAGCTCCATGCGTGCCAGCGATTCGCCGAGACACAGTCGGCGCCCTGGGAAGGGTGGGGAAGGAGCAGTGAGATAAAGGGGGCGAGGGGCTGCGTCCCCAATTTTTTGAGGAAAACATGAGGACACGAAGATAATGACTGGGGACATCAAAGACCTATGCAGCTAAAAGTTTGGGAAGGATGCCTTAAGTAAACTTCAGAACAGAATGAGTCAGCCAATGCAAGTGCAGCCTCCTGGGTTCAGATCCTGCTCTGTTAAGGCTGGTCTTGTGCTCTTGGAATGCCGCAATTTCTGGGTATTTGAAATGGGGATGATACTTGTAGCTTAGGAAGTTGTTGTGAAAGGTAAGTATAGGTATAGCAGTGAGAACATAATGCTCAATGTAAACAAAACCAAAAGCAAGCAAACAAAAACCCTTAATGTAATTCTAACCATGTACCATGCGCTCTCCAAGCTTTATACTATTCTTAATTAACTTAATCCTCCCAACAACTCCAAGGGGTGGGTCTTAATATTATCTGCATTTTATAGAAGTGGAAATTGAGGGGCTGGGGATATAGCTTAGTTGGTAGAGTGCTTGCCTTGCATGCACAAGGCCCTGGGTTCAATCCCCAGCATCAAAAGAATAAAAAAGGGAAACTTGAAAATTGAGGCAAAGAAGTTCATAACATAACCAAGGTCACACAGCTAGGAGGTGAGTGGAGCTGGGGTGCAAACCCTGTGCAATCTGGCTGCAGAATTCAGTCATTACCCTTACAACTATTCTCAGAGGCAGCAACTGGCACACAGTAGGTACTGTGGTAATTTATCTATTATGACCCTCCTCCCGTTTTTCCTGTTACTGAGTAAAGGAGTGCCCCCCCACCCCAAGCAGGGTAACGAAAAACTGGAACCATTTCAACCGCGCCACCTAGTGGAAAGTCTGACAAATGACCACTCCCAAATTAAATTAATAATCTCCCCACCTCCCGAAACAAAGAGAATGTCTACCTGCCTATAGACGCGGAGTGTTTTTTTTTTTTTTTTTTTTTGTGCTGGGGATTGAACCCATGTTGTGCATGTGAGGCAAGCACTCTACCAACTGAGCTATAGCCCCAGCCCCAGAAGCAGAGTTAAGGGAAGGAATAAGTATGTATGTCTGTGCAGCCAAGTCTGAGGATGGGGTGGATAAAGAAGTGAGAGGCTTTGAAGAGCTTAATTAGGACTAGGGTTTAAAAGACTGTGGCCCTCACCAGCTGAAAAGGGCATGAAGGCAGGGCTCTTCTTGAAAGACTGATTGGCATCTAGGAAATGTTCGGGATTGAATTCCTGGGGTTTCAGGAACTGGCTGGGGTCATAGTGCACCGTGTTAAGGAGGGTGATGATATCTGTGCCCTGTGTGGGGAAAGGAGAAAGTGGAGTTAGTGGTATAAAAGAGCTGAGAGGTTTCCAAATTAGAGGTCCTGGGGACTGGAAAAAGGGGTGGAAGAGGGCATAGGACCCCATCTGGGGTTTTCAGTGATGTCTGCGAGAGGCTGTGTTGCTGGGGTCTGAGAAAGGAAGGAGCATCCCACCCTCCCTCGCCCTCCTTGTGAAAGCAGATGAGGGATTTCTGGGAAGCAAAACGTCTCAGAGGGCAGTATTTGGCTACAGGGGGGAACCTCAGGATGAAGCCCTATATTCTGGAGATTTTTGGGGGGACCTTTACCGGGGATTGAACTCAGGGGCACTCGGCCACTGAGCCACATCCCCAGCCCTATTTTGTAGTATATTTAGAGACAGGGTCTCACTGAGTTGCTTAGCGTCTCGAAGCTGCTGAGGCTGGCTTTGAACTCGCGATCCTCCTGCCTCAGCCTCCCAAACCGCTGGGATTACAGGTGTATGCCACCGCGCCCGGCAATACTTGGGAGATTCTTGAGATGGGTCTTGTGGTAGGGAAGGGGTGTGAGGTTCAGGAAGGGGTCTTGTCCGCTATGATGTGCGATGGGGGGTGCCTGGGAAGGGGCTGAAGTCTGGATTTATAATCTCAAATATCTGTTGCTAGGGCTCGTGATGCCAGTTGCTAAGGTTTGGGGAGTTCCCTGCCAGGGACTAAGGTACCCCTTGCTGGTTGCAAGAATAAGATGCTTCTTCCTAGGTTGCCCAAGATCCTTTGCCAGGTGCCCAGCACACCTCAGGTATCAGGAAGCCGCGGAAGGCCGTGTCCCGAATGACGCGGTGGGGCAAGTTCATTGGGATAACATCTGCGAAACGCTGCACCTCGTGTATCACCGCATCTGTGTACGGCATGGCTGCGCGGTCCTCCAGGGTGGGCAGCCGGGAGCGTCCCACCACGCGGTCAATCTCCTCCTGCACGCGGGCTGGAGGTGGAGAAGGAAGACAGCGGAGGGTATCGGTAGGCGAGACTCAGCTGGGAACTGGCGCGAGTCGGCTCCAATCCTCCCATCGCGAGCCCCGCCCACTGCCGAGGGGCGTGTAAAGATCAGCCAGATCTTCAGGGCGGGGGGTGGGTGGCAAAACTTTGGTTTGGCGCCAGGGCTCCCGAGAGTGAGATTATGTGGTCAGGGCTTCAGGGATCCCAGTAGCTCAGGTCCCTGATGAGATTTCGGAAGAGGTGACAAGGACCTGAATGACTGATTGTTGGATCCAGTGGGCCACGGGCTGGAGATCAGGGGCGGGGACACATCATCCAGAGGAGGGGCTTGAGGAGGTGGAACGGCGGAAGGTGCTATGTGGGCAGGTCAGTCTGTGTAGGAGGGGTTGGGGTCTGGGGCAAGCCAAGTGGCTGGAGCTGGGGGAGTGGCTCTGGGTGGGACTTCAAGGAAGAGCTCTGGGGCTGGATGCGAGCGGTGCAGGCAGGGTCATGACTCTGCGGGAGGGATCTGGAGGAGGATTGGGCACGCTGTGTGGACCCTAAGGGGTATTGTGGTTGGGGTCGAGCTATGTGTGAGTTTGGTTTTCCCACCTAGACTCTGACCGACCCTCTGGAACGGGCCGGTTGGCTCGACGGCGCGGTGTGGGCAGGTCTCAGGGCTAGGTAGCTGCGGGCGCACCTTGAATTTTGGGGTATTTCATGAGGGCGAGGAAGGCGTGGCGCAGCGTGGTGCCCACTGTCTCTGTGCCTCCGAAGAGCAGGTTTTGTGTGGTCATCAACAGGGTGTCCATATGGAAGTGGCTCAGCGGGTTCTCTTTCTCCTACCCGGGTTGAGCGGTGGGGATATGAACCGGGACCAGATGCGTATTGTGGACTCAAAGTCCGAGTGACCCGTTCACCCCAGACTTGCGCAACTGATACTGGGTGCCAGTTCGGTCCCTCCTCTGTTTAACTTCCTTTCCTCAGGGGAGCTGGGGAGCGTGGAATGGCGGGGTAGGGAAAAATCTCTGCCGCAGGGCGGACAAATAACATTTTAGCACTTTAACAATCACTACAAGAGCTGATAATTGGTGGTGGCTCCGGGCAACAACCCTGAGCAGCCAGGTGCCCCAGCTTCTCCCGGGGAAACTCCCCCAGTCCTGCCCAATCTGGGATCTCTGTGAGTTTGAGACAGGAGCAGCAGGAGGCATTCAGGTCAGGCCAGAGGTGGAATTTCCGGGCAGAGTTTACCTGTGCTATTTTGGTGAGGAAGCAATCTATGAAGTCCCGGGGAGAGTTGGGGTCTAGGGTGGCCTGGTGTTCGCGGACGCTGCAGGAGATGAGATCTCTCAGGTTCCCGAAGTTCTGGAAGATGCGTTGGTGCGGCCCAGGCACCCAGTCCAGGAGGCTCGGGAAGAGGTTGTACAGCTGGAGAGCGGGCAGAGTTGGAGGGGCTTGGAAGAGCAGACAGGGTATGTGTTCGGGGCTAAGTAGGGTAAGGCAAATGAATTCGGAAGGCAAGGACGGGGCATTGAAGGGCAATCGAGTTCTGGAGAGGCTGGAGGGGAGTGGGACGGAGGGGCAGGGGAAGGGGGCTGGGTGCCTTCTTGAATCGTGTAACTTGGAGGCAGGGTCAGAAGGAAAGCGCATGACCAGTCAGGACCTACTGACGTCTTATCCCCAGGTACCCCTAAACCCTGTGGACCACGCCCCCTCCCGTCCCCCGCTGCCACTCTGTTTCCCGCAGAACTCAGTCTTGCTGACCTCGCCCCAGGGGCTGCTCATGATTTGAAAGTTGTCGTTGATGACTTGGATGATGGTGAGCAGACGCTCATCGTCGTAGTCGAAACGTTTGCCGAAGATCACCGAACAGATAATGTTGGACACCGAGCGGCTCAGCATAAACAGGGGGTTGAAGGGCTCACCTGAGGTCGAGGGGTGGAATGGGTCAGGGGCCCAGCTCTGGGGACTCAAACGCACCAGACCATGGTGCAGCAGACACAGCTCTAATTTGCTTAGCATCTGACCCGACCATGATACCGTCTTGCAGCCTAACACCTCAAGTACTTCATAATGCAACAGCTAGCATAGAACCCACAACATCCTGCAGTTCCGCATCCACTTCAATACTCAGCAACAGAACAGGCTATTCCCGGTGACAGTACACCACACACACAATACAGCACAGTGCAATCATCAGGCATCACAGAAAACATAGACACTGCCATAAAACACCCAGTAAATACAACCACAATACATGCCAACACACACAACTACACATAGCAATTTAGAAACTACACACAGCCCACTCAGAAACATTCCAAGACATGGTAACAATATACTTAAACACATAATACCAGCTCACAGCTAAATCTTCCTTTGACACAATGCACAACAATAAAACACAGCAACCCAGCAGACAGTAGAGAACACAGGATGTGACATCACAACACACATAACCAGGCAACCGAAGAGATGACACACCATGCACACCAACACGACATCTTTGGCAGCACAGCAGATAATACTGCAATACCACATATCAATCATAGCATGATAACACTACAATCTTATCCAGAAATAACCCAAAGAATCACACCTAACACCCCACAATCCAACAACCAGACTACAGAAAACATTATACAAGCAGCACATTTCAACAAAGCAGCCAAGACACAATAGGACAGGCCAGAAAACCAGGGCTGGGATTAGATAGACTTAGTTTGAAACTGGCTTCTTAGTCTTTATGTGACCTGGGCCAACTGATTCCTGTTTCTGAGCCTCAATTTTCACATCTATACAATGGGCTCAATGACAGTCCTCATGGGGTTGTTATAAGTTAGTGACTGGGAAGTCCTTAGTTAAGGTCTGGCCCAATATGAGGCTGTTACAAACTGTGGTGCTATGATGGATTGACTAATGACTACCCCAAAGATGTCCACATTCCTGTTCCTAGAATCTGAGAATGGAAATTTACTTTACTTGGAAAAAAAAAAAAAAGACTTTTTTTTTTTTTTTTTTGTACTGGGAATTGAATCCAGGGCAGTTTATTACTGAGCCAAATCCCAGCCCTTTTAATTTTGAGACAGAACCTTGCTAAGTTGCAGAGGCTGACCTGACTCAGCCACCCAAGTCACTTGGATTACAGGTGGGCACCACTGCACCATAAATTAAGGATTTTGCAGCCATAAATTAAGGATTTTGAGATGAGAAGATGACTCTGGATTGCCCAGGTGGGCCCAATGTTATTATCAGGCTCCTTAGAAGAGGAAAGTAGGTGCATTTAAATAAATAAGGGTTATGTAATAAGAGAGAGATTGGAAGCTGCTACTACCTTTTATGGCTTTGAATATAGAGGAAGGTCCTAGTAATGCAGAAACTAGAAAAGGCCAGGACACGAATGGTATCCAAAACCTTCTCAAGCCCTGCTGCACTGTCTACTTCAGACTTACAGAAATATAAGAGAATGAATATGTATTGTTTTAAGCCACTACATTTGTGGCAATTTTTTACAGCAGCAATAAGAAATTAATATGGAGCTGGGCATGGGTGGCCCACCCAATATTTCTAGCAACTCAGGAGGCTGAGACAGGAGGATCATGAGTTCAAAGCCAGCCTCAGCAATTTAGTGAGTCCCTAAGCAATTTAGCAAGACCCTGTCTCTAAATAAAATATAAAAAAGGTCTGGGAATGTGACTCAGTGGTTAAGTGCCCCTGGGTCAAGCCCTGATACCAAAAAAAGAAGAGAGAAATTAATATGTCCTTAGCTAAAGTTCTAGCCTGGAGCAGGAGGAGAGAGGAGGACAAGACAGGGCAGAAGAGAAGGTAGACATGAGCAAAGCAAGATATCTGTGTGCACAGAAATGTCACAGTGGAACCCATCAAGATGTACAATGAGTGTGTTAATAATTGTAATAAAATAAATTAATAAGGCAGCTATTGTGATTTCACTTACATTGTATCATTTAATTCCTTAACTATCACCTGCCACATTATTATTTTTGCCCAAAACCAGTAAGACTTGGAAATCAGGGTAGAGGGCTATTTAGCAATCTGTGCCTCAGTTTTCTCTCCTGCAAAATGGGGCTGATTACAGGACCTGCTTCCTAAGTTTGACTGATTTTTTTTTTGTACTGAGGATTGACCCTCGTAATATTTTACCTCTGAACTATATTTCCAGCCCTTTAAATTAAAAAAAGTTTTGGCACTAGGGATTGACCCCAGGGACATTTATCACTAAGTCCTTGGCCTTTTTTTTTTTTTTTTTGGTATTTTTTATTTTCAGGGAGGTTCTTACTAAATTGCTTAGGACCTTGATAAAGTTGCTGAGGCTGGCCTTGAACTTGTGATTCTCTTGGCTCAGCCTCCCAAGTCTCTGGGGATACAGGTGTGCAACACTGCACTTGACTTTTAAAAAGTTTTGAGACAGAGCCTCACTGGATTGTGCAGGCTGGTCTTGAACTTGAAATCCTCCTGTCTCAGCCTCCCTCACAAGAAACTGGGATTACATTTGTGAACATTGCACTTGGCCCCTTGACTGATTTTTCAAAGAGATATTCAAAGTTCTTGCAAAAGTCCTGGCATATGGTGGGCATTGTGTTAGTGTTGGTTATTTATGTTATTTTATTTATTTATGTATCTTTTTGTGGTGCCGGGATCAACCCAGGGCATGCTTGACAAGTGTGCTATGGCATCTCCAGATCTCTGTTTTTTTTTTTTTTTTTTTTTTTTTTTTTTAGTAACTTTGTTTCATAGGTCAGAGGCGTCAGCCTGGGTTTCTATACCAACTCACTCTCTGGGCATGTGACTTAACCTTTCTGGGCCTCTTCTTCTTCACTTGGAATAACACTGATTTTGTATGGTTGCTGGTGGGTGAAGCACAGAAAGAGTTATCACAATGCTTGGTATCCAGTAAGCACTCAATAAATGACATTAGCTTATTGAATATGGACTCAAGTGTCAGACATAGATTTAAATCCTGACTCCTCGGCTTACTGGCTTGGTTACTCCAAGGTACTTGCTTAACTGCTCTGTGCCTCTATTTCCTCATATGCAAAATGGATTATTCTAAAGCTTACGGGGGCTCATGTGTCAAAATGTGCTAGCATACAGCTCTGTAGGTGAGTTCTTAAGAATGTCATCATCAGCTGGGTGTGGTGGTGCATTCCCAGCAGCTCAGGAGGCTGAGGAAGGGGGATTGCATTCAAACCAGCCTCAGCAAAAGTGAGGCATAAAGCAACTCAGTGAGACCCTGTCTTTAAATTACATAAAATACAAAAAAAGGGCTGGGGATGTGGCTCAGTGGCTTGAGTTCAATCCATGGTACCCACCTCCCCACCAAAAGAATGTCATCATCATCGTCGTCTACCAGGATTATACAAACCGGGCTCAGGAATACCATTATACCTAGAGGAACACAGAGCCACAAGCAGACCCACCTCCAGTGGGCACCATGCTCATTGTGGGCCAAGTGAAGGAGCTCTGGGTTCACATCATGCTCTGGTACCTGGCGGCCCTGCCCACTCGTGATGGATGGGAACTGGGAGTGCAGACTGCATTCAGGGACCCTGACCTTCAGTTTTCCGCAGTTCCTCCAGCAGGAAGCCGCCTTCCTCCAGGATCCGCTCCTCAATGCTCCTCTTCCCCATCCCGAAGTTCCGCAGAATCTGGACAGAGAACCTTCTCAGGACCTTCCATCGTTCGCCATTGGAGAAGGCGATGCCTGGGGAGAAGAGGAAGGGCCAGCTCCACTGGTAACTCATCTCCAAGACAACGGTCAGCAGACCCCTTCCTGATGTTTGGAATTTCCCCTGCCCCTTCCAGCCAGCCCTCCCTGACCCTTCAGGCTGGGTCAGGTGCCTCCCTTGAACTTCCATGGGCTCTGGGCTTGCCTCTCCATGGTCTTGATCTCTCTACCTCTGTTTCCCTCTTTAAGGGATCTGGTCCCTTTGGGGGACCAGTGACAGCACTGTCTGTTGATGAGGTCATCTTTTTCATTGAACTGGGAGGGAAGGATGAGGGCCCGTGTTAGTCAGCAGTGTGACCTTGACATTGCCCAGTGCAGATCCTGTTACATGGGTAGTGCTGGGATTGCTTACTGCTCATTGAATGTGCAAATACGAGAGTTAAGCAAGAACAGTAAACCCCAGGGCACCAGGAACATCCCAGAATGAGCCTGAACTCTGGGTCCCTGCCCTGTTCTTGTAAGTCCTCTGGTCTTCCTAGAACACTCTACCCCTGGTCTTCTTCTGACTCTTCATCTTCATCGTTCGGATCTCAGGTTTTGGTTCCTTTCCTCCAGGAAGCCTTCCCTGGCTCCTCTCTCCCTGGTCAGGTCAGGTACTTACTTCTGGCCTCCCCAGCTCCCAGGCTGCCCTGATCCCTGCCCTGAGCACTCTGGGATGTCATAGTCTAGTGATGGCCTGTGTTGCCTACTGATCTGGAAGCTGCAAGAGGATAAGGACTTGGATTTTTTCCCCCTTTATCTCTGATTTCTCTTACATACCAGAGAACTAGATGTAAAGAAGAAAGAGAGAGGGACTGGGGCTGGGGCTCAGGGGAAACACTCTTGCCCCGCATGAGTGAGGCACTGGGTTTGGTCCTCAGCACCACATAAAAATAAATAAATAAAAAAAATAAATTCAAGGTATTGTGTTCTTGAATTTCACTTACAGTGTATCATTTAATTCTTTAACTATCACCTGCCACATTATTATAATTTTTACCCAAAGCCAGTAAGACTTGGAAATCAGAGTAGAGGGCTATTTAGCATTCTGTGCCTCGGTTTTCTCTCCTGCAAATGGGGCTGATTAAAAAAATACACATTTTTTAAAAAAAAGTCTATCAAAAACTAAAAAAAATTAAAAAAGGAGAGAGAGAAACCCTATAGTATATTTCTTTGCATTGTATTCATTGTCTCATTGATTCTTTGTAACAATCTTTTCTTTGTAGCCGACTGAGGGTCAGAGAAGGGAGGCCATTTGTCCAAGACTTGTACTCAACTAGTAAGTAGCAGAACCCTGATGTCCTGTTCTGTGCTGTGTATTGTCTGATTGCTTGTTGGCTATTTTTTAGTAACAAATGGTGTATGCATTCAGAAGTTTTCTGTACAGAAGCAGTAAGATGACTTTCTCAAGTGCCCTGTCTGCCACCTCCTTGCATCTGGTATACCTTGACAGGTGAATTTATAAGATCAAGCCCAGGCTGGGTGCAGTGGTGCACGCCTGGAATCCCAGTGGCTCAGGAGGCTAAGGCAGGAGAACTGCAGGTTTAAAGCCAGCCTCTGCAACTTAAGGAGGCTCTAAGCAACTTAGTGAGAACTTGTGTCAAAAGAAAAAATAAAAAGGGCTGGGGTTGTGGTTCAGTGGTTAACCTGGGTTCAATCCCTGGTTTTAAAAAAAAATCAAGCCCAGGGAAGGGGAATGAAGAGTAGAAAGTGTATTTAATACATGGTAGTTGAACTTTATCAGAGCTCTCTGATTCCAAGTTTGGGTCATCTGGGATTCATCCTGTGCAGGGGGGAGCTTTAGGCATTCTTTAGGGGGAGTGTAGTAGAGGATGCAAGCCTCCAGGACCCCTCCTCAATTGGAGAAGCTTCCCCCCTCATTTATAGTGCCTTGTCACATAGTTTCCTTTGTTGGGGGTAGTAACTTGGGGATTGAACTCAGGGGCACTCTACCACTAGCCACATCCCCAGCCCTATTTTATATTTTATTTAGAGACAGCGTCTCACTGAGTTGTTCAGGGCCTCTCTAAACTGCTGAGGCTGGCTTTGAACTCATGATTCTCCTGCTAAACTGCTGGGATTACAGGTATGCACCACTGTGCCTGGCTAGTTTCCTTAAAAGAATTTTTTTTTCCTTACTGTTTTTGGTTCTGGGAATTGAATCTGGGGGTGCTTAACTACTGAGCAACATCCCCAACCCTTTTTTTTTTAAAGACAAGATCTTGCTAAGTTTGCTTGGGGCCTCACTAAGTTTCTGAGGCTGGCTTTGAACTTTCGATCTTCCTGTCTCAGACTCCCGAGTCACTAGGATTATAGGTCGTATCACCATGCCCAGCACATAGAGATTTTTGTTTAAAAAGGAGATTGAAAACTATAAACATAGGTGATTTCAAAGCCTAAGGAGGACAGAACATTGACACAGGAGAGGTTTGGAGAAAATAGTGTAGGTTGCTGGTTAGGAGGGGACAGAGCTGAGCATGGGTTGGAATGAAGGTGACAATGGTATATGAGGGGAGATTATGAGACTGATGATAAATTGGGTTTGAGGCTGGTGATGGAGATGGAGTTGGGGGAAATGAGAAGGACCAGTAGATGAGTCATGAGTTAGAGCTTGGGGTCAGGTAGATCTGTGATGGGGTTGGTTTTGGTGATGGTAGAGGGATGAAGGTTAAGAATGGAGACAGGGGATGGGGGTTAATGGGGATTGGGACTGGGATAAATTGGATCCGGGGGACTGGGCCCAGATGACTTGGCTGCTTGACTGGTTGGAAACTAGGTGATGTGGTCTGAATAGAGGTAGGGATTTGGATGAGAATGGGGTTGGCTTAGATGAACATGGGCATTGGTATGGAGATATAATTCAAGATGGTGGAGGGATTTGGAGGTGGGGAAGGTGGGACAAACTTCACCCTAAAGAAGGACTGCCTGGCTCCATCCTACTTGGGGTCATCAGTGAGATCCGTGACCCTGAGTGTCACTAAGATTAGGATCAGAGTCGTGCACTCTTATTTCTTCCCTAAATGTGGAAGAGTTGGGAGGAGAGGAGGAGACGGGAAGCAGGCTTACCATTGCCCTTAGTGAAGTTGAAGAAAACAGGGTATTCGCCTCGGCCGCTGAACTCCTCCCCTTGATCCACAAGGGCTTCCTTCACAGCTTCGTACCCGCTGAGGACTACCACCCGCCTGGGCCCCAGGTACACTGTGTATACGGAGCCATACTTCTTGCTCAGCTGGGGCAGAAAGCAGAGGTTATGGGAGGCTCTAGGGCCACGGAACCCCCTCCGCCCACGGCAGGCCTCTGCACCTTGGTGAGGGAGGTCAGCAAGTCTTGGGAGCGAAGCTGCAGCAGGTTTCCCAGGAGCGGGAGGGGTCTGGGTCCGGGGGGCAGTTTCCCTTTGCCTCTTGAGCTGTGGGTCAGGAAGAGGCAGACGAGAGCCAGGAGCAGGAGCAGGACGGCTGTGCTCATACTGTCCATGGTGGAGGCAGCCACGGATGTCCGGAGGGCAGGGCTAGGGAGAGAGTGGGGTCCCTTCACTCTTCATCTCCTTCTGGAATTTTCCTCCCCCAAATCCTGGAAATGGGGGCAAGTAGAGAAAAGACAGGAAGAAGAAAGAGAGCTAGGGAGAGATGGAGGGATGAAGACGGAGAAAGAAAGGGGATGAAGATGGGCATGGAGACACAAAATATATAGACAGACGACAGACAGACAATAGATAACAGATGGCAAGAGAGACAGAGGCAGAGACAAGAGATATAGAGACAGAGACCGAGATACCGAGAGATACACACAGGTAGTGAGGGACACAGAAAAACAGAGAGTAATATCTTTATATCCTTAGATGTCTATCTATCATCTATCTATTTATCAATCATCTATCTGTCAAGATTCTCTCACAGGAGACAGTGCTAATGATAGAGACACACAGAGACACAAATCAAGGCACAGAGTCAGGCAGAGAGAACATCACAGACAGGGGCTGACGCAGACTAGAGAAAGAGGCAGAACTGGAGAGGCACAGAGAGACCAGGTGAAAAGACAGAGTTGTGCACTCACTGGCTGACACAGGTGGAGGCTGCAGGATAGAAACAGGGGGAGGGAGGGGCACTCAGAAGAGAGAGCAACAGGCACAGGGACACGTGCACACACACACCCGTGGACTCCCTAGAGGTCCCAGTGTCCCCTACTCAGGGCCCTTTACCTGTTGTGGGACAGCTGAAGTGTGTTCTGGAGCTCTGGTTGTGCTTGGAGAAGCTGCTCTTAAGTTGCCTCTGTTCACACCCCTCCTTTGCTCCACCCCCTTCCCTGGTCCTCGGGGTGAGGTGGACCTTCCCATCTTTCCACCTTCCCACCTTTTCACTCTACCCTTCACATGGCCCCTGGGCTCCCGGCCAGTGGGTGGGGGCTGCACCTTGGGAACCCTCCTCCTCCTGCGGGGACCTCTGGCCCCAGGCTGACCTCAGCTTCCCTCATTGTGGCCTGAGGTGGTTGTTTGCCCTGGAATGGAGCAAGGGTTCCCTTCTGGGGCCAGGAGGGGTGGGGCGAGGTTGCGGGGCTTTGGCAAAATGATGGGCCTGAGTCCCTCTGGCATTTTGGGTGCTTGGTTCTGTTTCTCTGGGTTCAAGTCCAACTCTGGCACTGACTGGTGGTGAGCCATTGGGCCAACACCTTACCTTCTCTGGAGTTTTCTCAGGTCTGGGGGTGGGGTCTATTTTTTATAGCTCTCCCCCCCCCCCCAGTTCTCCATCTCTTAGGTTTTCTCTCTGAGATGGTGCATGTCTCACTTTGCCGTTGTCTCTAAGATCTCTGCCACCGTGTCTTTTTGTCTCAGTGTCCCGGTCTCTATTCCCTCTCCCTGTGTGCCTCTGGGTCCCTGGCTTCCCATCTTTCTTTCTTACCTCATCTCTTTCTCGATTAGTAAGTCCCTCTCCCGTCTCTCCCGTGGTGTCTTTCTCTCATGCTTCCGTGACTCGGACTGCAGCCAGGGTGACTGAAGCCAGGATGGAGTTGAAGGACAGTTAGAGGGACGGGCAGCTGGGAGCCACAGGGAGGAAGGCCTCAGACTTGAATGACTGGCCTCCCCCTTCTCTCCTCCAAGTTCATGTACCGTCTTCCTGCCCTTCTCGGCTCCTCTGAGCCATGTCTATTCTTGGCTCCTGTCTTAGAAACTGGCCCTCGTTACCCAACTTCTGTTCATGTCAGAAGGGCAGATTGTCAAAAGCTGAGCTGGGGTGGGGTGGGAGAAAGAGGCCAGGGGTCTGGGAGTCCCAGTGGAGGTGTGGGTGGCTCCCTGGGCCTCTGGGTGTGCACAGAATCTGCTGTTCCTATGGGGTGGGGGAGGAAGTGCTAGGAGGGCCTGGGGAATTTGACACCCTGGTCCCAGGCACAGGGTGAGATGCTATGCGGGCAATGCTATTGTTCAAGTCCAGGACAGGCCGGTTAGGGCAGGTTCTGGGAGAGGCGTGAAGGCTTGGTTATGGAATTACACACCTTCAATTTCCCTTGGCATCACCTCTGACTTCTGAGAAGGGTGCAGGGCTGGATCTATTCCAGCCCCACGAACAGCTTTTCCCTGACCCTGGAGCTGGGCTGAGAGGTGCCTAATGAAACTGCCTCATTGGGGAACCCAGGAACTCACCAGAAGGAGATTTTTGGGGGGCTTTCAGTTCTTAGAGTCTGACTTGCTCCCTGCTACAGAGGGAATGGGGCCAAGGAGGAGTGTAATGCAGTTGACATCTGGGGCCTGATAATTCAAGTGGGAGGCTGTGTCCTGCAGGGTCGCGTGTTTAGCACCATCCCTGGCTTCCGGAAGCCCTTTCACCAACTCTCTCTCAAGCTGTGGCAATTAAAAATGGCTCCCGACATTATTGAATGTCCCTTTAGGGGAGAAAATGAACCCAGTTGAAAACAATTGTTATACTAGACCCCAACAAAGCAGACCCAAAGGTGGCTCTTTTTTTCCCCCAGAAGATTTTATCCATTTTAATTTTATTTTTGTGATTTATGCAGAGTACTTTATTTGGAAATACTTTTTTAAAAGTATAGATTTTAGTTGTAGGTGGACACAAATCATTTATTTTATTTTTAACCTGGTGCTGAGGCTGGAACCCAGTGCGTAACATGTGCCAGGTGAGCGCTCCATCCTTGAGCTACAGCCCCACGCTCTTTATTTTTTTATTTTTGAGAGAGAGAGAGAGAGAGAGAGAATTTTTAAATTTTTTTTTTTTTTTTTTTTTTTTAGTTTTTGGTGGATACATCTTTGTTGGTATGTGGTGCTGAGGATCGAACCCGGGCCGCACGCATGCCAGGTGAGTGCGCTACCGCTTGAGCCACATCCCCAGCCCCCGACGCTCTTTATTTGGATCTTGATTCTAGAGGCTGGGAAGCCCAAGAACATGGCATTTGGCATCAGCTGATGAGGTTTTCTTTTTATTGGTGCATTATAATCATGCATTGTGGGGGTTGTTGTTATATATTCACACATGTATGCAATATAAAGATATAATTGGGTCAAAATCGATTCCCAGTATTTTCCCTTTTCCTCTCCTTCTTCCTCTTACTGGTCCCCTTCCTCCATCCTTTGGGTCTCCCTCTTATTTTCGTGAGATCACCTCTTCACCTCCTACTGATTTTTTTCTCCTTTTTCCTCTCTAGTTTCCAGATATGAGTGAAAACCTAGGACCCTTGACTTTCTGAGTTTGGCTTAGTTTGCTTAACACAATTCTCTAAAGTTGCATCCTTTTTCCAGCAAATAATATTATTTCATTCTTCTTTATGACTGAATAAAACTCCGTTGTGCATACATTCCACATTTTCCTTAACCCATTCATCCATTGGTGGACACTTAGGCTGGTTCCATGTTTGACTATTGTGAATTGTGCTGCCATAAACCTGGGTATGCATACTATATACTATAGTATGTTGACGTCAATTCTTTTATTTTTTATTTTTTAGTTGTAGTTGAACACAATACCTTTATTTTATTAATTTATTTTTATGTGGTGCTGAGGATCAAACCCAGGGTCTCGCACGTGCAAGGCGAGCACTCTACTGCTGAGCCACAATCCCAGCCCTAATTCTTTTTTTTAAAAATACTTTTTAGTTATACATGGACACAATGTCTTTATTTTGTTTATTTTTATGTGGTGCTGAAGATCAAACCCAGATGCCTCACATGTGCAAGGCAAACACTCTGCACTGAGCCACAACCCAAGCCCGACTTTAATTCTTTATGATTATACTAAGGAGTGGTCTAGCTGGGTCATATGGCGTTTCCATTCCTAATCTTTTGAGGAGCCTCCATACTGACTTCCACTGTGGTTGTACTAATTTATAATCCCACCAACAATGTAAAAGTGTTCCTCTTCTCCATATCCTCTACCTTATTTATTACTGTTTGTATTCTTTTTCAAATACCTTTATTTTATTTGTTTATTTTTGTCTGTGGTGCTGGAGATCAAACCCAGTGCCCCATGTGTGCAAGCTCTCTATCACTGAGCCACAACCTCAGACCTTATTGTTTGTATTCTTAATGGCTGCCATTCATCTGGAGTGAGATTAAAATCTCACTATTATTTTGATTTGCTTTTTCCTAACTGCAAACTATGTTGAATATTTTTTCATATATTTGTTGACCATTTGTATTTTTTCTTTTCTTTTTTTTTAAGAGAGAGAGAGAAAGAGAGAGAGAGAGAATTTTTTAATATATTTTTTTTTTTTAGTTTTCAGTGGACACAACATCTTTGTTTGTCTGTGGTGCTGAGGATCTAACCCGGGCCACACGCATGCCAGGCGAGAGCGCTACTGCTTGAGCCACATCCCCAGCCCCTGTATTTTTTCTTTGGAAAAATTTTTGTTTGCTTCATTTTACCATTTATTAATTGGATTACTTATTTTTGCTATTGAGGATTATTATTATTATTATTATTATTATTATTATTATTATTATTATTTTGGTACTGGGGATTGAATCCAGCAGTGCCTAAACTCTGAGCCACATACCCAGCCCTTTTTATTTTTTATTGAGACAAGATCTCACAAACTTGCTTAGAGCTTCACTAAATTGCTGAGGCTGTCTTTGAACTTTCAACCCTCCTGCCTCAGCCTCCTGAGCTGCTGGGATTTACAGGTGTGTGCCACCACACCCAGCAAATTTTTTGAGTTCTTTTTATACTCTGGATATCAATTCTCTGTCAAAAAAGTAGCTAACAAAGATTCTCTCCCATTATGGAGGTTCTGTCTTCACATTCTTGTTTTCTTTCCTAAGTAGAAGCTTTTAAATTTGATGCCATCCCATTTATTAACTCCTGATATTATTTCCTGAGTTTTAGGGGTCCCATAGAGAAATTCTTTGCCTGTCTAATTCCTAGGTCTTTGATCCATTTGAGTTGACTGTTAGGGATCAAGTCTTATTCTTCTGCATATGGACTAGCTTCCCCAGGACTGTTAAAAAGCCTTTTTTTCCCCCTCCAACATATGTTTTTGGTGCTTTCCCTCAGACTCTTCTTGGCCCCTCAACTCTTACGCCTCTAAAAGGCTCTCCTCTCACCTCCCTCGTTGTTGATGATCCCATTTCTTATTTCTCAGAGATAATAGCAGCAATCCATCAATCTGTCTCACCCCACCGCTGTGCTGGCCTCCTACCAGCATCTGGGTGACGTATGAGGCCTTTCTTATAGTTTCCACCTTGACGGAGCCCCTCCCTGCTCAAACCCCACCCCACCAACCAGAGGACTTTCTTCCCTTGACTTTTCTTATGCTTTGTGTGGATGAGTTATTGTCTGTGTATATTCTTTTGGAGGTAGAATGTACATTATGATGAAATACATAAACCTTAAGCAAACACTTCCTGAATTTTGAGTGCATATGTGTATGTAGTTCAAATCCCTAGGAAGATAATAGAATTCTATAGATTGACTGTATCATCATTTTTTATTTTCATTTTACCTGTGAGTGGGATTTTTTTTTTCCAGTTTTTGGCCCTAAGCTGCTCTGAACAGCCTTCTACAGATCCTTCTGAAATTGTGCATTTAGTTTTTTTTTTTTTTTTTTTTTTGGTACAAAGTAGAATTATTGGATGACAAGTTATGTTTTAGCCTTAGGAGAGCCTGAGTAGGGGTCTACCAGCTGCTCTGCTTTCCTTCTATGGTCCTGGAAAAGCACCCCCTCACTGTGACTCCACCAGCTGCATGTTTTTATGGCAGCTCCAAGTTCAAGCTGGGGCTTTGAGCATTCCAAGACACTGGTAAAATCTGGGCACTTAGCTTGTTGCCCAAACACTGACAGAATCTGGTTGAGGCTCTGAGCCAATTTGCTGAAACCGTCAGATAAACTCCACACACTGACCCCAAGGAGTCACACAGGAGTCAGAGTATGGAATACCTGAGGATAT
Organism: Urocitellus parryii; assembly: GCF_045843805.1. NCBI lineage: Eukaryota > Metazoa > Chordata > Mammalia > Rodentia > Sciuridae > Urocitellus > Urocitellus parryii. The sequence continues at coordinate 12,846,337 of NC_135545.1, read as the reverse complement.
CTAAGGAGGACATCTTTCTCTTGCTGTCCTTGATGAGGGCACGGTAGCCCACTCTGTAAGTAAGTTCCCCTAATGCATGCTTTGGACGGATCCCCTGTCTTTGGAATCTTGACCACCTGTATTGGATGGTTTAGGGCATTGCCTGGTGGGAACACTCCTTTGCCCCTCTTCTGGGGTGACTCCATCAGTAGTTGGGGGGGGGTGGGGATGAGATAACTGATGTAGATAGCAGGATGCCAAAGAAAGGAACTGGGGAAAGGAGGAATGGGCCAGAGAGACCTGGGGAGGCTGCAGGGCCTATGTGGGGGCTCTGTGACCTGCTTGCTAGATGACTGCAGGCTGCCTGAGGAATGTGGAGGTGCTCCAAGCACCACAGCAGGCTTGACAGATGCTCATCTGGTGGCTGAGAGAGAGGTGCTCAAGTTAAAGGGAGAAGTAGTATTTCTTCTAAAAGAATTTTACCTGCAATGTTGGCTGTAGCTCTTTGGCATGGAAATGCTTCGACCATGAAAAAACAGACAAACCATTATCAAAACATATTTGTATCCTTGGGATGGGGATAGTTGGATAAAGTCTATTGGTGTACTTCAAAGGTCCTTGTGAGCTATGTCATCATGGCTTACCAGGATTATGTTTAGGACATTTGGCATTTTAAATATGCCTTCTGAGCAATTCCTGGAAAGGGCTTCCAGTAATACTGTTAACCCTAAGCAATCATTTGGTCTGGGTTCCAATGAATGACGTCATGTATTTTTTTTTTTTTTGTACCAGGGATTGCACCCAGGGGCACTTAACCACCAAGCCACATCCCCAGCTTTTTATGTATTTTATTTAGAGACAGAGCTCACTGAGTTGCTTAGGGCCTCATTAAGTTGCCGAGGCTGGCTTTGAACTCGAGATCTTCCTGCCTCAGCTTCCCAAGCTGGGATTATAGGTGTGTGCCACTGCACTGGGCATGGTATAAATTATATATATATTTTTGTGGTACTGGGGATTGGACCCAGGCATTGTGCATGTGAGGTAAGCACTCTGCCAACTGAGCTATATCCCCAGCTCTCATGTATGTTTTGATGAAGGTTGTTTGTGTCCCTCTGAGAGGACAGGTCAGCCCTTTGGGCCATACCAGATGTCTTTTCCTTTGGGGAAAAAAATATCTACCCTTGACTTGCCCAGTGCTTTTATTCCTTTTCTGAGGCTGCTGCCTGAGCCCCCCTTTAGCAGATCCTGTAAGGAGGGCTGAAACTGGTAACTGCTTTACAGAAAAACCAAAAGACTTGTAATCCCAGGGGCTCGGGAGGTTGAGGCAGGAGGATTGCAGGTTCAAAGCCAGCCTCAGCAATAATGAGGCGCTAAGCAACTCAGTGAGACCTTGTCTCTAAATAAAGTACAAAAAAGGCTGGGGATGTGATTGAGTGTCCCTGAGTTCAATCCCCAGTACCAAAAAACAAAAAACAAAAACAAACAACAAACAAACAAATAAACAACCCCCCCAAAGAGTTAGATGTGGGCCTCAGGGTCACCTTTTTAGCAGAGTTATCAACAAAATGATTAACTGTGTTTTCTGGTATGTCTGATTTGGAATGTCCAAGGAAATTTTATGGTGCTCAGAGTTTTTGTCTCCTAAAGAGTTACTAATGTTCTAAAACTCATTGGTTGTTTTTAATAGATTGTTCATAGAGGTTAAAAATCCTTGCTGTTTCTATAATGTTCTGAAATCATGTGGCTGTACCAAAAGCCTATCTGCTATCTGTATAATGTTAGCAGATTTTGCTTTTGCCAACTGACATGCCTTGTGAGAGCCAGCCATTCAGCCCTTTGAACTGATTGGGTTTCTGGGAGAGGGGTACTTTCAATTATTTCTTTCAAAGGGACAATGGCATATCCTGTACCATCCTTAAGATCAAGCCCATTGGTGAACCAAATTATCTTAGCATTATCTATAGGCATCTCTTGTAAATCCTATCTTGGAATGAGAAGTTGGTTAGTCAGAGTAATACGGTCACGTGGAGTCTCATCAGAAGGCAAGGCTGAGAGTTTCAGGGTTAAGGCCAGCTGTTAAGGACAGATGGCAACATCAGAAGATGACAGGAGGTTTCACAGGAGGCTGCTCAGCTGACAGAGAAGTGCTGGGTCTGCTGAGAATCGGGAGGGCTTCTGCTCAGTGGGGAACATCAATGGTTAAGGGCGACCCCATGGCCAATTCCTGAGTGGCTTTAAGGGGCCTGTGGAGGCTGAGGTAGCTCTCATGCATGGGAGTGGATCCCTAGAAACAGTATCCAGTTGTTGACTATAGAATCCTATTGGTCTATTTTGACCTCTGTGCTTTTGGGCTAGGACCCCAGATATTTCCCTTTTGCTCATGTACAATAGAAAGAATTGCAGTTTATAGCTGAGGTGCCCTATTCCTGGAGTGTTCACAATATTTTATTTTTTTTTCTTAAATCCGTGACACTACAGAGTGGTCTCCTGGAGTCCATTCAAGGGGATCAGGTTGTTTCTTTCCCCCAACCCCCAGTACCAGGAATAGAACATGGGTGCTTTACCTCTGAGCGACATCCCCAGCTCTTTTTAATTTTTATTTTGATAGAGGGTCTCACTAAATTGCCCACATTGGCCTTGAACTTTTCATCCTCCAGCTTCAATCTCCCAAATCACTGGGATTACAGGTATGTGCCATCTTGGCTAGCCCAGGTTGTCCCGTTTTGAAAAGGGAATACAGTAGTTTAGCCATTAAGAAAAAATTAGGAATCAGGTTTCTGTAATATCCAATTGGTTTAAAAAACCTAAGAGGGCCAGTCGTGGTGGCTCAGGCCTGTAATCCCAGTGACTAGGGCGGCTGAGGCAGGAGGATCACATGTCTGAGGCCAGCCTCAGCAATTTAGTGAGGCCCTAAGCAACTCAGCAAGACCCTGTCTCTCAAGAAGATAAAAAAGAAACTGGGGATATGGCTCAGTGGTTAAATGCCCCTGGGTTCAATCCCTGGTACCAAACACAAAAACAACCCAAGGGGTTGTTTGTTTACTTTTGGGGTTGGGAAAACTAAACTTCCTTCCTTAATTGTGTCTGGATTAATGAAGACAGTTTGCTGGAATCAAACCCATCATAGAGGAATATATTAAACAGAGACTAACAATCCCATCCACTAGGCCCTGTTGCACCCCTGTTCTCCATGTTAAAAAGTCAAATAGCAGAGATGATATTTTGTTGAAGATTTGAGAGCAATTAGCAACATTGTCTATACCCCAGCACCCAGTATAGACCTTGGATCCTCTTATCTGTCATCCCCAAAGACAGCAAGCCATTGGCAGCAGGCGATCTACAGAGAGCCTCTTCAGCAACCTGAGGGGCCCAGGTAGCCAGGGCATCCTTGATTTTACTCTGGATAGCTCTGCAAGGTCAGGACTGTACCCACAACTTCTCTCACTTAAAGATCCATGCTCTTGGAACACGTGTGTGACCTTCTCCTCTATTTACCTCTCTAGAGGACAGCCTCCATGTGTTATGGCATTTAGCATTAAAGGGACACAAGCGCTCCTGAGATAAACTTCAGTTGTACCAGACTCAAGTCAAATATTCGGAACATGTACTATCTTCAGAAAGGGAATTGATTCATCTAGACAGAACTAAGGAGAAAGTTTAAGTTTTCCCAACCCCCCAAACAAAGAAATAAGCCTGGAGTTTTTCAGACTAGCTGGATATTACAGAAACTTGATTCCTAACTTTTCCTTAGTGGCTCAACCACTGTATTCCCTTTTCAAAATGGGACAACCTGGGCTGGCCATGGTGGCACACACTGTAATCCCAGTGACTCCGGAGGCAGAGGCAGGAGGATCTCAAGTTCAAGGCCAGCCTGGGCAACTTAGTAAGACCCTGTCTCAGAAAATAAAAAGGGCTGTGGATATATTCAAGGGTAGAGCATCCCTGGGTCAACCCCCAATACTGAAAAGAAAAAAAAAAAAAACACAACCTGACACCTGACCCTCTTGAATGGATTATAGGAGACCACTCTACAATATCTCAGATTTAAGAAAAAAAATTTTTTACTGGGCATGGTGGCACATGCTTGTAATCTCAGTGGCTCAGGAGGCTGAGGCAGGATGACTGCAATTACAAAGCCAGCCTCAGCAACTTAGTGAGGCTGTAAGTAACCTATCGAGACCCTGTCCCCAAATAAAAAATAAAGAGGACTGAGGATGTGGCTGAGTGGTTCAGCGCCCTTGGGTTCAAACCTGGCACCAAAAGAAAAAAAAATCTTGTTAACACCCCAGCAATAGGACAACTCAGCTATAAATTGCAATTCTCCCTATTTGTGTGTGAACAAAAGGAAACTGCGTTGAAGGCATACTGTTTAAGACTAAGAAGGACTTTGGACAGATGAACTCCTCTCTTAGTTGGGGGCCGCTGAGTGAATTCTCCCACTATCTGTAAAAGATTGGAACTGCAAATGATCTGTCAAGTACCATCTTCTGACATTTTGACAGAAGCTCTTGGACATGGAGAGCAGTCTGAGGAAGGGATCTTTTCTGTGGCTCATAGTTTAATTCTAGGTGCTTTGTTTGCTGTCCTGCTTGTTCAAGATTTAAAAACATTTCTCCTTTTGAGAGAGGGAGATCTTGCATTACGAATCTCTAAAAAAGTCTCTTCCAAGGAGAGGTGTCCTGGGGAAGGAGCCAGCAGAAAGGAGTGGGGGGCCACAAGGGGCCCTGCTTGGAATGTCATGGGCTGAGATTTACAAATGGTTATTGGGTGATTAGAGACCCCACCATGGGAATAGTTTCAGTACTTGGAGGAAGGGGACGTTTTAAGGTGGTGGGGTGGAGAACAGAGTGGCTGTTAGAGTCTGTTTTTTAACAAACGTGTCAATGTCTTCTAAGGTATAAGGAGAAGACAGAGACTTCCCTTTTTATTTATTTATTTATTTATTTGATTTTAGGAAGTCCCCTTTAGATCCCTGGGCACCCTGGGGTGTTTTAAAGGGCTGTGATGGTGGGAGAAGGGACTTTAGCTGTGTTTGCCCTGGCTGCTATTTAAGCCAACAGCTGTCCTTCTTAAAGTAGCAAAGGTGTTTGCACTAAAAGCAGCCTCTCCCTTTGATTTATGTCCCTTGGAAAGGACAGGAGATTTAGCCTGACGTAAATTGTTGGAGTTTACAAATTCATAATCCGAATGGCTTGTTTCTTTGCTATCTTTGGAGGGTTGTACAAAGTCTGTCAGCCAGATGAACAAGACAGGGTTTTTTCCAGTGGCCCAGTTTAATGCTGTCACTTTACAAGTGTAGCAAGTTCTTGGTCTAGCTCGTTTAAGAAGGTGGTATTAAAAAGAGAGATGTTGTGAGTGTTTGGAAATTTATGCCTCGCACTCCTGAAGAGTATTTAAAGGCCTTTTGAAATAGTTACGAACAGATTCATCAGGTCCTTGAGCACACCACTAAATTAAAAAAAAAAATTAGGTGTTGATGGACCTTTATTTTATTCATTTATTTATATGTGGTGCTGAGAATCGAACTCCGTGCCTTACACATGCTAGGCAAGTGCTCTACCACTGAGCCACAACCCCCAACCCCACACTACTGAATTTTAATCCAATCAACTACTTTAGGAAAAATTTGAGGAGTGACCTGGTAAAGAGTCTGGGCTAGATCTTGGGCTTCAATTCAATCCTTGGGTGTATATTTATTAAAATCCTCCCGTAGGATTTACCTATTTAGCTTTTCCATTTAGCCATTCATTTGCTCTGTCTTCAGTTACCAGCATAGGAACAAAGTAATAAAGGTCAGAGAAACTCCCTCCATGGGTCTGTATTACCGGATTAAATTCTTTAGCTCTCTCTGTTGGGGTGTGTAACAGCACTGGGGAATTCTTTAGTATGCCCTGAGCTCAGCTTTTGTCCAAGGAGTACACACAATAGGAGCTTCCCCTCAGCTATTACCAGCTTGACTTTGAAAAGCTCTGCAGGGATGGAGGAATCAGGGGCATCTTTGATTCTGGGTGTGGTGGTGCAGGCCTGTAATCCCCCGCAGCTCTGAAGCCTGAGACAGGGGATCTCAAGTTCAAAGTCAGCCACAGCAACTTAGCGAGGCCCAAAGCAACTTAGTAAGATTCTGTCTCAAAATAAAAAATGAAAAGGGCTGGGGATGTGGCTTGGTGGTAAAACACCCCTGGGTGCAACCCCCAGGACCAGGAAAAAAAAAAAAAGGGGAGGGGGCATCTTTGAGTTGTCCTTCAAGACATTATTGGGTGGACAAGACTGTTAGGGTGGGTTTGGTGGTGGAATGTGGGATCCAGAGATGACAGTATTGGTGGAAGTTTAGGGGGAGAAGGCAAAGAAGCTGCAAAACAGAGGGGCACAGCAGGGCAGATGGAAGAGGAGGAGACTGGGTGGTAGGAGGAAGGGGCAGGCTATGAGGTGCCCCAGATGAAGGGGACAGAGGGAATGCTAAGGCCCCAGAATATCTCTTTAACTCGGAAATAGTCTCAATTATTTTTTGATTCTCCTGCTTGGAGAGAGAGGAAATTTTATCTGCTCTGGGTTTTGAAGCTTCTAAGTACAACTGCAAGTAACACTCCAATTCAATTTGTGTGGTTATAAAGTCTCATTTCTCTGGATTGTGCATGCAAATAAACAAACTTGGGGAGATAAAAAATCCCCTGTTTTGGCCCACTGTAATTTTAAATTGTCCCAGGTTATTTGGGTCCCTCTCCCTATGATTTTGCAGGAAGAAACCCTGTAGGTGTTATGCGTAAGACCAGTAGTTTCTGGGGGGCCAGGCTGGTCCTCACATCACTCCTCAAATTTTTCCTAAAGTAATTGATTGGATTAAAATTCAGTGGTGTGGGGCTGGGGTTGTGGCTCAGTGGTAAAGCACTTGCCTAGCATGTGTAAGGCATGGGGTTTGATTCTCAGTACCACATATAAATAAATGAATAAAATAAAAGTCCATCAACACCTAAAAATTTTGTTTTAGTTTGATGCATCACAAGTTTTATTTTTTTAGTTGTAGTTGGACACAATACCTTTATTTATTTTTTATGTGGTGCTGAGGATCAAACCCAGTGCCTCACATGTGCTAGGCAAGCGCTCCACTGCCTCCAACCCATATCACAAGTTTTAAAACAGTAAGTACCTTAGTTCATCAATGCCCACAACCTGAATATCCTCTTGGGAGTTGCAAGTCAGCCTTTTACCCAAACGTTCTGCTGTAGAGGTAGACTCTCTAACCTAATAGAATAGCCCTAGAAAGCCCTATCAAATATAGAAATCTAGACTGGGAGGTCCAGATCCAAGAGGAATTTCCTGCTGCATTCAGAGACATCTGGGGAGCTGGAGAGACTGAGAGTCTTAGCTGGCTCCAAGTGGGGTCACTCTGGATCCTGCTGACTACATTGAGAATCTAAACCTTTTAGAGAAACTGAGACACAAATTGATTGAGAAATAGAGGGGGCTGGGGATGTTGCTCAGTGGTAGAGTACTTGCCTAGCATGCATAAGGCCCTCGGTTTGATCCCCAGCACCACAAAATGAAACAAACAAACAACAACAACAAATCCAGTGAAGTTTATCTGGGCTGATAAAGAGTTGCAACTTGGAAGACACAAATTTCAGGTAGGCTGAAATGTCCTCTGGGGTCTTTCAGATTTAAAACAAGTTTTAAAGGGCAAATATTACAAATGGGGAAGAGGATTACATCAGTTATTATTTTTTATTTGATTAGTGCATTATATTTATGCGTAATAGTTGGGTTTATTTTGACAAACTCATACAGGCACGGAAGTTGATTTACTCCATTTCAGTCTCCAGAGCCTCACCTCCCCCTCTCCCGACCCCCCCATTCTTCCTCTGGCATTTATTTATTTATTTATTTATTTATTTATTTATTTATGGTACTGGGGGGTCAAACTCAGGGGTTCTTGACCCACATCCCCAGCCCTTTTTATTTTGAGACTGTTCTTGCTAAATTGCTCAGAGCCTTGCTAAGTTGCTGAGGTTGGCTTTGAATGTTTAATCCTCCTGCCTCAGCCTCCTGAGCCGTTAGGATTACAAGCGTGAACCACCATGCACATATAGAAATATGTGTTTGTATGTTTGTTTGTTTATTTATTTCTATATTTTTTGGTACTGTGGATTAAACCCAGATACTTGGGAAATTGAGGCAGGAGGATTGCTGGAGCTCAGGAGTTTTTTTTTTTTTTTTTTTGGTGTGGGGTGCTTAAGCATTGAATCATATCACTAGCCCTTTTATGTATTTTATTTGAGACAGAGTCTCACTGAGTTGCTTAGGGCCTTGCTAAGTTGCCGAGGCTGGCTTTGAACTTGCGATCCTCCTGCTTCAGCCTCCCAAGCCACTGGGATTACAGGCATAAATCATTATGCCCAGTGAGCCTGGGAGTTTAAAACTGAGCAACATAGTTAAACCCTGTCTCAAAACAAAAAACAAAAAAACGTGGCTGAGGTTGTGGCTCAGAGGTAAAGCACGTGCCTGGCATGTGTGAGGCACTGGGTTTGATTCTCAGCACCACATATAAATAAATAAAATAAAGATCCATTGACAACTAAAAAAAATATTAAAAAATAATTGAATCAATATGAATGGGATTGCAAAAGAATCAATACAATTTAATTATTTATACATATAGGGAAAAAAGTAATCTAATATAAAATAACAAAACTCAATATTTCATTATTACGGGACAAATATATATTTGTGTTTGAATCAAAATAAAGCAGTCAGGGGTTTGTCCCTGAATATAGATACATCATGAATGAGACCATTATAAATGCAGACCCCTGTGGGCGTGCCACGTGAGTAACATAAGCAACCATGAATGACTTTTATATTGCTGCCATTTTTTTTGTGGGGATGGGGTACTGGGGATTGAACTTGGGGGCACTCGACCACTGAGTCACATCCCCAGCCGTTTTTTGTATTTTGAGACAGGGTCTCACTGAATTGCTTAGTGCCTCCCTTTGGCTGAGGTTGGTTTGAACTTGCAATTCTTCCTGTGTCAGCCTCCGAGCCACTGGGATTACAGGCGTGTGCCACCATGCCCGGCTGCCATTTTTTCATTTGTTTTTGTATGCACGTATATTTTATTATTTTTTTCCTGCTATTCATTTTTGCAAAGGTGAATGATGCTTGAGAAAATTCCAAACAGAGCAAAACATGAATTTCTTTGCTTTTACACTGAAGCTGCATTGCAAATAAAAATCATTAAAAGAATGGACAAGGACAAAGAAATTCTTGGGAAAAGAAGGAAGTGAGAGGTGATGTGATGCTGGTGACTATCTGTGGGACTGGACTGTTTCCTCTAATGGAAACTAGAGCTCTCAGCACAGAAATGACAGGATGTACAACTTGCACAGGGTCAGAAATTTATTCAGAGGTACCTGGTTGCAGGTCCTCTTGGCCTGGTATTTTGGGGTGCCTCCTTTGCCTTTACCTGTTAGATTTTGATTTTCTCACAGGCTCAGTGCTGCTACCTGGGGATTTTTTGGGGTGCAGCAGCAGCTTCAGGTCTCAGGTGATGATTGGTTCCTGGGAACTGAAAAAAGTGACTTTCATCATTCTTGCTATTGTCCCAAAGGTGGCTCAAATTCTGGAAAGACTTGACAACTTGTGTAGGTTCTTAGTACACTGTCCTGGATCTGGAAAATGCTCTCTGCAGTGTAACTCTTAGTCCCAAAGTCCCAGGACACTTATTAAGTTGAACCTATGCAACCCCATTTTTTGTTAAGGTTTAGTGGTAAGAGACCTGGCCACTTGGAGTGACTTGCCTGAAATTCATTGGGGACATTATGTGGATGATATTTTGCCCATTTCTACATATTTAAGTATTTGGAAGAAAGTTACCCCGAAAGTCCTAAAGCATCTGCCATCCAAGATGGATGGGCAGCCCACAGAATGTCCTGGACAAGGGAGTACAATAAAATGATGGGTTTGGTCTGGGAGGATAAGACCTGACAGTGTGACTGGAAAGATACAGGCCTACCCATGACCTCAAATGGTTAAGGAAGAATAAAACTTTTCAGGTTTGCAATGCTTACAGCTAATATGAGGTACCCCAAACCATTATCTGTAATCAAGAAACACATTTCGTGTTTCTGTTTTTGACACCATCCCTGTCCCCCTCTATGAGCCCTTCTGGAGGGGTGGGCACAATAGGTCTGATATTTCTTATTAATTCTATTTTGGGCAAAAAAAAGGAGGGTCTTCCGTGGCAATTTCATCTACCTACAACCCAGAGACAGCAGGATTTACAGAGGGGAAAAATGACCTCTTAAAAGATCAGGGATCTCCCCATTGATGGATTGGGCTGTGGTTTAATGGAAACTGTATGTGCCTTGAACGAAGCTATGACTATGAAGGAAAGTCAGAACTTAGTTCCACGGGGGAAACTTGATTTTGTACTCCTTTCTCCTATAATATCTGGGCTGGGAACCCTGAGAGATTCTGGGGTAAATGGTTCCACAGAGCTGGATTCAGGCAAGAGGCCATCACTACCCTGGGCATGACCCTGCTTTTCTTATTGATAAAGGGTCCAGGGAGACGCTTTGGCCATGGCAGACAATGCCCCCCACCCACAGATGGATTTCACCCAGCTCTTCAATTTGGGGACAGAAGGGCTGGTACAGTCCTCCCAAGAAGATTCACATGATTGTTAAGATTATTGCAGAGGAGTGGAGAGGTATTGAATACCAGTTTTATTATACAAGGGGGACAAGGAGCTCCACTTTCCTATGCACTCTTTTTTTTTTATTGTTGGTCATTCAAAACATTACATAGTTCTTAATACATCATATTTCACAGTTTGATTCAAGTGGGTTATGAACTCCCAATTTTACCCCGTATACAGATTGCTGTATCACATCAGTTACCCTTCCATTGATTGACATATTGCCTTTCTAGTGTCTGATGTATTCTGCTGTCTGTCCTATTCTCTACTATCCCCCCTCCCCTCCCCTCCCCTCCCCTCCCCTCCCCTTTTCTCTCTCTACCCCTTCCACTGTAAATCATTTCTTCCATTTGTATTATCTTGTCTTACCCCTCCTTTCCTCTTATATGTCATTTTGTATAACCCTGAGGATCACCTTCCATTACCATGCGATTTCCCTTCTCACTTCCTTTCCCTCCCACCTCTCAACCCTGTTTAATGTAAATCTTCGTCTCAAGCTCTTCGTCCCTACCCTATCCTTGTTTCCTCCCCTTATATCAAAGGAGTCATTTGGTATTTGTTTTTTAAAGATTGACTAGCTTCACTTAGCATAATCTGCTCTAATGCCATCCATTTCCCTCCAAATTCTATGATTTTGTCATTTTTTAATGCAGAGTAATACTCCATTGTGTATAAATGCCACATTTTTTTTATCCATTCATCTATTGAAGGGCATCTAGGCTGATTCCACAATCTTGCTATCGTGAATTGTGCTACTATGAACATCGATGTAGCAGTGTCCCTGTAGCATGCTCTTATTAGGTCTTTGGGGAATAGACTGAGAAGGGGAATAGCTGGGTCAAATGGTGGTTCCATTCCCAGCTTTCCAAGAAATCTCCATACTGCTTTCCAAATTGGCTGCACCAATTTGCAGTCCCACCAGCAATGAACAAGAGTGCCCTTTTCCCCGTCCTATGCGCTCTTAATGAAATTTTGCCTCTTGCTAAATTGAGCTGCGTTCTCCTTTGCTGTTAAAACATTCCCACTAGAACTTGGATATCCATGGAGAAGATCTTGCTGGCCTGGGCCCATCACACAACTTGTCTGTAAGGCTGATCTCAAGTTTTCGTGACTCCCTGATTGACTGAGCCACTACTGGGCAATAACTGGATCTCTGCGCAAACCTGGATAAGGTACCCAGGGTCCCTTCTAAGCCCAATGTCAGTACATAATTACACTTAATGACGTAGGTTGGTTTGCCACAGTCTGGTCTCATGGATCAGGTATATACTAGTTTGCCCCACTTGGCACTAAGTAACTCTGTGGTCCCCTGGGTGGCTTGTATAGGGCACCTTTAGCTTCCTGTGAGTTATTCTAGAGCCTTTGACACCATCCCTGACCCCTCTATGAGCCCTTCTGGAGGGGCGGGCACAATAGGTCTGATATTTCTTATTAATTCTATCTGTGCCTCTGGGTCACTCATCGATCATGCAAAAGGTGGAAAGTCCTTCAGAGATTTGTCTCCACAACTGTGAGTGGCAGTGAGCCTGGTTTGGAGGCCTTGGACATTCAAAGAGCTGTAGAGAGGAAGGTTCTACAGAATCAGAGCGCTCTGGCCATGCTGACTGCTGTGTAAGGGGGAACCCGGGCCCTTCTGAAAACTGAATGTTGTGTATATATCCCAGATAAAAAAGCTGAAGTTAACCAATTCCTCTTTTATTTGTAAAAGCAGTTATAGTTAATTGATCCACAGGGGTGAGTGTGGGGTTGATTCCTGAGAGTCTACAGTAAAATGGTGGTTTTTGGTAGGTGTTTTTCATGGAAGCTCTGCTGGCAAACTTTTAGATATTGTGATTTCAGGTCTTGCACTGTGCACCTGTATTGACAGTAGGTGTGGGCTTTGTTTGCAGTGTTTCGTAAGATGGGGAAAAGAACTTTGCAAGCGACCCCACCCTTACTTGCCCCCTGGGATCATGGAGGAAGAGGTGGGCATGTGCAATTACAAAAGCCAGTCAGGGAAGTGGATGGAGGCTTCCTCGGTTTACCCTGCTTTCTCTCTTTCTTCTTTACTCCCCCGCCCTTTCTATCTTTTTGTCCTGGGGATGGAACCTAGGGGTTCGCGCATGCTAAGCTTGTGCTCTATCACTGTGCTGCACCCTGTCCCTTGCCCTGCTTTATTTCTGTGACCAAAAGTCAGAGTGCTTTGACTGCTCTGTGACCTGCCAGTGGAATGCTTTTTTCCTGGCTGGTTAGAGCCCAACCTGGGGCCTTAACACCCAGGCATTGATAAAAGAATTTAGAAAGTTGCCCAAAGCACGGAAAGAAACTGTCCCTGACCCTGAGCCAAAGTCCTTAAGCCTTTATACAAATGCTGTCTGTACATTGACACTCACTGTGACCCTGTTAGGTGCAGGGCAGGCTGAACTAAGTTGTTTGCTGGGTGGGCTGAACGAATGTTAGCTGCAGGATAACCCACACACTCAAACCCCACTCTGTCTGGTCCTTTATCACCTGTTTGCATCCTGAACACTCAACCCCACTGAAGGCTGAACACTTGACCCCCACCCGTTTGGTGCAACGGAAACCCACATCTTACCCCTACCTGGTCTGCTTGAAGGCAGAAGATGATACCCTTAGCAACTACTGTATGATCCAATCACTGTAAGGCAACAAGGCAGCTTGCAGACCCAGAGACACCATTAGACTTTAGCTATAAAAACTCCCTCCTGCCAGGGCCCCTCTCTCTTGCTTTTGTTCTCTCTCTCTCTCTCTCTCTCTCTCTCTCTCAAAACTCCCTCCTGCCGGCCCCTCTCTCTTGCTTTTGTTCTCTCTTGCTCTCTCACGCACGTGCTTTCACTCTCCCTCTCACCCTCTCTCTTGCTCTCTCTTTCTTCTCTCACTTTCTCTCTCTCTCTCTCTCTCTCTCTCTCTTTTCTCCTCCTTTTCACTGCTGCAATAAAGACCTCTTGGTCACTTTCCTTTCAGACCCACGTAGGTACAATATCCCTTTCTCTTGCTGTTGGTGGTGAGGACATCTTAGCTCATTTGTAAATGAGTTTCCTAAGAAGGCTTTGCAAGAATCGCCCTGGTATGGAGGGCTTCTTTCTTTGGAATCCGAATGGGCCCTATCTTGGGATGGTTTGGGGCACTCCTTATGGGAATCTCCCTTTGGCTGCCTTTGGGGCAGCTCCATCCACCAATTCCAAAGGGATAAAACATACTGCCAAACGGTTCTTCAAAGTGGCTTACCAATTTACAAGACCCTCTCCTGACCTGGTACCATCCTTTAGTTGCTGCTGAGTTCTCTCATCTTTTTTATTTATAAATCTTCTTTTTCTTTTTTTAAAATTTATATATGTATATATTTTTAGTTGTTGATGGACCTTTATTTTATTTATTTATTTATTTATATGTGGTGCTGAGAATTGAACCCAGTGCCTCACACACGCCAGGCAAGTGCTCTACCACTGAGCCAGTCCCAGCCCAGCTTTTTTCTTTTTTTTTTTTTTTAACATTTATTCTTAAGTTTTAGGTGGACACGATATCTTTATTTTACATTTATGTGGTGCTGAGGATCGAACCCAGTGCCTTGTGCATGCTAAGTGAGCGCTCACTCTACCACTGAGCCACAACCCCAGCCCCTCTTCAGCTTTTTTCTATTATATTTTCAAAGCCATACAAAGGCAGGAAAAAACTTAACAAATGCCCACGAACCAATCCATCCCTTATTTTTCAAGGTGCAACCGATCTGCTTTCATTTCTTCACCTACTTCTTCCCTGCCCTCCCCCACTTTTTTTTTGGTACTAGGGTTGAACCCAGGGATGCTTAACTACTAAGCCACATCCCCAGTGCTTTTTAACTTTTTAATTTGATTTTATTTATGAGACAGGGCCTCATTAAATTGCTGAGGCTGTTATGAAATTGTGATCTTCCTGCCTCAGCCTCCCAAGCCACTGGGATTACAGGTGTGCACCACAGGGCCAGGATACATCTTCACCATCTTAAAGTGTGCAGTTACATAGTGTTTATTACTGCACAGTGTGTACAGACAATCTCCAGAACTCTTTTTACTGTCAAAGCTGAAACTCAATACCCATCAAACACAGCTCCCATATCTCCTTCTTTGCAGCCCTTGGAAAACCGCCAGTCTACTTTCTGTCTTGATGAATTTGACTAAACGACGTTCCTTATAAAAGTAGATCATCAGTATTTGTGACTGATTATTTCACGTAGTGTAATGTCCTCAAGGTTTACCCACATTCTAGCCTGTATAGAATTTCTTTTGAAGGCTGAATCATATTGCATTGTATGTACATGACACAATTTGCTTACCTGTCATCTGCTGATAAGACACTTGGGCTGCTTCTGCCTGCTGGCTATTGTGAACAGTGCTACCATGAACATGGTATACACATACCTTCCTTTGAAACTATCACTGAAATATCCATCATCCACAAAAGTTTCCTCATGCTCCTTTTGTAATCCCTCCCTCAGCCACTTCTCCATGCTTTCCCCTACCCCGAGAAACCACAGATATGCTTTTTGTTGCTTGGTTTGCATTTTCTAGAGTTTTATGTAAATGAAGGTATACAGTAGGTACTCTCTCTTTGCTGTTGCTTGTTGTTGTTTTTCTTCTTCTCCTTCTCCTCCCCCTCCTCCTCCTCCTCCTCCTCCTCCTTCTTCTTCTTTTTTGATATCAGGGATTAAATCCAGGGATGCTTAACCACTGAGTCACATCCCCAGCCCTTTTAATTTTTTATTTTGAAATAGGGTCTTGCTAGGTTGCTTATAGCATTGCTAAGTGGTTGAGGATGGCTTTAAACTTGCAGTCCTCTTACCTCAGCCTCCTGAGCCACTGAGGTTATAGGCATTTGCCACCACCTCCGGCTCTTTGCTTTTTCCTCACTTTGTTCCTTAGGAGCAAGTTATTTAGCCTTTTACCACAAAGTGTTAGTGATTGATTTTTCATATATGCTTTTTCACCAGGTTGAGAAAGTTCCCTTCTATTTGAGGGGTGTTTTTTAGTTGTAGATAAACACAATACCTTTATTTATTTTCTCTAGCAAAACCCTGTCTCCGAATAAACTAAAAAGGGCTGGTGCTGAGTATCAAACCCAGTGCCTCACATGTGTTAGGCAAGTGCTCTATCACTGAGCCACAACCCTAGCCCTAGTTTGAGAGTTTGGATGTTGGATTTTTGTCAGAGAAACATCCACCTGCATTTATTTAGATGCTCACAATTTATTTTTAGTATTTATTGTGATATTTGGGATTGAGCCCAGGTGTATTCTACCACTGAGCTACATCCCCAGTACTTTTTTATTTTTTACTTTGAGTCAGGGTCTCAAAAAATTGTCCAGGTTGGCTTTGAATTTGTGATCCTCCTGCCTCGGCCTCCAGAGTCGCTGGGATTACAGGTGTGTACCACCCCACCCAGCTCTTCTATTGGGTTTATCTGAATTATTTTTTCATAGTTAAATTCAGATGATGCAATTTGGGTAGGAAAAATCACAGAAGTGCTGGGTTCTCCTCCGTGCATCCTATTGGAAGGTGGCAGATGTCAGTTTGATCAATTACTGGTGATGTCAACTTTGATCACGTGGCTAAGGTGAAGTCTGCCAGGATTCTTCAGTGTAAAGTGGGTTGTACACTTTTTTATTGAACACAATTCCCTCCTGCTTGGTTCACTTTGTGCCTGGCCCTTATTCTTCTACATCAGTACTGCCCCTTATCCTCGTTTCCTCATCTTCCCGACCTCCAAATATTGGAGTTCAGCCCTTGAATCTTCTCTTCCCAAGAATATTCATTCCTTGGTTGCTCTATTCCAGGCCTATGACTTTAAGTAATATCTGCCCCAAACAGAACTCTCCATGCCTCACCTACCACTTCCCCTTCCTCTTCCCCTTCCCCAGGTTTCTTCTTCTCATTGATGGAGCCCGCAAAGCCTTTCATCATCTGAGTCCTCTCAATAAATATACTTAACTGTATATTCATTACATATATGTGTACTTTGGATTTGTGTCTATCCTCTTTTGTTTGCTTCTTCCACATGAAATTCCTATTCTTTCTCCAATGTGTGAAGCTGATTCAAGCCCAGGGCCTTTCCAATTGTTGTTTCCACATTCTTCCCCCTGATATTGGCAGTTTGCTCCCTCACATCATCTGAGCCTCATTTCAAACGCCACCTCTTCAGAAAAGCTTTCCTGGTGACGCTGCCTAAATGATCAGTCTCTGTTGTTGTCCCTCCCCTTACCCTGCTTCTTTTATTTTTTTCTTCATAATAATTGTTACTATGTTATTTGTGTTATTAATATCATTTTAAAATTTTATTATTAGCATTATTTTTGAATGACATCTTAACTGCATATATATAGGGGTACTCAGAGGACATTATGCTAAGTGAAAATACTAATGCCACATGATCTCAATTATATGTGAAATCTAATAAAGTTGAACGCATAGAAGTAAAGACTAATGTTTTTCTTTTTTCTTTGTTTTTGGGGCTGGGGATCAAATCTAGGGCTTCGTGCAAGCTGGGCAAGTGTCCTGCCATTGAGCTATATTCCCAGGCAAAAATAGAGGGTGGAATGATGGTTATCTGATGCTGGGCAGGGGTGAGGAGTGAGAGAATAGGGAATTGTTGATCAAAGGGTACTAAATTTCAGATAGGAGGAATAGATTTTGCCCTCTCTTGCACAGCAGGGTGACTATAGCCAGTGGTAATGTATTATATATTTTAAAATAACTAAGACAGTAAATTTCAAAGCACACTAAAATATTGACTCCCTGAGGATAGATTACCCCATTTTGTGTACCAGGGATTGAACTTAGGGGCACTGGACCACTGAGCCACATCCCCAACCCAATTTTGTATTTTATTAGAGACAGGGTCTCACTGAGTTGCTTATCGTCTCGCTGTTGCGGAGGCTGGGTTTGAACCTGTGATCCTCCTGCCTCAGCCTCCCAGCAAAGGGGAGGATGGATATTTTTTATCTGTTTTGCTCACAGGGCAAGTACACAAAATAGATGACCAGTAACTACTTTGAGTTACCATCTAAGCAAGTGAGTGGAATGAGTTCAGAGGATGGTCTGCTTAAAAATTTAGAGTCTTGCTGGGTGTGGTGGTGCAAGCCTGTAATCCCAGTGACTTGTGAGGGTGAGGCAGGAGGATGGTAAGTTCAAAGTCAGTGTGGGCAATTTAGTGAGACCCTGTCTCAAAATAAATTAAAAAGGGCTGGGGATTGGTTTGGAGATAGAGCACCCCTGGATTAAATTCCTGGTACTGGGGTGGGAGTGGGGAAACAAACAATAAAAGCTTGGAATTTTAGGGAATTTCAAAAATCACCATAGTGGTTCCTTCGTCAGGGGTGACAGGAGGGGTGTAAGAAAACTTTCCGGGGGTTGAAAATGCTTTATGGATTGATTTGTGAAATGATTTTGTAGGGGATGTATACATATGCACATATTCATTAAGCTGCAAACTCAATGGTATATTTATTACATATATGTGTACTTTAATTTAAAAAGTACAAAAGTGCATCTTCAGATATAATGAGACTCTCCTGGTGCTGTTAAGAACCAAGGAGTGGGGCTGAGATTGTGGCTCAGTAGTAGAGCGCTCACCTAGCAGAGGCAGGACTGGGTTCCATCCTCAGCACCACATAAAAATAAAGGCATTGTGTTGTGTCCATCTACACCTAAAAAACAAACAAACAAACAAAAACCAAGGAGTTATGGCTTAGGGTGGGTCATTAATGACAGATGTGACTTTACCTAGTTTTGGAAGTCCTTTTTATTGTCCAATTAAAAGCATCCATGTAATGTGAAGTGTTATAAATACCGAGATGACGCAGAAATCAAACACCTGCTCCAAAGTGGGTGGGCAAGGTGAACTTTTCCTTCCGAAGAAGACCAAGCTACACAGTGCCTTGTATAGGCGGCTGTCCCCTATTTATATGCCTAACTGCAGCACCGCCCTTTGCCCTGATTGGAGGACTCACGGGTACAATGTACGCGATTGGCTAATTTTAAAATTAGGGCGGGTAAAAGGGAAGGGCTACAGTTAAAAGAGCTACCATCGGATCTAATTACGGCCGAACACCGTATTCTGAAAGTGGACCCCGGGAATTTATTTCTCACAGAAGGGCTGAGGGAAGATTAAAAATGACAGGTATTTGGACAGTTCTTTTTTCCCCCATTTTTTTTTTTACCCCCTAAACATGTACACTTAAAAATAATCTTGATGGGGGGCAGGGAAGGGAAAGCCTCAAGTCAACCCTGGCGCCGTTTGACCAGGGCCCATTTCTTCCTTAAGAATCTAGAAAAAGAAGATGGCCGAGTGGAGAAAGGAAGCTCCTCAGCACGGGCCGCAGGGAGCCGCAGGCCGGAGGCCGGGAAGGCTCCTCCGTGAGGTGAGTAGGACAACCCTGGGGAAGCCCTGGCGCCCGTCGTCGCCAGCAGAGCCTGCGGGAGCGCGGGCATGAGGCGCGTGTCTGGAGGACCAAGAAATTAAAAAATGAGGAGAAATCGACTTGGGGAAGGTTGTGGTTTTCAGAAGAAGAAGATTTTTTTTTTTTTTTTTTTTTTTTTTGCACCAGGGATTGAACCCAGGGATACTTAAGCACTAGGCCACATCCCCAGCCCTTTTTCGTGTTTTATTTGAAGACAGGGTCTTGCTAAGTTGCTGAGGCTGGCTTTGAACTCGCGATCCTACTGCCTCAGCCTACTGAGCCGCTGGGACTACAGGCATGCGCCATCGTGCCTTGCAAGGAAGGCTGATTTTATTTATTTATTTATTTATTTATTTATTTATTTATTTATTTATTGGTTGTTCAAAACATTACAAAGCTCTTGACATATCATATTTCAAGGAAGGCTGATTTTAATGGACACAGAGTTGGTAGGGGAAGTGTTCTGAGGGGTAGGTGAGGAAAGCTGAAAGCTGTTCCCTGCATAGCTTGGGCAGCTGCTAACAAAGCGGGGATTGGGACTTCATAAAGGAAGTTACCAGCAGACCACAAAAAAACACAACAAAACAAAACAAAACAAAACAAACAAACAAAAAAATCCTGGAGGGTGTCTGAATCATTGAGAGTGAAACAGGTACAAAGAACATTTTACCTGGACCATTCAGTCTCTACATGTGACCTGATGTTTCTCTTTCAGTTTTTAATATTCTTTCCTTATTTTCTATGTTAGGTGTTCTGATTAGGATGTGTCTTGGAGGACTTCTCATTTGTTTAGGGCTATTTGGGGTCCTGTGTGCCTCATGGATTCGGATGTTTCTAAAGTAACTAGCTCATTAAAAATGTTCTTAGTGGCCAAGCATGGTGGCACACGCCTGTAATTCCCGTGGCTTTGGAGGCTGAGGCAAGAGGATCTCAAGTTTGAGGCCAGCTTGGGCAATTTAGTGTGGCCCTAAGCAACTTAGCAAGATCCAGTCTCAAATAAAAAATAAAAGGGGCTGGGGATGTAGCTCAGTGTTAAATATCTTCAGTATTAAAAAAAAAGTTATTAATACCTTTAGCTTGTATCTACATGTTCGCCTCTATCCTGATGATTCTCAGGTTTGGTTTGATCTCTTGATATTGTCCCAGAGTTTTTATATATTCTGTCATTTTTTCCCTTTATTGCATTCTGTGTATTCAAGTTCATATATCCTGTCTCCAAGTCCTGAAGTTCTGTCTTAAAGGATGAAGCATTAAATTTTTTTTTTATATTTTCAAACTTTTCAGCAGCCTATTTCCTATAAATGGAGAGATTTCTTTAAGTTATCACTTATATATCATCTTTATCTTTTTCCTGAACTATTGTGTTTTTATTTGCATGCAACTAAATTACAGAAGGGGATTGTAAGAGGTTCAACTTATCCTTGAAGGTTAGTCTTTTTTTTTCTTTTTTTAATGGCACTAGGGATGGAACCTAGGGCCTTATACATGTTAAGGAAGTGCTTTGCCACTGAGCTACATTCGCAGTCCTTTTTAGAAAATTTTGAGACAAGGTCTCACTAAGTTGCCCAGGCTGGCCTCAAACTTGCAATCCTTTTGCTTCAGCCTCTGGAGTTGCTGGGATTAAGGTGTGCACCACTGTATCTCATTCCTTTTGCATTTATTACTTGGAATCCTTCTGTAAGATATAATTGTCTCTTCTTCTGTGTTTATTTCTTTATACAATTATTTATTTTTATTTATTTATTTGGTACTGGGGATTGAACCCAGGGGTGCTCTACCTCTGACCTACATGCCAGCCCTTTTTATTTTTTATTTTCAGATAGGATCTGGCTATGTTGCTGAGTCTGACCTTGAATTTGTAATCCTCCCGCCTCAGCCTCCTGAGTTGCAGGGATTACAGGTGTGTTGACCACTGCTCCCAGTTTATCCAATTATATCACTGTGGTCTCATGGGTATTCATTTATTTATTTTAAGGTGTGCATTATGGTTTGGATATGAGTTATCCCCACAAATCTCCTGTGTTAATATAAGAATATTCAGAAGGGGGCTGGGGTAGCGCCCAAGTGGTAGCGCGCTCGCCTGGCATGCGTGCGGCCCGGGTTCGATCCTCAGCACCACATACAAACAAAGATGTTGTATCCGCCAAAAACTAAAAAGTAAATATTAAAATTCTCTCTCTCTCTCTCTCTCTCTTTAAAAAAAAAAGAATATTCAGCAGTAAAATGATCAGATTATGAGAGCTGTACCTAATCAGTTCATCCTAGTTTGAGCGGACTAACTGGATGGTAACTGTCCTTAGGTGGGGAGTGACTGGAGGAGGTGGTCACTGGGGGCAAGCCCTGGAAGGGTGCAATTTCCTGAAGCCCCTTCCTCTCTCTTTTTGCTTCCTGGCTACCTTGAGTGGAGCAGTGCCCCTTGCCACATCCTTCCTTCATGATGTTCTGCCTCACTTAGCCCAGAGCAATGGAATTGGCTGACCATGGACTAAATCTCTGAAACCATGAGTCAAAATAAACTTTTCCTCCTCTAAGTCATCCTTGTCCAGTATTTGGTCACAGCAATGAGAAGTTAACGGATAATGTAAGATTTATTTATTAAAAAATGGATAGATAAAGTTGAATGCATTTTTCAGGTATAGCATATTGTTTTGAAGAATACATTATTGAATGACTAATCTAGATCACTATTGTATGAACTGCCTTACAATTATCATTTTTGTACGGATATTTATTTTATTTCATGAGTTATAATCCAATACTATTTTTTTTTTTTTTGCTCAGGTTATTATAGCTTTGACCATGAGGAGCTCTTTCTGATGATTCCTATGTCCTTTTGATGTACCCCATCCTTTTTTGACCACTACTTTGTAAGACTATAGGATATTTCTGGATCATCTTACTTTTTTTTTTTTTTAACCTGTAGTTGGGACATAATACCTTTATTTTATTTATTTATTTTTATGTGGAACCACAGTCCCTGGATCATCTTACTTTTTTCCTGCTCCTGCCCTTGATTATCTGCAATTGACCACTGAGCCACACCCCAGCCCTATTTTGTATTTGATTTAGAGATGGGGTCTCACTGAGTTGCTTAGCGCCTTGCCATTACTGATGCTGGCTTTGAACTTGGGATCCTCCTGTTTCAGCCTCCCAAGCTGCTGGGATTACAGGCGTGAGCCACTGTGCCCAGCTAAGAAACACATTTTTATCAGCACTTGAGATGCCCAAATGCCCCCCTCCCCACCCTGCCACTGCAGAAGCCCCAGTCTTGGCTTCAGGCATCATTCATTAGTTTAACCAGTTTTGTCCTTTATATAATGGGGGTCGGGGTTCCAACATGGCGGCAGGCGCGGAGAGATCAAGTCTCTGACCTCTTCAGCTGTGCAGGCATAGGGAGTTGTAAACAGCCTAAATCTGTTTGCTCAGGATCACTAGGCAATGCTGAGCTGACGTGGATCTGGGGTGAACAGTCTGGGCCTCTCAGAACACACACTGAGCCCGGATCGGCTGAATTCAAGCTCCTGTTTGCCTGCTTCCCGCAGACAAACAGCTGCGACTCAGCACTAATCCATCCGGCTGAAACAACTGGTTAGCCCTTCTGATCCTACGGAGGTAATGCCAACCGAGCCTTCATAGATAGCGGCCACAGGTTTGAAACGGGGCTTGGGAGAGACAGTAAGGACCCACCCGTTGCATTGGTCACCCGGCAAAGGGAAACGAACTGTCGCTATTTGCAAGAGATACCACCAGGGCAGAGAACTGACGTCATCAGACTGCGGCGGAGGAGATAACTTGATTGAATCCTGCGGCTCCAGGTGTGTAATCCCCTAGCCTTCCCTCTCCACACGTCGGGGAAACCTTAAGGGCCCCTCCCAGCTCTCCCGTGAGCGCGGTAGCCAGACCGAGGGAATTAGAGGTGGCGCGGGACCCGCGGCGCGGAACTACCGCTCCCACCAGTGCTGAGAGCTGAGGTCTCTTGCACCAGCTACCGGGGGCGTGGCTACCGGAGGGGCAGTAAAATTCGCTGAGGATTCTCAGCCCTAAGCTCTACAAACTTAGGGTCTGAGGGAATGGCAAACTGGAAGAGTGTGCCCAGTCATTCATGACAACAGGGCTCCCGGGAGCAGCAGACCTGGCGTATACCCAGTATTGTGGTGAGCGGCACCCGGGAGAGGGGCCTGGCTAGAGGAAAAGTGGGGAATTGACTAGACACAAGAGGAGGCCCTAGGCACTCAGGATTGGAGACTCGCCCAGTCTGGGAGGAGGAGCTGCTGCACAGTGATTGGTTCCCACGTATTGACAGGAGAAACTTGGCCTGGTGGGCACAGCGCCACCTACTGGAAGAGAAGTTAATCAAACTCTAAGACTGCATTTATTAGTTTTTTTTTTTCTTTTTTCTTTTCTCTTTTTTTTTATTTTGATTTGGGTTTTTCTTTCATTTTCATTTTTCTTTCTTGTTTTTTAAATTTAAAAAAAATTTTTTTTACAATTTTTTAAAATTTTTTTCTTCCAATTTTAATTTAAATTTTTTTAATTATTTTTTTCAAAAAATTTTCTTTTCTTTTTTTATTTCCTATTTTTTTCTTCTTTTGTCTTTTCATTTCTTTTCAATTATCTTATCCCCCCTTCCTTGGAGTCTACCTGCTTACTCTCATTCTCTTTAGTGACTTCTTCCCTTCCTTTCTAATACCTTTCCTCCCAAGCATCAAATAAATTTATAGGAGTAAACAGTAACTCAGCAGTCAAACAGAACAAGAAGTAACATGAGCAGCTTCAAAAAGCAAGGAAGAAAAGGAGTACAAACAATGCAGGACAGCCTAAATATTCAGGAGGACCTAGAGTCATCAGAAAAATGGTCATATAAAGAACTCATGGAACACCTTAGACAGATGGAATGGAACCTTAAAGAGGATACAAGACAGCAAATTCAAGCAGCGAAAGAACACATTGAGAATGAATTACATAAACAGATAAAAGAAGAAGTTAAGCATCTTTATCAGGAGATAGAGATTATAAAAAATAATCAAACAATAATTCTAGAAATGAAGGAAAATATAAACCCAATTAAAAACTCAATTGAGAGTATCACTAACAGAGTGGATCAAGTAGAAGCCAGAACATCAGATAATGAAGACAAAATATATCATCTTGAAAAGAGTCTAGCCAACTCAGAAAGGCTGGTAAAAAATCATGAGAAAAACATCCAAGAGTTATGGGATAACATAAAAAAACCAAACTTACGAGTCATCGGGATAGAAGAAGGTACAGAGATTCAAACCAAGGGAATGAGAAACCTGCTGAATGAAATAATTACAGAAAACTTTCCAGAAATAAAAAAGGAAACAGATATACAAATTGAAGATGCATACAGGACACCGAGGACACAAAATCACAGTAGACCAACGCCAAGACACATTGTTATGAAGATATCCAATATACAGAACAAAGATAAAATATTAAAAGCTACAAGAGAAAGGAGACAGATTACATTCAGGGGTAAACCAATAAGGTTAACAACGGATTTTTCATCACAGACACTGAAAGCAAGAAGGTCATGGAACAATGTATTTCAAACACTGAAAGACAATGGATGCCAACCAAGAATTCTGTATCCAGCAAAATTAAGCTTCAGGTATGACAACGAAATAAAAATCTTTCATGATAAACAAAAGTTAAAAGAATTTGCAGCCAGAAAACCAGCATTGCAAAGCATTTTGAGCAAAACACTACACAAGGAAGAAATGAAAAACAATAACCTTTATATAATGGGATCATGCAGAATATCCTCTTCTTTTACTCAGTATTATCTCAGGATAGCATAATGGTTAAGAGCATGGCTCTGGAGCCAGACTACATCAGGTAGTAGGTTAGTTGATTTCTCTTTGCCTCATTTTACTCATCTGTACAATGAGGATAAGAGCAGCATCTAACTTGTGAGGTGGTTGTAAGAATTAAATCAACTGAAAAATGTAAAGTGCTTAAAGCAGGGTTTGACCTATGAGGAGCATTCAGCGCAGGCCAACTGTTGCAACCTCTGCAGCCCCTGACGGTTTCCAAGCTCTCGTCCATGTGTCCTGTTGGCTTTTGTAGTGCACCTATGAATGAGTGAGCCACAGCCATCACCATTCCCACAATGAGGTCCAGAATTGGGCAGAGAATCCCACTCCCTGCCTCTCCCAGATCCCAAAGATGCTTCTCAGTTGAGAGCTGAGTTTGGCTTGGTTGCTGAGTGGGAAGCGATCCTTTCAGAATCTGGGGTGGGGATTCAACAACATGGGTTTGGACAAGTGAAACCGGGAAGTTGGCAGATGGAGATTCCTGTTGTTGTCTCTGGTACTGTTTGTAGCCAGGCCCATTTTCTCTGTTAGCTTTGTGATTATGGGGATTAACCTTCATTCCACCTCTGTCACTTCTCTGTGTGGCAGTCTGCCACCGTCACGGCCTCCCCCTGGAGGAACTGTTTACTCCAAATAAAACAAACCTAAAACAAGCTAGTTCTTTCTCATAAGCTGTGGCTGGAGCGACTGACCATTACTGGCGGAAAGAAGTCTCGCCCTCTCAGGGTGGCCTTGTTGCCATGGGGTAGCTGAGGATGCCAGCCTTAGCATGCAGAAGAATCTCAGATTTAAAATTTTGTGGTGTCGCTGACTTTTAAGATTTGGGGAGTCTGAGATTCTCCTATTCGTATCCTAGTTAAACTATGCTATTTGCGGAATTGTTCAAGGGATGGGCCGTAGTCATGTCTGCAGTATATTTTGAAATGCTTCAAAACCCAGATGGATTGTAGGATGGACAGGTGGATACACAGGTAACAAAGCAAGGACAGTCGTGTGTCACTTAATGACAGGGACACATTCTGAGAAATGCGTTTTGAGGTGAGTCTGTCATTGTGGGGACATCACAGCCTAGGTGCTGTAGGTCAATCATTCAGTGCAACCTCTTGATACATCAAAGGACGTGATAAACACTAGATGTGTAAGGCTCCTGCCTGTGTGACACACCTAGTGTTTTACAGTGAACTTTTAAAAAAATAAGTAGAAGGCGTTCACTCTAAGATAACATAGCATCCCAAGTCTACAAACATGTTGTTGATCACCATTATCAAATGTTACCCACGATACTTGTATGTGTGACTGCTATCTGCAGTAGGTATGATTACACCAGCATTACCATAAGCCCGGGAGGAATTCTTTGTGCTGTGACTTTAGGATGACCACAGTGTCCCAGAACTTTTCAGCGCGCTGGTAATTTATGGGATCACAGTTGTATATGTGGCCCCTTATTGACTGCTGTGTCCCTATGCATCACTGTACAGTAAATACTCATGATAAAATTTAGAAGGTGGTTTTCCAGACAATTCTTTCAATGTTTCTATACATATCCAAATCGCCACAATACGACACTGGGGAAATAGGATGTTTCCATGTCTCTTAGTGGGGCTAGCTGATTCCTTTGGGAGAATCCAAATGTGGGCCGAGTCACCACACAAGTCTGGTGGGAGGGTGTGACAGAGCTTGACGAGGCTTTCTCTCTAGCATTCCTGGGTTAGGACTTCTGCCTTTGAAGTGGTGGGAGTCTAGCTCAAACTAGTTTAAGTAGAAGTGGAAATCTACTTTTGGGAGCCGGTGGGCAGGCCAAGGCAGAAATGCTAGATTCAGCCGTTAAATGATGATGTTAGAACAATTTCTCTCAATCTGTTTGTTCTCTTTTTTTCTTTTAACCCCCTCTCTGTCTTTCTTTGTGCTGTGGTTCAACCCAGGGCACATGCTAGGTAAGCTGTCTACCACTGAGCTACAAACCTAGCCTATGGTTTTATTCTTTGACATGATTTTGTTATAGGAGAATATAACTATATTCATAGTTATAGGAGGGTTGCTGAAAATCTGTGTTGACCTTGTCTGTGGTGGGTTCAATTGTTCAAAAAATATTTCCTTCTCCCATTGGTCCTTAGGATTACACTTCCTCCCTCCCCAGGGACAGGCTTGGCTGTTCGATGGCTTTGGCCAGGACTCTTCTTTTAAACCTACGGATCTCACTGGGTTCCAGAAACTGCTTCCTCCCTGGGTAACTGCTGTCCTTTCCAGGGGTAGGGGTGGCAACTGAATCACAAGGCTGCTAGCTCCTAGGCATGACCATCCCCTCTTAGATTTCCCTTAACCTGGCCTTCAAAAATTTAGTATATATATATATATATATATTAGTTTTAGATGGACACAATACCTTTATTTGTTTATTTTTTATGTGGTGCTGGGGATTGAACCTAGTGCCTCACACATGCTAGGCAACTGCTGTACCACTGAGCCACAACCCTGGCCCCCCTCAACTTTTTTAAACTTTCAATTATCCCATTTGTGTATATGTTATTTTTTCTGCTGGGATCCTAACGGGTGCCACTTTGCCCTGTATGCACAAACCACTGTTTACTCATCTATCATAAACATGTGGGTTACATCCAATCTTTCACTGTTCAAGCTGCAGTGAATAGCTTGTATATAGGACATTTAACTTTTTTACATTTACTTGCTTGAGCACATCTATAGGATGGATTATTATTAGTGGGATTGCTGAGTCAAATGGCACATTTCCTTTATAATTTTGACCCTAGTGTCAAATCACACTATACCAATTTCCAGTGAGGATTGGCCCTTTGAGGTAAACCCAGAGCCCTCAATGTTCCAACAACCACATGTGAGGGCTGCCAAGAGAGTACTCAAGACCAGAGAACCAGATTTCTGGCTGATAGGTTTAGGAGAGCGTACCTTGAAAAATTAAATGAATACATGAGATGTGTGATTTTATTTGTTTTCCATCTTGGAATCTCTGATCATAAGAGTTATAGAAGTTTTTAAAGGTTCATATTAGAAAGTTTTGATTCTCAAAGTTTTGAGACCATGATTCTACATACTGGGATTGTAATATTGTAATATTTCAGATCTTGGATACTGGTTTCCAAGAGTGCATGAATCTTTATTACATAAGTCAAAGATTTTCAGCCTCCTCCCAAGGGGTGGCTCCCATGGATGGTTGGAGTCTGATTGTGCACTTGCTATTAATGTGTTTGCTATGAAACATGACAAGTGACTTTTGGGTTCGCTATTGTCCTTCCATACCTCCCCACAGCTAGAGAAAAGCAGCCAGTAGTGGAATATAAGCTGTCAACACAAATATGAAAGTGTTTGGAACTTGATTATGGTGGCATATTATGAAACACAGGGCTTTCTGGATTAAATTACTTCACATTTGTTTTTGGTACTGGAGGTTGAACTAGGAGGAATTTTACCACTGAGTTACATCTCTAGTCCTTTAAAAAATTTTTTTTTTAGTTGTTGATGGACCTTTATTTTATTCATTTATTTATATTCGGTGCTGAGAATCTAAACTGGTGTGCCTCACATATGCAAGGCAAATGCTCTACCACTAAGCCATAACCCCAGGCTCCCAGCCCTTTTTTTTGGTTTATACTGAGACAGGGTCTTGCTCAGTTGCTTAGGGCCTTGTTAAGTTGCTGAGACTGGCTTTTGAACTTGTGATCCTCTTGCCTCAGCCTCCTGAGTCGCCTGGCTTCTTCACATTTGATTTTATTACCCTGTCAGTAGAATGGGGGAAAAGCAGGAAAGAGTCAGCCAAACATGGTTCAGCTCTGAGTGCTGTTTTACTTCTTTAGCTGTGTAACTGTGGACATGTCTGTCAATGCCTCTGAGACTTAGCTTCCTTACCTGAAAGCTGGGAATAATGATAATAACAATGATAGTAGAAGTGGATTATAGTGGCTGTTTCTGGTGTATTTAAGGATTATAGGAAGAAAAAGCGAAGTTCAGCTTTAAGTTCCCAGTTGAAGTCAGTGAACCAGGCAGCTTCTATCTAACCCTATAGGAATCTCTTAACCAATGAACTACATCCCCAGGCCTTTTTTTATTATTTATTTTGATACAGGGCCTTCCTAAGTTGTAGAGGCTGGCTTGGAACTCACCATCCTGCTGTCTCAACCTCACAAGTCACTGGGATTACAGGTATACATTACTGTGCCTGGCAGGGACCAATATTTTTAAACTAGAATTGTCATTATTAATATATTCTCCCAACAGGGATCCAAGAACTATGGTGTTCTAAGACTGGAAATGGAGGTCCAAGGCATCTCAGATTGCCAGAGTTCCCTGGAAATGCCCTCCTATCTTTCTATCTTCCTACGAGTTCCTAGGCACTGATGTGCACATCGTACCAGAGAGCTGGGCACTCCTGGCATTACAGGCTTCGTCCCCACTCTGCTGACACTTGTGACATTCTACTGCAGCTCTAACCAGTGTCTGCTGAAGGGGGCTGGCCATCCTGAAGTTGATTCATGGCTCCTCACCTTGACTAGGGTCATGCCATGTCACCATGACTTGGAAAAGCCACCCTACCCTCCCTTACCCTATTCATTCTGACTAACATTTCAAAAAGGCACTGCCACGCCACCTTCCCCTGCTCACCCAGCCTCCAGGGTGCTTACTAATAGAGCCCTGTGGTCAGAGGCCGGCCCTGGCATCAGAATGGTTGAGTGTGAACCTTGGCCAGTTCCGACACTTGTTCTATGTGTGACCTTGAATATGTGACTTTGCTTGTTTGAGTTCCAGTGTCCTCATCTGTTGAATGGGACTCATGATATGACTGTTATGAGGATTAAATGAGATCATGTCTGAAATAGTGTTTATTAAAAAATTAATGCCTAGAAAATAAAATTGAACAAATTATATTATGTGCATATACCAGCATGTCACAATGAATCCCAGTACTGTGTATAATTATGCATACACACACATACAAAGAGTACCTAGCACAGTCAGTGCTCAAAAATGTTACCTAGAATTACTAATGCCTTGCATGCCTTGCAGCAGGAGTATGTCTTTTTTTGTGGTACTGGGGGTGAAACAAAGCTACCTTTTTTTTTTTTTAAATTATAGTACTAGGGACTGAATCCAGGGCACTGTACCACTGAGCCACATCTCCAGCCTTTTTTATTTTGAAACAGGGTCTCACTAAATTGCTGAGGCTGGCCTCAAATTTGCGATTCTCTTACCTCAGCTTCCTAAATCTCTGGGATTATAGGCACATGCCATTGCACTTTGTTTCCACCTCCCACCTTTTAAACCTTGTGATAGGTCTCACTAGGTTGCCAAACAGTTTTGAGCTTGCAATCCTCCTACTTCAGTGTCCCAAGTAGCTGGGTGGAAGGGCATGTGTCCTGCTAGCCTGGCCCTGCCACTCCAGGGCCCAGCTCTGCAGTGTCCCCCTACTATTTGAGCTCTGGCATGAGTGTTGGCGAGCTCTTGCTGGGTATATAAAAGCAAGACTAAAATAAGAAATTGAACAGATATGACAGCCACACACTGAGAAAAACAGACTCCATAGATTATTCCAGACAATAGGTAAACAAACAAAACTGTAACTGAGGGAAAACCTAGGTAAGCCCTCTATGTTCACTTGCACTTATTTGACTTTAAGTGACACTAATTTTGGATGCTGTACAACCGAGCAATATATTATTAATCTCCCACTAGCTTTGTTGTAGATAACACATGTGATCGAATCATCTATAGGCTTAAAACTTCTCCAACAGAAGTTGCTTTCTGCTTTCCTCCCTAGTTTTGTATATTGAACTTCAAGGTTAGCTCTTCCTGGGAAAATAAACTAAAAAGACATGAGTCATAGAAACTACTGTTAGGTTGGGATGTGAGGTGACCTCATGTGTGTGACACAATGTAAGAAGGTTCAGAGGAGAAATGCTTGGTTTGTGAGAGTCTTAACCCAATCACTGAATTAATCCCCTGCTAGGGATTAACTGAGTGGTAACTGAAGTGGTAGGGTATGACTGGAGGAGGTAGGAATTGGGGGCATGGCTTTGGGTTATATATTTTGTAACTGCCAAGTGGAGACCTCTCTTTCTGCTTTCTGCTCATCATGTGAGCTGCTTCCCTCATACACTGCCATGATGTTCAGCCTTACCTGGAGCCCCAAGGAATGGAGCCTGCTGTCCATGGACTGAGACCTCTGAAACTGTGACTCCCCAAATAAGCTTTTCCTCTACTTCGGTTGTTCTGGTCAGGTCTTTTAGTCACAGCAGTGAAAAAGTTGATTAAAACAACTACCAATAGTAAAAACTCAGAACATCTGATGACCTTCAGATAACACCAGAATGTGCATCACCTAACACATTATACACAACATGCCAATTCTGTTCTTTAATTGAAAGAGGAAGTATAAATAATGGTTAACTTGGGGGAAATAATGTTTTTATATAAAGAATTACAGGGACTGGTCTAGGAGATAAAGGTCAATTATTATCACAGGGAAGACCCAGCAGAAAAGAGAAAGTAAAACATACCCTGTGTGACAGAGATGGTTATCAAGCCTGGATGAACAACACAGCATGTGCTTTTCCTGCCCATTGCCTCTCTGCTCCTCCTTTCCCTCCCTATAAAAGCTCTTTTGTATACCTGAGTTTCCTAAGATGGTCATTATTTTGGGGATGATAGCTCGCCCATCTTCTCAGAGTGCCAATCCATTTGAATAAGTGTGATTTATTTCCTATGAACTCTCATCTTCTGAGTTGACTCTCAAGTTGCAAGCAGACAGACTTGGGTCCAATAACAAAACTCACAACAACAACCACCCTCAGGGAAAAAGATCAAAATCCCGTGTTGCTATAATATGTAATATAAAATATCTAGGATTTAGCAAAACCTTCTAAGACATTCAGAGAAATGGGAGTGTGAAAACAACCATTTGATAAGAACTATCTCTGCAGGGCACAGAGATGTTGGACACAGCAGACAAAGACCTCAAAATGGCTATTAAAAAAACTTTAGGAAACCATGTTTGAAGAATTAAAGGAAAGTATGATAATAAGAAAGTAGAGATTAGCAATGAAGAGAAATTATAAAAAAGAAGTAAATGGAGTTCTTGAAAAGTTTAATAAGTGAAAGAAAAAATTCAGTAGAGGGACTCAACAGAAGATACAAGGTAGCAGAAAAAGGAGTAAGTGAATTTGAAATTTGAAAGTAGATACAGATTATTCAACCTGATGGAGGAAGAGGAAGAGGAAGAGGACTAAGAAGAGGAGGAGGAGAAGAGGAGGAGGAGGAGGAGACTAATATACATGTAATGGAAACCATAGAATCTCAGAAGGAAAGGGATAGAAAAAGATATTTGAAGAAATGATGACTATAAACTTCCTAGATTTGATGGAAAACATTATATATACATACAAGAATCCTAATTTACTTCAAGTAGGATACATTTAAAGAGATTTGCGCGAGCGCGCGCGCACACACAAACACACACACACACATATAAAATAAACTGTTAACTGCCAAGGGCAAGGAGAAAAATTTGAAAGCAGCAAGAGAAATCTAATTTGCAACATTAAGGAAACTATAATAAGATAAAAAGCAGACTTCTCACCAGAAACTCTGGAGGCCAAAAAGTAATGGGGTTGACATTCAAAGAACTGAAAGGAAAACACCCCTGTGGATCAAGAATTCTACAAACAACTGGGGCGTATTCCTGTAATCCCAGTGGCTGGGGAGGCTGAGGCAGGAGGATCTCACGTTGAAAGACAGCCTCAGCAATTTAGTGAGGGCCTAAGCAATTTAGTGAGAACTTGTCTCAGAAAATTAAAAGGGCTGAAGATGTGGCTTAGTGGTTAAGCACCCCTGGATTCTGACCTGTACAAGAATAAAAATTCTATATGCAAAAAAACTACCTCCAACAATGTAAGTGAAAGATGTTGCCAGATAAACAAAACTGAGAGAATTCATTGATAGCAGTGTTGCCTTACAAGGAGCACTAAAGGAAATTCTTTAGGTTGAAAGGAAATGATGCCAGGAGATAATTTGAATCAATACAAAGAATAAAGAATATGAATAAAATCTATTAGGCAAGAATGTTTAAAGTACAGAACTACCTTTTCTTTCCTAACTTCTACTTTTATGAAGAGAATTGCATAATAATGATAGTTTATTGACTTTTTTGTGAATTCTAATTATCTTTTGAAATCTTTAATTTTTTTATACATTTCTCCATATTTTCCTCACCACTTTTATTAAAGCCACATTATACTACTTATCTGGGTTGCTTATATGTCTGCTTTTTAATTTTTTTTAGATGTTGATGGTCCTTTAGTTTATTCATTTATTTATATGCAGTGCTGAGAACTGAACCCAGTGCCTCACATATGCCAGGCAAGTGCTCTACCACTGAGCCACAACCCCAGCACTATAGGTCTGCTTTTTATTTTTTTAGTTTAGTTTTGTTTCCCCCTTAAAATTACTAAGTTCATTCTCCCTCTTCATATATCTATCTATTTTTATCCTGACAGATATTATAAATAAATGAATTGATGATACACATTGGATGATTTTAGCTACCATTAGAGAGGATTTCACATTTTGTCTTCTAGGCAGATAGGAGGAAGAGTGGATCTTATTAATGTGATTAGTAATTGATCTGTGTTGAAACTAGATTTCCAGTTTTAGTAATACTGAGTTTACTGTTGTTTCATCCAGGTTCACTAGGCATCTCATTCTAAAGCTTGGGCTTTTGATCATCATCTGAAAGGTTTCCACCAACTTAAGCCCTGAAATTCTGCATTAATGCTCTCAGTTGGAATATTTGTGTTTAGATATGTAGCCATCTAAGTTGAGTGTTTGAGGTAGAACCCTTCCCTATAGTGATATTTTAATTTTTTGTATATTACAAGAATACATGAGAGTTTACTTCTAAAATTGCTGTTAGGCTAGTTCCCAATCCTTTTGCCTTGATCTCTGAATTCAGCAAATGTTCCCCGTGAAACACTGATTTTATGTTTGAGTTCCCCCAGATTTCTAACTTGTCATACCATCTCTGTGTTTCTAAGGAAGCATTGCTGTTTTTTTTCCCCCTAATAGAGATCCTCTGCATGGATCCATGGGCCAAGTCTGATTTTGAATTCTAGATAGATTTGAAAAACACCAAGAGAAAAGACAATTTCTAATTGGAACACTCCACCTCAGGAATCCCTATTCATTTTGTTCTTGTTTTCTTCCGCAGTTTGTCATTTCTCAAAAAAAGAAAAATGTTGTGAGGACTTTTACTACTGGTTGAAGTAGGAGTGTTGCACTGCCTCTACCTGGTACATCCTGTTCAGAATTGAAATTTTAGCTTCTACTTTTTGAAGCTCATTGTTTTTAGAACTTCTACTATCACTTGAAATGATAGGGTGTAGTTCCTGAATGTGGAAAGAATTCCCTTAAAAAAAGGGCTTGAGAGTTAGTGAGAAGGAGCTGGCATAGACAAAGGCTGAGGCTGAGGTTGAAAATCTTCAGACCCAAGCTTACTTTTGTGCTAAGGTCATGGTTTGGGAACCATAGCTAAAGATATGGGAATACACCAACCTTGGAAGTGCAAAATTGGAAACTGCTGCAAGAAAGGTGCTGGCGGGGGGCAGGCACGGTGTTGGGGGGCTTGGGGGAGATGAAAACATAGTGGTTAAGAGCTGAGCTTCTGGAACCAAGCTGCCTAGGGCACCACTTGCTAGTTGAATGAACTTGGGCAGATTGATCTCTGTACTAGAACGTCATTATTTGAAAGATGGATGTAAGAGTATTTACTTTAGAGGGATATTGACAGGATTGGCTGGACAAACACATTAAACATGTACACACTTCGAGTTCTGTGAATGTTATTCTCAGCTAATCATGACTCTCACTATCACTTTGACTAAGTGTCCCTCAGCCTGTGTGAGTGGAAAGTGTCCCTCAGCTTGTGTGAGTGGAAACTTCAGCTGTGACATACATGTCAATACTGTGCTGGTCATGCCCTGCTGTTCTCCTGGCTTAAATTTGGAAGCAGGCTTAACTCCCCTCACCAACCCCACTTCTCACACAGGTAATGCATTCACATGATCCAAGATTCCCAAAGTACAAAGTGATTTAAAGTGAAAACTGTTCCACCCACTAACCTTGCCCAGGGGGTATTAATGTTTTCTGTTTCCAGTCATGCCTCTGTCAGCAGAGGTTGAATTTTTGTCTAACAACAAAAGTTAATTACTCAAATCTGAAGTGTGTGGTCCATGACTGCTTGTTGAGATTACCTAGGCTCCATCTGATCACGTACTGCCATGGTCACCTCCACAGGAGCAAGAGGATGCTGGAAGGTCTTGGGTCAGCAATTAAATTCTCTGGTTCAAAGCACACACACGTTACTACTCACCACCTACCAACCAGAAATAGCCCCATGGCCTTACTAAATGACACAGATCCAGGAAGTTCAGTTTCCTCTATGCCTCCAAGGAGAGGAGAATCAGATTGGATGAATGGTATTATGGACTGTCCATTGCTTTTCTGCCTCTGGCTTTGTTCACTAGGTAGAATATTTTGGAAAAGGCATCCTTTCTGCAATCATTTTTGCAGTTGCTTGGCATATGTGCTTGGCATATTTTATTTGTCCTGCTCTCTCCACTCTCCACCAAGGTCCGACTTTTTGAAGGGTGAAAGGAATGCTATCACCCCAGCTCCCTTGAGCTCTACTCTTGTTTGAATTTCGCCAATAGATGGTTGAGAGGAGAGCAATAGCAGATTATTTGTTCTGTAGCTTCCTTTTTGCTGGACTCTGAAGTGGTGGTAGTTGAAGTCCTCTGCCAGAACAGACTGCAAATGGGGGACTTTCTTTTACCCCTACAGAACCAGTCTCAGTTTCAGAAATTGCCCCCTCTCACTACACCTTAAGGCCTAGGGATGGCAATGTTTCCTTGTAAGTCACAGAGTGCTTTGACATCTTGTAGATGTCCTTCAACACTGTCCTCAAATTTGTAAATAGTCCCTTCCTTAAATTCTCATATTTTTGGCTGATATTCTGATGAACATATTTCGTTGAATGGATGGATCATAATTTACTTATCCAGTATCCTTTGATGAACATTTTGGTTGTTTCTAGTTTTTTACTATGTGAACAACAACCCTGTGATGAGTAACTACACAGAAATCATTTTGCACATTTTCAAGTATACATAGGAGATGTGACTAGAAGCAATGAAGTTCCACAGTCAAAGGGAATGTTCTCATGAAATTTAGGCAAATATGGTTGCGTTGCTGTTTTCTGAACTTGTACCAATTTGCAGTTCTGTTATTCATGATTGCAAGCAAGGATTGCTCTTTGGAAATAAATATAAAGTCCTACATTCCAGGACCTCTGGAGTAGGTGTTGCAGACAGGGGTACAAGAGAGAAACATGGGTGGGGTATAAGGCGGGGGGGTGGGAGAGAGAGAGAGAGAGAGAGAGAGAGAGAGAGAGAGAGCGAGCGAGCGTGAGTGAGTCTGGTGAATTTGTCTTTGGATTTTGAGAAACTGATTGACAAGTGAGTAAGTGACTGTATTTTTTTCCTCACCTCATAACACTTACATAAGATTTTTGGTATTTCTATTTGATTTAAAGAGACCACGATTCAGTGACCAGTGATCTTCAAAGCTAAAGTTTTGATCCTAGGACTGTGGTCCTAATATTCATGAAATTTCTGATGCTAAAGAACCTCTGAGTGAAAAGTTTTCTGGCTTGCCAGATGTGGTGGTGCACACCCATAATTCCCTTGACTCAGGAGGCAGAGGCAGGAGGATTGGCAAGTTTGAGGCCAGCCTCAGTAACATAGTAAGACCCTATCTCAAAATAAAAATAAAAAGCATTGTGATGTGGTTCAGTGATAAAGTACTCCTGGGTTCAATCCCTGGCACCAAACAAACAAATAAACAAACAACCAGATAAATTTTTGGACTCTTTCCAAGAAAAAGTACACATGGATGGTTACCATCCAACCTGAATATTTCTTGATTCATGTGCTAGTTTCAAAACATGACATGCTTTAGCATTTCTCAATGCTTCCCTCCCCCATTGCTACTGGGTAGAAGACAGCCAATGAACAACATGTAAGCTGCTAACACATATTGGGAAATGTTTGCAACTTGAGATCTGTGTTTGTTCTGAAACATAAAGTACCTTTGAGTTTGAATTTCTTACCTCTGGGCCCTCATTTTCCATCTGTAGATCGGGGAAAAGGCAAGGAAGGTGAGCAAGGGTGGTCGTTAAGAACAGCCCCTAAACACATCTGGGTAATAGACCTGTTCTGTTATCAGAGTTCTATGCTTGAGACCTGACTCTGGGGGTGTTGACAAACCAGGTCTGGCTACTTACTCCAAAAACCAAACAGATAAAGGAATGATCAAAAGCAAGCAAGGGGCTGGGGATGTGGCTCAAGCAGTAATGCACTCAGCTGGCATGCGCGGGGCGCTGGGTTTGATCCTTAGCACCACATAAAAATAAAATAATGATGTTGTGTTCATCGAAAACTAAAAAATAAATATTAAAAAGTTCTCTCTCTTTTTCTAAAAAAAAAGCAAGCAAGGCACTTTAATCAATATGGCCTTATTGGGAAGGCAAAGCAAGACTCAGCATCTCAGCCCTGTCTTCAGGGTACTTAAAGGAGCTGTAGGTTTAAATAAAGGATTGACTGGGGCAGAGGGTGAGAGCTATGTAGAATTAAGCCGTCTTGCTCTGTTTCTGCAAGGTGGCTCTGGAGAAGTCCTTAATGCTTGAGGAGCCCATCCCCATTAGCTGCTTAGGACATCTGTCTATCAGAACTGTGATCCTGAGAAAGAGACAAATTGGTTCCTAGGAGATGATTGTTTCTGTTGGGGGTGGGGGCAGTCTCATCATGGGGACATTCCTGAAAGGCTCCCCTGTTCCTGGAAAGTGTAGGGCAATGACTGGAGACTTTAGGTGCCACTCCAGGGGTTTGGAACAAGACCCCTGTTAAAGCTATCAGTTGAATGTCCTTGAGAATCTTGAAAACACCTTAGTTTCTCTCTCTCTCTCTCTCTCTCTCTCTCTCTCTCTCTCTCTCAAACAAAACAAAACAAAACAAAACAAAACTGGGGATTGAACCCAGGGGTACTTAACCCCTGACCTACATCCCTAGCCCTTTTTATTTTTGATTTAGAGACAAAGTCTCCTGGGTTGCTTCAGTTTTTGATTCTTTGGGACCATGCTGAGAGTGTTATTTAGCACAGCAAACCATTGTGAAGCATGGACTTATTTTGCAGATTCTAAGGGAATATGAATTTTTCCTTATCCAGATTCAATGGCACACATTGCTGGTAGCCAGATATACTTGTATTTCCACAGGTAGTCTTAAACTTCATTATGGAATGCAGTTAAGTTATGCAGAAATATTTGTTCCTTTTGAGGTGTTCAAGAACGCTTTGTGAGGTTTTGTAAAGAGGTTAGAATATCAAGTAACCTAGGGATAATTTTAGATAAGTACTGAAGCAATACCCTTTGGAGTATTTTGCCCTGTGTCCCACAGGGTGAGGTTACAACATGGATGAGGGACAAGTGGACTCTCTGCAGCCTGAGTGAGTTATGATAATTGCATGGTTCTTCTTGTGGCTTCAGGGACTTCCTATGCACACATTCTGAATGGTTTCAGTTGGTTGTGAGGCAGACTTTTTGCAGCTTTCCAGAGGTCTCCCCATCTATTCAACTCTCTCTTGGTAGACTTCCCTGAGAAATCTAACCACGGTGGCTTCCCTGAATTCTCAGCTGTTTCTTCAACACTATTTCCTCTATTGGCTTCCCTTGAGTTTCCAATATTTCATATAGTTGATTTTTTTAGTTGTTTCATGTGGGGGTAAAATTTCAGTTGCTTTTACTCCATCTTAACCAGAAGCAAAAATTCAGTAAGTGCTACTTAAATGATTGCTATAACTGAAAACTTTTCCTTAGATTCTCACCTGGTCTGGTGGGGAAAAGCATAGATTTTTGACTTGGTTTTAAACCTGACTTCACCATTTCCTGGCTGTGTGACCATGGGAAGTGATTTAACCTTTCTGGGCTTCAGTGTCCTCCTCTGGAATGCATCTATTCTGTAGGGTTATTGTGAGAATGAAATTATTTGACATGTGTGAATATTCAGCACCGTGTCTGATGGGGAGCAGGGAATCCTGAGCTTGAGTACTAAGATTTGTACTAGAGACATATAGTACCTCTGTTACATTTCTCCACTATTTCTACTTTCTACAGATATGAACATGTTGGTTGAGTGCAAAT
The DNA here is from genome assembly GCF_045843805.1 of Urocitellus parryii. NCBI lineage: Eukaryota > Metazoa > Chordata > Mammalia > Rodentia > Sciuridae > Urocitellus > Urocitellus parryii. The sequence goes on along the minus strand of NC_135545.1, from coordinate 12,807,126 downwards.
TCTAGTGCCAGTTTGACCCAGGTTTGGAACCTGATTTCTCTATCTGGTAGCCCTGACTTCAAAATGATTGGTTAATCTCTCTGTACTTCAGTTTCTTTATCTGTTTTTGTTTTCTTCTCTGAAAAATGGATTGTTGTGAAACTAGGAGATCTGATACATGATAAAGTGGTTAGTACAGAGCTTGATTCATGGTGTCTAAAAGTGTTCTTTTATTTATCATCATGTTGACCTTCACCATAAGCATATTTGTAATTACAAATGCTGAACTCTAAATACCACACAGTGATAGATGACAGGGTCATATAATAGCTGCTACTCATCTAGCATATCCTTCCATCTTACCTCAAGGACCTCCAGCACCACCAACTGGGATACTAGTTTGTAGGACTCCAGGGGCAGTCATTCACATTATAGTCCAAGTGAGTGAAGTCTCCAGGAGTGATGCAGTACACTCATACTGGTGACTCTGATGGAAAAAGTGAAGGACCAGGCTGACCTTTAGTTTTATCTAGCTCTGCCTGCAGGAAGCTGATTTCTTCCAAGATCTGCTTCTCAAGGTTTCATTGTTCTGATCTTAGTTGTTCTCTTTATATCAAAGAAGACATTGGCATTTGTTTTTTAAGGATTGGCTAGCTTCACTTAGCATAATCTGCTCTAATGCCATCCATTTCCCTGCAAAATCCATGATTTTGTCGTTTTTTAGTGCTGCGTAATACTCCATTGTGTATAAATGCCACATTTTTTTAATCCATTCATCTATTGAAGGGCATCTAGGTTGATTCCAAAGTCTAGCTATTGTGAATTGTGCTGCCATGATCATTGATGTGGCAGTATCCCTATAGTATGCTCTTTTAAGGTTCTCAGGGAATAGACCGAGAAGGGCGATAGCTGGGTCAAATGGTGGTTCCATTCCCAGCTTTCCTAGGAATCTCCATACTGCTTTCCATATTGGCCGCACCAATTTGCAGTCCCACCAGCAATGTACAAGTGTACCCTTTTCCCCACATCCTCGCCAGCACTTATTGTTGCTTGACTTCATAATGGCTGCCAGTCTTACTGGAGTGAGATGGTATCTTAGGGTGGTTTTGATTTGCATTTCTCTGACTGCTAGAGATGGTGAGCATTTTTTCATGTACTTATTGATTGATTGTATGTCCTCCTCTGAGAAGTGTCTGTTCAGGTCCTTGGCCCATTTGTTGATAGGGTTGTTTGTTATCTTATTGTTTAATTTTTGAGTTCTTTGTATATTCTGGATATTAGGACTCTATCTGAAGTGTGAGGAGTAAAAATTTGTTTCCAGGATGTAGGTTCCCTATTTACCTCTCTTATTGTTTCTCTTGCTGAGAAAAAACTTTTTAGTTTAAGTAAGTCCCATTTGTTTATTCTTGTATTTAACTCTTGCAACTAAGATTAGAACAGGGAAGAAGAGCATGAGGAAAAGATTAACATTAAACAGAGACGAGTGGGGGGAGAGAAAGGGAGAGAGAAGGGAAACTGTATGGAAATGGAAGGAGACCCTCATTGTTACACAAAATTACATATAAGAGATTGTGAGGGGAAAGGGGAAAAAATAAAAAAAAAAACAAGGGAGAGAATTAAACAACAGCAGATGGGATAGAGAGGGAAGATGAGAGGGAAGAGGAGGGGGGATAGTAGGGGATAGGAAAGGTAGCAGAATACAACAGTCATTAATATGGTATTATGTAAAAATGTGGATGTGTAACCGATGTGATTCTGCAACTTGTATTTGGGGTAAAAAATGGGAATTCATAACCCACTCGAATCAAATGTATGGAAGATGATATGTCATGAGCTTTGTAATGTTTTGAACAACCAATAAAAAGGTTTCATTGTTCTGCCCTGATGTTATGCAGGATGAAGTCAGCACATTTTCTTGGGACCTTCCACTTGTTACCTTTGGAGAAAATGATACCAAAAGCTAAGTCCTTGTTTACATTTTTTTTTGGTATCAGGGATTGAACTCAGAGTACTCGACCACTGAGCCACATTCCCAGCCCTATTTTGTATTATATTTAGAGACAGGGTCTCACTGAGCTGCCTAGGGCCTCACTAAGTTGCTGAGGCTGGCTTTGAACTTGTGATCCTCCTGCCTCAGCCTCCTGAGCCGCTGGGATTACAGGCATGTGCCACTGCACCTGGCCTTGTTTCCATTTTCAAACCAATAATGGAGACAACGTTGTGAGAAAAGGGAAAATTTTATTGATTTTTTTTTATGAAAGGAGAAATACAGGGGAATCCTGTCCCAGAGGCTGTGATTCTCCCTGTCAGGGGGAACATGTGGCTTTTAAAAGAGGAAATGAAGGCTGGAATCCAAGTAGTATCAGTAGGGATAATTAGCTGGTTTTCTTGAGAGCCATTGCTCCAGTTCCTGGGTTTGGAGTTTCTTTGTTCCTTTGTGCAGTAAGGACATGACACATTAGCCTGGGATGGGAAAAATGTTGGTCTGTTTCCCCTGCAGATAGGAGGAGGGAGAGTGGGAAGAAGAAGGAGAAAGCAAAGGAGGAAAAAATGGAAAAAGAGAAGAAAGAAGGCATAAAATTTTTTAAAAATAAGTGCGCCCCATTACAGTTCCCACTGTCGATTCCTACCTTCTGTTTCTATGGAAAAGAGGCAACAACATTTCCAAACTGTTTCCTGCTGAAAATGGGTGATGAAGGGGATCCTGTTATTGTTATTTTTCCTTCTGAGCTTTTACCAGAAGGCATGGAGAGGTGATGCCAACCTTGGTGGGGACCCGAGAACAGGATAATCATGCACAGCAGTTACTATCGGACTGATCTGCTGTTTTACTGTTTTGATCTAGTTTTTTCCTCTGTTACAGTCACAATCCTCCTCCCCGCCACAGTACCAGGAAGAGTGTCCCATACACTATTCTATAGGAGTTTAATTTAAGCCTGTTTCTGGGGGTCATTTGTATTCAGAAGTGAGTATTGGTAATACCTTATCCCATTGCAGATGAGCTTATTGGCACAACTTAGCCACTGTTTTCTTTAAGGTATAATCCCATAATCTTTTCTTTTTTTTCTTTCTGTAGATTGGGGGCTTTAGGATGCATGCACTTCCATGGGATATCCTATGTTTTGCTCACTTGCTGGGTCACTATTATAATGAGCCATAGTCTGTTGTCAGTCTGCATCAAGGAGGGGAGCTCATTAGGATTAGCTCTGAAGCTTTTTCTGTTCTGGTGGAATAAATCTCAGCTCATCCTGAAAAGATGTCTACTATTACAAGCAGTTATCTGAAGTTTTCCATGGCATGGGATATGAGGGTCATTAGGAGCCTGCATTTCTACATATTGTGTTTCTTTCCCGGTAGGCTGGTTACCTTTCAGTCTTTGGCATGTTTTGGGCACACAGGACACAGTTTTGAATTCTGTGCTGAATAGTCTGTTGGCAGTTTGGTCCCCACAAGTGGGGCTTGGTGAACTTTACAAAGGTGTCCCTCTCATAGTGAGTACTCTCAAATAGATGTTTCTTTCTTTTTCTTTTTTTTCCCAAGGGCCAGACCAGTGTTCAGACAGGAGGATTAGCCCCTGGGAATTCTCTCTTCACTTTGCAGTGCTCTCCCAGGAGTCAGAACTCCACTCTGGCCTGTTTCTTACCCTCCTCAGTATGAAGAGCTTTAAGTCTAATACAGGTTGAGATATTAGGGCTCCTAATATATATAAATTTATTTTAAATTTTGCTTCCCTATTGGCTGCCTGATTTTCCCCCACCACCTAAGTGGCAGTCTCTTGAAGACCTGGAGAGTGCATGATCTGATTTAACCACAGCCTGTATCAACATCAACATTTTAAGGTCATGTTTAACGTCCTTGTTTTCAGAGGTGAAGATCCCTCTTTCTTTCCACATAGCTCTGTGTGCATGTAATATCCTGAAAGCATATTTTGAGTCAGCTTAAATGTTTACCTCCTTTCCTTTGGTCAGTCTGAGAACTCATGTCAGAACAATTCTTTCAGCTTTCTGGGCTGATGATTCCAGTAGTAAAGCCCCAGTTTCCAGTATCTGTTGTTTCGTGATCACAGCATATCCCATTATCTGCTGGCTGTTGTCCATGAAGCTGCTCCCATTGGTGAATAGGTCCCAGTCTGGCCATATGATAGGCTAATAAGAGAATCCAACTTGGCTGGAGTAACAGTCTTCAGGATCTCTGAGCAGTAGTGTTGTATTGGCTCATTGTCAACTGCTGGCTGCAGGGTTCCTGGATTTAAGGTGGACACAGTTTTAAGCTTGACATTTGGGTTGTCTAGTAGGATGGCTTGGTATCTCCCCATACTCCCAGATGTCTGCCAGTAGTCACTCTTCTGTTAGTAGGACCTGGACTTGGTGAGGAACAAACACAGTGATGGGTTGCCCTAGAGTGGATCTCTCAGGCTCTTGGGGTGAATCACAAGAGGCAGCTACTGCCCAGAGGCCAGGGGATGATCTTTTTCTGTGTGGTCAAGCTGTTTTGACAATAGGCTATTGGTAATGATATGTCTCCCAATGCTTATAGGAACCGCACGGGCTGGACCTGGTTTCTTCTGAATACATAAGTGCAGGCAGACCTAGGGCAGGGACTGTCATGAGGCTTTGTTTTGACTTTTTCAAAGGCAGCTTAAGATTCTGAGGTCCAAATCAAAGGTTTTATTTCTGTTTCTTTTGAGGTCTCATAGAGAGGTTAAAATTAGGAATCCAATAGGACAGAATCCTGGCATTTCCAGAAGCACACATAACTGCCTCCAGTGCTGGGTTCTCTCTGTCACATGCACTCTCTCTCTCTTTTTTGGTACTGAGGATTGAGTGTGCTTTACCACTGAGCTACATCCCAGTACCATTTTATTTTTTATTTTGAAATAATGTAGTCTTGCTATGTTGCTGAGGCTGGTCTTGAACTTGCCATCCTTCTGCTCAGCCTCCTGTGTCGCTAGGATCACGGGTATGCACCACACTACCTCTGGCAGTGCCTGGGTTCAGTAAGGCTCAAGATGGTCTGCTTCCAATCTAATATCAGACTTTGGGTTCTATGGCTAATCTGGAATCTCAGACAAGTGATTTGTTGTTTATAAATAGGAGTTTTTTTTTTCCAGTAGACACCTTATATTCACATGAGATAAGGTAATAGTATTTGAAAGGCAGTGTTTACAGCCATAAGCATTGCCATGGCTATGTGCAGGTCACCCATATATTGCAAAGGGTTTCCTTGATCCAGCCTTAATCCTCACAGGTCTTTTTTGAGGCTTTCATTAAACATATTCCTTCCTGATACATGTTTAGAGAAATGGAATTTGTAAATTCCTTACACACAGAAGCCCTCTCTGACCTTTAGGATGAATCAGGCTTCTTCTATGGGTTCTTGCAGCATCTAGGATTCTCACATCACAACTCTGATGAGTCTAAAATGTCACAGCCTATTGACAAGGCTGTTTTTTTCCATTGGACTGAGAACTCTAGAAGGACAAGGTCCAATGATCTTTGACTCTGCTGATCTCAAAACAAAGCACACTATTTCATTGAACTTCAGTCAGTCCTCCCAAAAGCAAGTTGAGGGTCAGACTGGGAGACCAGGAGTATACAGCTATTAAGTGAAAGATTCAGGCTCTTCCCTTTGAACTGCATGTGGAACGATTAAATAGAGGCTATTTTAAACAACACATTACACATTTAGTTCACAGATTTCTCCAGTCCAAATTTAATCAGGTCTCCTTATATTCATGTCTTCTCCTCCCTGGCATACCTGGATTGTTGAAGTCATAAGCTGAAGCCAGAGGGCTGGAAAGGAAGTTGAGGAACTGACTTGTCTTCTTCTGTTTTGTGTGGCTATAGCAAAATATCACAGATATTTATAATGAACAGAAATTTAGTTTCTCCATGTTCTGGAGGCTGGAAAGTCCAAGATCAAGGGATTCACATCTGGTGAGGGCTTTCTTGCTGAAGCATCCTGTTGTTCGAGGCAGAAGGGCAAGAGAGAACAAGAGGCCAAACTCACCCTCTAGTAATGGTACCGATACCACCCATGAGATGGAGTTCTCATGGCTTAATTACCTCTTAAAGGTCCTGCCTCTTAGTACTGTGACAATGGCAACTAATTTTTCAACATACATTTTGCAGGGGACAAACATTCAAATCACAGTTTGACTTCATTATTAGTAAAAAGCTTTTTATTCCCAGACATCTCTGATTTAAGTCTTGGGAACATCTGGAACTCATCTCATGGTAGGGGCAGGGCATCCCCATGAGACTATACAGGGTTGAAAAGGGAAGCCTCAGATGTAGTTCTCCAGGTCACGACATGTTCAGCCAGGCTTGTTTTCTCAGTTTCATATTAAACTTCATCATATATATTTATATGTTTATTTATTTATTTTGGGTACTGGGGATTGAACTCAGGGGCACTCAACCACTGAGCCACATCCCCAGCCCTATTTAGTATTTATTTAGAGACACAGTCTCACTGAGTTGCTTAGCACCTTGCCATTGCTAAAGCTGGCTTTGAACTCGAGATCCTCCTGCTTCAGCCTCCAGAGCTGCTGGGATTACAGGCATGTGCCACCGAGCCTGCTCATATATTTTGAATAAAGATTTTAAAGAGTTTGAAAATCCCAGTGATAATCGACTTTTCTGAGTTGAAATAGGACAAGCCATTGACTTTTCAGTGAGCCCTGGAGTTATGGTTCAAGATGGACATGTTTGGAGTTTACCAATGGAAATGATAAAGGATTGATAAGTTATATTGTTATCTAATGAGATTAGATTGAGTATGAGGTTAGATCAAGTATGCAGTTGATAAAGGGAATGTATTTGGGGGTGAATGGAGTTGATAACATAATGGGGATGGGTAGAATAGAATATTAAAGCCTATTCATTACAAGGGACGAAATCATAAATGATAAAGTCAGATTAATTTATTTGATACATGGTAGAGTGCAATACAGAGGCACTGTGGGGCGGCAGTCAACAAGTAGAATGAGAAAAGTGCCTTGTGTAAGATTTAGGTTCCTGCTAAAGAATTCAAAGGAGGGCCTAAAGATATGTAGGGATAAATTCTAGATTGGCTGGTCTTTCCAAAGAGGAACTAAGAAGTGGGGACTAATTAGGGATTGAGTTGTGAGCCATGAAATATGGTGATTTAACAGTTGGGTGTTACCTATACTACCTGGGTGCAAAAAAGCAGTCTGGGGGAGTCATTAGTGAGAAATCATATTCAGTCCATATAGGGTATTCCTATAGTGTTTATAATTGCCACATGACTTTGGAAGGAAAAACGCATCCTGTTAACTTTGTAGCTAGCTTTATCTGCATCTCTATTTGCAGCCTGATTAACGACAGGACTTTTTTTTTCCTTTTTGAATCCAAGCTGATTTTCATTCTTCCAGAATTTTACTTTTTCAAAATGAGAATGGGGTATGGGATGACTTTGATATATTAGTGTTGGGTTTGGGTTGATGTTAGGTTGTTACATGATGGGTTAAATTTGGTGATTGATTTGTAGGCTGTATGGAAACTAGTTGGGGACTGGCCAAATTGGAAAGTGTTTGGGATAGAAGAGATAGGCGTTGGAATTGGGGAGAAATCATAAATTTATTTAACCAATGGTAGTAGCATTAGCTTGGTTATGGAAATTTACAATGGGTAACAGGTTGGGGTTGAGGTGGACAGTAAGGTTCAGTGCTGATTAATTGACTTGTTAATTGAGGTGGAATTTGGGTGTAATATTGATGTTAAAATAAAAATTGGTTTGAGAATAGGATTGGGCTTGAAATGGAAATTGGGACTGAACAAAAGCGCAATTTAAGGTGGTGATGGTGTTTAGGGCTGGTGACGTTTGGACAGCTTCATCCCATGTCCTGGATTGTGCAGTTTCCCTGCCATATATAGTGGGTCAAGGACTGCATGGGACATCAAGAACTGGAGGACTATGTTGTGCAATCACAATGGGGAAGGGATTTTCAGCAGTGGAGAATAAAGGGGCAAGCTTGTCACTTTCCTTGAAAAATAAGAGGCAGCCACTGTAGACACTGAGGTTCTTACCACACAACATAAGGACCTCCTTCACTGAAGATTACCACTAGCCTTCTGCCTGTGGGCAGAAGAATAGAGCTCATGTTTGTCATTTTTATCCCCTACCTCCCAAGTTGAGGGGACATACACCTCTGTGAAGATCAGTGTATTTTGGGAGAGAAGCTGTAGCATGTTTTCCAGGAGTGGTAAGGGCCTAGGTATGGGAGCAGTCTGTCTGTCCTTGTTCCTTGAGCTGAGGTCAGGCATAGACAGAGAACAGCCAGGGGCAGGAGTTAGATGACTGCGTTGAAATGTCCTGGTGAAGAATGTTTTAGGCAACAACTGAGAAGAAAAGTGGGAGGACTTGTGTCTGGGAAGGGACATGCTGCATTTTTCATCTCCACCTGGGTCATGTCTTCCCTAGACCTTAGAAATGAGATAAGATGAGGCAAGGAGAAGACCAAGAAAGGAATAGAGACAGGAAGAATCAAACATGGGAGAGAAAGGGAAAAATGGGGAAGGGAAGAGGAGAGGAAAATAAAGCAGACGGAGGGAGGGAGGGAGAGAGAGAGAGAGGGAGGGAGGGAGAGAGAGAGAGGGAGGGAGAGAGAGAGAGAGGGAGGGAGAGAGAGAGGAAGAAGAAAAAATTAGGTGGAGAGCGATGGAAACAAAGAGGGCATGAGAGAAGGGAAGAGCCAGAGAAACTGAGAGGTAGAGGCAGAAATAGCTAAACAGTGAGTGACTTCTATAGAGAGGTAGAAATAGAGATGGAGACAGAGACTCACAGACTGCAGACCCACAGAGACATGGAGAGGATAAGGAAAAGATCTCTCTCTTTCCTCCCTCCTGTCCTCTTCTCCTCTCTGTCTTTGTATTTTCCATCTTATTTCATCTTTCCACCTTTCAGGGTCTTTTTTACTTTCCCCATGTGATCCTGGTTGGTGCATCTGTGGTTGTTCAACAGGTGTCTCAAGGTTGGCGTGTGGACTAGGGCAGTGTTTAGGTAAGAAGTTTCCTCAGCTTTCTCACATTGCCACGGTTCATCATCTGTATATCAGGGAATTCCCCTGGCCACCAAATGGCTGAGCAGGTTAAGGACCCAGGATGACAGCTCTAGGGGCAGGTTGTGGCTCTCTTCCTTATGGTTTCTGAGCTCCTGTGTTATAGATGATGTGAATGAGAGAGTTAGAGATCCCCAAATAGTATATTCACAGAATCACTGTTTCTGTGGGTAACAGGCTGAGAGTCGTGGAAATGTTTACTCTTAGATGTATTCTGATTTAGAATCATGAAACGTTAGGATCATAAGCTCTTTTTTTTTAATCTTCAATTTGTGTATTTATTTATTTTTATGTGGTGCTGAGGATTGAACTTAGTGCCTCATGTGTACGAGGCAAGTGTTCTACCACTGAGCCCCAGGCCCAGACCCAGCCCTGGAACATAAGCTCTTTAATTCACTAGAATTTTTATTTATTTATTAGTTGTAGGTGGGCACAATACCTTTATTTTATTTATTTATTTTTATGTGGTGCTGAGGATTGAACCCAGGGCCTCCCACGTACTAGGCGAGTGCTTTACCATTGAGCCACAGCCCCAGCTCCTTCACTGAATTTAATCTCCACGAGGTCTGGGATTTGTGTTTGTGTTTTGATCTATCAATTTCCAACTGCCTGGGCTCTATTGGCATTGAGAAAATGATTATTCACTTTGTGAATAACAAACCATATAATAGCTAAGAAAGCATTCGGGTGGCAAATTTGCAGCACTTCTGTTACCCATGGAAGACATAGCTACTTGTGGCACTCTTCACAGTTCCAAGTCTCTTTCACAAAATAGCCTGGCAGAAATCACCAGTTGATGGGTTTGACATTGCAGATGAAACTTCCTTACCCCATCTTCTTGAGCTCAGACTCAGAGAAAAGAAGGGAGTTGTGAAATGGAACTAGAATCTGAGTTTTCTGGTCTAGCTACTCTCTACTGCACTCTCCTTTCTTCTTGTCTCCATCTGTACCTGCACTTTCTGCCTGAAGACAGGCATACATCCCAAACAGACTATCATAACTCATCATAATACCCGCAGCAATGACTTGGCTGGGTTGAACCCAGGACCTCCTGCTCCAGCATCCTCTTGGGTACTGTTGTAAGAGGACAGGGACCTGATAAGACCTGTGAGCAGCTGGCAGTGCTGATTAAAGAGGACCTGCAAAGAGCCTCCTCCTGTCTGTGGCCTACTTCTAGCATTTTCTGAGTTACTTTCATGTACTCTATTTCTCTTGCCGGATTGTGCTCCCAATTCTGCTTCCATTCTAGGTTCAGTTGCTCAGAAAAATGACCTCAGAGCTGAATGAACTAACAGTGTACCGTACCAAATCATGACCCTGTGACAGAATGCCATATGGAGGGGCTACAGGGACAGCATCTCTGTAATCTTGGAGAGGAAGTTCTCAAGGGACAGGGTTTTTTTTTCCCTCCCCCTAGGACCTCCTTGTACCCAGGAATAGAGAAAAAGTTTTGAGCAATAAGTTGGATAAGAGACTCTGGAAGAACTTGGTAGATGTGGTGCCATTTCTGCTTCTGTCTTCTGGGACAGTTGATTTCAAGAGGCTTCTTGGACAAGACTTTATAGAATTGTCAAATGCCACATGACTGATCAGAGCTACCTCAAGCTAGCAGGACATTTTTAGGTCATCTTTATGTAGGAATTTTTTATAAGTCTGCCCATCAATTTGGTTCACTTAAAAATTCCATTTACTTTTCAAAAACACTATTTTATAATAATTAAAACATTTAAAATTGTGGTTAAAAAACAGATAATAAAATTTATCATTTTAACCATAGAGAATTCTTTGATGTTTTATAAATGCATAAGTACCCCACCACTTCTGAACAACTGGAACACCTCAGAGAATTAACTTGTATTTCTTGCTTTGTATTGAGATTCTCCCAGACTCTGAACTCCTGCCATCCAAGGATCTGTTCTTTGCTTTAATATTTTTGCATTTTTTGGAATGTTATATAAATGTTTACAAAGTATGGAATCTTTTAAGACTGAGCTCTTTCATCCAGAGTGATTCCTTTGAGAGTCATCCATGTTCTAACATGTGCCAATACTTCTTTTTATTCCTGGGTAGTTTCGTTGTGTGTCTGTGCCATAGTTTGCTTATCCATTCATCTGTGAAGAACATTTGGATCATTTCCAGTTTCTGGAGATTAAGAATAAAGTTTCTATAAGCATTTGTTTTTTTTTTAAAGAGAGAGTGAGAGAGGAGAGAGAGAGAGAGAATTTTTAATATTTATTTTTTAGTTCTCGGCGGACACAACATCTTTGTTGGTATGTGGTGCTGAGGATCGAACCCGGGCCGCACGCATGCCAGGCGAGTGCGCTACCGCTTGAGCCACATCCCCAGCCCCCTATAAGCATTTGTGTACCGGATTTTGTGTGAACATAAGTTTTCAGTTTTTAAGGATAAATACCCAGAAGTGGAATTGGGAGCTCTCTGGCTATTATATATTTAACTCTTTAAGAAACTGGCAAATTGTTTTCTAGAACAGTTGTGTCCTTTTGCATTTCTTTCACTAAGATATGAGAGCTCTGGTTGCTGTAAATTTTCTCTAAGTACTTCAATAATTTTTATTTCAGCTATTTTAATAAGTATGTAGGAAGCTGGGCAGGGTTGCACATGCCTATAATCCCAGAGGCTCGGGAGGCTGAGACAGGAGGATCGTGAGTTCAAAGCCAGACTCAGCAACTAAGTGCTGAGCCTCAGTACTAACAATTTAGAGAGACCCTGTCTCTAAATAAAATACAAAATAGGACTGGGGATGTGGCTCAGTGGCCTAGTATCTCCCTTGTACCCCTAAAATGGTATGTAGGATGTCTCACTGGGGCTTAAGAACATTTAATGGCTAAGATTTCTGACATTGATTTATGTGCTTTTTTGTCATTGCTATATATACTTTAATGGAATAAGTATCCATCTTTAGCTCACTTTAAAATTGGGTTGTGTTTTGAGAGTTCTTTATATATTTTTAAATGCTAATCCTTTGATTTCCATGTGAGTTTTAAATATTTCCTCCAAGCCTGTGGTTTATCTTTTTATTCTCTGCATAGTGTTCCATGAAGAGGAAATGCCTTTAATTTTAAAGAATTCCAATCTGTCAGTTTTTATTTTGTAAATGACACTTTTGGCATTGTATCGAAGAATTCTGTGGTGGACTAAATAAAGGCCCCATAAATCTCCAACTCTTAATCTAGGACCTATGGATATTACCATGTGTGGTAAATGGTTCTTCACAGATAAAGTTAAGGATAATAGGATGGGAATATCATACTGGATTATTTGAGTGGACCCTATGTGTAATCACAAGAACCTTGGCAAGAAGGAGGCAGAGGGAGATTTGACCTCAGACAGCAAAGGAGAATGCACTGTGGCCACAGAGGCAGACATGGAATGATGTAGCCACAAGCTAGGCAACATCAGAAGCCACCAGAACCTGGAAAGGCAAGAGACAGGTTTCCCCTTGGACTTTCCAGAGGGAATGTAGCTTTGAATCTTGATAATTTTCCCTCAGGCTAAACTGACTTTGGTCTTTTGTTCACCAAAAGAGGATGCACATTCATTGTTTTAAGCTACCAAGTTTGAGCTAATATGTTATAATAACTACAGGAAAACTACTACTGAAAATGTTGGTGATATTGGAACTGGACCATGGATAGAGGCTGGAATAATCTGGAGGTGTATGATAGAAAAGTTTCTTCTTGTTACTTAGAGTATAAAGTGAACAGAAGGAGATAAATTGAGGGAAAAACTATCAAAATAGAGCTTTGATGCCTTGGGAAATTCTCAATCTCCCCTAATTGCAAGAGACACTAAAATTAGGAGATTTAATATCAGGGAAGTTTGTTCTAAAGGAGAAAGCAAGGGTGTGGCTTGACAAAGCCTTTTACTAGTGACTCTGAAAGATCAAAAATAACAAAATATTACTTTGCACATAGGGCACTTTGAAGATTGTGTGTGACTCATGGATTGCTTTATCCATCTCAACAGAAGCTGAGAACAGAAATGAGATTGTCAGCAAATGTTTGTGTTTGCTCTGTGAAGTGAATTTCCATGGTATACATAGAGAATCCCCAGGGTTTTAAGGATGGCACACCAGCAAAAATATTGCCAGATTGGCCTTGAAAGGGAGAAACAAGATTTAATTAGTCAGACTTACTGGATTATACAGGCAGTAAACACACTGATAAAACTACACAGTTGCAATCACCTATTGTCTTTCATGAAAAGGAAGGATGAGTCTAAGAGCAGAGCCTCAGTGTCTGAGTAGAGCTGTGCTGTGTGAATTGGAAGTGAATCTGGTACTCACAGATTACAGAGGAGAGAATGAGGAGTCGGGGATGCTGGAAATGGAAATATTTTGTGAGGATTACACACTTATCTAAGAATTAGGTTCTACTGAAAGTCTCAGAGCACCCACCATTGACCAAATTCCATCAGGAATGTTCAAGGGTGGGGCAGCAGCTGCATGAAGAAGTTCAGTGGTGCTTCTTTTCAACATATTCAGGATGGATGGTCAGAATGGTGGCCACAGAGATGAACTTATTTATAGTGTTAGGAGTGAAAGAACCCTAAGAGAACACAGGGTGTGTGGGAAGGCTGAACTTCCAGAAACCAGGGTCTGTTATTCTCTTAGTGCTTAGAACATTTAGAGGAATGGTCAGGAGATCTTGAACCACAGGGAGAGTTATGCAGATGCTTAATTTTTTAAACATTATCAGAAGAAATCCTTTATTTGGCCATATGAAATTGTGTGCCAGATTACTCTTTTTTCTTAATAAAATAAATGGAAATTTTAAAAAATATATTAATGATTGTTCAGAATTTTATCTAAACAAATTTAGTAATGAGGAGAAAAATGACACCCAAGTTACTTTTTAAAAAGTGAGTTTATTAAAGTAGAAATCTGGTGTTTTTAATCTGTATGGTGAATAAGACTTCATGATTTTATCTTATTTTAAATAATCATATGGTGATATGATTAATTGACCATATGCTTAATTGATCATGGTGTCCAACAGACAGATAGTGGGGTTACAATAGAATTAGAAGAAGATACAATGGGGAGAAGAAGACTAAGGTGGTTGTGTAAATCTTGAACACAGTCACCGAAAAGCTTGTTCTGGATAAGGATATGGTAGCAGCAGCCAATCACACAGCATAGATTTCTCTCATCCTTCTAAAAGGGCTTAGGGCCAGCAGCAAAGCAAGAAAGTGTCCACTGGGGTGGAATCAATGAACATTCAAATACATAAAACAACTAAGCCAGCTGTTGGCAGCCAGCCTTAGCCACTAGAAACTCTGGAACTGGCAAGATGGCCCACAAGCAGAGTAAGTAGTACTTGATTTCTTTTGCTGTGTAAGAAATTATCATAAACATAGCAACTTAATGCAATGCAAATTAAGTTGTTCACAGTTCTATATGCAGAAAGTTCAATATGACTTCACTGGGTTCTCTGGTTAGGATCTAATGAAGCCGCAGTCATGCTGTTGACTGGGCTCTTATCTATAGACTGGGAAGATAAGAGTCTTATCTTCACCTCCAGATTCATTCAGGTTTTTGGGTAAGTGCAATTCTTTGCAAGTGTAAGTCTAAGATTCCCCTTTTCTTGGGGTTGTCAGCTGATGGCCACTTTCAGTTTCTAAAGGCCTCTCACATTCTTTGCCACATGATCCCCTCCATCTTCAAATCCAGAAATTACACATAGAAGCCTCAGGCTTTGAATTTCTCTGATTACTTTTATCATCATCCAGAGAGAATGTTTGATTTAAGGTATCAGGGGATTAAATAATTTAATCGCCCTGTCAGTCCATTGTGTTATGTAACACAACTCAATTATGGGAGGGTTCTGGGAGTTATAGTGAGATGTTTTGCAGAACCATGGTAGAAATTCTGTCATGGCCCACTCAGTATCCCCAAAAGAGAGAAGAAGAAGAGGAAGGGGGCCAGCGGCTTCTTTACAATAATCTGTTTTTACAATAAATAATACCTTCCTGTGAGAAGTATTTCATTCTTAAGACAGACCATAATACCTTTTAAAGGCCTCATCTCTTGACACTGCCATATTTACAACCAGATGTCAACATGAGTTTTGGTGACTGCAAACCATGTTCAAACCATGGTGGATGGGTAAGGGGTTGGTGGTTTACAGTGATTATAATCCGGGGGGAAAAGGAGGTGGATATGGCTACAAAGGGGTAGCTCTAGGGAGTTTTGTCATTATGGGGCAGCTCTGTATCTATTGTGTTGGTGGTTATAAGAATTTACACATGACTTGGAGGCTGAGGCAGGGGGATTTCAAGTTTAGGGCCTCAGCAACTTAGTGAAACCCTGAGTAACTTAGCAAAACCCTGTTTAAAAAAAATCTACACCTAATAAAATCACACAAACACTCCAATACACCACATATACTTGCATGTTAAACTGGTGAAATCTGTATCAACTCTGTGGATTATATCAATATTAATTTTCTGCCTTTTGATATTGTACCATAGTTACTCAAGATGTTATCAAAGGATGTGGAATATGTCACCCCAAAAATATGCCACTTTGGCATAAGGATTATTTTTAGGTAAAGTCATTTAGTAATAGCTGATGTACAAGGGTGATCTGATCTTCTTTTTTCTTCCTGAATACAGGAAATGAAACTCCAATGTGGATTGTGTCCTCTGTAAACCAGGAGGAAAGAGATGCTTATTAGAAATGAGAGTCAAGGACAAGAAAAATGTTCAGATGAATCCTTGTCTTCCTAGTCACTGCTCTATGATTAACTGCCTTAGCCCAAGCCTCTGTCTTGTATTTTTAAATAGCTCCACTTTTTCTAACTTAGTATTTAGGCATTTGGCTCTGACAGTTTCCTTGGGTCTTTCTTTTCCTTTGGGGATTTCCCTGTAGATGTAGAGATTTGTGTACTTTTCTCCTGTTCATCTGGTGTGTGAGGCCCAGCTGGACATCCTGAGAGAGGAGAGGTAAAGTTTTGCTTCTCCTATAGTACCATTGGGAGTAACTGGATAAAGGAAACATAAGAATTCTCATTTTTGCAACTTTTTTGTGAATCTATAATTATCGCAAAATAAAAAGGAAAGAGAAATTATGTAGTGTTGATAGTATAAAACTGAATTCATTCTCTTCATTATAACTTCAAACATTTTCATTTATTTCTGCAGTTTTATATATATTTTTCTTCCTCCTTGCAGTATCTTTGGATTTTCTTTGTTGTTCTTTTTATAACTCTCTGTTTAAATAAAGGCATTCATTGCTATAAACTTCTTATATTGCTTTGGCTATATCCCATTAGTACCAGTATGTTGTGTTTCCATTTTTGTTTAGTTCTAGGAACTTTTAAATAACCCCTCTGATTTGTTCAATGACCAACTGATCATTCAAAAGAGTATTGTTCAATCACCATGTGTTCTATAATTTCCCTAGTTTCTCTTGGTATTAATTTCTAGTTTCATTCTGTTATGATCTGATAAGATGAAATAAATTATTTTGATTTTTAAAATTTTGTTAAAATTTTAATAATTCTATTGTTATCTGTTTTGAAGAAAGTGATCTATTTTTAAGAAAGTTCCATTATTTATGAAAATAATTTTCTACAGCTGTTGGGTGGAATATTTTGTAGATATCTGCTAAATCCACTTGCTCCATAGTATAATTTAACTCTGATATTGGTTGACTTTTTGTTGGGATGATATATTTATTGGTGAGAGGTTGAGTATTGAAGTCACCCATTATTATTGTATTGGGGCCTGTGTTTCCCTTTATGTCCTTTTGTTCTAGAAAATTGAGTGCTTTGACATTTGGTGTGTATATATTTATTTACATTTGGTAAGTCTTTCGGATGGATTGTTCTCTTTATCAATATGAAATGACCTTTCTCTCTTCTGACTGATTTTGGCTTAAAGTATGTTTTGTCAGATATGAGTGTAGATACTGCTGCTTGCTTTCAGATTCCATTTTTCTGGAATGTCATTTTCCATTTTTTCACTCTCAGTCTATGTATATTTTTGCTGGTAAGATGAGTTTCTTGCAGGCAGCATATTATTGGGGTCTTTTTTGTGATTCTGGGGATTGAATCCAGGTGTGTTCTACCACTAACCACACCCTAAGCCTTTTAAATTTTATTTTGAGTCAGGGTCTCCTTAAGTTGTGTGGATCTCTGTAGATTGCTAAGACTGGACTCAAATCTGTGATCCTTCCTCAGGCTTCCAAGTCGTTGGGATTGTGTTTATCTTGCTTCCTCTTCTGGGTATAGGAATCCTTCAAGTACTTTCTATAATGTTGGTTTAGTCATCATGAATTTCTTTAGTTTATGCTTATCTTGGAAGGTCTTCATTTCTCCTTCAATTCTGAAGTATACCTGGGGGATATGGTAATCTACATTGGCCATTATTTCCCTTTTCTTCTATTTCTTTTATTTTGAGATGGAGTCTCACTACGTTGCAAGGCTGGCCTCAAACTTATGATTTTCCTGCCTCAGTGTTCCTTGTTGCTGGGATTACAGGTGTGTGTCACTGTGCCCTGCAACAGTTATTTTCTTTTAGGGCTGATGTACATCATTCCATGCCCTCCTGGCCTTTGATACATCTGCTGTTATTTTGATGAGTTTCTCTTTATATGTGGTTTAGCATGTCCCTCTTGAAGTTGTTAATATTCTTTCTTTGTACTTTTGGCAGTTCAGTTATAATGTTGTGGAAAAGTTCTTTTATGGTCAGGTTTATTTGGGGTTCTGAATACCTCCTGTATGTGAATATCTTTTTTCAAGGTTTGGGAAAATTTCTGCTATTACATCACTTAGTAGGTTTTCTGTGCCTTTTGCCTATAACTCTTTTTTCTCATCTATTCCAATCATATGTAGTTTGGTCTTTTAATGGTGTGCCATAGATCTTATATGTTTTATTCATTGTTTTTTATGTGTGAATGTGATAATTCATCAATATTGTTTTAAGCCTTTATATTCTTTCTTCTGCTGGATCTACTCTATTATTGAGAATTCCAACTATTATCTTTCCTTTTGGTTTATTGTGCTTTTATTTCCAATATTTCTGTTTGATTCTTTTTCAGATTCTCTATCTCTATATTGAGTTTCTCATATTCTGCATTTTCTTCCTTAATTAGTACAGGTACTTATTTGTATTCTCTTTGAATTCATTGAAAAATTTTAAAATCACTCATCTGATTTTTTTTGGTCTGGAATTTTATCAATTTCTATATCTTTGGAATTAGTTACTGGAGAGTTATGAACTTTTGGAGGATGATGTGTTACCTTGTTTTTTCATATTTTTGTGTTTCTATGGTAAAAATTGTGCATCTTTTGGGATGGATATCTCTTCTCTTTTATGTGAGGGCTTTATTATGAAGCAGTCTTCTCTTAATAATGTGTCCTGGTTTATTGATTGAGTTGTTGTATTGTGTTGAGTTTAATTCAGAGTATAACTTCATAGTATGGTCCTACTGTGGCTTCTTTGGCTATGTCAGAGACTGATGGATCTGCTTTTTCTGTAGGTCTCATAAGAATGGCGTCCCTCTGGTACTTTAGCCAGGAGTGCTGTAGACAATAGCATATTGGACACACCCTCTGTGGTTAGTCCTCCATTCTTGTCAGCAATGTGTGGTCTGAAAGGGTAGGATTGTAACCTCTCTGAGGTCCCTTGTAAGTGTGGTTTTCACAATAGCTGTGTTATTTCATTCTGCTGTGGGTTAGGGTGGTGAATGTTCAAAGGATGACTTCAGCCCCCCTTTCCATGACTATTTGGGACTGAGTCATCAGCTGGGGGCTTTTGTGTCTCCTATTTTTAAGGTGAAGTATCTGCCAAGATTCAGTCCAGACTGAATCATGGCTGGAGTAAGCTCAACTGGGCTGAGGGTGCAGTTGAGCTGCAGTGAAGCCTGCACCCAATGTGCTCAATGTACTAGGCTTGATCCTCAGTATCACTCAGAAAAAAGAAAATAATAAAACCATAAAAGCAAGCCAGCCATACAGTAAAAACCAAGCAGCAACCACCACCACCACAGTACCAATAACATATAGTATAAAAGAAAGATAATTACAAGTTTATAATTAATAAAAATAAAATTAATTAAAAATAATGGGAGAATAGTAAGAAAGATGAATCAAAGGGAAATAAGAAGAAAAAATTTAAACAAAGAAGTATGATAAAGAAGAGAAGAACTCCAATTAAAGCATAAAAATAAAGGAGTATAAAATATCAGCAAGGAAATAATAACAAGAAAAAACACAATAGTAGCTAGAATAGACAAAGGGGAAAAACAGTAAAAAAAAAAAAATCCTCCTGGGAGAGGTCCTTGGACTGAATAAGCTTCTTTCCAGGTGTTGGAATCCATCAAGGATGGGAGGGGGAGAGGGTGGTGCAACTGAAGCCTGTCATGTTTCTTCTCAGCTCACAACAAGCAAGTTGGGGTGATATGCAGGCTGTGCTCCGTTTCCTGCCAGGCAGGTTAGGGAATATTGATTGCACCAGAGCTTCCTCCTGAAGCTCTTTGTATATGCATCCAGGTAGATGGCAAAGGTTGGAGCCATCACAATGAGCCCCTTTCATGAACTGAGCTTTGATGATATGTGGACTGTCCAGGTGGGTACATTCTCTCATCTCTGTGCCCAGGGGCACGGCAAATGCCCAAGCAGTGGTATAGCCCCACAATGCTTCCAAGATTTGGGGGAACAATTAAACACCCAAATTCTTCAATGGGTGTATGATTTCCAAGCAATTTGCCAGCCTCAGTCTTGATGTTTTCTGATTTGGCAAAACCACGTCACTAGTCTCACTCTTCCTGGCAGAGGGTTAGGATACCACCTGCGGTGCCCTTCATTTCCCTCCCTATCACATCCCGTGCTGCCTGTTGCCTGAACCTCTCACTGGGTTTGTGTCACCCTCCCATGCTATGACTATCACAGCGCTCTCTCTCACCAAGTCAGTGTGGTGGAGTGGCTACGAAGACCCTGAATTGTGATTTTTTTTTTTTTTGTTTTCTCATCCCATGAGGAGTTTAGTCACTTACAATGGACCCTTCTCAAGATGGCTCCTGCTTATAGCACTCTGAGATTTTGTGGAGTGATGTAGGAAGTTTCTTTTCTAAACCTAGCTTCCCACATAGGAGGAGTCACTGTACTGGATTCCTGTACTGAATGAAGCATAAGGCAAGACAATGAATGCAAACTAAGCTGATGACAACAGAAAGATCCACTTTTTCTGTGGTTCTCACAAGAGTGGAATCCCTCTGGTAGTTTAGGCAGGTGTGTTGTATACAGCAGAGTATGTAGTGTCCACACTCAGTGACCTCTTCTACGATGGAATGGAAGCCCATGTCAAGTGTTGGGGGTTTCTTCAGGCTCTGTTGATATTTGCTCTGTTACTTGAAAGCAATTGTGATATTGATTAGTCCAGCTGTGGTGATATGCCTAAAGCTTTTCTCCTGTGTTTAGACACAAGTGCAGCTCCAGTGTTTCACAGGGAGATGCAGGGACTGGGTCACATCTTCCCTTCTGTGGCACTCTACTCCTGTCTTGTCAGCAATGTGTGATGAGATATGGAGTTTGGGTGGTGCTTCACATGCTGAGACACTTGCAAGTGTAGTATCAATAACAGTTGGGTTATTTTTCTCTATAATTGCTATGGGGTTCAGTGTCCAGAAGTAGGACTTCAGAACACCCAAAAACCATGCCCTCTTGGGTACCAGTAATCAGCTAGGAACTTATCCCTCCTACTTCTTTTTTTGTATTGGGAATTTAACCCAGAGTTGCTTTGCCTTGTAGCTCTGTCCCCAGCTTTGTTTTTTATTTTGATGCAGAGTTTTGCTAAGTTGCTGAGGGCCTCACTAAGTTGTTGAGGTTGGCCTCTATTGGGTAATCCTCCTGCCTCAGACTCCTGAGTTGCTAGAATTATAGGTAGGCACTACTGCACCTGGTGTCTCCCTATTCTTTAAATTGAAGTATAAGTTAAAATTCCCTTCCTGCTGAGGTGCTTGAATGAGTGGCAAGAGTAGATGCTTGCAACTGATGCCAATCCAAAGCTTCCGTCTCCACCCCACTAGGCTGTGTGCCTCATGTCCAGAGCAAAGACTGAGGGTTATTCTCCTTCCACTACTTTCTTTTGTGGTGCTCACCAGGTGCTTGGAGGAAGTGATTTCTGGCTGGAGCAAATAGCTACCTTTCAGCTATTTGCATGCTGGAATGAGCTAGGGTGGAATGCAGAGCTCCTCAGGTAAAAGTTCTCTCTGGAGCTTTAGGGCTGCACACACTGAAAATGGGGTGTAACGACTCTGCAGCTTGTGGAGCAGCATGGAGTGCAGAACTCCCCTAAATTCTTGCTGGAGCTTGCTGCTCAGATGGCAGCTGTAACACCAGCTTTGCATGTTCTGGATGCCACAGAGGATAGAGAGAGGCTACGGAGTGGTGTTGGAAGGGCGAAGGTGGGATCTGCACAATCTGCTGCTCTGGAGTCTGGTGTTTCCAGATTTGGTTCCCATGTGAAATCACCCATGACTGCTCATGCCCCTGGGCTTCAATAGTTTGCTCACCAAACCACCAATTTTTTAGGGAAGTGCCTTCTGTTCTCCATATCAGTCTGTTTCCTCAAGGTATAAAGTTCTTAGTGGCACTGTCTGTGCAGTGCCTTTCGCTTAGGCCAAACTGACTCTCTTGGGCAGCTGCCCAAGAGTGATACTGCAGCATGGTCTTGGAGATAGAAAAATGCAAAGGCCTCTAGTTCCCAGATCAGTAAACTCAAACAATAGGACTCGTAACAAGATGGCTCTCTGGGAACCACCATATGACCCAGCTTTACCACTCTTCAGTTTTTAAATAAAATAATTAAAGTGATACATTTAAGTTGATCCGTACTTTGTCTGTTGTGAATTGAGCTGCTACAAACAGCTTAATTCACAACAAAGTACGGATCAACTTAAATGTTTGTCAACAGATGAATGAATAAAGAAAATGTGATGTGTATACACAGTGGAGTTTAATTCAGCCATAAAGAAGAATGAAATTATGTCATTTGCAGGAAAATGGAAGGATTAGAACATCATGTTAAGTGAAATAAGCTAAACTTAAAAAGCCATCTGTTTTCTGTTCATCTGTTTTCTCTTGTATGTGAAAGTTAGAAGGCAAAAAAAGTGGTGGTGGTAGGGAAGGGACCATATGAGAACTGAAGGAAAACCTGTAGGGTAGAAGAAAGGGATCCGAGAAAGGGAGGAGGGGAAGGTAAAGGAAGTTAATGAGGAATGAAAATGATCAAAAACAATTTGTATAATGTCTGTACAAAAAAAAAAAGCTCTCTGTTGCAGCACCATAAGAATTTGCTGGAAGTTTAGAGAACTTCCCCAGAGCCAGTTCATTTTTCAGGTCTAGGAACTGTTTAGGTTATCTTCCTCAGGATGCCAAATCCTGTGCTTCTGGGGCTCACTGGGATTCTCCCTGTGTCTGCTCTAACTCGGCTGAGGAGGGTCCTTCTCTTCACTGTGCCATACCTCCATGACACCAGTGCTGGGGTGCTCTGTTTCAGCCTCCATCCCACAATACAGAGTGACAGGGTTTCTCCAAGTCTCTGCCAGTTAACAATTGAGTTCCAGCATTCTCCTCTGGTCACCCACTTCAATAAATAACTACACTACTGTTTTTAAAACTTCCACTTCATTAAGAAGCAGGTGAAAGCTGCACATCTTGAATCGCTTCTTAAACTCTGTTTTGCCCATTTTTATCCGTTTGTAGTTGTGTGCTTTGATTACTTAAGGTTGTGTTTGAGGAGTTTGTGTGTCTCTGATACAAGTCCTACTTTAGAAATGTACTTGAAAATATGTTCTTACAGTGTGTAGTTCTATTTTAACTCATTTGGCAGTGTATTTCACAGGGCAGAAGATTTAAATTTCAATTAAACTCAATTTATTGATTTTTTTTCATGTGTCGCACTTTTCACCAAACTAAAGTCACCTGGATTTCCAAGGAACTTTATAGTTTTACATTTTGCAGTTAGTTCTATGATACATTTAGAGGAAGTTTTCTGAAATTTTAAGGTCTGGATCTAGATTTTTTTTTTCACATGTTCAGTCATTTCTGTATCATTTCTTGGAAAGACTCTCACTTTCCCATGGATTTGGATGAGTCTTGGATGCTGCCACAAGTGACAGTTATGAGTTTGGGTCAGGGACAATGTGAAACTAAATTACCATCCTTCTCTCATTTTTCCTCAGAAAACTTTCTCCTTACAATTGGCCCTCCTGGGGCTAGGGTTGTGGCTCAGTGGTAGAGTGCTTGCCTAGCATGTGCGAGGCACTGGGTTGGAGTCTCAGCACCTCATATAAGTAAATAAAATATTCATTGACATCTAAAAAATATTTAAAAAATTTGTCTCTCCCCCAGAGTTCTACCCCAGTGAATCTCACCATCTGATTCATCTCTGAAAGTTCAAGAGGCAAACTAGAACTGTCCTGCATCCACATCTGTCCTTTGTCATGTTGTAGTAGTGTGACTTTGGGCAGATTTCTTAAACATTCTTAGTTAGTGGGCTCATTTTTAATGTGGGTTCATGAAAAACTCACCATGTAGGCTGGTTTACAGGTTGAATGTGTTCATGCATAAATGGAGTTATGGGTTGAAATTTGTTCCCTTCAAAAACATGTTCAAGTCCCAGCCCCCAGTGTACAGACCCTCTCCCCCACTCTCATATTCTTGCAGCCATGGAGATTTTAGAACTGCCCAGCACTGTTTCAACCTTCCCTTCACTCCTGTGAGGAAGAATGCAAATGAGAAGTAAGGCCACAGAAAAGCTCAAGAAGACCCATGAAGTTGGCCCCAAACCCTGGACCAGAATCCAGGGTTTCTGTTTCCATCTCAGTCCTAGCACAGTTGGGGGGTTGGCCCTTCCAGAGCGCCAGAGCTGAGAGTGTCCTGTTTGGACACTGTGAACTGGGTGCTGGTGACTAGAATGTGACCTCTCTCAGTACCCCTGGTAATGCCCTGATGACTCCTGCTTTCTTATTCCAGGTGGAAGTTTGAGGATTCTGGGAGTTGTTCCTTTCCTTCTTCCTCACAACACAAAAACTTGCCAGCCACTCTCTGTTTCCTGGAGGTGTGTCTCATGGGCAGGAGCCAGCTAGCTCCAGTTCCTCCTGCCTCCCTTGACTCTTTCTCAGAAGAATATTCAGCAGGGAGGACTGAAGTGTGCTACTACAGAGGTGCTTGGAATATGTTTCCCAAAGATGTGTGCAAGGCGGGTGCTCATAAAAATTATGATCACCAAGAGCTTCAAGAACCAGTGATCTAAAGATTCTGAATCTAAATTTCTGAGAAACTGAGGTTCCAAAATTCTGAATTCTAGATTCAGAAGTTTTAGGCTATGACAGTTCAGTTACCACACAGTTCTAAGACTGCCTGAGTGGAAGTTTTGGGAAAGGGGACATGCACGTGGATGGATATTATTTGACTTTTGACAATGACTTGTTAACATGTAGGTGACAATAAAGAGTGTGACTCTAAGGGTTTATCCTCATCCCCATCTCAGAGAGCAGGAAGCAGTCCATTTGTGGTACCCAAGTTGCAAGACACAGATAACAGAAATTGATAAATATGAATTTCATAGCCTTTTACAAAACTTATAGGGTTCCCTTCACTTGATCTCAATCATGGGCCCAAAATAGGGTGAATTTACTGTTTCTGTGTGTGGGTCAGCTGCAGGTATATGTAGCTTTTAGTTTAAGAAACAGAATTCCCAGGCTGTTGTATACATCTGTTCAGATTGTACGATGCTCAAGAATCTCACTTTCTTTATATTTTTTTCTGGCGTATTTTAATTATACATAGTAGTGGGGGTCATTGTGACATATTTGTACGTGCACATAATATGTTCCATTTCATTCCCCAGTACTTCCTTTTCCCTCCCCTCCTTTCTCCCCTTGATCTCTTCCTCTATTCTTTTTTCTTTTTATTGGTGCATTAAAATCATACATAATATTAGAATTCATTGTTACATATTTGTTCATATACACAATACAATCATATAATTTGTTCAATTCAGTTCCCCAGACCTCTCCTTTCCATCCTTTCCCACCCTTGCCTGGTCTCTTCTCTACTGGCCTCCTTCTCTTTTCATGAGATCCCACTCTCTTCCCCCTTTGCCTCTCTAAGAGGCTTCCACTTAGATAGATCTGTGTTCAAGTACTCCCTGGACATGTATGTTCTATGATAGAAGACAACCTGAAGGATCTCACTTCTAAGGGGATTGGCACTAACTCATTTGAAAGCAGGCTGGAAATTGTGAAGCTCTTAGCTGAGTCTTAAAGTGGGTTCCAATCAGTCAGAAAGAGACCCACCTTCAGAAACTCATGGTAGAATACAGGTTCATGCTTACCCTGAGAAGAGCATTCAGTTACACTCTTTCACGTGGCCTGTGCATGAACACACACATACTCATGGCTACATTCTGATTCAGTGTCCTCTAAGCCCTCTCTGAAAGTGTTTTTTCTCCCTCACACAGATAATTAAGAGCTTTATTGTTGACTCTTGACACTGACTTGTTAACATGTCCCATCGTGTCTGTCTCAGATAGTTTAGAGAAACTTTCTCTAAACTATCTGAGTCAGACACGATAGCTTTACCTGATGGAGGGCAAGAACTTTGATGCCCTTTGTGTGCACAGTGAGCAAGCGAGGGCAAGTGTGTGGTGAAGCCAGATTAGCTGCCTCCAGGGCTCTGAAAACCCCCAGAAATGTCTGTTCTGCCTGTGTGATAATGTACTATGTTCTTGCTGTGATTTTATTGGGGGAAGAGGTGACATTTTAGAGTCTGCCAAAGGATGTCTGGCATAGATCTGTGTTCAAGTACTTGCTGGACATGTATGTTCTATGAGACTCACCTGAGTGAATACCTCTAACTTCCTAAGCCTCAGTTGTGTCACCTGTAAAATGGGAAAGAACATGCATGGGGAGAGGATGTGATGTTTTTAGCACAGCTGACAGAATTCTTGCCCAATCATAGCTGTTACTATTATTGGTGTTGTCCACAGCGCATCCCAGCTTTTAAGGATCTATCTTGATCAAGATGAATAATCTGTGCCTTTCCTTCTCCTCCTGTCCATCTGACCTCTTCTTTCCTCTGCTTTCTCACCAGTTTTCTTAGCCCTGCCCCTCCTACTGGTCCCGCCCCTGGCCCCTCCCCTCCCCCCAAGCCCCTGCAAAGCACAGACTCAGCGGGGCAGGAAGGCTATGGTGTAATTTGTTAGGATCCTGGTAAAGCCCAAGGACTTAGCCGACACATCTAAGTCTTGGGGTGCTTTCGGGGTCTTGAAGCAGAAGTTCTGCAAGATGGTGGTGAGGAAGAGAAAGAGCTCCATTCTAGCCAGGCCTTCTCCCAAGCAATACCGCTTTCCTGAAGAGGAGAGGAGGGAGGGGCTGAGGTGAAGCCAACTCTCTGTAGCCTCACCCCAGTACCAGATCCCTGCGTAGCAGTACAGTAGAGTAGCAGTACAGTGGCCCCAGAGACTTTCAGGAAGGGCTCTAATCTTCTCTGAGCCTCGGTTTCTCTGGTACGTGAGGTGAGATGATCCATGCCGGATTACAGCACTGGGAAGTTTAAGTGCCCCTTCCCCCAGTTACATCCTCAAATATGGCTGCTATGCTGTCATTTTCCTTCCAAGAGTCTGAAGATTTTCTTGTGTGTTCCTGGAAAGTACTCTGACTTACTCTGAGTCTTTATTTTCCCCATCTCATAAAGGGGCTAGATGATCTCTTCCTTCTGGTCTTGGCGCAGATCCTTGGTGCTGGGGAGTTCTGGGGAGTATAACTGTCTGACTAGAGGGTAGTTCAAAGAGGGACTTCCCAGCTGGAGGAAGACCCTAGGCTGCACTGGGAGAGGAGCTGGGATGAGGGAGCCTATGCGGGTGTGAGCCCCTGGTCTCTTACCCATGGAAAAGGGCACGTCAGCATCAATCTTCTTCAGCTGTCGCTTGTCATCCAGGAAGTGCTGGGGGTTGAAGTCGTCAGGTGTGGAGAAGAACTTGGGGTCATTGAGCAGGGAGCCCAGCATAGGGAACACTTCAGTGCCCTTGGCAGGGAGAGGAAGGGGACTTTATCAGAGGGTTCAGGGATGAGAGCACTGAGGGCACAGAAACATAAGCAGGGGAATCAGAGTGCGGGGGTGAAGGGAAGTGGAGGTGAGGGAGATGAGGTTCTGTGGCAGGAGCTTTGGGAGACATGAGGTTGATGTCTCTGAGTCAGGACATTCAGGGAAGGTGTACTCTGTGTCTCCTGGTTTGGGAAATTTGGGGGACTTAGTGGCTCATATTCACTGAGATGGGCTGAGTGGGAGATTCTGGGTCTATGTCCCAGAGAAGGTGGTTGGGGCATACTCAGCCTGTGTCTCTCAAGGAAGGAGGTTGGGGGTACTAGGAGATTCATGTGCCCTCAGACAAAAAATTGGGGGACTGTAGTGAATCTCTGGAGGCATTAAGTCTATGGGAGTCACTGGAAGCAGGAGACCCTGGGTAGGAAGACTGAAGGTAGAAGGTGGTTGAGGAATTCTTTGTGATGGGGACAGAGAATGGAAAGCTTTCAATAGAAAGGGAGTTCTGGGGCCCCAGGGAGTGGGTTGCAGGTCCCATTAGGCTGGGAAGAGCAGCACCTTTGGGAGGAGGAAGTCTCGAAATATGGTGTCCTTGGTGACCTTGCGAGCCACACCCATGGGGGCAAAATTTGCAAATCTTTGGATCTCATGGATCACAGCCTCTGTGTAGGGCATGTTGGTACGATCCTCAAACTTGGGCTGTCGGTTCCTGCCAATCACCCGGTCAATCTCCTCATGGACTTTGGCTGGGAGAGAAGAGAGAATATGTTTAGCTATCCAGGGGCCTCAGAGTAGGATGCTAGTCCTAACATGTAAATCTGGATACATGGCACATATCTATGTATGACATGCATGTGGACAATTGAAAACAGATGTTTGTCATATGAAAATTTTGGCCAATGGCCCTGTTAACTTGTTAATTCTAGAATCATAGGGGAAGCAAAGGGAGGAGTCCAGGAGACCCTGGAGGTTGGAATCTGGCACTTGTATGCTCAGCAGAGGAGCCATTTACCCAATGGTTCAGACACTTTTAGTGTTTTCAGAGGAAGTGAGACTCTGTTCATTTCTGTCAGCTTAATAGCACCCTATATAGCTATTGCATAGCAGGTTGAGTCTGAGGTTCCTTGGACCTGGGAGAAGTGGGGTCATTGTGTTGGGCTCAGAGGTGTTGGAAAGGTATGTGGGTCCCCATTTCCCTGTGCATCCCAACTTTACCCACAACATCGGGGTGCTTCAGGAGTAGCAGGAAGCCAAAGCGTAAGGTTGAACTGACAGTCTCAGATCCAGCAAAGAAGAGGCCCAGTGTTGTCATTATTAGATTCTTCATGTAGAACTCCGTGTTGGGGTTATTCCTTTCCTGCAGGGTGAGAGGCTTCATGCTGAGTCCATTTATCATGCCCTTGGGGGCTGTCTGGGTTTTCTCCTTAGATCTGCCTCTGTTAGGTCCAGACCTCGAGGTGGGAAGACGGGACCTAGATCTGCAGGTTCTTCAGTTCCCAGGCCTCTTCCCAGGCTGCTGGTTCTGCCTGACATGCTCTTTTGGTGCTATTTGCCTGGCTGACAATCTGTTTTCAGCTTGGCTTTCACTTATTTAAATTGCAGAAATATTTAGAAAGAGGGATAGACTGTGAGGAGGATGGGCAGGGATGTCAAGACAGGGTGGTCAGAGACAGAGATATATTTTCTGAAGCAGACACAGAATTTTAAGCCAGATCATCCTACTTCTTTCCCAGATATGTTGTAGTTTCTTTGGAGGAATCCCCTCCCTGACTCTTTGAATTTAAGACTGCATAAAGGCTCATCTCCTTTCTGCATCGATGGGAGTCTGACATCCAAATGGGAGTGGGAGTCCTCCGATGTCATACAGTAAAGCCAGGTCACCTGTTCATACAGGTGCACCTGATGATGGGGGTAGGAACATTTAGAGAGTCTGGTGCTTAGCTGCTCCAGCCTTAGAATCAGAGACGTGGATTTGAGCTAGGGATCACAGACAAGCCACTTGTGCAGTCATTTACAATCTTAGGGTCATAATAGGACCTTGTTTAAGAAAGCACATGGGTGCTAAGTATGTGGACAATGTCAAGCACTGGGGTGGTTCCAGGCACACGGCGTGTTGTAGAGCTCGCTGCTCTTTGTTTTGTCTCTGCCCTCGTCTTGGCTTCAGTCAGGGCTCAGTAGATGAGACAGTGATGATTAGTTGTGGTCTGAATTTTAAGGATTAGTATGACAGGGGGTAATGTGAGTAGGCTTCTGTTCTCCCCCTCTCCCCATCCTGATTGGCCTCTGTTTGACTGTGGACCTCCCCACCCTGGCTGCTGACTGCACCTCCTTCATGCGGATGAGAAAGGAGTCGATGAAGTCCCGCGGGGAGTTGGGGTCCAGAGTGCGCTGGTTCTGCTCCACCTTCTTGGCTATGAAGTCCTCAAGTCCCTGCATGTCCTTAAAGACGTGTTGCTGTGGTCCTGGCAGGTGCTTCATCACTGAGTGGAATATGTCAAAGAGCTGGAAACGGGAAGAGAGATACAAGGGGGGAAGAGAGATGGATTGAGAGCTCTCAGTGGGCCGAACCCAATGAGAGTGGGACGTGTCTTAGCGCATGAAGATAGTGGGCTCAGGGCATCTGTCTGTGTCTTATGTGCGTAGTGAGGTGGAATGGAAGCATGTACATAATTTTATATGTCGGTTAAATGTGAAGGACTCTAAGAATTTATTCCCTGGTACCCTCCCCCCTGCCCCCCAAAAAAGAATTTAGGTGAGGTGGATGTGGGCTTCCATGCAATTTCACCCATTCAGGTGAAGACGGTTTGTTACACACCTGTAGGTGTCAAGATGGTCAAGTGATTTGGGAGTGGGGGAATTCAGGATGTTGAGCTGTTCAGGTGGAGTACAACAGGGCACTGCCTGTGTAGGTGTTTATATAATCAGGTAGACTAAGTTATGGTCAGTTTTCTAGATATTTATTGGATTTCATGTGGGGGTTGTGTAATGGTGTTCAGGCATTGAAGTGTGGCTGTAGTTCAGGTACAGAGTGGGAGGGAGATCTGTTTATGTGTTTAGGTGCACTTGGGGCTTCCTAGGGGGTACCTCAGTAGGGTGTGTGAGTGGGCTGATTTGCAGAACACTTATTAGGTGTTTTGGGAACAACCTGAGTAGATATTTTTGTGTTCGTCTTGATTGAGGTGCCAGGTAGTTAATGTATTTAAGTGGCTTGTGTTGGGAACACTAATCTAGATATTCCAGTAGGCTGGTTTGGGGCAGATGTGCAGAGGTCAAATGATTTTGGCATCCTGCACTTTGCAGTACCAGGTGTGGTGTTCAAGTATTTGGAAGGTGGCTGAGGTGGTCACTTCTTCAGGTGTGAAGAAATTTAGAAGCAATAGACAGAGATCAACTGTTAGATGTTCAGGTACGTTGGGTGGGAACACCTGCTCAGCTGAAAGCTGAGTGGAGGCATTTATCTTGCCTGCAGATGGTGTTGTGGGGTATCTGCTGAGATATCCAGGTGACCTTGGAGACTAGGTATTGGACATGAGTCCTGGGCTCTTGTGCCACTGTGCAGTTGCCCAGGAGTGTGGCCTGGTTTAGAGGGGCCTTGTGTGGAAAAATATGGGGATTTGGGGAACCTTTTGCCAGGTGTGGGAGATTTTAGTAGGGGCCTGGTAGGGCAAAACTGGAATAGGTCACCTGCCCCGTGGGAGAAGCTGCAAATTTGTTGATTCGCCCCATCATCTGCAGCAGTGACAGTAACTCTTTGTCCTCATAGTCGAAGCGATCTCCAAAGACAATGGAACTAATAACGTTGGCAACTGTTTTGCTCAAGTAGAAGGTGATATCAATGAAGGCGCCTGTGAGGTGGGGCAGGGTAGGGGAGAGAGTGGGATTGGGAGAGAGTCAACTGGGTGGTGAGATGCCAGTCTGAGGATTCAAGTAGGGCACTGCAGCAATGCACTAACTCCCACATGTTATCACCATTCCAAAGCACAACCCACAGGTCTTTTGCATTGGGTGTTTTCTTTCTCCTTCCCAGTCACTCTCGGCCCCTTGCTCACCATGTGTGCCTCGCAGGGCCTCGATGAGGAAGCCCGCCTCCTCCTGGATGCGTTCCTCAATACCCCGCTTGCCCACACCAAAGTCCCGCAGTGTGGTGATGGAGAAGCGCCTGAGTTGTTTCCCACGCTCTCCATTGCCAAATGCCACACCTGTGGAAGTGAACAGAGGGAGGAGAGAGGCTGGAGGAACCATGACCAATTCCTGAGGAGCTCCTGAGAGGAAGCAGTGGAACCAAGTTGAATCTACAGCGAGCATGGGACAGCATTAAGATTTACAAACTCAGAGCAGTGCCAGATACTTCCAGAAAGAGGAGGCTGAGTTGGAAGAAGACTTTCTGAAGAAGATAGTCAGAGGGAGGGAAGACAGATGTATCCTGAGAAAGGGAGATACAGGGACAGTCTAATGGAGGCAAGGAAAGAGAGAGAGAAGGGACAGTGTCAGAGGAAGGACAGAGGAGAGAGTCAAGACCTGGAGGTGGATATAAAGCTGAACTGCAGAAGGATGAAAAATAGGAGGAAAAACGCACAAGTGTCAGGAGAAAGGAAAGATTGCTGCATGGAGATGGAGGCATGGGGACTTTGAAAGACATGGTGTGAGGTTCTGATAGAGGGAGAAGAAAGAAACAGAGGGATAGAAAAAGAGTCCCGGGGAAGCACAGAAGCTGAGGATGACAAAGGATCAGATAAAGTCCGAGGAGCAGGACCCCAATGGGGGACTCTCACAAGGTTCTACGGAGGGATCAATGCAGGAAAGAAGACACTGAGGGAGGAGGCAGAGCCAGAGAGAGAGAGAGAGAGAGAGAGAGAGAGAGAGAGAGAGAGAGAGAGAGAGAGATGTTAGGGAGAGCGGGACAGAGAGGGGGACGGGAAATTAGGACCCAGAAAGTTTAGAACAGCCCATAGTCCCACACAGGAGAGGCAGTGATGGATAAAGATGCAGAGAGAAGATCAGCAAAGGGCTTCCCATAGTCTTGAGGGGCTGGCAAGTAAAGGAGGGAACTGAGGCCACCAAGTTTACCTGGCCACCTTCCCCTATGTGCTGTCCCACTTACCATAACCTTTGAAGAGGTGGTCATAGGTGGCCTGCTGGCCTCGCCCACTGAACTCCTCAGCCTGATCCACCAGCGCCTCCTTTACTGCATCGTATCCACACAACACCACGACCCGGCGAGTCCCCAGGTGGATCTTGAACACAGGGCCATAGTGTTTGCTCATCTGATCAGGGTAGGTGGGAATGGTTACAAGAGTCATGACCTGAATTTGTCTAGGACCCAGAAATCAGAGTCTGGGATGTGTTTCTCCCAAGTTCTGATAGTCTAGGTGAAATCCTAAGATCTAGTCTTTTCTGGCTAGGAACTGGTTGCTGAACCTTTAAATAACCCCCCTTCTAAGACTCTGACTCATCACGGTCAATCCTCTGACACAAAGCCCAAGAAAAACTGGGGAGGTCCCATGCCCATGTCATTCTACTCATTTCCCTGGCTGGTGGCACCTTCATGAGGCAGTTGTACATCTGGTTTGTGTCCAGCTGCAGGTAGTTCCCGATGAAGGGCAGTGGAGTGGGTCCTGGAGGCAGCTTCCGCTGCAGACTCCTCTGTGAGACCAACTTGAACAGCACCATGCTCAGGCAGGCCAGCAAAGCCACCAGAAGGATCTCTGAGGTCAGCATGGTGGCAGTGAGGATGATAGGCAGGTGTTGATGGCTGTGATGGTTTGCCTTTATACTCCCAGAGATAAAAGGGTGGCCTTTGCACTTGTTTATATAATTGCTTCATTTTAGTTCCTAGTGCTATCTCCCAACATGCATCCTGCCTATGTTGCAATACCCATGGCCAGGAAGGAGGAGGGGGAATTAAGGGAAGACTCATAGTCAATGGGACTCCAGGCTGAATTGTAGCACTTGAAGAGGTGCCTAAAGAGTGTGGATTTATGGACGTGAGAATTCTGCTCCATTGGAATATTTATGTGGTTGAGTACCTGAGCTTTGTATTTGGATTCCCAGATTGAGAAAGGGCCTGATATAGATTTTGGAGTCTGTGATAAAATTCAAAGAAGTCCTAGATTTCATTGGAATGAGATAGAATGTGTGGCTGTGGACTTGGGGTCCTACAGTGAGGAGGGACATAGCTTCAGGAACTCAGGAATGGAGATTCCAGGGTTATAGATTTGAGAATTTGGAGTGAAAGAGACCTAGAGCTGTGGATATAGAGGTCCTATGTACAAAGCCCAGCAGGAAACTGTAGTGAGCGCCTGAGCCCAGGTCTTGACCCACTGGCTTTATTCCTGTGCTCTTGATGCCCAGCCTCTTCATGGAACCTCGAGGTGAGGCCAGGATGGGCAGAATTGAGGTCCTCCAATCTCCAGTTTCAAGCCCATCTGCTGCTGGGAAAGGGGTAGAATATCAGAGTCACATTATCAGTGGAACTTTTTATAGAGCTATAGAAGAGTAACTCGGAGTCACAGTTAGAGAGGGACTCTGGCCAGGCCTTGAGAAATAGTAATAACCACGAAGAATACGGTGGGAAACCCTGATGTTCCATGGGTTCTGTTTAATGAAAATACCCGCTGGATTCCTACCCAGATACTTACAGAAGCTTAATAGTTTTATTCAATAATTTCTATTACTGTTATCATTATTAGTAATGTTTCCCTTTTTACACGTGTGTACTGAAGACAGAGCTGAGAAGGTGAGCAGGGCCTACATCCATGAGAAGCCCTTAGGCAAATGGCCTTATGCCTGTTGTCCTACTCTGCCTTCCGTTTCCCCTTTCTGGGAATTGGTGTCCCACCAGTGGAAAGGGAACACTTGGGCAGAAAAGGTAGTACCTAGGTTGTGTTAAGTGTCCTTTAGGGATGGTTCCTGGCTTCTCATGGACTGTTATTAGCCAACAGAGGGTACTGTAGCCAGAGAGGTTTTGGTAAACTTCAGTGTGGTGAATAGAGGTGGATTCTAGGATGCTGAGGGTATGAGCAGAGAAAGGATGAGTGGCCCTACTGTCCTTCCCTTGAAATTCTGGTTTAAAAGAAAGGACAGTTTTCCTTTGTTGAGGTTTTGGTTTTCCCGGAAGACTAAGTCTCTGTGTGCATGAGTTTTTTTTTTTTCCAATCTTTGTGATGATGGACTGGTTCATTATCAACCTCACTGAGGTAATAAGGGAGGGAGCTTGGATTTTAGTGGTTTTCCCTTCTCCCTTTATTACCTGGCTTAGCCCACCCTGGTGGCCACATGGGGACCAAATTTAGTAGCATGTGCATTTTGATATTGGCACCATCAGTGAACAGTGGGATTATACTGATTATACTGATATCTGCATAAGGTGGGCCCATTGAGGGAAGGCATTAGGGTGGCACTAGGTTTCTCCCTAGTATATACTAGGTTGGAAAAGAAGTTGTCACTGCACCTTTAGTGCCAAGATGGTTATAAAGCTGGTTCAGGCAGCCATTGAGATTGCGTTCAGGAAAATGTAAGATGGCACCCTGTAGCTCTGAGGTTGGAACCAGCATGTACTGACATAAGCATTAGGTTGACTATGAGATTGGTCATTTGGGGGCTTGAGATTGACCTCAGTTTTACCCTGGGAGTTGCCCTAGGTTGACACTTGATAGGGTCTGATAGTGGACCTTCCTGGTTATGAGCTGCCCGGGAGCTTCTAACTTTGAACAAGTGGAAATGGGCGAGTTCAGCACTTTCAGTACTATCGTCTTGCACAAAGTATTCTTGGCTCCTGTTCTCTGAGACCAATGGGGAGGGACAAGGGTCAGAGGAAAAAGCATAGAGAGGGGAGTTGTTTGTTGAGCTTGGAGGTGGAAAAGGTGGGGAAGAATATTAACCCAAGCTTGGCAGATATCAAACCTCATAATACGGATCACTAGCCTGCACCTGGGTTCTGTCCTTTTTCCTTCTTGAATAGGAAGGAGGATGATGTTTGAACAATTTGATACTCCATGAAAGTGGCATTAGGAAGGGCTCTGGATTCAGACAGTCTCCAGTAAGCCACCCACAAGTGGTTGCATAGGCTGAGAATGGGAGAAGTACTGGGGAAGCAGAGGTGATGTGTTTGTCCTTGCTGATGTCTCTGAAACATGAAGTGAGGGATCAGTGTCTGTTGTCACATGGAGAGACACATATCTGTTGGCAGAGTTTTGGGACAGGCTTCTTGAGTGAGCTACTTGTGAACCCAGGAATGTCCCTTCCTCTTGCTAGGCCTCAGTTTCCCATTCTGCATAATGGATCTTGTTCTGGTTTTATGGGTAAAAATAAGGTTATGAGAAAGTCTAAAGATATCATTTGGATACTAACTTTATGCCTTCTGTATTTTGTTACCTTGAAAAGGTGCCTGCATTTTCTGAAACTTATGTGGTCAGTCAGAGCTCTTACTTTCTGTTTTTTGGTTTATAGATTTCCACCTGCCTGTTGGCATTTACTAAATGATCCTTCACTTCATGAAATATAAACCAAATAATCTTAGCTCAAAAAATACTGGGATTGTAAATTTTAAGCATTTTTTCAAATTTGACATTATTCTGTTTTCATAGTCTTTTACAAAGTATCGTGGACAGTTGATGGACACCAGTATTTCAGAAGAAGAAAGGTCTGTACTACACCTTCTAGAGTCTTCTAGAAAAGAAGGCAATTGTGAAAGAATGCAAGTTTTCTGGGTCTCTCTACTATGTATAGCATGTTCTCTTCTTGTCTTTATCTGTGACTAGATTATCTGTCCCCAAACAGGAAACCTAGCAGAGTAATGTACCCAGTGTACTCCCAAGAGCAATGACTTATCCAGAGTTAACCCAGGACCTCCCTCAGCCAGCATCCTCCTAGGTCATGTTGCAAGAGGGCAGACAGGTGAAATGACCTGGGACGACAGTAGTGGAATGTACCTTCTTCTCGACTGCACACGGAACATTCTCCAGGTTAGGCATATGTTATGTCACCAAGTAAGGATCAATAAATTAAAAAAATATTAGAATGATAAAATGTATTTTTTTGACCACAAAAGAGTGAAGGTAGAAATCAATAACAGAAGGGAAATAGCAAAATTCACAAAAAGGTGGAAATTAAAATACTCAAAAATTTAACTGGACATTTTAAATTGCTCTTAATTTTATCCCACCAAGTCCTAAGTTTCAGTTCTAGATAGATAATGGGTTAGATTTCCCTTAATGATGCAAGAAATTGTACATATTTAGGGGAGATCTCATGATGTTTTGGTGTATGCACACATTGTGAAATGAGTCAATCATGGTTAAGTAAACATTTTTAACAGCAATGGGTGGAAGGATAAATCATGAGACTGTTTATAAAATACTGAAAGAATGACAACAAAAACAATATATAAACTATGAGTTGCAGCAAAAGTATGTAAGCAGGCAGAGGGAAACATAAAGAACATCTACATTAAGTTGGAAGAAAAATTAAACAATTCTTTAAAAATGAAATGAATTAATTTTTATAATGATGAACTATTGAACATATTTATGTTGTATAATGGGATGTTCTAAAAATCTGTCAAATCTATATTTTACCTTTACATCTTTTTCCCACTTTTAAAAAATTGCTTTTATTTATATTTATATTTTTTTATTTTGTAAAGAGAGAGAATTTTAAAAATATTTATTTATTTATTTATTTAGTTTTTGGTGGACACAACATCTTTATTTTATTATTTATTTATTTATTTATTTTAAAGAGAGAGAGATAATTTTTTAATATTTATTTTTTAGTTTTCGGTGGACACAACATTTTTATTTTATTTTTATGTGGTGCTGAGGATGAACCCAGCGCCCTGCGCATGCCAGGCAAGCACGCTACTCCTTGAGCCACATCCCCAGCCCCTATTTTATTTTTTTATGGGGTACTGAGGATTGAACCCAGCACCACACGCATGCCAGGCAAGTGCGCTACCACTTGAGCCACATCCCTAACCCTTATTTTTAAAATACATTATAATTCTTATTTCACATGTAGAACCTAATTTTTCATACCTCTGTATATAAAGTATGTTCACACCAATTCATGTCCTCATACATGCACTTTGGATAATGATGTCCATCACATTCCACCATCATTGCTAACCCTCTGCCCTCTCCCATCCTCTCCCACCCCTCTGCCGTATCTAGAATTCATCTATTCTTCCCATGCTCCCTCTCCCTATCCCACTGTAAATCAGTAACCTTATATCAGAGAAAACACTTGCCATTTGTTTTTTTGGGATTGGCTAACTTTACTTAGCATTATCTTCTCCAACTGCATCCATTTACCTGAAAATGCCATGATTTTATTCTAGTTTATTGCTGAGTAATATTCCATTGTGTATATATACCACATATTTTAATCCATTCATCTACTGAAGGGCATCTAGGTTGGTTTCCACAGTTTAGCTATTGTGGATTGTGCTGCTATAAACATCGATGTGGATATGTCCCTGTAGTATGCTGTTTTTAAGTCCTTTGGGTATAGACCAAGGAGAGGGATAGCTGGGTGAAATGGTGGTTCCATTCCAAGTTTCCAAGGAATCTCCATACTGCTTTCAATATTGGCTGCACCAATTTGCAGTGCCACCAGCAATGTATGAGTGTGTCTTTTTTCCCACATCCTCGCCAACACTTATTGTTGTTTGTCTTCATAATAGCTGCCATTCTGACTTGAAGTGAGATGGTATCTTAGAGTAATTTTGATTTTCATTTCTCTAATTACTAGAGATGATGAACATTTTTTCATATATTTGTTGACTGATTGAATATCCTCTTCTGAGAAGTGTGTGTTCATGTCCTTGGCCTATTTATTGATTGGGTTATTTGTTTTTTGGTGTTTAGTTTTTTGAATTCTATATATACCATAGAGATTAGTGCTCTATCTGTTGTGTGAGGGGTAAAAATTTGCTCCCAAGATGTAGGTTCTCTATTCATCTCACAGATTGTTTCTTTTGCTGAGAAGAAACTTTTTAGTTTTACTCCATCCTATTTATTGATTCTTGGTTTTAATTCTTGCACTATAGGAGTCTTATTAAGGAAGTTGGGGCCTAATCCCACATGGTGAAGATTAGGGCCTACTTTTTCTTCTATTAAGCAGAGAGTCTCTGGTTTAATTCCTATATCCTTGATACACTTTGAATTCAGTTTTGTGCATGGTGAGAGATAGGGGTTTAATTTCATTTTGTTGCATATGGATTTCCAGTTTTCCCAGCACCATTTGTTGAAGAGGTTATCTTATCTCCAATGCATGTTTTTGGCACCTTTGTCTAATATAAGATAATTATAATTTTGTGGGTTAGTCTCTGTGTCCTCTATTCTGTACCATTGGTCTACCAGTCTGTTTTGGTGCCAATACCATGCTGGTTTTGTTACTATTGCTCTATAGTATAGTTTAAGGTGTGGTATAGTGATACCACCTGCTTCATTCTTCCTGCTAAGGATGGCTTTAGCTATTCTGGGTCTCTTATTTTTCCAGATGAATTTCATGATTGCTTTTTCTATTTCTATGAGGAATGCCATTGGTATTTTGATCAGAATTGCATTAAATCTGTGTAGTGCTTTTGGTAGTATGGTCATTTTGATAATATTAATTCTGCCTATCCAAGAGCAAGATAGATCTTTTCATCTTCTAAGGTCTTCTTTGTTTTCTTTCTTTAGGGTTCTGTAGTTTTCATTGTATAGATCTTTCACTTCTTTCATTAAGTTGATTCCCAAGTATTTTATTTTATTTTTTTTGAGGCTATTGTAAATGGGGTAGTTTTCCTCATTTCCTTTGAAATACCTTTGATTTATGGGTGTTGATTTTATAACCTGCTACTTTGCTGAATTCATTTACTAGTTCTAGAAGTTTCCTGGTGGAGTGTTTTTGGGTTTTCTAGGTATAGAATCATATCATCAGCAAATGGTGCTAAATTAAGTTCTTTCCTATATGTATCCCTTTAATTTCTTTCATCTGTCTAATTGCTCTTACCAGTGTTTCAAGAACTATGTTAAACAGAAGTAGTGAAAGAAGGCATCCCTGTCTTGTTCCGGTTTTTAGAGGGAATATCTTCAATTTTTCTCCATTTACAATGATGTTGGCCTGGGGCTTGGTGTAGATGGCTTTTATGATGTTGAGATATGTTCCTGTTATCTCAAGTTTTTCTAGTATTTTGAACATGAAGGGGTGCTATATTTTGTCAAATGCTTTTTCTGCATCTATTGAGATGATCACACGATTCTTATCTTTGAGTCTATTGATGTGATGAATTATGTTTATTGATTTCTTTATGTTGAAGCAGCCTTGCATACCTGGAATGAATCCCACTTGATCATGGCGCACAATCTTTTTATTTATTTATTTATTTATTTATTTAATCATACATGACAGCAGAATGTATTTTTTTTAATTAATTAATTTATTATTTATTGTTGGTCGTTCAAAACATTACATAGTTCTTAATACATCATATTTCACAGTTTGATTCAGGTGGGTTATGAACTCCCAATTTTACCCCGTATACAGATTGCTGTATCACATCAGTTACCCTTCCATTGATTGACATATTGCCTTTCTCGTGTCTGATGTATTCTGCTGTCTGTCCTATTCTCTACTATCCCCCCTCCCCTCCCCTCCCCTCCCCTTTTCTCTCTCTACCCCTTCTACTGTAAATCATTTCTTCCATTTGTATTATCTTGTCTTACCCCTCCTTTCCTCTTATATGTCATTTTGTATAACCCTGAGGATCGCCTTCCATTTCCATGCGATTTCCCTTCTCACTCCCTTTCCCTCCCACCTCTCATCCCTGTTTAATGTAAATCTTCTTCTCAAGCTCTTCGTCCCTACCCTGTCCTTGTTTACTCCCCTTATATCAAAGGAGTCATTTGGTATTTGTTTTTTAAAGATTGACTGGCTTCACTTAGCATAATCTGCTCTAATGCCATCCATTTCCCTCCAAATTCTATGATTTTGTCATTTTTTAATGCAGAATAATACTCCATTGTGTATAAATGCCACATTTTTTTTTATCCACTCATCTATTGAAGGGCATCTAGGCTGATTCCACAATCTTGCTATCGTGAATTGTGCTGCTATGAACATCGATGTAGCAGTGTCCCTGTAGCATGCTCTTTTTAGGTCTTTTGAGAATAGACCTAGAAGGGGAATAGCTGGGTCAAATGGTGGTTCCATTCCCAGTTTTCCAAGAAATCTCCATACTGCTTTCCAAATTGGCTGCACCAATTTGCAGTCCCACCAGCAATGAACAAG
The DNA here is from genome assembly GCF_045843805.1 of Urocitellus parryii. Classification (NCBI taxonomy): domain Eukaryota; kingdom Metazoa; phylum Chordata; class Mammalia; order Rodentia; family Sciuridae; genus Urocitellus; species Urocitellus parryii. The sequence continues at coordinate 12,766,719 of NC_135545.1, read as the reverse complement.
AGTGCCCTTTTCCCTGCATCCTCTCCAGCACTTATTGTTGTCTGACTTCCTAATGGCTGCCAATCTTACTGGAGTGAGATGGTATCTTAGGGTAGTTTTGATTTGCATTTCTCTGACTGCTAGTGATGGTGAGCATTTTTTCATGTACTTATTGATTGATTGTATGTCCTCCTCTGAGAAGTGTCTGTTCAGGTCCTTGGCCCATTTATTGATTGGGTTATTTGTTATCTTATTGTCTAATTTTTTGAGTTCTTTGTATATTCTGGTTATTAGGGCTCTATCTGAAGTGTGTGGAGTAAAGATTTGTTCCCAGGATGTAGGCTCCCTGTTTATCTCTCTTATTGTTTCTTTTGCTGAGAAAAAACTTTTTAGTTTGAGTAAGTCCCATTTGTTGATTCTAGTTGTTAACTTTTGCGCTATGGGTGTCCTATTGAGGAATTTGGAGCCTGATCCCACAGTATGTAGATCATAACCAACTTTTTCTTCTATCAGATGCCGTGTCTCTGATTTAATATCAAGCTCCTTGATCCATTTTGAGTTAACTTTTGTGCATGGCGAGAGATAGGGATTCAGCTTCATTTTGATGCAAATGGATTTCCAGTTTTCCCAGCACCATTTGTTGAAGATGCTATCCTTCCTCCATTGCATGCTTTTAGCCCCTTTATCAAATATAAGATAGTTGTAGTTTTGTGGATTGGTTACTGTGTCCTCTATTCTGTACCATTGGTCCACCCGCCTGTTTTGGTACCAGTACCAAGCTGTTTTTGTTACTATTGCTCTGTAGTATAGTTTGAAGTCTGGTATCGCTATACCGCCTGATTCACACTTCCTGCTTAGCATTGTTTTTGCTATTCTGGGTCTTTTATTATTCCATATGAATTTCATGATTCTCTTTTCTATTTCTACAAGAAATGCTGTTGGGATTTTGATTGGCATTGCATTGAACTTATAGAGAACTTTTGGTAATATTGCCATTTTGATGATGTTAGTTCTGCCTATCCATGAGCAGGGTATATTTTTCCATCTTCTAAGGTCTTCTTCTATATCTTTCTTTAGGGTTCTGTAATTTTCATTGTATAAATCTTTCACCTTTTTTGTTAGGTTGATTCCCAAGTATTTTATTTTTTGGGGGGATATTGTGAATGGAGTAGTTGTCCTCATTTCCCTTTCAGAGGATTTGTCGCTGATATACAGGAATGCCTTTGATTTATGCGTGTTGATCTTATATCCTGCCACTTTGCTGAATTCATTTAATAGCTCTAATAGCTTCTTTGTAGACCCTTTTGGGTCTGCTAGGTATAGAATCATATCATCTGCAAACAGTGATAATTTAAGTTCTTCTTTTCCTATTTTTATGCCTTTAATTTCTTTCGTCTGTCTAATTGCTCTGGCCAGTGTTTCGAGGACTATGTTAAACAGAAGTGGTGAGAGAGGGCATCCCTGTCTTGTACCCGATCTTAGTGGGAATGCCTTCAATTTTTCTCCATTCAGAATGATGCTGGCCTGTGGCTTATCATAGATTGCTTTTACAATGTTGAGGTATGATCCAGTTATCCCTAATTTTTCTAGAGTTTTGAACATAAAGGGATGCTGTACTTTGTCGAATGCTTTTTCTGCATCTATTGAGATGATCATATGGTTCTTATTTTTAAGTCTATTGATGTGGTGAATAACATTTATTGATTTCCGTATATTGAACCAGCCTTGCATCCCAGGGATGAATCCTCCTTGATCATGGTGTATAATTTTTTTTGATATGTATTTGAATCCGATTCGCCAGAATTTTGTTGAGGATTTTTGCGTCAAGGTTCATGAGAGATATTGGTCTGTAGTTTTCCTTCTTTGATGTGTCTTTGTCTGGTTTCGGAATCAGGGTGATGTTGGCCTCGTAGAATGAATTTGGAAGTTCTCCCTCTTTTTCTATTTCCTGAAATAGCTTGAAAAGTATTGGTGTTAGTTCCTCTTTAAAGGTTTTGTAAAACTCTGCTGTATACCCATCCGGTCCTGGGCTTTTCTTAGTTGGTAATCTTCTGATGGTTTCTTCTATTTCCTCTATTGTTATTGGTCTGTTTAGGTTGTCTATATCCTCCTGACTCAATCTGGGCAGATCATAAGACTTAAGGAATTTATCTATGCCTTCACTATCTTCTATTTTATTGGAGTATAAGGATTCAAAATAATTTCTGATTATCATCTGTATTTCTGAAGTGTCTGTTGTGATATTGCCTTTTTCATCCCGTATGCTAGTAATTTGGGTTCTCTCTCTTCTTCTCTTCGTTAGCATGGCTAAGGGTCTGTCAGTTTTATTTATTTTTTCAAAAAACCAACTTCGATTTTTTCAATTGTTTCTTTTGTTTCAATTTCATTAATTTCAGCTCTGATTTTAATTATTTCTTGCCTTCTACTTCTTTTGCTGTTGTTTTGCTCTTCTTTTTCTAGGATTTTGAGATGAAGTATGAGATCATTTATTTGTTGGTTTTTTCTTTTTTTGAGGAATGAACTCCAAGCAATGAATCTTCCTCTTAGAACTGCTTTCAATGTGTCCCATAGATTCCGATATGTTGTGTCTGTGTTTTCATTTGACTCTAGGAAGTTTTTAATTTCCTCCTTAATGTCTTCTAGAACCCATTGATCATTTAGCAACCTATTGTTCATTCTCTAGGTGATGCTTGATTTTTCCTTCCTTCTTTTATCATTGATTTTCAGTTTCATTCCATTATGATCAGATAAGATGCATGGTATTATCTCTACCCCTTTATATTGTCTAAGAGTTGCCCTGTGACATAATATATGGTCTATTTTTGAGAAGGTTCCATGTGCTGCTGAGAAAAAAGTGTAACTACTTGATGTTGGGTGGTATAGTCTATATATGTCAATTAAGTCTAGGTTATTAATTGTGTTATTGAGTTCTATAGTTTCCTTATTTAACTTTTGTTTGGAAGATCTGTCCAGTGGTGAGAGAGGTGTATTGAAGTCTCCCATGATTATTGTATGATGGTCTATTAGACTCTTGAACTTGAGAAGCGTTTGCTTGATGAACATAGCAGCACCGTTGTTTGGGGCATATATATTTATGATTGTTATGTCTTGTTGGTGTATGGTTCCCTTGAGCAGTATGAAGTGTCCTTCTTTATCCTTTTTGATTAACTTTGGCTTGAAATCTATTTTATTAGATATGAGTATGGACACTCCTGCTTGTTTCCGCAGTCCATATGAGTGGTATGATTTTTCCCAACCTTTCACCTTCAGTCTATGAATATCTTTTCCTATCAAATGCGTCTCCTGTAGGCAGCATATTGTTGGGTCTTGTTTTGTGATCCATTCTACTAGCCTGTGTCTCTTAATTGGTGAGTTTAAGCCATTAACATTTAGGGTTATTATTGAGATATGATTTGTTCTTCCAGCCATATTTGTTTATTGATGTTACTAAACCTGATTTGTTATCCTCTTTGACTACTTTCCCCCCTTTACTGTCCTACCTCCCATTGTTGGTTTTCAATGTTATTTTCCATTTCCTCTTCCTGTAATGTTTTGCCAAGGATTTTTTGAAGAGATGGTTTTCTAGCTGCGAATTCCTTTAACTTTTGTTTATCATGGAAGGTTTTAATTTCATCTTCTATCCTGAAGCTTAATTTCGCCGGATACACTATTCTTGGTTGGAACCCATTTTCTTTCAGTGTTTGAAATATGTTATTCCAGGATCTTCTAGCTTTCAGAGTCTGTGTTGAGAGATCAGCTGTTATCCTGATTGGTTTACCCCTAAATGTAATCTGCTTTCTTTCTCTTGCAGCTTTTAAAATTCTCTCCTTATTCTGTATGTTGGACATCTTCATTATAATGTGTCTAGGTGTGGATCTCTTATGATTTTGCACATTCGGCGTCCTGTAGGCTTCTAGGATTTGGGATTCTGTCTCATTCTTCAAGTCTGGGAAGTTTTCTCGTATTATTTCACTGAATAGACTATTTATTCCTTTGGTATGGAGCTCTGTGCCTTCCTGTATCCCAATGACTCTTAAATTTGGTCTTTTAATATTGTCCCATAATTCTTGGATGTTCTGCTCATGGTTTCTTAGCAGACTTGCTGAGCTGTCTATGTTCTTTTCCAGTTGGGATACTTTGTCTTCATTGTCTGATGTTCTCTCTTCTAAGTGATCTACTCTGCTGGTAGTATTCTCAATTGAGTTTTTAAGTTGGTTTATTGTTTCCTGCATTTCTAGGATTTCTATTTGTTTGTTTTTTATTACCTCTATCTCCCTGTGAAATTGATCTTTTACTTCCTGGATTTGTTTGTCAATGTGATCTTTCATTGTCTGATTTTGCTGTCTCATGTCTTCCTTGAGACTCCAGATCATCTGAAGCATATATATCCTGAACTCTTTATCTGATATTCCATCTGTTGCAGCTATTACCTCTTCTAAAGTTGAGTTGACCTGTATTGCTTGTGATCCTTTCTTTCCTTGTCTTTTCATACTGCACGCGCTTCTTTCTGCTTGGTGCAACTGTTGTGTTTTTGAAATTTACCCCCTATTTATTTATATTGCTCTTGTATAGTTGGGAAGCCTCCCTTGCAGGGCGGGTAGTGGCTGTGCTCCTCCTCTAATTAGGGTGGTCTGTCTACCATGCTGATCGGTCGCAGGTCTGCCCCCCCTGCGGGCACGGGTGGCGGCTCTGCTCTGCCCCCACTGCAATTGTGGTAACGTAACTACCACGCCCTGGGGTCGTTGGTCCTGATCTGGATGTGGGTGGCGGCTCTGCTGGGTCCCCACTCCAATTGTAGTGATGAGTCTACCACGCTGGCAGGCCTCTAGGCCGGTGGGTCGCAGTTCTGCACAGCCCCCACTCCCAATGGGGGTACCTGACTGCCTCTCCAACGGGTCGCTGGGCCCCCTCCGGACCCGGGCGGCAACACTGCTCCGCCCCCACTCCAACCAGTGTGACGCGACCGCCTCGGTGTTACGTGTCCACCACGCTGGTAAGCTACCTGGCCTGTCTTGCCAGTGGGCCGCAGGTCTGCCTTCCCTGCTTGCTCAGATGGCAGCTCTGCACAACCCCTACTCCAAATCAGGTTACTTGGCTACCGCGCCTCGGGGTCGCTGGTCCTATTCTAGGCGTGGGCGGCTACTCTCTTCAGCCCCAGCTGCCTTTGGTGTGTCATGATACCACGCCGGCGGGTCACTTGGCCTGCTCTGGGCGCAGGTGGAAGCTCCACTCTGCCCCACAGCACCCAGCAGGAGCCTGACTGAGAAGCAGTCACCGCTGGTTCCCTAGCCTTGGGCCGAAGCAGCTTCGGTAGCCAGAACCCCGCCTCTCGGATCCCGTTACTCTTTCCGCTGGGAGCTGGCTCCAGCGAGCGACCCCCACGGGTTCCCCAGCCCCAGGCCAAAACTGTTCCGGGAGTCAGAACCGAGTTGCCCCAAGCTCAGCGCACGCTCCACTTGGAGCTGGCCTCCACCGGCAGTCTCCACAGTTTCCTCAGACCTGGGCCAGGTTAGCCCCGGGAACCAGAATCCAGCTGCTCAGTGCCCGGCGCACGCCTTGCCAGGCACGAGCCTCTAGGAGTATTCTCCACAAGATCCCCAGTCCCGAGCCTGAGCAATAGATCTGTCTGCTAGATGCAGGCAAATACCAGCCTGAAATCACCTGTTCTGTAGCTGAATGAGCTGAGATCAGTAGAACATGGGGATGATTACATCATCTCTCCGAAATGGCGGCTGCTGTCCTCCTCTGTGGTCCGACCGGTGTCTGGAACCAAACTGGACCACTTCTCTCCTCTGTCTCAAAGCTGGAACTCAGCCCTAAGCGCTGCCAAAGTCCTAGCGCCAAACCGCTAGAGACAGTTCACAGACTCAGGCCTGCGGGGCCCAGTCCAGTCGCCTCCGCGGCCGGCGGGATTGTGTCCCTGTTCCGCGTTGCTCCGAACCGGCTGGGGTGGGGTGGGGTGGTAGGAGTGTGGGTCGTAGCGCTGAACCGCCAGAGGCAGTTCACAGACTCAGCCCTGCGGGGCCCAGTCCAGCCGCCGCTGTGACCGGCGGGATTGTGTCCCTGATCCGCGTTGCCGAGATTCACTCGCCTGGGACAAACTGACCCCTCACACAGACTTACTAGTTATCGGCAGGTCTCCTTTCAGTGAAATATTGTTAGAAGATCCTCAGCAGGTCCCATGCAAGTGTATTTATGTGTCTCTCTGATCCCGTTACTGCGGAGGTATAGAAAATGCTGCTTGCTCGCCGGCCGCCATGTTGGATCCCCCCCAGAATGTATTTTGATATATATATATATACATGGAATGTACATACATCAATCATATTGTCTATTCTGCTGCCCTTCCTATCCTCCCTACTCCTCCCCTATGGTGCACGATCTTTTGGATATGTTTTTGTATTTGATTTGCCAGAATTTTATAGAGAATTTTTGCATCTATGTTCATTAGAGATATTGGTCTAAAATTTTCTTTCTTTGATGTGTCTTTGCCTGGTTTTGGGAACACAGTAATATTGACCTAATAGAATTAGTTTGGAAGTATTGCATCTTTTTCTATTTCCTGAAATAAACTGAAGAGTATTGGTATTAGTTCTTCTTTGAAGGTCTTTTAGAACTCAACTGTGTATCCGTCTGGTCCTGGGCTTTTCTTGGTTGATGGGCTTCTGATGGTGTCTTCTATTTCATCACTTGATGTTGGTCTGTTTAAAATGTGTATATCTTCCTGATTCAATCTGGGCAAGTTGTATGACTTAAGAAATCTGTTGATGCCTTCAATATCTTCTATTTTATTGGAATATAAGTTTTCAAAATAATTTCTAATTATCCTCTGTATTCCTGTAGTGCCTGTTGTGATATTACCTTTTTCATCACGTATGTTGGTAAATTGAGTTTTCTATCTCTCTTTGTCTTTGTTAGTATAGCTAAGGGTCTGTCAATCTTATTTATTTTTTCAAAGAACCAACTTTTTGTTTTGTCAATTTTTTCAATTGTTTTGACTTCATCTCTGATTTTAATTATTTCTTGCCTTCTTTTTTCTAGGGCTTTGAGATGTAGTGTGAGGTCATTTATTTGTTGGCTTTTTCTTATTTTAAGGAATGAACTCCATGCAATGAATTTTTCTCTTAGTACTGCTTTCATAGTGTCCCAGAGATTTTGATATGTTGTGTCTGTGTTCTCATTTATGTCTAAGAATTTTATAATTTCCTCCTCATGTCTTCTGTAACCCATTGTTCATTCAGTAGCATATTGTTCAGTCTCCATGTAATGCAGGAATTTTTCTTCCTTATTTTATCATTGATTTCCAATTTCATTCCATTGTGATTGGATAAAATGCATGGTAGTATCTCTACTCTTTTGTATTTGCTAAGAGTTGCCCTGAGGCATAATATATGGTCTATTTTTGAGAAGGATCCATATGCTACTGAGAAGAAAGTGTATCCACTTGATGTTGGTTGATATATTCTATATATGTCAATTAAGTCTAAGTAAATTAATTTTGTTATTGAGTTCTATAGTTTCTTTATTCAACTTTTGTTTGGAAGATCTGTCCAGTGGTGAGAGAGGTGTGTTAAAATCACCCATGATTATTGTGTTGTGGTTTATTTGACTCTTGAACTTGAGAAGAGTTTGTTTGATGAACATAGCTGCACCATTGTTTGGGGCATATATATTAATGATTGTTATGTCTTTTTGGTGTATGGTTCCCTTGATCAGTATGTAGTGTCCTTCTTTATTCCTTTTTGATTAACTTTGGCTTGAAGTCTACTTTATTTGATATGAGTATGGACACCCCTGCTTGCTTCCAAGGTCCATGTGAGTGGTATGATTTTTCCCAACCTTTCACCTTCAGTCTGTGTATGTCTTTTCCTACCAAATGAGTCTCCTGTCGGCAGCAATATTGATGGATCTTTTTTTTAAAATCCAGTCTACTAGCCTATGTCTTTTGAATGGTGAGTTTAAGCCATTAACATTTAGGGTTACTATTGAGATATGGTTTGTATTTCCAGCCATATTTGTTTATTTTTGTTATTTAACTTGACCTGATTTTCCTCTTTGATTAGTTTTTCCTTTAGTGTACTACCTCCCACTGTTGGTTTTCAGTGTTATTTTTCATTTCCTCTTCATGAAATGTGTTGCCAAGGATGTTTCGAAGCACCGGTTTTCTATCTGCAAATTGTTTTAACTTTTGTTTATCGTGGAAGGTTTTTATTTCATCTTCAAACCTGAAGCTTAATTTTGCTGGATAAAAGATTCTTAGTTGGAACCCATTATCTTTCAGCATTTGAAATATGTTGTTCCAGGATCTTCTAGCTTTCAGGGTCCGTGTTGAAAGATAAGCCGTTAACCTAATTGGTTTACCCCTATATGTGATCTGCTTCCTTTCCCTTGTGGCTTTTAAAATTTTCTCCTTGTTCTGTATGTTGGGCATTTTCATTATAGTGTGTCTTAGTGTGGATCTTTTGTGATTCTGCACATTCGGCATCCTGTAGGCTTCTAGGATTTGGATTTCTGTTTCATTCTTCATTTCTGGAAAGTTTTCTAATATTATTTCATTGAACAGATTGTTCATTCCTTTGGTTTGGACCTCAATACCTTCCTCTATCCCAATAACTCTTAAATTTGGTCTCTTTACGCTATCCCAAATTTCTTGGATGTTCTGCTCATGGCTTCTTATTAGTCTCGCTGTGCTGTCTACGTTCTTTTTGAGATGATATACTTTGTCTTTGTTGTCTGATGTCCTATCTTCTAAGTGGTCTACTCTGCTGGTCATACTCTCATTTGAGTTTTTAAATTTATCATTTCTTTCATTTCTAGGATTTCTGTTTGGTTTTTTTGTATTACCTCTAGCTCCCTGTAGAGATGATATTTTGCTTCTTGGATTTGTTTATGTAATTCATTGTCAAAGTGATCTTTCATTGCCTGCATTTGTTGTCTAATGTCTTCCCTGATACTCCAGAACATCTGAACCATGTATATCCTGAAATCTTTATCTGACATTTTTTTCTGCTGTAGATGTTACCTTTTCTAATGTTGTATTGTCTTGCATTATTTGTGGTCCTTTCTTTCCATGTCTTTTCATGTTTCTCACGTTTCTTTCCAGTTCTGTGAGATGGTTGTGTTATTGTTTTTCCCCTATAGATTTATATTGCTCTTGTATAGTTCCAAAATCTCTCCTTTGTGGGGAAAGACAATGTTAACAGTTTGCAATATCAACAATACATCATCTATGGGCAAGTTTTCGTTATTAATACATTTATAGTTAGTTTCTATGTCTAGAGATGTTGGATTCAATTATTATTTAAAATGTAGTCATTAATTTTATAAAAGGCATACAGTTTCTGGTGGCATATAGAGAACTGATGGTCAAGTGTAGGACGTTATGTTAAGGGAGAAAGGTGTGGGTGTATGGGGTTAATATATCTTAGCAACTTTGGAGGAGGACTCTAATGAATAGACAGGAGGTAGTTTAGGGAAGAATCCATAAAATTAAACACCTATAAGTATTTAGAAAATTACCCGAAGTAAAAATAGTAAAAGTTAGGAGGTTGAAAGTGGGAGAGAGGGAGGTAGAAAATAAAAAGGAAAGAAAGAAAGAGAAAAAAGAGAGAGGGGAAAGAAAATAAGAAAAAAAAGAGGGAGAGGGGCTTATGCAATTTCTCTGTATTATATTATTCTGGTGATTCAGTTCTCAAAGTCCTATTTCATGCAAAGTTCTTGGTTTCACATATGTTGGGGTTGTGAGGACCAGAGAGGGAAGGATAGAGAAGAATGGCTGAGAAGAGAGGAAAAAAAAACTCCTAGAATTCTGTTTTCTTTTTTTCCAGTAGGTGGCGTTGTTGTCTATTCCAAGCTTGAGTCTCTGTGCTCAGGGTGGTGGAGGTAACCGGTGTGAGAGGGCTTGAGCTTCTGCCTAGAGCCTCCCTGCTCTTAGTCTCTCAGAGTTAGAAACCAGGTGCCTGTCTGTACAGTTGCAGTTCTGCCTTGATAGCCACACCCCCCAAAAGATTGTGAGAAAGGTTTTGAGTTATCACATCTGGGGGTGGGGGAGTTGGAACCCAGGTACCTGATCAGCTACAGAACCGCGCTGGTAGCCATGCCTACCAAGAGATGGCGAGAAAGGTTTTACAAGATGGATTCTGTCTGTTTCCTGCATCAGATATTTGGTGAGGTGGGGGTTGCTGGGGTGACCTTGTGGTGTGGCTAGAATTTGGTCTGGTGACCTGCATGGGAGCAGAGTGTAGTCTGGCGATCTGCAGTTCTGTAGAGGTGCTGAGTTTGTACTTCTGATCCGGCACTTGTGGGCCACACGGGTTCAGACTGTGGGCTTTGGGGCCGTCGTTCTGTGCCACGATTGCTGCTCCAGTGGAATCTGCAAAAAATTCGCTGTATGGGGTCCTGTGTCATGCTCTGAGATGTAGTTTTTCGTCAAGGCAGGACCTGATGGAGAAGCCTTTTGACTGTTTTCTCAGATTTGTGGGCAGAGCCACCAGAAGCAGTATCTCCTCTACTCCGCCATCTTGGCTCCCTCCCTCTGTGTAGTATTTCTTTAAATGTTTTCTCTAGTGGTAGCTATGTAGACATAAGTTCTTTTAGTTTCTGCTATCATGGAAGGTTTTATTTCCTCTTCTATTATGAAGAATAGCTCTGCTGGATATAGCACTTTTGGTTGACAGTTATTTTCCTTCAGGGCTTGAAACACAGCCTTTCAAGGCTTCCTGTATTTTATGATATGTTCTAAGAAACCAGAAATCTGACTTGCTTGCCTCTCACTGTAACATGATATTTTCTCTATTGAGGCTTTAAAAATTTCTAGCTTTATTCTCTGTGTTAGGCATTTAAATTATCATGTGTCATAAAGTGTTCTCCTTTGGTCTTTATTTGGCTTTCTGAATGCTGCCCATATCTGGATGTCCATGTCATTCTCAAGGTTTTGAAAATTTTCTGTTATTATTTCCCCAAAGAGCTTATGAACTCCATTAGCTCACATTTCACAATGCTCTTCAATTCCAGTAGTTTTAAAATTTGGTCTCCTAATGTTTTCCCAGAGTTTTTGCATATTGTGGTCACGATTCCTTGTTTTTTTTCCTTTAATACTGTTTTGATATTCAAAGTTGTTCACTTAGACTTCCAGCTCTGAGATTCTGTTTCAGCATGATCTATATTCAATTGAACATTTAGAATGATTTATTGTGTCTTTCACTTGCAAGATTTCTGTTTGATGTTTATCAATATCTCTAACTCCTTATTGAATTTCACATTCATGTCCTGTACTAATGTCCAAAGGTGCATTGCCTCTAGGCTGGGTTTAGCACAGCAGCAGAGTCTCCACCTTTGAACTTGTAGTGTATCAGTGTATTCTCAGCACATTATATAAAAGGGGGAAATAAACAATAGCAACAACAGAAGCAAACAATATGCAGCATTAAAATACATGTCTGATGGGGCTGGGTGGTAGATTATTCGCCTAGCATGTGCAGGTGCTGGGTTTGATCCTCAGCACCACATAAAAATAAAATAAAGGTATTGTGTCTAACTTCAACTAAGACAAAATATTAAAATAAATAAATAATTACCTGGTAGCTACTATGACATCTACAATACTACTTACCAAAAAAAAAAAAAAAAAAAAAAAAAACATGAACAGTGGGTTCAGCAATTGCCAACAGCAAAAAAAAAAAAAAAAAAAAAAAAAGTTGTGAACTAGATATGGCAATTGAATAAATAAAATAAAAATTAAGGAAAAAGTACTTTTTTCTGGTAGGGGCGTACTGGGGATTGAACTCAGGGGCACTCAACCACTGAGCCACATCCCCAGTCCTATTTTGTATTTTAGTTTGATACAGGATCTCACTGAATTGCTTAGTGCCTCGCTTTTGCTGAGGCTGGCTTTGAACTTGCAATCCTTCTGCCTCAGGCTCCCAAGCCACTGGGATTATATGCATGTGCTATTGTGCCAGGCCAGAAAAAGTACTCTTAATAAAAATTAAAATATTGTCTCCCCTTTGCTGATCAAAACTGTTGGAGAGGATGATGATGGATGATCACTGCATATGCCTGACTGTCTTTTCCATTTCTTCTTGGGCTGTGTATCCCATAGAGAAAGCAAGGATTGGGGATTGTTATGACTGTCCTCTTTTGCATTGCTTACTGAACTGCCACCTGGAGTGGCCTAAGACTAAAGGTGATGGAAATAGCTCTCAGCTTCCCTTCTCACTAGTAAAAAGTAGGATGGAGAGGGAAGTATCTGTCATACACTGGTGTTTTGTCTGGAAAGACCTGGTTAATACACTGCCAGGAGGTTCCAATAAGGGTGTCCTGGCAGCTGTGCCTTAGCTCTAATCAGGCCTTTGGGACCTTGTTAGATATTATCTACTCTAGAAAGAGTAGATGGACACACCCCTATGGCTGGTCACCTCATGGTCTCTACTGGGAGTGTGGATCTCAGGAGTCCCTGAGAATCTACACATAGATTAGGGTACCAAAGGCATCTCGGGTCTCTCAAATGCTGTTGCCCATGAATGCAGCCTTCCTAGATTCAAACCCAAGTGTAATCCTGCCTGCCTGATCAGTTTCCTGACCCTCTTCAGCTGGACACACGAGCCAACAGATGGCAAAGAGAAAGTGAGTTGAACTCTTCTTCATGTCTCTGACTTGAATCCCCCTGGGGTACCATCTCCTCTGTTGCCTTTTCACTAATGTCCTCCTAGGTACACCCTCAGCCACATGGTGGCACTTGCCAGGACTGCATGGCCATACTTGCTATGATTTCCTAGACTCCCACAAGAGCAAGCTTCAGCACGGCCTCCTAAAGATGACTCTCCACCTTAGCTCTCCACATGACAGTTGAGAAACAGTTCTCTTCAAATACCAGTTAGCGAGTGATGCAGCCTCTGGGTCAGTTTGGTTCAGGCTGCTTTTTTGTTCTACAGAATTTTGTGTGCCATATTGGTCTGTTGTGTTTCTGTCTCTGTTTGTGTCATCCCTTTCCTCTGTGGAGAACCAGTGCTGCTGCTACTGCCACTGCTACAGTCGGCTTGGCTCAAAGGCACTCTTTCTGGTCCTTTGTTCATTGCACCCGAATTTCTGAGTCTCTAAAGCACTCTGACTCTCCAGGGTTCAATTTGATTGAATTTCCTCTTTCACCCACCTTGTTGAATCCTGAGCCATGGAGCAACTGGGAATGCAGGCTTCCTCTAGCCCACCATCTTGAATCGCCAAGCCTATCTTTTTATAAGTCCCCAGGGCCCTGGCACTGGGACAGATGTTGCTATGGCCAAGGCAGCTAATGTGCTCAGCTTGTATTCCAGCCCCAAACATGACCTTGATTGTGGGATCCTTGGCTCTGCTGTGGGAATCTCAGGCAATGGATGAAATTCAAGTACTTTTCTCATGTCAGTCTATTTTATGTTAATTGAATCCTTAGACCAGTTGGACATCTTGAGAGGAGAGAAGTAAAGTTTTTTGTTTGCTTGTAGGGTCATTGGGAGAACGTGGTTGATGGATACTTGAGAAATCTCTGTATATCTTTTTTTGTGAATCTCTAATTATCTCACAATAAAGAGACATATAAAATTGAATTTATTCTCTTCATTATCACTTAAAATTTTTTTCATTGATTTCTGAACTTTTAGTTTTGTCCTGTTCCTTGTATTCCCTTTGGATTTTCTGTGTTGTTTTATAACTTCTAAAGCTGGAAGGACAGTCAGGGTATGAATTTTCAGACCTTTCTATTTTCTCATATGAAAATGGAAGGCTACAAATCAATCTCCAAGCTTTTGCAAAAGAATCAGAACTTGTATTTCTTCCCACTTTATCCTTTTCAAGGTTGTTTTATCTCTTGTAGTTCTTTTGCCTTTGTATGTAAAATTTCAAAGATGTGTATATATTCACAACACAAACTTATTAAGTTTAATTGTGTTAAACCCATGGATCAGTTTTTAAAATGGCAGATTGTCATGCACCTACCATTTCAGTATTATGAAGAATAGTTTCACTGACCTAAAAATCCCAGATGATCCACTTATTGTTCTTTTCTTTCTCTTTTGAAACCCTAGTGGGACCCTCTGATTCTGTGGGCTCATCTTTAACAGACTCTCATTGGACACATCTGATGGGTGGTTTATATGGTTGAATGAGTTCATGCAGAAGGGGTGTTATGAGAGAAATGTGTCCCCTTAAAAAAACATGTGTTCCAGTCCTAGTCCCTGGTACCTCAGTATCTGACCTTAACTGGTATTATGGTTTCAATCTGAGGTGTCCCCAAAAGCTCTTATGTGAGACCATACCAGAACATTTAGAAGTGAGATGATTGGGTTTGGAGGACCTAATCAGTAATTATTCCACTTGAATGGATTGACTGGTAACCATGGGCAGGTCGGATGTGACTGGAGGAGGAGGGTCACTGAAGATGTGTCTTTGGAGATTATATTTTGTCCTTTTTGAGTGGGGTTTTCTTTCTGAAACCACAAGCACCAAATACACTTTTTCTCCCCTAAAATTTTCTTGTAATGGTCTTTGGTCACAGTGGTGAAAAAGTGAATTAAACCACTTGAAAATTGGGTCATGTCAGATGTCATTAAAATGAGGTCTTTCTATGGTTTTTCAAGGTGGCAGAATAGAGGAGGTCATTTTCCTGGCTGCTCTGTGGCATGAAACCAATAAAGCAGACAGGCAGGTTGTCTACAAGGTGGGTGAATGAAAAACAGGGGGTAGGGAGTGCAAAACTTTATTGGAATTTAAAACTGGACATTCAAAGCAGACCAGGGGCACTGGAGGTTGGATATAATACAATCAGGAAAAAATCCCCAGCAACACAGCTCCTGTCATGGACAGGCCAGAAGTGCCAGCCAGTGTGGTCCCTCCATGAGCATTGTGGAGGAATAAGGGAATTAAAGGAATCCACATTTTGGGGAGGCCTGAGATGGGTCTGGGTATGGAGCATTTAGAGATCAAGGATATTGCCCCACAAAACTGAAAGATATGCTGCCTAATATTCGTGTGCAGGGAAAGAAGTTAGCATCTCTCCAGGAAGGAACCATTTTGCCTCTGGGCATGAGGGCTGGCAGCTGGGGGAGATGATTCCTGGAAGATCTGAATTTGGCCCAAAATTCATGCCCAGGAAACATACACTGTATGACACAGAGTACTTAAGTGACCAGGAGAATATCAACATGGTGAGAGGTTTACACACGGGACAATTGGTTGTGGAAACCCACCCAGTTCTATCCCTCCTGCTCCAATCCAGCTGCTTTCAAGACCAGCTGGAAGAGACACATCTGTCCGGGAATTTGGAAGGCTCAGAGCAGGAGAGATTGGAGACTAAACCTGAGAACAGGAAATGTGGTGTCTGCAGGTGACAAAGAGGACTAAGGATTAGCTTCTCCACCAAATGAATGGAACCTAGAGGAGATCCCTGGGATACAGTTTTCCAGAGGGGAACAGCAAGTACTGGACACCGGAGATTCAAAATCTGATTTAAAATCTCCAGACCAATTGGCATTCAGTGAAGAGCCAGGAGCTCACCTAAGCCTAAACCCTGCATCCAGGAATTCCACAGATGGGATTAGCTCTCTCACTCCAGTAATCCAGAGGGTGGAGCATCACGCTCCAGATGATCCCACCTAAACCTGCTGAGAAGAGAAGCTGAGAATATTTTGAACTCCAATGGAAAGAATTATTTAACTTTTAATCAATATTGTAACCTTAATGGTATATGGACATCTGCACATTTTCATATTTGATTTTTACTCATTTCCAGCATTTTGAATGCCAGTTAGTTTTCATGGATAAGTTTTTTTTGTGTGAAATAGGATGTTTGATTAGAATATTTTATCTTGATTTGTAATCTTTTTAATTTTAACAAGTTTTTACTATATTTCTCCTACCTATATGTTTCTCTTGATTCTCTCCTTTCTTCCACTAACAATCTGTATTGTCCTCTCTTTCACTCTTCCTTTAGTTTTTTTACTTGTGTTTTTCTCCTCCTCCCTCATAATCATCACATCCTATATCACTTCTGTTCTCTCTCTGTTCACCATTTGAAATTGTAAACCCTTTTGCCATCTTACTTTTTTTTTTGTACTGGGGATTGAACTCAGGGGCACTCAATCACTGAGCACATCTCCAGCCCTATTTTGTATTTTATTTAGAGACATCTCACTGAGTTGCTTAGCACCTTGCCATTGCTGAGGCTGGCTTTGAACTTACAATTCTCCGGTCTCAGCCTCACGAGCCACTGGGATTACAGGCATGCACCACCAGGCC
Organism: Urocitellus parryii; assembly: GCF_045843805.1. NCBI lineage: Eukaryota > Metazoa > Chordata > Mammalia > Rodentia > Sciuridae > Urocitellus > Urocitellus parryii. The sequence goes on along the minus strand of NC_135545.1, from coordinate 12,750,474 downwards.
TAGTATTGTACTGTTTTTATTTTGGGCAATAAAAAATCATTTCTGTTTATTGCAAAAAAATAAAAAAACTGTAGATGTCCTAGCAGGAGCTATTTAGTTTAAGGCTATATATTGTTTGCACTGGTTGCTACAATTATTTGTCTCCCCACAAAATAGTGAGATATTGGAAACCTTCACAGATACTCTAAGTCCATAGGATAGAAACTCTACTGTCTTAGGTCCATACTGTTAGATGAGTAAACACACAAACAACATGAAAAAACAAGGGAACAAATGTCCCCAAACAAACCAAAATACTCCAATAACAGAATGCATCAATACCACGGTGGAAGAAATGTCAGAGAAGTTCAGAATTACATAGTTAAACTGATCTGTGAAGTAAAGGATAATATTAGGAATGAAATCAGTAAAAAAAACAAGAAGTGAAAGATCACTTCAATAAAGGGGCAGAGAGGCTAAAACAAAACAAACAAACAAAAAAGCAAGCAGAAATCTTTGAAATGAAAGAAACAATAAACCAAATTAAAAATTTAATAGAAATTGTCACTAACAGATTAGACCACTTGGAAGACAGAACCTCAGGCAATGAAGACAAAATATATAATCTTTTTTTTTAAAGAGAGAGTGAGAGAGGAGAGAGAGAGAGAGAGAGAGAGAGAATTTTTAATATTTATTTTTTAGTTCTCGGTGGACACAACATCTTTGTTGGTATGTGGTGCTGAGGATCGAACCCGGGCCGCACGCATGCCAGGCGAGCGCGCTACCGCTTGAGCCACATCCCCAGCCCCCAAAATATATAATCTTGAAAATAATGTTGACCATGGAAAGAACATGTTAAGAAACCATGAACAGAGCTTCCGAGAACTATGGGATAACATAAAAAGACAAAATTTAAGATTTATTGGGATGGATGAAGGCATGGAGATAAAAACTGAAGGAATGCAATACAATGAAATTATATCAGAAAAATTTCCAGCCTAAAGAATGAAATGGAAAATCAAATACAAGAGGCATACAGGACCTCAAGTGTACATAATTACAACAGACCCATACCAAGACACATTATAATAAAAATGCTTACCATACAGAATAAGGATAGAATATTAAAGGCCATGAGAGAAAATATCAGATTGCATATAGGAGGAAATCAATTCAGATCTCAGCTGATATCCCAGCCCAGACCCTCAAAACTAGGAGTCCTGGAACAACATATACCAAGCTCTGAAAGAAAATGATGATAACCAAGAATTTTATATCCAGCAAAATTAAGCTTCAGATTTGAAGATGAAATAAAAAACTTTTTGAACAAAAGTTAAAAGAATTCAAAACCCGAAAGCCTGCACTTCAGAATATTGTCATCAAATATTCCATGAAGATGAAATTTAAAAATAGTGAAAACCAGGAAAGGGAGGAACTACACTAAAGGTATAGTTAATCAGAGGAGAAATGAATTCAAATTAAAAATTAGAAATAAACCAAAATAACCAGGTATACAAATCATATCTCAATAAAAACCTTAAACTTTAGTGGCCTAAACTCATTAATCAGAAGACATAGACTGCCAGATTGGATTAAAAAATAAGACCCTAAAATATGCTGTCTCCAAGAGACTTACTTCATAGCCAAAGACACCCACAGACTGAAGGTGAAAGGATGGGAAAAACATACCACATGGATCTTGTAAAGAAGCAGGGGTTTCTATCATCATATCAGATAAAGTGGCTTTTTAGCCTAAGTTAGTCAGAAGAGACAAAGAAGGACATTTCATACTGCTTAAAGGAATTATATATCAACAAGACATAACAATTGTATATATTTATGCCCCAAACAATGGAGCAACAACATATATCCAATAAACCCTTCTTAATTTCAAGAATCAAGTAGACCACAACACAACAAAAAGAAACTATAGAACGAAATAACATAGTTAGTAATTTAGACTTAATGGATATATATAGAATATTTTATTCATCTATGAGCAAATATACTTTCTTCTCAGCAGCACATGAATCCTTCTCTAAAATAGACCATATCTTCTGCCAGAAAACAACACTTAGCAAATAGAAAAAAATAGAGATAATACCCTGCATTCTATCAGGAATGAAATTAGAAATCAATGATAAATTAAAAAATAGAAGCTACTCTAACATGTGGAGACTAAATAATATGCTATTGAATGATGAGTGGATAGTAGAAGAAATCAGGGATGAAATAAAATACTTAGAGGTACATGAGAACACCAATATAACAGATCAAAATCTCTGGAACACTATGGAGACAGTGCTAGTAAAGTTCATTGAATTGAGCTCATTCACTAAAAGAATAGAAAGTCAAGAAGTAAATGACTTAATATTATATCTCAAAGCCCAAGAAAAAGAAGGACAAATCAACACCAAAAGCAGTGGAAAAAGGAAATCATTAAAATCAGAGATGAAATCAATGAAATTTGGGAAAACTCAAATTATTAAAATTTATGATGAAAAAGGAAATATCATGACAGACACTACTGAAATATAGAAGATACTTAGAAACTATTTTGAAAATTTATACTCCAATAAAATAGAAAATCTTGTAGGGTGCAGTGGCACATGCCTGCAATTCCAAAGGCTCAGGAGGCTGAGATAGGAGGATCGTGAGTTCACAGGCAGCCTCAGCAAAAGCAAGGTGCTAAATAACTCAGTGAGACACTGTCTCTAAATAAATACAAAATAGCACTGGGGATATGGCTCAGTGGTCAAGTGCCTCTGAGTAGTTCAATTCCTGGTTACCCCCACACCAAAAGAAAATCCTGAAGACATTGATAAATTTCTAGAGACATATGAGTTACACAAACTGAATCAGGAAGACACACACAATTTTAACAGATCAGTTTCAAGCAATGAAATAGAAGATGCCATCAAAATCCTACCAATCAAGAAAAACCAAGGACCAGAGAGATTCTCAGCCAAGTTCTACAAGACCTTCAAAGAATTAACACCAATGCTCCTCAAATTACTCCATGAAATAGAAAAGGAAAGAACCCTTCCAAACTCATTCTACGAGGCTAGTATCACCCTGATATCAAAACCAAACAAACACACATCAGGGAAAGGAAACTTCAGACCAATATCCATGAGGAACATAGGTGCAAAAATTCTCAATAAAATTTGGCAAATTGGGCTTGGGTTGTGGCTCAGTGGTAGAGAGCTCACCTAGCATGTGCAGGGCCCTGGGTTCGATCCTCAGCACCATATATAAATAAAGAAATAAAGGTATTGTGTCAACTACAACTTAAAAAAATTGGCAAATTGCATAGAAAAAAATTAAAAAAATAGTGCACCACAAATGGGTTCATCCCAGGGATGCAAGGTTGGTTGAACATACTGAAATCAATAAACATAATTCATTGCATCAATAGACTTAAAGACAAGAATCATGTGATTATCTCAACAGATGCAGAAAAAGCATTTGACAAAATACAGCACCCCTTTATGTTCAAAACACTAGAAAAAATAGGGATAGTAGGAGCATATACCTCAACATTTGCTAAACCCAAGGCCAACATTATTCTAAACAGAGAAAAATTGAAATCATTCCCTCTAAAAACTGGAGCAAGACAAGATGGCTTCTTTCACCACTTGAGTGTTTTCTCTCTCTTTTTTTGTGGTGCTGGAGATTGAACTCAAGGCCTTTAGCATGTGAAGCAAGCACTTTACCAACTGAGCTATATCCCCAGCCACCTCTCACCACTTGTATTCAACATTATCCTTGAAACTCTAGCCAGAGCAATTAGAAGAAAGTAAAAGGGATATGAATAAGAAAAGAGGAACTCAAACTATCCCTATTTGCTAATGACATGATTCTATATTTAGAAGACCCAAATAATTCAACCAGATCTTCTAGAACCCATAAATGAATTCAGCAAAGTAGCAGTATATAAAATTAATCCCCATAAATCAAATGTACTCCTATAAACCAATGATGAATCCAATGAAACCGAAATTAGGAAAACTACCCCATCATAATAGCCTCAAAAAATATCTGGGAATCAATCTAAAAAAAAGAGGTGAAAGACTGCTACAATGAAAACTACAGCATGCTAAAGAAAGTAATTGAAAAAGACCTTAGAAGATGGAAAGCTCTCCTATGCTGCTGGATAGGTAGAATTAATATTGTCAAAATGGCTATAATGCCCAAATTGTTATACAGATTTAATGCATTTCCTATTAAAATTCCAATGGGACTCTTCATAGAAATAAAAAAAAAAACAGTCACGAAATTCATTTGTACAATTAAGAGACCCAGAATAGCCAATGAAATCTTTAGCAAGAGGAGTGAAGCAGGTGGCATCACAATATCAGAACTTAAATTATACTACAGAGTCATAGTAACAAAAATGGCATGGTATTGGCACCAAAACAGACATGTAGACCAATGGTACAGATTAGAAGACACAGAGACAAACCCACATAAATTCAGTTATCCCATGCTAGACAAAGGCACCAAAAACATTCATGGAGAAAAGATAGCCTCTTCAACAAATGGTGCTGGGAAAACTGGAATTCCATATGCAGCAAAATGAAATTAAATCCCTATCTCTCACCATGCATGAAATGCAACTCAAAGTGGATCAAAGGCTTAGGCACTATAACAGAGACACTATACCTAATAGAAAAGAAAAAAAACAAACTAGGCCCGAATCTCTATGTTGGCTTAGGATCAGACTTCCTTAACAATAATCCAAAAATGCAAAAAGTAAAGTCAAGAATTAATCAATGGGATGGATTCAAACTAAAAAGCTTCTTCTCAGCAAAGGAAACAATCAATAACATGAAGATAGAGCCTACAGAATGGTAGAAAATCTTTACCACCTGTACTTCAGATAGAGCATTAATCTCCAGGATATATAAAGAACACCAAAAAACAAATAACCCAGTCAACAAATGGGCTAACAAACTGAACAGACACTCACAGAAGAAAAAATGCAATTGGTCAAAAAATATATGAAAAAATGTTCAGTATCTCTAGTGATTAGAGAAATGCAAATCAAAATTACACTGAGTTTCATCTCACTCCAATCAGAATGGCAATCAAGAATGCAAGCAACAGTAAGTGTTGGTGAGGATGTGGGGAAAAAGGTACACTCATACATTGATGGTGGAACTGCAAATTGGTGCAACTACTCTGGAAGGTAGTATGGAGATTCCTCAGAAAACTTGGATTGGAACCACCATTTGACCCAACTATCCCACTCCCTGGTTTATACCCAAATGTCTTAAAATCAGCATACTATATGTTGCAGCCACATCAATGTTCTTAGCAGCTCAGTTCACAGTAGCTAAACTATGAAACCCACCTAGGTGCCCTTCAATAGATGAATGGATAAAGAAATGTGATATATACACACAATGGAATATTATTCAGCCATGAAGAAGAAAATTTATGGCATTTGTTGATAAATAGATGGAGGTAGAGAATATAATTCTAAGAGAAATAAGCCAATCCCAAAGAACTAGAGTCCGAATTGTTTTTCTGATATGTGGATGCTAATTCACAATGGGCGGGGGGTGGCTAGGGAAGAATAGAAGTACTTTGGTTTAGACAGAAGGGAGTGAAGGGAGGGTGGGGGAAGGAATGATAGTAGAATGAATCTGACATTATTACCCTATATGCATATATGATTATATGACTGGTGTAACTGTATATCATGTAAATCCAGATGATATGCTTTCTATGGTCCTACTGTCACATATAACTATTAGAACAACAAAAGGAAGCATATTGCCTATGGAAAAAATGCAGTCTTTCTGAAATAGATCGTGCCTGTAATCCAGTATGATGACTGGAATCCTCCTCAGAAGAAGGTGCCCATGTGAACATGGACACTTGGGCAGCATGCTGTGTGACGACAGGGCATGACAATAGGGGTTCATGTTTTCCCCCACCTCATTGATCACAAAACAGCAAATCGATGGAATCCAAGTTGGAAAGTATAGACAGTGGATATTGACAGGCATGACCATCATGGCTTGTTATGAATGTTGTAGGGTTGAGGGAACTTATTTCCCTTTCCTTGGTCTCATTGTCGTTAAAATAGGCTTAGTGTTCTTTGTCTCTGTGTGTGTGTGTGTGTGTGTGTGTGTGTGTGTGTGTTAGGGCATTTGTTGGTTGTGTTTAACTTACCATACATAGAGTTCCCAGCTGTTCAGATTGTGCACTGGGCAACTGTCCACTTCTAAAGGGATTTGCAGTGACTCTTTTGACAGCAGGCTGGAGATTCGGAAACACTGGGTTGAATCTTGCAGCTGAGCCCAGGACCACCAGATAGAGCCCCATTTCCAGAAACCATTGTAGAATATGTGTTCCTGCATATCTTGAAGAAATTATGCAGTCATACATTTGCACTCACATCTGTGCATGAACACACACGTACTCATGGGTATGTGTGGATCCAAAGTTATCCTGGCCACATCTAAAAGCATTTTTCTTCCTTGAATGCATGGTGTAGAGGCCTGATTCTAGTTCCTTACAAACAATAAGAAAGAGCGCCTTACCCTGAGGGCACAAGGGTTTAATGTGCAAGGTGTGCTCAGGAGGTAGCAGTGTGGGTAAGCGTGGGAGACAGCTGAGCTGCCTACAGGTGTTCTAGATCAACCCCTGGCCAGGGCTCTTCTGTTGTGTGACAATATACTACTCTTCCCTATGGCTTTTTATTTGGGGAACAGTGGCTTTAAGTTCACTCTAGGACTTCAGGCATAAGACCTGTGTTCAAGTACCTGCTGGGAACTATATTCTGCGAGGCCTCAGGCAGTGATGCTGTCTCAGCCTCAGCTATGTCACTTGTAAACTGGGAAAGAGCATAGTCCCCTCTGCATGGTTTATGAGCCTTCACAAGGATATTGTGGAATGATTTTAGCACAGAGCTGACGTAGAATTCTTGCTTAATGAATCATAGATGTTATTATTATTGGTGTGGTTCCTAGCACAGTGCAAGGTTTCTCTTCCTCTCATCCCAGCTTTTAAGGATGTATCTCTAGCGAGGGGAGTAGTCTGTTCTCTTCTTTCACCACCCATTGGTCCTCTTCTTTCCCCTTCCTGATCACCAGTTGTCTTAGCCTGCCCCTCCCATTGGCCCCATCCATGGCTCCTCCCCTAACCTTCATCCTATCCCCTCCACCATGACCTGGCCTAGCCCTGGTTCAGCGTGGCAGGAAGCTCATGGTGCAGTCTGGTAGAGTCCTTGTAAGGCTCAGGGATTTTGGAGAGATGTCTATGTCCTGGGGCGACTGTGGGGACTTGAAGCAGAAGTTCTGCAAGATGGTGGTGAGGAAGAGAAAGAGCTCCATTCTAGCCAGGCCTTCTCCCAAGCAGTTCGGCTTTCCTGAAGAGGAGAGGAGGGAGGGGCCGAGGTAAAGCCAGCTCTCTGCAACCTCACCCCAGTACCAGATCCCTGCTTTCTGCCAGGGTGGAAAGACTGCAGTGCTGTGGCCCGGGAGGCCTTCAGAAAGGGCTCTAATGCTGTCTGAGCCTCAGTTTCCCTCATACATGAAGTGGGGTGATCTTGCTGGTCTGTAGCAATGGGAGGTGGAGGTGCTCCTTCCACACAAATGCATTCTCAGAGATGGCTGCTGTACTGTCATCTCCTTTCTAAGAGACTGGGGATTTTGTGGAGTGTTCTTAGATAGTACTCTGATTCACTCTCAGCCTTGATTTTCCCAATCTGAAAGGGGTCTGTCATCCCTTCCCTCTGGTCTTGGTGCAGAAACTTGGTGCTGGGGAGTTCTGGGGAGTGCAACTGTCTGACTAGAGGGTAGTTTCTTCCCAGATGGAGGAAGATGCTATGCTGCACTGGGAGAGGAGATGGGATGAGGGAGCCTACGCGGGTGTGAGCCCCCCCGTCTCTTACCCATGGAAAAGGGCACGTCAGCATCAGTCTTCTTCAGCTGTCGCTTGTAATCCAGGAAGTGCTGGGGGTTGAAGTCATCAGGTGTGGAGAAGAACTTGGGGTCATTGAGCAGGGAGCCCAGCATAGGGAACACTTCAGTGTCCTTGGCAGGGGGAGGAAGGGGACTTTATCAGAGGGTTTAGGGATGAGAGCAGGGGAATCAAAGTGTGGGGGTGAAGGGAAGTGGAGGTGATGGAGTTGGGGTTCTGTGGCAGGAGCTTTGGCGGACATGAGGTTGATGTCTCTGAGTCAGGACCTTCAGGGAAGGTCGAGCCTGTGTGTCCCATGTCTCTTAAGGTAGGAGTTTGGGGGAAGTGGAGGTTCATGTACCTTGAGACAGGAACTTTGAGAACACGGGGTAGACCACCCTTAGGAGACGTGGGGTGCAGGAGCGTTTGGGTGGAAGGCCGAGGGATGTGGTAATTGAGGAATTCCTTGAGAAAGTGGGAGAGGAGTTGGAAAGCTCCTAATGGGGCAGTGTTCTGGGTTCCCAGGTAGAAGTTTGGAGGTTTCCTGGGGGATGGGAACAGAGCAGCAACCTTGGAATGAGGAAGTGTCGAAATATGGTGTCCTTGGTCACCCTGTGAGCTACACCCATAGGTTACCAGATCTTTGGATCTCGTGAATCACAGCCTCTGTGTAGGGCATCTTGGTCCTATCCCCAAATCTGGGCTGCCAATCACCTGGTCAATCTCCTTATGGATCTTGGCTTGGAAAGAAGGTGAAATGTGTTTAGGAATCCACGGGCCTCAGAGAAGGGATGATAGTTAAAATATGTAAAACCGTATGCACGACATGCACGTATGTATGACATGCAAATACAATGTGCAAAACAGATGTCAGCCATAGATATTGTTGTCCAAAGCCTTGTTATCTGTTCATGTCAGAATCAGAGGGGAATCAGAAGGCAGGGTCTTAAGGGGTGGCCCTGGGAGGTGTGCATTTGGCATTGTGTGACCTTAGTAAAGATGCCATTTACAAATCAGTTTAGATAATTCCAATATTGTCACAGGTAGTGAGATACCACCTGGCTTAATGTCCCCTGTATCTGCCCAGTGGGACATGTCTGAGGGCCCAGGGACCTGGGAGAGGTGGTTACTGCAGCATATCAGAAGGGTTTGGATGATCTATGACCTCACTTCATTTTTCACCCAGCCTTACCCTCACCTCTGGGTGCTTCGTGAGCACCAGGAAGCTGAAGTACAGGACCCTGCTGGTGGATTCCACACCCCAAAAGAAGAGGCTCAACGTGGTCATCACCAGATTCTCCATGTGGAACTCTGTGTGGGGCTTATTCTTTTCCTGCAGGGAGAAAGGGATTCAAGTCAGAATCTGTTTATCACCTCCTTGGGGAAAGTTCTGGGTGTTTCCTTGGACTCACCTCCCCTAGGTCCAGAACTAAGGTGGGATGAAGGGACCTGGATCTGCCAGGGACTCTGCAATTTCTAGACTTTTGTCCAGCATCTGATGCTGGCTGTCTCTGACACACTCTTCTATTCCTTGACTGGCTGACTCTCTGTGCTTTCATGATCAGATTAGTTATCCCTTCTTCAATGGTAGAGTGTTGAGAGAAAGAGAGGGATAGAGAGAGAGTGAGAAAGAGAATTATAGATACTCACCTGGAGTGAATGAGAGGGAGATACATTTCCTGAGACAAAGAATTCTAGTGACAGAATCCCATTTCCTCCCTGAAACACCTTGAAGCTTCCTGTAGAGGAATCCACTTCCTTGATCCTTTGCACTTCAGATTCTAAAAAGTCCCATCTCCTCACTTCACAGACGGGAGACAGACACGAACTTGGTATAGCCCCTCCTCCCCCAATATCCCTTAGTAAAGCCTGGTCTCCCAGGATATCTGATAACTGGGGAAAGAAAAGTTAGGACATGGGTAAAATTAGAAGCTTTAGGGTTAGGGGGACACAGTTTGGGCCAGGTCCATTGCTTGCCTGTTGTGTGACCACTTATATTCTCTGGGATGAACTTTCCCCATTGGTAAAACTGGGGTCATAATCAAACCTTGTTCAAGAGCTGTTGTGGGTGCTAAGTAGGTAAATACAGTAAAACACATGGTAGTACCTGAATGGAGTAGTGCTGTAGAGGTGGTTGCTATTATGGTTTGTTCACCTATGTCCTGCCTTGTAAGGGCTCGGTAGATGGGATGTGGATGTTTATTCACACTGCGAACTGGGAAGATTTTTCTGATGGGCCAGTTTGCATGGGCTTCTGCTCCCCTTCTTATCCTGATTTCTAGCTGCCTGGCTTTGGACCTCCCCACCCTGGGTGCTGGCTGTACTTCCTGCATGTGGATGAGAAAGGAGTCCATGAATTCCCGTGGGGAGTTGGGGTCCAGAGTGCACTGGTTCTGCTCCACCTTCTTGGCTACGAAGTCCTCAAGTCCCTGCGTGTTCTTAAAGACCTGTTGCTGAGGTCCTGGCAGGTGCTTCATCACCGAGTAGAACATGTCAAAGAGCTGGAGGGGGGAAGAGGGGATGCAAAGGAATGACAACTGTCCACAGGTGGGGTCCAGTGGGAGTGGGACCTATGTGAGGACAGGGAATGCACTGGGATCGAGGCCCCTGCTCATGGGTTTCTGTATTTAGGTGGGACCAGATGGGCACATTTAGGTAATTTTCTATGAGGGTTTAAGGGTGAGGTTCCAAGAATTCAGGTAGGATGTATTTGGGTGCCCATGCAGGTATTCAGATATTCAATTTGTTTGGGACACCGTGTGTTGGGCCCTTTATATGGGGCTGAACCTATCAAAGGTGTTACTGTGGGGGCACACATGTTCAGGTGTTTCCGTGTTCAAGGGGGCTCCCTAAGGTGCACCTCCTTAAGGTATGTGAGCGCGCTGTGTTGGAGCACACTTATTGGGTGTTTGGGGAGCAACATGTCCACATGTTTATTTATTTGCTTATCCTGGTTGGAGTGTCTGTGCGGCTGTTCATGTATTTGAGGGGTTGAATGGGGAGCACGTGCCTACATGTTCTGGTAAGTTTGACTGGGACAGGTGTGTAGAGGTCAGATGATTTTGTTGTCCTGCATCTTGCAGCACCAGGTGTTCATGTGTTTAGGAGGAGCCTGAGGTGGTCCCTTGTTCAGGTTAAAGAGGTTCAGAAAGACTAGGAGAGTAGCATCCATTAGAGATTAAGATAGGTTGGTGTGGGAACACCGGGCCAGGAGAGAGCTGAGTGGAGGGCATTTATCTTGGTGCAATCTGTGTTTTGGGTGTATCTTTTGATATATTCAGGTGTCCTTGGAGACTGGGAAGTAGACACTTGTCCTGAGTTCTGGTGCAAGTGTTCAGTTGTCCAGTAGTGGTAGCTGGTTTTGAGGGAAGCTTTTTGGGAGAGTGTCTGATTCTGGGGTACTGGTCACCACGTGGGGGTGCAGTTACAAGGCATTGGTAAGGTTTTTGTAGGGCAAAACTGGAATAGGTCACCTGTCCCTTGGAGGAGACTGCAAAATCTGAGATTCACCTCATCTTCTGCAGGATTGACAGGAATTCTTTGTTTTCATATTTGAAGTGGTTCCCAAAGATAACAGAGCTAATGATGTTGGCAGCTGTTTTGTTCAGGTAGAATGTAGGGTCAATGAAGGTGACTGTGATGTGGGGTGGGGTAGAGGAGAGCGTGGGATTGTGCAATGCCCATCTGATAATTCAGGCAGGGTACTTCAGTGATGCACCAAACTCCGGGCATCAGAGTTGGGAGCACAGGCGCCTTTGCCCAACTTTGCCCCAGTTCAGCAGCACAACAACAAGATCCTTAGCCTCTTGTCTTCTCCTTTTCCTTCCTGAGCCCTTTGGCATTCCCCTCTCACCATGTGTGTCCTTCAGGGCTTTGATGAGGAAGCCTGCCTTCTCCTGAATGCACTCCTCAATTCTGGGCCTGTTCACACCAAAGTCCTGCAACATGGCAATGCAGAAGCACCTGAGTGGCTTGGCAGGCTCCCAGTTGCTGAATGCCACACCTGGGAAAGTGAGCACAGGGTAGGACAGAGGTCAGAGAGAGGCTGGGGCAGGCCACAGCCCAACCCGGAGAAGCTCCTGAGAAGGCAGTGGGACAAAGATGGATGCAAAGCGAAAGTGAGAACATATAAGACTTCCCAACTTCGAGTCTGTGTCAGACACATCCAGGAGAGGAGAGCAGCTTGAAGTCAGACAGGAGAGAACTCGGAGGGGCCAGACAGGCGTCTGTACAGAGATACAGAGAAGCACTAATGAAGGGAAGGAGGGAGGTTGGAAATCAGAGAGGGCAGAGAAATGGGGAGATGAGATCAGGGAGACCTGGAGGTGGATACAAATAGTGACATGTGTTCTAGACTGACTTTGAGGATAGAGGAAAGTAGGGAGAGAGCAGGGAGAGCATCAGGTGAGAGGAAATCTATAGCTTGGAGTCTTTCAGACAGACATTGTCTAAGATTCTTACAAAGGATAAAGAACGGGAGGAAGAGGAAGAAAGACTCATGGTGAAACCAAGAAGCTCAAGATGAAAAATACATAAAAAGATCATTTTATGTTTGAGGAGTAGAATTCAAATGAGGTCTCATGTGGTGCTAAGAGATGGATGGATTTATGGAAAGAGGAAACATCTAATAAAAGAACAGGAAGACAGAGGGAGGGAGATATTGGGACACAGAGGGTTAAGACAGCCCAGAGGTCAGCACAGGGAGGGGCAGCAATGTACAGTGATGTGGAGAGATCAGACAAAGGACTCCCACAGGCTTAAAGTGCAAGTGAGGGGTGGCAGGGACATCTTAGGCCGCCATGCATACCTCATAAGTTTCCCCCATGTGCTGTCCCCTTACCATAGCCTTTGAAGAGGTGGTCAAAGGTGGCCTGCTGGCCTCGCCCACTGAACTCCTCAGCCTGATCCACCAGCACCTCCTTTACTGCATTGTATCCACACAATACCACGACCTGGTGAGTCCCCAAGTGGATGGTGAACACGGGGCAGTAGTGCTTGCTCATCTAATGAGGGTGGGTGGCAACGGTTAGAAGAGTCACGAGCTGAATTGGTCTGGTTCCCTCATATCAGAGGTAGGGATCCATTTTCCCAAGCTCTGACAGTCAGATGGCTGAAATCTCAAGGTCTGGTCTTTCTTGACTAGGATTGGCATCTGTACCTTAAATGTCCCCTGGTCTAAGATTCTGACTCATCATGGTCAATCCTGTGCCACAGAGCCCAAGTGAAAATGGGAAGCCCCCATGCCCACCCCTTTTCCCCCATCTCCCTGGCTGGTGGCACCTTCATGAGGCTGTCATACATCTGGTTTGTGTCCAGCTGCAGGTAATTCCCGATGAAGGGCAGTTGGGTGAGTTCTGGAGGCATCTTTCTCCAGAGATTCCTCTGCTGCCAGGCAGACTTCAACGTCATTGTACTCTGTAAGGCCAGCAAAGCCACCAGAAGTAACTCTGATTCCAGCATGGTGGCAGTTGGGGGAATCAGGAGGTGCTGATGGCTGGGGTGCTTTGGCTTTATTCCTGGGGCTGGACGGATGAACTTTGGTTTTGTTTGTATAATTGTTCACCTCACCTCCCAACCACATCTTCGAACATGTACCTTGCCAAGATTTCAACACCCATAGACAGGGAAGAGGAGGAGGAGGAGGAGGAGGAGGAGGAGGAGGAGGAGGAGGAGGAGGAGGAGGAGGAGGAGGAGGGGGGAGAGAGGATGGGGATAGGAAGAGGAGGAGGAGGAGGAGGAGGAGGAGGAGGAGGAGGGGGGAGAGAGGACGGGGATAGGAAGAGGAGGAGGAGGAGGAGGAGGAGGAGGAGGAGGAGGAAGAGAAGGATCTCTGGACAGAGTCATAGGTACTGTGGTTCCAGACTGAACTCATAGCAGTTGAAGTGGAGGTACCTCAGAGAGTGGCTGTACGAGGCAAGAACTTAACTCCAAATCCGTGAACATCTGCATGCCCAAGGACCTGAGGTTGTATGGAATCCTAGATAGAAAAGGAGACTCATCAATATGGATGTGGGATCTGTGGTGGAATCCCAAGACCTAGATTTTATTGGAATGAGACAGGATATGTGGCTGTGGATTAGGGGGTCATTCAGCATGGAGGGACTTAGATTTAAATGACTCAGGAGCAGGGATTCCAAGATTATGTATTTGAGGGTCTTGATGTGAGAAGGACCCAGAGCTTTGGATGTGGAACTCCTGGGAAGAGAATTGTATGAAAATCCCAGCAGGATCCTGGAGCCCAGTGTCATCATGATCACCTCAAAGTGAGGCCAGGATGGGTGCCATGAAATATAGACCATCCACTGCACATGTGTGGCCTGCATATATTTCTTCCTCTGCATAAGTTCCCTTTCTGGGCTTTGATGTCCTTGCCAGGGGACATGGAGTATTTGGGAAGTCTGAGACCTTTAGGGATGATTCAGTTTTATCAGGGGCTGTATTAGGAGGCAGAGTGGACTGTAGCCAGAGAGACTGGGTGAACTCCAGAGGTGAAACCTGGGGTATCACAGGTGGCAGCAGAGACAGGATGAGTGGCTACTGTCCTTCACTCATTAAATTATTCTGTAGTAATGAGAAGAGTTCCTGTTTGGCGAGTTTGTTGTGGTCCAGGAAGATGGAGTCTGTGTGCATGATCTTTCAAATCTTGATTACATTGGGGCTTGTCATCAACTTCTCTGAGGTCATAATGTGGAAAGAGAGGGAGTTTGGATTTAAATTCTAGCTCCTTCTTCCTTCATTGTCTGCCCCAGCCCATTCTGGGGGCCAGCCCATTCTGAGGACCAAGCATAGCATCATTGCATGTACTAGCAGCCTATGTAGCTGAAAGAGAAGTCAAGTGTGTTTGTCCTTCCTGGTACCTTTCCTATTGCCAATTTCATTGAGAAAGAAATGATCCAACTTTCTCCCTCCTTCCAATTAAAATAGGAGAATTATGCAGTAGAATGGGAAAGAAGTTGGCACTGAATTTATACTCAAAATATTGTCAGCTGTATCTCTGTTGCCAAGAAGGCTCTGAAAGTGGTCCTAAGTAGCCATTGAGGTTGCCTTCCAGCTGGTTTAAGAGCAGCCCCATGTGGTCTCTGAAGATGGTCCCAGTGGGTTCTGACATGATTATTACACAGGTACTGATATTGACTTCAGCTTGACCTTGAAGGGCCCCAGGTGAACACTGGGCAGTCACTGAAGGTTGGACCATCTAGGGTTGTACTTAGGCCTCAGGGTCCCTGACCTTTGACCTGGGCACTGGGTGAGCTTTGCACTTGATAATTAGAATCTCACTCAACCAATTTTACTCTGCTGGTCTCTAAGTCATGTGGGGACAGAACAAAGTGCACAGAAGGAAACATAGAGAGGAAATTGGTTTTGGAGAGGGTCGAGGTGAGGAGGAGGACTAGTATATGGTTGGCAGTTCTCAGTAAATCTGCCAATCACCAGCTGGCCACAGCTCTGGGCCCCTTTTCTTCCCACTTCCTTCTTGAATTGGAAGGAACAGGAAATTTGGAGCATTTCTTCTCAGTGAAGCTGACAAAACGAAGGGTCCTGAGATTTCATAATACTCCCAGGAGCCATCCTGGAGAGGGGGGCAGGTGATGAAAGAGGAGAAGTAGTTGGAAGAGAAGTCAAGTGTGTTTGTCCTTCCTGATTTACCTGGGACGAGGTGTGAGGGACCAGTGCCTAAAGTGGCAACCTACCAATCATCAGGGACAGATTTCTAATGTGAACTTGGGCTAAGCCTGGAAAAATCACTTCCCCTTCATGGGCCTCCATTTTCTCTTTCTATATGGATGGGTCCCTATCCAGATGGATTAGTAATAGCAGTGTCAGGGCACATATTGGTTCCTCGTTGAGATCGTTGTTGTATGACTTTCAGTGGCTTTATTGTCTGAGCCTTTTGGAGTCAAGTACAGCATCTACCTCTTAAGCTGTTTTGGTGAAAAGTTTATGAGTTAGTGCATGTTTATTACACATAGCAGATAATGCTCAATAAATATTAGCCATGTTGTTAACTTATTCTTATTAGATCTTAAGAATTGATAGGGTAAATGAGATGGATGGGAGATTCTCTAAGCTCCATGCTTGCTTGTTTTCCCTTTGTAAAACCTGTCTTAGTGAATTATAGTTATACATAACAGTTGGGTTCATCTTGGCAAAATCACTCTTAAATGGAATTTAATTTCCTCTCTGGTCTACCCTCTTTCCCCTCTTCCTTCCCAGTATTCTCCTCCTTCTTCTCTACTGTTCTTCCACTTATTTATTTATTTTTGATTGGTGCTTTGTTGATATACCTAAGGTGGGATTCATTCTGGGATATTTGTATGCATAGATTATGTAATTTTGTCAAATTTATTCTGCATTTCCTCCCATCACTCTTTCCTCTTATTCTCCTTCTTCTATGCACATTGTTTTAGTCGGCTTTTTCACTCCTGTGACTAAAGGAACTGATCAGATCAATTGTAGAGGAAGAAAAGTTTATTTAAAGGCTCACAGCTTCAGAGGTCTGAGTCCATAGAAGGCTGACTCCATTCCTTGGGTTTGAGGTCAGGCAGAACATCATGGTGGAAGAGTGTGGCAGAGGGAAGCAGCTCACATGTTGATCAGAAAGCAGAGAGAGAAACTCTATTCTCCAGATATAAAATATACACCCCAAAGCCACACCCTCAATGAACCACTTCCTCCAGCCACACCCCATCTGCCTCCACTTAGCACTCAGTTGAGCCCATCATGGACGATTTCACTGATTAGTTTAAGGCTAAGCCCAATCATTTCCTCTCTGAACCCTCTTGCATTGTCTCACATGTGAGATTTTGAGGACACCACAACTAAACCCTCACACACAGATTGTCCCTGTATCTTTATGATTCCTCATCCCCTCTTTTGTCCTTATTTGGTTCTAGCTTCTATATATGAGAAAAAATATTCAACTAGTTCTTTTCCAAGTCTGATGTATTTCACATAGCATGATGTTCTCCATTTCTGTCCATAGAGCACAGAATGCCATACTTTCAGTCATTTTTATGGCTGAGTGAGACTCCATTGGGTATATATTCCACATTTTCATAATTCATTTTTCTATCAATGGGTGTCTGTGTCAGTTCCATAACTTGGGTACTGTAAATTTTTTTTTTAAAGAGAGAGTGATAGAGGGAGAGAGAGAGAGAGAGAATTTTTTTAATATTTATTTTTTAGTTATTGGCGGACACAACATCGTTGTTTGTATGTGGAGCTGAGGATCGAACCTGGGCCCCACGCACTCCAGACGAGTGCGCTACCGCTTGAGCCACATCCCCAGCCCCTACTGTAAATTGTGTTGCTATAAAAATTGATTTCCCTGTATCACTATAGTATGCTGATTTTCTGCTTTTGGATAAATATTAAGGATTGAGATGGCTGGTTCATAGTTTTTTGAGAAATGTTTATTAATTTTGCTTTCTGGAATGGTTGTGCTAATTTGCAGTCCCACCAACAATGCAAATCCTGATCAGAATTTATTATTATTTATTTATTGATAATTGCCATTGTGACTGGAGTGAAATGAAATCTTAGTGTAGTTTTGATTTGCATTTTCCTGATTGCTATAGATGATGAACATTTTTTTTTCATATAATTCTTGGCTATTTGAGATTTCTTTTTTTGTGTGTAATTCCTTTTTGAGAAATGTCTGTTTAGTTCTTTTTTCCATATATTGATTGTTATTTATTTATTCTTGATGAAAAGGTTTTTGAATTCTTTATTTATAGATGTTAATCCCCAGTCAGAAGAGCAGAAGGCAAAGATTTTCTCCTATTTTGTACTCTGGTCTTAATTTTCTCCTGTGTTGTGCAGAAGTGTCTTAATTTGATAGCATCCCACTTACTGAGTTTTTTTGTTTTATTTATTGAGCTTTAGGGGTCTCATTAAGGAAGTCAGTACCTGAACCAATATGTTGAAATGTTGAACCTATGTTTTCTTTTAGCAGTTGCAGTACTTCTGTTCTAATTCTAGGCCTTTTATCCATTTTGATTGAATTTGGTGCAGTTTGACATATATGAGTCTAGTTTCATTCTTCTATGTGGATATCCAGTTTTCCCAGCACCATTTGTTAAAAAAGGGTATATTTCCTCCAATATATATTTTTGGCCCCTTTGTCAAATATCAGATGTCTGTAAGAATATGGGTTTGTGCCTCTGTCTTCTATTCCATTCATCTTCATGTATGTTTTCATGCCAATACCATGCTGTGTTTGTTACTATAGCTCTCTCTGTAGTATAATTTGAGATCAGGTATTGTGATGTTAACAACATTACTCTTCTTGCTCAGGATTGTTTTGGATATTTCATTTCTATTATTCTTACAAATGAATTTTATTGCTGCTTTTTCTAATTCTGTGAGGAATGTCATTGCTATTTTGATGAGAATTGCATTGAATTTCTATAGTCCTTTTTGTAATGTGAAGGTTTTGACAATATTAACTCTGTCCAAGAGCATGGGAGGACTTTCCGTCTTCCAGGGTCTTCTTCAATTTCTTTCTTCAGTGTTCTATAAATTTTATTTTAGAGATCTTTCACCTCCTTGTTTAGATTAATTCCCCAATTATCTTTTTAAGGTTATTTTGAATGGCTTAGTTTTCCTGATTTCTTTCTCAGTATAATCACTGTTGGAGTATGATAATTTATAAATGTTGATTTTTTTGTCCTGTAGATAGAGGATCATGTCATCAGTGAACAGAGATAGTTTGACTTCTTTCCTATTTTTATCCTGTTAATTTTCTTTTGTTGTCTAATTGCTCTGCCTTGAGTTTTAAGAACTATAGTAAGTAGATGTAGTCAGTGTGGACATACTTGTCTTGTTTGTGATTTTAGAGAAAATGCCTTTAGTTCTTCTGCATTCAGTATGATGTTGGCTTTGGGCTGGTCATATGCCGCAGGCTGCCCGGCCCCGGGCCGGCTGAGTCCCGCTCCTGCTGCCGAGCACTGCCTGCCGCACCCCTGCTGAGCGATTCCCTGCTGGGCTGTCAGTGCACGCTGGTTTGCAATCTTGCAACCCGGTTGGGCACAAAAACACAAGCCAGTCAAACTGAGACAAAGTTTTATTTAGTGAGAGGCCGTGTGCGTCCCCTAACAAGTGGGTCCACCACGTGTGTGTTCTACCTGAGCCGGGGGGCTTCCCCTTCCCCCGGAACACCCTCCTACCATCCTTCCCAACCAATGGGAACTCTCCCATTACAAGAGTGACATGAGTAACCTGAGTCCTGAAATGGGCCCAGCTAAACAGCATGAGTCCAATTACCATATGAATGTGAATTGCTGGCTGGCAGTCATTAAATCCAAAGGTGCCTGTATCAATATTTTTGCTGTGGCTCCTAACATCTGCCCCCTTCTGTTTAAATAAACAACAGGCAAATGTGGCTAGGGACCGTGCCTGTTAGGTATGTCCAATTCACATATGGTTCTTACCCGTCATGGGAAAACTGACCTTATTGCGTCAGTCTCCTGGCTTAGGTTGATACCACTGTAACCGAATCATACCCGTCACTGACTACCGGTCCAGTATATAGCCATACCTGTGGAATAGGCCTATGCACCAGTGGGGGGGTGAGGTTCTTGCCTCACCTCTGTTGGCCCCCAAATTTAACGTTGGTGCCAGTGGGGGGGTGAGGTTCTTGCCTCACCTCTGTTGGCCCCCAAATACAGACCATCACTAGCAGAAGGGAGAAAGACTCAGAATTGCCACGACACCAAGCCAATTGACGGCTCCTTTGGAAACACTGGTGACACATTGGCTAAGATATTTAGCACTACCAGTTGGCTGTATCAACAAATAGAGCACAATGCATACAGGTGATACATAGTCCAGGCAAGTTGTGTAAGCAGTTCAAAGTGGAGGAGTCTATCAATATGTCCATTTCCTCCCAAAGTAAATTAAGTCCTTGATTGAGCAGTTCAAAGTGGAGGAGTCTATCAATATGTCCATTTCCTCCCAAAGTAAATTAAGTCCTTGATTGAGCAGTCTTATTGAGTTATTTTGATTGATGTATCAGTTTATACAGTTTATAGTGATGGCTATCATAAAAGTTGTAGTTTGGTCTTAGTCTTCACCGGCACTGGGACGGAGATGGGAATTATGGCCATGTTGCTAAAGAGACATTATCCTGAACAGAATTATGAAATATAATGAAAAGGAAAGGTGAAAGTAAACAAACATATCTGTTAACCACCTTTAAAAGCAAAATTTAATAACAGCTGTTTACCTAAAGTAAATTAAACCATATAAGTCACGTGACTAATTTTTTTTTTGAATACTAGTATCTATTTATACATGAGCGCTCCTTATAAATGAAATATGGACATACACACATACAGACATACAACACAAAACAGTGCATACATAACATAGAACATATAAGACAATAGTAAATAAAGGCCTTGTAGCTATAGCTAGGTGAAATCTCCATTGCAATGTTTAAAAACTTTACAGTTAAAAAAAAATAAATAAAACACAGTCAAAAAATAAAACTGATCAGAAAAACATTAACCTAGGTTTATATGAGCTTAAAAAATAAGGTAAAATAAAATAAAATAAAATAAAATAGAACTTTATGATATGGGAAAAATGCAAATAATAAAATAGATATTGAAAAAGGCACCATGGTAAATCACTGTCGCAGATGTAAGAATAGCCAGGCTGGAACTCTGGATATCAGCTGTTATGGATTTGAGTCAAATCATCTTCTTTTTCTGTAGAAATTGTTTTAGTTAATCTCTCTGGAATCCAAATTGGTTGCTGTTCCTCCTGTGGAAAAACACAGACGGAGCCCCGACTCCAGACTATTACTGGGTCTGGACCTTTCCATTGTCCTGTTAGAATATCTTTCCAAAGTACCTTAGGCTTATGTACATTTTTCGGATACATATGTCTTTCCGCAGCACTAAGTCCTGATGAATCCAAATTTAGAAAGTTTAGAGTAAAAAGGGTTATTTTAAGTTTATCTTTGGGGGATATATACCCCCTACTAATTCCCTCCTTTTGCTTTAATAAGTACATTTTTATAGTTTGATGAGCTCTTTCAACTATGCCTTGTCCCTGTGGGTTGTATGGGATTCCTGTTATATGAGTAATGCCAAATGATGAGCAAAATTGTTTAAAAGACTTGGAGGTGTAACCAGGGCCGTTATCAGTTTTTAACTGTTTAGGAACACCCACAGTGGCAAAATTTTGTAAGCAATGAGCTATAACATCTTTAGTTTTTTCTCCGGGATGAAGGGAGCCCATCAAAAATCCAGAAGAAGTATCAACTGTAACATGTAAATATTTTAATTTTCCAAATTCTGGCAAGTGTGTGACGTCCATCTGCCAAATATGGTTAGGTATCAGTCCTCTAGGATTGACTCCAAGATTAACTTGTGGCAAAAATGTCACACAATTTTGACATTGTTTTATTATATGTCTGGCTTGTTCTTTAGTTATTTTAAAACGTTTTTGTAAAGTATTAGCATTGACATGGAACCTTTTATGAAAATTTATAGCTTCTTCTATTGTGGAGAAAATATGTATGTCATGTGTAGATTTATACGCTAGTTCATTACCCAAACTAAGGGCTCCAGGCAATCCTGTATGTGCTCTGATATATCCTATAAAGAATGGATCCTTTCTATCCCAGATTAGACTTTGTATAGCAGAAAACAAAGAGAAAACAGTAGAGGAAGGAGAAATCCTACCAGCATCTTCAAGAGATACAATAGCATTAACTACATACTGACTATCAGAAAATAAATTAAATGTAGAATCTTTGAACATCATAAAGGCTTGCAATACTGCATTGAGCTCTACCTTTTGAGCTGATTGTTTGGGTACTAAAAATGTAAAAGTTTGATCAGGAGTAACTACTGCTGCTGTACCATTATTTGACCCATCAGTGAATATATTTGGAGCATTTATGATAGGGGTTTTTCTTGTCATTTTTGGAAAAACTACAGGATGCTTAGACCAAAAAGACAACAAAGGATTAGATGGCAAGTGATTATCAAATGCAACACTAGATTTACACATGATTATTGCCCAAGTATTTAACTCATTAGCTAACTCATCAATTTGATCCATAGTATATGGAGTAATAATTTTATTGGGAGAAATCCCAAACACTCCTTTTGCTGCTTTTATTCCTTTGAGTATTAATTGCCCTACAGCCTCAGGATATCTAGTAAGAATAGTATTAGGAGAATAAGATAAATGTATCCATAATAATGGACCTTCTTGCCAAAATACTCCTGTAGGAATATTTTTTGTCGGTAGTACAATAAATAATAAAGGCAAACTTATATCAATTCTATCCAAATGCATATTTTCCATATATGTTTCAATGATTTTTAATGCCTTTCTAGCTTCAGGCGTTAACATGCGTGGTGAATTTGGATCTGATGGACCTTTTAGAATATCAAATAAAGGCCCTAATTCTCCTGTTGGTATGCCTAGATAAGGCCTTATCCAATTTATATCTCCCAATAACTTTTGAAAGTCATTAAGTGATTTGAGTTGATCTACTCGTATTTGAATTTTTGGTGGACGGACCATGGTTGAGGATAATAGAACTCCTAAATAATTAATTGGAAGATTTAATTGTACTTTATCTATTGCTATCTCTAGATTATAATTTTTTAATAAGTTTGTAAGCGTGGCATAACACTCTAGCAATGTGTTTTTATCTTTATGTGCCATTAACACATCATCCATATAGTGAAATATCTGTAGTTTAGGATTTTGATTTCTAAGTGGCTGGATTGCTTTATCAACATAAATTTGGCACAAAGTTGGGCTGTTAGCCATCCCTTGAGGGAGTACTTTCCATTCATATCTCTGATCAGGACCTTCATGATTCAGTGCAGGGATAGTAAATGCAAAATGTGGACTATCCTCGGGATGAATTGGAATTGAGAAGAAACAATCTTTAATATCTATAGCTAGAACATGCCAGGTTTTTGGTAGAGCAGACAATTGGGGAATCCCTGATTGAGCAGGTCCCATAATAACCATCTCATTATTAATGGCTCTTAAATCTTGTAATAATCTCCATTTACCAGATTTCTTTTTAATAACAAAAATGGGAGTATTATGGGGAGATACGGAAGGTTGTATATGTCCTTCCGCTAATTGCTGTTTGACCAGATCATGGGCTACTTGTATCTTTTCTTTAGTTAGGGGCCACTGAGGAACCCACACTGGTCTTTCTGATTTCCAAGTAATTTTGATTGTCTCAGTGGCTCTTTTTGAAAACCCAATCCATGTTTATTTATCTCTTGATCTATTTGAATTGGTGCTGTTATATCTTGTTCTTGATCTCTCAATCTCTTTTCTTTTCTAAAGCCTTGTTTTGCCCTAGTAGTGGGCGCGTTAGGATTGACGTTATTTGTTAATGTCAATCCTAATTGATCTAGGACGTCTCGTCCCCATAAATTTATGGGGAGATGGTCCAATACATAGGGCTGTATAGTTCCTTCACATCCTTCAGGATCCTTCCAATCTAATACCATTGCACTTCTATGGGGATTAGTCGCCACTCCTAGGCCTCTAAGCGTTTGTGTGGCTTGCTGTAATGGCCAATGTTTAGGCCATTCCTGGCGAGATATGATGCTGAGATCAGCGCCTGTGTCCAGCAGTCCATTAAAATCATGCCCTTGAATATTTAATTTTAGCATAGGGCAAGAATCTAAATTTAAAGATAGCATAGCCCAATCTACACCTGTGGAGCCTAATCCCTTGGAACCTCTTTCTACATTACAACTGGAAAATTTATCATGTAGGCTTGGTATTATTAATAACTGTGCTATTCTATCTCCTGATGAAATTACTGATATACCTCTTGGAGAACTAGCTATAATTTTTATTTCACCCTCATAATCGGGATCAATTACCCCAGGACTTATCATAAGTCCTTTAAGTGTAGAAGAACTGCGTCCTAATAATAAGCCTACTGTTCCCTGGGGAAGAGGTCCTTTTACTCCTGTGGGAATGATTTGAACTCCCATCTCTGGAGTTAATACTGCTCTGGCAGAGGCACAGATGTCCAACCCTGCGCTCCCTCTAGTCTGTCTGATGAGGGATCTAATGGATAATGCGTCCTGGGCACCACCTTGATGGTGCTGTTGGGTTCCTCCATTGCCCCGTATATTTGTGGTTTTGGGCCCCGGGGCATTGGGCCCTCCAATTCGTTTTTTGACAACGGGGCCTGATACCTTTCTCCACGATATCGTGGGTAGACACTTGGTCTTTGTCCATTTTTTGATAACGGAATACCCTCTATGGTGGTTTGAGAATGGCATTCATTAGCCCAATGTCTCCCTCTATGGCATCGTGGGCAAATACCCGGGATTCTACTCTTTTGATACTTAGCTTTGTTAAACCCTCCTCCTATGGGGCAATTTCTTTTAAAATGCCCTTCTTGATTGCAATTATAGCATGTTTTTGGCTTGGTACTTAAAGCCTGTTTTACTTCAGCTGCCATGACTTGTCCTTGTTCATTAATGTCTCTACATAATTTAATATATGTGTTTAAATCTTCCTGTTTCCACGGTCTAATGACCTCTTTGCAGCAACGATTTGCTTGATCGTAAGCCAGTTGTTTTATAAATGGCATTGCCTGTTCTGTATTTTCAAATGTCTCAGAGGCTGCTTCAATAAGTCTAGCTACAAAGTCAGCGTAGGGCTCATTAACTCCTTGTATTATCTTAGATAGTTGACCTTGAAAATCCCCTTGTCCCTTCAAAGTTTTCCATGCCTTAATTGCATTTATAGCGATCTGAGCGTATACGCCAGGATCATATCTGACCTGTTGCATTTGCCCTTCAAACTCTTCTTTCCCCAGTAACATTTTCAGGTCTCGTTCAGGGTAACCTGCTTCTGCATTTCGCCTAGCTGTCTCCTTGCAAAATTCCTCATTGGCAATTTTCCATAATAAATATTGTCCTCTATTTAGCACAGAATTAACACGTTAGCCCAATCTATTGGTGTTAAATTCCAGCTGGTAATAGATTCGACCATACTGACTGTGAAGGGAGCGGCCGGGCCGTAGGTTGCTACAGCTTCCTTTAATTGCTTTACTATTTTGAAATCTAAGGCACGGTAAACTCATTCTCTTTCTTCTCCCCGCTCAACTACAGGGCATGCTAATTTTTGGGGTCCCGCCTCAGGATTCCGTTCATCATCTATGGAGGCAGGTAAAGCTGTTGGTTGAATTATGCCCTCTGGTGGTGGAACGGAGTTAGTAGCAGCCTCCCTATCTGACAACCGTTTTTTCCCTGAGCTTGCCTTGTTCAAATTTTCTTCTATCTGACTAGCTTGAGAGACCTTTTGTTTTGCTTGACCTAATATGTTTTCTGCCATGGCCTGGACCTCTAACAATTTACTTAACAGTTTTTCGGTTTGTTTTTTACTAGATTCTAATCTACTATAAAGGTAACGTAACCCAATAAGATAGGATAGAAGAAAGCCAAAACAGAATGAAACAGAAACGGAGAGGAGGAAAATGATTATGTCAATTTTCTCTCTCTCAGGGCCGAATAACTTCAAACCTTGAGTTAACCATTTTTCCCAATTCGCCTGAAAAAATTGTAAGGCTAGAGAGCCTGAAATAAAAGCAGAATAAATCAAAACAGAAATACCCATTCTGTCGCCTTTCCTTAGGGGCGAGCGATATTACTCACCTTTAAATTTTGGGCGTTCCCAGTACAGGGCCACCAAAATGCCGCAGGCTGCCCGGCCCCGGGCCGGCTGAGTCCCGCTCCTGCTGCCGAGCACTGCCTGCCGCACCCCTGCTGAGCGATTCCCTGCTGGGCTGTCAGTGCACGCTGGTTTGCAATCTTGCAACCCGGTTGGGCACAAAAACACAAGCCAGTCAAACTGAGACAAAGTTTTATTTAGTGAGAGGCCGTGTGCGTCCCCTAACAAGTGGGTCCACCACGTGTGTGTTCTACCTGAGCCGGGGGGCTTCCCCTTCCCCCGGAACACCCTCCTACCATCCTTCCCAACCAATGGGAACTCTCCCATTACAAGAGTGACATGAGTAACCTGAGTCCTGAAATGGGCCCAGCTAAACAGCATGAGTCCAATTACCATATGAATGTGAATTGCTGGCTGGCAGTCATTAAATCCAAAGGTGCCTGTATCAATATTTTTGCTGTGGCTCCTAACAGTCATATATAGCTTTTATAATGTTAAAATAATTTCCTTCTATGACCACTTTTTCTGGCATTATAACATGAGTGGGTGATGGATTTTATCAAAGGACTTTTCTGCATCTATTGAAATCATCCTATTATCTTTGTCCTCAATTCGGATTGAGTGGAGAATTAAATTTATTTATTTGTTGAACCATCCTTGTATCCCTGGAATGAGTCCCACTTGATCATGGTGTATTATCTTTCTGATGTGCTTTTGAATGTGGTTTGCTAATATCTTATTGTTTTTTTTTGCATACATTTTCATTAGGGATATTGGTGTGTAGTTTTCTTTATGTGTCTTTGTTTGGTTTTGGAATCAGGGTTATACTGGCTTCATAGAATGTATTTGGTAGGGTTCCCTCACTTTCCATTTCATGGAATAATTGAGAAAGTCTGATTTAGCTTTCCTTTAAAACTCTGGTAGAGCTTGGTGCAAACAAAACAAAATAAAACAATTCTTAATGTGAGAAAAAATGGCATTTCCACTAAGGTGATCAAAACTGTTCGGTACTCTATTTCTGTCAGTTGTGGGGTGCTATATTTCATCCTCTCTATCCCACCATCCAGATTGTCTGGGTCAGTCATGGTGCACATGGTTGTTCACATCTGTCATCCCAGCAACTGGCATTTCTCTCAGGCTCTGACTGTCAAGGGGTTAAAATCCCAAGATCTGGAATTTCCTGGCCAAGAACTGTCTGCTAAACCTGAAAAACTCCTGTCCTAAGAAAATGACTCATCATGGTCAATCCTCTGGCACAAAGCCACAGAGAAACTGTGTAGCCCCCAGGCCTACCCAATTCCACCCACTTCCCTGCCTGGTGTCACCTTCATGAGGCAATTGTACATATTGTCCTTGTCCAGCTGCAGAGAGTTTCTAGTGAAAGGCAGTGGAGTGGGACCTGGAGACAGCTTCTCCTGGAGACTCCTGTGCTTCCATATAGACTTCAACACCATTGCACTCAGGCCGGCCAACAAGGCCACCAGAATCATCTGGTATATCCCAAAAATTTACCATGAGAAATTTTTCAACATATTTCCAGGATTAAAGCCTTTTAAATCATTAAGTATCCATTCAGCAAGTGATGCAGGATCCACAAGTTTATTCCTGCTTTCCTGAATGTCCTGGGTGTGATTATGTAACTCCATAAGGTTCAGACTGTTATTATTACTATGACAAAAGCCCATTAGATGACTTTTGACCTTTTCCCAATCCCATTTGGAAGCAGTATATTTGGCTGCAGCAACACAGTTATACTTAGAACTGGCATGGTATCTAAGCCATTGCTTAAATTTAAGAGCAGCAAGTTCATTTCCATTGTTTATGAGAGTAGCTTTGAAAGCATTTAACTTAGTCTTAATCCTTTCATCAATATTTACCTGATTGTGTAAGGCTTTGGAAATATTTTGAGCCAAATAATTAACACTTTGGATATTTTTAGATAAGGGCACAGAAGCTGTCATGGTAGAAGCCAAAAAAGATATTAAAGCAACTACTCCGAGTACAATGAGACCAACAATGTGCCAGGGTCTGCTTAGCGGGACATGTATCTATTGCAAGATCTAACTCCAACATCAGCATTCCATGGTACTGTAATGTTAGCTGGGAATAACAAAGGAGGGTTGGTGAAGAAGGAGTGCCCCTTTCCCTCTATTATATCTGGTGATACAGTTAGTCAGATTACATGTCATACAAGTTACATGAGTTGTGTGTGTGTTTTGCTTCTGCTACCTTTCCTATCCTCTACTATCCCCCCTCCCCTCCCCTCCCATCTTCTCTCTCTACTCCATCTACTGTAATTCATTTCCCTCCTTGTTTATTATCCCATTCCCCTCACAACCTCTTATATGTAATTTTGTATAACAATGAGGGTCTCCCTCCATTTCCATGCAATTTCCCTTTTCTCTCCCTTTCTTTCCCTCCCACCTCATGTCTCATGTTTAATGTTAATCTTTTCTTCCTGCTCTTCCTCCCTGCTCTGTTCTTAGTTGCTCTCATTATATCAAAGAAGACATTTGGTATTTGTTTTTTAGGGATTGGCTAGATTCACTAAGCATAATCTGCTCTAGTGCCATCCATTTCCTTGCAAATTCCATGATTTTGTCATTTTTTAGTGCTGCGTAATTCTCCATGGTGTATAAATGCCACATTTTTTTATCCATTCATCTATTGAAGGGCATCTGGGTTGGTTCCACAGTTTAGCAATTGTGAATAGTGCTGCTATGAACATCGATGTGGCAGTATCCCTGTAGTACGCTCTTTTAAGGTCTTCAGGGAATAGTGCGAGAAGGGCAATAGCTGGGTCAAATGGTGGTTCCATTCCCAGCTTCCCCAGGAATCTCCATACTGCTTTCCAAATTGGCCGTACCAGTTTGCAGTCCCACCAGCAATGTACAAGTGTACCCTTTTCCCCACATCCTCGCCAGCTTTTGTTGTTGTTTGACTTCATAATGGCTGCCAATCTTACTGGGGTGAGATGGTATCTTAGGGTGGTTTTGATTTGCATTTCTCTGACTGCTAGAGATGGTGAGCATTTTTTCATGTACTTATTGATTGATTGTATGTCCTCCTCTGAGAAGTGTCTGTTCATGTCTTTGGCCCATTTGTTGATTGGGTTATTTGTTTTCTTATTGTCTAATTTTTTGAGTTCTTTGTATACTCTGGATATTAGGGCTCTATCTGAAGTGTGAGGAGTAAAAATTTGTTCCCCCACTCCTTATTTACCTCTCTTATTGTTTCTCTTGCTGAGAAAAAACTTTTCAGTTTAAGAAAGTCCCATTTGTTGATTCTTGTTATTAACTCTTGTGCTATGGGTGTCCTATTAAGGAATTTGGAGCCCGACCCCACAATATGTAGATCAGAGCCAACTTTTTCTTCTATCAGATGCCGTGTCTCTGATTTGATATCAAGCTCCTTGATCCACTTTGAGTTAACTTTTGTGCATGGCGAGAGGAGGAGATTCAGTTTCATTTTGTTGCATATGGATTTCCAGTTTTCCCAACACCATTTGTTGAAGATGCTATCCTTCCTCCATTGTATGCTTTTAGCTCCTTTATCAAATATAAGATAGTTGTAGCTTTGTGGATTAGTCTCTGTGTCCTCCCATTGGTCCACCCGCCTGTTTTGGTACCAGTACCATGCTGTTTTTGTTACTATTGCTCTGTAATATAGTTTGAAATCTGGTATCGCTATACCGCCTGATTCACACTTCCTGCTTAGAATTATTTTTGCTATTCTGGGTCTTTTATTTTTCCATATGAATTTCATGATTGCTTTATCTATTTCTACAAGAAATACCATTGGGATTTTGATTGGCATTGCATTAAACCTATAGAGAACTTTTGGTAATATCGCCATTTTGATGATGTTAGTTCTGCCTATCCATGAACAGGGTATATTTTTCCATCTTTTAAGATCTTCTTCTATTTCCCTCTTTAGGGTTCTGTAGTTTTCATTGTATAAGTCTTTCACCTCTTTTGTTAGGTTGATTCCCAAGTATGTTATTTTTTTTGAAGATATTGTGAATGGAGTGTTTTTCCTCATTTCCGTTTCAGAAGTTTTGTCGCTGATATACAGAAATGCCTTTGATTTATGTGTGTTGATTTTATATCCTGCCACTTTGCTGAATTCATATATTAGTTCTAGTAGTTTTTTTGTAGACCCTTTTGGGTCTTCTAGGTATAGAATCATGTCAACCGCAAATAGTGATAATTTAAGTTCTTCTTTTCCTATTTTTATGCCTTTAATTTCTTTCGTCTGTCTAATTGCTCTGGCCAGTGTTTCGAGAACTATATTGAATAGAAGTGGAGATAGAGGGCATCCCTGTCTTGTTCCAGATTTTAGAGGGAATGCCTTCAATTTTTCTCCATTCAGAATGATGCTAGCCTGAGACTTAGCATTGATAGCTTTTACAATGTCGAGGTAAGTTCCTGTTATCCCTAGTTTTTCTAGTGTTTTGAACATAAAGGGATGCTGTACTTTGTCGAATGCTTTTTCTGCGTCTATCGAGATGATCATATGGTTCTTATCTTTAAGTCTATTGATGTGGTGAATAACATTTATTGATTTCCGTATATTGAAGTATCCTTGCATCCCAAGGATGAATCCTACTTGATCGTGGTGCACAATTTTTTTGATGTGCCTTTGTATCCGATTCGCCAGAATTTTATTGAGGATTTTTGCATCTAGGTTCATTAGAGATATTGGTCTGTAGTTTTCTTTCTTTGAGGTGTCTTTGTCTGGTTTAGGAATCAGGGTGATGTTGGCCTCATAGAATGAATTTGGAAGAGCTCCCTCTTTTTCTATTTCCTGAAATAACTTGAAAAGTATTGGTGTTAATTCTTCTTTAAAGGTTTTGTAAAACTCTGCTGTATACCCATCCGGTCCTGGGCTTTTCTTGGTTGGTAGTCTTTTGATTGCTTCTTCTATTTCATCCATTGATATTAGTCTGTTTAAATTGTGTGTATCCTCCTGACTCAGTCTGGGCAAATCATATGACCTAAGAAATTTATCGATGTCTTCACTATCTTCTATTTTATTGGAATGTAGGTTTTCAAAATAATTTCTAATTGTCTTCTGTATTTCTGTAGCATCTGTTGTGATATTGCCTTTTTTCATCCCGTATGTTAGTAATTTGAGTTCTCTCTTTTCTTCTCTTCTTTAGCATGGCTAAGGGTCTGTTGATCTTATTTATTTTTTTGAAGAACCAACTTTTAGTTTTGTTAATTTTTTCAATAGTTTCTTTTCTTTCAATTTCATTGATTTCCGCTCTGATTTTAATTATTTCTTGCCTTCTGCTACCTTTGGTGTTGTTTTTCTCTTCCTTTTCTAGGGCTTTGAGATGAAGTGTGAGCTCATTTATTTGTTGGTTTTTCCTTTTTTTGAGGAATGACCTCCAGGCGATGAATTTCCCTCTTAAAACTGCTTTCATTGTGTCCCATAGATTCCAATATGTTGTGTGTGTATTTTCATTTATCTCTAAGAATTTTTTGATTTCCTCCTTTATGTCTTCTGAAACCCATTGATCATTCAGTAACATATTGTTCATTTTCCATGTGATGTAGGGTTTTTCCTTCCTTCTTTTATCATTGATTTCCAGTTTCATTCCATTATGATCTGATAAAATGCATGGTATTATCTCCACCCCTTTATATTTACTGAGGGTTGCCCTATGGCATAATATATGGTCTATTTTTGAGAAGGATCCATGTGCTGCTGAGAAAAAAGTATATCCACTTGATGATGGTTGATATATTCTATATATGTCAGTTAAGTCTAGGTTATTGATTGTGATATTGAGTTCTATAGTTTCTTTATTCAACTTTTGTTTTGAGGATCTGTCCAATGGTGAGAGAGGTGTGTTGAAGAAACCCATAATTATTGTGTTGTGGTCTATTTGATTCTTGAACTTGAGGAGAGTTTGTTTTATGAACGTCACAGCACCATTATTTGGTGCATAAATATTGATAATTGTTATGTCTTGTTGGTGAATGGTTCCTTTTAACAGTATATAATGTCCTTCCTTATCCCTTTTGATTAACTTAGTCTTGAAGTCGATTTTATTCGATATGAGGATGGCCACCCCTGCTTGCTTACGAGGACTGTGTGCGTGGTATATTTTTTCCCAACCTTTCACCTTCAGCCTGTGTATGTCTTTTCCAATCAGATGTATCTCCTGGAGGCAACATATTGTTGGATTTGTTTTTTTATTCCGTGTTACCAGCCTATGTCGCTTTATTGGAGAGTTTAAGCCATTAACCTTTAGAGTTACTATTGATATATGGTTTGTACTGCCAGCCATGATTGATTATTTATCTTTTTTTTTAAAATTCAGTTTGTTTCTCCATGATTAGCTTTCCCCCCGCCCTCTGTCATTATCGAGGCACTTCCCACTGATGGTTTTGGTTGTTGTTTTTCATTTCTTCCTCGTGTAGTGTTTTGCTCAAGACGCTTTGCAATGCTGGTTTTCTGGCTGCAAATTCTTTTAGGTTTTGTTTATCATGAAAGATTTTTATTTCGTTGTTGTACCTGAAGCTTAATTTTGCTGGATACAGAATTCTTGGTTGGCATCCATTGTCTTTCAGTGTTTGAAATATGTTGTTCCAGGATCTTCTCGCTTTCAGCATCTGTGATGAAAAATCTGTTGTTAACCTTATTGGTTTACTCCTGAATGTAATCTGCCTCCTTTCTCTTGTAGCTTTTAATATTTTCTCTTTGTTCTGTATATCGGACATCTTCATAACAATGTGTCTTGGCGTTGGTCTACTGTGATTTTGTGTGCTCGGTGTCCTGTATGCATCTACAATTTGTATATCTGTTTCCTTTTTTATTTCTGGAAAGTTTTCTGTAATTATTTCATTCAGCAGGTTACTCATTCCCTTGGTTTGAATCTCTGTACCTTCTTCTATCCCGATGACTTGTAAGTTTGGTTTTTTTATGTTATCCCATATCTCTTGGATGTTTTTCTCGTGATTTTTTACCAGCCTTTCTGAGTTGGCTAGACTCTTTTTAAGATGATATATTTTGTGTTCATTATCTGACATTCTGGCTTCTACTTGCTCCACTCTGTTAGTGATACTCTCAATTGAGTTTTTAATTTGGTTTATTGTTTCCTTCATTTCTAGAATTATTGTTTGATTTTTTTATAATCTCTATCTCCTGATAAAGATGCTTAACTTCTTCTTTTATCTGTTTATGTAATTAATTTTCAATGTGTTCTTTCACTGTTTGGATTTGCTGTCTCGTATCCTCTTTAAGGTTCCTTTCCATCTGTCTAAGGTATTCCTTGAGTTCTTTATATGACCATTTTTCTGATGACTCTAGGTCTTCCTGAATATTTAGGCTGTCCTTCATTGTTTGTGCTCCTTTTCTTCCTTGCTTTTTTATGCTGCTCATGATACTTCTTGTTCTGTTTGACTGCTGAGTTACTGTTTACTCTTATAAATTTATTTACTGCTTGGGAGGAAAGATATTAGAAGGGAAGGGAAGAAGTCACTAAAGAGAATGAGAGTAGGCAGGTAGAATTCAAGGAAGGGGGAATAAGAAAATTGAAAAGAAATGAAAAGACAAAAGAAAAAATAGAAAATAAAGAAAGAAAGAAAGAAGAAAAAGAAAAAACAAAAATTTAAAATAACAACAACAAAAAAAATAATGATAATAAAAATGGAAATTAAAGTTAAAAAAATAATAATAAAATAAAAAGAATTAAAAAATTTGAAAACATTAAAAAAAGTTAAAGAAGAACAACAACAACAACAAAAAATGAAAATGAAAGAAAAAAATAATAATAAATGCAGTCATAGAGCTCGATTAACTTCTCTTCCAGTAGGTGGAGCTGTGCCCACTGGGCCAAGCTTCTCTTCTCTATAGGTGGGAACCAATCACTGTGCAGCAGCTCTTCCTCCCAGACTGTGCGGGTCTCCAATCTTGAGTGCCTAGGGCCTTCTCTTGTGTTTCCTCAAGCCAGGCCCCGCTCACCTGTGACGCTCACCACAATACTGGCTACACGCCAGGTCTCATGCTCCTGGGAGCCCTGTTTTCATGAACGTCTGGGCATACTCTCCCTGTTTGCCTCCCTCAGACCCTAAATTTGTAGAGCTTGGGGCTGAGAAACCGTAGCGAATTTGCTTGCCCTCCGGTATCCACTCCCCTGGTAGCTGGTGCAAGGGACCTCAGTTGTCAGCCCTGGTGGGAGCGGTAGCCAGGAGTTTCACGCCGCTAGTCCCGCGTCATTCCTGATTCCCTCGATCTGGCTATCGCGCTCACGGGAGAGCTGGGAGGGGCCCTTAAGGTTTCCCCGTTCAGGAGGGCCGACCAGTTATTTCAGTGGGATCGTTAGTGCTGAGTCACGAGAAGCAGGCGAACCGGAGCTTGAATGCAGCCGATCTGGGCTCGGTGTGTTCCGAGAGGCCCAGACTGTTTGCCCCAGATCCACGTCAGCTCAGCATTGCCTAGTGATCCTGAACAAAGAGCATTTAGATAGTTTACGTCTCCCTATGCCCGCGCAGCTGAAGGGGTCAGAGACTTGATCTCTCTGCGCCCGCCGCCATGTTGGATCCCTTAGATTGTAAATTGTCACTCATCTTATCAGCTGTTCCATTTTGCTCGGCGCGTCGGCGGCTCCAGTTGTGTGTTTTTTTACAGACAAACACATTACACCTATTTATGCCATGAATTTAATTATATCAAATATAGTAGGAATCTACTAAGTTGGTCCCATGATAAACATTCTGGGTGTTTAAAAGTAACCTTCGAGGAAAAGACAACATATAGGGGACTCAGAACAGCGAATAAGACTTACATTTCTAGAAATTAATGCATAAGGAGATTGAACACAGACCTACAGGCCATAGCAGGAACCCTTTTTGCAGTTCCTGTCTATAAAGTCAGGCATGGGGCCATCTGTATATTTGAGAAAAATTGGAGGCAGCTATTAAATGCTATAGATCTGTTTGTATGCCACCATCACTGAAAGTCAAGACATTACTAACAAATTCTCCAGGAGTCAGGAATCCTGACATAGCTGTCTCTTTTCAATTCTTGGAGGCCAATCCAAAATATATCCACCACCACTAACAGGAAATTTATGCTGTACTAGCAAGGCATTTGTACATTTAATCCACTTAGGAAAGGTACCACATTCTATTGCAGAATGATTAAAGCAGTAAGATATTGGTGGATGTTCCATGGGAATGACTGGCTTATTATGGGCAAGTCCCATTTTAATAACTGTCTGGACATATGATCTCAAGTCCCAGGGCCCAGTTTTATTAGCTGTTCTGGATTCCCTATATGTTGTCTTTTCCTTGAAGGTTACTTTTAAACAGCCAGCATGTTTATCATGGGACCAACTTATGAGTAGGTTACTGCTATATTCGGTATAGTTAAATTCATGGCATGAATAGGTGTAATGTGTTTGTCTGTAAAACCTCCCATCAAATAAGTATCATTATTAAATACTGGGATGGATTCTCCAGACCACACAACTGGATGTACTAAAGGTGGATCTGGGAAATAGGTGCAATAAGTTTTCCCATGGATTCCACAATTACACAAACAAAAAAAGGGGAGAATAGAGCCCCACAAATTGTTTGAGTCATGCTTTCCTTGTTTTAAATTTTTAAAATTGTGATTCTGAAGGTCAAACTGCTGCTAAAAGACACACGTCTTCCACTGCACAATAAAACTAGTATAGCCACAAACATTGTGGCTGGAGGCTTAGGGCTTCTCTGTTTGTTGTTTAACTGTCTGTTTAGCCTGATGTGTCAGGTTCTTCAGTTGTTTGAACTGTGGCTCAAGGTCTTCTATGAGACGGTGAACAGCACCTTCAGGTAGCCAGATAGGATGAGCTGCAGCTTCTAGAAAGATACAAGCATAGCCTCTGTCCCATATTATTACTGGGTCTGGTCCCTTCCATTGTCCTATTTATTTATTTATTTATTTATTTTTCAGAGAGAGAGAGAGAGAGAGAGAGAGAGAGAGAGAGAATTTTAATATTTATTTTTTAGTTATCGGCGGACACAACATCTTTGTTTGTATGTGGTGCTGAGGCAAGCGTGCTACCGCTTGAGCCACATCCCCAGCCCCCTATTTATAATCTTTCCACCAAACTAAGCCTAATGGGCCTGTTGTAGTGGAAGACGTGTGTCTCTTAGCAGCAGTGCGACCTTCAGAATCACAATTTAAAAAATTTAAAACAAGGAAAGCATGACTCAAACAATTTGTGGGGTTCTATCCTCCCATTTTTTTGTTTGTGTAATTGTTGAAAATAAGAGCTGGTATCATCTTGAGATCCTTAGCCTTAAATTGTAGAGAATGGCCCAGCACTGCAAAAGTATGTAAACAGTAAAAAAATGACTTAATGAGTATTTTTACTTGGCTGGGAACGTTAGTAAGTCACCTGTTAGGCACGTGAGGATTGTCAAAGTCAATGTTGTTGTTAAGTTAAAGAGGGCACCACAGAAGAAAGAAGCCTTAGCTTCTACCAATAGTATAACTTAACTGACTTAGTTGAGTCACAAAATCATGAAATAGGGACTGTATAAATACTGAAAGCCAGCCTTACATCTTGTTTGTCCTATAGGTAATAGCCTTATTATCTTAAATTAACTTAGGTTGTTATATT
Source organism: Urocitellus parryii (assembly GCF_045843805.1). Classification (NCBI taxonomy): domain Eukaryota; kingdom Metazoa; phylum Chordata; class Mammalia; order Rodentia; family Sciuridae; genus Urocitellus; species Urocitellus parryii. Next base: position 12,714,272 of record NC_135545.1, on the reverse strand, counting down.
AGAAATTGTACTTATGTAAGGCATTAACATAATAGTTGTAAAGTTTATAAGGAAAATGTACAATGCAATTAAAAAGAGTTAAAAAGCATATACAATTTGTATAATAGCTATGAATCAAGGAACATATTTTTTTTTGTAATTTTAAACCTGTATATATATGTGTATATATATATTCTTTATTTTAAGGTTGTAATAATCTTTATAACAAAAATCTGTCTTTTGAACTTAACTTTAAATCACTTGAATGGTTGATTTAAACATTGAATAAGGTAAGAGGCAGAGTCTTAGCTCAGGTGAGGTGGCCTCTTGACAAATCTTAGGTAAGTTGTTTTATTTTTAGCACTGATCTTAGTCTCTTTTTAAAAGTATTATTTTACAAAGGATTTTCCCCAGCTTTAAAAAGGAAGGTTTATTTAACAAGTTTCACTTGGTATAATACATCTAAATGAAAATCAGAATACAAGGAAAGATTCAAATTAAAGACTCAGAATTTCATACAAACGACATGATCAAGCTTCTAAAGTATTGGTATTATAGCTCAAAATTGTCCCAGATCTTTTTAAAAAAAGTAGAAGTGTTCAAAATTACCGAGCTTAAAGTTTGAAAACAATCTTGATTTCCAGTTTACAGTAAGCATGAATCACAAGTCTGTAGTGCAAAACTGTCAAGCTTAAGTTTTGTTTGTTATCTTAAAAAAGAGAAAGAAAGGAAGAAAGGAAAGCAAGTTGACCAAGAGTGATCAGAATCAATTTTATTTCCCACTTACCAATCATACTGTATATACTAGACATTTCTCCCATTCTACTGAGCTCCCATAAATGCACATATTTTATGTCTGTAGTAGCTGTTTAGTATTCTTTCTCTACCTAAGCAAGGTTTGACTGATAGTCACTGGAGTTTTCCTGCAGAACTTGGTCATAACCACTCACACTGCTCTGACCACCATAGCTACCTCCATAACCACCACTCAGGTGCTGGGTAACAGGACCCCCATAACTAGGCTGGTTTTATAAGCCCATTTCTCCCTTATTTGGCTACCATAAGCACCACCACTTGGCCCTGCTGTAGAATTCAAAAAGAGTTCTACCAGCTGTGATCATAAGCCCCTCCACTTGTTCCTGCAGTAGAATTCAAAAAGAGCTCCATATATCTATGTTGCATATTAACTCTATCTTTTGCCATAGCTGCCATAGCATCTTCATGGGTAGCAAATTCAACATCTGCCTCATGAGTAACTCTGCCATCTGGTTCAATTTTAATATGTACTCTCATGGGGTTAAGAGGTAAGAAAAAATTACAAATATATTCTTGGTGGCTCTGTAAGGTAACCCCCTCATGTGTGCACAATGTCCTGTGGTGCTCTAGAAACTTGACCCACTATCTCCATATCTATGATCAGACATTTCTGAGAAACAATAATTGAGGTCTGTTGCAAATCCATCAGACCAGAAGCCATACCCATTATTATAGCCATCATAGTCATCATAGCCTCCATACCCTCCACCACATGCACCCTGCCTCGTCCTCTCAAAACCAGCTCCTCTGCCAATGCTATTATATCCTCTGCCAGCTCCTGGCCTGTCATAAGGACCTACTTGCTGCATAGCCAGGAGCTTTCAAGGGGGGGTCATAGTGGGTTCCAACTTCTGCTCTGCTACTGTTGAAGATTTCAATGTACCTGTGCCCTATCCTTGTGTTTCTTTAAGACCTTTCTAGTTATCGCCTGTGAAGCAAACTGCACAAAAGCCTGCCCTGTGCTCCACCCCTGAAAGTCCACCGGCAGTGTCATCCCACTCGGCACAATTTCCAACCCTGAAAAGAACTGAACAATCTTTTCCTTGCTACAGCCAAATGGAGTCCTCTAAGCCAGATGAAGCTATCGTGGCAGTATCAGGACCATTCGGACCCAATCTATTTCAACACTGTTGCACTTGAATACTTTAGTATATCTGTATCACATGGTTTCTCTATCCTTCAAAGCCAATTTCACTTCCTCTTCAGATTCGAGTTCAACAAATGCTTCATCTGCCTTCTTGGTCTGCCTTCTCTGGTGTAGATGAAATGAATACTTGAGGTGCCACTTTGTATTTTGCAATCAGAGAAGAAATGCATCCCTTTATCAGCTGGGCAGGACCAGGGTAGCCCCCTGACCTTCACCACGAATCCCTCCCCATCTTCGGTGCTCAGCATCGTGGTGACTCTTGGGCTTTTGGTGGCAAGCTTGGTTCCATGCAATTTCAATGTGGCCTTTGACTCTGCTAGAATTCCTTCCAGGAATCTGGTCAACAAAACTACTTACAAAAATGTTTACTGTAGCTCGAGTAACTTTCCTTCTTCTTCCCTCAAATGCTATAGCAAGACGGTAGAGGATGACCAGAACTACTTCTGCTCATGTAAGAGATAGTTTTTGTATATCATTTTTGAATCAATGTGAATTAGTTAACATAATTTAACATTATATCTGAAACATGAACCAAACAAGTTAAGACAGCTTTTGACCCCCTTTTGTGGAAAAGTGGCAAAATGTTTTTATATCTCATATTGTTGACCTTTCAAATAAACCAGATTCTCTTTATTGTCTGTAAAAACATATTTACATTTACTCCTTAGTGTAAAGAGTAACATAAAACTTTATAACTTATGATAGATTATTTTTATTTAATTGTAAAATATTAAATGACATAAATGTATTGTTAATCAAATTTGCTATTTTTATATGCCTGTAAAAGACCATCATTATAGAAAACCTCAATTTGGAGAGCATCAGCTCGGTAAAAAATTCTTTGAAATGTTATATTTTAAAGACTTATATACTTGGGAGATAAGAATACACTTAGTATATAATTACATTGATGTTTTTATATTAACCAAGTTTAGAATATCCCAAGTTTTACACTGGGCTATTTTTTAAATTAAAAAAAAACCCTTTTTTTTGTAGTTGAGATGGACAGGATGCCTTTATTTATTTATTTATTTATTTATTTATTAAATTTTTATGTGGGGTTAAGGATCGAACCCATTGCCTCATACATGCTAGGCAAATGCTCTGCCGCTGAGCCACAGCCCCAGCTCAACACCAAGCTAGTTTTAAAAAGTCACTCCTCTCCCCCTTTTATTTAAAATGACTAATGCACATCTCTTTTTGAGGAGTGTCCCACTCAACCTTGTCAATCAGAGTTCCCATGAGAGTTTGAGGCCTGTTTAGGCCCCAATTGTCATGATGTGCATGACACTCAGTTTCCTGAACTTGGGCTGATGGGGAGTTAGAAATAAGAAATATAAGAAATGAAGACAAATAATTATAGGTTACTAGCAGGCTCATGGGTGAATCAGCCCTGGTGAGATCTGATCTCTGACAAAGCGGGAGAGCCCACATGCTTTATATAGGCAAAAAAACATCAAAAGGATTTGAGAAAAACTTCTTTAAGGTAAACAAAAGTGAAGTTGGGCAGGAATGGGGGAATTGGAGCTTATCTACTTTCATGATATCTTCTCTAGCTCGGGGCAGCTGGCACCTCAAGGCTGTTGAGCATGGCCATGTTTCTTTCACCCCAGGGCAGCAGGCTTTTGAATTCAAAGCTATCGAACTGTAAATTCCATGCCAGGCATGGAATCTGCCCCATTAACAGCGGTCACCTAAATGGATGTTTCTTTCAGCAACATCATACTGAAAGATTCCCAGAAATGGCATCTTGCTGTCCAGGGACATGGAGTTCAAAGTAATGATGATTTGCCACTACCAACAGAGATCACGCACAACTGAGGATATTAGAGGATTTAGATGTCTGAGACCTGAGTTTTGGGTTTGTGGTATTAGGTTGAGACCTCTCCGGTGTGGATTTTGAGGTCTATGATTAGAATTCAAGTCCTGGATTTTATTGAGATTTTAAAGGATGTGAGACTGGATATGGGGGTGTTTCATTGACATACTTTAAGGGACTCAGGAGGGGAGAATCCAGGGATATGCATTGGAGGGTCTCAGGGTTAGAAGGTTTCAAAACTGTGGATGTGAAGTGCCTGGGAGGGGAAGTGTGTGGAAAGACCAGTAGGATCTTATAGTGAGCACTGGAGGCCAGGTGTGTCCCTTCTTGGTTTTGGCCCTGTGCTGTCTGTTGATGTCCAGACTCTTCACAAGAGCCTCAGGGTGAGGCCAGGTGGTTGTAGCAGAATTGCAGTCCTGCAGGAGTCATGTGCGGCTGGGACAGGCATAGAAGACCAGAGTTACATATCAGTGGAACTTTGTACAGACCAGAGAAGAGTAACTCAGAGTTACAGCTGAGAGAGGGAAGAGTCAGGTGTTGGTCAATAGCAAGAAAGATCATGAATATGGTTGAAACTCACAACTATCCCAGGGGTTTTAATTTACTAAGGACTCTCTGGGTTCCCACCCAGAACCTTAGGGAATCTTGCTAAATTCATTTGACCATTTCTGTTATTTGCATTATCATTGTTATTAATGTTTCCAATTCACATGAGTGTCCTAAGGACAGAATATAGAGGGTGAACAGGGGGACACATATGAGAATCCCTTAGACCAAACCTTAAATTTCTACTCTGCATTCTCAAGTTCCCCTTTCTGGGCTTTGGTTTCCTCACCAATGAAATGAGCTATTTGGGAAGTGAGGGTCTCGGAGGAGTTAATTCTCCTAGAGTATTGATTCCTGGGTTTCCAGGGGTTGTTACTAACTCTAGCCAAGAGATCTGGGTAACTCCAGGGTTAACCCTGGGATGCTGAAAATAAGAGCACAGAAGGGAATAGTAGCCCTATTGTCTTTCCATTATTGAAACTTTTTCTTAATACTAAAGGTACTTACTCCTTGGTGAGCTTTTTTTTTAGGAAATTATTTTTCTAGAAATTGCCTAACCTTTCAAATGTGTTGACTGGGTTGGTTGCTCATCAGCCTCACTGAGGTCAGCGAGGCAGTATGGGAGGGAGCTGGGATTTGAATTCTCTTTTTCTTGCTTCATGACTATTCCAGACAATCCTGGGGACCCTGTGCGGACCATATCTAATGGCTGTTGTGTGCTGCTAATGGCATAAGCAGTGGGCACAGTTATTACACCAGCAGTTCTGTTCTCAATGTCAGGTGGATACAAGGAAGGAGGGAATCAGGTTGGCATTCAGCTTGCCTTCAGGTATTCACTAAGATGGAAATGAACTTTGCACTGAAAAAATACACACACCCCACACAGGTGGCACCATGTAGTCTCTGAAGTTGTTCCAGAAGGTTCTGACATGAGCATTAGGTGCCCTGGTAGGGGCCCTGGGTGGTCACCGGGCAGGCTGTAATGGTTCAACTCTCTAGATTTGCTGCCTGCCTCAGGGCCATTAACCTTTGCACTGCGCAGGTGGTGAGGTCACAAGGGAGGCTAGACGTTATATAACTCTGAGGCCATGACAATCTCCCTGTGATATCTAATTCCCAGGACTTTTCATCCAAAGATATTCAGGTTATTGTGGAAACTGAACCCAGGGATCTTTATAACCATGGCCTACAGCCAAGGGCAGTTCCTTCTTCCTGGTACCATGGATATCTGAGAGGTCTTCATCCTGTTCTTGTTTGCTATGTGTCTGTCTTGCTGGTCCTTACCACCTGCAAGTATGTGAGCACAAGTAGCACAATGCCCAAAGGCAAGACTCAAGTTCCCCTCCCAAACTCTCACACTGATGAGGTCATCAGCCGAATGTCAACCCTGCCCTTTGCTGGTCTCCCCTCTCAGTCCATCCTCTCACCCCTATATCAACACTAGTGAGAGTTCCCCTACCACCACATTCCCCTTTTTTCTTTAATAAGAGAACTCTTCAATCTGGGCTAAGCTCAAGAGTATCCAAAACATGGGCTTCACTTCTCAGTCTGTCTCGTAGCAAGGCATTACTTTGAGACAGTGGGTGAATGAGATCTGAGGGGAAGTGACATGTCTAACCTCCAGGTTGTGCTTTCCAATCCTGTGCCCCACTGCCCTGTGGGTTGGAAAGCAGACTCAGAAAATGAGGTGGTAGACCAATGTCTTGGGAAATGGTAGTGCTAAAGGCAGAAGAAACCTGGATTCATAGCCTTTGACTGTGACTGTGTATACTCAGACTGGCACTTCAGAGATAAATTTATGTGGATTAAGCTACATTTTTTGAGTCTCTGATGCAAATGGATTCAACATCCTTTTTAACTATAACTTTCTAATTGAAAACCTCCAGCCCAAACTCTATGGGAACCGCACACTTCCAGGCTCAGAGAAGTTGGCCACTGGAAGACCCATCTATGCATCCCTAACTGCCCATGTTCCAGTTTCAAAAAGCCTTCCCCTCCCCCAGGCTCATTCATTCAAACTTCCATTCTTTAGTTTATTTATCATCTATTCTTCCATCCTTTTACATACAGCCATATAATTTGCTCAAACTAGATCTATATACTCTCCCCATATCAAACATTCTCTATCTCTATCACCTGATCACTATTTCTGCATTCATTGTACCTCTCTCCTACCATGTATATGTTTAACTACCCATTCATTCTTTCTTCTATCACTTATTCCTCTTCCATCTATCCATTCACTCATCCATCCTTCCATCCACCAATACACCCAACCTTCCTTACATGTGCATATTCCCATTCATTTATCCTTTAGTCCATCAAAAAGTTTCCATTTGTCTACCTGTACAGCGACTCATCTGTCATCCTCCCATCCATTCATCCTTCTTTCCATTATTTAATCATTCATCCTTCCATCTAATCCTTGTTTTCATCTATTTGTGCCAGCTTTGATCCTTTTGAACATCTGGCGACGGGGGGATCCTTCCCCCATATTCATGCTTCCCTCTGTAGGAAATTCCATATTGATTGATTCACTTTCCTTACTGACCCACCTGAGTTCTCATGGATTCCTGGGTTATAGTTTTTGCTTTTTGTTTTGAAGAGAGGAAAAGTTGAGACCTGGCCTTCTTGTTCACCTATAGCAGAGAGAAAGAATGTATGGAAGGAAGAGTGAGGTGGACCCAGTGTTCACTGGGGAGAAGGCTCAGCATGAAGACTCAGAAATGAGCTTCTATCCAGTTCTGGATAACCCATACAGGGCTTTCGATATTACTCAATTACCAGTTGTGTTTCAACATACATGCTGTTTAGAACGAGCCCCACATCAATCTGACATGCATCCTTGTGTGAAGAGGGCATTTAGATACACAGCAGGATGTAAATGTATAGAGGAAAGACCAGAGTAAGACATTGATAAGGCAGCTATTTTCACACCAAGGGGAGAGGCCTCAGAAAGAACCTAGCCTGCTAACTCTTTGATCTTGAACTTTTAGTTTTAAGCATGAGAAAATAAATTTCTGGAATAGCAGCAGAGATTTAGACATAGTCCTAAAAAAATTAAAGACTTCTCAAAGTTTCTGTGCACCAGGAACCTCAGAAGGTAAGTTTATTTGAAAATTGTGTCCTTGAAGATGTAATTATTTAAGATGAAAACACAACATTACTAAACACTATGCTCTTATAACAAGAGAAACAGAGAATAGACACATGGGAGGAGAATGGCATGCTAAGACACAGATGCACAGAGAGAACACCACGTGGTGATGGGCGCAGAGATTAGCGGGATGTGTCTGTAAACCAAAGAACAACAAGGTTTGCTGGCAAAGACCTGGAGCTAGGAAGAGGCAAAGAAAGTGTTCAGAGACAGCATGGCCTTGACAATACCTTGATTTTGGACTTCAGGTCTCCAGAACTGCAAAGAATAAATTTATACTGTTTTAAATCATCTAGTATGTGTATTTTGTTATGACAGGCTTAGGGAATGATATGGGAATTACAGGGACAGATCTGAAAAGTTTAACCACAAGGCAGAGATTTTGAGGATGTGGAGTGGACTGGGCTTCTGGGGAAGGTCTACACTTGGGTGTTCTTGGAGATCACCAGCTCGGGCTCAGGTTGACTCCTTTATAGGAAATGTCATTAAAATTCCTCTTGTCAGGCTGGGGGGTGTAACTCTGTATAGTTCTTGCCCAGTAAGTTCAAAGCCATAAGCTGATTCTAAGTACTGGAGAGAGAAAGAGATGGAGAGAGTGAGACATAAAAGAAAAGAGGGAGAGAGGGAGAGGGTAAGGGAGAGGGAGAGGGAGAGAGAATGGGAGAAAGAAGAAGAAAGAGGAGAAGTTCTTCTTGCCCACGAAATCTTACCCAGGGACTGTGACTAGAATTCAGTGGTTCTGTGGACTCCTTGAATTTATAACCAAAACCCACTGATTACAAATATTCATGCAATCTATTTGGGAAACATCATTCAATAAAGCATGGCTCTGTCTCAAAAATGAGTTCATAATAATCCAAAACAGTTATTTGCTTTTCTATTAGGACAGTAAGAGGAAATTATGGAGCAAAAAAAGAAGAAAAGTCAAGGTGGCAGAGACTGGGAGGTTGTATTTCCCAATATTCCTCATAGTTGTTAGGACCAAGAACATCGGCACATGTCTTATGTAAGTAAGAACTGCATCTGTGTTGAGTGCATGTGACTTGGGGGATTGTTATAGCAGCTAGCTCACTAAGATGAGGGTCCCAGCACACCTTCTTGGAATTGTACAAAAATCCCTTCCCCTTTCTTCCTCAATTGGCCAGCTCTCTGCAACTCTCAGTGGCACTGCTGTATCCCCACACCATTCACTCACCTCTGTCTCTTTGCTCTTCACCTTTTCTTTCATCAATCACCTTCCTCACCTGGCCTTCATATATGTGCTGCACAACTACTTCATGGAATTATAAACTGTCTTCTGCTCTCAGTGTTTCTTCCCCAAGTCTAAGCACCCCACAATTACTCTATTACTATTTACTATACTTCTCAACAGTGCCTCCCACTCCTTTCTTAGTTTTTCAGGTGAAATTGACTGTGGTCATTCATTTGTCAATCATTCTTTCATGTTAAATACATATAGACTTTTGAGTATGGTGGGTGATGGGTTAATCCAGAAATAGTCTGAAAAAATAATATACTTTAATTCTCTTACAAATTCTAGACATTCTGCAGTTGTCAGCACAAGATCATTATGGTTCTCCACAGGTTTGGGATTTTCTACTTTATTGCTCTACTGTGTGTTTTCCACTCTCAGGATCACATCATGGTGCATGATGACTTCTGGGGCACCGGGCATTGATTATACATCCCAGCTGTCAGAAAAGAGAAAAGGACCAGGTGTGGTGGGACAGGCCTCTAATCCCAATGATTCAGGAGGCTGAGGCAGGAGGATTCCAATTTAAAGATCAGCCTCAGCAATTTAGTGAGGGCCTAAGCAACTTGGCAAAATCCTGTCTCAAAATATAAAATAAGAAGGGCTGGGGATGTAGCACAAGTGTTAAGCATCCCTGGGTTCAGTCCCTAGTGCCAAAAAAGAGAAGAGAAGAGAAAAGGAGAGGAGAGAGAGGAGAGGAGAGTGAGGTAGGAGAGAGGAGAAAGAAGGAAATATAAGAAATAGAAGGAAATGGGGTCATGGAGTTAAGGCATGGTCATTGATAGAGATACCAAGAGGGTGCCACATGGCCATTCTACCAAGTCCCATTGGCCAGAACTGAGATATGTTGCCACATTCACCTGTAAGTGAGGCTGGGAAATGTATATTATTTAACTCTAGGTGGCTCTATGCCCAATGACAAACTGGAATTTCTGTTGCTGTGGAAGAAGAGATAAGCAGATTTCAGGGAACAATTGGTGGTCTGTATTAGAGTGCATATAGGCTTATTTTTCTAGGGATAAAATTTCTTATTTTTATCAGATTTCCAAACATGAAGGAACAAAAATTGTCATGCACCACTGAAACAAAGTGCAGAGAAACTGAGCTAAAACTAGACAGACAAATACAAAGAAGTGTCTATGATAGGAAGCCATGCTGAGCTTGATGGAGGGGTCTTGGAACTTCCTGAAGTTTTATTAAAAACTCAATGCAGACCCACATTTTTCTGTGAAGGAGGATGAAACGTTTTCATCAGGTTTTCATGAGGGTCCACAAGCCCTCAAAAAATGGAAAAGAAGCGCAGATCACACTCTGGCTTCCACTGTACACGTGGGAAACCAAGGCCCTGAGGGAAAGGTTCCTGCTTGTTGTCACTGGATGTCCCTGGGTAGGTGGAGCCAGCATTAAAGTTGTGTGTGTGTGTGTGTGTGTGTGTGTGTGTGTGTGTCTTTCACCTCCTGACACTGGAAATGGCCCCACTCACTGCACCCCATGGGTGCTTTTCCTGTTCAGATCATTCAGTCCTTGCAACAACCTGAGGCAGGTCTCATAACACTTTTTTTTATCGCTGCAGTAATTTGGCTGAGACAAGTGAGATGACTTTCCCTGAGTCACAATTAATAAGTTGCCATGTGACTTTTACAAAAAATTATAATCACCTTTATTTTATTGGTAGGAAACCAAGAAATTTCATGAACTAAGAAACTGATTGTAGAATCCATAACATGATCAAAGGTTTTAAATAGAGTTCATGTCTTAACTCTGATTTCCCACTTTTAATCAATATAAAAATGACCTGTTTTAATGAGGTGGAAAAAAGTATCCAATATTAACCATACTGAAAATAATCCTCCTTAATTTAATACTCCTTCTCTCTAACCTCTTTGCCTTCAGTAAGTAGGATTTCAGAGCATGAAAGTAGATGGGTTTTATATGGCTTCATAGTTCCTAAAAATATTAACTAAAATAAAATTCCAATAATGCCGCAGTCTGGCTGGGCACAAAATAACTGAGCAGCCAGGAGGCACTTGTAGGTTCAAACAAAACTCCTTTATTGCCCAAACTCCCGAAAACGCTGCCCACGTGGCCCTTCCAGGAACACCACACACCAACTGGAACTCCCTCCACGGGAACTTCACCAACCATGGTGAACTCTCCAGGAATCCCCATGAGAGCTCAACCGGAACTCAACAGGGAACTCCATGAGAACTCAAAAGTAGTGGGCGCCCAAGGCAGCAGGAGCCGCCCTATTACCAGACAGCAAGGGTCTAATATACAACTGAATACACAGCCTGTTTCAATCCAGCATCATCCAGTCACAGCAATTATACACACCTTAATTTAATCATCATCACCTCTCAACCATTACTTCTGGCAAAATGCCAGGGGCCATTCCGACTCAGCTGTGGCTCTCAACACAACCTAGAAAACATAGTAACTAATGCCACTTTATCAATTTTATACTTGTGGCACAGTGTATGGTTTCAGGAGTAAAAGAAACAAGAGGAGTTCCACATGACACTTGAAACCCTGCATTATAACTTTTATACGCACAAACTTCTGTGAGTTTTAAGTTTAGTCGACCCTGTTTATTCTTGACCTCAAGGGCAAACAGGCCTGCTTAAAAACAAGCAGCACCTACAGATGGTTCTTAGGTTAAACGTGTTCACACTCTGAACAGTAACGTGGATATTATGAAGATGGTGATTGTATGTCACTAGTCAATGAAACCTCTTCCTTCCTTCATGGTTTCTTTAGTCATTTTTTTTCAGAAGACAATAGCTTTTCAAAAGTCTGAATCTTCTAAGGACATCTCATCTCCTGGTAAAAGCTAGAACGCCTTGGGATGTGATCCACAGCCATCTGCCAGATCCTTCTGACCCACAAATTTGTTCAGGAGAGAGAGAGAGAGAGAGAGAGAGAGAGAGAGAGAGAGAGAGAGAGAGAGAGAGAAGTGAAGTTCTCATCTTGGGACTGTGGGGGGTGCCAAGCAAATTTTTCAGATAGGAAATTTATAGTTGCCTCTGATGGAGATGACCATGGTTGTCTAACACCGGCCAAGTTTGTGAACAGGGTGCAGTTTACATAGACACCTGAAGAAGATCATGTCAAAGGCTGACTTTCCCCTCTCAGGAACAGTGTGATCCAGTGGTCCCCATTGTCCTGGAGTGCATACAGGAGCAAGAAGTGGTGCAGGTTATGTTGGGAAAAGGTATAATGGCAGCCACACCCCCAAAACCCCAACATGGCATCTGAGGAGCTTCTCTTCCTGCCTCTCCCTTTCCCGCCGGTGCCAATTGTCCCGCCAGCGCCAATTGTCCCACCAGCACCAATATTCAAATCCCGCTGATGGGAAACCTTAGCCCCAATAAGAACTAACTTCTTGGGCTCCGGAAATTACATCTGGAAGAACTTACCAATAAATGGGTGACCCGTCATTTACCTAAGCCCTGCCACCTCTCCTTAGATCTATATAAGCCCTCAGCCGTTTGTAATAAAGTGGAACCTCTCCTGTGATTTGTGTCGTGTGGTGTCTTCCATTCGTAGTGCGGTGCGGCATCTTTCAGTAGTGCCAAAACCCGGGAGACGGCGTACTCGACAAACTGAGCCCTGTCTCCGCCAACGCTGTCACCACTGACACATTTTTCCCTTGTCTATCTTTTTGGGCGCTGGCTCCCTGCACTCATCACTGATCTGGTTTAGGTAAGTTCCCCCTTCCCGGCGTGCCAACTCCCTTCGGGCTGACAGCAGGAACCACGTGATCGTCAGGCACACCCCTGACGCCCGGTAGGAAGGAGGGAACCCACCCCACTAAGACCTTCACTGGCCACAGTGGACCCTCTGGTGATCTGCTTCCCTTTGGGGATTGAGGCTCCCTAGTTTCTTCCTCCCCTGCGGGAGCTGCGTCCCGCTGGAGCTGCATCCCGCTGGAGCTACATTCAGCTCAGAGCTGAACTTCAGGCCCAGAGCTGCGTTCTGCCAGAGCTAGAGTCCCATTCCTTTCATTCCTGACTCTTTTGCTGCAGCCGAAAAACTTTCCTGACATCAGGTTGCCCGCGGCCCCGGCCCTGTTGGCCTCACAGATCGCACTTCACTGGTGATGACTGGATAGTGCCCTCTGTATTTCCTGACGACGGTTGGTCATTTTGGGGATGTCCACTTGATCCCAGTTTGCCCTGAGCTTTCAGAAAGCTATTCCGCCCGGGTTTTCCCTTTGTCTCTCTCTTACTCTTATTCTCTCTCTCTCTTCCTGTGACTATGGGTACCTCTTTGTACCTGAAGCCTCACCTGTCAGATGTCTAATAAAGAATCTGGCCACACTCTCCCTCACACCAGACATTAAGCCCAGACTTCTGATAAAATTCTGTATCCAAAATTGGCCTACATATCCACTGGATAATGGCAATCATTGGCCTCCATAAGGCTCGTTAGATCCAAATCTCCTCTGGGACCTTTTTAACTATTGCCAGGGCCTGAAAGGGTAGAAGGAGGTTCCCATCCTATCCTCTGCTCTCTGCTCCCAACCTTCCCTCTGCGCCCTTCCCTCCACTCTTCATGTCTGCTCTCCCTCCCAGCGGTACCACGTTCCCTCCCTCTCCCTGAGGCCCTGTCTGCACACTTCCCCTCCTCTTCCTCCACGGAGACATCCCCCTCCCCTCCCCTCCTCTTCCTCCACGGAGACATCCCCTTCCCCTCCCTCTTCCTCCTGTCTGCTGCCGCCGCGGCTGCCCATGGCCCTGTCTGCACGCTTCCAGTCTGCCTGGCCACCAGACACGTGCGCTGGTGCTCCACCTTCCCTGTGCGGTGGGTGAAACAGGCTGGTAGTGTGCCCTTGGCGGCCTGGAGAGGCCTTGGTATCCCACCTTAGCTGGCGGACGAGCTGCCATCCCTCACTTTCATTGCGCGACGGCAGCTTTCACGCAAGCCCCCGACTCGCTTGTGCCTCCTTTTTGCTGCCCGGTTCTAATGGGCAGGCAGGATGGGTCCCACCTGGCCGAAATGGATGGGATCTCCAGATCCCTCCGAGCCTTCCCCCCCAACTCTGCTCACTTCTTCTACTGATAAGCCCTTTCTCTCACCCTACTCATGCCTCTCTTCTCCTGTCAGTGCCCAAACCCGGTCCTACTGATCCCTCTTATCAGATAACTCACAGTTCCTTTGTCCTCTCAGGAAAGTAGCTGGTGCTGAAGGGATAGTCCGAGTGCACGTCCCATTTTCGCTTCAAGATCCTTCCCAGATTGAAAAACGTCTTGGGTCCTTCTCTGGTGACTCTTCTGCTTGTATTAAGGAATTCTGATATCTCTCCCAGACCTATGATCTTACCTGGCACGACGTCTATGTTGTTCTGTCCTCTACTCTGACTCCGGATGAGCCAGCCCACGTTCAGCAGGCTGCTCGAGATCATGCTGACCAAATTCGTTTAACAGATATGACCCTCCCCACAGGTGGAGCAGCTGTTCCCCTAACTGAACCTAACTGGGACTATCAAGATGGCCAACAAGGTCGCTGTCACTGTGCTTGCATGGTCCAATATCTTATAGCAGGCATGCAAGCAGTTTCTAATAAGGTAGTTAACTTGATAAGCTGAAGGACGTTACCCAGAATCCTGATGAAAATCCATCCTTATTTCTCAACCGCCTTACAGAGGCCCTAACCAAATACACTAAGCTAGATCTTGAGTCTCCCATCAGGGCTACAGTGTTAGCAACCCATTTCATTACTCAATTGGCCTATGATATCAGAAAAAAGAAAAAAAAAACTCAAATGAGCTAAGGAGGACCCTTGGACCCCTATCTGAGATCTGGTAAAAATGGCTTCTAAAGCAGGCTCCATTGTAGAAAAAAAGGTAACACCCCAAACCCAGGCCTTGGCAGCAGCCCTGAGGCCTACATCTCCAGCAAAAGTTTCAGAGGGGAACCAGCATTCCTCTCCACCAGAGGCTTGCCTCAAATATGGATGTCACTGGGCTCGCCAATTCCCAAACCCACGGCCTCCTTCCAGGCCGTGCCCCACCTGTAAGCAGACAGGACATTGGAAGATTGACTTCCCCATGGCTGGCCCTTCCTTGGCGCCTCTACGCAGGGTATGACCAGTCAGGCAGTCCCTTCTCCTGAACTTTTGGGGTTCGCAGAAGCCTGAAGAAGCCCAGATTCAAAGACCCCCTCATCCCTCTCTGAGCCCAGGGTAGTGCTCCAGGCAGCGGGTAAGTCCATTCCTTGTGGACACGGGGGCTACCTATTCTGTCTTGCCTGCCCATTCTAGGCCTCTGTTTACTTCCCAGGTCTCAATTATGGGGATTGATGACAAATCCTTTTCCCCAAACAGAACTGTAAAGCTGGCCTGTGCCCCAGAGAGACACTCATTCACTCACTATTCTGGTCATTCCATACTGTCCAGTTCCTCTCCTAGGCAGAGATGTTCTCCAATTATTAGGAGCCACCCTCCAATTATACCCAAGAATACTACCACCCATCTCCTTCGGCCTTTAACTCTTATCCTCTCTAATGACCTGACAGTACCTACTGTGCTATTGACCCCTGATCTAGTTGATCCCTAGGTCTGAGTCATCTCCATCCTGACTTCTTTGCCTTCACATGGGAAGACCTTATATTCTTTATGTTTCAACAGCTGACATGGACAGGCCTACCCCAAGGCTTCAGGGACAGTCCCTACCACTTTGGTCAGGCCTTGACACAGGATTTAACTGTTTGTAATTTGGGGATAGCCCAAATTGGATAGAAGCCTTTCCTACCTCCAGGAAAACTGCTAACACTGTCACCTCCATCCTCATTGAGCAGATCATTCCTAGGTTCGAACTTCCTGCCTCCATCCAGTCAGACAAGGGTCCCACCTTCACTTCTCAGATTGTTTAACTAGTTTCCAAAGGCCTCAACATCACTTGGAGGCTCCACATCCCCCACTGACCCCAATCCTCGGGTAAGGTTGAGAGGCCTAATGGCATTCTCAAGGATCATCTCACTAAACTTGCTATTGAACTCAGACTGTCCTGGCCCAATCTTTTGCCATTAGCCCTCACCCAAATTTGGGCAACCCCTAGAGCCCCCTCAGGCCTTAGCCCCTTTGAACTGTTCTATGGGCGCCTTTCTTAATCAACTAAAACTTTCCTGTCACTCCTCCTCCCCTTGTGTCCTACCTGCCCTATCTCATGCTTCTATACAAACTCCTAAGAGAACACACAGACTGGTGTCTTCCTGCACCATCTGTTACTTCTGTTCCAGCACAACCAGGAATTAAATTGGACCCTCTTCAACCAGGTGATGCAGTCTTACTTCTAGAGCTACATTCTCAGTTGTTGAAATCTCGCCGGACAGGACTCCATACAGTCATATTTCCACCATGCTGGGGCCCACCAAACCCAAAAGTTTCTCGCCAACTCTCTCCTATTACTAATCATTAATCTCTCTTAAGCTTCTATCCTAACCCATAGTTGGTGCTTCTGCATCCAAGCGGCATGGCAACAGGATGGCACCACCCGCTCTCAGTTTATGGGCCAAGGTGATTGCCCTTTCACTGGCTGTAATTGGGCCCATTAAGGGATTACTGGATTCAACTGGGCCACCTCATCCCACTTATGTTTAGCAATGCTATGCTTCATAGCATATCAAACTGAGGAATCCTGGTGAAGCCATATCACCAGGAGGCCGCCCCACCTGCTGACGACAAGACAACCCCAGAGGAACTTCAAGAGTCATCTCCTAGACCTCCCCTTTACTCCTGCTCTCCACATCCCAACTATCCTCTAAAGCTTTGCCTGTCCTGCGTAACCACACATACTCCACCATGACTCCCACTCTTCTAATTGGTATTTTCACTGTCATCACCCTTCTCCTGGGGACATCATCGTCCTCCTCTTATACTTGGAGATTCAAAGTTAGAGAGACATATGTCCAAGGCAACACTCCTTACATTCGCCTAGTTTCTTCAGTTGATTGCGCCCCTAGAAGATGTAATGCATGTATCTTCCTTCCCCTCTCCTCCCAGAATTCTGAACTTTTAAAAACAGCCACCAGGCCTTACCTTTGCTTCTTATATTATCAGACACAGGATTACTGCAAATGGTGGCCTGAAATCTATGGGGGGTGCCTCTTCTGGTCATGCAACATTCATAACCCATGTGCGTGCATCAGGGATTCCTGCGTTGGAAATTTCAGATCTTGGGGGGCTATCAATTGGCTATCACTGACCCCAACCATTCGTGCTGGACCTCTAGGGTAAATGCTTCCTTCTACTGTGACATATCCTCTTCCACCCCCTGTGGCTCCATCTCCATCTCCCGGGAGCTTTAACCCTCCCAGCCCTCAGTAGCTATAATCTCTACTAACATAAAGCATTCCTAACAGCAGTTGTTAAGCTCCATACAGGATCCATAGGAGCCTAATATCGGGAGTTCACCATAGTATTCATGGCTACGACTACTTGATGAAACTGTAACCTTCTTAAATCAAACCCTCCCCGCCATTGCACCAACTCATTGCTACTTATGTGCCTCTCTGACTCGACCTTTGCTTGCAGTGGTTCCCTTAAACTTCTCGGCTTATGACCTCTCAAATTTCTCCACTCCATCTGCCCACCATTCTCTCTGGACCCTTTCACCTGATGCTCCATTATGGGACCCTGAGGAGTCTAACCATACTGTGATTCCCTGGTGCTGCCTCCTGGGCTTGGGTGTCTCCCAGTCAGAGTTTTGCCACTCCAACCTCACCTTTAACTTCATTCTCTATGCACCACTTGGCTCATTCTTCTGGTGTAATGGTTCTCTCACCACTATCTTATCCACCAACACCTCCACCCCATGTATACTGGTAACACTTGTCCCGCAATTGACTCTCTATACACCTGATGAAGTACAGGCCCTCTTGTCTCCCCCTGTGCAAAGTAGGCGGGCTGCTTTCCTTCCAGAAATGGTGGGTCTCTCTCTGGCTGCATCTGTGGTGGGAGCAGGAATTTCTGGTGGAGCTCTAGGACACTCCTTATGGGCTGTACAGGACTTAAATTCTAAACTTGAACAAGAGCTCACTTCTACGGCAGAATCTCTAGCATCTTTACATAGGCAGGTCACATCCTTGGCTCAAGTTACTCTTCAAAACCGACAAGCTATAGACCTACTCACAGCCGAAAAAGGTGGAATCTGCCTCTTCTTGAGGGAAGAATGCTGTTACTACATCAATGAATCAGGCCTTGTGAAAATTAATGTAGTCAAGCTTACCGACCTGGCTACCTCTTTGAAAAATCCACCAAACCAAAACCCATTTGCCACCTTCCATTTAGCCAACTTCCAATCATGGCTGTTACCTCTTTTAGGGCCCATATGTCTCCTTTTTCTGATGTGTCTGTTCCTGCCCTGTCTGCTTCGCTTCCTACAGGGCCAATTACAAAATATCTCCAACCAAACTTTCAACCAGCTTCTGCTTAGGCACTATCAGCCTCTGATGACTGATGTACCCCCGACATCTTTAAGAAAACAGCTCACTCAGTGCTGAAGCTCACTACCAGGCATGATGGAATGCAACAGACATCGGACAGTGGGAGACAACGAGCCAGAAGAACCTCTTAATCTGCCACCTGGATTCTTGAGTCTTTATGTCCTTTTAAGCCTCCTCATGGCCCTTGGCCTCTTCTCTGTCAGTCCCCCAACATGGAACTTCTGCCAAAAAATGATCTTTGCTTTAATCTTTATCTTCATCCTGTTTTTGTTCGCTCTAATCTTCTTCAGATGCTGGTGATGCTATGTCAAGGCAACACTTACAATATTTCCTGGAGTCTCTGTTACAGGACCAATGGCTGATACCAACAATCTCCTCCATCCAGGACTGGTTCGATGCCATCGATGACTTGTGGCTTCAGGGAACTTTCATAGACTTCACCCCTACCGAAGTAGCTGTCTATAGCCACTGGGCTTTATTTCTGGTTGTCATGATATCCCCTGACCTGCTCCCCGAACATTCCTCCACTTCCCCTTCTAGGCCCTATGCCGCCCCCACACAGCAGGAAGCAGCTGGATCTGAACAACGACGCTCCAGTCCCTAAGAAAACAAAAAGGGAGGAATGTTGGGAAAAGATATAATGGCAGCCACACCCCAAAAACCTCAACATGGCGTCTGAGGAGCTTCTCTTCCTGCCTCTCCCTTTCCCGCCGGCGCCAATTCTCCCGCCAGCACCAATATTTAAATCCCGCTGATGGGAAACCTTAGCCCCAATAAGAACTAACTTCTTGGGCTCCGGAAATTACATCTGGAAGAACTTACCAATAAACAGGTGACCCGTAATTTACCTAAGCCCTGCCACCTCTCCTTAGATCTATATAAGCCCACAGCCTTCGTAATAAAGTGGAACCTCTCCTGTGATTTGTGTCATGTGGTGTCTTTCATTCGTAGTGCGGTGTCTTTCAGGTTACAGAGGCTAAGTGGCCAAGCTTGGCAGTGATCTAGAGGCTTGGCCAAGCTCCAAAATGGGGTTTCTACGGGCTGGTGGGGGACCCCTGGGCTATAGTCCCTCCTGCTGGGAGATTCATCACTTTGTCACTGAGGCATACAGATGCCACACACACTGCTTGGTCTTTGGGAACTGTGTTTAGCATTTGTGATCTTCACTGGATCCAATCTGTGAAGGCAGCGTAGAGGCATAGTAATTGGGAAGCAGGGCCCTTAGGAAAGTGATTGACTGTGGAGCAAAGAAACTTCAAGTTTGTACAGCAAGGAACTGGGTATGCTGGGATTTGAAGTTGGAAATGTCTAAGTGTTTACACACACACACACACACACACACATTCCAGCAAAGATAAATCCATAAACCAGCCTTTGATTGTTATTATTTAGTGTCAATATGAGTAGCAAAGATGTGTTGACTAATACCCTTTTAATTGACTTACTTTTCTTACTATTTGAAATTTTCATCCTTATTTATTTATTTATTTATTTATTTTTTATTGGTTGTTCAAAACATTACAAAGCTCATGACATATCATCTTCCATACATTTGATTCAAGTGGGTTATGAACTCCCATTTTTACCCCAAATACAAGTTGCAGAATCACATCGGTTACACATCCACATTTTTACATAATACCATATTAGTGACTGTTGTATTCTGCTACCTTTCCTATCCCCTACTATCCCCCCTCCCCTTCCCTTTCATCTTCCCTCTCTACCCCATCTGCTATTATTCAATTCTCTCCCTTTTTCCCCCCTTTCCCCTCACAATCTCTTATATGTAATTTTGTGTAACAATGAAGGTCTCCTTCCATTTCCATACAGTTTCCCTTCTCTCTCCCTTTCTCTCCCCCCACTCATCTCTGTTTAATGTTAATGTTTTCCTCATGCTCTTCTTCCCTGTTCTTGAAATTTTCATCCTTATTTATTAAAAAAAACATTTAGCTTTACTCCTAACCAAAGGATGAACACAGGAGTCAGCCCTGTTGTTGATCAAGACTTTCTGAATCAGCTTGAGAGATAGGGAAACTGAGGCCCAGATGTTGGATGTCTCACCCAGTGAAGAAAAGATGGAGTTTGAACTTCAACACAAACTCTCTGAACCCTAAACTCTGTAACCTAAGCAGATACCCAGGAGCCTTCCACAACCCACAGGAAATGCTACCAGGGGTTGAGCTGAGGGAAAAACGGAGGGACTGGAAATATGAAGAAAGGGGAATGGCCCCTGTAGATTTCCCTGGGTGAATTTGATTCACTTTTATCCAGGTGGGAGATTATAGGTTATATAACCCCTCCCCTCAATAATGCAGTCTCTTTCCTGATGGTATCCATTCCCAGAAAACTTGAATCTCAGGGTGATCAGATTTCAGAACAAGCTGATCTCTCAGAACCTATTTATGCAGGACCTGGGGCCCAGGACACTATCTAACCTGGCGCCATGGAGCTGGGAGGGGCCTTCACCATTTTTCTGGCACTCTGCTTGTCTTGCCTGCTCGTCCTCATTGCTTGGAAACGAATCAACAAGAGGGGAAAGCTCCCCCCAGGTCCCACACCAATTCCTTTCTTGGGGAACCTGCTCCAAATCAGCCCTAATGCCCCTTTTCAGTGTCTAATGAAGGTAAGTTTGTCCATTTCCTCTCCTGGGGCTAGAAGCAGTGAATCATATAGCCAGATACGTGTAGACCTTATGACTTCTGAAACAGACTCTGAGAGACTGAGAACCTGAGAATTCTGAAATTCCAAAATTTTAAAATTTTGGAAATACAAGTTCCAGGTGCATTGGAATAAACGTCTCATGATCTCAGGACTTTGGAATCACAGGCTCAGGACTTTGGGATCTTATATCCTTGAACATGAGGACTCTCGTACTTAGATTTTTACTAGTACTTTGAGACTCTGTACCATGAAATCTCAGGCTTCTAGGAATTCAGCATTTCAGAGAGAGAAGTATAGATCTCAGAGTTCATGTAATCCAGCTCCATCATTTTACGGATGAGGAAACTGGTATATAAGAGTTGAGGGTGATTTGTGCTCAGGAACCCAGGAGTGAAGATTTCCATGCCTTTTCCCCAATAGTCCTTCCAAGATTACCTTGATCTGTTGTACCCATATTTATATCCTCTGAATTCTCCCTCCCCTAAAATCCTTGACTGGTTTCTATGAGTACTCTAATTGAACCATCCTCTGGTGTCTTGCTTCACTCCCAGCTCCGGAAGAAGTATGGCCCCATGTTTACTGTGTACCTGGGCCCGCGGCCAGTAGTTATTTTGTGTGGACATGAACTGGTGAAGGAGGCTCTGGTAGACCGAGCAGATGAGTTCAGTGGCCGTGGAGAAATGGCTACATTAGACAAAAACTTCCAAGGTCATGGTAGGTAACTGCAATCACCAGAAATTATGTACTAAGTGTGTTCTAGGTTCTTTGATAAGTGCTCTACAGGAATTATTGCATTAACTCCTTTGAGAAAGCCATTAATATTGAACTAATTTTACAAAAGAAAAAGCACTGGTGAGGAAGATGAGGTATTGTCCCACAGAAGTGGTGGAATCACTTTGCTTTGAAGAAATCTGATTCTAACGTGATCACTTACTATGTTATTTCAGTTCTTACATTCAATGAATTAGTATGTGACAATCTTTGTGCACCAGTGTATGAAGATAAGAAATAGCCAACCCTATTTCTTATCTTCATACACATACCTAGCACATAGGTCTCTGACTCTTCCACTTAGGAGGATTATTTTCTAGTGTTACCCACGTACCTACTGCTAACTCCCTATATACTTTAATCCAAAGCAGTTTCATTCTTTCCATCTTTTCATCTCTCTCTGCTTTTTTCTTCCTCCTATCCATTACTCAATAAATCCATCAAAACATATTCATTATTCTTTATATACAAACATCTTTCCATTATATTATGTATATATCAATTACTCACCAATCCATCCATTTCTTAATCCTTCCATCATTTGTTTATCTCTTAATCTTTCCATCTACCTTCAAACCATTATCCATTCATCTCAAACCATCCACACATTAACATTTCACTTAGCTACTCAATCTTTCAATTTTCTACCCATCGGTCATCTAGTCATAAACTCTTCCTTTCATTGATAAATCTACCCAGAAATGTTATTAAACAATTTACCAATCCACACAGCTGGTGATTTCTAAATAAATCTTACTACATGGTAACTCCTTCAGTGTAGGTATATTGATGTACAAGTACAAGCTTCTGTGTATACATACATATGTGTTGATCTAGAGAATCCATTTAGTGCACAGAAAATAGAACTGTGTTCTAATTCCATGGTGCTGTATGTGGCATTAAACCCTACTTCCTCCACCTTCCCCCATACTCACTAAGTAATTTACCCAGTTCTAGCTCTTTCCTATAGGAAACTCTCTTTAATCTCCCCACCATTATTTCTAGCCTGACTCCCTTTTCCTCTGCCTCAGTCTGAAGGAAGGGAATCTTAGTCTCCCCATTGAGCCTGCAAGGTCAAGAGGAACTTCTTCAAGAATAAAAAACTTTTATAGTCCACCCCATCCTTGCCTAGCACACAGCTGAGCACAGAGAGGGGAAGGGAGGCAGGAGCCTGACATTCAGATTCTGGCAGGTATAGCTATGGCCAATGGAGAACGATGGAAGATTCTCCGACGTTTTTCTCTGACCATCCTGCGGGACTTTGGGATGGGAAAGCGGAGCATTGAGGAGCGGATCCAGGAGGAGGCTGGCTACCTGCTGGAGGAATTCCGGAAGACCAAGGGTATGGGGGTCCCAGGGGAGGGCTACTATGTGACTGGGTGCTTATGGAGAGTATAGTCATGGAAGGTGGACCTTGGTGGAAAAAAACACTCAAATGAAGAGCATGGAGAATATTATAGATTTGCCAAGCTATCAGCCATGTTCCATGGTAAAAATCAACATGGATGACCCCCAGAGACCATTTGTCTAGAACCTTTTACCTCTGGATCTCACTGTGACTGTGTGCCCATGATATAATAATATATAGATTAGGATGATATATGAGTTTGTGTATTTTTTTGGAGGTAGGATCAAATTTCATTATGTTTATAGATTTTTATTGTGGTGAATAACATCAAACTTATCATCTTCACCATTTTTAGTTGTATAATTCAGTAGGGTTAGGTGTATTCATATTGTTGGAATACAAATCTTTAAATTTTTTTTTCATCTTGCAAATCAGAAACTCTTTACCCATTTCATTATTCTTTTAAAAGTATTCCAGTTCCCAACCAAAAATAGGGCCTGCAACCAATGAAGTTTAGAGAGAAAAGATCCAGGGGCTGAGAAATATGTAAAGAAAAATAGATAAGAGCTAGAAACAGAGATAGATTTCTTTAAATCAGAGATTTTCCATCTGGATTCCATGGATAATTTATAGGGTCTTTACCAAGGCTTTGAAAGGCCATGTACCCTCACAAGTTATTTATCAAAATGTGCACTTGTAAATATGTACATTGTTCTGAAGCAACTGTTCCCAAATCTACTTCCTTGACCTGCATTCCATTTTACAGATGGTGCAGCTGAGGTCTTGGGAAGGATTTCCATCATAGCCTAAGTGGAATCCATGGTAGAGCTAGACAGAGTCCAGGCATTCGCATTCGCCTTCTCCTCCTCCTCCTCCTCCTCCTCCTCCTCCTCCTCCTCCTCCTCCTCCTCCCCCTTCTTCTTCCTTCTCCTCCATCTCCTCCTCCTCCTCCTCCCCTTCTTCTTTCTTCTCCTCCGTCTCCTCCTCCTCCTCCTCCTTCTTCTTCCTCTCCTCCTCCTCCTCCTCCTTCTTCTTCCTCTCCTCCTCCTCCTCCTCCTTCTTCTTCTCCTCCTTCTCCTTCTCTTCCTCCTCCTCCTCCTTCTTTTTCTTCCTCTCCTCCTCCTCCTCCTCTTCCTCCTTCTCCTTCTTCTTCTTCTTCTCCTACTTCTCCTTCTCCTTCTCCTCCTCCTCCTCCCTTCTTCTTCCTTCTCCTCCATCTCATCCTCCTCCTCCTTCTTCTTCCTCTTCTCCTCCTCCTCCTCCTTCTCCTTCTTCTCCTTCTCCTTCTCCTCCTCCTCCTCCCTTCTTCTTCCTTCTCCTCCATCTCCTCCTCCTCCTCCTTCTTCTTCTTCCTCTTCTCCTCCTCCTCCTCCTTCTCCTTCTTCTCCTCCTTCTCCTCCTCCTCCTCCCTTCTTCTTCCTTCTTCTCCATCTCTGTCTCCTCCTCCTCTTCCTCCTCCTTCTTCTTCCTCTCCTCCTCCTCCTCCTTCTTCTTCTCCTTCTCCTCCTCCTCCTCCTCCTTCTCCTCTTCCTTCTCTTCCTCCTCCTCCTTCTCTTCCTCCTCCTCCTTCTTCTCCTTCTTCTTTATTCTTTTCAGTGCTGGAAATCGAACCCAGGGACTCATGCCTGCTAGGGAAGCACTCTACTACTAAGGTGCACCACCAGTCCTTCTTTTGAAAATATGGCCCTTACCATTGCTTTCCTCCCAAATCTGTGACTCATTTTTTCTTTTTTAAGTCCTAGATGGACACAGTACCCTTTTCTTAATTTTTTTTAGTTGTAAATGAACCTTTATTTTATTTATTTATATGTGGTGCTGAGAATGAAACCCAGGGCCTTGCACATGCTAGGCAAGCACTCTACGACTGAGGTATGACCCCAGCCCCAGATATAATACATTTTTTAAAATTTATTTTTATATGGTTCTAAGGATCAAACCCAGTGCCTCACATGTGCTAGGCAAGTATTCTACCATTAAGTACAACCCCAGCCCCAAATTTATGACTCTTATCCACAACTGCATGTAAGCAACAATAACAAAAAATAATTAAGCCTTACCAGCATTTATTGAGTGTTAAATCCATGTCGGGCCCTGTGCTAAGCATTTTGCATGGACCATAACATGGAATCTGCATGAACAAATGAGGTGGTCTTTAAGCCAGTTTGCAGATTGAGAAATCTAGACTCAAACCCCAAAATAAGCTAATTCACATATACTATTAAGTAGTAGATACAAGACCCAAATCTACCAATGGATGATTCCACATCCCTGATTACTAATTTTCACCTCCAACATATACAATTTCCATCACCAGGTGCCCCCATCGATCCCACCTTCTTCCTAAGCCGTACTGTTTCCAATGTCATCAGTTCGGTTGTCTTTGGAAGCCGCTTTGACTATGAGGACAAGGAATTCCTAAACCTGCTACGGATGATCAATGAGAGCTTCATAGAGATGAGCACCCCCTGGGCACAGGTACCACTTGTCACTTCTCTGCCCACCTCTAGTCTGAGTTCAATAGGCACTTGCCTGTACCTCACTTAATCTTCTCCACAGCCCTGGAAGACAACTATCAATATGCCCAAATCTCTAGGAAGCCAAAAGCCACACCTGGTTCCCAGACCCAGAACTGCATTTTGAGCCCAGCTCCCCGATTCTAGACACCACCTGCCTGGTGACCAGTACCCACTCCTAAATAATCCTCTTTGCCTGTTCCCCACAGCTCTATGAGATGTACTCAGGAATCATGCAATATTTGCCAGGAAGACACAAACACCTCTACTATATGATAGAGGATCTTAAGGACTTTGTTGCATCCAGAGTGAAAATCAACGAGGCATCCCTTGACCCCCACCATCCCCGAGACTTCATCGACTGCTTCCTCATCAAGATGCACCAGGTGCTTGCTTTCCTCCCCCAATACCCTTCTCTCATCTCCTCTGGGTATCTGCACCTTTAAGCCCCCTCTGCAGAGGTTGGGGCGAAAAGAGCAAGTACTCCCATGCTTCACTCTATCCATAGATGGGATACAGAAACTATGAAAGTAGAAACTCTCACAACCTTTAAACTTTTTTTTAAGTTGATGAAATAAAATTTATTTTTATTGACATGTATTAAATGCATATATTAGTGGGTGATCACTGGTGTGATATTTCCATACATCATAAGGCAGGCACTGATCAAATTCAACCTTCCTTTTCCACCCACTTCTTTCCAATCACTAGTAATGACAATTATTCTTTCTGGTTGAGTTTTTAGCTTCCACATGTGACAGAATATGTGGTATTTGTCTTTCTGTGTCTGGCTAATTTCATTTAACATAATGACCTCTGGTTTTATCCATTTTTCTGCAGATGGAAGGATTTCCTTCTTCGTGTGGATGACTAGCTCCCCATTGTATATGGATATGGCACCTTTTTTTCTATCAATAATAAGATTCAAATCCAGAAATTTTAGTAACAAGGAAACTGAAAATCTTACATTTTTCCAATCGTATATGCCAGAGACTTAATGGTTGTAGAAAAGCAGAGTGAATCTTTAGCATTTTTGAATTTGGGAAATTTAGAAGCTTAGTTATTTTTAAAAATATATTTTTAGTTGTAGATGGACACAATGTTTTTCTTTTATTTGTTTATTTTTATGTGGTGCCAGGGATCAAACCCAGTGCCTCACACATGCTAGGCAACTGCTCTACCACTGAGCCACATCCCTGGCTCCTAGAAGCTTAGTTTTTTTAAAAATTGGAGCTCAAACTTTAAAAATTTTAAAGTCTTAGAGATGTAAAAATTTAGAGGCTTAATATGTTGTATCATTGATTCTTAGAATTAGGCAGTGGAATGAATGGGACATAACTTTTCTATGTTCATATATGAATACATCACCATGAAACTCCACATCATGTACAACTACAAGAATGGGATCCTAATTAGAATAAGTTATACTTCATGTATATATAATGTGTCAAAATATACTCTACTGTCATGCATATCTAAAAAGGACAAACAAAAAAGTAAATAGGAAAAAAGAAACTTAGTATACTTAGTAGTTTAAAATTATAAACTCTAATATATATAATTATAATCTTCAAATCTTACAAGGCACTACTCCCTTCTCCTGCTCTACTTCTCTGTCCACTACAGCCGCAGTGCCCTCTGCCCTGTTCTTCCTCTAACACACCAGGATCAGGACCTCAGCTCCTGACTCAGGATCTTTTCTCTGGTTGTTTCTTCTCCCAGCTTGGCTTACCCATCTATTGACTTTTCAAAAATGCCTACACTATTCACAGGGAGAAAATAAGAAAATAAAGACTTAAGATTGTAGCTATTTATTATCTGCTCACTTTCAGGAAAAAAATGATCCCTACACAGAATTCAACCTCAAGAATTTGGTTCTTACCACGCTCAACCTCTTCTTTGCGGGCACAGAAACAGTGAGCTCCACACTACGCTATGGATTTTTGCTGCTAATGAAGCATCCTGAAGTGGAAGGTGAGTGTCCCCCCGAAATGGCCCATCCTATCTGGCACCTCCTGGTCCTACCAGGACATAATCTTGAAAATTTAGGGTTCCACAACCTTAGATAACTCTTCACCCTTCAGAACGCCAGGACATGGCATCTTGAAATCTCTGGTTGGGGGGCCACTAACCCAACCTTCAACTTGGTGTCTATTGTAAGAGGCAGCTTCAAACCACAAATATGTGTTACCTTAAAGTCCTGGAGTTCAGAAGTTCAGAGAGGTTTGACGAGGCTGAAACCAAGGGGGAGCCTTTTCCAGCATTAACAGCTTCCTCTTTTGTATTTCTGGGTTCGTGGCTCTTTCTTGCTGCTGCAAGGCCAGTAGTGAAGATCTCTCCTTGCCTCCTCATCTTCCAGGGCCCCTTTTCCTACTCTGGTCCTCCAGCCTCTCTTATACAGACACACCTGATTGATTATACTAGTGCCCTCTGGATGATCCAGGCTAATCTCTCCCTCTCGAGATCCTTTATTTAATGGCATCTGTGACATCTCTTTTATCCTTTTGTTGTCCTTTATTACATAACCTTCACAGGCTTCTGGGATTAGGAGGTATAGATGTCTTTGATGACCACAATGGAGTTGAAGGTATTGCCAAAATCAAATAGAATCCATCTTCATTCCAGTCTGGTCTGGTTGGTAACTCTAGTTATAAGAAATTTGTTTCTCACTTACAAAAAAAAAATCTCCAATTTGGACACTCTTTCTAGTGAGGTGGTTTGAACCAAGCCAAAGCCTTTTTTTTTTTGGCTAAAAGTCTGTGTGGGGAGGCCCAGCTGGAAGCAGGATATTGGCCTGATCATCTGTCTTCCTTGGCTCATTGGTGTTTCCAAGTCCAGGTCAAATGCTCCAGCTAGCATCCAGGCTGGAGGCCTGTGCCTCCCAGGGTCTGATGGACATTTCTTGAGTACCACTGATGTGTCCGTTGTCAAGTGTGGATGATGGCCTTCACCTCAGAGCTCATTTGCTGGAGATTCTTAATTTTGTGGCATTTGCAAACAGAAGCTCCTCCTGCCCTCCCTGTCTTGTTTTCTGCCTTCTTCCAGACAAGATCCATAAAGAGATTAACCAGGTTATTGGCCCCCACCGGATGCCACGAGTGGAAGACAGGGTCAAGATGCCTTACACAGATGCCGTCATCCACGAGATCCAAAGACTGACGGACATTGTGCCCATGGGTGTCCCCCACAATGTCATCCAGGACACTCATTTCCGAGGCTACTTTCTGCCCAAGGTTTGGTAACACTCTCACTGTTTCATTCTCCATGGCACCCTTCTCTCCACGTGGAACTCCCTTCCATGGATTAACCAGGCCTGACCCTGCTTAGCTTCCAAAATCAGATGAGGTCTGGTGGGTCCAGGCTAGTATGGCTGCAGACTCTTGGTTCACCACCCCCTGTCCAATACTGATTTCTTCTAATTGCTCCCATCTTCACCCCAGGGCACAGATGTTTTTCCTGTGATTGGCTCAGTCCTCAGAGACCCCAAATACTTCCGCTACCCAGATGCCTTCTATCCTGAACACTTCCTGGATGAACAGGGACGCTTCAAGAAGAACGAGGCTTTTGTGCCTTTCTCCTCTGGTAGGTTTCAATGTATGGGTTTCCCCAGGGACATTTTAGAACCTTTTTCTTGAAGCCCAAGTCAGAGTGGGAGCTGAGGACTATGTCCTGAAACTCTCAAATCCTAAAATCCCTGAATCAGGGAATATTAACACCACTGGCTCTCATGTTTAGAAAAAAAAAATGTTAGAGTAGAACAACAAAATTTTCCTATTAAGAACCAAATACAAAATATTTTAGTTTTTCCCAGCCTTGTGATCCTTGTCTGAACTACTCACCCCTGCTATTGTACTATGGAAGTGACCATCAACAACACTGAAACAAATGAGCATGTGTGTGAGCCTATGAAATTTTATTTATGGACACTGAAGTTTGAATTTCATACTTTTGAAAAATCTTTGAGGAACTCAAATGAAGAGAAGTTTGAAATTCTTGGGTCCTTTAGAAACTTTCCATTGGAATCCATGAATCTGAGGCAGAGAGAAGTAGCTGCCAGTGTTGAGTGCTGCTAAGAAGCAGGTCCTAGCTGAGCATGGACAGGAGGAGCCCACTGAGTCTTGCTAATGACCCTATAAAGTGGACACAGTCATGACTCTTGAGATGCTGATGAGGCAGCTGAGGCCCACTGGGGTGATCAGGCCAGATGCCTCCCAGGCCCTCAGTACCTAGCAGATATGACCTGACCTCCCACCCTGTTCTGTGCCTGCAGGAAAACGCATCTGCCTGGGGGAGGCCCTGGCCCGCATGGAACTCTTCCTCTACTTCACCTCCATCCTTCAGAACTTCTCTTTACGTTCACTGGTCCCCGTGGCAGACATTGACATCACTCCCAGGATGTCAGGCTTCGGCAACATCCCCCCAACTTACAAGCTCTGCCTTGTGGCCCACTGAGCGCCCCCTACTGGCCAGGCAAGACCAGTCTGAGAGCTGAGCTCTTCCTCTTGCTCCCCGACACACCCACCCTCCTCATCTCTCCAAATTCTCCCCATAACCCTAAGAGAAGGCACTCTCACTACTGTGATGGGACCACAGGTCAGAGGATGACATCCAAAACCACACAGCTGTATGTCTTTGTTTTAGAAAAGCAACAAACTGCCCAACATCTGGCACAAGCCCGTAGGTGTAAGTTCACAGTTTCCTCTGCCTTGTTTCTGGCTGCAACAAACTTCTGTAGATTCTGTCTTTATGTTGTTCCCTTGCCTGAGCCCTGATAGTGATCATAATATAGTTCACAATCTTTTCTGGTTTATTTTGATGTGCATTCCCCCCCAATAAAATCAACACAGAGCTCAAGACTGTCACATATAGGAAATTTATTGTGCATTGTGTGAAACAGTATATAAAGTACAGAAAACCACCTGAAGTGAGCTTTTGGACTTCCTCATCACTGGTCATCTTTTCTGACAGCCCCATCTCCAGGGACTCTTCTCTGGTTGGGCCACCACATGCGACATTCTAGCCTTGAGTATCTTTAGTGGCATTACTCTCCCCACCATAACTTCTTTGCCATCCTCACTCTCCTGATTGCTCTTATCAAACACCAAATTCTGCACACTCCCCATTCCATTTTGAAGATAGTTCAGTTGTTCATAGCCTATTATTCCATTTCTAAACTCCTGATAAGTTATTTTATTTATTCAACCAAAACGTGTATCAAATATCCAACATGTGTTTGCACACCCTTCATGAACATAGTATCTTTCGCCTTCATGGAGCTTAGGTGCTAGTGCAAAAGGTTGACAATGAAGCATAAACTTTGATGATTTTAAATCGTAAAGGTTGCTATGTGTTCGAGCATAATTGGTCGGCTTACAAAATCAATGAGAATTCTGGAAAAACGGACTATGAACAGAAATAGGAAAAAATGAAGCTCTGATAGAACCATCCAGTAGGTGATGCTGCCACCTCACTCAGCCCCAGTCATGATCACCATAGCCCAAGACTAATGACCTCTGCTGCTGCTGTAGACAACCTCTTGTTTGTGTCTGTGTTTTTGTGTCACACCCTCAATGTTCTAGGCAGGATAATTCAATTAGCCACATTTTAAAGACTGGGGGCACAGGATGTGGTGAGGAGGAATAAATGGTTCTTTGAGTTGTGATGGGGGGAGCAAGGACTTGCCTTTGATCAGGGATATCATAATAGACATGCTTGCAAAACCAGAAGGGAGTTTTTTAAATTTTTAATTTGTTTTAATTAGTTATACAAGGCAGTAGAATGCACTTATGCACCTTGATATGTCATACATAAATGGGGTATGATTTCTCATTTTTATGATGTATAATACACACTCAATGCCCTTCTGCACATTATGTGGATAGGGCCCCCTGGGAAGCAGAGGTTTAGTTCCAGGCAGGAGTGCATCGTTTCGTGGGGCTGGGGGCGAAAGCATGTGAAGGAAAAAGAGGAAGGAAGGAGAAGCCTTCAGGAAAAGTCTCCAGACCAACGTGCAGTTGTGACAACTGTGGACAGTATGAAGAGAAGGCAGAGCTGGGCAGGGAGGGACCCAGACCACCATGCTGAGCATGCAGATTCCCCAGTCATCTCAGAAGTACCTCTCAAGTGAAGACTGCTGTTAGGAGTGTCTAGGATTGGGCAGAACAGGCTGTGACTGACACCTTGGCTTATGCTCAGTTCTGTCCAAGCTGCCTTAGAAGAACCCAAACCTGCTCCAAGCTCAGTGGGTCCTGAAGATGCTGCAGCTGGGGGCTCACGTGCTCCTTGCTGCTGAATGGCAAGTTCTTCTTCCTGCGTCGCTGCTGCTGTTTCTTCTTCTCCTCCTCCTCCTTTTTTTCTTTTTTTTTTTTTGGTGCTGAGGATTGAACCCAAGGGTACTCTACCACTGAGTTACATTCCAAGCCCCCCCTCATTTAAAAATATTCTTTCGTTTATTTTTTATATTTTGTGGTGCAGGAGATGAACCCAGGGGCCCTGTACGTGCTAGACAAGTGTTCTACCACTGAGCGACTCCCCCAGCCTCCCCCAGACCTTTTAATTTTTTTTATTTTGAGCCATGCTTAGGGCTTCGCTAAGTTGCTATGACTTTTCCTCAAACTTGTGATATTCGTGCCTCAAACTCTGGAGTCGCTGGGATCACAGGTGAGCACCAACATGCCTGGCAAATGGCAAGTTCTTGAATGAAACTCCAAATGGTGCATCTCCACATCTGTGGCAGACACAGATGTACAAAAGCTGTCATCAAACACTAGACCCAGTCCCTGACCACAAGGACGTCACAGTTCAGGATATTAGTTTCTTGTATGAGGAACATTCATTAAGAAGTACATCATTTAATCTAAGAAATAGAAAAAGCCAATTTACATAACAGAAATAATACAGATGCAGAAAGAAACCCCACAGATGATTTTGATGATTGTACAAATTGATCATTGAACATCGTTTTTCTTCAGCAGAATGCTGATGGGATTGTCAGATATCAAAGAGGTGGAAGTATTGCCCTGAGTGATGGCTCCTCCATACAGGTAAATTTTATTCCTCACAGTGTTGTCCAGGAGACCTGGAGGTTCTAATTGTGGAGAATGTGAAGGGCTCTCTCTGGTCCTGTCCTTAGCACCCTCTTGTCAGTTCGCTGGCACTTGGATATCACAGTTTATCATGCTGCTTCCCCATGAGACAGATTGAGCCTTTCTTTTTGAAGTTCTGTAAATTTAAGGTGACACACTGTGGTTTTGTGTTTGAGTCTTTGATTACCGAGGACTGGACTTTGTGTGTTTGTTTATGTATGTGAGCATTTGAACTTTAATAACCTGTGAATTAAACTCCTTGTCTGTGTGGTTCCTCTACTGTCAGGATATCTCTCACTGACTCTAAGTTGTTTCACAGTTAGGAAAGTATCTCATTTTGGGGGGGGTGCAAGGATTGAACCCCAGGGGCACTCAACCACTGAGCCACATCCCCATCCCTTTTTATATTTTATTTTGAGACAGGGTCTAGCTAAGTTGCTCAGGGCCTCACTCAGTTGCTGAGGCTGGCTTTGAACTTGGAATCCTCCTGTATCAGCCTCCCAAACTGCTGTGATTATAGGCACGTGTCATCTTACCTAGCTAGTAATCCCACTTCTGGTGGTGGTTAACAGGATTCTACCTAATGCTCTTGCCTTGAATTTTCATGTTTCTAAAAGTTATTTCTTCTGAAGTAAAATGACTGCTAATTTTTCTTTTTCTTTTTTACCGAGCTAGCTATGGTTTTAGAAAGGCTTTTTCTTCTGTGCATGTGTTCATCTCACCATTCCATTAGGGCATACAAATGTCAAAATTATGAGGACATAATTTTGTCCTCATAATGTTCTTTCCAACAACACTTGAATACGGGAATTCAGTACAAGGTAAATGATGAGCATGCCCAACAATAGAGGTGTGGTGGATCCTACCCAATGGGTTATGCTGATCATTGAAAAGTCAAAATCTAAATTCAGCCACATAATGTTATGTCATATATAATTAAAATAGTAATAAATGAAAAGTTACATTTTAAATTCTGCTGAAATATGTATTACAAAACTATTTTCTGGAAATTCTTTGCAAACATGATCAGTGACTCCATTTTTTTTGCAGGGTATTAAATAGTTAATTGGTATTATTCTTTAAAAAAGAGAAAAAGTCAGACTCCTTGAAAGACATTAACAATAATGCTTTAACAAAATCTCTCATTTCCTGTAAATACCAGACTGAGACAAAACCAGATATCACTCCCACAGGTTTCTTCTTTCTCTCCATTGGGTTTTCCTCGTGGGTGAGCATCTGAGGTGATGTAGGTCCCTCCCATTGCAGGTGAGAAGACCACCTGCCTGCTTTCCAGGAGCAACCTGCCAAGAGTTCTCTTTAACCACTGAAGTAATGGTTTTAATGACACCAGTCATAACCTCTTCTTCCCAGTCTTGGTGGGAAGAGTGTGAAACACAGCTAGTACTTCTTTCCCTGGCTCTGAGTGTCCATTTTGATAATGCCTAGTTACATGGGGCAAATGACTGCTGGTGGTGTATTTAGTAGGACTTGGGAACTTTTAAATTCTATTTAGTTTTAATCTATTTAAATTGAAGCACTGATACTTGATTCATTTATTAAGACAAATATTTGGGACAATTAGATATTTGATAGGAGAGTTTAATTTTCCAGTGGTAAATTTTATTACATCTAAATGCAGATCAAGAATCTCAAGAAAGAGTAGAGTATATAGGTCAATGTATCCCATATATGTAAAATACTCACCAGATTTAGAAGACATACTGAGAAAAGGGGTTGTAAAATCTCAATAATAAGAAAACAATGAAAAAGCAAAGAGTATTTTAAATACAATTGATCAATAAATATATGAAAAAACCTTCAACATCTGTAGCAACTAGAGAAATGCAAATCAAAACTACTCTAAGATACCATCTCACTCCAGTCAGAATGGCAATCATAATAATACAGGCAACAATCAATGTTGGTGAGTATGTGGTGAAAAAGGTACACTCATACATTGCTGGATTGCAAATTGGTGCAACCACTGTGGAAAGCAGTATGGAGATTCCTCACAAAACTTGGAAAGGAACCACCATTTGATGCAGCTATTCCACTCCTCATTAATAAACAAAGGACTTAAAATCAGCATACTAAAGTGATGCAGCCACATCAATGTTCATAGCAGCTGAATTCACACTAGCTAAACTATAGAACCAACCTAGGTGCCCTTCAGTAGATGAATGGATAAAGAAAATGTGGTGTATACATTCAACAGACTATTACTGAGCTTTAAAGAAGAATAAAATCATGGCATTTGCTGGTAAATGGATGGGGTTAGAGAATATCATGCTAAGCAAAATAAGCCAATCCCAAAGAACCAAAGTCTGAATGTTTTCTCTGATATACTGCTGCTGATCCACAATAAGTGGGTGGGATGCTAGGGAAGAATAGAGTTACTTTAGATTAGGTAGAGGGAAGTGAAGGAAGGGGTAGGGCTGTGGGGATAGGAAGGATAGAGGAAACAGATATTATTACCTTACGCACATATAAGATTACATGACCAATGTGGTTCTACAACATGTGCAATCAGAAGAACAGAAGTTAAACCCCATTTATGTATATCAAAGTGCATAAATGCATTCTATTGTCATGTATATAATTAAAATAAAAAATTATAAAGTAACAACAACAACAAAAAAAAGCCAATGTAGCTTTTTAAATTGGTAAATAAGGCTGGTCCAAATGCAGTGGTGTTTATGACTAATTAAATTGGCAAATAATTTTTACACCAAAGACTCTTCATCAAAGAATACATATAAGCAGCAAATAAGTATAGGAAAAGTTGCCAAACATCATTATACATAATGAAAATATGAATTTAAACCATAAAGAAACATCTGTACATATTATAGGAAGACTAAAATAAAGCAAAAGTAGCAACTGCTGGCTAGGATACAGAGTAATGTATAATTTGGTATTTCTTCTGCAAAATAGTGTGGCAGTTTCCGATGGACACAAACTTCCCAAATAACTCAGCAATCCAATCCTAGGTATTTGAAAAAAAATGAAAGAAAAAGAAAAAAGAAAACTTTTAAAACAAAATTCTATGTCAGAATGTTTATAGTAACTTTGCTGTATTTTTCTAAATTGACAAATAACAAAATTCAAATACCATTTGCAACATTTTGTTCTATAAAATATACCCTGTGAATTCGCTAATTAACATATGAATAACTTTCTATACTGATTTGTTTTCTGGTGGAAACTGTTAAAATGTAATACTACTCTTAGGAATTTCCAGTATATATAATACATCGTTATAACTCTAGTCTTCATATATTGTACAATAGATTCCATTGTTACGGAAAGCTTGGTCCTTGCCCCTGATGCAAATTCAATGATGAGGACACTGAGAAAAAGTATAAAGAAGGTTTATTGCTTTGCTGGCAGAGGAGAAGCACAGGGGACTCCTGTCCCTGAGGCTGTGATTTTGCCCATCAGGGTGAACACAGGGTTTTTAAAGAAGAGATTCATTCCATATGTTCCCTGTGGGGAGTTGTGATTGACTTGTTAATTTGGGAGACAGCCATTTCTTGGATCTTCTGGTGCTATCCCTGAGTTCTGAATTACTCAGTTCCTATGGTAGGTGTGTGCTCAAAGACAGAGAACTCAGCCCAGGAGGGGAACAAGGTAATCCTGTTGGGAGAAGAGAAAAAGAAACACATCCATTTAAAAATAAGCCTCAGTGGCAGAGCAGCAGAGCTCTATTCAAAGCATGAGGTGGTGCACTGTTACACCACGGACACGGATTTCCAGTCTAATGGAAATTTCATCAAAACCTGGAGACAGCCTCAATGCACTTCAACAAGTAAATGGTCCACAGGGATCCTGCGTAAGTACACAAGATTGTGGTGAAAGAACTCAGATACTGATGCCATAATCTCATTATGCCCAGATGCTAAGTGAGAAGGAGTTTCCAGGGAAACCTAATGATGAAGGCAAAAGGACACTAGAGGAAATAGAAACATTGACATCTATGGCTACAGCAAGCAGGAAGTATAGAAGAACCCATAGCCACTGGAAGTAAATCCTCATACCCAAGACCTATTGGGCAATCCACCTTTGATGAATTGCCCAATCCATCAAAGTCCAGCTTCCATCAAAAACATGACCCCAAGGCCTTCCAAAAGGCAAGAAGGAATAGTGTGAAGAGACAAAGGAACACAGCTGTTATGGGGAGCCATTGCAGAAAACACTCTTTTGAGTTCAAATTTAAAATCTAAAGAGAGCTTTACTTACTTGGCCAGGGACTGTTAACCACTCATAGAGACTCAAGCTCTGTGGGAAAACAGCTGCTTCCTGGTCTGTTCCTTGAGAATTTATGGACAAAAACCACAACTCAGTGGCTTGCTTAGCATCAAGTAAGTAAGCCAATCACAGAAATTAAAACATGAATTAGCAGGACCTGTGGGCTCTAAGTAGGACTGGAATTTTCCAGTCAGCAAGCAAGTAAGCATCAGAAGCTAAAAAAAGCAATTAGCTTTTCAATTCAATTGACCGCATTCCTGGGTTCAAGCAAGTGCTAGACAACCATATCCTGCATGGGCAAGAATTTATTTCAAAGTCATGTAGACCCGCAAGTGCCCTCAAACCCAGGATGTAGCTCACCATGAGCAATGCTGCATCTGAGTGGGGTATAATTTATGGGGTACAAAGTACAGAAAAATAAGTTTTTATAAGAAGACAGCTTTCCTTTCTGTTTCCTAGAAATGGGTCACACAGTTCTCTCTTCACAGGGACAGTAACAGAAAAAACCAAGATGGAGTCTAGAACAGCTAAGATGGAGTCTCATATCTTTTTGCTCCTATGACTATAGTGACTCCATTCCTGCTATCCCAGTAAGGCAGGAATTGTTACAAGTGATTAATCAATTTCTACCACAGCAATTGTTTTATACACTCAGTAATAGTAACTTATTTGATGCCTACTTGAAACTACAGTCACCTTATAGTCTACAGACACACTCTTATCTATCATTTTACTAAAATCTGTAACCCTTATGTACTTTATCCTATGCAAGGCTACAAGATCAAGGTGATATATTTGTTCATGGCTACATTGATCTTACCTTATCTATATTAAACTACTAGCTTATATTTATCTATAACTATACTGACTTATCACCGTTCACTGTTCTATATCCTTTTCCTATGGCTTAAATCCTATGTCTTACAGTTACATGATTTTACTACTGTTACACAGGCTTACTCCTGAAGAACTTATCTATATATCTATGTTATACTTATGTCTTACTGTTGAACTTATCTATATATTTATGTTATACTTATGTCTTACTGTTGCTTATCTATGTTATCTTACCTTATTCCTACAGTCTATAACCTATGCCTATGACTTATTGATTATCTATGTTATCTTGCCTTATACCTATAATCTATAACCTATATCTTTGACTTATTGATTATATTGATCAGTTCACACCACCAGCCTCAGGTATGGCAGATAATTGGGATTTAACAGATGAGGAATTACATCTAATTGTATAAAAAAGGAGCCACCAACCCACAATTATGTATTTGGCAAACTATCCTTGAAAGGCAAAGAAACAGGGCTGGGGATGTGGCTCAAGTGGTAGCGAGCTCGCCTGGCATGCGTGCGGCCCGGGTTTGATCCTCAGCACCACATACAAACAAAGATGTTGTGTCCGCCAATAACTAAGAAATAAATACTAAAAATTCTCTCACTTTCTCCTCTCTCTCCCCTCTCTTTTTTTTTAATGAAAACTAACAGACCTTGTCACTGGTGGATTTGATTTATGAAAATATTTAAAGGTTTCCAAAGAGAAGGAAGGTGATATGGGTCGGAAACTTGTATATACAGAAGAAAGAAGATTAGAAATAACAGATTAGAAATAATAAAGCCTTTTATTTTTCAAATTCTTAGTTGATCTAGTGATGTTCATTAAAATATTATAAGAATGATGAATTCTTGTATCAGAGCATATGAATAAGTGAAATGAATGATAGCATGCCTCAAGGGAAGAGAGAAAGGAACTTGGATTACTCTGTTCTAAATTGCCAGCACCTCCCATGTAACAGTATGGTGTAACTAGATGTGGATTAAGAGTTGCTGAAAACCACGTCTGCAAACTTAGTGTAAACACACACACACACACACACACACGCACACACACAAATCTTAAAAAGTATAATTGATGTGCTAAGATACAAAATAAAGTGTAATCAGATAAAAACAAGTAATACCAGAGAAGGCAGAAAAATGGGTAACATTTTAAAAGATCCAATTGATAGAAAACAGGTACAAATAGGATAGGCATTAACCTGAATGTGCCAACACTACATTAAATACAAATGGTGTAAATATGCCAAATAAAACTCAGAGACTGATAGAGCGGATACAAAAGTAAGACTCTCCTACATGGTGAAGACTAGAAACCCACTATAAATATAAAAATACAAAGATTATAGGTAAAGAGTTAGAGAAAGATATACAAAACTAACAAAAATACCAACAGAGCCAATATGGCTATATTAATTCCAGAGACAGGAGACTTCAGAGCAAACAAAATTATCAGGCATAGATAAAGGCATTACATCACAGTTGTGATGGAACCCAGGTTTATTTACTTGCCACTTAAAAAGGGCATTGACTCAAGGACAAGTTGATGGGACAAGGGAAAATATTTATTTGGAAAATTACCTAAGCGAAGAAGATGGGAGGCTGTCACCAACTAAGATCATCTCTGGGTGCAAAGGGCTGAGATATTGAGCAGGGACAATGAGAAAGAAGGCTACACTCTGAGTAAGATCTTGTTCATCCAAAGCCTCTGCTGTCTTTTTTCTGTGGCAATATCCTTGAGATAACAATCTTCTTTCTTCTCCTGAGTCAGTCTCTATAATTTAAAAATGTTTTTATTAGTACCTTAGTCATACATGATAATAGGGTTCCTTTAGACATTTGCATGCATTCATGTAATATAGTTGCTCCATTTCAATACCCAGTTTAGATAAATACATTTCTTTCCTGAAAGTTAAACATTATACCAATTTTAATTAAAGAACCAGATTACCACACAGCAAATGAAACAATTATGAGTGTGAATAAAGAACCTATAGAATGGGAAAAAGTCTTTGCCAGCTATTTTTCTGATAGAGGATTAATATATCCAGAATATATAAAGAACCCCCAAAGCTTACCAACAAAAAATAAAAAAATAAACCTAATAAGTGGGCAAATTAAACAGAAACTTCTCTAAGGAAGATATACAAATGATCAGCAAATATATGAAAAAATGTTCAACATTATTAGCAATTAGGGAAATGCAAATCAAAACTACAATGAAATTTTACCTCACTCTATTTATATGGCAATCATAGAGAATACAAAAAACAATAAATTCTGGAGAGAATGTGGGGAAAAAGCAATACTTTTACACTGTTTAGATTGTAAATTAGTACAACTACTATGAAAATCAGTATGGAGGTTCCTCAAAAGACTAGGAATGGAACCACCATATGACCCAACTATACATGCCACTCTTTGGTATTTACCCTGAAGAATTAAAGTTAGCATAATATACTTGCATACCCATGTGTATAGCAGCAAAATTAACACTAGCCAAACTATGGAACCAACCTATGTGTCTGTCAATGGATGAATGGGTAAAGAAAATATGGTATTTGTACATGATGGAGGTTTATTCAGCCACAATGAAGAATAAAATTATGTCATTTGCTGGTAAACGGATGGAACCAGAAAACATCATGTTAAGTGAAATAAGCCAAACTCAGAAGTCAAGTTGGGTCATGTTTTTTCTCATATGTTACATCTTATTCATTCTGATTCATAAATTCAAGGACTCTGGTACTTTTTAGTCTTGTAACTCTGAAACTCAATAACATGAAATCTTAATATTTGACAATTTAGCACTTTAGAAAGAGAAATGAACCTTTGAGTTTTAATGTAAGTCTGTCATTTTGCACCTGAGGACACTAATTGCAGGAGAATGTCAGGGAATTCATAGCCTCCAGGGTTCAGATCAAGAAATTGTCCCTTGACCCTCAAACTTCTCCAGACTTCATTGATTGCTTCCTGGTCAACAACCAGACACATCTTCTTCTCCAATTCTTTCTTCTCCTCTCATGGTGCCTGCCTCTCTAAACCCCTGCAAACACATTGGTGACAAAATAGCAAGTATAGTTTTTGCATGGTTTACCTTGATGTAGGAATAAAATATGGAAACTGTAAAAGTCTAAATTCTTTGGATTTTTGAATAAAACCAGAATCTCAAAACTGTTGAATCATGGAAACTTAAAATCTTATAGTTTTCCAACCCTGTAGGCCAAACATGTAATTCTGAGGAAAAGTAGAATGATAACTTTAATTTCACAGACTTTTCAAAAAGTTAAATGTTTAGACATATGTGTGTGTGTGTGTGTGTGACATTTTAAAGCATTTATGTAAATGATATCAAAGAATACTACAAATTATAATGGATATGTTAATGGTTTACAGTCTAAGGGACTTAGAAACTAAGAAGTGTAACACTTTTATCTCAGAGAATCTTAGAATATTAGGCTTTCAGATTTGAATATTTTTAAGGCCACAGAACCTTAGCACTTCAAAGGTTAGAATTTATACATCTTAATTTTTAGAATTTTCTGAAGTTCCAAGACATTCTACTTTCCACCCTCCTGTTCTATTTATTGTTCCCACAGCCCCACCACTCTGGCCTCCCATTGCTCTTCCTGGGGCACACCTGGCATGTCCCTGCTGGAGTTCCTTTGTTCTGGCCATTGCCTCTGCCTGGAACATCTCCCAGGCACCCATAGATTTACTCAGCCAGTGTCTTTTCACCAAGTCGTTCCTTGAACACAGGAGGTAATAAGAGGGCTGTTACGGCGCCCCTGCCCCCTAAAGCTCCTGAGTTAAAGCAGGAATGTTGAGGTGAAATGATTAGATTATGAGAGCTGTAACCTAATCAATATATTAATCTATTTGATGGATTAATAATTTGAAAGGACTACTGTACTGGGTGGTAACTGTAGGCAGGTGGGGCGTGGCTGGAGAAGATGGGTCACTGGGGGTGTGCCCTTGGGGATCATATCTTGTCCCCCGGCTCCTCCTTGTCTCTCTTTGCTTCCTGGCTTCTATGAAGTGAGCAGCTTTCCTCTGCCATGCTCTTCCGCCATGATCCTCTCCTTCACCCTAGGCCTAGAGCAGCAGAGTCGGCTGACCGTGGACTCAACCTCTGAAACTGTGAGCCAAGATAAAGTTTCTCCTCTAAGTTGTTCTTGTCAGGTGTTTTAGTCAGAGTGATAAACAGCCAACATGAAGGCTACTGAAAAATGTTCCGTATCCTTTTCAGTTTCAGAATAAAAATAATCCCTGAGAGAATTCAGACTCATCAACTTGGTCCTCACCATCCTCCACATCTTCTAGGGTGGCACTTGGCAGTGAGTTCATTCCTCCACTGTGGTTTCCTGCTAGAGATGGAGTATTTTGAGGTGGAAGGGGAAGGCCCTCACATTCTCTCTCCTCATGCTTTCTCTCCCAATAGGATGAATATATAGTCTAGAAATCTTAGAATCCTACTACTTAAACTCTTCAAACTTTAGAAGCTCAGGGGATAGTGAGCACAGAATCATAGGTTCTTATCACGTGGAGGCCATTTCATATAATCTTCTACTTGGTATCTGATTCAATAAAATCCAATTCCCACATGTGGTAATCTGGCCTGTTGGGTAAATCCAAAGATAAGGAACTCATTATCTTGCTTAAAATCAATTTCCAACTGTGTCCCCTTTGCCCTTTAATACACTCAAAAACAAGCCTTTGACTTTCTCTTAATGGGTATAATTGGAGAGACGAATTCAAATCCACTTTTCTAGCCTCACCTCCATCATTTAACTTGATTTTGGTCATTTAAATAATCATATATTTATTGACAACTCTCCCATGTGCCAAGAATGTTCCTAGTTACCTGTATAATGGATTGTATATAATCACTTTGGTCATCTGCATCATTATTTCTGGCCTCTAGCAGTCAAAATCCATGAAGAGATTTACTGGGAGATTGAACTACAAATGGATCCCCAGTGTAATAGACTGGATCAAGTTGACCTACATGGATGCAGCAATTCATAAGATACAGAAGGTGACAAATAGTGTACTTTTTGGAGTTCCACACAATGTCACCTGGGACCTTGTTTCTGAGTGTTCCTTCTCCCGATGGCAGGTTTGCCTTTCATTGCTGATGCTCTATCATATCTCTCTCCTCCTGGTTCTCTACCCCCAGTCCAACACTGATCTCTCCTAATTGCCTCCATCTTCACCCCAGGTCACAGTTGTGTTTCCTCTTCTTGGTTCAGTCCTCAGAGACCTGGTAAATATGTCTGCTCCCCAGATGTCTTCTAACCCCAGCACTTCTTGGATGAGTGGGGATGCTTCAGGAAGAGAGAAGCATTTGTGTCCTTTTAATATAGTAGGTTTCTGTGGTCTACTTTTCCCGTAAAGGAACATGTCAGAACATGTCATATTTGGAGTTCAGGCCAGTATGGGAAGTAAAGGGACATATCATAGCACCATAAACAAGAGGCAGAAAGATAAGAGCATTCTTGAATCAGGGACTACTGGAATCCTTGGCTCTGATCTTTAGGAAAACAGAATCAAATATGGTGATAGCATTGAACAAGGGTGAAGAACTTTTCTTTATAAGATTAGAAGAATAAATATTTTAAGTTTTGAGGGACAAAATCCTCAATGTCACCTACTCCTT
This sequence comes from Urocitellus parryii, assembly GCF_045843805.1. Lineage (NCBI taxonomy): Eukaryota > Metazoa > Chordata > Mammalia > Rodentia > Sciuridae > Urocitellus > Urocitellus parryii. The sequence continues at coordinate 12,670,979 of NC_135545.1, read as the reverse complement.
TAGGTTGCTGTCATATCAAACTGATCACAAACTTCTACAAAAAATGAACAAATGTGGCTGAGTTCCCAAATAATTAAAATTTTCAGTTTATATAATTGTCCTATATAACCAAATACTCTAGTATTTTTGGCTTTTCAAAACCATTTTTCAATGGAAAAAGCATGCCTACGTGAACACAACCAACAGGTAGATTGGTTGGATAGACGGTAGTTTGCACATCATGGTATGAAATTCAGCACAATGGCTTTTTATAAGGTGGAAATCATGAGAAACCTGGACTCAGCACTATGCATGGGCAATTGGACACCACTGCAGCACTTACCAGTGGTTGGTCCTGGGGAGTCACATCAGATCTCCATCTGTGAGATGGACCTTCTTCTCTTTAAACCATGGGAAGGATGCTTCACAAAGAGTATTATTTAAGTGTGAACTTTTAGTTTTTTCTCTCATTGGTGTCTGGAACTTGATGCATTTAAAAAACTTTTGGGGAATTAAAATGAACAGAAGTTGGAAGTTCATGGATCCTTTAGAACCATTCCCTGTTGGACTCAGTGGAATCTGAGGCATCAGAGGCATTGTGCCAGTATTGAGCTCCTCTAAAGGCAGGTCCTAGCTGAGCACCCCACTGTGTCTTGCTACTGACCCTATAAAGTGGATACAGTCATGATCCCTGGGATGCTGATGAAGCAGCTGAGGTTCAATGGGGCAGGCAGGACATATGCTTCCAGGCCTCAGCACCTTGCAGGTGTGACCACAGAAAAGCACATTGGCCCAGGGGAGTCTCTGGCCAGCATGGAACTCTTCCTCTACTTCACTTCATCCTGCAGAACTTCTCCTTATGCCTGCTGGTGCTGCCCTAAGACATTGATATCACTCCCAGATAATTGAGTATAAGTAACATCTTGAGAACCTGTGAGTTGCACTTTATGGCCTACTGAGTACTCCCTTCTTGGAAAGCAAATAACCTTCAGGTAATAGAGGTCTAATGTGTTTCCAGGTGCACCTACCCTCCTCATTGCCCCCAACTCACACAAATACACTAAGACAAGTCAGTATTGCTTCTTAGATGGGACCACTGGTCTTTTGGGAATTGGTGTGAGCCTTCAAGAGGTGGGTCTTACTGGAAATACACAGCCACCCACCTTCAACAGGCAACAGAAAAGCAATGACCCTCCTGAGATTCAATGTAAGCCAGCAGGTTTTCCATTCATCTGATCAACTCTGTTTGTTTCTGTCTGTACCAAATTCTTAAAAAAAAAAAATATATATATATATATATATATATATATTTAGTTTTAGGTGGACATGATATCTTTATTTTATTTTTTATGAGCTGCTGAGGATTGAACCCAGTACCTCACGCATGCCAGGCGAGCACGCTACCTATTGAGCCACATCCCCAGCCCCTGTCTGTACCAAATTCTTGTTGCATATTCTATGTCTTTAAGTTTGCCCCTCCACGTGGGCCAAAATGTAGTCTGCATTTGTTCTCCCTATCATCTCCCTCCCCTAAAAACCAAAATCCAAAAACCAAAATCAAAACCAAATAAAACAGAAAACCAAAAGCATCCAGGAACCCAAGGCTGTCATGTATAGTAGGTTTATTATGTGTTGAATTGGATATCATTGTGGAATACCAAAACCATTCCAATGGCCTTTTAGGCTTCTATTACTCATTCGTGTTTTCCCTTAGATGAATAGTGGATATTTACGACTGGTTATGCCTCCCTGTAGAGTGCCCCAGCCTTAACCACTTTCATCTTTACACCTTCAGAGGCTGTCTTCAGTACTGTCTGGGGCTTCCTGGGAAGAAAACGGTCTCTGATTCTAGCTGAGGTGGATCCTGATGGTGCTACAGGTGGGGGCTGTCTGCTCACTGCATTTGAATGAAGATCTGAGTAGCTCATTTCCACACCTTCCACAGACACAAACACCCGCATCTTTAAAGCCATGATATTCCTTCCTCAAACAGCATTTCAGAGCTACCAATGCACTTGGCAAGTTGCTATGGTTTGGATATGATTTGAATCGTATTTTCCCAAAGGTATTTGTGATTACAGATTTGGGACCTAATGGGGGTAGATTTGGAAGGTGGTGTGGACCTTTAAGAGGCAGGGCCTAGTGGGAAGTCCTTAGGTTATTGCTGGGAGGTGGTGGTGGGGATAAGGTCGTTTTTTTTTTTTTGTGACTCCTTGGTAGTTCTTGTAAAAGGTGGAGACTTTATAAAAGGGTTACCACAAAAGGAATAAGCCTGGCCCCATCCAACTCTGCTCTTGGTTCAAGATGTGGCCATTCTTCTGCATGAGTGCCTGCCATCTGCCATGGCACTTTGTCAGAGCTTTGTACCGATGCCATTTAGACTTTGAACCTCCAAAATTGTGACTCAAATAAACCTCTTTTCTTTATGAAGTTAGCTGCTGCGGAGAATGGGTTGGAATGTCAAACTGACCAATACATAAAGTCGGTGCCAGGAATGAGATTTTGACTACACTGGAAGAGGCTCAAGTATCTTTGGGATTGGTTCACTGGCAGAATTTGGAGAAACAGGCTAGGGAAAGCCTTGAATGCCATAAGCAGAACATTACAGGCAATTCTGGTGAGGGTGCGGCCTTTTCTTTGTTGTGGGTCTTTTTTTTTTAAAGGTTCAGTTTTCTCACTTGTCAATGGTCTGCTCAGGTTGTCTATTTCTTCGTGGCTCAGTACTGTGGATTTGTGTCAAGGAATTTATTCATTTCTCTTACATTATCCCATTTGTTGGCAAATGGTCACTGATAGGAATTGCTTATTATTCTTATATTTCAGTGAAATCAGTTATATTGTCTGCTTTTCCAGTTGTGATCTTATTGCCTTGAGTCTTCTTTTTTCCTCATCTCAGAGAGAACGTGTTGACTTTGGTTTTCTTCTAAAAAAAATCAGAGCTAAGTTTTATTGATTTTTCTACTGTTTTTCTAACCTCTATTTCATTTAAAAAGTGTTTTTATGAGTGCATTGTAGTTATGTGTAAAAGTGAGGTTCATTTTGACATAAATCACACATGCATGGAGTATAATTTGCTCCACATCAGTTCCTAGCACTTCTTTGCCTTCCTCCACCCTCCCCCAATTTTCCTTCCTCTAATCTACTGGTCTTACTTCTATTTTAATAGATTTTTAAAATTAGTGCTTGATATATATATATATATATATATATATAAATTTAATATGGCATACTTATGTAAGTACATAGTATAATTTGGATAATTTCATTCCATTGTTCTTCTCTTTTCCCATCCCTCCTCTTCCCCCATCAATCCTTTTCTATTCTCTGCTTTACTGATCCCCCTTCTATTTTGGTGGGGGGATTTAACTCAGGGGCACTTAACCACTGAGCCACTCCCCAGCCCTATTTAGTATTTTATTTAGAGACAGCATCTAGTTAAGTTGCTTAGGACCTTGCTTTTGCTGAGACTGGCTTTGAACTGGAGATCCTCCTGCCTCAGCCTTCTGAGCCATTGGGATTATGGGCAGGTGCCACTGTATTTTTTCTCACTTCTATTTTTATGGGATTTTCCCCACCTCTTTCTCTCTTCTAATTTTGGTCTATGATATTTGTTATTTTCTTCCTTCTGCTAACTTTGGGCTTCAGTGTGTTCTCATTTTTTTTTCTAGTTCTTGGAGGGAACTTATTTGATAAATTTTTCCTTTTTCAATAGAGAAATATTCCACTAAAAATTTCTCTCTTAGGATTTCTTCTGCTGGAACTCATAAATTTTGATATGACGTGTTTCCATTTCCAATTGTCTCAAGGTATTATTATTTCCTTTTTATTTCTTCAGTCACCCTAGGGGTTGTTAAGAAATGTGTTTGATTTCCTCTATTTTCATGTGCTCCAAGAGTTTTTCTGTTATTTATTCTTGTTTCATGCCATTGTGACCTAAAAGATACATATTTTTAACTGTCTTAAATAAGATTTATTTTGTGACATTCTGGACGATGTTCCGGGGACATTTGAGAAGAATGTGTATTCTGTTGTTGGGTGGAGTGTTTTTGTGTTTGTTGGAGCTGTTGGTCTAAAGTGTAACTCAATTCCAGCACTTTTTTATTGATTTTCAGGCTCTATGTTGAAAATAGGGTATTGAGTTCCCCTGATATTACACTATTGCAGATTATATCTTCCTTCTAATAATTTATTAATTGCTTTATGTATTTAGGTGCTCCAATGTTGAGTGCATGTATTTACAACTGTTAAATCTTCTCCTTGAATTAATCCCTTTATCATTATGTAATGACCTTCTCTATCTCTTCATATATACATATTTTTTACTTTGAATCTATTTTATCTAAGTATAGCAATTTCTGTTTTCTTTCAGATCCCATTTCCATTGGAACATCTTGTTGCCAAATTTTCAATCTGTGTTGTCCTTACTAGTAATGTGTCTGGTAAGTGGCATATGGTAGTCTCTTGGTTTCTAAGCCATTCTATCTTTTTATTGAAAAAGTTAACCCATTCACACCTAACATAATTATCAATAGGAAAGAACTTCCCACTGTTCTTTTATATTTTCTTTTCTGATTATTTTGTAGGTCCTTCTTTTCTTTCTTCCTAACTTGCTATTTCCCTTTGTGGTTTGATGACTTTCTCTGATGATGGTGCTTTTTGATGATTTCTTTCTATATTTGATGCAAGGTTTTTGCTTTGTGGTTACCATGAGTCTTACATAACTGCCTACTTTTAGCTGATAGCAACTTAACTTTAATTGAATACAAAAACTCTACATTTGCCCTTCCTCCCCTCTCATCTTTTTTGATTTTGATGTGAAAATTTACATCCCTAATAATTTTTATTCCCTAACAGTTTATTGCAGCTACAATTGTTTTTAATAATTTTATCTCTTAACCCTTCTAGTAGGGGTGAAATTGATTTTCACACCTTCTTACAGCATTTGAGACTTCTGAATATGATTATGTGTTGCTCATACTATCGAGTTTTTTAACTTTTATATTTTTTACTTATGAATTAGCAGCCTTTTGGCTTCAAGAACTTCCTTTAGCAATTCCTGTAAGTCTAGTGCTGATAAATTCTCTTGGATTTTTTTTTTGGTCTAGAAAAATATTTATTTTTTCCTTTTTTCTAAAGGACAGCTTTTCCAGGCATTCTTAGTTAGCAATTTTTTTTCTTTTTCTTTAGCACTCTGAATGGGCCACCCTGTTCCCTCCTGGCCTGCAGGGTTTCTGCTAAGAAATTCACTGAAAGCGATATTGGGTCTCCTTCATATGTGATATGTTTCTTATTTCTTTCTGTTTTTGTTAATTTTTTTGTGCGTGTGTCTTTGACTTCTGATAATCTGATCAGATTATATTTGGGTGAATGTCTCTGGGTTGAATTTGACTACTGGCGACCTCTGAGTTGCTTATACCTGATATTGTTGTCCTTTCCCAGATTTCTGAAACTATCAACCATTATTTCCTAAAATATTCTTTTTAGAAAGCATATCTTTTTATCCCTCTCCTCCTTGAAATTGTATTATGTAAAGGTTGGTTTTCTTGACAAGTTCCACAATTCCTGTAAGCCTTCTTCATTCTTCTCTTTGCTCCTCTAATTGGACAATTTCTAATGTGGTATCTACTGGCTCACTGTTTCTTTCTTCTGCTTGTTCAAGTTTGGTTTTGAAACTTTTTATTGATTTTTTTTCAGTTAAGTTATTGTGCTGATTCTCTGTAGGATTTTTATTTTTTCTATTTCTTTGTCAAACTTCTCATTTTATTCATAAATTGGTTTCCAAGCTTCATTTAATTTTCCATCTGTATTTTTCTGGAGTTTCCTGAACTTTGTTTAGAGTATTATTCTAATTCTTTGCCAGTCATTTCATTGTTATCAATTTCTTCCATGTCTGTTGGGTCTTTATTAGATTTTTTTGGTTGTTGTCTTACTTTTCTGATTTCATTGTCCTCATGTCCTTACTTTGATGCCTGTACATTTGATGATATGCCCACATCTTCAGGTCTTTTCTGGTCTTTGGTGGTGATAGATCTTTATCATTTAGTGTAGCCTGGGATTCTGGGTGGACCACCTCGTACTAACCCCAAACAGACAGACTTTGGTGCCAGTTCTCTCACTGGGCTGTGTCACTTCCTGTGCTCTGATGTCAAATTATATGCTACAGTGTTCCATGAGACCACTGGCTAGACTCTGCCAGCACTGACAGGGCATTGTCATGATCTCTGAACAGGAAAACGTCTAGGTTTTCTTCCCTGCTGGGTCGTGCTATGATTTGGAATCTATAGCTGGGAAGGATCATGTTCTTGTCTCTAAGGCTGATTGAGATCTCCAGGTTATTGCTCAGCCACTTGGGGTGGGAAAGATCAGAGCTTGTTCTGAACAGATGTGTGTGGAGGTGCACCTGCCTCCCAGCTTAAGATAAGCATAAGAAAACTACTGAGGCTTGGTGGAGTCACCACTGAGCAGTGGCACTGAACAGGGCCAGATGGATAATTACCTCCGTGGTAATGGCTGACGTGTAGTTGCCTCTCAGCATGGAGAACACTTAATGACAGGACCAGCGCTTAATTGGTTCACTTCTTGGCTGCTGGAGTTGGGTGAGGTTCAATGCTCCTTCTGTGGATAATCACTGAGCTGCAGTTGCCACCTACCTTAACCTCTGGGAAGATGAGCCGAGCACCAGGGCTGTGTGGTGAAGCCAGCTAGGACCTTAAGCTTGGTTGTCCCATGGACTGTGCTTTCTGCAATGTGAGGCTATTTGCTGGTCTCTTTGGAGTGGTGCCTCTGTTAGCAAGTTGCTGAGGTCAGTGTGCTTGTTTCGGTGAGCCCCACTTCTATTCTTTGTTTCTAACTGACCTCAAGATGTCTAGTCCTGCCAGGACTCCTGATTTTCCAATGGGACAAGACAGGAATGAGCCTCCTGCCAAGAGTCACAGAATGATGGGGAAACTGAGTGTCTGCCTCCAATTTGCTTTTTCCATGGCAGAAACCAAGGGTCAAGGGGAGTCTTCTGTGTATCAGTGCCAGCTTGGGGAAGAGGCAGTGCCTTCAGAGCAAACTGCTCCTCTGAGTCTTTGAACATGGCTTTTCTCAGTTTTATGGTCCTAGTGGGGTATCTCAGCCTCACTCCCAAGCGCTGGAACCTTCATGAAGGTACTACTACCTGCTGTAGTGGTGAGTTAGATTTCCAGGGTGAGCAGGATAGAACCTGAGAACCCCTATTCTCCCATCTGGTTGGTACCACTGCATGTTCTAGCTTTTGTCTCACTTGTCTTTGCTCCCCAGAGACCTCTCCTTAACCTCTGAAAATTCACATTTCTTCCTGTTGTATCCTCCTGTTATTACCGAGGGGCTGTATTCACGGGGTGAGGTGCTGGGGGAGAGGGAGCATCCTGTAGTGTGTGTATATTTCTCAGTCTTTTAGTGACCTGTGCCCAGGAGCTGTGACTCTCACGAATGTTTCCCCATTTGTTTGTCTATTTCCCTGTAGGTGATAGAAAGGGCATGGCAGCTGGACTTGTGTGTTTTCCTTTCTGCACTTTGAAGGCTGAGGTGGGCTGCAGCTGGGTGTGCCCCTTCACCCAGGCTAGTTAGTCTAATTGGTTAGTAAAACCCCAGTCAGCTAGACTCTGGTAAGATGGCCTCTCTTGAGGGATGGCCTCGTAAGAATATCAGAATGCCTGGGGCATGCAGAATGCCCACTTCCTCCCTCTGCTCACCAGGAGCATTGATCTCCTATCTACAGTCTGAAAAGAGGTGGGGTTCCTGGAGGTAAAGCAAGAAAGTGTGTGTGTGTGTGCGTGTGTGTGTGTGTGTGTGCGTGTGTCTTCCAAAAACGACTCCTCTGGAGTTTTTACCTTTCACACTTGGCCACACTGAACCACCTGCAACCTGCCAGCTGCAGTTTAGCTTTCCTGATTCTCAGATTTTTGCTCCTGGAATTCTGCTCTAATAAGTTGTGATTTTCTGTATCTACCTGTATGTTTCTTCAGTTTTCGGGTCAGCAGTTTTTCTTAACACCTCCAGTCTCTGATAGATCTAAAATGAGTTGTTGGTTTTCAATTTGTTCAGTTTTTTTCTTGTGTGGATACGAGTGATAATTTCTAACTCCTTCTGAACATTTACATTTATAACATTTTAATTAATTCAAAGATTTGATTAAATTATTGGAAACATTTTAAGTAACTTTGTAAAAACTTGGAGATGTGAATCTATCTTTTCAATTTTAAGTTTTATAAAATCTAAATACAGATCAAGTACTTCTGGTGAAAATATAGTGTTCAAATTAAGATGTGCTTACAAAGACATGACGAAATGTTTTCTCCCAAAGACTGAGAGCAAGACATGGATGTCTGATTCCACCACACCATTTTAATATCTTACTGGAAATTCTAGCTAATAAGGTAAAAAAGAAACAAAATAATACAGTTTGGGAAGAATTATTCTGAGAAAAGTACTCAGATTATTGGATTGGGTCTGTGTAATATATCCAAGAAAATATACACAAAAAGTTTCTAGAACAAATTCCAGGACACAACATCAATGTACAAAATAAAGCGTTTGTGTGTGTGTGTGTATGTATACTATATATGTATACCTATATACACACATACAGACAGGCAAAGGAAACTTGGAAATCAAAAATTTAAAAACAGTACCTCTATAATTTGGGCCTGGAATGTCATTCAAATGCCCATGTGTTAAAGTGTGATCTTCACTTTGGCATGATTAGTAGGTGATGGAAACCTTGGAGGCGGGACCTAAATGGAAATCTTAGGTCATCAGGGGCATGTCCTCAAAGGGGATTATGAGACCTGAGTCTTGATCTTTTTCTTTGCCTCCTGGACACCAGGAGGCGAGCAGCTTATTCCACCACATACTCCCCACCATCATGTGCTGACTCGCCATAGGATCAAAGCAATCGGGCCAAATGTCAATAGGCTAAAACCTCTGAAACTATGAACCAACCAAAATAAATCTTTCCTCATTTTCAATTGATTATCTCAGGTATTTTGATAAAGTAAAGCAAAGTTGATAACTAAAGTACCACATACAACAGCCACAAAAAGTGAACACAAATTAGAGTATAAATGTTGAAAACTACAAACCATTGGTGAAAGATATTAAGAAGTTAAATAAACACAAAAACTGCATATGATTTATCATATGCAGAAATTAGAATGAATATTCAATATTGATAAAATGTAAATTCTTCTGACATTATAGATTTGAAAATCAAAATCCCTACAGTATATTCTGTGGATAGCAAGAAGTTAATTTCAAAATGTACATGGAAAAGCAAAGGAACTAAAACATCCAAAATAATTTTGAAAAAGAAAAACATGGAAAACACATACTTTCTGATTTTAAGATTTAGTATAAAGCAATAATAACTAAATATGATATTAGTGAAAAGCTACACACATTGATCAATAGAATAGAAGAAAGAGTACAGAAACAGGACCACATACATGGCAAATTGAATTTTGAAAATGTGCAAAGTTAATTCAATGGAGGAAGCACAGCATTTCTACAAACAATCCTGGAAAAACTGCACACCCATATTCAAGGTATTCTTGATCCAATATAAAACTACAAACCTGTTAGAAAAAAAATGAAGATGTGTTTAAACCATATCATTCTTTGACTCACCCCTCAAATTCATATCCTTCTTACATGTAAAATATATTCATTCCATCCCAACAGCCTCCACAGCCTTCAGTTCATCCTAGCAACAATTCAAAATGCCAAGGTTCAGAGTTTCACCTGTTGTCATATAAATCAGATACAGGTGAGACTCCAGTTTCTAACACTTGTTCCTCATTTCTGTCTGAGACCTCATCTGAATAGTCCTCACTGTCATGTCCATTGAGGCAGTTGTTTCTCTGTATCCACAGGTTTCTCATCCTCAGATTCAACAAACTGCAGATCAAAAATAGTGAGAAAAATAAAATAATATGATAAGAAAATTATAAATAAAAATGTAGAATTGGTTGGGCAGAGTGGCACATGCCCGTAATCCCAGCTGCTCAGGAGGCTGAGGCAGGAGGATTGCAAGTTCAAAGCCAGCCTCAGCAACTTAGTGAGGCCCTAAACAACTTAGCAAGACTGTCTCAAAATGAAAAAATTAAAGGTCTGGGGATGTGGCTCAGTGGTTAAGCACCCTTGGGTTCAATCCCCAGTACCAAAAAAAGGGCAGTATAACAAGAATTCACATTGATTCGCCATTGTGATTAGCAATTTGAGCATCTGTGGATTTTAGTATCTGCAGGGAGTCCTGAAACCAAGTCCTGAAACCTCCTTAATCCTTATCAGTCATGTAATTACATTCTTTAATATTTATTCCAATTCCTTTGGTAACTATCTGCTTTATTTTTTCCATTCGCCAATAACTTCAGGAAGTTGGTGGAGTTATTTGCTAGATGCTTGATCCCATAGGAGTTACTCAGTCACTACCAGAAACACACTAGTCAGTGCATTCTGTAGACTATGACACCTTTACTCTAAAAAAAAGATTCTCCTTTTAAAGACAAATTCTACATGATCTCATAAGTGGAATCCTCAAAAGTCAAATTCACAGGAACAGAGAGAATGGTGATTCCTAGAGACTGCGGGAGGGGAGGATTGGGGAGATCACAGGATTCACATATCAACTAAACAGGAGGAATCTTCTCCAGCTGAGAAGATCTATTGTTTATTACAACCTGGTGACTATAGTTAATAACAATGTATTGTATTCTAGAAAACTGATAAGAGGGATTTTCAGTGTTCTTGCCACAAAAATAAATATATGAAGCAACACATATGTTAATTAGCTTGATTTAGCTATTCCACAGTGTATATACCTATCAAAACATTGTGTTGAATACTGTAAATATATATAATGTATATTTGTCAATTAAAATATAAATTAAAAAATCCTTTCTCCTTTGAGTCTGTTTTCTTCATTCCATATCACCTATTAACTTATGCCCCTCCTCTGTACTCTGTGCCCTACCATTTTCCTGGTAAAGAGGCATTCCTGTGGCCATGGGTATGAGCCACCCAAACAACCAGACAGAAAGAACCTTGACTTCTCTTTGCATCATATTAGCCAACACTCCCATGACCTCACCCTGATCCCTGTCATCACTCTGAAATACAAAACTCAAACATTTCACAGCCTGACCACAACTTGTTCTCCATGCTCACCCACCACCCCACTGCCAGTGGCTTGGGTGGTAATTGGTCAATCAGGTCTTTGGTTTTGTTCCAAGGAATACAAAAAAAAATTATATAATGTCAAATCTGTCTTCTAAAAAAGAGACTTCTAACATTTCAGAACCTTTTGTTTCAAGCTTACAAGGAGGTGTTTCAAGAACCACAGGAGATTATAGGGAGATTTATGATGTTTCAGAAAGAAAAACAGGTGGGGGAGGGGAGGATTGGGGAGATCACAGGATTCAAGGGCTGATTTTTTTTTTCTTTCATACGTGGAAGTTAGACTAAAACAGGAAGAGGGGGATCTTATTTAAATAAAAGGGAAAGGGGAGCAGAGAAGGAGAACTGAGGTAGAGAGAAGAGGATGGGAAAAGGGAGGAACATTGGAATGAAAATGACCAAATATACTATGTGAAAAAAAAAATATATATATAACAGCAAATTCTACCTTTACACACACACACACACACACACACACACACACACATACACACACACATCTATAAAGCACTAATTTAAAAAACTATAAAGAAATAGACGGAAGAAGAGAAGAATTAGTACTGGGGAATGAAATAGAACAAATTATTTTCCATGTATATATGATTATGTCAAATGAACTCCAATATTATGTATAACTAAGATGCACTAAGAAAAATATGAAAGATCACACTCATTTAAAGCTTCACATAATAAGATGTTGGTTGACAAATGATATCGTGGATTCCCTGTACTAATATTTAAAACAAGAAGGCTGTTAAATAGAAGATTCAAGATTGCAGATTAGAGGCACCGTGGGAACGTGCTGAAGTTCAATGGCGGACAAAGTGGAAGAAACCCACAAACTCTGAATCGTGGGACTGATCATGCAGCAATGTGGGAAGGGTTGGGAAGAGGAGAAAGAGGGAAAGCACAGAAAGCACAGCTTGCACAAGAACCAGAACCTGCAAAAATGTGCAATCTGAATGGAAGTGGATCTGGGGTCTGCCCAGCAAACTGATGCTGGGAAAGTTCTCTATCCTTCCTGGTGGGTATTCGTGGTGCCCTAATGGGGCATTTTGAGGTCTTCTCAGTTTTCTGCTCTAGGAGTCAAAAGTTCTTGAATTTTTCTGTCTCTGGGAACATACATTATCACATTGACTCAGAGGGCATCTGCCTTGAGACCAAGTTTGACTCTGGGGAAATGGCCATGGAGACAAATCCACTGAAAATTCTATGTGATGAGAAATGGGTCCATGACACTTAAGGAAACAATGCCCATTTCCCTTTAAGACAGGACCTCAGGAAGCCACCTTCAGGAGTTTAGGGGACTGAGCAGACAATACGTGGTTTTATGCAAAAGCTAAGTCTCAGGACACCAGAGTGGGCTGTGTGGGTGTGGGCTGCCTTCCTTCCCATCAAGTGCAGAGAGTTGCCACCACATTACCAATCCCAGTCCCAGGTGGGCATCATGAAAGGCACCAGAGAAATTGATGCACTTCAGTGTCAGCCTGCCCTTGGGGTGCACAGAAAATATCCCCAGGGTAAATCTCTGCCAGGGCAGCTCTGCATTCTGTGTTAGCTGGTGCTAGACAGCAGTGTAGCTGGGAGGTATTCCAGCTGACTGGCTCCTGTCAGAAACCAAACCAAACCAAACCACTGGTTCCTGAAGACAACACAAAAGCAAGAAGGGTGAATAACCTCCAGCCTTTGTTCTCTCCAAGGGAAATATAGCCTAAGAGACAGAGAAAGTTCGGATGGGCACAGGTTGCAAAAATCCACCTTCGCCCACACAATCAACCACCTTGGCTGACAGGAAACTTTTCTATTAAGACTTTTTGTTGTTGTTGTTGTTTGGTGTGTGTGTGTGTGTGTGTGTGTGTAATTCTTCTTCTTTCTCTATTCTTTTAATATTTGATTATGAATATTCTTCTTTCTCTTATAATTTTCTTTTACTTTCTACCTTTCTCCTGCATTCTTTCTTTTGTTTTAAAAAACATTTTATTTTTTCCTTCTTTCCTTCTCCATTTTTTCTTCCTTTTTAAAAATTTATAAATTTTATCACTTATTAATGTTTTTATTTCATTCTATATTATTTTTGCTCCTGTCATTTCTGATCTCATTGATGTTATGGTTGTTGTAGTTTTAAATTTGGCTTTTACCTTATTTCTGTATCCAGTTTGCTCTTGTTTGTGGTTAGTTTTGTTTTTTCCTCTTTCTGTGCTGTGCTGGGGATCAAGCCTGACACTTTGAGCACACTGTGTGGCTGCTCTGCCATTGAGCTATACTCTCAGCCCAGGTAAGAAAAATTACACCTTACTCAACCCATAACCCAACCCCACTGCAACCCTGGTGGATATTTCAAATTGAAGAATAAGGGAGATAAAAGCCCCCATCTGATGATCTGATCCCAAGTAGGTGTGCCTGGTGGGGGCCTGAAGACCTGCTACTCAACATTCACCCAATAACAACAGCAGAGAGAAATAACACAAAGGTTGTGGACACCACATCTATAAGGGACCTCAGCAAAGACCCTATCAGACCACACATTGCTGTTAAGACTACAGAAGTAACCACAGGTATATTCCATATACTCTGCTGCCTACAACACACCTGCCTGAACCAGCAGATAGACTCCACTCTCATAAGATCTATAGAGCAAGAAGCTTCCTCTGGCTCCGACATTGCATGTATTGTGTCAAAACACGCTAAACACAGCCATAGGGAATCCACAGTGAAACTACTCAGGAGTTAAACTCCTCTAGGAGTTAAACCTAACACTACACAAACTGGTGTCTTAGGACACATCACCAAGGGAAGCCTGCCTTATAAGAAGACCCTCATATTAAAGTAAAGAAATATCCATTCCAACAGATGTGCAAAGCTCAACTTAGAAACACAAGAAATATGGGAAAAAACAAGGCAATAGATACCTCCTAAAGTTTATAATTCTACAGTAACAGATTAGTATATGGAAATGGATTAAATGTGGAAGAATTTGAAAGAATGATTTTGAAAAAGATCAATGAAATCCAAAAAGAAAGAAAAAACTGAATAAATTAAGAAAGACAATGCAGGATATTAAAGAGAAATTAAACGAAAAGATTCTGAAAAAGAACCAAACAGAAATCTTGGAAATGAAAGCACAGTAAGTCATGTAAAAACTCAGCTGGAAATATCACCAATAAACTAGATCCAGTGGAAAAAAGAATACCAGGATTTGAAGACAAGGTTGCTGAATTATCATATTCAGACAAAAAAAGAAAGAAAATAAGAAAGAATTAACAGACAAGTTCTATGAGACACTATTAAAAGATCATGTATAAGCACAATAGACAGGGAGAAGAGGTCCTGGATAAAGGCATAGAAACACTTTTCAATAAATAATAGAAACTCCCCAAATTTGGGGAAAGATATGCATGTTCACATACAGGAGGTATTTAGAACCCCATAGACATGGCCAGAAAAGAACCCCTCCATATCATATTGTAGTTAAACAGTCAAAAAAGTACAGACCAAAGTAAATATTAAAAACTGCAAGAGAGAAACACTGAGTCAGATATAAATTATATCAAATGATGTACTTTAGGCCCTGAAAGAAAATAAGAAATTAACTACCATCCTAGATGGCAACACCCAGAAAACTTTCCCTCAGTATCAAAGGAAAAATAAAGGCCTTCCAAGATAAGTATAAGTGAAGCGGATTTATGTCTACTAAATAAACACTTCAGAAAATATTGAAAGAAATTCTATACCCCAAAGAGGAAGAAAAACAAGTTGAAATTTATAAGAGCATGGGAAAGAAGAAATTTCACTAGAAGAGTAGATAAGCAAATGAGAGTTAGGTATCAATCACTATTAATACATTTGATTATTAAACCTCTAAGATGAATAAGGGAGGAAGAAGTAAATATAGAATAATTAAAAAAAACAAAAACAGCAAAATTACAGGAACAAGTTCATACCTTTCAATAATAACCCTGAAGGTAAGCGGTCTTATTTCTTCAATTAAAAGACACAAACTAGAATTAAAAAAAACCAACAGACTCAACTGTGGTTTTTTGCCTGCAAGAAACACACCTCACCAGCAAAGACATAGTGTTATGTCTGAAAAGACGGAAAGGGTGGAAAATGATATTCTAAGCAAATGGAATCCCAAAGCAAGGAGTTGCTATGCTCATGTCTGATGAATCAGACATTAACCAAAAATCAGTCCTAAGAAACATAGAAGGTCTCTACATATTAAGGGAACAGCTCATTAAGAAGATAACGTAATTACAAACATCTGGACCAACCATCAGAGTACTCTGTTTTATAAAACAAACACTCCTGAACACAAAGGCAGGGAGAGGCCATTATACAATTATAGTGGGTGACTTTAACAGCTCACTCTCACCGAACAGGTAGACCATCCTGAACAGCAACAACCACAAACCAACAAAGAAACATTATACTATAGATCAAATATATTTAACAGACATCTATGGAATTTTCCATCTGACAGCTGAAGAACATACAACCTTTTCATCAGCACATGGAACTTTCTTCAAAATTGATGAAATCAATTTGCTATAAAGCAAACCTTTTAAAAAAATATTCTATTAATTGTTGATGAACTTTATTTATTTATTTATTTATTTGTATGTGGTGGTGAGAATCAAACCCAGTGGCATCGCATGTGCTAGGCAAGCACTCTACTAAGAGCCACATCCCCAGCCACTAAAGCAAATCTTAACTCAAAATACTGAAATCATTTCATGCATCTTATCAGATCATAATAGAGTGAAACTAGAGTCAATAGCAAGAGTAACAACAGAAATGATGATAACTCAGGAAGACTGAATAATACAATATTTTTTATAGTTCAATTTACCACTGAATTTTACCAGACTGTATTTTTATTCATTGTTTTATTTTAATTTTAAATTAGACTATTATAGTTTTACCAGATCTTTTCCCCACCCTTTTGGTACTGCGGATTGAATCTAGGGGTGCTTAGCCACTGATCCACATCCCAGCCCTATTTATTTATTTTTTTTATTTTTTGAGACAGGGTCTTGCTAATTTGCCTAGGTTCTTGCAAAGTTGCTAAGGCTGACCTTGAACTTGCAATCCTCCTGCCTTAGCCTCCTGAGTCTCTGGGATTACAGGCATGTGCAACTATGCCTGGGGGGTGGATATCATCAAAACATGACATATGCACGTATGGAAATTCACAGTGAAACCCAATGGTTTGTATAACTAATGTGCATTAATAATTACATTTTAAAAAAAAAACAAGGCTCACTTAAGATCTTCACTTGGAATGTTTTTGAAATTAGATTAAGGTGGTTGTTGTACAACACTGTGAATGGTACTAACTTTAAAATGATTAGTTTAAAGTTATTTCATCTCAGTTTCTCAATTTTTAAATGGGGGGGGGCAAGGAGGGAGGGAGAGGAAGGGAGGGAGGGGGAGGGAGAATACTCTCATTTGGGATAGAATCATAAATTTTGGGCACATTTGGCCTGAGCGAGGTTTTTCTTGAGAATTCTGGATTGGGCTAGGATTGGAGTGGGGTGGGGTATGGTGGGGGTGTGCATAGGAAGCTGAGGTTGAGGTTAGCAGTGAGCCTGAGTGTGTGCCTTTGTGTGTGCTTGCACATGTGAGCCTGTGCATTGGGTGTAGCTGTCAAACACCTCTGTTCTCTTGCCTCCATCCCATATACCCTGGACTGGGCTTGCATGAATTTCTCTGCCTGGACTTCTCCCCTTTCTTCCCCTACCTGGAGAATTTATCCTGCAAGACCCAGTTCACAAGGCATCTCCTCTAGGAAGCCTTCCCAAACCTCAAGTAGCAAATTACTACTAATCATTACTAATGAATAATGACAGAATCATGAGGACATCCATTTTTCTGGGTCTGCTTTCCCACTACTCTAAGAAATCCCTAAGCAGAGATTGGGTCTTGTTCACCTGCATACCCAAAGCCAAAGCCATTACCAACTGATTCAGATCTTCTCCTGATCTGTGTGATATTTTATTTATCCAGTGGGAAGTAATCAGCCTTGGGAAGGCTGTAGAACACCAATTAGTTAATGACAGGATCATCTTTCCCTGCTGGAGTGCCCCCCTAACCCTTAGCCCGGCACAGCCAACTGCAACCAAGTCTCAGTTCTCCCAGGTCTTCTCCAGCCCACCCCCTCATGCCCACCCGCATGGCTCCATCCACTCTCACTTGGATGCTGTAGCAGACACTAACTCATTTCTCAGCTGCCAGCATTGTTTTCAAAAAATGTGAAGACTGTTTTTGAAACTCAAATATTACCATTTTGTCCCCCGGATTAAAACCTTTACGTGGCTCCCCACAGCCTCAAGACAAAGTCTACACTCCTCACTGAGTTGAATTAGGCTCCATGTGTTCTGGCTCCTGCCGGTGGCCCTAGCTCTCTCCACAAACATGACCCCAGATCTCTAATGCCTAATTCCACCCAGCCACACACCCAGGCCCTCACACACACTGGTTCTTCTGCGTGGAACACAACTCCCAACCCTCCCTATCCTTCTGCAGAAAATCCCTACTAACAGCCTATCCTATGCCCACGAGGGCGAGTCAGGTGATGTTTTTGGATTCCTTCAGAAACGTGCGCTCCCCATCCTGTCTGGACCCCTCTGCCTGTGTCTTTCTACCCCAGCATAGTCCATTCTGAGCTGTGGATCTGTCTTCCCCTTAGGAGTGAGCCCTGAGTGAGGCAGGGCCCAGGGCTTTCTGGTCACTTGGTAACACTCAGCTCAGTGCTGACATGAATCAGGGAACACTGGGTGAATGATTCTGTTAAATGGCTTGGGAGGTGGGTGGTGATACCGTGGGAATGAGAATTTTCTGAGAGGATATTTAAATGTATCCAGTGGGAAGTAATCAGTCCTGGACACACCTGTCCCAGGGAGGCTTTTCAACCTGCTCTTGAAAACTGAGGGAGGTAAATACTTTAAAAACACAGGAATTATTTGTTTTTTCAAAACGAGAAACGAAGCCAGGCCAGGATTACATTTCAATCCAAACACAGACAAGCACAGGCAGATATCAGTTGTTCACCTGTGCACAACATGTTCCACGTGCTTCCATATATACACATGAACACACACACAGATGCACACACACACAGACATCCATACACTTATACATAGTCACCCACTTGTGCTTCCATACAGACCAATGTAGAAGCACATTCATGCTCCAGGTTGGACACAAAATATACACTGTAGACATCCCCCAAATACCATCTCCCAAAACATGTTCTTAAGCTACGTACACAGAGGCAGAGACTGGGGAGCATTCAGGCACACCTGTCTAGAAACACACCCCATATCAGCTGCTCACACAAATGTGCACATGTGGACATTAACTGGATACCCACTTGTTACACACAAACACATAGCCCACAAAGACTGGTGCATAATAAGTTAATTAACATGAACATGAACATGCTGAAACATACATGCACACACCCAGAAAGACATACATAAAGATAATCATGACAGAGACATCTGGGAGACTCCACTCAACAACATGATACCAACATATAGCTAGCCAGAGCACACAGAAAGCCTGTGGGAAGAGGGAAGGACGATATGGGAAGACAGTGAGATACAAGGGGGCAGAAACAATCCTGTGCAGGCTCTGAACAACTGATGCTCATCCGCCCTTCTCAGATACTACCTCACAGAGCACCATCCGTCTGGAAGGTCCATTTCCCATCCAGGGGGTTAAAGCTTGGCTGTATGGAGAAAAGGATGGGGAGGGAGGGTGGGAGGTGTCTATAAAATCTCTGTCTCACTTCCTCTTTCCCCAAAGGAAAATCTTTGGGAACTTTGGGCTAGAGGATGTAAAAGCCAGGATAGGGCTGAGAGAAATTCCCATTCATATCTTTTAAAACTTTTATTGTATCTTTTTTAAAAAAATACCTTTATTTCTTTTTATGTGGTGGTGAGTATTGAACCCAGTGCTTCACATGTACCAGGCAAGGGCTCCACCACTGAGCCACAACCCCAGCCCTCCCATCCATATCTCTTATTCTACAGATTAATAAGGTCTAATAACAACCAGCAAATAACATAGCCAATATTTATTGAGTATTTTCTGCTTTGCACTAAATGTGCATTAACGCATATGTTCCTTAACCAGACAGTCTGAGAGGCAGGTGCTGTCCCTGATCCCACAAGGCTCCATGAAGTCACCTGTTCAAGGTCACTCAACAAAGACACAAGTTAGGATTCCAACCCAGGCCTTCACTTTGTTCTTCATAATCCATCTAGGTAGGAATTCATGTGTGCAGAAAGGGAAACTCACTGGGGCAAGGGGAAGGCATTTTCCTGGGGTTCACCACTAGCTCACTCTATGCCGATGTCATAAGACATCGGCACGTGCCACTCCCACGTGACTTCAGACATTATCCTTTAGCCCATGGAAATCAGCAAGAGCAAACACACCTGACTGACCTCTCCCCAAATCCTGCTCCCATTCGGACACTCCCATCCCTTCCCTGGACAGCTCAGGAAAGCCTGCTTGAACATTCATAACCCTTCCCTTGTCCCCGGGTCAACTTCATTGAGGAACAAATTCTGCAAACATCTCCCTCCCTTCTAAAATAAAACAGGGGGTGGGTAGGGGATAGGAGAGGTCCAGGCCTGGGGCCAGCCCAGGTGCAGGCTGGTAATCAGGATTAGAGGGACTGGATACCTGACAAGCCCGTGCTAATCCTTTTCCCTACCTCTTCCCCCTCCAATATCAACAAACAACTTTTTTTTTCTCTCTGCTTTGTTCTCTCCCCACAGGTTCCAGAGTCCAGCGGCCTAAAAGAGATTGAGCAAAATGTCAGTCCTGGAGTGCCAACCTCGCCCACCTCCATTTGTCCTGAGGGAGGGCAAATCTAGAAGGTACAACCACAAAGGCCTGCCCTGCGCCCTGCTGGCACCCCACCCAGGGTTTAGCTGAAGCCAATCGCAAACCCACATAGGAGCAGTCTGAGCACCTACCTAACGTAATGTCAGAATCTGCTGGGCCTAACCTCAGAGCCTCGATAGTTGGTCACCTACCCTTCCTCCCTCCTGAAGCCAACTCCATGACCACCTGGGTCTACTCTCAGAACCCTCTTGGTACCAGAAGAGGTTCTGATCTTCTTTTGTTGTCCAGTTAAATGACAACTTCTTTTCCACCCTGGTGTTTATCGGGGGCAATCTCAATGCCAACCTGATGCCTCCCCATTTAGCACCTACCAGATACTGGTATCTGAACCTGCAAGTATAATCCATGTGCCCACTGCTGATGCCAGTCTCAGCACCCACCTTCTGCCACACCTGGTCCTCATCTGGCCCCCAGGGTGGGCTGGGTCAGGCAAGGAAGAGAGAAGTGGGGAGAGTTCAAAGCCCAGTTCTATCACTTATCACCCAGGTGCCCTCAGTGAGGTGGGTGATGAGGGACCTCATTGTCAGAAAGATTTAAAGATCATGCAAACACAGACTCCATCTTCTCGGAGAACAACAAGGTCACCAAGGGTGACTGTCCTTATTGTTAAGGAAAAGTGTCAATGAGGGAAGGGCAGTAGGGCCACTCGTCCCTTCTCTGCCCCCACCCTCAGCATCACAGGGCCCACACTGGACCTGACCCAAATGTCCAGTTCCTTCTGGCTGCTGAGGATAGTCCCTGACAAACCAGGAATCACTCCTAAAAGAGACTGAACGCATCATCAAATAGGATCTTCTACATCCCAAATGTTCCCCATCCACTAAACAAAATCCAGAAAGGGGAAATGGAGAAGCAGAGCAGGACAGGGGGGAGTTTAGGGCCTTGGCCTCAGGTTTCTCATGTGATTGCTCCATGTTCATCCTGCGTCTGTCCTCGGTGCACATTATGTGAAATGGGAAGCATGCATATTAGTAACAATAACCATAGAAATGATCCAGTAAACCCTGTGGGCTTCCCTAGGACCAAGGTGGGAACCCAGTGGGGCTGTCTGTACATGAGGACCCGGGAAACTGTCAGCATGTGCCACCATGTTCTTGTTGTCATGACTTTCTCAAGCCCTGTGCAGAGTCTCTGTCCACTGTGACTGTGAGTTACTCCTCTCTGGTTCTGTGCAAAGTTCTGCTGAAATGTGACTCTGGTCTTCTACCCTGTTCCCAGCCACACATGGGCCCTGGAGGAGCTAATTCTGTTTTGCCCATCCTGGCCCCACTTGAGGTTCCCATGATGAGACTGGGTGTCAAGGGCCAGCACACAGGAAAATTAGGTCAGATTCACGGCACTGTCTTTCCTTATCCCATCCCTTCTCCCTTCCCTGCATTCCCCTTCAGCGATTCCACTGAGCTTTCTTCTACCTTTTTATCCCCTTACCCCACTATACTGGATTAGCTTCAGCAGAGAAAACATTCTACCTTTGAATTTTGGAGACTGGCTTATTTCACTTAGCATGATAGTCTCCAGTTCCATCCAGCAAGTGCCATAAAGTCATTCTTCCTTATGGCTGATTAATACTCCATTGTGTATATGTACCACATTTTCTTTGTGCATTCATCTATTGAAGGGCACCTAGGTTGTTTCCATAGCTTGGCCATTGTGAATTTTGCTGCTATCAACATTAATGTGGCTGAGTCATGGTAGTATGGTGATATTAAATCTTTTGGATATATACTAAGGAGTGGGATAACGGGGTCATATGGTGGTTCCATTCCTAGTTATTATGTATTATATATGAATATACCACAGTGAATCTCACCATCATGTACATTAATAAGACACTAATTAAAAAATCTATAAGGAAATACAGAAAGATTAGTAGAGTAAAGGGAAGGGAACAGTTGAAGAGGGGAATGGAGATGGAAAGAGGAAGGATTGGGGACTGAACTAGAGCAAATTATATTCCATGTTTGTATAACTGTGTAAAATGAATCCTAATGTTATGGATAACTAGAAAGAACCAATGAGAGAGACAGACAGACAGACACACACACACACAGCCATCAGGTCAACAACTGGGCTCAAGTGCTCACTCCAGAATCCTGTGGGAATTCCCTCTCAGGAACTCCACTCCAAGCTCTGGGGCCTTCTCACCCCAAGCCATGCACATCTAGAACCCTTAAATCTATGTCCCTCCTCACTAAAATACCCCCAAATCCACAGCCACACATCTTGATGATTTCACTGGAATAAGATCCTTTCCTTCTGAGACCTTGAAATTTGCACCTATAGGACCCTTGTAACTCTGCAACCCCACACCCGAAGCTCAGAAGCTCTGATATGCAAATATCCCAGAGTGTTCAATTCTCAAATTTATCTACTGACCCCACATGTGTGCAATGCTTAGACCCGAGGTGCTTCCTCCTCAGGTGTAACGAATCCAGTCCAGAAGTCTACCCTGCTAATCTGCCCCCTCCTCCTTCCTTGCTGGCTGTGTTCCAAACTAGGTCTGTGCATGGTGGAGGGTGCAGTTGGAAGGAGACAAGAGACAATTATGTAACCAGGACCAAAGGCCAGACTTTGATCCCAGCCCTATAAAGGTAAACCATCCCAGGCATCACTACCTGTTTGTCCTACTCTCTGCCACCATGCTGGCCTCAGGGCTGCTGCTGGTGGCTTTGCTGGCCTGCCTGAGTGTAATGGTGTTGATGTCTGTCTGGAGACAGAGGAAGCTCGGGGGGAAGCTGCCTCCCGGGCCCACTCCACTGCCCTTCATCGGGAACTACCTGCAGCTGGACACGGAGCAGATGTACAACTGCCTCATGAAGGTGCCACCTTCCAGGGAGATGGGTGAAATGGGGTGGGCACAGGGACTTCCCAGTTTCATCAGGGCTTTGTGGCAGAGGATTGAACCTGAGGAGCTGGAGTCCTAGGACAGGAGAATTCTGAGTGTTGGGAAGCCAGGACCTAGCCAGGAAAGACAGACCTCGAGATCATCTGAGTGTCAGACACTGGGGAAAAGACATCCCAATCTCTGACACAAGGGAGCTGAACCAATTCAGGGAAGGAGCCCTCTAACCACTCCCATCGTCCCCCATCAGCTGAGCAAGCGCTATGGCCCCGTGTTCACTGTCCACCTGGGGACTCGCCGGGTCGTGGTGTTGTGTGGCTACGATGCAGTGAAGGAGGCCCTGGTGGATCAGGCTGAGGAGTTCAGCGGACGAGGGGAGAATGCCACCTTTGACTGGCTCTTTAAAGGCTATGGTAAGTGGGACAGCACCTGGTGGCCTCAGTTTCCCCAGCCTGCCCCAAGTCAGCTGCCCTTGAGGTTGTGCAGAGCCTCTGTCTGGTCTTCTCTGCGTCCCTGTTCACTGTTCCTCTCCCTGTGTTGGACTCTGGCCTGTCTTCAACCTCCCATGTCCCAGTCTGTCCCTGCTTCTCTCTACCTGTCGCCCTGTTCTCTTCTTTCCCTGGATGGATCCATCTCTTGGCTCCTCGATTTTGTCACCTCAGCTTCTGTGCTCCCCATGACTCTTTCTCTCCTTCCCTCTCCCCTTCTTCTTCATCAGCCACAACCTCACAGTGACTCTTCAAAATCCCCATCTCCACCCTCTGCTGAGAGTCTCTGCTCTCTCCAGACCTCTTCTCTTCTCTCCCTGTGTTTTGTCTCTTCCAATTGAGAAGCCTTCACACTTTATATTTCCTCAATCTCATTCTGTCCCTCTGTCCCTCGTGTCTCTGTATCCCCATTTTCTGCATCTGTCTTATCCACTTTTCTTTTCTCCAGATTTTTCTCCTTCCAAGTTTGGATCCCTGCATGTCTTTTTGTGCAGCGCTCCAGCTCCGTGCTTATGGTCCCCTGCTCCCTGCCTCTCTGGGCAACCCTCTACCTTTTAGGATCCCTCTTAGGGGTGCTCTGTAGCCCACTGGCCCCCTCCCTTGTGGGTGACTTCCTCCTGCTACTGCACTCACCTCTAGGCGTAGCATTCAGCAACGGGGAGCGTGCCAAGCAGCTGAGGCGCTTCTCCATCACCACCCTGCGGGACTTCGGAGTGGGCAAGCGTGGGATCGAGGAGCGCATCCAGGAGGAGGCGGGCTTCCTCATCCAGGCGTTCCGTGACACCTGCGGTGAGCCAGGAGCCCCAGAGCAGGCCAGAAGGAAAAGGAAATCCCTGCATTGTGTCGTGGGATGGGGTCTTAGGTGGGGAAAGGGTATGTGTGGCCACAATCTGTGGCATGGGGTTGGGAATGTCCTTGGCTCAGATTCTGGGACTGGCCTAAGACAGCCCCCTTGGCTCTATTCCAATCCTGGTCTATCACTCCCACCTTCTCCCCACCCCAGGCGCCTTCATAGATCCTACTTTCTACCTGAGCCGAACAGTCTCCAATGTCATTAGCTCCATTGTCTTTGGTGACCGCTTTGACTATGAGGACAAAGAGTTCCTGTCACTGTTGCGCATGATGCTGGGAAGCTTCCAGTTCACAGCTACCTCCACCGGGCAGGTAACTTGTTCCAGCTTGGCACCACCCCTGCCACCACAGTGGCCAACTGCTGCACCCCCACCCCCACAGGGCAACAGGTGTCCCAAACTGCCATCCCCCTCCATTCATAAAAACCAGCCCCCAGCTGCATTAAAATCCAGGACAAGTGACAAGTGTCCAATATATGGTTTCCAAGAATACCTGTATACCTCAACAGATGTCCCCAAGCAGAGCCTGCAGTAATCACAAATGCCTTCAATCAGCTGAGATGTTCCCAGCCCAATTTGCCTTCATCTCTAGCAGAGCCTCCCTACCCGACCTTTCTGAATATTTTAATACCTGGACAAATGACCACTTCAGTTCCATCCTGGGTGCCTGAATACCTGGTGCTGCAAAATCCAGGCCACCAACATCATTTCACCTCTATCATGGTGTCACACAGGTGCTCCCTACTCTGCCCACTGAATTACCTGAACACTTGAGTCAGGCACCACAACCAAGACTCCAAATATTGGGCACTGAATGTTCCCTAAACACCCAAATAAGCGTCCTCCGACACAACTCACTCACACACCTATAGGGGTCCCTCTGTGCAGCCCAGAATAGGGAATAGTCAACCCCCTCACTTTGCCACCTGAACACCAGCATTTAATGTCAGAACACCTGGTTAGAAGCTCCCAATCCAGTAAGTATATGCACAGCTGTCTGCAGCTGAGGTTGCCTGAATGCCCAAACACCTAATAGATGCCCCCCCCATAAAGTCCCACCTGAAAATCTCAACAAAAATGTCTCCCAACCCAACCTCACCTGAATATCTGCAACCTACATGTATGCTCCAATCATCTCCCCTAAATTCTTGGACAGTTGCCCTCCTACTTAGCCCACAGAAACACTTTATGCTGCCTTCCAGCCCCACCCAAACACTGGACACCTGGATAGCTGCCCTGAACCCGTGCCTTTCTCACCTGGAGACAGGTCCTACTCCCACTGGGTGCTGCGCACTGACAGCTGTCTGGTCTTTGCTTTCTCTTTCCGCAACCGCCAGCTCTATGAGATGTTCTACTCGGTGATGAAGCACCTGCCAGGACCTCAGCAACAGGCCTTTAAGGAGCTGCAGGGCCTTGAGGACTTCATAGCCAAGAAGGTGGAGCAGAACCAGCGCACTCTGGACCCCAACTCCCCGCGGGACTTCATTGACTCCTTTCTCATCCGCATGAAGCAGGTGCAGCCAGCAGCCTGGGTGGGGAGGTCCAAAGCCAGGAAGCAGGAAATAAGGCCAGGGAGGGCGGATGTACAAAGGCCCAAATTAGCCTCCCTTTGCATAATCCTCATGGTCCAATCACAATTAAACACCACTATTCCATCTGCCAAGCCCTTGTAAGCACAGAGGAACGTGTGCATTCAACTACCTCTACAGTGCTGCCATGAGCCAGGCACTATTTTGAGTGCTTACTTAGCATCTACAACAGCTCTTGAACAATGTTTTATTATGACCCCAATTTTACAAATGAAGAGACTGCGGCCCAGAGAGTATAAGTAACTTGCCTAAGGTCACACAGCAAGGAAACAGTGGACCCTAGCTCAAAACAGTATCTCTCTGACTCTGTGGCTGGTGCTTTCAGCCACCAAACTGTCTGATGTTTTATACCCTGGTCATCAGTCACACTCATGTGGACAGGTGACCTGGCTTTACTATGTGACATTGAAAGATCTCACCTCCAACTGCATGTCATTCTCTTTTCTGTGCGGCAAGGAGATAGGGATTTATGGAGTCTGATGTTCAAAGGATTAGGAAGGAGATCCTCCAAAGACTTCACGATGTTTGGGGGAACAGATGCTGTTGCTTAAAATTCTTTGTTTCAGAAAAACTATCTCTAATGCTCCCGAATCACTCCATCTTGACAGCTCTGCCCATCTTTCTCAGTCTCTCTCCACCCCTGTCTTTCTAAATACTCTATAATTGAAAATGTGACAACTGGCCTTGTCACTAAAGAATAGATAGCCATCAGGGCAAAGCACATGAGAAGAGCATTTTGGACAAAGACGGAATTTTACTCAAAAGCATGAAACCTTGGTAGAGCCCGGCAAATCTAGTCCCCTCCTCTCACCTTAGGTCTGGACCTAAGAGAGATGGTCCAAGGTAAAACCTCAGAAGGGCCCCAAAGGGAAGACTTTGGGACTTGGCCTGAAGGCCTCTCTCCTTTCAGGAGAAAAATAACCCCAACACAGAGTTCTTCTTGAAGAACTTGGTGCTGACCACGCTGAACCTCTTCTTTGCTGGCACTGAGACCGTCAGCACGACCCTGCGCTATGGCTTCCTGATGCTCATGAAGCACCCAGAGGTGGAGGGTAAGGCTGCAGGGACAGGGGAGTGGAGGCCATAGACCCTTCGAAATCCTTTGAGCCAGCTCCACTGACTCCACCTCTCTCAGGTCCTTGGCCAGGGGTGAGGGATATTCAGTGGGTAGGCATCAGCCAAGTAGCCATGAAAATATTGGAAGTGTGTGAACCAGTTAGCAAATTGCTCCTCTGCTAAGTCACTATGTCTCACTGCCCACTCCCCAGGCACTCCCTGGGACCCCTGACTTGCGGATCCCATCTGGTACGATCACGTTAACAAGACCCTGCTGCTACAACGTGTGTGGCCATTGGCTGTTCTGAATGGTCTAAGGGGGTGTCAGACATAGATGCTTGCCATTCACCCAGGTTTACATGTTTGGATTGTCGTGCCTGTTCTCTAGCCACTAGGTACCTAAACACCTTCCTTTTGCCTCAGCCAAACTCCATGAGGAGATTGACCGGGTGATTGGCAGGAACCGGCAGCCCAAGTTTGAGGACCGCGCCAAGATGCCCTACACAGAGGCCGTGATCCACGAGATCCAAAGATTTGGAGACATGATTCCCATGGGCGTGTCTCGCAGGGTCATCAAGGACACCAAATTTCGGGGCTTTTTCCTCCCCAAGGTGCTGACCTCTGAGCCACTCCCTGGGACTCTAGCACCCCATCCCCATCAATAGATTTCCAGTCCCTATCCCACACCCTCCATCAAGGAATCATGCAACTGCTGTGTGTCTTGAATCTTGCCATTCAGAGACTCCTGTGTCTCCAGTAGCCCCAGAATTTCTGTCTCAGGAGAATCAACCCTATGTCTCCCAACTTCTCTGTCTCAAAAGACACAAATCTCATTTCCCTAGACCTCCTGCCTTCAGGACAGGAACCTCATGTCCCCCACACATTCTGCCTTGAGGGACACAAATTCCCATATTTTCCCCAATTCCCCTAACCTCCAGCCTTGAGAAAGATGAACCCACATCCCCCAACAACCTGTCCCAGGAGACAAAGACCCTGTGTCCCTTAACTTTACTGCTTCAGAGGGTGAAACCCCAACTCCCCCATACTTCCTGTCTCACAGGCTTTAACTTCATACCCCCCCAAAGCTTCTCTCTCAGAAGAGCCCTGTTCCCACGCCTCCCATTTCTCTTCTGTTGGGGTACCTAACTCTCTTTTTGGTGCCTGTGAACTTTCAACACTCTCTTCTTCTAACCCATCTTATCCACCCCTCCTCCCCGCTTCTTCAGGGCACAGAAGTATTCCCTATGCTGGGCTCTGTGCTGAGAGACACCAAGTTCTTCTCCAACCCTGAAGATTTCAACCCCCAGCGCTTCCTAGACGACAAGGGGCAGTTTAAGAAGAGTGATGCATTTGTGCCTTTTTCCATTGGTAAGAGACCACCGCCTGCTGCCAGGCCACGGCTCATACCACCAGGGGAAGCTCATCCCAGCTTCCCTCTCTAAGTGTAGCCTAGCATCTTTCTCTAGCTCTAAAGTCCCTCTTGAAATCTACCCTGGAGCCTACCAGCTGCAACTCCCATAACAACCAAGACCCATATATCTGCACCCAGGAAAAAGGGAAGGGATGACCAAATCTCATTTAGAGATGGGGATGATGAAGGATCAGAGTGAGTCAGAAATCCTTTTAAGGACACACAGCAACATCTTCAGATTCTTAGAGGATGACAGCAGACAGCCATATTTGAAAATATATTGGGGGGAAGGGGCACTTAAACTTCCCAGTGCTACAGGCTGGCATGGATCACCCCACCTCAAGTGCCAGGGAAATGGAGGCTCAGAGAGGATTAGAGCCCTTCCTGAAGGTCTCTCAGGTCACAGTGCTGCAGCCTCTACTCCCTGGGAGAATGCCGCAGGGATCTGGGACTTGGTGAGGCTGCAGAGAGCTGGCTTCACCACGCCCCCTCCTTCCTCTCCTTTTCAGGAAAGCGGTACTGTTTTGGAGAAGGCCTGGCTAGAATGGAGCTCTTTCTCTTCCTCACCACCATCTTGCAGAACTTCTGCCTCAAGTCCCCACAGGCGCCCCAGGACATTGACTTGTCTCCTAAAAACGTGGGTTTTGCCACCATCCCGAGGACCTACACCATGAGCTTCCTGGCCCGCTGAGCTGGGGCCCAGCCAAGGGGGGGCAGGGTTAAGGGGAAGGGAGAGTGGAAGTAAGAGGCAAATTGGATTGAAGAGGGAGAAGAGTCAGAGCAGACCAACAGACTGCCTTTGCTGGACATTGGGCCCTGAGAGCAGGGAAACCTCACACTATGCGGTGGTGGTAGTAGCAGTCATAATAGTAATAGTAATAATAATAATAATAATAATAATAATAACAGCTATTATTTTGAGCAAGCATTCTTTGTCAGCTCTGTGCCAAAAGCATCTAACGATCTCCCAGCTTAATACTCAAAAGCCCATGTGAAAGGGAACAGTGTTCATGCCCATTTTTAAGGTGACACGGCTGAGGCTTAGAAAATTTAAGTCACTATGTGAACACAAAACACAGAACAGAAGTGCCTAGCAAATGCTTTAACATCTGTGCCCAGTCTTTGGAGGAGATTTTAAAATATTATCACTTCCCTGAATAAAACAACATATTGATCTACACTCCCCCCTAATTATGCAGAACTTGAAAACCAGTGGTCATCATCTGTGTGTCTGTCAGAGAAGGCCAGTGTGGCGGGCTCAGAGTCCATCTGGGGAACTAGAATCAGGCCTCTCAATGATGTGTGTGAGGGAGATGAACTCTTTCAGGGAAGGCCAGAATTTTGGATTTGTGTGCAGCCATGAGCAGGTGTGTGTTCATGCACAGATGTGTAAATGTTACAGAGCCGGGGCCTTTCAAGACACCAAGGCCTTGTGAAGAACCTCCCTTCAAACCCAATTCTTGTGATCAATTCAGAAAGATTTCAGATATGTTGCTCAGAGTAACACGAAGGAGTTTATTGAAGGGACAGGTAAAGGGAAAGGGGACACTCTCAAGGGAGACAGTGGCTCCTCTCAGAGAGGAGAGGGACAACTTGCCTCTTCTGCATTCCAGTATTTTGGGGGATTCCAAAGAAGGTTCTAGAGAGTTCGGCCCAGGTTCATCCCTAGACTTTTGACTGACAGCCAGATAACATCAGACTTTCAAGTCCCCACTGCCATGGCAACTCTGTCACCTTTGCCCATGCCGATCACTTCTAATTGGACTCTTTGCCATACATTCTTACAGATTTTATGGTTAGGAGGAACTATCTTTATTCCCCAGAGTTTCAGGATCTGGTCACAAAAGTCTTCACC
Organism: Urocitellus parryii; assembly: GCF_045843805.1. Lineage (NCBI taxonomy): Eukaryota > Metazoa > Chordata > Mammalia > Rodentia > Sciuridae > Urocitellus > Urocitellus parryii. The sequence continues at coordinate 12,640,790 of NC_135545.1, read as the reverse complement.
TTAAGGGTAACTTGGATTCCTCTTGTCAACTATATTTTGGGCCTGCATTTCTCCCACAGTTAGCAGACAGTTTGCTGAGAAATGCAACATAGCCTGTTTACTTTAGCAGGCAGGGATGCAGGTAAATTTCTTTTTGGAAAAGAAAGCACATGGGGGTCAGCACAACAGGCCAATTTGGTGGAATTATTCTCTCAACCTCATGTTCCCTTCATTCACATGTGTCTGTTCCCTAACACAAGGATATGATTACATATTCTGCCATGGGTTTCCATACGTGATGTGCTCTGAGGAGTCAGTTATCAGCTGTAAGACCCATTTTCAGAATCACCTGCTTCCTGCTGTCAGATGAGGTAATGCAAATCTCCTAATAAGGAGGATCCTTGAGCAGTGTACATAATCTGAGCATTTGCAAACATCAGGATCTCCACATTTCTTAAATGTCATACACACACACACACACACACACACACACACACACACACACACCTCCTTTTAACAAATGAAGATTGAGATCCACCAAAGAGAAATCTGTTCATTGGACTTTGCAATTTTCCAAACAGGAAGTGATTCTCATGTTTCTCAATTTCTGTTATCTATGTCTTACAACCTGGGTTCTATAAATGGTCTCTTCCTGTTCACGGAAGTGGGAATGGGAATGGACCCAAAGTCTCACACCCCTCTGTTGTTACCAACATGCTGGTCAACAACTGGCATGAGCATCAAGCCATATTCTTTCATTTGCATGTCTCCTTAAAGCGCTTCTAAAATCCTTGACTCAGGGAATCCTTTTTTTTTAAATCTTTTTTTCTTTTTTAATATTTTTTTAGTTGTTAATAAACCTTTATTTTATTTATTTATATGCAGTGCTGAGAATCAAGCCCAGGGCCTCACATGTGCTAGGGAAATGCTCTCCCACGGAGCCACAAATCCACCCCAGGGAATCTTAAAATTGTGCAGTGACAAAACTGTCACATCCTAAAACTGTGGTGTCTAAAATTCAGAACCTTGGAATGACAACTACCCTGAACTTTCCCCTCAGAATCTTCGGATCACTGAGGCTTGGAACTCTTGGTGCTCACAATTTTCATAGAACTTGCCCCACACACATTTTTGGGAACTTATTCCAAGCACCTCAGTAGGAGCAAATGTTCATCCTCCAAGCTGAATGTTCCTATTGAGAAAGAGGAGAGGAATGAGAGGCTGGTGCCATTTGTGGGTTTTGCCAATGAGACACACCTCTGGTGGAAGACAGAGTAGTGGGTAGGTTTTTACCCTGTAAGAGGGGAGAGGAGAGAAAAAGAACAAGTACTAATTCTCATAACCCTCAAACATGCCTGGTAAGAAAACCAAAACCAAAACCAGGAGTTCGTCAAGGCATTTCCAGAGGTGCCACTAGCAGCCATTTTCACTTGTTCAAACAGGATGCCTTCAGCTGTGGGGCTCTGGAATGGCCAACTCTGCAGCTGTGCTGAGACTGAGATGGGAGCATGACCCCTGGATCTGGGCCAGGCATTGCTGCCAACTTCTTGGGGCACGTTCTCATCTCTCCTTCCTCACAGTAGTGATGTGAAGGTTGACAGATAGTCCAGTTCTGGAGAGCTTCAAACCCTAAATGGTTGTAGGGATAGGTGGATGAGATGGGGTGATGTTTTGCGAGTACCTTTATTTCCACCAATATTTCCGTCAAACCCAGAGTTCCAAGAGTAAAGCCATACACATGCATGGCATGTACAAACACACATAAACACACACACACACACACACACACACACACACACACACACACACCTGTTCTTGCCATGGTGACAACAGCCTAGGTTGTACCAGAGCCTGTGCTTAGCCCCTTGTATTAATCCACCACGCGACCAGCACGCTGGTTTCATACAAGAAGTTCGTAGCATAGAAGTTAACTAGTGAGATCAAAATAAATACACAAGACTCTATTACCTTTTTCTTTGACCAGGTCCAAGACCCCCCTCCCTCTAGCTCTCACCTTGAACCACCCGGTGGGGCATCAAGGCTTACTCAGGACTAGTAGGAGAGAGAGAGAGAGAGAGAGAGCATGCCAGATAGTGGCCTTTTATTGGGGAACAAGAAATTCAGGGGAAAATTCCATCCATTGAAGGTCAAGGGGGGCAGCATTCCAAGGTCAGGGTCAGTGATTGGTCTCAGGATCAATGGTCAGTCACACCCCCAAACGGACAGGCTCTCACACCAGGAGAGGGTGGGGATTAGCTCCGACACAGTTTGGCCAAAATGCCTCATACCCAATCAGGGAGGTGCCCAATCACGTGCGAGAATGGCTCCGCACATATTCCCCCTTTTTTTCCTCTTAAAAATCAGGGGGTGGTTCACTCTTTTGAGTTTCTGCATTCTTTTGTGGTGTAAATATAGGATGGCGAGTCTTTGGAACACTGAAGACTTGCCATCCTATAGTTACAACACAAAAGAGAATTAACAGCAAGGAGAACAATCCAATAATGTACCAGGCCGAGTGTTTAAGAATATTTCCAGGGTTAAACCCATTTAACTCCTTCAATACTTGGTTAGCCAAAGAAGAAGGATCCGAAAAATCAGCTCTATTATTTTGAATGTCTTGGATATGGTGATGAAATTCCAAAAGATCCAAGCTATTATTATTATTTTGCCAAATACCTAACAAATGGTTTTTAACCTTCTCCCAATCCCAGAGAGAAGCATTGTGCTTGGCAGCTGTAACACACACATATTTATAATTTGCATGGCATTTAAGCCTTTCTTTAAATTTTATAGCTGAAAGTTCATTACTTATGTCTATAACAGTCGCCTCTAAGACGTTTAATTTAGTCTCAATCCTTTCATCAATATTTACTTGATTACGCAGAGCCTTGGAAGTATTTTGAGCTAAATTATTAAGAAATTTTGCATGCTGAATGTTTTGAGACAATGTCAGAGATGCATAAACAGTGATTCAATGAAAGAAACTAACACCAAAACACCAACAATTATAATTCCAATAGCACGTTTAGGTCTTGCTAGCTGGGCATAAATTTGCTGCAAGATTTGTAAACCAGTATCAGCATACCATGGCTCTGAAATATTAGCAGGTCATAAAACAAAAGAGGGCTGGTGAATTATCAGCACTCCTTTTCCTCCATTATACCTAATAATACAATTGGTTAGGTTACATTTGTTACATGTGACAACATATCTGTCATCTATCCATTTAACTTTTACATTTCCAGTAATTAAAACATAAGGAGATTGGACAGGCTCATAAGCCATAGCAAGATCCCTCCTTACAGTTCTTGCCAACAAATTTTGGTTAAGGCTTGTCTGTAAAATGTAAGAATTCTGAGGCAGCAATTAACGCCAAACATCTTTTTGAATACCACCCTCACTATAAGTCAAAATATTACTAACAAATCCTGCAGTTGTCATAGCAGAATTTTTTCATAATTGTCTCTTATCAATTTTTGGAGACCAAAAATATACCCACTATCTTTAGACACCTTGTGTTGTATAGGAAAAGTATTTACACAATCCATCCATCTAGGAAAGGTGCCAATCTCAATTGTAGAACTATTTGGATAGTTGGGTGTCCATGGAGATTTTGCAGAAATGACTGGCTTGTTATGGGAAAGTCCCATCTTAATTACTGATCTAGTATAAGGTTTTAAGTCTGCATAAATAGAATAATTAGTCAGTCTAGGTCTACCAGTCACTGTCTTTTCCTCAAATGATACTTTCAGACAGCCAGCATGTTTATCATGGGACCAACACAAAGGTAATTGGGCACCTTAGCCAGAATAATTAAATCTAGTCACATTATTGGGAGTAATATGAGTATCTGTAAATCCTCCCATCATGAACGAGTCATTAGTAAACACTGGAATAGATTCTCCAGTCCACACAGCTGGGTGTACCAGGGGTGGATCTGGGAAATATGTCCAGTAAGTGTCTATCTGATTCCCCTTTACCTGACAGCCCAGCAGGGCAATTACTGTCACTACCATCAAGACTGGGGTCCTGTTCTTTCCTAGGAGTCAAATTATTCGGGAAGCCTGTGTTGTTAGCTTCTTCACGTCTTCCCATGAAATCATCTTTTTGGCTGGGTCAATCTGGTTTCTCTTTGTCTTTTTCCGATATCTCTTCCTTTTGGATGGGGGCTTCTCCGGATCGATCTTCAGTCGGTTGAATCTCGGTTCTATCTCTTCCATGTCTGATTGCGCGTTCAGGCACCCAGATAGGATGAAAGGCACCTTCTGGAAAAATATAAGTATGACCTCTGCCACACATAATCACTGGGTCTGGGCCTTTCCATTGACCAGTCTGTAAATCTTTCCACAAAACTCTGCCTAAAGGGCCTGTTACTGTGGGAGACATTTGCCTCTCAGCTGCAGTGTGACCTTCTACGTCACAGTTTAAAAAATTTAAAACAAACAAGGCATGATTGAGGCTATTTTGGGGAGTCATAAACATATTCCCCCTTTTAATTTTTGTAATTGAAGCTTAATAGATAAATGAACTCGTTCCACAATGGCTTGACCTTGGGGGTTATAAGGAATTCCTGTTTTATGATTAATTTGAAACTCTTGGCAAAATTGTTGAAAAGAAGAGCTTACATAAGCTGGTGCATTATCTGTTTTAATCTGCATAGGGCACCCTAACACAGACAAGGCTGCTAGGCAATGAGAAATTACATATTGAGTATTTTCCTTAGTACATGCTGTGGCAAAAATAAATCTGGAATATGTGTCAACTATGACATATACATAACATTGCTTACCAAATTGAGGAATATGAGTTACATCCATTGCCATATTTGATTTGGTTTTAATCCATGGGTATTTACCCCTGATGGTGGAGATGGAGTGTGAATAACATACTTAGGCATTGGCTTACAATTTGACGAGCTTGTTCTCTGGTAATATTAAATTTTTACGTAAGCTAGAAGCATTTTGATGATGCAAGGAATGGGAAGCTTGTGTACAGTCATATGAAGACATCTGTTGACAAAACGCTACTAATTTATCAATTTTGTCATTACCTGAAACTAAAGGTCCTGGAAGATTAGTGTGAGCCCGTATGTGTCCTATGAAACATGGGTATTTTTGCATTAGCACTGCCTTTTTAAAAATTATGAAATAATTCAAATAACTTTTGTGATGAAGTATACCCAATAACTGAAGTTTCAATATTTTTGGTAACTCCAACTGCATATAAGCTGTCAGAATAAATATTAATAGGCTCATTTGAAAAGTAATTTAAGGTACAAATCAGAGCTTGAAGCTCTGCTCTTTGGGCAGAAGTATATGAAGTTTGCATTACCTCTGTGTGAACATGACTATAAAAACCTGCTTTACCTGAGCTTGAACCATCAGTGAACACTGATAAGGCTTCATCTATAGGGTGTGCACGCACAATCTTTGGAAAAATAAGTGATGTTAATGATGCAAATTGGATAATCTTATCATGAGGGTAATGGCTATCTATCTGGCCAGGAAAATCAGCAAAAGCTATCTGCCATAAGGTAGAAGTTTGAAAAAGCCAATTAGTCTGTTGAACAGAAAATGGAATAATTATGATACCAGGCTCAGATCCAATTGATTGTAAAATCTTAGTTCTACCTTTAATTACTAATTGAGCAATAGAGTCATGAAAAGGAATCAATTTTTTTTTGCGGGGAGTGGGCTAAATAAATCCACTTAATAACTCCTAATCTTTGCCATATGGCTCCTGTTGGGGTATGTTCAGTTGGAAATATTAATAAATACACTATTTCCTTAGGATCAACTCTAGTAAGTTGTGCATTTTTAATTGAATTTTCAACCCTTTTTAAGGCTGTTCTAGCCTCTAAGATCAGCTGATGTGGAGAGGTTGGAGAAGGATTTCCTTGTGATGTCTGAAATAAAGGACTCAACTCAGAAGTAGTTAGTTTTAAGAATGGCCTCAGCCAATCAATATCTCCTAATAGCTTTTGAAAATCATTAAGGGTTTGTACGGAAACTGTCTGTTCTGCCCCAGTATATAAAGATTGCGGCCCCCATGATTGGTGCGATGACGTCAATTTGCGCGACCATCATCTACTTCCTCATTCTCGGCCCAGGGGAGGGCCAACCGGAAGTTTGTGTTCTGGCCAGGCAGAAATGATGATAAGAAGGCAGGATCATCTGCGCCATCTTGATCTGCCACGTGGGGTTGAGTCCTGCAATATCTATTATCAACAGTAGATGGAGCCCTGAACTTAAAATTATGCGTGCGACATTCTCGCTCAAAATGATTATTTTTCCCGCAGAGATAGCATCTTCTGTGGGGTTTTCGTACTAATTCCTGTGGTTTTAGGGTTTCTTTCAGGGCTGCGGCTAGCGTTACTATCTGCAAATGGGTGGAATCAATCTCAGAACACAAGCGGATAAACTCAGAAACTGTTCCTTTTTACGATGCAGTCTGAGAACATCCTGACAATATTTATTCGTATTTTCAAATGTCAAATGCTTAACAATAAACTCGCACGCTCCTGGGTTTCTGATAGACCTATTTGCTGTCTGATACAATCGGGCTACAAAATCCGAATGCAGCTCACTGGCACCTTATTTGACTCTGGTAAGAACTAAATTGGACTGGTCCTTGGAAACTATTTGTTTCCAGGCACGTTTAGCACAGTCGGTTGTCTGATCATACACTGCAAATTCATATTTTAACTGTCTTTCCAAATCAGCAAATTTACCCATTCCTAAAAACATTTCCACTGGGGTCTGTAAATTTTGTTTTCTATTCCTTTTTGCTTGTTCAGTTCAAAAATCAGCCCAATAAGATTGCCAAAGTAAGAAATCCCCTCCACTCAAACAAGATCTGGCTAACAAAATCCAATCACTTGGTGGAAGTGGTTGTGAGGATATGGTATCAATCAAGTTTTGTACAAAAGCTGAATTCGGACCATATATCTCACAAGCACTTTTCAATTCCTTAGTAGTCTTAAATGGAATTACAGCATGAACTCGAACTCTTTGGTCTTGGTCATTAACCTGTTCAAAAACTGGGAAAAGTTGAAAACCGCTAATGTCTTCCCTCACCTCCTGTGCCTTCTAAATACCTCGCTGGAACGGGGTAAGAAAAGTCATTGTTAATTCAGAGTACCTGTTAAATTTTGTCCTTTTAGCAGATAATGGCTGAATTCTAATAGCCTGGACAGGCGGTGTTAAACGCAGTCTGTTAAAATTTCTCCGTAAGTCCTGAATTTTAATGTCTGATTCCTCTCCCTCAGACTGTGACTCATGGGAAGAATCTCCACTGTCGCCATTTTGAAATTGGGCTTCTAAGCTACGTGGTAGAGAAGGGCTCTGTGCCTCTCTAAGAATTTCTTCTGGATTTTCCTCTCTGGGAGGATCGTTTATCTCTTCCGGAGGACTCTCTATGACTGTGGAGGTTTCCTCTCTATGACCTTCCTCTCTATGATCTTCCTGCAGGCTACCCTGATCTGTTCCTGCAGGTTTAAAGTCACATTCCTAACTTTCGGTTTAGCCCCAAGAGCTTTCCTTTTTAAATGGCTCAAGGGAAAAGAAATTAACTTAGCCTCAGGCGGACTTTCCACTTGAATAGACCTAATAGCTCTCTGAATGCCTTTCAGTAGATCTTCAGGGGGCCATGAACTCTGGCCCATGTATTCAAAAAGACAAATTTCCAGAGCTGTCCATGTTTTCTGTATATTTTCTAAGCCTCCAGGTAATTCATTAGAAAGGCAAACTTTTTGTAATTTCCTCCCTAGTTTCTCCCAAGTAAGTAAATTTGGGGATTCCTGATCACAAAACCAAGGGCAAAATTCACCTACAACCTTTAAGAATTGTAATAACTGAATTTTTAAATCTGTTTTCCTTTCTGATTAATTATGGTGTCTAGAATAGTCAGATACATCTCCTTATCCGTAGAAGTTGAATTTCCCATTTTAATTAATTTAACGTCTCGTTCCTTCAGTACCTCCAGGTACTTTTGTGACCCCAATTTGTCACCAATTCCTTTATCTTTATAGTGCGCTCCCACTCAATCTAGTTAAACTAAAATGCCCCACGTTGGGCGCCAAATCTACTGCGCGACCAGCATGCTGGTTTCATACAAGAGGTTCATAGCATAGAAGTTAACTAGTGAGATCAAAATAATCCACACAAGACAAGGTCAGGGTCAGTGATTGGTCTCAGGGTCAATGGTCAGTCACATCCCCACACGGACAGGATTTTGCACCTGGAGTGGGTGGGGATTAGCTCTGACACAGTTTGGCCAGAATGCCTCACACTCAATCAGGGACGTGCCCAATCATGTGCGAGAATGGCTCCCCACATATTAAATTCCCAGGGCTACCAAGGAACAATAACACAGAATGGGTGGCTTCAAACACAGAAATGTATTGTCTCACAATTCTGAAAGCTAGGAGGTCAAGATCAGGATATTGGCAGGGTCATGCCATTTGCAACACAAAAGGGAAATTTTCTGCGCCTCTTCCTAGCTTCTAGGCTTGCTGGAAATCTGGTGTTCCTGGGCTTCTAGCTGCATGACTGCCATCCCTTCCATCGTTGTCACATAGCATTCTCCCTCTGGCCACCTTGGTATAAGGACACCAGTCACATGGATTAGGAATCCATCCTACTCCAGAGTAACTTAATCTTCACCACATCTATGCTTAAATAATGTCACATAGCAGGGGTCCTGAGGATTAGGACTTGAACCTTTTGGGAGCACACATTTCACCCCCATAATGTCCCTATGCATGGCATATTCAATGCTATAAAGCAGCCTGTCAGGCAATTCGATGATGTCATGTTAAGGATGAGTTCACAGGTTCATAGGAAGTTTAGGAACCTGCTTAAAGTCACACAGATAGGACATAATGAAGGACAGAAAGTGGATACAGGACAGGGAAATTCTGATGTGCCTCTCTTCAGCATTCAGAGAAGAGTTAGAGACAACTCCAGACCCAGAGGAACCCTGGGGGAGGAATCAGCTTTAAGGAGAACGTTTCCCAAGGAAAAGAGGTCAGAGGCTGGGATATAGCTTCCCATCATCCCTCACTGAAACCCATGATGTTCCACTTTGGGCTGCCTGTGGACATGCTTAGTATTTCCAAGAAAAAAATGCTGGAATAACTGAACATCCACCTTGAAAAAATGAATATAGACCCAGAGCTTATGGCTTTCACAAAAATTGACTCTAAGCATACCCTAGACCTAAATACGAGGTGAAAAACTGTGAAATGTTTAGAAAATCAAGGTGACCTGGATTTGGTGATGAAGTCTTAGAATAGCAAATGCATAATCCATGAAAGAAACAACAAATATGTTCAATTCACTTAAATTTAAAAACTTACAAGCTAAAGACTGAAAGAAAATATTTGCAAAGCATACTTTCAGCACTGTATCTGAATAATACAAGAGCTTCTAAAATTTGATGGTAAGGAATAAAACAACACAATTGCAAATAGAAAAAAAATGGGGAAAAGATGTAAATTGGCATCGCACCAGAGAGAATGCATGCATAGCAAATGAGCAGATGAAAAGAAGCCCAACATCCTGCGTCATGAGGGAACCGCAAACTAAAACCACAATGGGGGCTGGGGCTATAGCTTAGTTGGTAGAGAGCTTGTCTCACATGCACAAGGCCCAGGGTTCAATCCCAGCACCACAGGGGGAAAAAACACAATGAGACACTATGGTAGATAAGATACCACTATAGACCTATTAGAAGGGCTTCATTTGAAACCTTGACAATCTTAAATTCTGGCAAGGAGATGAAGCTCCAAGAACTCTCTTTCATCACCAGTAAGAATGCAAAAATGAAACAGTCACTTTGGAAGATGTATTGGCATTTTCTTAAAAGTCAAGCATATGCCAACCATGTGATCTGGCAACATGCTCTTTATAAAATTCATTTGTAACTTTTATACAAAACGTGAATATTACAAATATTAATGGTTTACCATGTAATGTCTGGGTACATTGTGCAATGTATAAATCAGGTTAAACATTTATTTCCTCAAACATCATTTCATCAAGGTAAAAATTTTCAGAATCCTTTCTTCTAGCATTTTGAAAAGGACTGTATATATTATTGTTATCTAGTCACCCTACTGTACAATAGCACAGCAAAACTTCTTGCTCTTATCTAGCTATAACTCAGTAACCACTGATCAAACTTTCTCCAGTTCTCACCCCAAGTTGCCCCAGCCTCAGGGAACCACCATTGTATTCTGAAGTTTGATGAGATAAGCTTTTGTAGATTCCACACATGGGTAGGATCATATAATTCTCATCTTTCTGTGTCTGGATTATTTCACTCAACAATCTCCAGTTCACCACATGTTGTCACAAATGACAGGATATCATAGATTTTTGTAGCTGACAGTTCTCCGTTATGTATATGTACCATATTTTCTTTACCTATCCATTGGTTGGTGGACATTAGGTGTTCCCCACTTTTGAATATTGTGAATAGGGCTGAATAAACACAGGAATGCAGATGTCTCTTCAACATACTGGTTTCATTTCTTTGGATAGTTACCCAGTAGTGGGATTCCTGGATCATATAATGGCTATAGTTTCATTTTTTAAGGAAACTACATACTGTTTTCCCCAATGGCTGTGCTAATTTACATTTCCACCAGTGGTGTGCAGGGGTGCACTTTTCTCCACATCCTTGCTGGGATTTGTTGTGTTGTCTTTTTGATAATAGCCAATCTTACTAGGGTGAAATGACATCTCACTGTAGTTCTGATTTACATTTGCCTGCTGATTAGTAATGTCAACCATTTTTTTCATCTCCTTGTTTGTTATTTGTGTGTGTGTGTATAAAATATTATACAAAATATATATAATTTTAAAAATCTGTAGTATTAATTAAAGAATTGTCTATTTAGATGTATTATTCAGTTTTTAATTATGTTATTATTTTTTATTGAGTTTTTGGAGTTCCTTATATGTTCTGAATATCAACCCTTTGTTCAATACACAGTTGGCAAATACTTTCTCGCTTTCTGTAGGTTGTTTCTGTATTCTATGATTGTTTTTTTGTTTTTTTTTTGCTTTGCAGAAGCCTTTTAGTTTAATGTAATTCCATTTTTGCTTCTGTTCCTTGTGCTTTAGGGGTCTTTTCCAAGACATACTTGCCCATTCCAATGATGAGCATTTCATCTAATATCCATTCCCCCTAGGTTATCCCCCCAAAATAGGATAGGAAGCAATTCTTGCAAACCTATTCTGTAAGGCCAGCATTACTTGTAAAGCAAACCAGATAAGGACACATCAAAAAAGGAAACTAGAGGCCAATATAAAACAGTATACAAAAATCTTGATGAAAAATAGACACAAAAATCTTCAACAATAAACTAGAAACCAAATGCAACAACACACTAAAAATATTATTCATTACGGTCAAGTGGAATTCACAAAGGTTCACTGTGGTCGATTGAAATTATGTTATGGAACCATCTCAGGTATTTGTCAACAGATGAATGGATAAAGATGTGGTGTGTATACACAATGGAGTCTTCTTCTGTCATGAAGAAGAATGAAATTATGTTATTTGCTGGTAAATGGATGAAATGGAGAACATCATGCTAAAATGAAATAAGCCAGAAACAGAAAACTAAGGGTCAAATGTTGTCTAGCATATGCAGAAGTTAGAGCCAATTAAGGAAAAAGGGGGAATCCCAGGAAAATAGAAGGAAGTTTAGTGGAATAGAGTAGAGAGAATTGAGGAGAAGGATTCTGTAGTTTCTGCTCAATTTTTATGTGAAAGTAAAACTACCTTAAAAATAGTCTATTCTGAAATATGATATGTCAAGATCTTTGTAATGTTGTGAACAACCAATAAAAAAATAGTCTATTCATTGAAAATAATAAGCCCAGACAATTCACCATGTAAACAGATGAAATGAGAAAAAGTCATGTGATTGAATAAACATATGCAGGAAAATCATTTGGTGAAATTCAACCCCTATTCATAATAAAAATTCTCTGCAAATTATAAGTAGAAGACAACTTTTTCAGCTTGATAAAGACTATAAAAACCTACAGCGGATGTTATATTTAATTGTAAAAGATTGAGTAACTTCACTGCAAAATTAGGAACAAGCAAGTAGATATGTACTCAACACTTTTGTTTAATGTATTACTGGAAATTCTAGCCAACATATCAAATCAAGAGATAAATAAATAAAAGACAGTCATGTTAGAAGAGGATAAATAAAACTGTCTCTACTTGCAGATGAAACAATAGTCTATGCAAAAAAATCTCCAAGAATCTACCCAAACATACCTTCCTAGAATTAATAAGTGAGATCTGCAAGGTTAACATACATGTGAAAATTATTTTTTATTATTTTTATATACTAGCAATAAACCTGAAGAAATAATGCTTTAAAACATAATACTACTACAGTCACTCAAATATATTTAATTATAAATGTAGCAACATTTTCACACTACTTGTATTCTAAAAACTACAAAATACTGATGAAAAATCAGTTACTATGTAAATAAATGGAGATACATACTATGTTCATGGATTGAAAGACTCAACATAATAAAGTAATCATCTCTCCTCAAATTGATCTATAACTTTAACACAATTAAATGCAAGCAAGAATTTTGGTGGATTTATATAAACTTGTTTGAAAATCTATATAGACTAGACAAAAAAATTTCAAATAAGGATAAAATGGAAGGAAACACTCTTTCTGATTTGTTCCATGGGAATAAGGAAAAATCTGTATTTAGACATTGATTTGTACCTTACAGTTTCATGGGAGAAGAAAAGAACATACAAAAATTAGTACACTAAGTGTCCATCTTTAGAAATTTGAGAAAATCAACACAAAAAACCAATGATAGTGCAAGAATGAAGACAAAAATATAAATACAGACGTCAAAGAAAACAATTTTTTAAGTCACAGTGCTTAGGATGAATTCAATTTCTATGTCAACATGGTAACATTACAAATTCTATCTCTTCTTTTTAGTGTGAAATAATCATAGATTGAATTTCAGCTGTCCCTATGTATACAATTAACATTAGAAAGATTCACAGGAGAAAAGACTATGGTTTCTATCTTTGCAAGGGAATCTCTTCATGAAAGAGAAGACCCAAAGGAGCAGTTAGAGCCAGATGCTAATATACTAAGTTCAAAAAAAGAGTAGTGAATTTTGAATACGTGGCAAGACAAGGGGCTTGAGCATGGGCTAATCATGGATGAGTACTAGAAAGATAAGGGTTATTTTAACAAGCTTTCTTTGTATAGAATTCTGTGTAATTCTCCCTAGATTCTACAGGTAAGAGCCCAGTCTGTCAACACCTTGACTGCAATGTCATTGGATCCTAAGCAGAAAATGCAGTGAATGCATGCTGAACTTTCTGCCTCCAGAACTGTGAGCTAATAAGTTTGTGTTGCTTCACGATGCTATAATTGTGGTAACTTTTTGTACAGCAACAGCTAGTGTTCAGAATTACTGTGTTCAGAGGCCAGTTTTGCCAGTGCTGTTGGCAAAAATTGTATACCATAGTTATTTTGTCTACTTGGTTGTTCAATACTTCTTTATAGTGGATACTTTCACCAGCTCAGGCTCAGGTTGACTCCTTTATGGGAAATGTCATTAAAGTTCCTCTTGTCAGGCTGGGGGTGTAACTCTGTATAGTTTTTACCCAGTAAGTTCAAAGGAATAAGCTGATTCTAAGTACTGGAGAGAGATCGAGAGGGAGAGAGGGAGACATAAAAGGAGATAGGGAAAAGCTGAAGGATACACCGCCACTCTCCTTCAGAGTGCGACATCAAAACAGGTCGGTGTCATTCAGCTCACCCCCCAGACAGCGGGAATTCGCATAAAATCTCTCCTAGGCTTGCCGGGAGAGGGAGTATCAAGCTGAGCCTCCATACAGGCTAGGGGGAAACCAGAGACACCTGACCTCCAACCCCTCCTCCCAGTAGCAGCCAAAAGGAAACCTGGCTAGCCAGCGCTGGGGGAGGGGCAAGCAGAAAAAATCAAAGTGATAGAGTGCCAGGGATCCCAGCAGCCTGCAGCAGGGCCCCGGAGACCCAGGCCAACTGATTCGCGTGGCCTGCCCTGCGGCTACAGAAGGCGTGGCGCCTCAGTGAAGCCATTAATTGGCAAGCAGGGAGGTTAGGGAAGGCCATTAGGTGGAATCCCACCAGCCAAGCCCACACGGACCCTTGGGCCGAGCACGGGTTCTCAGAAGGGGAAGGAAGCGGTACAGTCCCATCCCCCACAGCGGACACTCCGCCGAGGCAGTCAGCGGCCACCATCCGGGAAAGCTGAAGGATACACCGCCACTCTCCTTCAGAGTGCGACATCAAAACAGGTCGGTGTCACTCAGCTCACCCCCCAGACAGCGGGAATTCGCATAAAATCTCTCCTAGGCTTGCCGGGAGAGGGAGTATCAAGCTGAGCCTCCATACAGGCTAGGGGGAAACCAGAGACACCTGACCTCCAACCCCTCCTCCCAGTAGCAGCCAAAAGGAAACCTGGCTAGCCAGCGCTGGGGGAGGGGCAAGCAGAAAAAATCAAAGTGATAGAGTGCCAGGGATCCCAGCAGCCTGCAGCAGGGCCCCGGAGACCCAGGCCAACTGATTCGCGTGGCCTGCCCTGCGGCTACAGAAGGCGTGGCGCCTCAGTGAAGCCATTAATTGGCAAGCAGGGAGGTTAGGGAAGGCCATTAGGTGGAATCCCACCAGCCAAGCCCACACGGACCCTTGGGCCGAGCACGGGTTCTCAGAAGGGGAAGGAAGCGGTACAGTCCCATCCCCCACAGCGGACACTCCGCCGAGGCAGTCAGCGGCCACCATCCGGGAAAGCTGAAGGATACACCGCCACTCTCCTTCAGAGTGTGACATCAAAACAGGTCGGTGTCACTCAGCTCACCCCCCAGACAGCGGGAATTCGCATAAAATCTCTCCTAGGCTTGCCGGGAGAGGGAGTATCAAGCTGAGCCTCCATACAGGCTAGGGGGAAACCAGAGACACCTGACCTCCAACCCCTCCTCCCAGTAGCAGCCAAAAGGAAACCTGGCTAGCCAGCGCTGGGGGAGGGGCAAGCAGAAAAAATCAAAGTGATAGAGTGCCAGGGATCCCAGCAGCCTGCAGCAGGGTCCCGGAGATCCAGGCCAACTGATTCGCGTGGCCTGCCCTGCGGCTACAGAAGGCGTGGCGCCTCAGTGAAGCCATTAATTGGCAAGCAGGGAGGTTAGGGAAGGCCATTAGGTGGAATCCCACCAGCCAAGCCCACACGGACCCTTGGGCCGAGCACGGGTTCTCAGAAGGGGAAGGAAGCGGTACAGTCCCATCCCCCACAGCGGACACTCCGCCGAGGCAGTCAGCGGCCACCATCCGGGAAAGCTGAAGGATACACCGCCACTCTCCTTCAGAGTGGGACATCAAAACAGGTCGGTGTCATTCAGCTCACCCCCCAGACAGCGAGAATTCGCATAAAATCTCTCCTAGGCTTGCCGGGAGAGGGAGTATCAAGCTGAGCCTCCATACAGGCTAGGGGGAAACCAGAGACACCTGACCTCCAACCCCTCCTCCCAGTAGCAGCCAAAAGGAAACCTGGCTAGCCAGCGCTGGGGGAGGGGCAAGCAGAAAAAATCAAAGTGATAGAGTGCCAGGGATCCCAGCAGCCTGCAGCAGGGCCCGGAGATCCAGGCCAACTGATTCGCGTGGCCTGCCCTGCGGCTACAGAAGGCGTGGCGCCTCAGTGAAGCCATTAATTGGCAAGCAGGGAGGTTAGGGAAGGCCATTAGGTGGAATCCCACCAGCCAAGCCCACACGGACCCTTGGGCCGAGCACGGGATCTCAGAAGGGGAAGGAAGCGGTACAGTCCCATCCCCCACAGCGGACACTCCGCCGAGGCAGTCAGCGGCCACCATCCGGGAAAGCTGAAGGATACACCGCCACTCTCCTTCAGAGTGCAACATCAAAACAGCGGACACTCCATCCAGGCAGTCAGCGGCCACCATCCGGGAAAGCTGAAGAATACACCACCACTCTCCAACAGCTTGCAACATCAAAACAGCCAGCAGCAGGACCCCGGAGATCCAGGCCAACTGATTCGCGCGGCCTGCCCCGCAGCTACAGAAGGCGTGGCGCCTCAGAGAAGCCATTAATTAGCAAGCAGGGAGGTTAGGGACTGCCATTAGGTGGAATCCCGCCAGCCAAGCCCACCGCCCACGCCCGGAACAGGCCCAGCGTCCTGCCAGCATTGTAGTCACGACACCCCAATTGGAATAGGGACAGAGCAGAGCCGCCTTCCACTCCCGGAACAGGCCCAGAGAGCCGCCAGCGTGGTAGACACGTCACCCCAATAGGAGTAGGGGCACAGCCGCCGCCCGCACCTGCAAGGGAGACTTTTCAAGTATACAAGAGCAACATAAATAAATAGGGGGTAAATTTCAAAACACAACAGTTGCACCAAGCAGAAAGAAACGCGAGCAGTATGAAAAGACAAGGAAAGAAAGGACCACAAGCAATGCAGGTCAACTCAACTTTAGAAGAGGTAATAGCTGCAACAGATGGAATATCAGATAAAGAGTTCAGGATATATATGCTTCAGATGATCTGGAGTCTCAAGGAAGACATGAGACAGCAAAATCAGACAATGAAAGATCACATTGACAAACAAATCCAGGAAGTAAAAGATCAATTTCACAGGGAGATAGAGGTAATAAAAAACAAACAAATAGAAATTCTAGAAATGCAGGAAACAATAAACCAACTTAAAAACTCAATTGAGAATACTACCAGCAGAGTAGATCACTTAGAAGAGAGAACATCAGACAATGAAGACAAAGTATTTCAGCTGGAAAAGAACATAGACAGCTCAGCAAGTCTGCTAAGAAACCATGAGCAGAACATCCAAGAATTATGGGACAATATCAAAAGACCAAATTTAAGAGTCATTGGGATACAGGAAGGCACAGAGCTCCATTCCAAAGGAATAAACAGTCTATTCAGTGAAATAATACGAGAAAACTTCCCAGAATTGAAGATTGAGACAGAATCCCAAATCCTAGAAGCCTACAGGACGCCGAATGTGCAAAATCATAAGAGATCCACACCTAGACACATTATAATGAAGATGTCCAACATACAGAATAAGGAGAGAATTTTAAAAGCTGCAAGAGAAAGAAAGCAGATTACATTTAGGGGTAAACCAATCAGGATAACAGCTGATCTCTCAACACAGACTCTGAAAGCTAGAAGATCCTGGAATAACATATTTCAAACACTGAAAGACAATGGGCTCCAACCAAGAATCGTGTATCCGGCGAAATTAAGCTTCAGGTTAGAAGATGAAATTAAAACCTTCCACAATAAACAAAAGTTAAAAGAATTCGCAGCTAGAAAACCATCTCTTCAAAAAATCCTTGGCAAAACATTACAGGAAGAGGAAATGGAAAACAACATTGAAAACCAACAATGGGAGGTAGGACAGTAAAGGGGGGAAAGTAGTCAAAGAGGATAACAAATCAGGTTTAGTAACATCAATAAACAAATATGGATAGAAGAACAAACCATATCTCAATAATAACCCTAAATGTTAATGGCTTAAACTCACCAATTAAGAGACACAGGCTAGTAGAATGGATCAAAAAACAAGACCCAACAATATGCTGTCTACAGGAGACGCATTTGATAGGAAAAGATATACATAGACTGAAGGTGAAAGGTTGGGAAAAATCATATCACTCATATGGACCGCGGAAACAAGCAGGAGTGTCCATACTCATATCTAATAAAATAGATTTCAAGCCAAAGCTAATCAAAAGGGATATAGAAGGATACTTCATACTGCTCAAGGGAACCATACACCAACAAGACATAACAATCATAAATATATATGCCCCAAATAATGGTGCAGCTGTATTCATCAAGCAAACTCTTCTCAAGTTCAAGAGTCTAATAGACCAACATACAATAATCATGGGAGACTTCAACACACCTCTCTCACCACTGGACAGATCTTGCAAACAAAAGTTAAATAAGGAAACTATAGAACTCAATAACACAATTAACAACCTAGACTTAATTGACATATATAGACTATACCACCCAACATCAAGTAGCTACACTTTTTTCTCAGCAGCACATGGAACCTTCTCAAAAATAGACCATATACTATGTCACAGGGCAACTCTTAGACAATACAAAGGGGTAGAGATAATACCATGCATCTTATCTGATCATAATGGAATGAAACTGAAAATCAATGATAAAAGAAGAAAGGAAAAAGCAAGCATCACCTGGAGAATGAACAATAGGTTGCTGAGTGATCAATGGGTTTTAGAAGACATCAAGGAGGAAATTAAAAAATTCCTAGAGTTAAATGAAAACACAGACACAACATATCGGAATCTATGGGACACATTGAAAGCAGTTCTAAGAGGAAAATTCATTGCTTGGAGTTCATTCCTCAAAAAAAGAAAAAACCAACAAATAAATGATCTCATACTTCATCTCAAAATCCTAGAAAAAGAAGAGCAAAACAACAGCAAAAAAAGTAGAAGGCAAGAAATAATTAAAATCAGAGCTGAAATTAATGAAATTGAAACAAAAGAAACAATTGAAAAAATTGACAAAACTAAAAGCTGGTTCTTTGAAAAAATAAATAAAATTGACAGACCCTTAGCCATGCTAACGAAGAGAAGAAGAGAGAGAACCCAAATTACTAGCATACGGGATGAAAAAGGCAATATCACAACAGACACTTCAGAAATACAGAAGATAATCAGAAATTACTTTGAATCCTTATACTCCAATAAAATAGAAGATAGTGAAGGCATAGATAAATTCCTTGAGTCTTATGATCTGCCCAGATTGAGCCAGGAGGATATAGACAACCTAAACAGACCAATAACAATAGAGGAAATAGAAGAAACCATCAAAAGACTACCAACTAAGAAAAGCCCAGGACCGGATGGGTATACAGCAGAGTTTTACAAAACCTTTACAGAGGAACTAACACCAATACTTTTCAAGCTATTTCAGGAAATAGAAAAAGAGGGAGAACTTCCAAATTCATTCTACGAGGCCAACATCACCCTGATTCCGAAACCAGACAAAGACACATCAAAGAAGGAAAACTACAGACCAATATCTCTCATGAACCTTGACGCAAAAATCCTCAATAAAATTCTGGCGAATCGGATTCAAATACATATCAAAAAAATTATACATCATGATCAAGTAGGATTCATCCCTGGGATGCAAGGCTGGTTCAATATACGGAAATCAATAAATGTTATTCACCACATCAATAGACTTAAAAATAAGAACCATATGATCATCTCAATAGATGCAGAAAAAGCATTCGACAAAGTACAGCATCCCTTTATGTTCAAAACGCTAGAAAAATTAGGGATAACAGGATCATACCTCAACATTGTAAAAGCAATCTATGATAAGCCACAGGCCAGCATCATTCTGAATGGAGAAAAATTGAAGGCATTCCCTCTAAGATCTGGTACAAGACAGGGATGCCCTCTCTCACCACTTCTGTTCAACATAGTCCTCGAAACACTGGCCAGAGCAATTAGACAGTCAAAAGAAATTAAAGGCATAAAAATAGGAAAAGAAGAACTTAAACTATCACTATTTGCAGATGATATGATTCTATACCTAGCAGACCCAAAAGGGTCTACAAAGAAGCTATTAGAGCTAATAAATGAATTCAGCAAAGTGGCAGGATATAAGATCAACACGCATAAATCAAAGGCATTCCTGTATATCAGTGACAAATCCTCTGAAACGGAAATGAGGACAACTACTCCATTCACAATATCCCCCCAAAAAATAAAATACTTGGGAATCAACCTAACAAAAGAGGTGAAAGATTTATACAATGAAAATTACAGAACCCTAAAGAAAGACATAGAAGAAGACCTTAGAAGATGGAAAAACATACCCTGCTCATGGATAGGCAGAACTAACATCATCAAAATGGCGATATTACCAAAATTTCTCTATAAGTTCAATGCAATGCCAATCAAAATCCCAGCAGCATATCTTGTAGAAATAGATAAAAGAATCATGAAATTCATATGGAATAATAAAAGACCCAGAATAGCAAAAACAATACTAAGCAGGAAGTGTGAATCAGGTGGTATAGCGATACCAGACTTCAAACTATACTACAGAGCAATAGTAACAAAAACAGCATGGTACTGGTACCAAAACAGGCGGGTGGACCAATGGTACAGAATAGAGGACACAGTAACCAATCCACAAAACTACAACTATCTTATTTTTGATAAAGGGGCTAAAAGCATGCAATGGAGGAAGGATAGCATCTTCAACAAATGGTGCTGGGAAAACTGGAAATCCATTTGCACCAAAATGAATCTGAATCCCTATCTCTCGCCGTGCACAAAAGTTAACTCAAAATGGATCAAGGAGCTTGATATTAAATCAGAGACACGGCATCTGATAGAAGAAAAAGTTGGTTATGATCTACACGCTGTGGGATCGGGCTCCAAATTCCTCAATAGGACACCCATAGCGCTAGAGTTAACAACTAGAATCAACAAATGGGACTTACTCAAACTAAAAAGTTTTTTCTCAGCAAAAGAAACAATAAGAGAGATAAATAGGGAGCCTACATCCTGGGAACAAATCTTTACTCCACACACTTCAGATAGAGCCCTAATAACCAGAATATACAAAGAACTCAAAAAATTAGACAATAAGATAACAAATAACCCAATCAATAAATGGGCCAAGGACCTGAACAGACACTTCTCAGAGGAGGACATACAATCAATCAACAAGTACATGAAAAAATGCTCACCATCGCTAGCAGTCAGAGAAATGCAAATCAAAACTACCCTAAGATACCATCTCACTCCAGTAAGACTGGCAGCCATTAGGAAGTCAAACAACAATAAGTGCTGGAGAGGATGCGGGGAAAAGGGTGCTCTTGTTCATTGCTGGTGGGACTGCAAATTGGTGCAGCCAATTTGGAAAGCAGTATGGAGATTTCTCGGAAAGCTGGGAATGGAACCACCATTTGACCCAGCTATTCCCCTTCTCGGTCTATTCCCTAAAGCCCTAACAAGAGCATGCTATAGGGACACTGCTACATCGATGTTCATAGCAGCTCAATTCACGATAGCAAGACTGTGGAACCAGCCTAGATGCCCTTCAATAGATGAATGGATAAAAAAAATGTGGCATTTATACACTATGGAGTATTACTCTGCATTAAAAAATGACAAAATTATAGAATTTGGAGGGAAATGGATGGCATTAGAACAGATTATGCTAAGTGAAGCTAGTCAATCTTTAAAAAACAAATACCAAATGACTCCTTTGATATAAGGGGTGTAAACAAGGACAGGGTAGGGACGAAGAGCTTGAGAAGAATATTTACAGTAAACAGGGATGAGAGGTGGGAGGGAAAGGGAGTGAGAAGGGAAATTGCATGGAAATGGAAGGCGATCCTCAGGGTTATACAAAATGTCATATAAGAGGTAAGGAGGGGTAAGTCAAGAGAATACAAATGGAAGACATGATTTACAGTAGAAGGGGTAGAGAGAGAAAAGGGGAGGGGAGGGGAGGGGAGGGGAGGGGAGGGGAGGGGGGATAGTAGAGAATAGGACAGACAGCAGAATACATCAGACACTAGAAAGGCAATATGTCAATCAATGGAAGGGTAACTGATGTGATACAGCAATTTGTATACGGGGTAAAAGCGGGAGTTCATAATCCACTTGAATCAAACCGTGTAATATGATGTATTAAGAACTATGTAATGTTATGAACGACCAATAAAAAAAAAACATAAAAAAAAAATAAAAGGAGATAGGGAGAGAGGGAGAGGGTAAGGGAGAGGGAGAGGGAGAGAGAATGGGAGAAAGAAGAATAAAGAGGAGAAGTTCTTCTTGCCCAGGAAATCTTACCCAGGGACTGTGACTATGATTCAATGGTTCTGTGGACTCCTTGAATTTATATCCAAAACCCACTGAATACAAATATTCATGCAATAAAGCAGGGCTCTGTCTCAAAAATGAATTCATAATAATCCAAAACAGTTATTTACTTTTCTATTAGGACAGTAAGAGGAAATTATGGAGCAAAAAGAAGAAGAAAAGTCAAGGTGGCAGAGACTAGGAGGTTGTATTTCCCAATATCTGTCATAGATGTTAGGACCAAGAACATCGGCACATGTCTTATGTAAGTAAGAATTGCATCTTGTGTTGAGTGCATGTGACTTGGGGGATTGTTTGTTATAGCAGCTAGCTCAGTAAGATGAGGGTCCAAGCACACCTTCTTGGAATTGTACAAAAATCCCTTCCCCTTTCTTCCTCAATTCACCAGCTATCTGTGATTCTCAGTGGCACTGCCGCATCCCCACACCATTCATTCACCCCTGTCTCTTTGCTCTTCATCTTTTCTTCCACCAATCACCTTCCTCACCTGGCCTTCGTATATGTGCTGCACAACTGCTTCATGGAATTATAAACTGTCTTCTGCTCTCAGTGTTTCTTCCCCAAGTCTAAGCACCCCACAACTCCTCTATTACTATTACTATTATTCTCTACAGTGCCCCCACTCCTTTCTTAGTTTTTTATGTGAAATTGACTGTGGTCATTCATTTGTCAATCATTCTTTCATGTTAAATACATAGACTTTTGAGTATGATGGGTGATTGGTTAATCCAGAAATAGTCTGAAAAAATAAGATACTTTAATTCTCTTACAAATTGTAGACATTCAGCAGTTGTCAGTACAAGATAATTATGGTTCTCCAAAGGTTGGGCTTTTCTACTTTATTGCTCTACTGTGTGTTTTCCACTCTCAGGATCACATCATGGTGCATGATGACTGCTGGAGCACCGGGCATTGATTATATATCCCAGCTGTCAGAAAAGAGGAAAGGACCAGGTGTGGTGGGACAGGCCTCTAATCCCAATGATTCAGGAGTCTGAGGCAGGAGAATTCCAAGTTTAAGGTCAGCCTCAGCAATTTAGTGAGGCCCTAAGCAACTTAGCAAAATCCTGTCTCAAATTAAAAAATAAGAAGGGCTGGGGATGTAGCTCAAGTGTTAAGCATCCCTGGGTTCAATCCCTAGTGCCAAAAAAGAGAAGAGAAAAGGAGAGGAGAGAGAGGAGAGGAGAGTGAGGTAGGAGAGAGGAGAAAGAAGGAAATATAAGAAATAGAAGGAAATGGGGTCATGGAGTTAAGGCATGGTCATTGATAGATACCAAGAGGGTGCCACATGGCCATTCTACTAAGTCCCATTGGCCAGAACTGAGATATGTTGTCACATTCACCTGTAAGTGAGGCTGGGAAGTGTATATTATTTAACTCTAGGTGGCTCTATGCCCAATGACAAACTGGAATTTCTGTTGCTGTGGAAGAAGAGATAAGCAGATTTCAGGGAACAATTGGTGGTCTGTATTAGAGTGCATATAGGCTTATTTTTCTAGGGATAAAATTTCTTATTTTTATCAGATTTCCAAACATGAAGGAACAAAAATTGTCATGCACCACTGAAACAAAGTGCAGAGAAACTGAGCTAAAACTAGACAGACAAATACAAAGAAGTGTCTATGATAGGAAGCCATGCTGAGCTTGATGGAGGGGTCTTGGAACTTCTTAAAGTTTTATTAAAAACTCAATGCAGACCCACATTTTTCTGTGAAGGAGGATGAAACGTTTTCATCAGGTTTTCATGAGGGTCCACAAGCCCTCAAAAAATGGAAAAGAAGGGCAGACCACACTCTGGCTTCCACTGTACACGTGGGAAACCAAGGCCCTGAGGGAAAGGTTCCTGCTTGTTGTCACTGGATGTCCCTGGGTAGGTGGAGCCAGCATTAAAGTTGTGTGTGTGTGTGTGTGTGTGTGTGTGTGTGTGTCTTTCACCTCCTGACACTGGAAATGGCCCCACCCACTGCCTCATGGGTGCTTTTCCTGTTCAGATGATTCAGTCCTTGCAACAACCTGAGGCAGGTCTCATAACACTTGTTTTATCGCTGCAGTAATTTGGCTGAGACAAGTGAGATGACTTTCCCTGGGTCACAATAAGTTGCCATGTTACTTTAAAAAATGTAACCACGTTTATTTTATTGGTAGGAAACTAAGAAATTTCATGAACTAAGAAATTGATTGTAGAATCCATAACATGATCAAAGGTTTTAAATAGAGTTCATGTCTTAACTCTCATTTCCCACCTTTAATCAATATAAAAATGACCTGTTTTAATGAGGTGGAAAAAAGGATCTAATATTTAACATACTGAAAATAATCCTCCTTAATTTAATACTCCTTCTCTCTAACCTCTTTGCTTTCAGTAAGTAGGATTTCAGAGCATGAAAGTAGATGGGTTTTATATGGCTTTATAGTTCCTGAAAATATTAATTAAAATAAAATCCCAACCTAGAAAACATAGTAACTGATGCCACTTTATCAATTTTATACTTGTGGTACAGTGTATGGTTTCAGGAGTAAAAGAAGCAAGAGGAGTTCCACATGACACTTGAAACCCTGCATTATAACTTTTATAGGAACAAACTTCTGTGAGTTTTAAGTTTAGTTGACCCTGTTTATTCTTGACCTCAAGGGCAAACAGGCCTGCTTACAAACAAGCAGCACCTACAGATGGTTCATAGGTTAAACATGTTCACACTCTGAACAGTAACGTGGATATTATGAAGATGGTGATTGTATGTCACTAGTCAATGAAATCTCTTCCTTCCTTCATGGTTTCTTTAGTCAATTTTTTTTCAGAAGACAACAGCTTTTCAAAAAAGTCTGAATCTTCTAAGGACAGCTCATCTGGTAAAAGCTAGAGCATCCCACTAGCCTTGGGATGTGATCCACAGCCATCTGCCAGATCCTTGTGATCCACAGATTTGTTCAGAGGACAGAGAGAGAGAGAGAGAGAGAGAGAGAGAGAGAGAGAGAGAGAGAGAGAGAGAGAAAGAAGAAGAAGAAGAAGGAGAAGGAGAAGGAGAAGGAGAAGGAGAAGAAGAAGAAGAAGAAGAAGAAGAAGAAGAAGAGGAGGAGGAGGAGGAGGAGGAGGAGGGGGGGGCGAGGGGGGAGGAGGGAGGGGGAGGGAGGGAGGAGAGAGAGAGAGAGAGAGAGAGAGAGAGAGAGAGAGAGAGAGAGAGAGAGAGAGAGATGAAGTTCTCATCTTGGGACTGTGGGGGTGCCAAGCAAATTTTTTCAGATAGGAAATTTATAGTTGCCTCTGCTGGAGATGACCATGGCTGTCCAACAGTGGCCAAGTTTGTGAACAGGGTGCAGTTTACATAGACACCTGAAGAAGATCATGTCAAAGGCTGACTTTCCCCTCTCAGGAACAGAGTGAGCCAGCGGTCCCCATTGTCCTGGAGTGCATACAGGAGCAAGATGTGGTGCAGGTTACAGAGGCCAAGTGGCCAAGCTTGGCAGTGATCTTGAGGCTTGGCCAAGCACCAGAATGGGGTTTCTAGGGGCTGGTGGGGGACCCCTGGGCTATAGCCCCTCCTGCTGGGAGATTCATCACTTTGTCACTGAGGCATGCAGATGCCTCACACACTGCTTGGTCTTTGGGAACTGTGTTTAGCATTTGTGATCTTCACTGGATCCAACCTGTGAAGGCAGGGAAGAGGCACAGGAATTGGGAAGCAGGGCCCTTAGGAAAGTGATTGACTGTGGAACAAAGAAACTTCAAGGTCGAACAGCAAGGAACTGGGTATCCTGGGATTTGAAGTTGGAAATGTCTAAGTGTTTACACACACACACACACACACACACACACACACACACACACACACATTCACACATTCCAGCAAAGATAAATCCAAAAACCAGCCTTTGATTGTTATTATTTAGTATCATCTTGAGTAGCAAAGACATGTTGACTAATACCCTTTTAATAGACTTACTTTTCTTACTATTTGAAATTTTCATTTTTATTTATTAAAAAACATTTAGTTTCACCCTAACCAAAAGATGAACAGAGGAGTCAGCCCTGTTGTTGATCAAGACTTTCTGAATCAGCTTGAGAGATAGTTAAATTGAGGCCCAGGGTTGGATGGCTTACTTAGTGAAGAAAAGATGGAGTTTGAGCTTCAACACAAACTCTCTGAACCCTAGACTCTGTAACCTAAGCAGATACCCAGGAGCCTTCCACAACCCACAGGAAATGCTACAGGGGTTGAGCTGAGGGAAAAACGGAGGGACTGGAAATATGAAGAAAGGGGAATGGCCCCTGTAGATTTCCCTGGGTGAATTTGATTCACTTTTATCCAGGTGGGAGATTATAGGTTATATAACCCCTCCCCTCAATAATGCAGTCTCTTTCCTGATGGTATCCATTCCCAGAAAACTTGAATCTCAGGGTGATCAGATTTCAGAAAAAGCTGATCTCTCAGAACCTATTTATGCAGGACCTGGGGCCCAGGACACTATCTAACCTGGCGCCATGGAGCTGGGAGGGGCCTTCACCATTTTTCTGGCACTCTGCTTGTCTGGCCTGCTCGTCCTCATTGCTTGGAAACGAATCAACAAGAGGGGAAAGCTCCCGCCATGTCCCACACAGATTTCTTTCTTGGGGAACCTGCTCCAAATCAGCCCTAATGCCCCTTTTCAGTGTCTCATGAACGTAAGTTTGTTCATTTCCTCTCCTGGGGCTAGAAGTAATGAATCATATAGCCAGATACATGTAGACCTTATGACTTCTGAAACAGACTCTGAGAGACTGAGAACCTGAGAATTCTGAAATTCCAGGTGCATTGGAATAAAAGTCTCATGATCTCAGGACTTTGGAATCACAGTCTCAGGATTTTGGGATCTTATATCCTTGAACATGAGGACTCTCGTACTTAGATTTTCACTACTACTTTGAGACTCTGTACCATGAAATCTCAGGCTTCTAGGAATTCAGCATTTCAGAGAGAGAGAAGTGTACATCTCAGAGTTCATGTAATACAGCTCCATCATTTTACAGATGAGGAAACTGGCATGTAAGAGTTGAGGATGGTTTGTGCTCACGAACCCAGGAGTGAAGATTTCCATGCCTTGTTCCCAAGAGTCTTTCCAAGATTACCTTGATCTGTTGTACCCATATTTATATCCTCTGAATTCTCCCTCCCCTAAATCCTTGACTGAACGTGCTCTAATTGACCCCTCCTCTGGTGTCTTGCTTCACTCCCAGCTCCGGAAGAAGTATGGCCCCATGTTCACTGTGTACCTGGGCCCGCGGCCAGTAGTTATTTTGTGTGGACATGAACTGGTGAAGGAGGCTCCGGTAGACCGAGCAGATGAGTTCAGTGGCCGTGGAGAAATGCCTACATTAGACCAAAACTTCCAAGGTCATGGTAGGTAACTACAATCACCAGAAATTATTGCAACATACTAAGTGTGTTCCAGGTTCTTTGATAAGTGCTCTACAGGAATTATTGCATTAACTCCTTTGAGAAAGCCATTAATATTGAACTAATTTTATAAAAAAAAAACACTGGTGAGGAGGATGAGGTAATGTCCCACAGAAGTGGTGGAATCGCTTTGCTTTGAATTGAAGACATCTGATTCTAACGTGATTACTTACTATGTTATTTCAGTTCTTACATTCAATGAATTAGTGTGTGACAATCTTTGTGCACCAGTGTATGAAGATAAGAAATAGCCAACCCTATTTCTTATCTTCATACACATACCTAGCACATAGGTCTCTGACTCTTCCACTTAGGAGGATTATTTTCTAGTGTTACCCACGTACCTACTGCTAACTCCCTATATACTTTAATCCAAAGCAGTTTCATTCTTTCCATCTTTTCATCTCTCTCTCTCTCTGCTTTTTTCTTCCTCCTATCCATTACTCAATAAATCCATGAAAGCATATTCATTATTCTTTATATGCAAACATCTTTCCATTATATTATGTATATATCAATTAATCACCCATCCATCCATTTCTTAATCCTTCCATCATTTGTTTATCTCTTAATCTTCCCATCTACCTTCAAACCATCATCCATTCATCTCAAACCATCCACACATTAACATTTCACTTAGCTACTCAATCTTTCAATCTTCTATCCATCGGTCATCCTAGTCATAAACTCTTCCTTTCATTGATAAATCTACCCGGAAATGTCATTAAACAATTTACCAATCCACACAGCTGGTGATTTCTAAATAAATCTTACTACATGGTAACTCCTTCAGTGAAGGTGTATTGATGTACATGTACAAGCTTCTGTATATACTTATGTGTTGATCTAGAGAATCCATGTAGTGCACAGAAAATAGAACTGTGTTCTAATTTCAGGGTTCTGTATGTGGCATTAAACCCTACCTCTTCCACCTTCCCCCGTACTCACTAAGTAATTTACCCAGTTCTAGCTCTTTCCTATAGGAAACTCTCTTTAATCTCCCCACCATTATTCCTAGCCTGACTCCCTTTTCCTCTGCCCCAGTCTGGACTGCTTTTGAGGGTACTGAAGGAAGGGAATCTTAGTCTCCCCATTGAGCCTGCAAGGTCAAGAGGAACTTCTTCAAGAATAAAAAACTTTTATAGTCCACCCCATCCTTGCCTAGCACACAGCTGAGCACAGAGAGGGGAAGGGAGGCAGGAGCCTGACACTCAGATCCTGGCAGGTATAGCTATGGCCAATGGAGAACGATGGAAGATTCTCCGACGTTTTTCTCTGACCATCCTGCGGGACTTTGGGATGGGAAAGTGGAGCATTGAGGAGCGGATCCAGGAGGAGGCTGGCTACCTGCTGGAGGAATTCCAGAAGACCAAGGGTATGGGGGGTCACAGGGGAGGGCTACTAGGTGACTGGGTATTTATGGGGAGTATAGTCGTGGAAGGTGGACCTTGGTGGAAAAAAACACTCAAATGAAGAGCATGGAGAATATTACAGATTTGCCAAGCTATCAGCCATGTTCCATGGTAAAAATCAACATGGATGACCCCCCAGAGACCATTTGTCTAGAACCTTTTACCTCTGGATCTCACTGTGACTGTGTGCCCATAATATAATATGTAGACTAGGATGATATATGAGTTTGTGTATTTTTTTGGAGGCAGGATCAAATTTCATTATGTTTATAGATTTTTATTGTGGTGAATAACATCAAACTTACCATCTTTACCATTTTTAGTTGTACAATTCTGTAGGGTTAGGTGTATTCATATTGTTGGAAAACAGTCTTTAAATTTTTTTTTTCATCTTGCAAATCAGAAACACTTTACCTATTTTATTATTCTTTTAAAAGGATTCCAGTTCCCAACCAAAAATAGGGTCTGGAACCAATGAAGTTTAGAGAGAAAAGATCCAGGGGCTGAAAAATATGTAAAGAAAAATAGATAAGAGCTAGAAACAGAGATAGATTTCTTTAAATCAGAGATTTTCCATCTGGATTCCATGGATAGTTTATAGGGTCTTTACCAAGGCTTTGAAAGGCCATGTACCCTCACAAGTTATTTGTCAAAATGTGCACTTGTAAATATGTACATTGTTCTGAAGCAACTGTTCCCAAATCTTCTCCCTTGACCTGCATTCCATTTTACAGATGGTGCAGCTGAGGTCTTGGGAAGGATTTCCTCCATAGCCTAAGTGGAATCCATGGTAGAGCTAGACAGAGTCCAGGCTGCTGCTGCCTCCTCCTCCTCCTCCTCCTCCTCTTCCTCCTCCTCCTCCTCCCCCTCCTCCTCCTCCTCCTCCTTCTTCTTCTTTTCTCCTTCTTCTTCTCCTTCTCCTTCTTATTCTTTTCAGTTCTGAGAATCAAACCCAGGGACTCATGCCTGCTAGGGAAGCGCTCTACTACTAAGCTGCACCGCCAGTCCTTCTTTTTAAAATATGGCCTTTACCATTGCTTTCCTCCCAAATCTGTGACTCATTTTCCCTTTTTTAGTCATAGATGGACACAGTACCATTTTAAAATTTTTTTTAGTTGTCAATGAACCTTTATTTTATTTATTTGTATGTGTTGCTGAGAATCAAACCCAGGGCCTTACACGATAGGCAAGCACTCTACCACTTAGGTATGACCCCAGCCCCAGATACAATACATTATTGAAATTTATTTTTATATGGTTCTAAGGATCAAACCCAATGCCTCACATGTGCTAGGCAAGCATTCTACCACTAAGTACAACCCTAGCCCCAAATTTGTGACTCTTATCCACAACTGCATGTAAGCAACAATAACAAAAAATAATTAAGCCTTACCAGCATTTATTGAGTGTTAAATCCATGTCGGGCCATGTGCTAAGCATTTTGCATGGATCATAACATGGAATCTGCATGAACAAATGAAGTGGTCTTTAAGCCAGTTTGCAGATTGAGAAATCTAGAGTCAAACTTCCAAATGAACTAATTCACATATACTATTAAGCAGTAGATACAGGACCCAAATCTACCAATGGATGATTCCATATCCCTGATTACTAATTTTCACCTCCAACATAGACAATTTCCATCACCAGGTGCCCCCATCGATCCCACCTTCTTCCTAAGCCATACTGTTTCCAGTGTCATCAGTTCGGTTGTCTTTGGAAGCCGCTTTGACTATGAGGACAAGGAATTCCTAAACCTGCTGCAGATGATCAATGAGAGCTTCATAGAGATGAGCACCCCCTGGGCACAGGTACCACTGGTTACTTCTCTGCCCACCTCTAGTCTGAGTTCAATAGGCACTTGCCTGTACCTCACTTAATCTTCTCCGCAGCCCTGGAAGACAACTATCAATATGCCCAAATCTCTAGGAAGCCAAAAGCCACACCTGGTTCCCAGACCCAGCACTGCATTTTGAGCCCAGCTCCCTGATTGTAGACACAACCCGCCTGGTGACCAGTACCCACTCCTAAATAATCCTCTTTGCCTGTTCCCCGAAGCTCTATGAGATGTATTCAGGAATCATGCAATATTTGCCAGGAAGACACAAACACCTCTACTATATGATAGAGGATCTTAAGGACTTTGTTGCATCCAGAGTCAATAAGATCAACGAGGCATCCCTTGACCCCCACCATCCCCGAGACTTCATCGACTGATTCCTCATCAAGATGCACCAGGTGCTTGCTTCCCTCCCCCAATACCCTTCTCTCATCTCCTCTGGGTATCTGCACCTTTAAGCCCTTCTGCAGAGGTTGGGGCAAAAAGAGCAAGTACTACTTCCCATGCTTCACTCTATCCATAGATGGGATACAGAAACTATG
The DNA here is from genome assembly GCF_045843805.1 of Urocitellus parryii. Lineage (NCBI taxonomy): Eukaryota > Metazoa > Chordata > Mammalia > Rodentia > Sciuridae > Urocitellus > Urocitellus parryii. Next base: position 12,609,604 of record NC_135545.1, on the reverse strand, counting down.
AAAGTAGAAACTCTTACAACCTTTAAACAATTTTTTAAGTTGATGAAATAAAATTTATTTTTATTGACATGCATTAAATGCATATTTTAGTGGGTGATCACTGGTGTGATATTTCCATACATCATAAGGCAGGCACTGATCAAATTCAAACTTCCTTTTCCACCCACTTGTTTCCAATCACTAGCAATGACAATTCTTCTTTCTGGTTGAGTTTTTAGCTTCTACATGTGAGAGAATATGCGGTATTTGTCTTTCTGTCTGGCTAATTTCATTTAACATAATGACCTCTGGTTTTATCCATTTTGCTGCAGATGGAAGGATTTCCTTCTTCCTTGTGGATGACTAGCTCCCCATTGTATATGGATATGGCACCTTTTTTCTATCAAAAATAAGATTCAAATCCAGAAATTTTAGTAACAAGGAAACTGAAAATCTTACATTTTTCCAGTCATGTATGCCAGAGACTTAATGGTTGTAGAAAAGCAGAGTGAATCTTTAGCGTTTTTGAATTTGGGAAATTTAGAAGCTTAGTTATTTTTAAAAATATATTTTTAGTTGTAGATGGACACAATGTTTGTCTTTTATTTGTTTATTTTATGTGGTGCCAGGGATCAAACCCAGTGTCTCACACATGCCAGGCAAGTGCTCTACCACTGAGCCACAACCCTGGCTCCTAGAAGCTTAGTTTTTTTTTTTTTAAATTGGATCTCAAACTTTAAAAAATTTAAAGTCTTAGAGATGTAAAAATTTAGAGGCTAAATATGTTGTATCATTGATTCTAAGAATTTTAGACATCTGTAAATTTCTATTTTTATCTTATAGAACCTTAGCCCTTGGATATTCAGATGCTAACACACAACAAGGGGGGAGGGGAAGAATAGAAATTCACTGGATTAGACAAAGGGGAATAAAGGGAAGTAGGGGTGGATAGGAAAAGAAAAGGCAGTGGAATGAATGGGACATAACTTTTCTATGTTCATATATGAATATATCACCATGAAACTCCACATCATGTACAACCACAAGAATGGGATCCTAATTAGAATAAGTTATACTCCATGTATGTATAATGTATCAAAATATACTCTACTGTCATGCATATCTAAAAAGGACAAACAAAAAAGTAAATGGAAACAAAGAAACAGTGCTTGGTAGTTTAAAATTATAAACTCTAATATTTATAATTATAACCTTCAAATCTTACAAGGCACTGCTCCTTCCTGCTCTCCTTCTCTGTTCACTCCAGCCGCAGTGCCCTCTGCTCTGTTCTTCCTCTAACACACCAGGATCAGGACCTCAGCTCCTGATTCAGGACCTTTGCTCTGGTTGTTTCCTTTCCCAGACTTACTTTACCTATCTATTTCCTTTTCACAAATGCCTATACTATTCACAGGGAGAAAATTAGAAAATAAAGACTTAAGATGTTAGCTATTTATTATCTCCTCACTTTCAGGAAAAAAATGATCCCCACACAGAATTCAACCTCTCGAATTTGGTCTTAACCACACTCAACCTCTTCTTTGCGGGCACAGAAACAGTGAGCTCCACACTACGCTATGGATTTTTGCTGCTATTGAAGCATCCTGAAGTGGAAGGTGAGTGTCCCCCCGAAATGGCCCATCCTATCTGGCACCTCCCGGTCCTACCAGGACATAATCTTGAAAATTTAGGGTCCACAACCTTAGATAACTCTTCACCCTTCAGAATGCCAGGACATGGGATCTTGAAATCTCTGGATTGCGGGCTAGTAAACCAGCCTTCATCTTGGTGTCTGTTGTAAGAGGCAGCTTCAAACCACACACATATGTTACCTTAAAGTCCTGGAGTTCAGAGAGGTTTGACGAGACTGAAACCAAGGGGGAGCCTTTTCCAGCATTAACAGCTTCCTCTTTTGTATTTCTGGGTTCATGGCTCTTTCTTGCTGCTGCAAGGCCAGTAGTGAAGATCTCTCCTTGCCTCCTCAGCTGCCAGGTCCCCTTTTCCTACTCTGGTCCTCCAGCCTCTCTTATACAGACACACGTGATTGATTATACTAGTGCCCTCTGGATGATCCAGGCTAATCTCTCCCTCTCGAGATCCTTTATTTAATGGCATCTGTGACACCTCTTTTGTCCTTTATTACATAACTTCCACAGGCTTCAGGGATTAGGAGGTAGACGTCTTTGATGACCACATGGAGCTGAAGGCATTGCCAAAATCAAATAGAATCCATCTTCATTCGGCTACAGTCTGGTCTGGTTGGTAACTCTAGTTATGAGAAATTTGTTTCTCACTTACAAAAAAAATCTCCAATTTGGACACTCTTTCCAGTGAAGCAGTTTGAACCAAGCCAAAGCCTTTTTTTTTTTTTTTTGGCTAAAAGGCTGTGTGTGGAAGCCCAGCCGGAAGCAGGATATTGGCCTGCTCATCTGTCTTCCTTGGCTCATTGGTGTTTCCAAGTCCAGCTCAAATGCTCCAGCTAGCATCCAGGCTGGAGGCCTGTGCCTCCCAGGGTCTGATGGACATTTCTTGAGTACCACTGATGTGTCCGTTGTCAAGTGTGGATGATGGCCTTCACCTCAGAGCTCATTTGCTGGAGATTCTTAACTTCGTGGCATTCACAAACAGAAGCTCCTCCTGCCCTCCCTGTCTTGTTTTTTGCCTTCTTCCAGACAAGATCCATAAAGAGATTATCCAGGTGATTGGCCCCCACCGGATGCCACGAGTGGAAGACAGGGTCAAGATGCCTTACACAGATGCCGTCATCCACAAGATCCAAAGACTGACAGACATTGTGCCCATGGGTGTCCCCCACAATGTCATCCAGGACACTCATTTCCAAGGCTACTTTCTGCCCAAGGTTTGGTCACACTCTCACTGTTTCATTCTCCATGGCACCCTTCTCTCCACGTGGTCCTCCCTTCCATGGATTAACCAGGCCTGACTCTGCTTAGCTTCCAAAATCAGATGAGGTCTGCTGCAGTTTGGCTGGGCACAAATCACGAGCCACTGAAGCAGTGAACTCCACCAGCACACTCCACACACCCTCCCAGGAACTCTCCCGAACACTACGCGGCTCCTCTAGGAACCAATAACCGGAAATCCCTCTTCTGGAAATCCCTCCTCCCACACTTCCCCAACCAATGGGAACTCTCTGGGAATCCCCATGAGAACTCCAAAGTAGCTTGAGAACTGCAAAGTAGCAGGCCGAGGCGGATAGTAAAGGTCTAATATACAACCGAATCAATCCAGCATCATTTTAATGACTTACCTCTCAATACTACTGGCAAAATTCCAGGGGCCATTCTGACTCAGCTGTGGCTCTCAGCATCTCCCCCCCTTCTGTTTAAACAACAAGCAATGTGGCTTAGGGACTGTGCCTGTCAGGTTGTACAATACACATATGGTCCTTACCTGTCATCGGATGAGCTGACCTCAAGACGTCAGCCTCCTGTCCTAGGTTGGCACCACTGCAATTGGATCTTTTTTTTTTTTTATTGTTGGTTGTTCAAAACATTACATAGTTCTTAATACATCATATTTCACAGTTTGATTCAAGTGGGTTATGAACTCCCAATTTTACCCCGTATACAGATTGCTGTATCACATCAGTTACCCTTCCATTTATTGACATAATGCCTTTCTAGTGTCTGATGTATTCTGCTGTCTGTCCTATTCTCTATTATCACTGCAATTGGATCTTACCCGTCACTGACTACCGGTCCATCATACAGCCATACTTGTGGATAGGCCTATGCACCAGTTGGGGGGTGAGTTTCTTTGCCTCACCTCTGTTGGCCCCCAAATTTTAGCTGAACAACAACCATCACAATCAGAAGGGAGGAGATTACAAAATGCCACGGCACCAAACCAATTGATGGCTCCTTTGGAAAAATTGTAACACCGGTGACACCATCAGCAAAGATACTCCAGCACTACCACAGTTCGCTGCACCAACAGATAATTCACAATGTATACAAGTGATACATAGTCCAAGCAAGTTCTGCAAGCAATTCAAAGCAGAGGAATCCATCAATATGTTCATTTCCTCCCAAAGTAAATCGACTCTTTGATTGAGCATTACTTGTTGAGTTATTATTCATTGTTGCATCAGTTTATACAGTTTACTGTGATAGCTATCGAAGAAGCTGTAGTTTGGTTTTATCTTGTCTTCACCGGCTCTAGGATGAAGATAGGAATTCTGGCAATGATGGCTAAAAAAAAATTATGTAACATTCCAACAGGCACTAAGAAAACAATTTTTCTGAACAATTTACATTATCCTGAACAGAATTATTAAATATAATGAAAAGGAAAGGTGAAAGTAAACAAACAGATCTTTAACCTCCTTATTTGTTCACATATTAAAACAATCCTCAACAGCTGTTTACCCAATTTAAATTAAACCATTTAAATCATGTGAATAAAAAAATATTTGGATCCATTTTTTCATGAGCGCTCCTCATATATGATATATGGACATATGCACATACAGACATACAACACAAAACACAAGTGTGCACACATAACATACAACACATAAGACAATAGTAAAGGCCTTGTAGCTTTACACATGTGAAATCTCCATTGCAATGTTTAAAAACTCCACAATCAAAAAATAAAACTGATCAGAAAAACATTAACCTAGGTCTGTATGAGCTCAAAAAATAAAATAGAACTTTATGATGTGGGAAAAGGCAATAATAAAATAGATACTGAAAAAAGACATCCTGGTTACCACCTGGGTTTGACTCTTTATTGGATATCCCATCCTTTTTCCTGTAACTTGCATAATGGATCTGAAGGTATTCCCACAAGCAAGCCCCAAGGTTTTTTTTTTTATATTTGAAATGGGCTTTAATGGTGTTCATTATTTATTAGCCTCCAGGTGTGGGAGAACCACTGTTGCAGATGTAAGAGTAGCCAAGCTGGAGCTCTGGATATTAGCTGTTATGGATTTGAGTCAAATCATCTTCTTTTTGGTCTGGAGAAATCACTTTGGTTAATCTCTCTGGAATCCAAATCGGCTGCTGTTCTACCTGTGGAAACACACCAACAGACCCCCGACTCCAGACAATCACTGGGTCAGGACCTTTCCATTGTCCTGTTAGAATATCCTTCCAAAGTACCTTAGGCTTATGTACATTTTTTGGATACATATGCCTTTCCTCAGCACTAAGCCCTGATGAATCCAAATTTTAAAAGTTTAGAGTAAAAAGGGTTATTTTAAGTCTATCTTTGGGGGATATATACCCCTTTCCAATTCCCTCTTTTAGCTTTAATAAGTACATTTGAATAGTTTGATGAGCTATTTCAACTATGTCTTGTCCCTGTGGTTTGTATGAAATTCCTGTTATGAGAGTAATGCCAAATGATAAGCAAAATTGTATAAAAGAGGTAGAAGTATAACCAGGACCATTATCTGTTTTTAATTGTTTTGGAACGCCCACAGTGGCAAAATTTTGTAAGCAATGAGCTATAATATCTTTAGTTTTTTCTCTGGCATGAAGGGAGCCCATCAAAAATCCAGAAGAAGTATCAACTGTAACATGCAAATATTTTAATTTTCCAAAATGTGGCAAGTGTGTGATGTCCATCTGACAAATATGGGTAGGTATCAGTCCTCTAGGATTGACTCCAAGATTAACTTGTGGTAAAAAGGTCACACAATTTTGACATTATTTTATTATTTGTCTAGCTTGCTCCTTAGTTATTTTAAAACACTTTTGTAAAGCATTAGCATTGACATGGAACCTTTTATGAAAATTTGTAGTTTCTAGTGTATAGAAAATATGTATGTCATGTGTAGTTTTATCTGCTAAATCATTGCCCAAACTAAGGGCTCCAGGGAATCCTGTATGTGCTCTGATATGTCCTATAAAGAATGGATCTTTTCTGTCCCAGATTAGACTTTGTATAGTGGAAAACAAAGAGAAAACAGTAGAGGAAGGGGAAATCCTACCAGCATCTTCAAGGGATACTATAGCATTAACTATATACTATCTATCAGAAAATAAATTAAATACAGAATCTTTAAACATCAGAGAAGCTTGTAATACTGCATTAAGCTCTACCTTTTGAGTTGATTGTTTGGGTACTAAAAATGTAAAAGTTTGATCGGGGGTAACTACTGCTGCTGTACCATTATTTGACCCATCAGTGAATATGTTTGGAGATTTCATGATAGGTGTTTTTCTTGTCATTTTTGGAAAAATTACAGGATGCCAAGACCAAAAAGACAATAAAGGATTAAATGGTAAGTGATTATCAAATGAAACATTAGATTTACACATGATTGTTGCCCAAGTATTTAACTCATTAGGTAACTCATCAATTTTATCCAGAGTATATGGAGTAATAATTTTATTGGGAGAAATTCCAAACACTCCCTTTGCTGCTTTTATTCCTTTGAGTATTAATTGTCCTACAGCCTCAGGATACCTAGTAAGAATAGTGGTAGGAGAATAAGATAAATGTATCCACAATAATGGACCTTCTTGCCAAAATACTCCTGTAGGAATATTTTTTGTTGGTAGTACAATAAATAATAAAGGCAAACTTATATCAGTTCTATACAAATGCATATTTTCCATATATGTTTCAATGATTTTTAATGCCTTTCTTGCTTCAGGCATTAACATTCGGGGTGAATTTGGATCTGATGGACCTTTTAGGATATCAAATAAAGGTCCCAACTCTCCTGTTGGTATGCCTAGATAAGGCCTTATCCAATTTATGTCTCCTAATAACTTTTGAAAGTCGTTAAGTGATTTGAGTTGATCTACTCGTATTTGAATTTTTGGTGGATGGACCATGGTTGAGGATAATAGAACTCCTAAATAACTAATTGGAAAATTTAATTGTACTTTATCTATTGCTATCTCTAGATTATAATTTTTTAATAAGTTTGTAAGTGTGGCATAACATTCTAGCAATGTGTTTTATCTTTATGTGCTAATAATACATCATCCATATAGTGAAATATTTGTAGTTCAGGATTTTGATTTCTAAGTGGCTGGATTGCTTTGTTAACATAAATTTGACACATAGTTGGGCTGTTAGCCATCTCTGATTGGGACCTTCATGATTTAGTGCAGGGATAGTAAATGCAAAACGTGGACTATCCTAAGGATGAATTCAAATTGAAAAAAAAAACAATCTTTAATATCTATAGCTAAAACATACCAGGTTTTTGGCAAGGCAGACAATTGAGGAATCTCTGATTGAGCAGGTCCCATAATAACCATCTCATTATTAATGACTCTTAAATCTTGCAATAATCCTTACAAGATTTCTTTTTAATGACAAAAATGGGGGTCTTATAGGGAGATACGGAAGGTTGTATATGTCCCTCCGCTAATTGTTGTTTGACCAGGTCATGGGCTGCTTGTATCTTTTCTTTAGTCAGGGGTCACTGAGGAACCCATACTGGTCTTTCTGATTTCCAAGTAATTTTTATTATCTCAGTGACCCCTTCTGAAAACCCAACCCATGTCTATCTATTCCTTGATCTATTTGTATTGGTGCTGCTATACCTTGTTCTTATTCTCCTAAACTTTTTTCTTTCCTAAAACCTTGTGTAGCCCTAATAGTGGGCGCATTTGGATTGATGTTCTTTGTTAATGTCAAACCTAATTGATCTAGGACATCTCGTCCCCATAAATTTATAGGAAGATGATCCAATACATATGGCTGTATAGTTCCTTCACATCCTTCAGGATCCTTCCGATCTAATACCATTGCACATCTATGGGGATTAGTCACCACTCCTAGGCCTCGAAGCGTTTGAGTGGCTTGTTATAATGGCCAATGTTTTGGCCATTCTTGATGAGATATGATGCTAAGGTCTGCACCTGTATCAAGTAGCCCATTAAATTCATGTCCTTGAATATTTAGTTTTAGCATGGGGCAAGAATCTAAATTTAAAGACAGCACAGCCCAATCTATACCTGTGGAGCCTAATCCCCTGGAACCTCTTTGTACAGTACGGCTGGAAAATTTATCATGCAGGCTGGGTATTATTAATAACTGTGCTATTCTATCTCCTGGTGAAATTACTGATATACCCTTTGGAGAACTAGCTATAATTTTTATTTCACCTTCATAATCAGGATCAATTACCCCAGGACTTATCATAACTCCTTTTAGAGTAGAACTGTGTCCTAACAATAAGCCTACTGTTCCTTGGGGAAGAGGTCCTTTTACTCCTGTGGGAATGATTTGAACTCCCTTCACTGGAGGTAGTACTGCTCTGGTGGAGGTGCAGATGTCCAACTCTGCACTCCCTCTGGTTCGTCTGATGAGAGATCTGATGGATAATGTGTCCTGGGCACTACCCTGATGGTGTTGCTGGGTTCCTCCATTGCCTCGTATATTTGTGGTCCTGGGCCCCGGAGCATTGGGCCCCCCTGTCCATTTTTTGGCAATGGAGCCCTAGATGCCTTTCTCCATGATACTGTGGGTAAACATCTCGTCCTTGACCGTTTTTTGATAATGGAGTACCCTCTATGGTGGTTTGAGAACGGCATTCATTAGCCCAATGTCTCCCTCTATGGCATCGTGGGCAAATACCCAGTATTCTACTCCTTTGATACCTAGCTTTGTTAAACCCTCCTCCTATGGGGAAATTCCTTTTAAAATGTTCTGTTTGTTCACAATTGTAGCATGCTTTTGGCCTGGCATCTAAAGCCTGTTGTACTGAAGCTGCCAAGACTTGCCCTTGTTCATTAATGACTCTACATAATTTAATATATGTGTTTAAATCTTCATGTTTCCATGGTCTAATGACCTCTCTGCACCAACGACTGGCGTCATGTTCAAGTTGGTAATGGATTCAACCATGCTTACACTGAAGGGTGCTTGAGGACCATAGGTTGTTAGAGCCTCCTTTAACTGCTTCACTGTTTTGAAGTCTAAAGCATGGTGAATTCGCTGCCCTCCTGCCTGGTCAAGTACAGGGCATGCTAATCTTTGAGGTCCTGTCTCAGGATCCCATCTATCAACTACGGGGTTGAGTGCCATTCGCTGTCTCCATAGGTGGAGCTGTTGGTTGAATTATGCCCTCTGGTGATAGAACAGAGTTACTAGCAGCCTCCTGTTGTAGCTTCCCCCCTGATAGCTGTTTCTCCTCTAAGCTTTCTTCCTTTAAATTTTCTTCCTCTATCTGACTAGCTCGAGAGACCTTGTCTTTTGCTTGATCTAACATGTTTTCTACCATAGTCTGGACCTCTAACAATTTACTTAACACTCTTTCTGTTTGTTTTTTACTAATTTCTAATCTACTATAAAGATAACGCAATTCCTTTTAAAATGTCCTGTTTGTTCACAATTGTAGCATTTTTCGGCCTGGAATCTAAAGCCTGTTTTACTGCAGCTGCCAAGACTTGCCCTTGTTCATTAATGTCTCTACATAATTTAATATATGTGTTTTAATCTCCTTGTTTCCATGGTCTAATGGCCTCCTTGCACCATCTGTTTGCTTGCTCAAAGGCTAGCTGTTTAATTAATGGCATTGCTTGTTCTGTGTCCCCCCAAACTCTGGTAACTGTTTGAATAAGCCTATCTACAAATTCAGCGTAAGGTTCATTAGCTCCTTGTATTATCTTAGATAATTGACCTTGTAAATCTTCATGTCTTTGTAAAGTCTTCCATGCCCTAACTGCATCTGCAGCAATTTGTGAATATATAGCAGGATCATATTCAATTTGTTGCTGTTGACCCTCATAAGGTCCTTTTCCTAACAACATATCTAGATTTCTTTGAGGGTAACCGGCTGCTGCATTTCACCTAGCCGTCTGCATGCAAAATTCCTCATTGGCAACCTTCCATAACAAGTATTGCCCTCCATTTAGCACAGCTTTACACATGCTAGCCCAGTCTGCTGGCGTCATGTCCAAGTTGGTAATGGATTCGACCATGCTTACAGTGAAGGGTGCTTGGGGACCATAGGTTGTTACAGCCTCCTTTAATTGCTTCACTGTTTTGAAATCTAAAGCATGGTGAATTCGCTGCCCTCCTGCCTGGTCAAGTACAGGGCATGCTAATCTTTGAGGTTCTGTCTCAAGATCCCATCTATCAACTACAGGGGTTGGGGGCCCCATAGCTTATGTTGTCTCTATAGGTGGAGCTGTTGGTTGGACACTTATGCCCTCTGGTGATAGAAAGGTGTTAGTAGCAGCCTCCTGTTGTAACTTTTTCCCTAATAGTTCTTCCTTTAAATTTTCTTCCACTGTCTGACTAGCTCCAGAGACCTTCTCTTTTACTTGTTCTAAAATGTCTTTCTCTAAGGTCTGAACCTCTAACAATTTACTTAACACTCTTTTGGTTTGTTTTTTACTAATGTCTAATCTACTATAAAGATAACACAACCCAACAAGATAACACAAACAAAACCGAAACAGAATGAAACAAAAACGGAACAAAAAATCGTTGTATCAATTTTCCTATTTTCTTGACATGTGCATTTGTGGTCTATTTCTATCTCTTCTTCAGGGGAGAACAACTTCAAACCTTGAGGCAACCATTTTTCCCAGTTTGCCTGAGAAAGTTCTAGGGATAGGCAGCTTGAAACAAAAACAAAACAAATCAAAACAAGAACACATTGTTTTTTGAAATGGTCACCCATTCTCTCGCCTTCCCTTAGGGGCGAGCAATTTCACTTACCTCCAGGCTTCAGGCGTTCCCCCTAGGCCGCCAAATGCCGCAGTCTGGCTGGGCACAAATCACGAGCCATTGAAGCTGGATCAAACTTTATTTCTGAACTCCACCAGCACACTCCACACATGCTCCCGGGAACTCTCCCGAATGCCACAAGGCTCCTCCAGGAATCAATAACCGGAAATCCTTCTTCTGGAAACCCCTTCTCCCGCAGTTCCCCAACCAATGGGAACTCTCTGGGAATCCCCACGAGAACTCCAAAGTAGTGTGAGAACTCCAAAGTAGCAGGCCGAGGTGGACAGTAAAGGTCTAATATACAACTGAATCAATCCAGCATCATCTTAATGGTTTGCCTCCCAATCAATTCTATTGGCAATTTTCCAGGGGCCATTCTGACTCGGCTGTGGCTCTCAGCAGAGGTCTGGTGGGTCCAGGCTAGTATGGCTGCAGACTCTTGGTTCACCACCCCCTGTCCAATACTTATTTCTTCTAATTGCTCCCCTCTTCACCCCAGGGCACAGATGTCTTTCCTGTGATTGGCTCTGTCCTCAAAGACCCCAAATACTTCCGCTACCCAGATGCCTTCTATCCTGAACACTTCCTGGATGAACAGGGATGCTTCAAGAAGAACGAGGCTTTTGTGCCTTTCTCCTCTGGTAGGTTTCAATGTATGGGTTTCCCCTAGGACATTTTAGAACTTTTTCTTGAAGCCCAAGTCAGAGTGGAAGCTGAGGACTATGTCCTGAAACTCTCAAATCCTAAAATCCCTGAATCAGGGAATATTAACACCACTGGCTCTCATGTTTAGAAAATGTTAGAGTAGAGCAGCAAAATTTTCCTATTAAGAACCAAATACAAAATATTTTAGTTTTTCCCTAGCCTTGTGATCCTTGTCTGAACTACTCACCCCTGCTATTGTACTATGGAAGTGACCATCAACAACACTGAAACAAATGAGCATATTGTGAGCCTATGAAATTTTATTTATGGACACTGAAGTTTGAATTTCATACTTTTGAAAAATCTTTGAGGAACTCAAATGAAGAGAAGTTTGAAATTCTTGGGTCCTTTAGAAACTTTCCATTGGAATCAATGGAATCTGAGGCAGAGAGAAGCAGCTGCCAGTGTTGAGCCCTGCTAAGAAGCAGGTCCTAGCTGAGCATGGACAGGAGGAGCCCACTGAGTCTTGCTAATGACCCTATAAAGTGGACACAGTCATGACTCTTGAGATGCTGATGAGGCAGCTGAGGCCCACTGGGGTGATCAGGCCAGATGCCTCCCAGGCCCTCAGTACCTAGCAGATATGACCTGACCTCTCACCCTGTTCTGTGCCTGCAGGAAAACGCATCTGCCTGGGGGAGGCCCTGGCCCGCATGGAACTCTTCCTCTACTTCACCTCCATCCTTCAGAACTTCTCTTTACGTTCACTGGTCCCCGTGGCAGACATTGACATCACTCCCAGGATGTCAGGCTTCGGCAACATCCCCCCAACTTACAAGCTCTGCCTTGTGGCCCACTGAGCGCCCCCTACTGGCCAGGCAAGACCAGTCTGAGAGCTGAGCTCTTCCTCTTGCTCCCCAACTCACCCACCCTCCTCATCTCTCCAAATTCTCCCCATAACCCTAAGAGAAGGCACTCTCACTACTGTGATGGGACCACAGGTCAGAGGATGACATCCAAAACCACACAGCTGTATGTCTTTGTTTTAGAAAAGCAACAAACTGCCCAACATCTGGCACAAGCCCGTAGGTGTAAGTTCACAGTTTCCTCTGCCTTGTTTCTGGCTGCAACAAACTTCTGTAGATTCTGTCTTTATGTTGTTCCCTTGCCTGAGCCCTGATAGTGATCATAATATAGTTCACAATTTTTTCTGGTTTATTTTGATGTGCATTCCCCCCAATAAAATCAACAGAGCTCAAGACTGTTACATATAGGAAATTTATTGTGCATTGTGTGAAACAGTATATAAAGTACAGAAAACCACCTGAAGTGAGCTTTTGGACTTCCTCATCACTGGTCATCTTTTCTGACAGCCCCATCTCCAGGGACTCCTCTCTGGTTGGGCCACCACATGTGACATTCTATCCTTGAGTATCTTGAGTGGCATTACTCTCCCCACCATAACTTCTTTGCCATCCTCACTCTCCTGGTTGCTCTTATAATACCCAATTCTGCACACTCCCTATTCCATTTTGAAGATAGTTCAGTTGTTCATAGCCTATTATTCCATTTCTAAACTCCTAATGAGTTATTTTATTTATTCAACCAAAACTTATCAAATATCCAACATGTGTTTGCACACCCTTTATGGAAGTAGGATCTTTCAGTGAAAAATAACTGATAAAACTCTCGCCCTCATGGAGCTTAGGTGCTAGTGCAAAAGGTTGACAATGAAGCATAAACTTTGATGATTTTAAATCGTAAAGGTTGCTATGTGTTCGAGCATAATTGGTTGGCTTACAAAATCAATGAGAATTCTGGAAAAACGGACTATGAACAGAAATAGGAAAATATGAAGCTCTGATAGAACCATCCAGTAGGGGATGCTGCCACCTCATTCAGCCCCAGTCATGAACACCATAGCCCAAGAGTAATGACCTCTGCTGCTGCTGTAGACAACTTCTTGTTTGTTGTGGTGAGCCATTTCTGTGTACTGTGGCCTCCATTACAAGATGGCGCTGATAAGCGCCGTGGCCTGTGATAAACAACTCCTTATTTTGGGAGAGTTGGCACGTAGCTGTAAAACACCCTATGAGAAAGATCCACGTGGCAGTTGTGCATTGGGGCTTTATCTGCTTTATTAAGGCTGGGGCTAGTAGCAGTAGGAGTAGCAGTAGAAGTAGTAGTAGGAGTAGTAGTAGGAGTAGCAGTAGAAGTAGTAGTAGGAGTAGTAGTAGGAGTAGCAGTAGGAGTAATAGTAGTAAGAGAAACAAGCTAAAAGACATGTCTAAACAAAGGCCTGAATAAACTGCTGAAGGAAGAATCCTGTGTCGTGTTTCCTTTGCTGGTGAGGGGACGCGGCAGTTGGTGGCCCGGACTGGGAAACCTCCTCGAACCCAGGATCCAGAACCTTCAGCAGTCAGGGGTGGTGCACCAGTAAATTCCCAGGTAAGTGGGAATTCGCAATTAAAGTGGGGCAGCTCCTCTGTACATAAAGAGAGATCGGGAATAAGTCCCAGGTAAATGGGATCCGCAATTAAAGCGGGGCAGCTCCTCTGTAAATAAAGAGAGAGCGGGAATAAATCCCAGGTGAGTGGGATCCGTGATTAAAGTGGGGCAGCTCCTCTGTAGATAAAGAGAGAACGGGGAAAAAAATAATAAAGTAAGACGCTCCTCTGTAGATAAAGAGAGAGCGGGGGAAAATAATAAAATAAGACGCTCCTCTGTAAATAAGGAGAGAGCAGGGTTTTGTATTTTCACTTTTTTTATACTGCTTGCAACAGTATGGGTGCTACTTCCTCAAGCCCAATTTTGCTGGCCTTGGACGGGTTACTGCGTTCTAAGGGACTTAAAGTGAAGCAGAGCACATTACAGAGGTTTTTAGAAGAGACTGACTCTGTAGCTCCTTGGTTTGCTTTTTCAGGGAGTCTCACGATTCCCAGTTGGGACAAATTAGGGAAAGATTTGGATTTCGCTTACAAACAAGGAACTTTAAGGGGCGGTACCATTCCGCTTTGGAAATTAGTGAGGGGGTGTATAATGGATGGTAAATGCCAGAAAGCTGTGAGCGAGGGTCAAGCCGTTCTTGAGCAATTGCATGAAGAAAAAATCGGAGGGGTCACATAGCGAGTTAGCAGAAAGTATTAGGAGTAAGAGTGGTGAACAGACAAGGGAATCTGAAGTTAAACAGAGGAGAAGGCTCTATCCGGACTTGACTGAGTTAAAAACTCCCAAGGACACAAGTAGCTCGGACAGTTCTGAGGAACTGGACAAGTTATTACAACAATTACGTAAGACTAAGATAAGAAAGAAAAAACGGGAAATAACAGATGTAAAAGCCTGCTGTGAGAAGGGTAATAAATCCAGTTCTGGGGAGGAAGTTGAGAACCTAGAGGAGGGCTCTATACCTGATGTTCCACCCATAGATCCACCCATTGCTCTGCCCCCGTACGTGGGAGGAGTCCAAGGCTCCGGGAGGACTTTTCATTCTCATTGGTTCTTCCACAGTCACTCAGACAGGACTTCTAGTCCCGCTTTCCAGCCACTAACCTGTACTGCTGTGTTTCAGATTTCTACCGGAGCTGCTCAGAGCCTGTATTTTTTTTAAAAAAATGCCTACCTGTAAATGCTAACAAAAGATATCTTTTTCAGACAAAATTTAATTCCACAGGTTTCTGTGTTACAGTCCTAAATTTAAGCTAGTTCTAAGTTAAATAACCTGACTTTTTCTCTATAGTTGTGTTACTAAATAATGTTCTATTGATGAGAGACATCAAATATGCTTCTTTATATTTTACTTTTAATTTTGAAGGTTATGAGGATGCATTTGCTCGCCACAGGAACAAGCCGACAAAATTCCTGTGATGACCAAAAAATCCTTATTTTCATTGCTAACTATAAAAATAAAAATGTATACTCAAGGATCTTATTTCAGTTACATCAAGTGACGTCACATAGAAGAGTGCACTCCTAGTTAAAAATAAATTTAAATGGATCCAAATATTTTAAGACCACGTGGTTACATAAAGTTAATACAATTATAAGTTATGTTCTTATTCTTAATATATATATTTTAGATATTTAGATAACCTATATTTGTTAATCTATAAATTAATTAGCACATGCCTAATTGATTAGTTAATATATATTTGCCTAATTGTTTTCTTCAACAGAAAACCCATAATTTATGTTTTATATTTACATTTATCAGATACTCTGCCTTTTCAGTTACAGATATTTGAGATAAATGTGTTTACTATAAATTTGCATTTAAGTAAAAATACAATCAAGTAATTTCTAATTCTCAAGGTTATTGTTCAAACTCATAAAATGATAAGTTATTATAATTATTTCTCCAAAATATCTAAAGGTTTTAACTTTATTTTCATTGATATTTCTTATCAAAATATAATAATTTGTTTATAGATTCTAAGGTTTTCAAAAATTGTTCCAAAGTATAAAGAGAAATTTAAAAAAAAAAAGGCACACATGCCTCCTCCTGGATGAAGAACCTTGGTGTCCTGTGATTTTTTTTTTATTTTTTAACCTCGACGTCTCTTGCCGGACTCGGTTTCCGTTAGCCGGACATGGCATCTGGAGGTCCTTACCGAGATTCGGAAAGCAGAGGTAAGCGGACGAGGCTCACCTTCTAAGGGAGAAGGGGGAAGATTGGTATAAAGATAATTTAAAGAGACAGGGTACATACCATGGGTAACTCAACAGTGAAACTTCATCTGGTCAACGAAGTTAAAGAACTGTTAAGCAAACAAGGAACAGGAATAAAAACCAAAACAGCAACTGAATTCGTTGAAGCTATAGCCCAGGCTTATCCTTGGTTTCTGACAGGAGGCTTTCTTAATAACAGTGATTGGGATTTGGTAAAGCAGGATCTCCAAAAGTTGTTGAGGGACCAAAGTCCAGATAGAGTCCCGATTGCTACTTTCTCTCTATGGAGATTGGTAAAGGATGCTCTTTTAACTGATAAAGTGAAGATTAAGGAGCAACTTGCTGAATGCAAACAGGCTCTTAATCAGGTCCAAACTGCTGCCACTATTAATCAGGTTATTCAACAAACATCCACCATACTTGAATCTCAAAGTAGAATTAGTCAACACATTTTATCTGGGATTTTGGCTGCTAATCAAAGAATAGATCTGCTTCAAGCTCAAGTTGAGGAATTGTCTGACCTAGTACATTTGGGTTGTATTGATCAACGAGCACATTTATGTATAACCTCTGTCAGATTTTATGATTCCAGAAATGCCTCACACATTTAATAACCTGTGAATTAAACTCCTTGTCCATGTGGTTCCTCTACTGTCAGGATATCTCTCACTGACTCTAAGTTGTTTCACAGTTAGGAAAGTATCTCATTTTGCGGGGGGGGGGGGGGCAAGGATTGAACCCCAGGGGCACTCAACCACTGAGCCACATCCCCATCCCTTTTTATATTTTATTTTGAGACAGGGTCTTGCTAAGTTGCTCAGGGCCTCACCCAGTTGCTGAGACTGGCTTTGAACTTGGAATCCTCCTGCATCAGCCTCCCAAACTGCTGGGATTACAGGCACGTGTCACCTTACCTAGCTAGTAATCCCACTTCTGGTGGTGGTTAACAGGATTCTTTCTCATGCTCTTGCTCTTGAATTTTCATTTTTTTAAAAGTTACTTCTTCTGAAGTAAAATCCCTTCTAATTTTTCTTTTTCTTTTTTAATGAGCTATCTCTGGTTTTAAAAAAGGCTTTTTCTTCTGTGCATGTGTTCACCTCACCATTCCATTAGGGCATACAAATGTCAAAATTATGAGGACATAATTTTGTGCTCATAATGTTCTTTCCAACAACACTTGAATACGGGAATTCAGTACAAGGTAAATGATGAGCAAGCCCAACAATAGAGGTGTGGTGGATCCTACCCAACGGGTTATGCTGATCATTGAAAAATCAAAATCTAAATTCAGCCACATAATGTTATGTCATATGTATAATTAAAAGAGTAATAAATGAAAAATTACATTTTAAATTCTGCTGAAATATGTATTACAAAACTATTTTCTGGAAATTCTTTGCAAACATGATCAGTGACTCCATTTTTTTGCAGGGTATTAAATAATTAATTGGTATTATTCTTTAAAAAAGAGAAAAAGTCAGACTCCTTGAAATACATTAACAATAATGCTTTAACAAAATCTCTCATTTCCTGTAAATACCAGACTGAGACAAAACCAGATATCACTCCCACAGGTTTCTTCTTTCTCTCCATTGGGTTTTCCTCGTGGGTGAGCATCTGAGGTGATGCAGGTCCCTCCCATTGCAGGTGAGAAGACCACCTGCCTGCTTTCCAGGAGCAACCTGCCAAGAGTTCTCTTTAACCACTGAAGTAAGGTTTTAATGACACCAGTCATAATCTCTTCTTCCCAGTCTTGGTGGGAAGAGTGTGAAACACAGCTAGTACTTCTTTCCCTGGCTCTGAGTGTCCATCTTGATAATGCTTAGTTACATGGGGCAAATAACTGCTGGTGGAGTATTTAGTAGGACTTGGGAACTTTTAAATTCTATTTAGTTTTAATCTATTTAAATTGAAGCACTGGTACTTGATTCATTTATTAAGACAAATATTTG
Source organism: Urocitellus parryii (assembly GCF_045843805.1). Lineage (NCBI taxonomy): Eukaryota > Metazoa > Chordata > Mammalia > Rodentia > Sciuridae > Urocitellus > Urocitellus parryii. The sequence continues at coordinate 12,591,692 of NC_135545.1, read as the reverse complement.
GGACAATTAGATATTTGATAGGAGAGTTTAATTTTCCAGTGGTAAATTTTATTACATCTAAATGCAGATCAAGAATCTCAAGAAAGAGTAGAGTATATAGGTCAAAATATCCCATATATATAAAATACTCACCAGATTTAGAAGACATACTGAGAAAAGGGGTTGTAAAATCTCAATAATAAGAAAACAATGAAAAAGCAATGAGTATTTTAAATACAATTGATCAATAAATATATGAAAAAATGTTCAACATCTGTAGCAACTAGAGAAATGCAAATCAAAACTACTCTAAGATACCATCTCACTCCAGTCAGAATGGCAATCATATTAATACAGGCAACAATCAATGCTGGTGAGTATGTGGTGAAAAAGGTACACTCATACATTGCTGGATTGCAAATTGGTGCAACCACTGTGGAAAGCAGTATGGAGATTCCTCACAAAACTTGGAAAGGAACCACCATTTGATGCAGCTATCCCACTCCTCATTTATAACCAAAGGACTTAAAGTCAGCATACTAAAGTGATGCAGCCACATCAATGTTCATAGCAGCTGAATTCACACTAGCTAAACTATAGAACCAACCTAGGTGCCCTTCAGTAGATGAATGGATAAAGAAAATGTGGTGTATACATCTAATGGACTATTACTTATCTTTAAAGAAGAATAAAATCATGGCATTTGCTGGTAAATGGATGGAGTTGGAGAATATCATGCTAAGCAAAATAAGCCAATCCCAAAGAACCAAAGTCTGAATGTTTTCTCTGATATACTGCTGCTGATCCACAATAAGTGGGTGGGATGCTAGGGAAGAATAGAGTTACTTTAGATTAGGTAGAGGGAAGTGAAGGAAGGGGTGGGGCTTGGGGATAGGAAGGATAGAGGAAACAGATATTACCTTATGTACATATAAGACTACATGTCCAATGTGGTTCTACAACATGTGCAATCAGAAGAATAAGAAATTAAACCCCATTTATGTATATCAAAGTGCATAAATGCATTCTATTGTCATGTATAAGTAATTAAAATAAAAAATTATAAAGTAACAACAACAACAACAACAAAAGCCAATGTAGCTTTCTAAATTGGTAAATAAGGCTGGTCCAAATGCAGTGGTGTTTATGACTAATTAAATTGGCAAATAATTTTTACACCAAAGACTCTTCATCAAAGAATATATATAAGCAGCAAATAAGTATAGGAAAAGTTGCCAAACATCATTATACATAATGAAAATATGAATTTAAACCATAAAGAAACATCTGTACATATTATAGAAAGACTAAAATAAAACAAAAGTAGCAACTGCTGGCTAGGATACAGAGTAATGTAAAATTTGGTATCTCTTCTGCAAAATAGTGTGGCAGTTTCTTATAGACACAAACTTACCAAATAACTCAGCAATCCAATCCTAGGTATTTGGAAAAAAAAAAAAAACGAAAGAAAAAGAAAAAAGAAAACTTTTAAAACAAAATTCTACACCAGAATGTTTATAGTAACTTTGCTATATTTTTCTAAATTGAAAAATAACAAAATTCAAATACCATTTGCAACATTTTGTTCTATAAAATATACCCTGTGAATTTGCTAATTAACATATGTTTTTTGGTGGAAACTGTTAAAATGTAATACTACTCTTAGGAATTTCCAGTATATGTAATACATCGTTATAACTCTAGTCTTCATATATTGTACAATAGATTCCATTGTTATGGAAAGCTTGGGCCTTGCCCCTCATGCAAATTCAATGATGAGGACACTGAGAAAAAGTATAAAGAAGGTTTATTGCTTTGCTGGCAGAGGAGAAGCACAGGGGACTCCTGCCCCTGAGGCTGTGATTTTGCCCATCAGGGTGAACAGAGGGTTTTTAAAGAAGAGATTCATTCCATATGTTCCCTGTGGGGAGTTGTGATTGACTTGTTAATTTGGGAGACAACCATTTCTTGGATCTTCTGGTGCTATCCCTGAGTTCTGAATTACTCAGTTCCTATGGTAGGTGTGTGCTCAAAGACAGAGAACTCAGCCCAGGAGGGGAACAAGGTAATCCTGTTGGGAGAAGAGAAAAAGAAACACATCCATTTAAAAATAAGCCTCAGTGGCAGAGCAGCAGGGCTCTATTCAAAGGATGAGGTGGTGCACTGTTACACCACGGACACGAATTTCCAGTCTAATGGAAATTTCATCTATGGAGTCTTTACTCACAGTGACAAAACCTGCAGACAGCCCCTAAGCACTTCAACAAGTAAATGGAACTGCAGCCCATCAGCCTAGTAAGATAATACTGGGCAACCCCAAAATAAGGACTATGGGGCTGGGGTTGGGGCTCAGTGGCAGAGAGCTTGCCTAGTACATGTGAAGCACTGGGTTTGAGCCTCAGTACCACATAAATAAATAAATAAAGGTATTGTGTCTATCTACAACTAAAAAAAAAAAACCCAAGACTATATGTCACCGTGTGCACAATCAATGAAAGAAAAATAAATTAGACTTCATCAAAACAACTTTTTAAAAAATAGGTTTATTTTTTCATTTTTATATTTTTTAGTCATACATGACAGCAGAATGTATTTTGACATATAATATATACATGGAATGTACATACTTCAGTCATATTGTCTATTCTATTCTGCTGCCCTTCCTATCTTAAAATTTTTATGCACCCCAGGACTTACTATTCAAGAATATATGAAGACTTCTTTCAGTTGACAACCAAAAGATAGTCAAACCAAATAAAAAGTGGGCCAAGGATTTGAATAGGCATTTTGTTTTTTCAAAGAGAATACATAGTGGCCAAGATGACATGGAAAGATATTCAACATCACTATCAAAGAAATGTGAATAAACCTCATGTGACACACATGCCACTTTGTGCCTGTTGAGATCAATGTAAATGGAAAGAGCTTCTGGCTTGGACTTTGAAAGGTAGAGAGCTTGAGAGCCATTTGGCTCATCTTCACAGCCAGAAAAAAAAGCTGAAATAACTGAAAATTAATTCTCAGGTCCATCAGAAAATTATCACAGAGAAAGCAGGTCCTCTGAATGCTGGAGAGACAGAGAAGAAGAGGGAATCACAGCTTACCTAAAACAGAAGCCCCTGGAGCCCAAAGTGGAAGGAACACTGACACTGTCATAGATGAAGCCCTGGGCCTGAGAGTGGCCTAGTTGTGGGTTAAGAACTCCTGCGGAGTTCTCAAGTCTGAAGAGGGACTGTTGTGAGGTCAATGTCCAGGATCCCAGTTGTAAGAAACACGCTTACCTGTCCAAGCCCAAAAAATGGACTAGGAAACAAGGAACAGTAAAAAGCGAGGCTTTACTTTAATGACTGTCTTGAAACATCGGGTGCTGGTGGTCAGGGAAACCCAGTTGGGTAAACCAGAGTTTTATCCCTCAGAGGTCAAGATCCTTCTCCCAGTTCCTCTTTGGCTGAGTACTATGGGGTACATAATCTTTCCAAACATTGCCTAGGTTTTACCATCTCCTAATGAGTTATTTAAAGAAATGTACCTTTAGTTGTACCCACCTCCCTTTGTTCTATTGAGGCAGAAAAGTCTCTTGGACTGAGTGCCTTTGGGCTTGTGCACAGTTTGTCTCTGTGGGTCAGGTGGCCCCTTCCTTCTCACTTCCTGTCAAGCAGCTGTGACTTTTTACACTCCATTATTAACTACTTCAACCTTTTCACTTTGGTCTCCCAGCCAGCTGCCTTTCTTTCATCCCAAGTCAGTTTACATTTAAAGCTAAATGCTGTATTCTGAAAATGGACCACTGGACTTTCCATTTCCCACACCATCAGATCCCATGTTGAAGACAGAAGAGAAACCCTCTTGTGTGTCTGGAAAAAGGGGAAAGTAACCCTTATGAAATGAATTCAAGAGTATTTCTGTGCTCTGCCTGATTTCAAGGGCAAGGACTTAAGTAGGGCCTAAGTAATATGGAGGCAGGGAAACATCTAACTCCATCTCCTCTAGCTTTCCTGTCTTACAGAAGGAAATCCTGACAGCGTTTGTGAAGTTCACACAACAAAGGCACAGGCCCTGGGAAAGCCCAGCTTTACTCAAAGGACTATGAAGGTCTGCTCTGCCTTTTCTCTTTACCTTTACGTCGACAGGGATCCTGCGTAAGTACACAAGATTGTGGTGAAAGAACTCAGATACTGATTCCATAATCTCATTATGCCCAGAGGCTAAGTGAGAAGGAGTTTCCAGGGAAACCTAATGATGAAGGCAAAAGGACACTAGAGGAAATAGAAACATTGACATCTATGGCTACAGCAAGCAGGAAGTATAGAAGAACCCATAGCCACCGGAAGTAAATCCTCATACCCAAGGCCTACTTATCACAGTGTATTGCCCAATCCATCAAAGTCCAGCTTCCATCAAAAACATGACCCCAAGGCCTTCCAAAAGGCAAGAAGGAATAGTGTGAAGAGACAAATCCAGGAGCACAGCTGTTATGGGGAGCCATGGCAGAAAACACTCTTTTGAGTCCAAATTTACAATCTAAAGAGAGCTTTACTTACTTGGCCAGGGACTGTTACCCACTCACAGAGACTCAAGCTCTGTGGGAGAACAGCTGCTTCCTGGTCTGTTCCTTGAGAATAAATGGACAAAAACCACAACTCAGTGGCTTGCTTAGCATCAAGTAAGTAAGCCAATCACAGAAATTAAAACATGAATTAGCAGGACCTGTGAGCTCTAAGTAGGACTGGAATTTTCCAGCCAGCAAGCAAGTAAGCATCAGAAGCTAAAAAAAGCAATTAGCTTTTTTTAAAAAAATTATTTATTTATTTATTTTAGTCATACATGACAGTAGAATGCATTTTGATATGTAATACATACATACATGGAATGTACCTACATCAATCATATTGTCTATTCTATTCTGCTGCCCTTCCTATCCTCCCTACTCCTCCCCTCCTCTGCCATCCTTTATCTCTATCCAATCTAATGTGACACACTTTTTAAAAAATTTTTCTCATTACAACATCCTATATGTATTCTGTATAACAATGAGGTTCTCCTTCCATCCTCTGTGCAACTCTCCTTCTCTCTCTTTTTCCCTCCCACCTCTCTTCTCTATTTAGTGGTAGTCTTCTTCTCATGCTCTTCCTCCCTACCTCATTTTGAGTCACTCCCCTTATATCAGAGAAGACATTCGGCATTTGCTTTTTAGGGATTGGCTAACTTCACTTAGCATAATCTGCTCTAATGTCATCCATTTGCCTGCAAATGCCATGATTTTATTATTCTTTTAGTGCTGAGAAATATTCCATTGTGTATAAATGCCACATTTTTAATCCATTCATCTATTGAAGGGCATCTAGGTTGGTTCCACATTCTAGCTATTGTGAATTGTGCTGCTATAAACATTGATGTGGCTGTGTTCCTATAGTATGCTCTTCCTAGGTCTTTTGGGTATAGTCCGAGAAGGGGAATAGCTGTGTCAAATGGTGGTTCCATTCCCAGCTTTCCAAGGAATCTCCATACTGCTTTCCAAATCGGCTGCACCAATTTGCATTCCCACCAGCAATGTATGAGTGTACCTTTTCCCCCCGAATCCTGGCCAGCACTTATTGTTGTTTGACTTCATAATGGCTGCCATTCTTATTGGAGTGAGATGGTATCTTAGAGTAGTTTTAATTTGCATTTCTCTGATTGCTAGAGATGGTGAGCATTTTTTTATGTATTTGTTGATTGATTGTATATCCTCTTCTGAGAAGTTTCTGTTCAAGTCCTTGGCCCATTTGTTGATTGGGTTATTTGCTTTTTTGTTGTTTAACATTTTGAGTTCTTTGTATACTCTAGAGATTAGAGCTCTATCTGATGTTTGAGGGGTAAAAATTTGTTCCCAGGATGTAGGCTCCCTATTCACCTCGCATATTATTTCTCTTGCTGAGACAAAACTTGTTAGCTTGAATTCATCCCATTTGTTGATTCTTGGTTTTAACTCTTGTGCTATAGGTGTCTTATTAATAAATTTGGGGCCTGCCCCCACGTGATGAAGATTAGGACCAACTTTATCTTCTAATAGATGCAGAGTCTCTGGTCTGATTCCTAGCTCCTTGATCCGTTTGGAGTTGACTTTTGTGCATGGTGAGAGAAAGGGATTCAATTTCACTTTCTTGCATATAGATTTCCAGTTCTCCCAGCACCATTTTGTTGAAGATGCTATCCTTTCTCCATTGCATGGTTTTAGCACCTTTGTCTAATATAAGGTAGTTGTAATTTTGTGGATTTTTCTCTGTGTCCTCTATTTTGTACCATTGATCTACCAGCCTGTTTTGGTACCAGTACCATGCTGTTTTTGTTACTATGCTCTATAGTATAGTTTAAAATCTGGAATCTCGATACCACCAATTTCACTCTTCCTGCTTAGAATTACTTTAGCTATTCTGGGTCTCTTGTTTTTCCAGATTGTTGCGACCCCTCGCTGGCAAGGGAAACACGACACAGGATTCTTCTTTCAGCAGTTTACTCAGGACCTTTGAATCATGATGAGAAAACAGGAACAAGAGAGCGAGAGCGGTCGGTCTGCCCTAGCTTAAGTACCCAGCCCCGCCAATGAACCAGCACCACGTGGAGAAGTCCAATAGGTACAGCACAGCGGAAGCAGGCCAGAGCCCAGCCCCACAGCCTTACAAGGAGCTGTTTACTTCTAACAACTCTAACCGCTAAGTCATCAGAAGCAGGAAGCCAGCGCCATTTTCAGGGTGCGGTCGCCGGCTCCCAACACCAGATGAATTTCATGATTGCTTTTTCTATTTCTCCAAGGATTTTCATTGGGATTTTGATGGGAATTGCATTGAATCTGTAAAGTGCTTTTGGTAGTATGGCCATCTTAATAATATTAATTCTACCAATCCATGAGCAATGTAAATCCTTCCATCTTCTAAGGTCTTCTTCTATTTCTTTCTTCAGGGTTCTATAATTTTCATTGTATAGCTCTTTCACCTCTTTTGTTAAGTTGATTCCCAGGTATTTTATTCTTTTGTGAATGGAGTAGTTGTCCTCATTTCCATTTCAGAGAATTTGTCACTGATATACATGAATGCCTTTGATTTATTGGTATTGATTTTATTTATTTATGTATTTATTTATTTTTTTTTAGGTTCAAACAGCAATTCTTTATTCCCGATCTCACACCAGCCTCCACACACGTTCAGGGGCAATTCCAATATATCCGATCCCAAATCCTACTCCATGAGGCTTTTTCCAAATCCCATTTTAATCTCACGAGAACTCAACGGGAACAAGCACAGGAACAACCTAATCCCAGCAGCAATAATCTTCAACCTCAACTTCCCTAAAACCCATATTCTTTTTTTTTTCTTTTTTTTTTTATTGGTCGTTCATAACATTACATAGTTCTTAATACATCATATTACACGGTTTGATTCAAGTGGATTATGAACTCCCGCTTTTACCCCGTATACAAATTGCTGTATCACATCAGTTACCCTTCCATTGATTGACATATTGCCTTTCTAGTGTCTGATGTATTCTGCTGTCTGTCCTATTTTCTACTATCCCCCCTCCCCTCCCCTCCCCTCCCCTCCCCTTTTCTCTCTCTACCCCTTCTACTGTAAATCATTTCTTCCATTTGTATTCTCTTGTCTTACCCCTCCTTTCCTCTTATATGACATTTTGTATAACCCTGAGGATCGCCTTCCATTTCCATGCAATTTCCCTTCTCACTCCCTTTCCCTCCCACCTCTCATCCCTGTTTACTGTAAATATTCTTCTCAAGCTCTTCGTCCCTACCCTGTCCTTGTTTACACCCCTTATATCAAAGGAGTCATTTGGTATTTGTTTTTTAAAGATTGACTAGCTTGACTTAGCATAATCTGGTATTGATTTTATATCCTGCCACTTTGCTGAATTCATTTACTAGTTCTAGAAGTTTCTTGGTTGAATTTTTTGGGTCTGCTAGGTATAGGATCATGACATCAGCAAATAGTGCTAATTTAAGTTCTTATTTTCCTATATTTATGCCTTTAATTTCTTTCATCTGTCTAATTGCTCTGGCTAGTGTTTTAAGAACTATGTTGAATAGAAGTGGTGAGAGAGGGCATCCCTGTCTTGTTCCAGATTTTAAAGGGAATGCCTTCAATTTTTCTACATTTAGAATGATGCTGGTCTGAGGCTTAGCGTATATAGCTTTTACCATTTTGAGGTAATTTCCTGTTATCCCTAATTTGTCTAGAGTTTTGAACATAAAGGGATGCTGTATTTTGTCGAATGCTTTTTCAGCATCTATCGAGATGATCATATGGTTCTTATATTTATGTCTATTGATGTGGTGAATAACATTTATTGATTTCCATATATTGAACCAGGCTTGCATCCCAGGGATGAATCCCACTTGGTCATGGTGCACGATCTTTTTGATATATTTTTGTATCCGATTTGCCAGAATTTTATTGAGGATTTTTGCATCTAAATTCATTAGAGATATTGGTCTGTAGTTTTCTTTCTTTGAGGTGTCTTTATCTGGTTTGGGAATCAGAGTGATATTGGCCTCAAAGAATGAATTTGGAAGTACTCCCTCTTTTTCTATCTCCTGAAATAGATTGTAGAGTATAGGTATTAGTTCTTCTTTAAAGTTCTTGTAAAACTCTGCTGTATATCTGTCCAGTCCTGGGCTTTTCTAGGTTGGTAGTCTTTTGATGGCTTCTATTTCCTCACCTGATATTGGTCTGTTTAGGTTGTTTATATCATCCTGACTCAATCTGGGTAGCTCAGATGCCTTAAGGAATTTGTTGATGCCTTCACTATCCTCTATTTTATTAGAGTATAGGGTTTCAAAATAATTTCCAATTATCTTCTGTATTTCTGAGTTGTCTGTTGTGATGTTGCCTTTTTCATCCCATAAGCTAGTAATTCGGGTTTTCTCTCTTCTTCTCTTTGTTAGCATGGCTAGTGGTCTATCAGTCTTATTTGTTTTTTCAAAGAACCAACTTTTAGTTTTGTCAATTTTTTCAATTGTTTCTTTTGTTTCTATTTCATTGATTTCAGCTCTGATTTTAATTATTTCTTGTCTTCTACTGAATTTGCTGTTGATTTGTTCTTCTTTTTCTAAGGCTTCGAGGTGTAGTGTGAGGTCATATATTTGTTGGCTTTTCCTTCTTTTAAGGAATGAACTCCATAAAATGAATTTTCCTCTTAGTACTGCTTTCATAGTGTCCCAGAGATTTCGATATGTTGTGTCTGAGTTTTCATTTACCTCTAAGAATTTTGTAATTTCCTCTTTGATGTCTTCTGTAACCCTTTGTTCATTCAGTAGCATATTGTTTATTCTCCATGTGATGTAGGATTTTTTCTTCCTTCTTTTATTATTGATTTCCATTTTCATTCCATTATGATCAGATAAAATGCATGGTAGTATCTCTACTCCTTTGTAAGTGCTAAGATTTGCCCTGTGACATAATATATGGTCTAGTTTTGAGAAGAATCCATGTGATGCTGAGAAGAAAGTGTAACTGCTTGATGTTGGGTGGTATATTCTGTATATATCACTTAAGTCTAAGTTATTAATTGTATTATTGAGCTCTATGGTTTCTTTATTCAACTTTTGTTTGGAAGATCTGTCCAGTGGAGAGAGAGGTGTGTTAAAATCTCCCATGATTATTGTGTTGTGGTCTATTTGACTCTTGAACTTGAGAAGAGTTTGTTTGATGAACGTAGCTGCACCATTGTTTGGGGCATATATATTAATGATCGTTAAGTCTTGTTGGTGTATGGTTCCCTTGAGCAGTATGTAGTGTCTGTGTTTATCTCTTTTGATTAACTTTGGCTTGAAGTCTATTTTATTTGATACAAGTATGGACACCCCTGCTTGCTTCCGGGGTCCATATGAGTGGTATGATTTTTCCCAACCTTTCACCTTCAGTCTGTGTATGTCTTTTCCTATATGATGAGTCTCCTGTAGGCAGCATATTGTTGGATCTTTTTTTAATCCATTCTACTAGCCTATGTCTTTTGATTGGTGCATTTAAGCCATTAACATTTAGGGTTACTATTGAGATATGGTTTGTACTTCCAGCCATATTTGATTATGTATGTTACTTAACATGATTTGTTTTTCCTCTATGATTAGTTTTTCCTTTACTGTACTACCTCCCACTGTTGGTTTTCATTGTTATTTTTCATTTCCTCTTATTGTAATGTTTTGCCAAGGATGTTTTGAAGAGCTTGTTTTCTAGCTGCAAATTCTTTTAACTTTTGTTTATCATGGAAGATTTTTATTTCATCTTCAATCCTGAAGCTTAATTTCGCTGGATACATGATTCTTGGTTGGAACCCTTTTTCTTTCAGCGTTTGAAATATGTTAGTTCCAGGACCTTCTAGCTTTCAGAGTCTGTGTTGGAAGATCAGCAGTTATCCTGATTGGTTTATCCCTAAATGAAATCTGCTTCCTCTCTCTTGTGGCTTTTAAGATACTCTCCTTATTCTGTATGTTGGGTATCTTCATTATTATGTGTCTTGGTGTGGATCTCTTATAATTTTGAACATTCGGTGTCCTGTATGCTTCTAGTATTTGGATTTTTCATTCTTTAAGTCTGGGAAGTTTCCTAGTATTATTTAATTGAATAGATTGCTCATTCCCTTGGTTTGGACCTCTATATCCTCTTGTATCCCAATAACTCTTAAGTTTGGTTTCTTTATGTTACCCCATAATTCTTGGATGTTCTGCTCATGATTTCTTAACATTCTCGCTGAGCTGTCTATGTTCTTTTCAAGTTGAAAAACTTTGTCTTTGTTGTCTGAAATTCTATTTTCTGAGTGTTCTACTCTGCTGGTAATACTCTCATTTGAATTTTTAATTTGGTTTATTGTTTCCTGCATTTCCAGGATTTCTGTTTTTTTTTTTATATCCTCTATCTCCCTATAGAGTTGATCTTTTCCTTCTTGGATTTGTTTATGTAGTTCATTGTCAAAGTGATCTTTCATTGTCTAAATTTTCTGTATAATGTCTTCCTTGAGACTCCAGATCATCTGAAGCATGTATATCCTGAACTCTTTATCTGACATTCCATCAGCTGCAGATATTACCTCATCTAATGTTGAATTGACCTGTATTGTTTGTGGTCCTTTTTTTCCTTGTCTTTTCATACTGCCCGTGTTTCTTTCTAGCTTTGTGAAACTGTTGTGTTAATGGTTTTCCCCTTATATATTTATATTGTTCTTGTATAGCTCCAAAATCCCTCTTTTGTGGAGAAAGACAATGTTAACAGTTCCCAATATACAGTACATCATCTAAGCACAAGTTTTCATTAATAAATTTATAGTTATATTCTAAGTCTATAGATATTGGTTTTAATTATTATTTAAGAATATAGTCATCAGTTTCATAAAAGGCATACCATATCTGGTGGCATATAGAAAATTTAATTTCAGACGAAGGATATTATACTTAGAGGGAAAGGAGTGAGGGTATGAGGTTAAACTAACTTAGCAACTTTGGAGAACTCTAACCAATAGACTGGTAATTTATAGAAGAATGTAAAGACTCAACCTCCTATCTGTATTTAGATAGTTACCCTATGTATAGATAGCAAAAGTTAGGAGGTTGAAAGTGGGATAGAGGGAATACAAATGAAGAAAAGAAAAAAAATAACAAGGAAGAAAAGAGAAATAAGAGAGAAGAAAAAAGAAAGTAAGATAGAAATAAAGAAAAAAATGGGGGGAAGGTGGGGTATCTGCAATTCCTCTATATTATTTTGGTGATTCGGTTGTTCATGCACAGTTCTTGGTTTCACATATGTTGAAGTTGTGAAAGAGAGAGAAGAAAAGAGAGAAAGAGAAAAAAAAGTCTCTCAGAACACTGTTTTCCTTGCTTCCAGTAGGTGGCATTGTCTATTCCTAGCTTGAGCCTCTGTGTTCAAGGTGGTGGATATAGCCAGTGTGAAAGGACATGAGCTTCCACCTGTATCTTCCCTACTCTAATCTCTGAGGTGGGAAACCAGGTGCCTGTACAGTTGTTGTTTTGCGTTGATAGCTACAACTCCCAAGCTTGTGGGAAATTTTTTGAGTTATCACAGCTAAGGGTGGGGGAGTTTGAAACCGGGTACCTGGATAAGCCACAGAACTGTGCTGGTAGCCACACCCCCTTTGATGGGTTTTAAGGGTTGATGGGCTTCCTCGGGACTAGCACGCGGGGTGGGGCCGGGCTTCCTCCTCCAGTCTGGCTTGGCACTGGGCTTTCTCCTCCTGTCAGGCTTGGTGCCGGGCTTCCTCCTTGCAATTAGCTTCTTAATTCAATTGACCACATTCCTGGGTTCAAGCAGGTGCTAGACAACCATATCCTGAGGGGTTGGCATGGGCAAGAATTTATTTCAAAGTCATGTAGACCCACAAGTGCCCTCAAACTCAGGATGTAGCTCACCAAGAGCAATGCTGCATCTGAGTGGGGTACAATTTATGAGGTACAAAGTACAGAAAAATAAGTTTTTATAAGAAGACAGCTTTCCTTTCTGTTTCCCAGAAATGGGTCACACAGTTCTCTCTTCACAGGGACAGTAACAGAAAAAAACCAAGATGGAGTCTACAACAGCTAAGACGGAGTCACATATCTTTTTGCTCCTATGACTATAGTGACTCCATTCCTGCTATCCCAGTAATGCAGGAATTGTTACAAGTGATTAATCAGTTTCTACCACAGCAATTGTTTTACTCACTCAGTAATAGTAACTTATTTGATGCCTACTTGAATCTACAGTCACCTTATAGTCTACATACACACTCTTATCTATCATTTTACTAATATCTGTAACCCTTATGTCCTTTATCCTATGCAAGGTTTCAAGATCAAGGTGATATATTTGTTCATGGCTACATTGATCTTACCTTATCTATATTAACCTATTAGCCTATATTTATCTAAAACTATACTGACTTATCACCGTTCACTGTTCTATATCCTTTTCCTATGGCTTAAATCCTATGTCTTACAGTTACATGATTTTACTACTGTTACATAGGCTTACTCCTGGAGAACTTATCTATATATCTATGTTATACTTACTGTTGAACTTATCTATATATTTATGTTATACTTATGTCTTACTGTTGCTTATCTATGTTATCTTACCTTATTCCTACAGTCCATAACCTATGCCTATGACTTATTGATTATCTATGTTATCTTGCCTTATACCTATAATCTATAACCTATATCTATGACTTATTGATTATATTGATCAGTTCACACCACCAGCCTCAGGTATGGCAGAGAATTGGGATTTAACAGATGAGGAATTATGACTAATTATATAAAAAAGGAGCCACCAACCCACAATTATGTATTCAGCAAACTATCCTTGAAAGGCAAAGAAACAAAGATTTCTCCAACAATGAAAACTGAGAGACCTTGTCACTGGTGGATTTGATTTATGAAAATATTTAAAGGTTTCCAATGAGAAGGAAGGTGATATGGGTCAGAAACTTGTATATACAGAAGAAAGAAGATTGGAAATAACAGAGCTAAAATAAAGCCTTTTATTTTTCTAATTCTTAGTTGATCTAGTGATGTTCATTAAAATGTTATAAGAATGATGAATTCTTATATCAGAGCATATGGATAAGTGAAATGAATGATAGCATGCCTCAAGGAAAGAGAGAAAGTAACTTGGATTACTCTGTTCTAAATTGCCAGCACCTCCCATGTAACAGTATGGTGTAACTAGATGTGGATTAAGAGTTGCTGAAAACCACGTCTGCAAACTTAGTGTAAACACATACACACACACACACACACACAAATCTTAAAAAGTATAATTGATGTGCTAAGATACAAAATAAAGTGTAATCAGATAAAAACAAGTAATACCAGAGAAGGCAGAAAAATGGGGAACATTTAAAAAGATCCAATTGATAGAAAACAGGTACAAATAGGATAGGCATTAACCTGAATGTGCCAACACTACATTAAATACAAATGGTGTAAATATGCCAAATAAAACTCAGAGACTGATAGAGTGGATACAAAAGTAAGACTCTCCTACATGGTGACCACTAGAAACCCACTATAAATATAAAAATACAAAGATTATAGGTAAAGAGTTAGAGAAAGATATATAAAACTAACAAAAATACCAACAGAGCCAATATGGCTACATTAATTCCAGAGACAGGAGACTTCAGAGCAAACAAAATTATCAGGCATAGATAAAGGCATTACATCACAGTTGTGATGGAACCCAGGTTTATTTACTTGCCACTCAAAAAGGGCAATGACTTAAGGACAATTGATGGGGCAAGGGAAAAGATTTATTCGGAAAATTACCTAAGCAAAGAAGATGGGAGGCTGTCACCAATTAAGATCATCTCTGGGTGCAAAGGGCTGAGATATTGAGCAGGGACAATGAGAAAGAAGGCTACTCTCTGAGTAAGATCTTGTTCATCCAAGGCCTGTACTGTGTTTTCTCTGTGGCAATATCCTTGAGATAACAATCTTCTTTCCTCTCCTGAGTCAGTCTCTATAATTTAAAAATGTTTTTATTAGTACCTTAATCATACATGATAGTAGGGTTCATTTAGACATATGTATGCATTCATGTAATATAATTGCTCCATTTCAATACCCGGTTTAGATAAATACATTTCTTTCCTGAAAGTTAAACATTATTCCAATTTTAATTAAAGAAATTAAATTACCACACAGATTACCACACAGCAAAGGAAACAGGTCAGTATGGGAAGTAAAGGGACATATCATAGCATCATAAACAACAGGCAGAAAGATAAGAGCATTCTTGAATCAGGGACTACTGTAATCCTTGGCTCTGATATTTAGGAAAACAGAAACAAATATGGTGATAGCATTGAACAGGGGTGAGGAACTTTTCTTTATAAGATTAGAAGAACAAATATTTTAAGTTTTGAGGTACAAAATCCTCAATGTCACCTAGTCCTTTAGGTTGCTGTCATATCAAACTGATCACAAACTTCTACCAAAAATGAACAAATGTGGCTGAGTTCACAAATAATTAAAATTTTCAGTTTATATAATTTATATAATTATATAACCAAATACTCTAGTACTTTTGGCTTTTCAAAACCATTTTTCAATGGAAAAAGCTTGCCTACTTTCAACCTACATGAACACAACCAACAGGTAGATTGGTTGGATAGACGGTAGTTTGCGCATCATGGTATGAAATTCAGCACAATGGCTTTTTATAGGGTGGAAATCATGAGAAACCTGGACTCAGCACTATGCATGGGCAATTGGACATCACTGCAGCACTTACCAGTGGTTGGTCCTGGGGAGTCACATCAGATCTCCATCTGTGAGATGGACCTTCTTCTCTTTAAACCATGGGAAGGATGCTTCACAAAGAGTATTATTTAAGTGTGAACTTTTAGTTTTTTCTCCCATCAGTGTCTGGAACTTGATGGATTTAAAAAACTTTTGAGGAATTAAAATGAACCGAAGTTGGAAGTTTATGGATCCTTTAGAACCATTCCCTGTTGGACTCAGTGGAATCTGAGGCATCAGAGGCATTGTGCCAGTATTGAGCTCCTCTAAAGGCAGGTCCTAGGTGAGCACCAACAGTAGGAGCCCACTGGGTCTTGCTACTGACCCTATAAAGTGGATGCAGTCATGATCCTTGGGATGCTGATGAAGCAGCTGAGGTTCAGTGGGGCAGGCAGGACAGATGCTTCCAGGCCTCAGCACCTTGCAGGTGTGACCACAGAAAAGCACATCAGCCCAGGGGAGTCTCTGGCCAGCATGGAACTCTTCCTCTACTTCACTTCATCCTTCAGAACTTCTCCTTATGCCTGCTGGTGCTGCCCTAAGACATTGATATCACTCCCAGATAATTGAGTATAAGTAACATCTTGAGAACCTGTGAGTTGCACTTTATGGCCTACTGAGTACTCCCTTCTTGGAAAGCAAATAACCTTCAGGTAATAGAGGTCTAATGTGTTTCCAGGTGCACCTACCCTCCTCATTGCCCCCAATTCACACAAATACACTAAGACAAGTCAGTATTGCTTCTTAGATGGGACCACTGGTCTTTTGGGAATTGGTGTGGGTCTTCAAGAGGTGGGTCTTACTGGAAATACACAGCCACCCACCTTCAACAGGCAACAGAAAAGCAATGACCCTCCTGAGATTCAATGTAAGCCAGCAGGTTTTCCACTCATCTGATCAACTCTGTTTGTTTCTGTCTGTACCAAATTCTTAAAATATATATATATATATATATATATATATATATATATATATATATATATATATATTTAGTTTTAGGTGGACACGATATCTTTATTTTATTTTTTATGAGCTGCTGAGGATTGAACCCAGTACCTCACGCATGCCAGGCGAGCACGCTACCTCTTGAGCCACATCCCCAGCCCCTGTCTGTACCAAATTCTTGTTGCATATTCTATGTCTTTAAGTTTGCCCCCTCCACGTGGGCCAAAATGTAGTCTGCATTCGTTCTCCCTATCATCTCCCTCCCCTAAAAACCAAAATCCAAAAACCAAAACTAAAACCAAATAAAACAGAAAACCAAAAGCATCCAGGAACTCAAGGCTCTCACATATAGTAGGTTTATTATGTGTTGAATTGGATATCATTGTGGAATACCAAAACCATTCCAATGGCCTTTTAGGCTTCTATTACTCATTCGTGTTTTCCCTTAGATGAATAGTGGATATTTACGACTGGTTTTGTAAAGTGCCCCAGCCTTAACCACTTTCATCTTTACACCTTCAGAGGCTGTCTTCAGTACTGTCTGGGGCTTCCTGGGAAGAAAACGGTCTCTGATTCTAGCTGAGGTGGATCCTGATGGTGCTACAGGTGGGGGCTGTCTGCTCACTGCATTTGAATGAAGATCTGAGTAGCACATTTCCACGCCTTCCACAGACACAAACACCCATATATTTAAAGCCATAATATTCCTTCCTCAAACAGCATTTCAGAGCTACTGATGCACTTGGCAAGTTGCTATGGTTTGGATATGATTTGAATTGTATTCCCCCAAAGGTATTTGTGATTACAGATTTGGGACTAATGGGGGTAGATTTGGAAGGTGGTGTGGACCTTTAAGAGGCAGGGCCTATAGGAAGTCCTTAGGTCATTGCTGGGAGGCGGTGGTGGGGGAGATAAGGTCGTTTTTTGGTGACTCCTTGGTAGTTTTTGCAAAAGGTGGAGACTTTATAAAAGGGTAACCACAAAAGGAATAAGCCTGGCCCCATCCAACTCTGCTCTTGGTTCAAGATGTGGCCACTCTCCTGCACGAGTGCCTGCCATCTGCCATGGAACTTCTTCAGAGCTTTGTACTGATGCCATGTAGACTTTGAACCTCCAAAACTGTGACTCAAATAAACCTCTTTTATTTATGAAGTTATCTGCTGCGGGGAATGGGTTGGAATATCAAACTGACCAATACGTAAAGTCAGTGCCAAGAATGAGATCTTGAGTACACTGGAAGAGGCTCAAGTATCTTTGGGATTGGTTCACTGGCAGAATTTGGAGAAACAGGCTAGGGAAAGCCTCAAATGCCATAAGCAGAGCATTACAGGCAATTCTGGTGAGGGTCTGGCCTTTTCTTTGTTGCAGGACTTTTTTTTTTAAAGGTTCAGTTTTCTCACTTGTCAATGATCTGCTCACGTTGTCTATTTCTTCGTGGCTCAGTACTGTGGATTTGTGTCGAGGAATTTATTCATTTCTCTTACATTTTCCCATTTGTTGGCAAATGGTCACTGATAGGAATTGCTTATTATCCTTTGTATTTCCGTGAAATCAGTTATATTGTCTGCTTTTCCAGTTGTGATCTTATTGACTTGAGTCTTCTTTTTTCCTCGTCTCAGAAAGAACGTGTTGACTTTGGTTTTCTTCTTTTAAAAAAATCAGTGCTAAGTTTTATTGATTTTTCTACTGTTTTTCTAATCTCTATTTCATTTAAAAAGTGTTTTTATGAGTGCATTGTAGTTAGGTGTAACAGTGAGGTTCATTTTGACATAAATCACACATGCATGGAGTATAATTTGCTCCACTTCAGTTCCCAGCACGTTTTTGCCTTCCTCCGCCCTCCCCCAATTTTCCTTCCTCTAATCTACTGGTCTTACTTCTATTTTAATAGATTTTTAAATTAGTGCTTGATAGATATACATAAAGGTGAATTTACTGTGGCATACTTATGTAAGTACATAGTATAATTTGGTTAATTTCATTGCATTGTTCTTCTCTTTTCCCATCCCTCCTCTTCCCCCATCAATCCTTTTCTATTCTCTGCTTTACTGATCCCCCTTCTATTTTGGTGGGGGGATTTAACTCAGGGGCACTTAACCACTGAGCCACTCCCCAGCCCTATTTAGTATTTTATTTAGAGACAGCATCTAGTTAAGTTGCTTAGGACCTTGCTTTTGCTGAGACTGGCTTTGAACTGGAGATCCTCCTGCCTCAGCCTTCTGAGCCATTGGGATTATGGGCAGGTGCCACTGTATTTTTTCTCACTTCTATTTTTATGGGATTTTCCCCACCTCTTTCTCTCTTCTAATTTTGGTCTATGATATTTGTTATTTTCTTCCTTCTGCTAACTTTGGGCTTCAGTGTGTTCTCATTTTTTTTCTAGTTCTTGAAGGGAATTTATTTGATAAATTTTTCCTTTTTCAATAGAGGAATATTCCACTATAAATTTCTCTCTTAGGATTTCTTCTGCTGGAACTCATAAATTTTGATATGATGTGTTTCCATTTCCAATTGTCTCATGGTATTATTATTTCCTTTTTATTTCTTCAGTCACCCTAGGGGTTGTTAAGAAATGTGTTTGATTTCCTCTATTTTCATGTGCTCCAAGAGTTTTTCTGTTATTTTTTCTTGTTTCATGCCATTGTGACCTAAAAAGATACATATTTTTAACTATCTTAAATAAGATTTATTTTGTGACATTCTGGACGATGTTCCGGGGACATTTGAGAAGAATGTGTATTCTGTTGTTGGGTGGAGTCTTTTTGTGTTTGTTGGAGCTGTTGGGTCTAAAGTATAACTCAATTCCAGCACTTTTTTTATTGATTTTCAGGCTCTATGTTGAAAATAGGGTATTGAGTTCCCCTGATATTACACTATTGCAGATTATAACTTCCTTATAATAATTTATTAATTGCTTTATATATTTAGGTGCTCCAATGTGAGTGCATGTATTTACAACTGTTGAATCTTCTCCTTGAATTAATCCCTTTATCATTAATGTAATGACCTTCTCTATCTCTTCATATATACATATTTTTTACTTTGAATCTATTTTATCTAAGTATAGCAATTTCTGTTTTCTTTCAGATCCCATTTCCATTGGAACATCTTGTTTGCCAAATTTTCAATCTGTGTTGTCCTTACTAGTAATGTGTCTGGTAAGTGGCATATGGTAGTCTCTTGGTTTCTAAGCCATTCTATCTTTTTATTGAAAAAGTTAACCCATTCACACCTAATTATCAATAGGAAAGAACTTCCCACTGTTCTTTTATATTTTCTTTTCTGATTATTTTGTAGGTCCTTCTTTTCTTTCTTCCTAACTTGCTATTTCCCTTTGTGGTTTGATGACTTTCTCTGATGATGGTGCTTTTTGATGATTTCTTTCTATATTTGATGCAAGGTTTTTGCTTTGTGGTTACCATGAGTCTTACATAACTGTCTACTTTCAGCTGATAGCAACTTAACTTTAATTGAATACAAAAACTCTACATTTGCCCTTCCTCCCCTCTTATCTTTTTTGATTTTGATGTGAAAATTTACATTCCTAATAATATTTATTCACTAACAGTTTATTGCAGCTACAATTGTTTTTAATAATTTTATCTCTTAACCCTTCTAGTAGGGGTGAAATTGATTTTCACACCTTCTTACAGCATTTGAGACTTCTGAATATGATTATGTGTTGCTCATACTATCGAGTTTTTTAAAAATTTTATATTTTTTTACTTATGAATTAGCAGCCTTTGGCTTCAAGAACTTCCTTTAGCAATTCCTGTAAGTCTAGGGCTGATAAATTCTCTTGGATTTTTTTTTTTTTTTGGTCTAGAAAAATATTTATTTTTTCCTTTTTTCTAAAGGACAGCTTTTCCAGGCATTCTTAGTTAGCAATTTTTTTTTCTTTTTCTTTAGCACTCTGAATGCACCACCCTGTTCCCTCCTGGCCTGCAGGGTTTCTGCTAAGAAATTCACTGAAAGCGATATTGGGTCTCCTTCATATGTGATACGTTTCTTATTTCTTTCTGTTTTTGTTAATTTTTTTTGTGCGTGTCTTTGACTTCTGATAATCTGATAAGGTTATATTTGGGTGAATGTCTCTGGGTTGAATTTGACTACTGGCAACCTCTGAGTTGCTTATACCTGATATTGTTGTCCTTTCCCAGATTTCTGAAACTATCAACCATTATTTCCTAAAATATTCTTTTTAGAAAGCATATCTTTTTATCCCTCTCCTCCTTGAAATTGTATTATGTAAAGGTTGGTTTTCTTGACAAGTTCCACAATTCCTGTAAGCCTTCTTCATTCTTTGCTCCTCTAATTGGACAATTTCTAATGTGGTATCTACTGGCTCACTGTTTCTTTCTTCTGCTTGTTCAAGTTTGGTTTTGAAACTTTTTATTGATTTTTTTTTCAGTTAAGTTATTGTGCTGATTCTCTGTAGGATTTTTATTTTTTCTATTTCTTTGTCAAACTTCTCATTTTATTCATAAATTGGTTTCCAAGCTTCATTTAATTTTCCATCTGTATTTTTCTGGAGTTTCCTGAACTTTGTTTAGAGTATTATTCTAATTCTTTGCCAGTCAGTTCATGGTTATCAATTTCTTCCATGTCTGTTGCGTCTTTATTAGATTTTTTTGGTTGTTGTCTTACTTTCCTGATTTCATTGTCCTCATGTCCTTACTTTGATGCCTGTACATTTGATGATATGCCCACATCTTCAGGCCTTTTCTGGTCTTTGGTGGTGATAGATCTTTATCATTTAATGTAGCCTGGGATTCTGGGTGGACCACCTCGTACTAACCCCAAACAGACAGACTTTGGTGCCAGTTCTCTCACTGGGCTGCGTCACTTCCTGTGCTCTGATGTCAAATTATATGCTACAGTGTTCCATGAGACCACTGGCTAGACTCTGCCAGCACTGACAGGGCATTGTAATGATCTCTGAACAGGAAAACGTCTAGGTTTTCTTCCCTGCTGGGTCGTGCTATGATTTGGAATCTATAGCTGGGCAGGATCATGTGCTTGTCTCTGAGGCTGATTGAGATCTCCAGGTTATTGCTCAGCCACTTGGGGTGGGAAAGATCAGAGCTTGTTCTGAACAGATATGTGTGGAGGTGCACCTGCCTCCCAGCTTAAGATAAGCATAAGAAAAGTATTGAGGCTTGGTGGAGTCACCACTGAGCAGTGGCACTGAGCAGGGCCAGATGGATAATTACCTCCATGGTAATGGCTGATGTGTAGTTGCCTCTCAGCATGGAGAACACTTAATGACAGGACCAGCACTTAATTGGTTCACTTCTTGGCTGCTGGAGTTGGGTGAGGTTCAATGCTCCTTCTGTGGATAATCACTGAGCTGCAGTTGCCACCTACCTTAACCTCTGGGAAGATGAGCCGAGCATCAGGGCTGTGTGGTGAAGCCAGCTAGGACCTTAAGCTTGGTTGTCCCGTGGACTGTGCTTTCTGCAATGTGAGGCTATTTGCTGGTCTCTTTGGAGTGGTGCCTCTGTTAGCAAGTTGCTGAGGTCAGTGTGCTGGTTGTGGTGAGCCCCACTTCTATTCTTTGTTTCTAACTGACCCAAGATGTCTAGTCCTGCCAGGACTCCTGATTTTCCAATGGGACAAGACAGGAATGAGCCTCCTGCCAAGAGTCACAGAATGATGGGGAAACTGAGTGTCTGCCTCCAATTTGCTTTTTCCATGGCAGAAACCAAGGGTCAAGGGGAATCTTCTGTGTATCAGTGCCAGCTTGGGGAAGAGGCAGTGCCTTCAGAGCAAACTGCTCCTCTGAGTCTTTGAACATGGTTTTTCTCAGTTTTATGGTCCTAATGGGGTATCTCAGCCTCACTCCCAAGCGCTGGAACCTTCATGAAGGTACTACTACCTGCTGTAGTGGTGAGTTAGATTTCCAGGGTGAGCAGGATAGAACCTGAGAATCCCTATTCTCCCATCTGGTTGGTACCACTGCATGTTCTAGCTTTTGTCTCACTTGTCTTTGCTCCCCAGAGACCTCTCCTTAACCTCTGAAAATTCACATTTCTTCCTGTTGTATCCTCCTGTTATTACCGAGGGGCTGTATTCACGGGGTGAGGTGCTGGGGGAGAGGGAGCATCCTGTAGTGTGTGCATATTTCTCAATCTTTTAGTGACCTGTGCCCAGGAGCTGTGACTCTCACGAATGTTTCCCCATTTGTTTGTCTATTTCCCTGTAGGTGATAGAAAGGGCATGGCAGCTGGACTTGTGTGTTTTCCTTTCTGCACTTTGAAGGCTGAGGTGGGCTGGAGCTGGGTATGCCCCTTCACCCAGGCTAGTTAGTCTAATTGGTTAGTAAAACCCCAGTCAGCTAGACTCTGGTAAGATGGCCTCTCTTGAGGGATGGCCTCGTAACAATATCAGAATGCCTGGGGCATTGCAGAATGCCCACTTCCTCCCTCTGCTCACCAGGAGCATTGATCTCCTATCTACAGTCTGAAAAGAGGTGGGGTTCCTGGAGGTAAAGCAAGAAAGTGTGTGTGTGTGTGTGTGTGTGTGTGTGTGTGTTGTGTGTGTGCGTGTGTCTTCCAAAAACGACTCCTCTGGAGTTTTTGCCTTTCACACTTGGCCACACTGAACCACCTGCAACCTGCCAACTGCAGTTTAGCTTTCCTGATTCTCAGACTTTTGCTCCTGGAATTCTGCTCTAATAAGTTGTGATTTTCTGTATCTACCTGTCTGTTTCTTCAGTTTTGGGTTCAGCAGTTTTTCTTAACACCTCAGGTCTCTGATAGATCTAAAATGAGTTGTTGATTTTCAATTTGTTCAGTTTTTTTCTTGTGTGGATATGAATGATAATTTCTAACTCCTTCTGAACATTTACATTTATTACATTTTAATTAATTCAAAGATTTGATTAAATTATTGGAAACATTTTAAGTAACTTTGGAACAACTTGGAGATGTGAATCTATCTTTTCAATTTTAAGTTTTATAAAATCTAAATACAGATCAAGTACTTCTGGTGAAAATATAGTGTTCAAATTAAGATGTGCTTACAAAGATATGACGAAATGTAGTTTCTCTGTATCCATAGGTTTCTCATCCTCAGATTCAACAAGCTGCAGATCAAAAATAGTGAGAAAAATAATAAAATAATATGACAAGAAAACTACAAATAAAAATGTAGAATTGGTTGGGCACAGTGGCATATGCCTGTAATCCCAGCTGCTACGGAGGCTGACGCAGGAGGATTGCAAGTTCAAGGTCAGCCTCAGCAACTTAGTGAAGCCCTAAACAACTTAGCAAGACTGTGTCTCAAAATAAAAAAATCAAAGTTCTGCGGATGTGGCTCAGTGGTTAAGCACCCCTGGGTTCAATCCCCAGTACCAAAAAAAAAAAAAAAGCAGTATAAGAAGAATTCACATTGATTCACCACTATGATTAGCAACTTGAGCATCTGTAGATTTTGGTATCTGCAGGGAGTCCTGAAACCAAGTTCTAAAACATCCTTAATCCTTATCAGTCATGTAATTACATTCTTTAATATTTATTCCAATTATTCCTTTGGTAACTATCTGCTTTATTTTTTCCATTCACCAGTAACTTTAGGAAGTTGGTGGAGTTATTTGCTTGATGCTTGATCCAATAGGAGTTAGTCACTACCAGAAACACACTACTCAGTGCATTCTGTAGACTATGACACCTTTACTCTAAAAAATCCATTCTCTTTTTAAAGACAATTTCTACATGATCTCATTATAAGTGGAATCTTCAAAAGTCAAATTCACAGGAACAGAGAGAATGGTGATTCCTAGAGACTGCGGGAGGGGAGGATTGGGGAGATCACAGGATTCACATATCAACTAAACAGGAGGAATCTTCTCCAGCTGAGAAGATCTATTGTTAATTACAACCTGGTGACTATAGTTAATAACAATGTATTGTATTCTAGAAAACTGATAAGAGGGATTTTCAGTGTTCTTGCCACAAAAATAAATATATGAAGCAAGACATATGTTAATTAGCTTGATTTAACTATTCCACAGTGTATATACCTATCAAAACATTGTGTTGAATACTGTAAATATATATAATGTTTATTTGTCAATTAAAATATAAATTAAAAATCCTTTCTCCTTTGAGTCTGTTTTCTTCATTCCATATCACCTATTAACTTATGCCCCTCCTCTGTACTCTGTGCCCTACCATTTTCCTGGTAAAGAGGCATTCCTGTGGCCTGGGTGTGAGCCACCTAAACAACCAGACAGAAAGAACCTTGACTTCTCTTTGCACCATATTAGCCAACACTCCCATGACCTCACCCTGATCCCTGTCATCACTCTGAAATACAAAACTCAAACATTTCACAGCCTGACCACAACTTGTTCTCCATGCTCACCCACCACCCCACTGCCAGTGGCTTGGGTGGTAATTGGTCAATCAGGTCTTTGGTTTTGCTCCAAGGAATAAAAAAATGATATAATGTCAAATCTGTCTTCTAAAAAAGAGACTTCTAACATTTCAGAACATTTTGTTTCAAGCTTACAGGAAGGTGTTTCAAGAACCACACAAGATTATAGGGAGATTTATGATGTTTCAGAAAGAAAAACAGGTGGGGGAGGGGAGGATTGGGAAGATCACAGGATTCAAGGGCTGATTTTTTTCCTTTCATATGTGGAAGTTAGACCAAAGTAGGAAGAGGGGGATCTTATTTAAATAAAAGGGAAAGCAGGGGAGCAGAGAAGGAGAATTGAGGGTGAGAGAGGAGGATGGGAAAAGGGAGGAACATTGGAATGAAAATGACCAAATTATACTATGTTGCCGCAGTCTGGCTGGGCAAAATAACCAGGGGGTGACAAGCAACTTGTGAAGGTTGAAACAGTGGGAGCCACTTTATTACGGGATAGCAGAGGTATACATACCCAACTAATTGTGCTTAACTTAATTAACATCATCTAGATAGCAGTCAGTCATTAAGGAATCCTCATCATCTTAATGACCCGCTGGCATTACTTCACAAACCACTCCTCCTGGCAAAGAGCCAGGTGCCATCTTGACTTGGTTGTGGCCTTCAACACTATGTGAAAAAATATATATCTCATAGCAAATTCTACCTTTACACACACAAACACACACACACACACACACACACACACACACACACACCTATAAAGCCCTAATTTTAAAAACTATAAATAAATAGAAGGAAGACCAGTATATTAGCGAAGGGGAATGAAGAAGGGAAGAATTAGTACTGGAGAATAAAATAGAACAAATTATTTTCCATACATATATGATTATGTCAAAATGAACCCCAATATTATGTATAACTAAGATGCACTAATAAAAATATGAAAGATCACATTCATTTAAAGCTTCACATAAAAAGATGTTGGTTGACAAATGATATCATGGATTCCCTGTACTAATATTTAAATTTAAAACAAGAAGGCTGTTAAATAGAAGATTCAAGATTGCAGATTAGAGGCACCTGCACTTTTCCACTTCTCCACAGAATCAAGCAACTGGGGAGGTGCTCCTCATGAAGGTTGGTGACTGTGGGAACGTGCTGTAGTTCATTGGGGGACAAAGTGGGAGAAACCCACAAACTCTGAATCGTGGGACTGATCATGCAGCAATGTGGGAAGGGTTGGGAAGAGGAGAAAGAGGGAAAGCACAGAAAGCACAGCTAGCACAAGAACCAGAACCTGCAAATGGGCAATCTGAACAGAAGTGGATCTGGGGTCTGCCCAGCAAACTGATGCTGGGAAAGTTCTCTATCCTTCCTGGTGGGTACTCATGGTGCCCTAATGGGGCATTTTGCTGCTCTGGGAGTCAAAAGTTCTTGAATTTTTCTGTCTCTGGGAATATACATTATCACACTGACTCAGAGGGCATCTGCCTTGAGACCAAGTTTGACTCTGGGGAAATGGCCATGGAGACAAATCCACTGAAAATTCTATGTGATGGGAAATGGGTCCATGACACTTAAGGAAACAATGCTCATTTCCCTTTAAGACAGGACCTCAGGAAGCCACCTTCAGGAGTTTAGGGGACTGAGCAGACAATATGTGGTTTTATGCAAAAGCTAAGTCTCAGGACACCAGAGTGGGCTGTGTGGGTGTGGGCTGCCTTCCTTCCCATCAAGTGCAGAGAGTTGCCACCACATTACCAATCCCAGTCCCAGGTGGGCATCATGAAAGGCACCAGAGAAATTGATGCACTTCAGTGTCAGCCTGCCCTTGGGGTGCATAGAAAATACCCCCAAGGTAAATCTCTGCCAGGGCAGCTCTGCATTCTGTGCTAGCTGCTGCTAGACAGCAGTGTAGCTGGGAGGTATTCCAACTGACTGGCTCCTGTGACAAACCAAACCAAATCACTGGTTCCCTGAAGACAACACAAAAGTAAGAAGGGTGAATAACCTCCAGCCTTTGTTATCTCCAAGGGAAATATAGCCTAAGAGAAAGTTCTGATGGGCACAGGTTGCACAAATCCACGTTCACCCACAGAATCAACCAACTTGGCTGACATGAAACTTTTCTATTAAGACTTTTTGTAGTTGTTGTTGTTTGGGGTATGTGTGTGTGTTTGTGTGTGTGTGTGTGTGTGTGTGTGTATGTGTGTGTAATTCTTCTTTCTCTATTCTTTTAATATTTAATTATGAATATTCTTCTTTCTCTTACAATTTTCTTTTACTTTCTACCTTTCTCCTGCTTGCATTCTTATCTTTTTAAAACCATTTTATTTTCTCCTTCTTTCCTTTCCCACTTTTTCTTCCTTTTTTAAAAATTTATAAATTTCATCACTATTTTAATGTTTTAGTTCATTCTATATTATTTTTGCTCCTGTCATTTCTTAATTCATTGATGTTATGGTTGTCATAGTTTTAAATTTGGCTTTTACCTTATTTTTGTATCCAGTTTGCTCTTGTTTACTGTTAGTTTTGTTTATTCCTCTTTCTGTGCTGTGCTGGGGATTAAACCTGACCCTTTGAGCACACTGTGTGGCTGTTCTGCCATTGAACTACACTCTCAGCCCAGGTAAGAAAAATTACACATTACTTAACCCATAACCCAACCCCACTGCAACCCTGGTGGATATTTCAAATTGAAGAATGAGGGAGACAAAAGCCCCCATCTGATGACCTGATCCCAAGTAGGTGTGCCTGGCAGGGGTCTAAAGACCTGCTACTCAACATTCACCCAATAACAACAGCAGAGAGAAATAACACAAAGTTTGTGGACACCACATCTATAAGGGACCTCAGCAAAGACCCTATCAGACCACACATTGCTGTTAAGACTACAGAAGTAACCACAGGTATATTCCATATACTCTGCTGCCTACAACACACCTGCCTGAACCAGCAGATAGACCCCACTCTCATGAGAAGCAAGAAGCTTCCTCAGGCTCCGACATTGCATGTAGAGTGTCAAAACACGCTAATCACAGCCATAAGGAATCCACAGTGAAACTACTCAGTAGTTAAAGTCCACTAGGAGTTAAACCTAACACTACACAAACTGGTGTCTTAGGACACATCACCAAGGGAAGCCTGCCTTATAAGAAGACCCTCATATTAAAGTGAAAGAAATATCCATTCCAACAGATGTGAAAGCTCAACTTAGAAACACAAGAAATATGGGAAAAAACAAGGCAATAGATACCTCCTAAGGTTTATAATTCTGCAGTAACAGATTAGTATATGGAAATGGATTAAATGTGGAAGAATTTGAAAGAATGATTTTGAAAAAGATCAATGAAATCCAAAAAGAAAGAAAAAATGAATAAATTAAGAAAGACAATGCAGGATATTAAAGAGAAATTAAATGAATAGATTCTGAGAAGGAACCAAACAGAAATCTTGGAAATGAAAGAACAATAAGTCAGACAAAAACTCAGCTGGAAATCTCATCAATAAACTAGATCCAGTGGAAAAAAAGAATACCAGGATTTGAAGACAAGGTTGCTGAATTATCATATTCAGACAAAAAAAGAAAGAAAATAAGAAAGAATTAACAGACAAGTTCTATGAGACACTTTTAAAAGATTATGAATAAGCACAATAGACAGGGAGAAGAGGTCCTGGATAAAGGCATAGAAACACTTTTCAGTGAAATAATAGAAACTCCCCAAATTTTGGGAAAGATATGCATGTTCACATACAGGAGGTATTTAGAACCCCATAGACATGGCCAGAAAAGAACCCCTCCATAATATATAAGTACAGAAGAAAGTAAATGTTAAAAACTGCAAGAGAGAAGCACTGTCAGATATAAATTATATCAAATGATGTACTTTATGCCCTGAAAGAAAATAAGAAATTAACTACCATCCTAGATGGCAACACCCAGAAAAGTTTCCCTTAGTATCAAAGGAAAAATAAAAGCCTTCCAAGATAAGTGTAAGTGAAGCGAATTTATGTCTACTAAATAAACACTTCAGAAAATGTTGAAAGAAATTCTATACCCCAAAGAGGAAGAAAAACAAGTCGAATTATAAGAGCATGGGAAAGAAGAAATTTCACTAGAAGAGTAGATAAGCAAATGAGAGTTAGGTATCAATCACTATTAATACATTTGACTATTAAACCTCTAAGATGAATAAGGGAGGAAGAAGTAAATATAGAATAATTTAAAAAACAAGAAAACCCAGCAAAGTTACAGGAACAAGTTCATACCTTTCAATAATAACCCTGAAGGTAAGCGGTCTTATTTCTTCAATTAAAAGACACAAACTAGAATTAAAAATAAAACGACAGACTCAAGTGTGGTTTTTTTTTTTTGCCTGCAAGAAACACACCTCACCAGCAAAGACACAGTGTTATGTCTGAAAAGATGGAAAGGGTGGAAAATGATATTCCAAACAAATGGAATCCCAAAGCAAGGAGTTGTTATGCTCATATCTGACGAATCAGACATTAACCAAAAGTCAGTCCTAAGAAACATAGAAGGTCTCTACATATTAAGGGAACAGCTCATTAAGAAGATAACGTAATTACAAACATCTGGACCAACCATCAGAGTACTCTGTTTTATAAAACAAACACTCCTGAACACAAAGGCAGGGAGAGGCCATTATACAATTATAGTGGGTGACTTTAACAGCTCACTCTCACCCAACAGGTAGACCATCCTGAACAGCAACAATCACAAACCAGCAAAGGAACATTATACTATAGATCAAATGGACTTAACAACATCTACAGAATTTTCCATCCAACATCTGAAGAACATACAACTTTTTCATCAGTACATGGAACTTTCTTCAAAATTGTTGAAATCAATTTGCTAGACAGCAAATCTTTTTTAAAAATATTTTATTAATTGTCGATGAACTTTATCTATCTATCTATCTATCTATCTATCTATCTATCTATTTATATGTGATGCTGAGAATCAAACCCAGTGCATCACATGTGCTAGGCAGGCACTGTACAATGAGCTACAACCCCAGATGCTAAAACAAATCTTAACAAACTCAAAATACTGAAATTATTTCATGCATCTTATCAGATCATAATAGAGTGAAACTAGAGTCAATAGCAAGAATAACAACAGAAATGATGCTAACTCAGGAAGACCGAACAATATTTTTTATAGCTCAATTCACCACTGAATTTTACCAGACTATATATATATATATATATTTTTTATTGGCCTTCCATCACTGTTAAGTATGGTAATATTTTATTTATATATATTATCCAGGAGGGTGACATTTTCCATATAAATGAATTTTACAGACTAGCAAAGTTCATCCCATCAAGAACCAACAGATTTTTAAAAGACTGAATCATTTTGATAGAATTTAAATGTATTTGTATGCTCAATGACTACTTAAACAAGGTATATGGATCTTTATTTTGTTTATAGCCAATGATCACTTTAACTGTAACACCCTGACACATGGAATGGCTTCACTAAATGGCCTCAATTGTGTCACCGGTTCTTTAGGTCTCCTTTATCGTATGATAGGTCCTTGTCTGGTTGGTGATTAGGTATCACTTTTTTATTTTATTTTTTTTTATTGTTGGTCGTTCAAAACATTACATAGTTCTTAATACATCATATTTCACAGTTTGATTCAAGTGGGTTATGAACTCCCAATTTTACCCCGTATACAGATTGCTGTATCACATCAGTTACCCTTCCATTGATTGACAAATTGCCTTTCTAGTGTCTGATGTATTCTGCTGTCTGTCCTATTCTCTACTATCCCCCCTCCCCTCCCCTCCCCTCCCCTCCCCTTTTCTCTCTCTACCCCTTCTACTGTAAATCATTTCTTCGATTTGTATTCTCTTGTCTTACCCCTCCTTTCCTCTTATATGTCATTTTGTATAACCCTGAGGATCGCCTTCCATTTCCATGCGGTTTCCCTTCTCCCTCCCTTTCCCTCCCACCTCTCATCCCTGTTTAATGTAAATTTTCTTCTCAAACTTTCGTCCCTACCCTGTCCTTGTTTACTCCCCTTATATCAAAGGGGTCATTTGGTATTTATTTTTTAAAGATTGACTAGCTTCACTTAGCATAATCTGCTCTAATGCCATCCATTTCCCTCCAAATTCTATGATTTTGTCATTTCTTAATGCAGAGTAATACTCCATTGTGTATAAATGCCACATTTTTTTATCCATTCATCTATTGAAGGGCATCTAGGCTGATTCCACAATCTTGCTATCGTGAATTGTGCTGCTATGAACATCGATGTAGCAGTGTCCCTGTAGCATGCTCTTATTAGGTCTTTGGGGAATAGACCGAGAAGGGGAATAGCTGGGTCAAATGGTGGTTCCATTCCCAGCTTTCCAAGAAATCTCCATACTGCTTTCCAAATTGGCTGCACCAATTTGCAGTCCCACCAGCAATGAACAAGAGTGCCCTTTTCCCCGCATCCTCTCCAGCACTTATTGTTGTTTGACTTTCTAATGGCTGGCTGCCAATCTTACTGGAGTGAGATGGTATCTTAGGGTAGTTTTGATTTGCATTTCTCTGACTGCTAGCGATGGTGAGCATTTTTTCATGTACTTATTGATTGATTGTATGTCCTCCTCTGAGAAGTGTCTGTTCAGGTCCTTGGCCCATTTATTAATTGGGTTATTTGTTATCTTATTGTCTAATTTTTTGAGTTCTTTGTATATTCTGGTTATTAGGGCTCTATCTGAAGTGTGTGGAGTAAAGATTTGTTCCCAGGATGTAGGCTCCCTGTTTATCTCTCTTATTGTTTCTTTTGCTGAGAAAAAACTTTTTAGTTTGAGTAAGTCCCATTTGTTGATTCTAGTTGTTAACTTTTGCACTATGGGTGTCCTATTGAGGAATTTGGAGCCCAATCCCACAGTATGTAGATCATACCCCACTTTTTCTTCTATCAGATGCCATGTCTCTGATTTAATATCAAGCTCCTTGATCCATTTTGAGTTAACTTTTGTGCATGGCGAGAGATAGGGATTCAGATTCATTTTGATGCAAATGGATTTCCAGTTTTCCCAGCACCATTTGTTGAAGATGCTATCCTTCCTCCATTGCATGCTTTTAGACCCTTTATCAAAAATAAGATAGTTGTAGTTTTGTGGGTTGGTTACTGTGTCCTCTATTCTGTACCATTGGTCCACCCGCCTGTTTTGGTACCAGTACCATGCTGTTTTAGTTACTATTGCTCTGTAGTATAGTTTGAAGTCTGGTATCGCTATACCGCCTGATTCACACTTCCTGCTTAGCATTGTTTTTGCTATTCTGGGTCTTTTATTATTCCATATGAATTTCATGATTCTTTTATCTATTTCTACAAGAAATGCTGCTGGGATTTTGATTGGCATTGCATTAAACTTATAGAGAACTTTTGGTAATATCGCCATCTTGATGATGTTGGTTCTGCCTATCCATGAGCAGGGTATGTTTTTCCATCTTCTAAGGTCTTCTTCTATATCTTGCTTTAGGGTTCTGAAATTTTCATTGTATAAATCTTTCACCTCTTTTGTTAGGTTGATTCCCAAGTATTTTATTTTTTGGGGGGATATTGTGAATGGAGTAGTTGTCCTCATTTCTGTTTCAGAGGATTTGTCGCTGATATACAGGAATGCCTTTGATTTATGCGTGTTGATCTTATATCCTGCCACTTTGCTGAATTCATTTATTAGTTCTAATAGCTTCTTTGTAGACCCTTTTGGGTCTGCTAGGTATAGAATCATATCATCTGCAAATAGTGATAATTTAAGTTCTTCTTTTCCTATTTTTATGCCTTTAATTTCTTTTGTCTGTCTAATTGCTCTGGCCAGTGTTTCGAGGACTATGTTGAACAGAAGTGGTGAGAGAGGGCATCCCTGTCTTGAACCAGATCTTAGAGGGAATGCCTTCAATTTTTCTGTATTCAGAATGATGCTGGCCTGTGGCTTATCATAGATTGCTTTTACAATGTTGAGGTATGATCCTGTTATCCCTAATTTTTCTAGCGTTTTGAACATAAAGGGATGCTGTACTTTGTCGAATGCTTTTTCTGCATCTATTGAGATGATCATATGGTTCTTATTTTTAAGTCTATTGATGTGGTGAATAACATTTATTGATTTCCGTATATTAAACCAGCCTTGCATCCCAGGGATGAATCCTACTTGATCATGATGTATAATTTTTTTGATATGTATTTGAATCCGATTCGCCAGAATTTTATTGAGGATTTTTGCGTCAAGGTTCATTAGAGATATTGGTCTGTAGTTTTCCTTCTTTGAAGTGTCTTTGTCTGGTTTCGGAATCAGGGTGATGTTGGCCTCGTAGAATGAATTTGGAAGTTCTCCCTCTTTTTCTATTTCCTGAAATAGCTTGAAAAGTATTGGTGTTAGTTCCTTTTTAAAGGTTTTGTAAAACTCTGCTGTATACCCATCCGGTCCTGGGCTTTTCTTAGTTGGTAGTCTTTTGATGGTTTCTTCTATTTCCTCTATTGTTATTGGTCTGTTTAGGTTGTCTATATCCTCCTGACTCAATCTGGGCAGATCATAGGACTCAAGGAATTTATCTATGCCTTCACTATCTTCTATTTTATTGGAGTATAAGGATTCAAAGTAATTTCTGATTATCTTCTGTATTTCTGAAGTGTCTGTTGTGATATTGCCTTTTTCATCCCGTATGCTAGTAATTTGGGTTCTCTCTCTTCTTCTCTTCGTTAGCATGGCTAAGGGTCTGTCAATTTTATTTATTTTTTCAAAGAACCAGCTTTTAGTTTTGTCAATTTTTTCAATTGTTTCTTTTGTTTCAATTTCATTAATTTCAGCTCTGATTTTAATTATTTCTTGCCTTCTACTTCTTTTGCTGTTGTTTTGCTCTTCTTTTTCTAGGATTTTGAGATGAAGTATGAGATCATTTATTTGTTGTTTTTTTTCTTTTTTTGAGGAATGAACTCCAAGCAATGAATTTTCCTCTTAGAACTGCTTTCAATGTGTCCCATAGATTCCGATATGTTGTGTCTGTGTTTTCATTTAACTCTAGGAAGTTTTTAATTTCCTCCTTGATGTCTTCTAAAACCCATTGATCACTCAGCAACCTATTGTTCATTCTCCAGGTGATGCTTGCTTTTTCCTTTCTTCTTTTATCATTGATTTTCAGTTTCATTCCATTATGATCAGATAAAATGCATGGTATTATCTCTACCCCTTTGTATTGTCTAAGAGTTGCCCTGTGACATAGTATATGGTCTATTTTTGAGAAGGTTCCATGTGCTGCTGAGAAAAAAGTGTAGCTACTTGATGTTGGGTGGTATAGTCTATATATGTCAATTAAGTCTAGGTTGTTAATTGTGTTATTGAGTTCTATAGTTTCCTTATTTAACTTTTGTTTGGAAGATCTGTCCAGTGGTGAGAGAGGTGTGTTGAAGTCTCCCATGATTATTGTATGGTGGTCTATTAGACTCTTGAACTTGAGAAGAGTTTGCTTGATGAACACAGCTGCACCATTATTTGGGGCATATATATTTATGATTGTTATGTCTTGTTGGTGTATGGTTCCCTTGAGCAGTATAAAGTGTCCTTCTATATCTCTTTTGATTAGCTTTGGCTTGAAATCTATTTTATTAGATATGAGTATGGACACTCCTGCTTGTTTCCGCGGTCCATATGAGTGATATGATTTATCCCAACCTTTCACCTTCAGTCTATGTATATCTTTTCCTATCAAATGCGTCTCCTGTAGACAGCATATTGTTGGGTCTTGTTTTTTGATCCATTCTACTAGCCTGTGTCTCTTAATTGGTGAGTTTAAGCCATTAACATTTAGGGTTATTATTGAGATATGGTTTGTTCTTCTATCCATATTTGTTTATTGATGTTACTAAACCTGATTTGTTATCCTCTTTGACTACTTTCCCCCCTTTACTGTCCTACCTCCCATTGTTGGTTTTCAATGTTATTTTCCATTTCCTCTTCCTGTAATGTTTTGCCAAGGATTTTTTGAAGAGATGGTTTTCTAGCAGCGAATTCTTTTAACTTTTGTTTATCGTGGAAGGTTTTAATTTCATCTTCTAACCTGAAGCTTAATTTCGCCGGATACACGATTCTTGGTTGGAGCCCATTGTCTTTCAGTGTTTGAAATATGTTATTCCAGGATCTTCTAGCTTTCAGAGTCTGTGTTGAGAGATCAGCTGTTATCCTGATTGGTTTACCCCTAAATGTAATCTGCTTTCTTTCTCTTGCAGCTTTTAAAATTCTCTCCTTATTCTGTATGTTGGACATCTTCATTATAATGTGTCTAGGTGTGGATCTCTTATGATTTTGCACATTCGGCGTCCTGTAGGCTTCTAGGCTTTGGGATTCTGTCTCATTCTTCAATTCTGGGAAGTTTTCTCGTATTATTTCACTGAATAGACTGTTTATTCCTTTGGAATGGAGCTCTGTGCCTTCCTGTATCCCAATGACTCTTAAATTTGGTCTTTTGATATTGTCCCATAATTCTTGGATGTTCTGCTCATGGTTTCTTAGCAGACTTGCTGAGCTGTCTATGTTCTTTTCCAGTTGAAATACTTTGTCTTCATTGTCTGATGTTCTCTCTTCTAAGTGATCTACTCTGCTGGTAGTATTCTCAATTGAGTTTTTAAGTTGGTTTATTGTTTCCTGCATTTCTAGAATTTCTATTTGTTTGTTTTTTATTACCTCTATCTCCCTGTGAAATTGATCTTTTACTTCCTGGATTTGTTTGTCAATGTGATCTTTCATTGTCTGATTTTGCTGTCTCATGTCTTCCTTGAGACTCCAGATCATCTGAAGCATATATATTCTGAACTCTTTATCTGATATTCCATCTGTTGCAGCTATTACCTCTTCTAAAGTTGAGTTGACCTGCATTGCTTGTGGTCCTTTCTTTCCTTGTCTTTTCATACTGCTCGCGTTTCTTTCTGCTTGGTGCAACTGTTGTGTTTTTGAAATTTACCCCCTATTTATTTATGTTGCTCTTGTATAGTTGAAAAGTCTCCCTTGCAAGTGCAGGCGGCGGCTGTGCCCCTACTCCAATTGGGGTGACGTGTCTACCACGCTGGTGTCTCTCTGGGCCTGTTCCGGGAGTGGAAGGCAGCTCTGCTCTGTCCCTATTCCAATTGGGGTGTCGTGACTACCATGCTGGCAGGTCGCTGGACCTGTTCCGGGCGTGGGCGGTGGGCTTGGCTGGCGGGATTCCACCTATGGCAGTCCCTAACCTCCCTGCTTGCTAATTAATGGCTTCTCTGAGGCGCCACACCTTCTGTAGCTGCGGGGCAGGCCGCGCGAATCAGTTGGCCTGGATCTCCGGGGTCCTGCTGCTGGCTGTTTTGATGTTGCAAGCTGTTGGAGAGTGGTGGTGCATCCTTCAGCTTTCCCGGATGGTGGCCGCTGACTGCCTAGATGGAGTGTCCGCTGTGGGGGATGGGACGGGACTGTACTGCTTCCTTCCCCTTCTGAAATCCCGTACTCGGCCCAAGGGTCCGTGTGGGCTTGGCTGGCGGGATTCCACCTAATGGCAGTCCCTAACCTCCCTGCTTGCTAATTAATGGCTTCTCTGAGGCGCCACACCTTCTGTAGCTGCGGGGCAGGCCGCGCGAATCAGTTGGCCTGGATCTCCGGGGTCCTGCTGCTGGCTGTTTTGATGTTGCAAGCTGTTGGAGAGTGGTGGTGTATCCTTCAGCTTTCCCGGATGGTGGCCGCTGACTGCCTAGATGGAGTGTCCGCTGTGGGGGATGGGACGGGACTGTACTGCTTCCTTCCCCTTCTGAAATCCCGTACTCGGCCCAAGGGTCCGTGTGGGCTTGGCTGGCGGGATTCCACCTAATGGCAGTCCCTAACCTCCCTGCTTGCTAATTAATGGCTTCTCTGAGGCGCCATGTCTTCTGTAGCCGCGGGGCTGGCCGCTCGAATCAGTTGGCCTGGATCTCCCGGGTCCTGCTGCAGGCTGTTGGGATCCCTGGCACTCTATCACTTTGATTTTTTCTGCTTGCCCCTCCCCAGCGCTGGCTAGCCAGGTTTCGTTTTGGCTGCTACTGGGAGAAGGGGTTGGAGGTCAGGTGTCTCTAGTTTCCCCCTAGTCTTTATGGAGGCTCAGCTTGATACTCCCTCTCCCAGCAAGCCTAGGAGAGATTTTATGTGAATTCCCGCTGTCTGAGGGGTGAGCTGAATGACACCAACCTGTTTGGATGTTGCACTCTGAAGGAGAGTGGCGGTGTATCCTTCAGCTTTACCGGATGGTGGCCGCTGACTGCCTCGGTGGAGTGTCCGCTGTGGGGGATGGGACTGTACCACTTCCTTCCCCTTCTGAGATCCCATGCTCAGCCCAAGGGTCCGTGTGGTCTTGGCTGGCAGGATTCCACCTAATGGCAGGCCCTAACCTCCCTGCTTGCTAATTAATGGCTTCACTGAGGTGCCACGCCTTCTGTAGCCGCAGGGCAGGCCGCGCGAATCAGTTGGCCTGGATCTCCTGGGTCCTGCTGCAGGCTGTTGGGATCCCTGGCACTCTATCACTTTGATTTTTTCTGCTTGCCCCTCCCCCAGCGCTGGCTAGCCAGGTTTCGTTTTGGCTGCTACTGGGAGAAGGGGTTGGAGGTCAGGTGTCTCTAGTTTCCCCCTAGTCTTTATGGAGGCTCAGCTTGATACTCCCTCTCCCAGCAAGCCTAGGAGAGATTTTATGCGAACTCCCGCTGTCTGGGGGGTGAGCTGATTGACACCAACCTGTTTGGATGTTGCACTCTGAAGGAGAGTGGCGGTGTATCCTTCAGCTTTACCGGATGGTGGCCGCTGACTGCCTCGGTGGAGTGTCCACTGTGGGGGATGGGACTGTACCGCTTCCTTCCCCTTCTGAGATCCCGTGCTCGGCCCAAGGGTCCGTGTGGGCTTGGCTGGCGGGATTCCACCTAATGGCAGTCCCTAACCTCCCTGCTTGCTAATTAATGGCTTCACTGAGACGCCACGCCTTCTGTAGCCGCAGGGCAGGCCGCGCGAATCAGTTGGCCTGGATCTCCCGGGTCCTGCTGCAGGCTGTTGCCCAGACTATATTTTTATTCATTGTTTTATTTTATTTTTAAATTATACTATTATATTTTACCAGATCTTTTCCCCACCCATTTGGTACTGGGGATTGAATCTAGGGGTGCTTAGCCACTGAGCCACATCCCAGCCCTATTTATTTTTTATTTTTTGAGACAGGATCTTTCTAGGTTGCCTAGGTTTTTACAAAGTTGCTAAGGCTGACCTTGAACTTGCAATCCTCCTGCCTCAGCCTCCTGAGTCTCTGGGATTACAGGTATGTGCCACTATGCCTGGGAGAGTGTATATTGAAAGAACCTACAAGGCTTATCACCAGAGCAAATGCCCGTTTATTGAGGAACAGCTCTGAATGTTTATAGAGTCAGGGGTGGTTTGACAGTTGTCATGGGGTGCTTTTTGATTGGAGGGTAAGGATCAGGTGAGCCAGCAGGGCTAGTCTGATTGGTGGGTAAGGATCATGTGAGCCAGGCTCACCATTGGACGGCAGGATCATGTGAGCCTAGCAGGGCTCACCATTGGATGGCTCTTCTTGGGGGATGGGGAAGTTAGTCTTTGGAGCCTGGTGGACTCCCAATAGATATCATCAAAACATGACATATGCACGTATGGAAATTCACAGTGAAACCCAATGGTTTGTATAACTAATGTGCATTAGTAATTGTATATTAAAAAATAAAACAAGAAGGCTCACTTAAGATCTTCACTTGGAATGTTTTTGAGATTAGATTAAGGTGGTGGTTGTATAACAATGTGAATGCTACTGCTTTAAAATGATTAGTTTAATGTTATTTCATCTCAGTTTCTTGGTTTTTAATGGGGGGGGCAAGGAGGGAGGGAGGGGGAGGGAGAATACTCTCATTTGGGATAGGATCATAGATTTTAGGCACATTTGGCCTGAGCGAGGTTTTTCCTGAGAATTCTGGATTGGGCTAGGATTGGGGTGGGGTGGGGTATGGTGGGGGTGTGTATAGGAAGCTGAGGTTGAGGTTAGCAGTGAGCCGGAGTGTGTGTGTTTGTGTGCGCTTGTGCGTGTGCGCCTGTGCATTGGGTGTAGCTGTCAAACACCTCTGTTCTCTTGCCTCCATCCCATATACCCTGGACTGGGCTTGCATGAGTTTCTCTGCCTGGACTTCTTCCCTTTCTTCCCCTACCTGGAGAATTTATCCTGCAAGACCCAGTTCACAAGGCATCTCCTCTAGGAAGCCTTCCCAAACCTCAAGTAGCAAATTACTACTAATCATTGCTAATGAATAATGACAGAATCATGAGAACTTCCATTTTTAAGGGACTGCTTTCCCACTACTCTAAGAAATCCCTAAGCAGAGATTGGGTCTTGTTCACCCACATACCCAAAGCCAAAGCCATTACCAACTGATTCAGATCTTCTCCTGATCTGTGTGATATTTAAATTTATCCAGTGGGAAGTAATCAGCCTTGGGAAGGCTCTAGAACACCAATTAGTTAATGACACGATCATCTTCCCCTGCT
Source organism: Urocitellus parryii (assembly GCF_045843805.1). NCBI lineage: Eukaryota > Metazoa > Chordata > Mammalia > Rodentia > Sciuridae > Urocitellus > Urocitellus parryii. Next base: position 12,552,547 of record NC_135545.1, on the reverse strand, counting down.
GGAGTGCCCCCCAACCCTTAGCCCGGCACAGCCAACTGCAACCAAGTCTCAGTTCTCCCAGGTCTTCTCCAGCCCACCCCCTCATGCCCACCCGCATGGCTCCATCCACTCTCACTTGGATGCTGTAGCAGACACTAACTCATTTCTCAGCTGCCAGCATTGTTTTCCAAAAATGTGAAGACTCTTTTTGAAACTCAAATATTACCATTTTGTCCCCCGGATTAAAACCTTTCCGAGGCTCCCCACCGCCTCAAGACAAAGTCTACACTCCTCACTGAGTTGAATTAGGCTCCATGTGTTCTGGCTCCTGCCGGTGGCCCCAGCTCTCTCCACAAACACGAGTCCAGATCTCTAATGCCTAATTCCACCCAGCCACACACCCAGGCCCTCACACACACTGGTTCTTCTGCGTGGAACACAACTCCCAACCCTCCCTATCCTTCTGCACAAAATCCCTACTAACAGCCTATCCTATGCCCACGAGGGCGAGTCAGGTGATGTTTCTGGGTTCCTACAGACACCTGTGCTCTCTCCATCCTGTCTCCATCTCTGCCTGTGTCTTCCCACCCCAGCACAGTCCATTCTGAGCTGTGGGTCTGCCTTCCCCTTAGGAGTGAGCCCTGAGTGAGGCAGGGCCCAGGGCTTTCTGGTCACTTGGTAACACTCAGCTCAGAGCTGACATGAATTAGGGAACACTGGGTGAATGATTCTGTTAAATGGCTTGGGAGGTGGGTGGTGATACGTGGGAATGAGAATTTTCTGGGAGGATATTTAAATGTATCCAGTAGGAAGTAATCAGTCCTGGACACACCTGTCCCAGGGAGGCTTTTCAACCTGCTCTTGAAAACTGAGGGAGGTAAATACTTTAAAAACACAGGAATTATTTGTTTTTTCAAAACCAGAAATGAAGCCAGGCCAGGATTACATTTCAATCCAAACACAGACAAGCACAGGCAGATATCAGTTGTTCACCTGTGCACAACATGTTCCACGTGCTTCCATATATACACAAGAACACACACATGCACACACACACAGACATCCATACACTTATACGTAGTCACCCACTTGTGCTTCCATACAGACCAATGTAGAAGCACAGTCATGCTCCAGATTGGACACAAAATACACTGTGGACATCCCCCAAACACGATCTCCCAAAACATGGGTACTTAAGCTATGCACACAGAGGCAGAGACTGGTGAGCATTCGGGCACACCTGTCTAGAAACACACCCCATATCAGCTGCTCACACAAATGTGCACATGCAGACATTAACTGGATACCCACTTATTACACACACATAGCCCACAAAGACTGGTGCATAATAAGTTAATCAACATAAACATGAACATGCTGAAACATACATGCACACACCCAGAAAGACATACATAAAGATAAACATGACAGAGGCATCTGGGAGACTCCACTGAACAACACAATACAACATACAGCTAGCCAGAGCACACAGAAAGCCTACCTCACAGAGCACTATCGTCTGGAAGGTCCATTTCCCATCCATGGGGTTAAAGCTCGGCTGTATGGAGAAAAGGATGGGGAGGGAGGGTGGGAGGTGTTTATAAAATCTCCCTCACTTCCCCTTTTCCCAAAGGAAAATCTTTGGGAACTTCGGGCTAGAGAATGTAAAAGCCAGGATAGGGCTGAGAGAAATTCCCATTCATATCTTTTAACACTTTTATTGTATCTTTTTTAAAAATAAATACCTTTATTTCTTTTTATGTGGTGGTGAGGATTGAACCCGGTGCTTCACATGTACCAGGCAAGGGCTCCACCATTGAGCCACAACCCCAGCCCTCCCATCCATATCTTTTATTCTACAGATTAATAAGGTCTAATAACAACCAGCAAATAACATAGCCAATATTTATTGAGCATTTTCTGCTTTGCACTAAATGTGCATTAACTCATATGTTCCTTAACCAAACAGTCTGAGAGGCAGGTGCTGTCCCTTACCCCACAAGGCTCCATGAATTCACCTGTTCAAGGTCACTCAACAAAGACAGAAGTTAGGATTCCAACCCAGGCCTTCGCTTTGTTCTTCATAATCCATCTAGATAGGAATTCATGTGTGCAGAAAGGGAAACTCACTGGGGCAAGGGGAAGGCATTTTCCTGGGGTTCACCACTAGCTCACTCACTTGCCACTCCCAGGTGACTTCAGACATGAATCCTTTAGCACGTGGATATCAGCAAGAGCAAACACACTTGACTGACCTCTCCCCAAATCCTGCTCCCATTCGGACACTCCCATCCCTTCCCTGGACAGCTCAGGAAAGCCTGTTTGAACATTCATAACCCTTCCCTCATCCCCCGGTCAACTTCATTGAGGAACAAATTCTCCAAACACCTCCCTCCCTTCTAAAATAAAACAGGGGGTGGGTAGGGGATAGGAGAGGTCCAGGCCTGGGGCCAGCCCAAGTGCAGCTGGTAATCAGGATTAGAGGGACTGGATACTGCCGAAGTCTGGCTGGGCACAAATCACAAGCCACTCAAGAAGGAACAAACTTTATTTCCAAACTCCACCAGCACACTCCCCGGGAACTCTCCCAAACGCCACTCACGCAGCTCCTCCAGCAACACACCGCAAACCAACCAGAACTCCCACCACCGGAACTTCACCAACCAACTCAAACTCTTCAGGAATTTCCGAGAGAGCTCAACCGGAACTCAATGGGAACTCCATGAGAACTCAAAAGTCATCATCTTAACGGCTCACTGGCATCACCTCTCAACCACTTCTTCTGGCAAAAAATGCATGCGTCATCCTGACTCAGCTGTGGCCCTGAACAGGATACCTGACAAGCCCGTGCTAATTCTCTTCCTCACCTCTTCCCCCTCCAATATCAACAAACAACTTTTTTTTTTTTTCTCTCTGCTTTGTTTCCTCCCCACAGGTTCCAGAGTCCAGCAGCCTAAAAAGAGATTGAGCAAAATGTCAGTCCTGGGAGTGCCAACCTCGCCCAACACCATTTGTCCTGTGGGAGGGCAAATCTGGAAGGTACAACCACCAAGGCCTGCCCAGCACTCTGCTGGCACCCCGCTCAAGGTTTAGCTGAGGCCAATCCCAAACCCAGATAGGGCCAGTCTGAGCACCTACCTAACACAATGTCAGAATCTGCTGGGCCAAACCTCAGAGTCTCAATGGTTGGTCACCTACCCTTCCTCCCTCCTGAAGCCAACTCCATGACCATCTGGGTCTACTCTCAAAACCCTCTTGGTACCAGAAGAGGTTCTGATCTTCTTTTGTTGTTCAGTTAAATGACAACTTCTTTTCCACCCTGGTGTTTATCGGGGGCAATCTCAATGCCAACCTGATGCCTCCCCATTTAGCACCTACCAGATATTGGTATCTGAACCTGCAAGTATAATCCATGTGCCCACTGCTGATGCCAGTCTCAGCACCCACCTTCTGCCACACCTGGTCCTCATCTGGCCCCCAGGGTGGGCTGGGTCAGGCAAGGAAGAGAGAAGTGGGGAGAGTTCAAAGCCCAGTTCTATCACTTATCACCCAGGTGCCCTCAGTGAGGTGGGTGATGAGGGACCTCATTGTCAGAAAGATTTAAAGATCATGCAAACACAGACTCCATCTTCTCGGAGAACAACAAGGTCACCAAGGGTGACTGTCCTTATTGTTAAGGAAAAGTGTCAATGAGGGAAGGGCAGTAGGGCCACTCGTCCCTTCTCTGCCCCCACCCTCAGCATCACAGGGCCCACACTGGACCTGACCCAAATGTCCAGTTCCTTCTGGCTGCTGAGGATAGTCCCTGACAAACCAGGAATCATTCCTAAAAAAGACTGAATGCATCATCAAATAGGATCTTCTACATCCCAAATGTTCCCCATCCACTAAACAAAATCCAGAAAGGGGAAATGGAGAAGCAGAGCAGGTCAGGGGGAGTTTAGGGCCTTGGCCTCAGGTTTCTCATGTGATTGCTCCATGTTCATCCTGCGTCTGTCCTCGGTGCACCTTATGTGAAATGGGAAGCATGCATATTAGTAATAATAACCATAGAAATGATCCAGTAAACCCCGTGGGCTTCCCTAGGACCAAGGTGGGAACCCAGTGGGGCTGTCTGTACATGAGGACCCGGGAAACTGTCAGCATATGCCACCATGTTCTCGTTGTCATGACTTTCTCAAGGTCTGAGCAGAGTCTCTGTCCACTGTGACTGTGAGTTACTCCACTCTGGTTCTGTGCAAAGTCCCGCTGAAATGTGACTCTGGTCTTCTACCTGGTTCCCAGCCACACATGGGCCCTGGAGGAGCTAATTCTGTTTTGCCCATCCTGGCCCCACTTGAGGTTCCCATGACGAGACTGGGTGTCAAGGGCCAGCACACAGGAAAGTTAGGTCAGATTCACGGCACTGTCTTATCCCATCCCTTCTCCCTTCCCTGCATTCCCCTTCAGCTGTTCCACTGAGCTTTCTTCTGCTTTTTTATCCCATTACCCCACTATACTGGATTAGCTTCAGCAGAGAAAACATCCTACCTTTGAATTTTGGAGAGTGGCTTATTTCACTTAGCATGATAGTCTCCAGTTCCATCCAGCAAGTGCCATAAAGTCATTCTTTATGGCTGATTAATACTCCATTGTGTATATGTACCACATTTTCTTTGTGCATTCATCTATTGAAGGGCACCTAGGTTGTTTCCATAGCTTGGCCATTGTGAATTTTGCTGCTATCAACATTAATGTGGCTGAGTCATGGTAGTATGGTGATATTAAATCTTTTGGATATATACTAAGGAGTGGGATAACGGGGTCATATGGTGGTTCCATTCCTAGTTATTATGTATTATATATGAATATACCACAGTGAATCTCACCATCATGTACATTCATAAGACACTAATTAAAAAATCTATAAGGAAATACAGAAAGATTAGTAGAGTAAAGGGAAGGGAACAGTTGGAGAGGGAATGGAGATGGAAAGAGGAAGGATTGGGGACTGAACTAGAGCAGATTATATTCCATGTTTGTATAACTGTGTAAAATGAATCCTAATGTTATGGATAACTAGAAAGAACCAATGAGAGAGACAGACAGACAGACACACACACACACAGCCATCAGGTCAACAACTGGGCTCAAGTGCTCACTCCAGAATCCTGTGGGAATTCCCTCTCAGGAACTCCACTCCAAGCTCTGGGGCCTTCTCACCCCAAGCCATGCACATCTAGAACCCTTAAATCTATGTCCCTCCTCACTAAAATACCCCCAAATCCACAGCCACACATCTTGATGATTTCACTGGAATAAGATCCTTTCCTTCTGAGACCTTGAAATTTGCACCTATAGGACCCTTGTAACTCTGCAACCCCACACCCGAAGCTCAGAAGCTCTGATATGCAAATATCCCAGAGTGTTCAATTCTCAAATTTATCTACTGACCCCACATGTGTGCAATGCTTAGACCCGAGGTGCTTCCTCCTCAGGTGTAACGAATCCAGTCCAGAAGTCTACCCTGCTAATCTGCCCCCTCCTCCTTCCTTGCTGGCTGTGTTCCAAACTAGGTCTGTGCATGGTGGAGGGTGCAGTTGGAAGGAGACAAGATACAATTATGTAACCGGGACCAAAGGCCAGACATTGATCTCAGCAGTATAAAGATAGACAATCCCAGCCTTCACTACCTGTTTGTCCTACTCTCTGCCACCATGCTGGCCTCAGGGCTGCTGCTGGTGGCTTTGCTGGCCTGCCTGAGTGTAATGGTGTTGATGTCTGTCTGGAGACAGAGGAAGCTTAGGGGGAAGCTGCCTCCCGGGCCCACTCCACTGCCCTTCATCGGGAACTACCTGCAGCTGGACACGGAGCAGATGTACAACTGCCTCATGAAGGTGCCACCTTCCAGGGAGATGGGTGAAATTGGGTGGGCACAGGGACTTCCCAGTTTCATCAGGGCTTTGGGCAGAGGATTGAACCTGAGGAGCTGGAGTCCTAGGACAGGAGAATTCTGAGTGTTGGGAAGCCAGGACCTAGCCAGGAAAGACAGACCTCGAGATCATCTGAGTGTCAGACACTGGGGAAAAGACATCCCAAGCTCTGACACGGAAGGAGCTGAACCAATTCAGGGAAGGAGCCCTCTAACCACTCCCATGTCCCCCATCAGCTGAGCAAGCGCTATGGCCCCGTGTTCACCATCCACCTGGGGACTCGCCGGGTCGTGGTGTTGTGTGGCTACGATGCAGTGAAGGAAGCCCTGGTGGATCAGGCTGAGGAGTTCAGCGGGCGAGGGGAGAGTGCCGTTTTTGACTGGCTCTTCAAAGGCTATGGTAAGTGGGACAGCACCTGGTGGCCTCAGTTTCCCCAGCCTGCCCCAAGTCAGCTGCCCTTGAGGTTGTGCAGAGCCTCTGTCTGGTCTTCTCTGCGTCCCTGTTCACTGTTCCTCTCCCTGTGTTGGACTCTGGCCTGTCTTCAACCTCCCATGTCCCAGTCTGTCCCTGCTTCTCTCTACCTGTCGCCCTGTTCTCTTCTTTCCCTGGATGGATCCATCTCTTGGCTCCTCGATTTTGTCACCTCAGCTTCTGTGCTCCCCATGACTCTTTCTCTCCTTCCTTCCCCCCTTCTTCTTCATCAGCCACAACCTCACAGTGACTCTTCAAAATCCCCATCTCCACCCTCTGCTGAGAGTCTCTCCTCTCTCCAGACCTCTTCTCTTCTCTCCCTGTGTTTTGTCTCTTCCAATTGAGAAGCCTTCACACTTTATATTTCCACAATCTACTCTGTCCCTGGTGTCTCTGTATCCCCATTTTCTGCATCTGTCTTATCCACTTTTCTTTTCTCCAGATTTTTCTCCTTCCAAGTTTGGATCCATGCCTGTCTTTTTGTGCATCGCCCAGCTCAGCACCTATGGTCCCCTGGTCCCTGCCTCTCTGCACAACACTCTACCTTTTGGGATCCCTCTTAGGGGTGCTCTGTGGCCCGCTGGCCCCCTCCCTTGTTGGTGACTTCCTCCTGCTACTGCACTCACCTCTAGGTGTAGTGTTCAGCAACGGGGAGCGCGCCAAGCAGCTGAGGCGCTTCTCCATCACCACCCTGCGGGACTTCGGAGTGGGCAAGCGCGGGATCGAGGAGCGCATCCAGGAGGAGGCGGGCTTCCTCATCCAGGCGTTCCGTGACACCTGCGGTGAGCCAGGAGCCCCAGAGCAGGCCAGAAGGAAAAGGAAATCCCCGCATTGTGTCGCAGGATGGGGTCTTAGGTGGGGAAAGGGTGTGTGTGGCCCTAGTCTGTGGCATGGGGCTGGGAATGTCCTTGGCTCAGATTCTGGGACTGGCCTAAGACAGCCCCCTTGGCTCTATTCCAATCCTGGTCTATCACTCCCACCTTCTCCCCACCCCAGGCGCCTTCATAGATCCTACTTTCTACCTGAGCCGAGCAGTCTCCAATGTCATTAGCTCCATTGTCTTTGGTGACTGCTTTGACTATGAGGACAAAGAGTTCCTGTCACTGTTGCGCATGATTCAGGGAAGCTTCCAGTTCTCAGCTACCTCCACCGGGCAGGTAACTTGTTCCAGCTTGGCACCACCCCTGCCACCACAGTGGCCAACTGCAGCACCCCCACCCCCACAGGGCAACAGGTGTCCCAAACTGCCATCCCCCTCCATTCATAAAAACCAGCCCCCAGCTGCATTAAAATCCAGGACAAGTGACAAGTGTCCAATATATGGTTTCCAAGAATACCTGTATACCTCAACAGATGTCCCCAAGCAGAGCCTGCAGTAATCACAAATGCCTTCAATCAGCTGAGATGTTCCCAGCCCAATTTGCCTTCATCTCTAGCAGAGCCTCCCTACCCGACCTTTCTGAATATTTTAATACCTGGACAAATGACCACTTCAGTTCCATCCTGGGTGCCTGAATACCTGGTGCTGCAAAATCCAGGCCACCAACATCATTTCACCTCTATCATGGTGTCACACAGGTGCTCCCTACTCTGCCCACTGAATTACCTGAACACTTGAGTCAGGCACCACAACCAAGACTCCAAATATTGGGCACTGAATGTTCCCTAAACACCCAAATAAGCGTCCTCCGACACAACTCACTCACACACCTATAGGGGTCCCTCTGTGCAGCCCATTGGATACCTAAACAGGGGAATAGTCAACCCCCTCACTTTGCCACCTGAACACCACCATTTAATGTCAGAACACCTGGTTAGAAGCTCCCAATCCAGTAAGTATATGCACAGCTGTCTGCAGCTGAGGTTGCCTGAATGCCCAAACACCTAATAGATGCCCCCCCTAAAGTCCCACCTGAAAATCTCAACAAAAATGTCTCCCAACCCAACCTCACCTGAATATCTGCAACCTACATGTATGCTCCAATCATCTCCCCTAAATTCTTGGACAGTTGCCCTCCTACTTAGCCCACAGAAACACTTTATGCTGCCTTCCAGCCCCACCCAAACACTGGACACCTGGATAGCTGCCCTGAACCCGTGCCTTTCTCACCTGGAGACAGGTCCTACTCCCACTGGGTGCTGCACACTGACAGCTGTCTGGTCTTTGCTTTCTCTTTCCGCAACCGCCAGCTCTATGAGATGTTCTACTCGGTGATGAAGCACCTGCCAGGACCTCAGCAACAGGCCTTTAAGGAGCTGCAGGGCCTTGAGGACTTTGTGGCCAAGAAGGTGGAGCAGAACCAGCGCACTCTGGACCCCAACTCCCCGCGGGACTTCATTGACTCCTTTCTCATCCGCATGAAGGAGGTGCAGCCAGCAGCCAGGGTGGGGCTGTCCAAAGCCAGGAAGCAGGAAATAAGGCCAGGGAGGGCGGAAGAACAGAGGCCCAAATTAGCCTCCCTTTGCATAATCCTCATGGTCCCAATCACAATTAAACACCACTATTCCATCTGCCAAGCCCTTGTAAGCACAGAGGAACGTGTGCATTCAACTACCTCTACAGTGCTGCCATGAGCCAGGCACTATTTTGAGTGCTTACTTAGCATCTACAACAGCTCTTGAACAATGTTTTATTATGACCCCAATTTTACAAGTGAAGAGACTGCAGCCCAGAGAGTATAAGTAACTTGCCTAAGGTCACACAGCAAGGAAACAGTGGACCCTAGCTCAAAACAGTATCTCTCTGACTCTGTGGCTGGTGCTTTCAGCCACCAAACTGTCTGATGTTTTATACCCTGGTCATCAGTCACACTCATGTGGACAGGGACCTGGCTTTACTATGTGACATTGAAAGATCTCACCTCCAACTGCATGTCATTCTCTTTTCTGTGCGGCAAGGAGATGGGGATTTATGGAGTCTGATGTTCAAAGGATTAGGAAGGAGATCCTCCAAAGACTTCACGATGTTTGGGGGAAGAGATGCTGTTGCTTAAAATTCTTTGTTTCAGAAAAACTATCTCTAATGCTCCCGAATCACTCCATCTTGACATCTCTGCCCATCTTTCTCAGTCTCTCTCCACCCCTGTCTTTCTAAATACTCTATAATTGAAAATGTGACAACTGGCCTTGTCACTAAAGAATAGATAGCCATCAGGGCAAAGCACATGAGAAGAGCATTTTGGACAAAGACGGAATTTTACTCAAAAGCCTGAAACCTTGGTAGAGCCCGGCAAATCTAGCCCCCTCCTCTCACCTTAGGTCTGGACCTAAGAGAGATGGTCCAAGGAGAAATTTCAGAAGGGCCCCAAAGGGAAGACTTTGGGACTTGGCCTGAAGGCCTCTCTCCTTTCAGGAGAAAAATAACCCCAACACAGAGTTCTTCATGAATAACCTGGTGATGACCACGGTGAACCTCTTCTTTGCTGGCACCGAGACCATCAGCACGACCCTGCGCTATGGCTTCCTGATGCTCATGAAGCACCCAGAGGTGGAGGGTAAGGCTGCAGGGACAGGGGAGTGGAGGCCATAGACCCTTCGAAGTCCTTTGAGCCAGCTCCACTGACTCCACCTCTCTCAGGTCCTTGGCCAGGGGTGAGGGATATTCAGTGGGTAGGCATCAGCCAAGTAGCCATGAAAATATTGGAAGTGTGTGAACCAGTTAGCAAATTGCTCCTCTGCTAAGTCACTATGTCCCACTGCCCGCTCCCCAGGCACTCCCTGGGACCCCTGACTTGCGGATCCCATCTGGTACGATCACGTTAACAAGACCCTGCTGCTACAACGTGTGTGGCCATTGGCTGTTCTGAATGGTCTAAGGGGGTGTCAGACATAGATGCTTGCCATTCACCCAGGTTTACATGTTTGGATTGTCGTGCCTGTTCTCTAGCCACTAGGTACCTAAACACCTTCCTTTTGCCTCAGCCAAACTCCATGAGGAGATTGACCGGGTGATTGGCAGGAACCGGCAGCCCAAGTTTGAGGACCGCGCCAAGATGCCCTACACAGAGGCCGTGATCCACGAGATCCAAAGATTTGGAGACATTATTCCCATGGGCCTTTCGCGAAGGGTCATCAAGGACACCAAATTTCGGGGCTTTTTCCTCCCCAAGGTGCTGACCTCTGAGCCACTCCCTGGGACCCTAGCACCCCGTCCCCATCAATAGATTTCCAGTCCCTATCCCACACCCTCCATCAAGGAATCATGCAACTGCTGTGTGTCTTGAATCTTGCCATTCAGAGACTCCTGTGTCTCCAGTAGCCCCAGAATTTCTGTCTCAGGAGAATCAACCCTATGTCTCCCAACTTCTCTGTCTCAAAAGACACAAATCTCATTTCCCTAGACCTCCTGCCTTCAGGACAGGAACCTCATGTCCCCCACAATCCTGCCTTGAGGGACACAAATCCCATATTTCCCCCAATTCCCCCAACCTCCAGCCTTGAGAAAGATGAACCCACATCCCCCAACAACCTGTCCCAGGAGACAAAGACCCTGTGTCCCTTAACTTTACTGCTTCAGAGGGTGAAACCCCAACTCCCCCATACTTCCTGTCTCACAGGCTTTAACTTCATACCCCCCAAAGTTTCTCTCTCAGAAGAGCCCTGTTCCCACGCCTCCCATTTCTCTTGCGGTGGGGTAGCCTGACTCTCTTTTTGGTGCCTGTGAACTTTCAACACTCTCTTCTTCTAACCCATCTTATCCACCCCTCGTCCCCCTTCTTCAGGGCACAGAAGTATTCCCTATGCTGGGCTCTGTGCTGAGAGACACCAAGTTCTTCTCCAACCCTGAAGATTTCAACCCCCAGCGCTTCCTGGACGACAAGGGGCAGTTTAAGAAGAGTGACGCATTTGTGCCTTTTTCCATTGGTAAGAGACCACCGCCTGCTGCCAGGCCACAGTTCACACCACCAGGGGAAGCTCATCCCTCTCTAAGTGTAGCCTAGCATCTTTCTCCAGCTCTAAAGTCCCTCTTGAAATCTACCCTGGAGCCTACCAGCTGCAACTCCCATAACAACCAAGACCCATATATCTGCACCCAGGAAAAAGGGAAGGGATGACCAAATCTCATTTAGAGATGGGGATGATGGAGGATCAGAGTGAGTCAGAAATCCTTTTAAGGACACACAGCAACATCTTCAGATTCTTAGAGGATGACAGCAGACAGCCATATTTGAAAATATATTGGGGGGAAGGGGCACTTAAACTTCCCAGTGCTACAGGCTGGCATGGATCACCCCACCTCAAGTGCCAGGGAAATGGAGGCTCAGAGAGGATTAGAGCCCTTCCTGAAGGTCTCTCAGGTCACAGTGCTGCAGCCTCTACTCCCTGGGAGAATGCCGCAGGGATCTGGGACTTGGTGAGGCTGCAGAGAGCTGGCTTCACCACGCCCCCTCCTTCCTCTCCTTTTCAGGAAAGCGGTACTGCTTGGGAGACGGCCTGGCTAGAATGGAGCTCTTTCTCTTCCTCACCACCATCTTGCAGAACTTCTGCCTCAAGTCCCCACAGGTGCCCCAGGACATTGACTTGTCTCCTAAATACATGGGTTCTGCCACCATCCCGAGGACCTACACCATGAGCTTCCTGGCCCGCTGAGCTGGGGCCCAGCCAAGGGGGGGCAGGGTTAAGGGAAAGGGAGAGTGGAAGTAAGAGGCAAATTGGATAGAAGAGGGAGAAGAGTCAGAACAGACCAGCAGACTGCCTTTGCTGGACATTGGGCCCTGAGAGCAGGGAAACCTCACACTATGCGGTGGTGGTAGTAGCAGTCATAATAGTAATAGTAATAAAATAATAATAATAACAGCTATTATTTTGAGCAAGCATTCTTTGTCAGCTCTGTCCTAAAAGCATCTAACGATCTCCCAGCTTAATACTCAAAAGCCCATGTGAAAGGGAACAGAATTCATGCCCATTTTTAAGGTGACACGGCTGAGGCTTAGAAAGTTTAAGTCACTATGTGAACACAAAACACAGAACATAAGTGCCTAGCAAATGCTTGAAATCTGTGCCCACAGTCTTTGGAGGAGATTTTAAAATATTATCACTTCCCTGAATAAAACAACATATTGATCTACACTGCCCCCTAATTGTGCAGAACTTGAAAACCAGCGGTCATCATCTGTGTGTCTGTCAGAGAAGGCCAGTGTGGCGGGCTCAGAGTCCATCTGGGGAACTAGAATCAGGCCTCTCAATGATGTGTGTGAGGGAGATGAACTCTTTCAGGGAAGGCCAGAATTTTGGATTTGTGTACAGCCATGAGCAGGTGTGTGTTCATGCACAGATGTGTAAATGTTACAGAGCCCGGGCCTTTCAAGAAACCAAGGCCTTATGAAGAACCCCCCTTCAAACCCAATTCTTGTGATCAATTCAGAAGGATTTCAGATATGTTGCTCAGAGTGACACGAAGGAGTTTATTGAAGGGACAGGTAAAGGGAAAGGGGTCATTCTCAAGGAAGAGAGTGGCTCCTCTCAGAGAGGAGAGGGACAGCTTGCCTCTTCTGCATTCCAGTATTTTGGGGGATTCCAAAGAAGTTTCTAGAGAGTTTGGCCCAGGTTCATCCCTAGACTTTTGACTGACAGCCAGATAACATCAGACTTTCAAGTCCCCACTGCCATGGCAACTCTGTCACCTTTGCCCATGCCGATCACTTTTAATTGTACTCTTTGCCATACATTCTTACAGATTTTATGGTTAGGAGGAACTATCTTTATTCCCCAGAGTTTCAGGATCTGGTCACAAACGTTTTCGCCTTAAGGGTAACTTGGATTCCTCCTGTCAACAATATTTTGGGCCTGCATTTCTCCCACAGTTAGCAGACAGTTTGCTGAGAAATGCAACATAGCCTGTTTACTTTAGCAGGCAGGGATGCAGGTAAATTTCTTTTTGGAAAAGAAAGCACATGGGGGTCAGCACAACAGGCCGATTTGGTGGAATTATTCTCTCAACCTCGTGTTCCCTTCATTCACATGTGTCTGTTCCCTAACACAAGGATATGATTACATATTCTGCCATGGGTTTCCATAGGTGAGGTGCTCTGAGGAGTCAGTTATCAGCTGTAAGACCCATTTTCAGAATCACCTGCTTCCTGCTGTCAGATGAGGTAATGAAAATCTCCTAACAAGGAGGATCCTTGAGCAGTGTACATAATCTGAGCATTTGCATACAGGATCTCCACATTTCTTAAATGTTACACACACACACACACACACACACACACACACACACACACACACACCTCCTTTTAACAAATGAAGATTGAGATCCACCAAAGAGAAATCTGTTCATTGGACTTTGCAATTTTCCAAACAGGAAGTGATTCTCATGTTTCTCAATTTCTGTTATCTATGTCTACAACCTGGGTTCTATAAATGGTCTCTTCCTGTTCACGGAAGTGGGAATGAGAATGGACCCAAAGTCTCACACCCCTCTGTTGTTACCAACATGCTGGTCAACAACTGGCATCAGCATCAAGCCACATCCTTTCATTTGCATGTCTCCTTAAAGCACTTCTAAAATCCTTGACTCAGGGAATCCTTTTTTTTTTAAATCTTTTTTTCTTTATTAATATTTTTTTTAGTTGTTAATAGACCTTTATTTTATTTATTTATATTCAGTGCTGAGAATCAAGCCCAGGGCCTCACATGTGCTAGGGAAATGCTCTCCCACGGAGCCACAAATCCACCCCAGGGAATCTTAGAATTGTGCAGTGACAACACTGTCACATTCTAAAACTGTGGTGTCTAAAATTCAGAACCTTGGAATGACAACTACCCTGAACTTTCCCCTCAGAATCTTCGGATCACTGAGGCTTGGAACTCTTGGTGCTCACAATTTTCATAGAACTTGCCCCCCACACATTTTTGGGAAATTATTCCAAGCACCTCAGTGGGAACAAATGTTCATCCTCCAAGCTGAATGTTCCTATTGAGAAAGAGGAGAGGAATGAGAGGCTGGTGCCATTTGTGGGTTTTGCCAATGAGACACACCTCTGGTGGAAGACAGAGTGGTGGGTAGGTCTTTACCCTGTAAGAGGGGAGAGGAGAGAAAAAGAACAAGTACTAATTCTCATAACCCTCAAACATGCCTGGTAAGAAAACCAAAACCAAAACCAGGAGTTCATCAAGGCATTTCCAGAGGTGCCACCAGCAGCCATTTTCACTTGTTCAAACAGGATGCCTTCAGCTGTGGGGCTCTGGAACGGCCAACTCTGCAGCTGTGCTGAGACTGAGATGGGAGCATGACCCCTGGATCTGGGCCAGGCATTGCTGCCAGCTTCTTGGGGCACTTTCTCATCTCTCCTTCCTTACAGTAGTGATGTGAAGGTTGACAGCCCAGTTCTGGAGAGCTTCAAACCCTAAATGGCTGTAGGGATAGGTGGATGAAATGGGGTGATGTTTTGCGAGTACCTTTATTTCCACCAATTTTTCCGTCAAACCCAGAGTTCCAAGAGTAAAGCCATACACATGTGTGGCATGTACAATCATACACAAACACACACACACACACACACACACACACACACACACACACACCTGTTCTTGCCATGGTGACAACAGCCTAGGTTGTACCAGAGCCTGTGCTTAGCCCCTTGTATTAATCCACCACGTGACCAGCACGCTGGTTTCATACAAAATAAATACACAAGACTCAATTACCTTTTTCTTTGACCAGGTCCAAGACCCCCCTCCATCTAGCTCTCGAGTCGAACCACCCGGTGGGGCAGCAAGGCTTACTCAGGACTAGTAGGAGAGAGAGAGAGAGAGAGAGAGAGCATGCCAGATAGTGGCCTTTTATTGGGGAACAAGAAATTCAGGGGGAAATTCCATCCATTGAAGGTCGAGGGGGGCAGCATTCCAAGGTCAGTATCAGTGATTGGTCTCAGGGTCATTGGTCAGTCACACCCCCACACAGACAGGCTCTCGCACCAGGAGAGGGTGGGGATTACCTCTGACCCAGTTTGGCCAAAATGCCTCATACCCAATCAGGGAGGTGCCCAATCACGTGCGAGAATGGTTCCCCACATATTCCCCCTTTTTTTCCTCTTAAAAATAAGGCGGTGGTTCACTCTTTTGAGTTTCTGCATTCTTTTGTGGTGTAACTATAGGATGGTGAGTCTTTGCAACACCGAAGACTCGCCATCCTATAGTTACAACACAAAAGAGAATTAACAGCAAGGAGAACAATCCAATAATGTACCAGGCCGAGTGTTTAAGAATATTTCCAGGGTTAAATCCATTTAACTCCTTCAATATTTGGTTAGCCAAAGAAGAAGGATCTGAAAAATCAGCTCTATTATTTTGAATGTCTTGGATATGGTGATGAAATTCCAAAAGATCCAAGCTATTATTATTATTTTGCCAAATACCTAACAAATGGTTTTTAACCTTCTACCAATCCCAGAGAGAAGCATTGTGCTTGGCAGCTGTAATACACACATATTTATAATTTGCATGGCATTTAAGCCTTTCCTTAAATTTTAAGGCTGAAAGTTCATTACCTATGTCTATAACAGTCGCCTCTAAGGCGTTTAATTTAGTCTCAATCCTTCCATCAATATTTACTTGATTACGCAGTGCCTTGGAAGTATTTTGAGCTAAATTATTAAGAAATTTTGCATGCTGAATGTTTTGAGACAATGTTAGAGATGCAAAAACAGTGGATGCAATGAAAGAAACTAACACCAAAACACCAACAATTATAATTCGAATAGCACGTTTAGGTCTTGCTAGCTGGGCATAAATTTGCTGCAAGATTTGTAAACCAGTATCAGCATACCATGGCTCTGAAATATTAGCTGGTAATAAAACAAAAGAGGGCTGGTGAATTATCAGCACTCCTTTTCCTCAATTATACCTAGTAATACAATTGGTTAGGTTACATTTGTTACATGTGACAATATATCTGTCATCTATCCATTTAACTTTTACATTTCCAGTAATTAAAACATAAGGAGATTGGACACAGGCTCATAAGCCATAGCAAGATCCCTCCTTACAGTTCTTGCCAACAAATTTTGGTTAAGGCTTGTCTGTAAAATGTAAGAATTCTGAGGCAGCAATTAAGCGCCAAACATCTTTTTGAATACCACCCTCACTATAAGTCAAAATATTACTAACAAATCCTGCAGTTGTCATAGCAGAATTTTTTCATAATTGTCTCTTATCAATTTTTGGAGACCATTCTAAAATATACCCATTATGTTTAGACACCTTGTGTTGTACAGGAAAAGTATTTACACAATCCATCCATCTAGGAAAGGTGCCAATATCAATTGTAGAACTCTTTGGATAGTTGGGTGTCCATGGAGGTTTTGCAGAAATGACTGGCTTGTTATGGGAAAGTCCCATCATAATTATTGATCTAGTATAAGGGTTTAAGTCTCCATAAATAGAATAATTAGTCAGTCTAGGTCTACCAGTCACTGTGTTTTCTTCAAATGATACTTTCAGACAGCCAGTATGTTTATCATGGGACCAACACAATGGTAATTGGGCACCTTAGCCAGAATAATTAAATCTAGTCACATTATTGGGAGTAATATGAGTATCTGTAAATCCTCCCATCATGAATGAGTCATTAGTAAACACTGGTATAGATTCTCCAGCCCACACAGCTGGGTGTACCGGGGTGGATCTGGGAAATATGTCCAGTAAGTGTCTATCTGATTCCCCTTTACCTGACAACCCAGCAGGGCAATTACTGTCACTACCATCAAGACTGGGGTCCTGTTCTTTCCTAGGAGTTGAATTATTCGGGAAGCCTGTATTGTTAGCTTCTTCATTTCTTCCCATGAAATCAGCTTTTCAGCTGGGTCAATCTGGTTTCTCTTTGTCTTTTTCCGATATCTCTTCCTTTTGGATGGGGGCTTCTCCAGGTCGATCTTCAGTCGGTTGAATCCCGGTTCTATCTCTTCCATGTCTGATTGCGCGTTCAGGCACCCAGATAGGATGAAAGGCACCTTCTGGAAAAATACAAGCATGACCTCTGCCACACATAATCACTGGGTCTGGGCCTTTCCATTGACCAGTCTGTAAATCTTTCCACAAAACTCTGCCTAAAGGGCCTGTTACTGTGGGAGACATTTGCCTCTCAGCCACAGTGTGACCTTCTACGTCACAGTTTAAAAAAATTTAAAACAAACAAGGCATGATTGAGACTATTTTGGGGAGTCAGAAACCTATTCCCCCCTTTTAACTTTTGTAATTGAAGCTTAATAGATAAATGAGCTCGTTCCACAATGGCTTGACCTTGGGGGTTATAAGGAATTCCTGTTTTATGATTAATTTGAAACTCTTGGCAAAATTGTTGAAAAGAAGAGCTTACATAAGCTGGTGCATTATCTGTTTTAATCTGCATAGGGCACCCTAACACAGACAAGGCTGCTAGGCAATGTTGAGTATTTTCCTTAGTACATGCTGTGGCAAAAATAAATCTGGAATATGTGTCAACTATGACATATACATAACATTGCTTACCAAATTGAGGAATATGAGTTACATCCATTTGCCATATTTGATTTGGTTTTAATCCATGGGGATTTATCCCTGATGGTGGAGATGGAGTGTGAATAACACACTTAGGCATTGGCTTACAATTTGACGAGCTTGTTCTCTGGTAATATTAAATTTTTACGTAAGCTAGAAGCATTTTTATGATGTAAGGAATGGGAAGCTTGTGTACAGTCATATGAAGACATCTGTTGACAAAAAGCTACTAATTTATCAATTTTGTCATTACCTGAAACTAAAGGTCCTGGAAGATTAGTGTGAGCCCATATGTGTCCTATGAAACATGGGTATTTTTGCATTAGCACTGCCTTTTTAAAATTATAAAATAATTCAAATAACTCTTGTGATGAAGTATACCCAATAACTGAAGTTTCAATATTTTTGGTAACTCCAACTGCATATAAGCTGTCAGAATGAATATTAATAGGCTCATTTGAAAAGTAATTTAAGGCACAAATTAAGCTTGAAGCTCTACTCTTTGGGCAGAAGTATATGAAGTTTGCATTACCTCTGTGTGAACACGACTATAAAAACCTGCTTTACCTGAGCTTGAACCATCAGTGAACACTGATAAGGCTTCATCTATAGGGCATGCACATACGATCTTTGGAAAAATAAGTGATGTTAATGATGCAAATTGGATAATCTTATCACAAGGGTAATGGCTATCTATCTGACCAGGAAAATCAGCAAAAGCTGTCTGCCAAAGCTAGAAGTTTGAGAAAGCCAATTAGTCTGTTGAACAGAAAATGGAATAATTATGATATCAGGCTCAGATCCAATTAATTGTAAAATCTTAGTTCTACCTTTAATTACTAATTGAGCAATAGAGTCATGAAAAGGAATCAATGTTTTTTGAGGGGAGTGGGCTAAATAAATCCACTTAATAACTCCTAATCTTTGCCATATGGCTCCTGTTGGGGTATGTTCAGTTGGAAATATTAATAAATACACTATTTCCTTAGGATCAACTCTAGTAAGTTGTGCATTTTTAATTGCATTTTCAACCCTTTTTAAGGCTATTCTAGCCTCTAAGATCAGCTGATGTGGAGAGGTTGGAGAAGGATTTCCTTGTGATGTCTGAAATAAAGGACTCAACTCAGAAGTAGTTTTAAGAATGGCCTCAGCCAATTAATATCTCCTAATAGCTTTTGAAAATCATTAAGGGTTTGTACGGAAACTGTCTGTTCTGCTCCAGTATATAAAGATGGCGGCCCCCATGGTCGGTGCGATGACGTCAATTTTAGCGACCATCATCTACTTCCTCATTCTCTGCCCAGGGGAGGGCCGACCGGAAGTTTGTGTTCTGGCCAGGCAGAAATGATGATAAGAAGGCAGGATCATCTGCGCCATCTTGATCCGCCACGTCTGGTTGAGTCCTGCAATATCTATTATCAACAGTAGATGGAGCCCTGAACTTAAAATTATGCATGCGACATTCTCGCACAAAATGATTATTTTTCCCGCAGAGATAGCATCTTCTGCGGGGTTTTCATACTAATTCTTGCGGTTTTAGGGTTTCATTCAGGACCGCGGCTAGCATTACTATCTGCAAATGGGTGGAATCAATCTCAGAACACAAGCGGATAAACTCAGAAACTGTTTCCTTTTTACGATGCAGTCTGAGAACATCCTGACAATATTTATTCGTATTTTCAAATGCGAAATGCTTAACAATAAACTCGCATGCTCCTGGGTCTCCAATAAACCTATTTGCTGTCTGATACAATTGGGCTACAAAACCCAAATATGGCTCACTGGCACCTTGTTTGACTCTGGTAAGAACTAAATTGGACTGGTCCTTGGAAACTATTTGTTTCCAGGCACGTTTAGCACAGTCAGTTGTCTGATCATACACTGCAAATTCATATTTTAACTGTCTTTCCAAATCAGAAAATTTACCCATTCCTAAAAACATTTCTACTGGGGTCTGTAAATTTTGTTTTCTATTCCTTTTTGCTTGTTCAGTACAAAAATCAGCCCAATAAGATTGCCAAAGTAAGAAATCCCCTCCCCTCAAACAAGATCTGGCTAACGAAATCCAATCACTTGGTGGAAGTGGTTGTGAGGATATGGTATCAATCAAGTTTTGTACAAAAGGTGAATTCGGACCATATATCTCACAAGCACTTTTCAATTCCTTAATAGTCTTAAATGGAATTACAGCATGAACTCGAACTCTTTGGTCTTGGTCATTAACCTCTTCAAAAACTGGGAAAAGTTGAAAACCGCTAATGTCTTCCCCCACCTCCTGTGCCTTCTTAATACCTCGCTGGAACGGGGTAAGAAAAGTCATTGTTAATTCAGAGTACCTGTTAAATATTGTCCTTTTAGCAGATAATGGCTGAATTCTAATAGCCTGGACAGGCGGTGTTAAACGCAGTCTGTTAAAATTTCTCCGTAAGTCCTGAATTTTAATGTCTGATTCCTCTCCCTCAGACTGTGACTTGTGGGAAGAATCTCCACTGTCGCCATTTTGAAATTGGGCTTCTAAGCTATGTGGTAGAGAAGGGCTCTGTGCCTCTCTAAGAATTTCTTCTGGATTTCCTTCTCTGGGAGGATAGTCTATCTCTTCCGGAGGACTCTCTATGACTGTGGAGGTTTCCTCTCTATGACCTTCCTGTCTATGATCTTCCTGCAGGCTACCCTGATCTCATTCCTGCAAGTTTAAAGTCACATTCCTAACTTTCGGTTTAGCCCCAAGAGCTTTCATTTTTAAATGGCTCAAGGGAAAAGAAATTAACTTAGCCTCAGGAGGATTTTCCATTTGAATAGACCTAATAGCTCTCTGAATGCCTTTCAATAGATCTTCAGGGGGCCATGAACTCTGGCCCATGTATTCAAAAAGACAAATTTCCAGAGCTGTCCATGTTTTCTGTATATTTTCTATGCCTCCAGGTAATTCATTAGAAAGGCAAACTTTTTGTAATTTCCTCCCTAGTTTCTCCCAAGTAAGTAAATTTGGAGATTCCTGGTCACAAAACCAAGGGCAAAATTCACCTACAACCTTTAAGAATTGTAATAACTGAGTTTTTTAATCTGTTTTCCTTTCTGATTAATTATGGTGTCTAAAATATTCAGATATATCTCCTTATCCATAGAAGTTGAATTTCCCATTTTAATTAATTTAACGTCTCATTCCTTCAGTACCTCCAGGTACTTTTGTGACCCCAATTTGTCACCAATTCCTTTATCTTTATAGCACACTCCCACTCAATCTAGTTAAACTAAAATGCCCCACGTTGGGCGCCAAATCCACTGCGCAACCAGCATGCTGGTTTCATACAAGAGGTTCATAGCATAGAAGTTAACTAGTGAGATCAAAATAAATACACAAGACAAGGTCAGGGTCAGTGATTGGTCTCAGGGTCAATGGTCAGTCACATCCCCACACGGACAGGATTTCGCACCTGGAGAGGGTGGGGATTAGCTCTGACACAGTTTGGCCAGAATGCCTCACACTCAATCAGGGAGGTGCCCAATCATGTGCGAGAATGACTCCCCACATATTAAATTCCCAGGGCTACCAAGGAACAATAACACAGAATGGGTGGCTTCAAACACAGAAATGTATTGTCTCACTATTCTGAAAGCTAGGAGGTCAAGATCAGGGTATTGGCAGGGTCATGCCATTTGCAACACAAAAGGGAAATTTTCTGTGCCTCTTCCTAGCTTCTAGGCTTGCTGGAAATCTGGTGTTCCTGGGCTTCTAGGTGCATGACTGCCATCCCTGCCATTGTTGTCATATAGCATTCTCCCTGTCTTGCCACCTTGGTATAAGGACACCAGTCACTTGGATTAGGAATCCACCCTACTCCAGAGTAACTTCATCTTCACCACATCTTTCATGGCCCTATGCTTAAATAAAGTCACATAGCAGGGATCCTGAGGATTAGGACTTGAACCTTTTGGGAGAACACATTTCACCCCCATAATGTCCCTATGCATGGCATATTCAATTCTATAAACCACCCTGTCAGGCAATTCAATGATGTCACGTTAAGGATGAGTTCACAGGTTCATAGAAAGTTTAGGAACCTGCTTAACGTCACATCAATAGGACATAATGAAGGTCAGAAAGTGGATACAGGACACGGAAATTCTGATGTGCCTCTCTTCAGCTTTCAGAGAAGACTTAGAGACAACTCCAGACCCAGAGGAATCCTGGGGGAGGAATCAGCTTTAAGGAGAACATTTTCCAAGGAAAAGAGGTCAGAGGCTGGGATATAGCTTCCCATCATCCCTCACTGAAACCCATGATGTTCCACTTTGGGCTGCCTGTGGACCTACATAGTATTTCCAAGAAAAAAATGCTGGAATAACTGAACATCCACCTTGAAAAAATGAATCTAGACCCAAAGCTTACAGCTTTCACAAAAATTAACTCTAAGCATACCCTAGACCTAAATACGAGGTGAAAAACTGTGAAATGTTTAGAAAATCCAGGTGACCTGGATTTGGTGATGAAGTCTTAGAATAGCAAATGCATAATCCATGAAAGAAACAACAAATATGGTCAATTTACTTAAATTTAAAAACTTACAAGCTAAAGACTGAAAAAATATCTGCAAAGCATACTTTCAACACTGTATCTGAATAATACAAGAGCTTCTAAAATTTGATGGTAAGGAATAAAACAACACAATTGCAAATAGAAAAAAAATGGGGAAAAGATGTAAATTGGCATCACACCAGAGAGAATGCATGCATAGCAAATGAGCAGATGAAAAGAAGCCCAACATCCTGCGTCATGAGTGAACTGCAAAGTAAAACCACAATGGGGGCTGGGGCTATAGCTTAGTTGGTAGAGAGCTTGTCTCACATGCACAAGGCCCAGGGTTCAATCCCAGCACCACAGGGGAAAAAAAAAACACAATGAGACACTATGGTAGATAAGATACCACTATGTACCTATTAGAAGGGCTTCATTTGAAACCTTGACAATCTTAAATTCTGGCAAGGAGATGAAGCTCCAAGAACTCTCTTTTATCACCAGTAAGAATGCAAAAATGATACAGTCACTTTGGAAGATAGATTGGCATTTTCTTAAAAGTCAAGCATATGCCAACCATGTGATCTGGCAACATGCTCTTTATAAAATTTATTTGTAACTTTTATACAAAACATGAATATTACAAATATTAATGGTTTACCATGTAATGTCTGGGTACATTGTGCAATGTATAAATCAGGTTAAACATTTATCTCCTCAAACATCATTTCATCAATGTAAAAATTTTTAGAATCCTTTCTTCTAGCATTTTGAAAGGGACTGTATATATTATTGTTATCTAGTCACCCTACTGTACAATAGCACAGCAAAACTTCTTGCTCTTATCTAGCTATAACTCTGTAACCACTGATCAAACTTTCTCCAGTTCTCACCCCAAGTTGCCCCAGCCTCAGGGAACCACCATTGTATTCTGAAGTTTGATGAGATAAGCTTTTGTAGATTCCACACATGGGTAGGATCATATAATTCTCATCTTTCTGTGTCTGGATTATTTCACTCAACAATCTCCAGTTCACCACATGTTGTCACAAATAACAGGATATCATTGATTTTTGTAGCTGACAGTTCTCTGTTATGTATATGTACCATATTTTCTTTACCTATCCATTGGTTGGTGGACATTAGATGTTCCCCACTTTTGAATATTGTGAATAGGGCTGAATAAACACAGGAATGCAGACGTCTCTTCAACATACTGGTTTCATTTCTTTGGATAGTTACCCAGTAGTGGGATTCCTGGATCATATAATGGCTATAGTTTTATTTTTTAAGGAAACTACATACTGTTTTCCCCAATGGCTGTGCTAATTTACATTCCCACCAGTGGTGTGCAGGGGTGCACTTTTCTCCACATCCTTGCTGGGATTTGTTGTGTTGTTTTTTTGATAATAGCCAATCTTACTAGGGTGAAATGACATCTCACTGTAGTTCTGATTTACATTTGCCTGCTGATTAGTAATGTCAACCATTTTTTTCATGTCCTTGTTAGTTATTTGTGTGTTGTGTGTGTGTATAAAATAGTATACAAAATATATATAATTTTAAAAATCTGTAGTATTAATTAAAGAATTGTCTATTTAGATGTATTATTCAGTTTTGAATTATGTTATTATTTTTTATTGAGTTTTTGGATTTCCTTATTTGTTCTGAATATCAACCCTTTGTTCAACACACAGTTGGCAAATACTTTCTCGCTTTCTGTAGGTTGTTTCTGTATTCTATGATTGTATTTTTTGCTGTGCAGAAGCCTTTTAGTTTAATGTAATTCCATTTTTGCTTCTGTTCCTTGTGCTTTGGGGGTCTTTTCCAAAACATATTTGCTCATTCCAATGTCAAGCATTTCATCTAATATCAATTCCCCCTAAGTTATCCCCAAGAAATAGGATAGGAAGGAATTCTTCCAAACAGATTCTGTAAGGCCAGCATTACTTGTGAAGCAAACCAGATAAGGACACATCAAAAAAGGAAACTATAGGCCAATATAAAATAGTATACAAAAATCTTGATGAAAATAGACACAAAAATCTTCAACAATAAACTAGAAACCAAATGCAACAACACACTAAAAATATTATCCATTATGGTCAAGTGGAATTCACAAAGGTTCACTGTGGTCGATTGGAATTAAGTTATGGAACCAGCTCAGGTGTTTGTCAACAGAAGAATGGATAGAGATGTGGTATGTATACACAAGGGAGTCTTACTCTGTCATGAAGAAGAATGAAATTATGTTATTTGCTGGTCAATGGATGAAATGGAGAACATCATGCTAAAATGAAATAAGCCAGAAACAGAAAACTAAGGGTCAAATGTTTTCTAGCATATGCAGAAGTTAGAGCCAATTATGGAAAAGGGGGAATCCCAGGAAAATAGAAGGAAGTTCAGTGGAATAGAGTAAAGAGAATTGAGAAGAAGGATTCTGTAGTTTCTGCTCAATTTTTATGTGAAAGTAAAACTACTTTAAAAATAGTCTATTCATTGAAAATAATAAGCCCAGACAATTCACCATGTAAACAGATGAAATTAGAAAAAGTCATATGATTGAATAAACATATGCAGGAAAATCATTTGGTGAAATTCAACCCCTCTTCATAATAAAAATTCTCTGCAAATTATAAGTAGAAGACAACCTTTCAAGCTTGATAAAGACTCTATAAAAACCTACAGCGGATGTTATATTTAATTGTAAAAGATTGAGTGACTTCCCTGCAAAATTAGGAACAAGCAAGTAGATCTGTTCTCAACACTTTTGTTTAATGTGTTAGTGTAAATTCTAGCCAACATATCAAATCAAGAGAAAAATAAAATAAAAGGCACTCATGTTACAAGGGGAGAAATTAAACTGTCTCTACTTGCAGATGAAACAATGGTATATGCAAAAAAATCTCCAAGAATCTACCCAAACATACCCTCCTAGAATTAATAAGTGAGATCTGCAAGGTTAACATACATGTGAAAATTATTTTTTATTATTTCTATATACTAGCAATAAATCTGAAGAAATAATGCTTTAAACATAATACTACTACATTCACTCAAATATACTTAATTATAAATGTAGCAACATTTTCACACTACTTGTATTCTAAAAACTACAAAACAATGATGAAAAATCAATTACTATGTAAATAAATGGAGATACATACCATGTTCATGGATTGAAAGACTCAACATAATAAAGAAGTCATCTCTCCTCAAATTGATCTATAACTTTAACACAATTAAATGCAAGCAATAATTTTGGTGGATTTATATAAACTTGTTTAAAAATCTATATAGACTAGACAAAAAAATTCAAAAAAGGATAACATGGGAGGAAACACTCTTTCTGATTTGTTCCATGGGAATAAGGAAAATCTGTATTTATACATTAATTTGTACCTTACAGTTTCATGGTAGAATAAAAGAACATACAAAAATTAATACACTAAGTGTCCATCTTTAGAAATTTGAGACAATCAACACAGAAAACCAAAGAGAGTGCAAGAATGAAGACAGACGTCAAAGAAAACAATTTTAAGTCACAGTGCTTAGGATGAATTCAATTTCTATGTCAACATGGTGACATAACAGATTCTTTCTCTTCTTTTTAGTGTGATATAATCATAGTTTGAACAAAAAAGATATGGAGGCTCCATGTATCATTTTTCCAGTGGTACTATAGGGGAGGAAAATTTTACCTCACAGGGTATTTCAGCTGTCCCTAAGTATAAAATTAACATTAGAAAGATTCACAGGAGAAAAGAATATGGTTTCTATCTTTGCATGGGAATCTCTTCAGGAAAGAGAAGACCCAAAGGAGCCGTTAGAGCCAGATGCTAATATACTAAGTTCAAAAAAAGAGTAGTGAATTTTGAATATATGGCAAGACAAGGGGCTTGAGCATGGGCTAATCATGGAGGAGTACTAGAAAGATAAGGATTATTTTAACAAGCTTTGTTGTTTAGAATTCTGTTTAATGCTCCCTAGATTCTACAGGTAAGAGCCCAGTCTGTTAACACCTTGACTGCAATGTCATTGGATCCTAACCAGAAAATGCAGTGAATGCATGCTGAACTTTCTGCCTCCAGAACTGTGAGCTAATAAGTTTGTGTTGCTTCAAGATGCTATAATTATGGTAACTTTTTGTACAGCAACAACTAATATTCAGAATCACTCTGTTCAGAGGCCAGTTTTGCCAGTGCTGTTGGCAAAAATTGTATACCATAGTTATTTTGTCTACTTGGTTGTTCAATACTTCTTTATAGTGGACACTTTCTGAGACTTTGGGGGGTGTTGGTGTGTAATGCTGAAATCTTCACACTTTATGTCACTCCCATATGTCCATCCACATGCTTCCATCCCAGACCCCTTTGCCTCCAATCTTCTAGTCCTTTAATCCCATAGACCTTGGATTAACTGGCCAGATCACTGTCACCTCCCAGGAATCTTAATATAAACATCTATTAGGTCACAACTTCTTCCACACAAATTAGATGATAGGTTCAATGCTCACAGGTTCTCTTCTCCACTTTCCTCAAAGATCATCTTTGAGTATGGTTATAAATTTAGCCACCATGGATTTTCAGCTCAGGTGCTCTCCTCCCCCTTCAATTCGTCATCCAGTATCCCATACATAGACTAGGTATAAGCTGAGAAAGGAATGCTAACTCATGCTTGGTTGTGTCATGGATCTGAACTACTAACTCATGCAGATTATGCATGCCCTCTGGTCCTGCTGTGGCTCAATTCCAGATACACCATTTCCAACTCACAGTGGAATGTTACTTGGCCCTGCTGTATATGACTTAATAAATCCAACAGAACCCAGTTCATAATGGGTAGGTCTGAATCCATATCCACTTTTTCCCATGGCCAAATATTTTATTATTCTTCAGCCAGGACTCCTTGTACACCAGGAGTAATTTCTCAAAAGGCACAAAGTTATCTGATGAAGATTGCAGAGAACTTGAATCCAGACCACCAGCTGGTGAATGAATTTCTGTATCCTGCTTTAAGATTGATTAGTGATTTATGGCAATCTCACCTAACATTTGGAGACCCCAGCAAGATGATCACTGGAGTCAAAGCTGTGGCTCTCAGGCACATGGGAGTCCTGGATCCTCTACAGCAGACAGAAGCACCCTCCCTCTCTAGTTGTGGGAGATTTATGCTTTGTGTGGGTCTGGACCTCCTGCTGTGGCTGATTGGAACCCGCCCTGAAAGCTCTAGTGTGACTCTCATCTGTTATTCCAGATGTTTTGAAGGAGGACAGAACTTCATATGTTGGGAGGTACCTCATCTGTTCTCTCCGTTTGACTTGATTGTACAGCTTTAGAGGTTCAAAGTACCTGATTGTAGACCTTCCAAAGTGTATCATAGAGTCTCTCCTCTGGGGGTGTATTCAGTGCTTGATTGTAAATCTTTCAAAGTGTTTCAAGTGCTTGATTGTAAAGCCCAAAGTTGTATCAAGGCCCAGCGAATCTCCTGTAAATGGACAGTGACAGTGGTCTGGAGGCTGGGATTATGTGCATGAGAGAGTGTCTATTTTGTTTTTTGTCTTGTCTTGTTTGTTGTTTGTTATTGTTTGTCCCCTTTTGTTTGTGTTAATCTCTACCTTGGTTTGCTACTAATGTTTTTTTTCCAACTGTTTGCCCTAGCAACATTCCCCGAAATTCTTGTGTCTCACCTTCCTTTTATTTCTGCCTATTGTTTTGTTAGCTTTCTCATGGGAAACCTAATCTAACCAACCTGGAAAAAAAGGTTAAAAGAGATTTTTTTTTAAAACTGTACTCACTAAAGCTTGCATTGAAATCTAAATGGCTGCCAATAGGAAAAAAAATCCAAAAGTAAAAGCTAAAGGTTAGAAAAATTTTTTTAGAGGTTCCCTTCATTAGAATTTGGGCCAGGTGGCCAGCAGAATAGACAATATCAGTTCCTATAGAGGGCAGATTAGAACTAGAGAGTTTTATAGGATCATTTCTAAGATATGTAAAAGCATCATTTTGTCTAGGAAATTAGGCTTTTGTCTCTCAGTATTTTCAAGCATAAATAACTTCCAAATATTAAAAATGGTTCAAAAGATTTTTCAAATTGCCAGGCTAAAATTTAGTGGCTGGCTGCAATACAAGAGACCAGAAAACTGGTTTAGAACAGGATCTCAACCTAAAGGAGAGCAAAGGAAACAGGCTCCCTTGCTGCCTTTCTGGGTGATTCCTTTATGGAGGGATAGGCCCCTGCCATTGACTATATCCCCTTAACTCTTCACTTCTGATGAGTGGGACCACCTCAGGACAGAGGCCAGAAAGGCTTTTAAATTCTGTACTTTTTTGAGTTCATGATTTTAATCCATCATGCCTAGGTTATTGTGTTTTTCTGATCAGACATCTTTTATGAGACAATAATGAATTTAAATTAGAAATCAAAAGAAAAGTTATAGGCACCCTATACCACATGGAGATGGTATAATACTCTTTTAAATTATAAATGGGTCATAGAATAGATGAGAGGGAAAATTTTTAGAAAATTCCTAGAATCAAAAGAGAAGAGTTGTTTGAGAAGGTGGCAGAATACAGAGATCACTTCCCTGGCTGCTCGATGACATGAAACCAAGAAAAGCAGCAGCAGCATCTGGAGACACAAGCCAGAATAGTCCCTCCATGAATGCAGGAAAGTGATAAGGGAATTAAAAGAACCCGCATTTCAGGAAGACTGAGGCATGTCTGGGTCTGGAGGGTTCAGAGGTCAAAGATACTGCCCAATTAAATGGTCAGGTTCGCTGCACAATATCCTTGTGTGGGAAAGAAACCACATTTCTCCTGATGGCATGTGGAGGACAGAGGAAGTGTTATAGTTAAAGCTTCATCCCGGGGTTTCTTAAACTGACTTCCAGACCACTCACATATAATCAAATCAAGCCTTTATCGAAGCACACTGGTGGCGACTGAACAGAACATAAAGCTGTTCCCCTGATCAGCCGTGAACAATTGCAAGGGCGCTCCTTATAAGTCTGAAAACTGCAAAAAGAGTGTTTAGGGGTCCAGCCAATGCAAGCCAGCCAGGTTACAGAAGTGGGAGAATGAAGTCAGGAGGAGGGAAGCCTAACTAATCACAGTTAGCCCAGTCACTCCAGTTACAAAAACAGAGCCCTGTTACCCTAGTTACAGAAACAATGCCCCATTAGGTAGTTCCATGTTCTTAAAGGTTTCTATAGCAAAAGGAAAAGAACATCTTGCCCTGGTCATGACCCTGTACTTGGCATGGTTGTTTTACAAAATGAGTCACAAAACAAAATGGAGTCACTTTTACTATCACATTCCCCACTGGTTTTAGTAGGTTTGGTGTCAATCTTGCACATCATTAGGCCTCAGTGTCTTTTCATTTTTCTAAGGGACCATATTGGGCTTGCAAGACCATAAGTCAGACCTCACTTACACTTTTGTGTATATGGTTTAGAAGGTTTTATAAGAGGCAGGGTCCTAGAGTAATGCCAATCAGGGGGAGGACTAGGGGTCCAGCTATGGCTGAGATGATGGTCTCCCT
Organism: Urocitellus parryii; assembly: GCF_045843805.1. Lineage (NCBI taxonomy): Eukaryota > Metazoa > Chordata > Mammalia > Rodentia > Sciuridae > Urocitellus > Urocitellus parryii. The sequence continues at coordinate 12,522,649 of NC_135545.1, read as the reverse complement.
TTTCTTTAACCTGTTTTCTTACTAGTGTCAAATTTTGTCTTTTGTTATCCCAGAATGGTTTGCATAGAAACAACAGGTTTCTTCTAGGGCCATACAAAGTCCTCCTTGTTTTAGAAACAGAAGATCCTGTTTTGTAAGACTATTTTCTGCCAGAGAATCTAGTGACACCTCTAGTTTGGAGATGACCTTTTTAGTTCTCTTAAATCTATATCTATTTGATGGCTGAGGGACTTAAAATTTTCAGAGCCTGTGATAAGAGCTGTAGTTCCTAAAGCAGTAGATCCAGCTATTCCCAAACCAGCCAGGAGGGGAACTAAAATGAGGGCAGCCAGTCTGTGTCACCAAGACAGTGGGCCCTGGCGTTCTAATAAGTCCAGGTGTTCTCTTCCTTTTACTCCATCAAAATAGTAGATTTGAGGAAATAGATGGATTGTGATACGTAGTTGAAGTGGGACCCAGGAAGCACAATTTTTGGCAAATGGGGAGTTGTCCCACTTATAAGTTGGGTTTTGGAAGCAAGTGTTTCTTTCTTGGAGATCACCCAGGGTGATCTTGGGAGTAGTTCTCCAGGTACCCCCAAGTACATCATCCTGAAATAGACATATTGGCAAACATCTATACTGACCATAATTTCCCCTCTAATGTTAGGGACCTCCTACTGCTGTAAGGAAAAAGGACGATGACTGTTCTTGCTGCTTCAAGCTGAGAGGGGACAATGTGCAGTGGGCAAGCAGTTTGGAGTCCCTTTTTAGAAATTGAGTGGGTCAAGGAGTCCATGGTAAAAATCTGGTTCAGGAAGAATGGTTATAAATTCACCTGGGGGTGGGAACTTCTATGAGAGAAACAAAAATACATGAGTACTAAAATAAGATTAATACAAAATAGCAGTTGTAGAATCTGAAACCTGTCCATGAATATCATGATACTGATAGAAATTAATAATTGTTTACCAGAAGGTGAAAGACATGAGAAATTGTCCCGATAACAAGGCCTAACAAAGCCTAGAAAGTCTCCTTTTTAAGGAACATAAATCTTTAACATTGTCAGAGTTATCAGGAATGTAAACACAATATTTAGTTAAGTTAGTTAATGTCATCTGATTTTTGTAAAGTATCTTTTTTGGCATGACCTCTGTGTTCAGTAAAGATCCCTTTGTTACTTAGGAATAGATAATTATATTAATAAATATTGATTACATCTACCAGTGTAGGAGGTTAGGAAGATCTGTAGGCCTTAAACTTATCATTTTATAAAGTTTACATATATTTTTCCTGACTCTGTATGAATGTTAGCTAACACAATATGACATACATCTGAAACATGAATCAAGGAAAGGTTGAAAGCTCATAATTTTCCTTTTGTGTGGTAAAAATGTTTTATAATATTAACCTTTAAATAGATCAGGCTCTCATTGCTTTTTAAAAATACCTGCCGCAGTCCAGCTGGGCAAAGTAACCAAGAGGTGACAAGCAACTGTGAAGGTTGAAGCAGGAACTGCTTTATTGCGGAATAGCAGAGGTATATATATCTAACTGATTTACATAAAGTATGACTAAATCAGCATCATCCAATCATAGCATTGCTCCCCTACAGATACAGCAATCAGCCAATAAGGAGTCCCCACTATCTTGATGGCTCGGTGGTGTTGCCTCACAAGCCACTCCTCCTGGCAAACTGCCAGGCACCATCTTGACTTGGTCGTGGCCTCCAACATCTCCCCCTTTTTGTTTTATTAAACAAGTATGCGGTTCAGGGACGGTGTCTGTCTTAGGTTGTCCAATACTACAAATGGTCCTTAACCCGTCATTGGATGGTCTGACCTCAAATCGTCAGCCTCCTGGCTTAGGTTGGTACCATTGTAATTGGATCTTACCTGTCTTTGACTACCGGCCCAACATATTTAGCGATACTTGTGGATCTTGCCCTGTTTCTGGGGCCATCATGGCCTGTTTAATGACCATAGTGGTTTCTTTTTGTTGTCTGTGTAATCTACACAAACACCATAAACAACCTGCCACAAGCAAAAGGAGGAGAATACAAAATGCCACAATTCCAAGCCATTGACAGCTCCAAGTGAGAAGCCCTTGGAAAAACTGTACCACCGATGAAACCATTGGCAAAGACACCCTGGTACTATTAAGAGTTACAATTTGTTGTCTCAATAGATTAGTTAAATTTTGAAACGTTACATTCCATGTGCCATTAAGCATGGCTCCTAGTTGTCTGGAAAGATTTGCTGCTCGAGAAATATTATCATAATGCATAGAAGTGATACATAGTCCAGGTAAGTTCTGTAAGCAGCTTAAAGCAGAGGAATCCATTAATATGTCTATTCCTTCTTGAAGTAAATTGACTCTTTGGTTGAGCATCAGAATTCCATTTCTAAAATGATCATTAATAATAATGTTTTGTGTTTGTAAAGCTTGTGCTACTTGTTGAGTTACATTATTTATTGATGCAGCAGTTTGTACAGCTTGTGTGATAGCTATCGCAGAAGCTGTAGTAGCAGCAACAGAAATAGCAACAGCTGTGATGATGGCTGTAATTCCGAAGTCTCGTTTGGTTCTCAGTAATACTGGAAATTCTTCTATTTTTGTCTTCACTGGCACTGGGATGAAGGTAGGAATTCTGGCAATGATGGCTAAAGAAAATTGTGTAGCATTCCAGCAGGCACTAAGAAAACAGTTTTCTGAACAATTCAGTACATTATCCTGAACAGAATTATTAGATATAATGAAAAGGAAAGGTGAAAGTAAGCAAACAGGAGTAGGTTTGAAATCTATATATTTAGTTTTATTTATTTGTACATTGGTCTCAAACGTAGTACTAGTATTATAGTTGTAAGACCCATTAAACATTGATCCTCCTTTTATAAATCCTACAGGTGAAATATCCATACATGCCCTTTGTCCACAAAATGACCAAATATTAAATGGATCTGGTGTTATGGCTTGACTAGGATTTTGATAAGTAAAATTGTTTCCTTTAAATGTTTCATTTGAAAAGGTGTTAAATCTAGGAGTAAATGTAAATCCAGGAGTTAAGTAACAGGTGTAATCTCATTCCAAGCAACCTGACCATGTTGGTGGCCAGGTTTGTTCGGGGCTCCAACATTGTGGAGCCCAAGATTTTTGTACTGGCTCAGTGCAATTATTCTTGCTACTAAACCTAGGAGTAACTCCCGTAATACCAGTTACATTACCAAATTCAGCATAGGTATTATTTATGGGCCAGAACATTCCTACAGTTTGATTCCCTAATCTAATGCAAGGCTGAGTAGTATTATTAACATCAGTAGTATCAAAGCATAAAACATCAAGAAGATTAAAACTAGTTAAAATAGCATTCTGAACATTTGTATCCACAGGAATAGCAGGGAGTCCTGTGGTAGTATTTGTAGTAAATATTATAGGGAAAACTGATGATTCATTAGTTGTTGGCATTGGACATGGTCAAGCTTTTATTATACTCCATACTTCTACTTGTTTCTTCATTACCACCTTCGGTAGCAATGACCCCAGAGCCATAAGCCAAATCATCTTCTTTTTGGTCTGTAGAAATTGCTTTAGTAGTCTCTCTGGAATCCAAATCAGCTGCTATTATCCCTGTGGAAACACATAAACAGACCCCCGACTCCAGACAATCACTGGGTCAGAACCTTTCTATTGTCCAGTAAGAGTGTCCTTCCAAAGTACCTTGGGCTTATGTACATTTTTTGGACACATGTGCCTTTCTGCAGCACTGAGCCCTGATGAATCCAAATTTTAAAAATTTAAAGTAAAAAGGGTCATGTTAAGTTTATCTTTGGGGGAGGTATATACCCCTTCCTATTTCCCCTTTTTTGTTTTAGTAAGTACATTTTAATAGTTTGATGAGCTCTTTCAAATATACCTTGTCCCTGTGGATTATAAGGAATTACTGTTATATGAGTAATGCCAAATGATGATCAACATTGCTTGAAAGAAGTAGAAGTATAGCCAGGGCCATTATCTGTTTTTAACTGTTTTGGAATGCCCACAGTGGCAAAGAGTTTTGTAAACAATGAGATAAAATATCTTTAGTTTTTTCTCCGGCATGAAGGGAACCCATCAAATATCCAGAAGAAGTATCAGCTGTAACATGCAAATATTTTAATTTTCCAAATTCTGGCAAATGTGTGACATCCATTTGCCATCTATGATTAGGTATCAATCCTCTAGGATTGACTCCAAGATTAACTTGTGGTAAAAAGGTCACACAATTTTGACATTGTTTTACTATATGTCTAGCTTGTTCCTTAGTTATTTTAAAACACTTTTGTAAAGTACTAGCATTGACATGGAAGGATTTGTGAAAATTTGTAGCTTCTTCTAGTATTGAAAAAACATGTATGTCATGTGTAGTTTTATCTGCTAAATCATTGCCCAAACTAAGGGCTCCAGGCAATCCTGTATGTGCCCTGATATTTCCTATGAAAAATGGATCTTTTCTGTCCCAGATTAGACTTTGTATAGTGGAAAAACAAAGAGAAAACAGTAGAGGAAGGGAAAATCCTACCAACATCTTCAAGGGATATTATAGCATTGATTACATATTGACTGTCAGAAAATAAATTAAATACAGAACCTTTAAACATCACAAAATCTTGTAATACTGCATTAAGCTCTACCTTTTGAGCTGATTGTTTGGGTACTAAAAATGTAAAAGCTTGAGCAGGGGTAACTACTGCTGCTGTACCATTATTTGACCCATCAGTAAATATTATTGGAGCACTCATGATAGGTGTTTTTCTTGTCATTTTTGGAAAAATTACAGGATGCGAGGACTAAGAAGACAACAAAGGATTAGATAGTAAGTGGTTATCAAATGAACAAATAGATTTGTACATGATTATTGTCCAAGTATTTAACTCATTAGCTAACTCGTCAATATGATCAGTAGTATATGGAGTAATAATTTTATTAGGAGAAATTCCAAACACTCCCTTTGCTGCTTAATTGTCCCACAGCCTCAGGATACCTAGTAAGAATAGTGTTAGGAGAATAAGATAAATGTATCCATAATAACGGACCTTCCTGCCAAAATACTCCTATAGGAAAATTTTTAGTTGGTAATATAATAAATAACAGAGGCAAACTTACATCAATTCTATCCAGATGCATATTTTCCATATATGTTTCAATGAGTTTTAATGTTTTTCTCACTTCAGGCATTAACATGTGGGGTGAATTTGGATCCGATGGACCTTTTAGGATATCAAATAAAGGTCCCAACTCTCCTGTTGGTTTGCCTAGATAAGGCCTTATCCAATTTATGTCTTCTAACAGTTTTTGAAAGTCATTAAGTGTTTTAAGTTGATCTACTCGTATTTGAATTTTTGGTGGGCGGAGCATTGTCAAGAATAATAGAACTCCTAAATTATTAATTGGAAAATTTAATTGTACTTTATCTATTGCTATCTCTAGATTATAATTTTTTAATAAGTTTGTAAGTGTAGCATAGCATTCTAGCAATGTATTTTTATCTTTGTGTACTAATAATACATCGTCCATATAATGAAATACTTGTAATTCAGGATTTTGATTTCTAAGTGGCTGAATTGCTTTGTCAACATAAACTTGACACATAGTAGGACTATTAGCCATCCCTTGAGGGAGTACTTTCCATTCATATCTCTGATTGGGACCTTCATGATTCAGTGCAGGGACAGTAAATGCAAAACGTGGACTATCCTCAGGATGAATTGGAATGGAGATAAAAACAATCTTTAATATCTATAGCTAAAACATATCAGGTTTGGGGCAAAGCAGACAACTGAGAAATCCCTGATTGAGCAGGTCCCATGATAACCATTTCAGTATTAATAGCTCTTAAATCTTGTAATAGTCTCCATTTGCCAGATTTCTTTTTAATAACAAAAATGGGAGTATTATGGGGAGATACAGAAGGTTGTATATGTCCCTCTGCTAATTTTTGATTGACCAGGTCATGGGCTGCTTGTATCTTTTCTTTAGTCAGGGGCCACTGAGGAACCCATACTGGCCTTTCTGATTTCCAAGTAATTGTTATTGTCTCAGTGACCCCTCCCGAAAACTCAATCCATGTCTATCGGTTTTTTGATCTATTTGTATTGTTGCCACTATACCTTGTCCTTGTTTTCCTAATCCTTTTCCTTTCCTAAAACCTTGTCCAGCCATAATAGTGGGTGCATTTGGATTGATATGTGGAATGTTATTTGTTAATGTTAATTCCAATTGACCTAGAACATCTCATCCCCATAAATTTATCGGAAGATGATCCAATACATATGGCTGTATAGTTCCTTCACATCCTTCAGGATCCTTCCAATCTAATACCATTGCACTTCTATGGGGATTAGTTGCCACTCCTAGGCCTCGAAGCATTTGAGTGGCTTGTTGTAAGGGCCAATCTTTTGGCCATTCTTGATGAGAGATGATGCTAAGATCTGCTCCTGTGTCTAGCAGTCCACTGAAATCATGTCCTTGAATGGTTAACTTTAACATAGGGTGAGAATCTAAAGAAAGCATAGCCCAATCTATACCTGTGGAGCCAAATCCTTTGGAACCTCTTTCTACAGTATGACTAGAAAATTTGTCATGTAAACTGGGTAGTATTAATAACTGTGCAATCCTATCTCCTGGTGAAATTACTGAGATAACCCTTGGAGAACTAGCTATAATTTTTATCTCACCTTCATAATTGGGATCAATTACCCCAGGACTTATCATAAGTCCTTTTAGAGTAGAAGAACTGTGTCCTAATAATAAGCCTACTGTTCCTTGGGGAAGAGGTCCTTTTACCCCTGTGGGAATGATTTGAACTCCCATCTCTGGAGTTAGTACTGCTCTGGCAGAGGCGCAGATGGCCAGTCCTTTGCTCCCTCTGGTTTGTCTGATAAGGGAGTTAATGGATAATGTGTCCTGGGCACTACCCTGATGGTGTTGCTGGGTTCCTTCAATGCCCCATATATTTGTAGTTGTGGGCCCCGGGGCATTGGTCCCCCCTGTCCATTTTTTGGCAATGGAGTACCCTCTACAGTAATCTGAGAACAGCATTCACTAGCCCAATGTTTTCCTCTACGACATCATGGGCAAACACCTGGTATTTTTCTTTTTTGATCATTCCCAGTTTTGTTACTTGTTTTAAACCCTCCTCCTATGGGGCAACTCCTTTTAAAATGTCCTGCTTGACCACAATTATAACATGTTTTTGGCCTGGCACCTAAAAGCCTGTTGTACTCCTTGCGTTACTGCAGCTGCCAAGACTTGCCCCTGTACCACTGATTCATTAATATCTCTACACAATTTAATGTATTCATTTAAGTCTTTATGTTTCCAAGGTCGAATAGCCTCCCTAAACCATCTATTGGCTTGTTCATAAGCTAGTTGTTTTATTAATGGCATCATTTGTTCTACATCCCTAAAGACTCTGCTTGCTGTTTGCATAAGCCTATCCACAAACTCAGCATAAGGCTCATTGGCTCCTTGTATCACCTTAGATAGCTGACATTGTAAATCCCCTTGTCCTTGTAGGGTTTTCCATGCCTTAACTGCAGCTGAAGCAATCTGTAAATATGTAGCAGGATCATATCCAGCTTGTTGTTGTTGACCCTCATAAGATCCTGGATACTCGGCTGCTGCATTTCGCTTGGCAGTCTCCACACACAATCCCTGATTAGTAACTTTCCATTACAGATATTGTCCTCTATTTAGCACAGCTTTGCACATGCTAGCTCAATCTGCTGGTGTCAAGTTTAAACTTGCAATGGATTCAACCATGCTTACAGTAAAAGGGGCTTGAGGACCATAGGCTGCTACAGCTTCTTTTAACTGCTTTACAGTTTTAAAATCCAAAGCCTGGTGATATCGCTGCCCTCCCACATCCTTAAGTACAGGGCATGCTAATCTTCGAGGTCCTGTCTCAGGATCCCATCTATCAACTATGGGGGGTGGGGGCCACCCAGCATATGTTGTCCCCATCTGCATAGGTGGAGCTGTTGGTTGAATACTTATGCCCTCTGGTGATAGAAAGGGATTAGTAGCAGCCTTTTGTTGTAACTCCTCCCCTGATAGTCCTTCCTCTTCTGAACTTTCTTCCCCTTTCTGACTAGCTTGAGAAACTTCCTCTTTTACTTGATCTAAGATATCTTCTCCTTCCTCTATTATAGTCTGAACTGAAGGCTTTGGACTAAGCAAACAAGATCATACAACATCCATAATGGTAATGTGCCGACTGGCAGAGTTCCTGGGCTTTTCTTTTCTATCTTTTTAAAATCTTCACCATGATGGTCCCTTTGTGGTATATTTAACAACCCCTCCTCTAAGAACCATGGGCTACATTTTTGTATCGTATCAACGTTTGCCCTAACTGTTCTTGGTTTTACTGGGGTGCCTCCTTCCTTTAGCAATTTACTTAGCACCCTTTGGGTTTGATTTTTACTAACTATTGATCCCAAATTTCCATAACAAAGACAACACAACACACTAAGATAAAACAAAACAAAACAAAAAACAAAAACACACTGCATCAATTTTTCTATTTTCTTGAAATGGCCATCTGTCCTCTCGCCCTATCTGCTCCTCAGGGGTGAGCAGCTTTCCTCTCATCTTATCTATTTCTAGGGACAGGCAGCTTACCTTGTCACTTACCCCCGAGCATCCCAGAGTTCCCCATATGGGCCACCACTTGCCGCAGTCCAGCTGGGCAAAGTAACTGAGAGGTGACAAGCAACTGTGAAGGTTGAAGCAGGAACTGCTTTATTGCGGAACAGCAGAGGTATATATATCTAACTGATTTACATAAAGCATGATTCAATCAGCATCATCCAATCATAGCATTGCTCCCCTACAGATACAGTAATCAGCCAATAAGGAGTCCCCACCATCTTGATGGATCGGTAGCATTGCCTCACAATCCACTCCTCCTGGCAAACTGCCAGGCACCATCTTGACTTGGTTGAGGCCTCCAACAAATACCTTTAAATTTTTATATCTCAATGTAAACAGTAATATAAGGTTTGGTTACAAAACATCAAATAATATAAATAAATCCCCAATAAAATCCATTATCCTTATAAGTTTAAAATTACCATTACACACAACTTTAGTTTGGAGAACACCAGCTTGATAAAATGTTTCTTTAAACCTTTAATCTTAAAGACCTGTATACCTGATGAACACATTTAATCTATAAAGAAGAGTAATGTACCACACTTTTATTGATGTTTTTATATTAACCAAGATTAGCTTTTAAAGAAAAATATAGACTCTTGTAATGTAGGACAATACTTTAAAATAACATTTGCTGTTTAACCACAGATGTACAAACCTTAATTTCTCAAAGATTAGTTGCTCTAGAGAATAAAACTTAACAGACATAATGTAATTAATATTTAGAAGTTTTTGTCATTTTAACATATAAATATATTAGTACATTAATATTTTTCCTTAGGGAATGAACTTTAATAATTTTAACTATTTGTGTTATATATATAACCAATGTAGTTACATGTAAACCTTTTAATATTTATCTTTTATTTATAGACCTTTATATTACTTAATTAGACCCTTTTGTTGTTTACTTAGATGTATTATAATTATACTTTACCATATAAAGACTTTTTAACCTGGAAACATATTTTTGCTAAATATATTTTTATATTTAGAACCTTTTAATAATTTTTAATCCATTGATCCTTTTTCTCTATTTATACCTTGAAATCACTCTTATAAATTTCTGAATTTAGATAAATTAATCCATTTTAATGAGATGAAATATTTTGTTATTTACAGTACTTTAATTGAAGTGGAGTTGAAACCTCTTTACTCCTTGTATGTAGAATCATACGTGTTGGGACTTTTAATTTATAGTAACCTTGTTTTTATGATAACACAAAATAATTTTCATAGAGAACATCTTTTTCTTATCTTTTTTTCTCTCACATTTATACAATTTTTGAAATCAATTATTTTCCATACATCACTTATTGAGGACTAGAATGTCTAATTAGAATATTTTCATTTTATTTAGTTTCCTTTAATTTCTTACTTTTTTTCTTTCTAGTTTTAATTTTTTTAAGTTTAAATACACCCCTACACACATCTCACTTCTCCATTTCCCTTGATTCTCTTTCTCTCTTTTCTTCCTTTGATTTTTACTTCCATTTTCTCTCATCCTTCCTCATAATCATCACATCTACACCACTTCTTGTCTCTCCTTGTCCACCATTTAAAATTGTAAACCCTTTTACAATCTTACTGGTTTTTATTGTAGGCAATAACTAAACATATCACTTCTGTTTGTTGCAAAAAAAAAAACCCCAAACCCTCTAGATGTCTTATCAGGAGCTATTTGGTTTAAGGCTATATATTGTTTGCATTGTTGCTGTTATTATTTGTATCCCTCTTAAGTGCAAGGTGCTGTAAACCCTCAGGGGTGTTATAAGTCTACAGGTACAAGCTGTACTGCTTCAGATCTATCCTGCTAGATGGGTAGGCACACAAACAACATGGGAAAAAATCACCTTGAACAAATCAAGGTGCTCCAATAATAGAATCCATTGACATTACCATGGAAGAAATATCAGAGAAGGAGTTTAGAATACACATAGTTAAACTGATTAAGTAAAGAATGATGTATGGAGTAAAATAAGAAAATACAGGAGGTGAAAGATCATTTCAATAAAGAGAAATAGATTCTGAAAAGAAACCTAGCAGAAATCCAAAATGCAGTCATCAACAAACCAAATTAAAAATTCAGTGGAAAGCATGAACAACAGACTAGATCACTTGGAAGGCAGAGTTTCGGGCAATGAAGAAAAATGTATAATCTTGAAAATAAATTTGAACATGGAATAAAGAGGTTAAGAGACCATGAACAGAACTTGCAAGAAATATGGGATAACATGAAAAAGACCAAATTTAAGATTTATTGGTATTGATGAAGGCACAGAGATAACAACCACAAGAATGCACAATGTTTTCAATGAATTAATATCAGAAAATTTCTCAAACCTTGTGATACCAAAACCGAGACCCTCAAATAACTCTCAGACCACACATTGCCATTCCAAATAATCCTTTGTTGCTGTCCAGCAGCAGACACTCTGCTCTCTAAAAGCGAGATAGTCAGAGTGACACACCCCCCTTCAGTTTGGCCACATATTTAAGCCTAAAAACCACAAAAGGGACATTTGGGGGTTTAGCCAATGCAAGCAAGCCAAGTTACAGAAGCAGGAGAGTGCAGCCAGGTGGCAGGAGGCTTAGCCAATCAAAATAAGCTCAGTAATCCCAGTTACAGAAACAGGAGATTGTGGTTAGATAGTTCCGTGTTTTTGAGGGTTTCCACAACAAAAGGTAAAACAACTTGCCCCAATCATGACCTTTTTAGTTGGCATGGCTGTTTCACACAATGGAGTTACTAAACAAAATGGAATCACTATAGTCAAGACTTCTGTCTCATCACAGCCTAAAGAGTGAAATGGAAAATTAAATACAGGAAGCATATAGGACCCCAAATATACAAAATTGCAACAGCCCAACACCAATGCACATCATTATAAAAATGCCTCCATACAAAATTAGGATAGAACTTTAAAGGCTACCAGAGGAAAAATGACACATTATGTTTAGAGCTGATTTCTCAGTTCTTTCAGAACCTCAAAGCTAAGAGGTCTTGGAATAATATGTACCAAGCTCCGAAAGAAAATGGATGCCACCATTTTGGTACAGTTACCCAGAAAAGTTAAGCTTCAGAATTGAAGATGAAATAAAAACTTTCCATGATAAACAAAAGTTAAAAGAATTCACAGCTAGAAAGCCTGCACTAGAGAACATTCTTGGAAAAATATTTCACAAGGAAGAAATGAAAAATAAAAGTGAAAACCAGCAAAGGGAGGAGCTACACTAAACAAACAGTCAACCAAAGGAGAAATTAATTCAAATTTAAAACCAGAAATAAACAAAAATGACTGGGAATACAAATAATATCTCAATAATAACACTGAATGTAAATGGCCTAAGCTCATCAATCAAAAACATAGTCTGGCAGATTGGATTAAACAACAAGACCCAACAATATGAACATGAACCAAGAGACTCCCCTCTCACCCATGTCCCATGTGGGCAGTGGAATTTGGGTTTCTTCTGCATGATTTGGCCTAGATGCTAAATAAATCTGAGAAAAGAAAATGGTGAAAAAACCCATAACACAGAAAATAATTTTAGAAAGTGAGGACAGGACAGCCCTCTACCTTAGGGGTCAAGCTTCCGTACTGGAAAGAGAGAGAGAGAGAGAGAGAGAGAGAGAGAGAGAGAGAGAGAGCGCAAAACCTCACGTTTGCTTTATTATATGGGGAAAACTTCAAAGGTTTTCCATAGAATGTTCTTCTGTCAAATAAGGTAGGAGGTGGGCTGTCCAGTCCCAATGGGATATGCCCAATTCTGGAGCTGCCAGATTGGTCTCCTTAGCCGTGTGAAGACAGATGTCAGTGCATTGTACAATCCATTAAGTGGGAGGAGCCACAAAATAGCTTGCAATGCTAAACCAAAATCTTCTTGGCTCAAGGTCAAGTGAAGATGTTCAAATAGCTCAGAGGTGGCTCCCCACATTCACCTCATAGTTAAAGATATTCATACCCTGAAGGTGAAAGGATGGAAAAAACATTACTCACAAGGATTGCATAAACAAGCAGGGGTTTCTATCCTCATATCAGATTATTGAACTTCAAGCCAAATATAGTCAGAAGGGACAAAGAATGATGTTTCATATGGCTTAAAGGAATTATATATCAGGAAGACATAACAATCATAAATATCTATCTCCCAAACAATAGAGCATCTACATACATCAAATAAAACCCTTGTCAATTTCAAGAATCAAATAGACCACAATGCAATAATACTGGGTGACCTTAACACACCCCTTTCACTACTGGATAGATCCTCCAAACAAAAAATAAACAAAGAAACTGTAGAACTAAATAACACAATAATTGAGTGATAAGTGGATAGCAGAAGAAATCAAGGATGAAATAGAAAAATACTTAGAGATAAATGAGAACACCAGTAGAGCATATCAAAATCTCTGGAACACTATAAAGGAAGTGCTAAGAGGAAAGTTCATTGCATTGAGCTCATTCATTAAAAGGATAGAAAGTCTTAACATTACATCTGAAAGCCCTAGGAAAAAAAGATGAAGTCAACATCAAAAGCAGTATAATATAGGAAATAACTAAAATCAAGCTGAAATAAATGAAATTAAAACAAAATGAACAATTAAAAAATTGACAAAACAGAAAGTTGGTTCTTTGAAAAAATAAATAAAGTTGATAAAGCCTTCAACCCACTAATAAACAGAAAGAGAGAGAGAATTCAAATTCCTAAAATTTGTGATGAAAAAGGAAATATCATGATGGACACTACTGAAATACAGAAGATAATCAGAAACTATTTTGAAAATTTATAGCCCAATAAAATAGAAAATCTTGAGGACATTGACAAATTTCTGGAGACATATAATCTACCCAAAATGAATAAGAAAGAACTGCACAATTTAAACAGACCAATTTCATGCAATGAAATAGAAGATACCATAAAAAAAAACTAACAATTAAGAAAAGCATAAGATCAGATGGTTGCTTGGCCAAGTTCTACGAGACCTTCAAAGAAGAATTAACACCAATCCTCCTCAATTTATTCCATGAAAGAGAAAAGGAGGGAACCATTCAAACTCATTCTATGAAGCTAGTATCACCCTGATACCAAAATCAGACAAAGACACATCAAGAAAAGAAAACTTCAGACATCCATGATGAACGTAGATGAAAAAATTCTCAGTAAAATTCCAGCAAATCACTTGGAAAAATATATTCAAAAGATAGTGCACCACAATCAACTGAGGTTCATCCCAGGCATTCAAGGTTCATTCAATGTACAGAAATCAATAAATGTAATTCATCATAATAATAATCTTAAAGAAAAGAATCATATGATCATCTCAATAGATGCAGAAAAAGCATTTGACAAAATACAGACCCCTTCATGTTCAAACACTAGAAGATCTAAAGATAGTAGGAACGTACCTCAACATTGTAAAAGCTATCTACGCTAAATCCAAGGCCAATATTATTCTAAGTGGAGAAAAATTGAAAGCATTCCCTCTAAAAACTGGAATAAGACAGATGCCCTCTTTCACCACTTCTGTTTAACATAATTCTTGAAAATCTAGTCAGAGCAGTTAGACAGACAAAAGAAATTAAATGGATATGAAAGGGAAAAGAAGAACTCAAACTATCACTATTTGCCAATGACATAATTCTAAATTTAGAGAATCCAAAAAATTCCACAGAAAACTTCTAGAACTAATAAATGAATTCAGCAAAGTAGCAGGATATAAAACCAACACACATAAATCAATGGCATTTCTGTACATCAGTGAAAAAAAATCCTCTGAAAGAGAAATTAGAAAACCTACCCCATTTACAATAGCCTCAAAAAATTATTTGGGAATTAATCTGATGAAAGAGGTGGAAGACCTGCACAATGAAAACTACAGAACACTGAAGAAAGTAATTGAAGAAGACCTTAGGAGATGGAAAGATCTCCCCGGTTCTTGGATAGGCAGAATTAACATTGTCAAAATGGCAATACTGTCAAGAGCACTATACATGTAATGCAGTTCCTATTAAAATCCCAATGATGTTATTCACATACCTAGAAAAAGCAGTCATGAAATTCATTTGGAAAAGTAAGATACCCCAAATAGCCAATGCAATCCTTAGCAAGAAAAGTGAAACAGGAGGCATCACAATACTAGAACTTAAATTATATTACAGAGCTATAGTAACAAAAATGGCATGGTATTGACACAAAAAAACAGACATGAAACCCAATGGAACAGAATAAAAGACACATAGCAAACCCACATAAACATTGTTATCTCATATTAGACAAGGGTACCATAAACCTACATCAAAGATAGCTTTTTCAACAAGTGGTGCTAGGAAAACTGGAAATCCATATATAGCAAAATGAAGTTAAATCCCTCTCTCTCACCCTGCATGAAACTCAACCCAAAGTGGATCAAATACTTAAGCATTGGAACAGAGATCCTGCACCTACTAGAAGAAAATGGAGGCTCAACCCTTCATCATGTCAGCTTAGGAACCAACTTACTTAAAAAATCCACTAAAGCACAAGAAGTAAAAGCAAAAATCAACAAATGGGATGGAATCCAACTAAAAAGCTTCTTTACAGAAAGGGAAACAATCAATAATGTGAAGAGAGAGCCTACAGAGTGGGACAAACTCTTTGTGACCTGCACATCTAATTAGATAGAGCATTAATCTCAAGGATATACAAACCTCACAAAACTTAATGCCAAAACAAACAAACCCAATCGAACAAACAACAACAACAACAAAAACCCCAATGCCCAATCAATAAATGGTCAAGGAATTTAGCAAACGCTTCACAGAAGAATAAATATGATCCATCAACAAATATATGAAAAAATGTTCAGCATCCCTAGCAATAGAGAAATGCAAATTAAAACCACACTGAAATTTCAGATACAAATTGAACTTTCTCTAAAATAAACCTTATTTTTCATGCACAAAGCAAGTCTTAGCAAATACAAAACAATAGAGATAATTTCTTGCATCTTACCACAACACAATAGAATAAAATTAGAAATCAACAACATAAAATACAGAAATCATTTTAACATCTGGGGAGAAAAAAAATAAATTATTAGTGCTGCGACTCATGCAGTGTCAACAAAATAGTTTCTCAAATAGGTACAACGGGAGATTAAGAAAAATAGAGACTTTTTAAGAAAAGCTGGGGCCAGGTGTGACACTGCCCTCTGATGGAGAAACTAAAAACCCAAACTAGCTCTGCAAGTTTATTACCTAGGGTCTCATAATCAGAAAGTTAAACTACAGAAGCTTTGGAAATTGTTCAAGGCTCGTGATTATCAAGAGGCTTCTTTGTGCACAAAAAGTTACAGAGCTAGAAACATTTTTGTAACTCTCCTGCTGTTACAGTGTTAGGAACATCCTGTGATTGTCTTGCTGTACCCAGAAAATCCATTTGACTGAAACATGTGATAACTATTAGCATCAGAGCTGTGGATCAAGGCTGCACTTCTGATAGAGCATTAATCTGCAGGATATACAAACAACTCACAAAACTTAATGCCAAAAACAAAACAAAAAATAAAGCCCAATAGAACAAACAACAACAACGACAGGATGTTTACATCCTGGCCTTTTGGCAAGGAATGTTTCCTAGACTTGGCTTTTGCTTACACCACAGGATCAACTGATAACTGAGGCTCATCCACTCAACACATCTTGGAAACAAATGAGGAAAATTATACAACATGTCAAAACCTCTGAGACAGTGGTAAGGCAGTTCTAAGAGGAACTAGCATTACATTTAGCATTACATTTCTACATTAAAAAATAGAAAGATACCAAATAAATTATCTAATATTACACACCAAGGCCCAAGAAAAAGAAGAACAAAATGAATGTCAAAATCAGTAGAAAAAAGAAAATAATATCAGAGATGAAATCGATTTTAAAAAAACCCCACAAAGGATCAATGTAACAACAAGTTTGTGCTTGGAAAATATAAATAAGATTGATAACCCCTTAGCTAAATTAACCCAAATCAAGAGAGAGAAGACATAAATAAATAATACCAGACATGAAAAAAGACTCATCACCACAAAAAGGGCTGAAATTCAGAGGATCATTAGAAACTATGGTGAAAATTTTTACTTAAATAAACTGAAAAATCTAGAAGACACTGACAAATTTCTAGACAGAACAGATATGACCTACTCAAATTAAACCAAGAGGATATAGTAAACTTAAATTGGCAATATCAAAAAATGAAATTCAAGCAGCAATTAAAAGCCTTCCAACAAAGAGAAGCTAGGACAAAATGGATTCTCAGCCAAGACCTACCAGTACTTTAAAGAACTAATGCTGCTCTATGAAATAAAAGTGGATGGAACTCTCCCCAATTTTTTCATTCTATAATGCCAGGATAACTATGATATCAAACTAGACAAAGAAACATTAAGGAAAGAAAATTTCAGACCATTGTCCCCCAGGAATATACATGCAAAAATCCTTAGTGAAAATATTTCGGGGGCAAACCATATTCAAAAACACTTTAAGAAGATAATATACCACTATCAAGTGGATTTCATCCCAGGAATGGTTCAATATATGCAAATCAATAAATGTAGTTCACCAGACAAATAGAATTAAGGACAAGAATGACATGATCATGTCAATATTTATAGGAAAAGCCTTCGACAAAATCCACCCCCCATTCCTGTTAACAATGCTAGAGAAAGAAGGCATAGAAGGAACGTACTTAACATCATAAAGGCTATGTGACAAACCAAAAGCCAGCATCATACTGAATGGAGAAAAACTGAACACATTTCTTCTAAAATCATGAACAAGGCAAGAATGTCCCTTCTCAACACTTTTGTTCAATATAGTTCTCAAAACTATAGCTAGAGCAATCAGACTAGAGAAGAAAATTAAAGGGACACAAATAGGAAAAGAAGTCAAACTATCTCTGATTGCTGATAACAGGATCCTATGTGTCCAGTACCCCACCAAGAATCCACCAGAAGACTTCTAGAACTGGTGAACAAATTAAGAAAATTAATAGGATACAAAATCAACATAACCAATACCTTTGCAATTCTCCAAGAATGAATCTACTGAGCAAGAAATTGGAAAAGTGTTACCATTCATAAGAACCTCAGAAAATGTAAAGGAATAAATTTAGAATGAATTAGAAAGCCCTCTAAAATGAAGACCATAGAACACTGAAGAAAGAAATTTAAGAATACCTTGGAAAATTGAATGATCTTCCATGTTCTAAGATTGGCAGAATTAATATTGTCAAAATAGCCATATTAAAACATTCTATAGATTTAATGCCATTCCATCAAAATATCAATGACATTCATCACATAAGTTTAAAAAATGTCCTAAAATTCATATGGAAGAATAAATCATAGAAAACATCAAAAACAATTGAAAGCAAGAATGACACTGGAGTTTCATCAAGTGGGTTTGATGAAACTGACCTCAAATTATACTACAGAGCTAGAGTAACAAAAGGAGCATAGCCAACAGAAAACTTCTAGAACTCATAAAAGAATTTAGCCAAGTAGCAGGATATAAAATCAACACCCATAAATCAATTGTGTTCCTATACATCAATGATGAATCAGCTGAAAGAGAAATTAGGAAAACTATGCCATTCACAATAGCCTTATACAAATTACTTGGGAATCAATTTAACAGAAGAGGTGAAAGACCTCTACAATGAAAGCTACAGAACACTAAGGAAAGAAATTGAAGAAGACTTTAGAAAATGGAAGGATCTCATATGTTCTTGGAGAGGCTGAATAAATATTGTCAAAATGGCCATAATACCAAAAATGCTATACAGACTTAATGAAATTCCTATTAAAATTCTGATAACGCTCTTTATAGAATTAAAAAAGCAGTCGTGAAATTTGTTTGGAAAATTAAGTGGCCCAGAATAGCCACAGCAATCTGTAGCAAGAAAAGTGAAGCAGGAGGCATCACAATACCAGAACTTAAATTATACTATAGAGCTATAGTAACAAAAATGCCATGGTATTGGCACCAAAACAGACATAAAGGTCAATGGTACAGAATAGAAGACACAGAGAAAAACCCACATGAATACAGTTATATCATATTAACAAAAACACCATAAATATATATTGGAGAAAAGACAGTCTCTTCAACAAATGGTTCTGGGAATACTGGAAATCCATATGTAGCAAAATGAAATTAAACCCCTATCTCTCACCCTGCTCAAAACCCAACTCATAGTGGATCAAAGACCTAGGCACTAGAACCGAGATCTTGCACCTACTAGTAGAAAATGTAGGCCCAACTCTACATCATGTCAGTTTAAGAATTGACTGCCTTAACAATACTCCAAAAGTGCAAAAAATAAAATCAAGAATCAATTAATGGGATGGCAGCAAACTAAAGTGTTCTTCACAACAAAGGAAACAATCAAGAATGTGAAGGGAGAGCCTACAGAATGGGACAGAATCTTCGTGACCTGCACCTCAGATAGAACATTAGTCTCCAGGGTATACAAACAACTCAAAAAACTTAATACAAAATCCAAATAGGCCAATCAACAAATGGTCAAAGGAACTGAACAGGCACTTCACAGAAGAAGAAATACAATTGATCATCAAATATATGAAAAAATGTTCAACATCTCTAGCAATTAGAGAAATGCAAATCAAAACTATTCTAAGATTTCATCTCACTCACTTTCAGTTTTGTCCTGTTCCTTGAACTACCTTTAGATTTTCTGTGTTGTTGTTCTTATATCTTCTAAAGCTGGATGGACAGTCAGGGTGTGAATTTTCAGATCTTTCTGTTTTCTCATATGAAAATGGAAGGCTACAAATCAATCTGTAAGCTTTTCCTGAATCCCCGGGGGAAAAAAATCAGAATGCATAATTCACTTGAACCTTTTTCAAGATTGTTTCATCTCTTGCAGTCCTTTTGCCTTGGTATGTAAATTTTCAAGTTGTGTCTAAATCCATAACACGTACCTATTGAGTTCAACTATGTTAAACCCATAGATCAGTTTGGGTGAAGTGGCATCTTTATTCCATTGAAACTTCAGATTCATGAATGTGGCATTTCTCTCCACTAACTTACAAATGAATTTCACCATTATTTTAGAGGTTCAGCATACTCACTTTCTGCAAGTATTGTTAGATTTGAACTGATATATATTTGAATTTGGTGGTTAATGGTACTCTTTCAAAATGGTTTTTCTTTGCTGTTATTGAAAATTAAAATTGTATGTTTCATATTCTTAATAATCCCACATTACTTGTGTGGTATTTAATGGGGAAAATTATTTGTATTTTTTACATAGAATATCATGTAATCTCAAAGTCAGGACAGTTTATGTAATTTCCTACTAATACAAATGACCTTTGTATCTTGTTCTTGATTAAGTACTGGCTAAAATTTCTAGGGCTTTATTGAACAAAATTTTTGAGAATAGACACTCTTGCTTTTTTCCTTATCTTAATGGAAAGCATTTATTCTGTTAATATCAAGTATAAGATCGGATGCAGATTTTTTAAAAAATTTATTTATTCTAATTTGTTATACATGGCAAAGGAATGCATTTCAAATTCATAGTACACATATGGAACACAATTTTTCATTTCTCTGGTTATCCATGAAGTAGAGTCACACCATTCGTATCTTCATACATATACCTAGGGTAATGATGTCCATCTCATTCCACTGTCTTTCCTACCTTATGTCCCTCCCCTCACCTCCCTCCCCTTTGCCCCATCTAAAGTTTCTCCATTCCTCCCATGCTCCCTCACCCCCATTATGTAGCAGCATCCACATATCAAGAAAACATTCATCCTTTGGTTTTGGGGGATTGGCTTACTTCACTTAGCATGATATTCTCCAATTCCATCCATTTACCTGCAAATGCCATGCTTTTATATTCTTTTAATGATGAGTAATATACCATTGTGTATATATATACCACAGGTTTTTTTTAATCCATTCATCTATTGAAGGGCATCTAGGTTGGTTTCACAATTTAGCTATTGTGAATTATGCTTCTATAAACATTGATGTGGCTGCGTCCCTGTAATATGCTGTTTTTAAGTCCTTCAAGTATAAAGAGTGGAATAGCTGGGTCAAAGGGTAGTTCCATTCCAAGTTTTCTAAAAAATATGCATACTGCCTTCCAGATTGACTGCACCAATTTGCAGTCCCCATGGCAATGTATGAGTGTGCCTTTCCCCCCATATCCTTACCAATACTTACTGTTGTTTGTATTCTTAATAGCCGCCATTATGAGTGGAATGAGAAGGCTGATGAAGAATTAATTTTCCTTTCCCTGCATTATATCTGGTGATACAATTAGTTAAATTATATTTATTACATGCTACAAGATATCTATTATCTTTCACATCTCCAATAATTAAAATGAAGGAGATTGAACACTGGCCCACAGGCCATAACAGGAACTTTCCTTACAGTTTCTGCCTACAAAGTTAGGTAAATGCTTGTCAGTAAAATGTAAAAATTATGAGGCAACAATCTTTCTGGATGCCACCTTTGCTGAAGGTCAAGATGTTACTAACAAATCCTCCAGGGGTCATGGCAGCACCCTTGCATAATTACTTTTTGTCAATTCTAGGAGACAAGTCTAAAATGTACCCACTATTCCTAGACACCTTATGCTGTACTTGGAAAGTATTTATATAATCCATCCCCTTAGAAAAGGTGCCAATTTCTATTGCAAAATGGTTAAGACAGTGAGATATTAGTGGATGTTCTGCTGAAATGACTGGATAGTTATGAGAAAGTCCCATTTTAAAAACTGTTCCACTATAAGGCTTTGAGTCCCTGGGGACAGTAGAGTTAGCAGGTCTAGGTCTCCCAAGACCTGTGGTCTTTTGCTCAAAGGACACTTTTAGGCAGCCAACATGTTTATTGCAGGACCAACACATAGGTTATTGAGCACTATAGCCAGAATAATTAAATCCAGTCACATGGATGGGAGTAATATGGGAGACTGTAAATCCTCCCATTATATGAGTCATTAGTAAATACTTGGATGGGTTTTCCAGTCCACACACTGGGTGTTCTAAAGGTGGAACTGTAAAATATGTCCAATAAGTTTCCCCCTGTGTTCCATTTGTATTACAGCTCAATACAGCTAGCAAGGCCACAAGCATCATAGTTGGAGATTTAGCTTCTCCTTTTGCTGAGTCTTTTGCTCAGCCTGCAGCATCACTTTCTTCAGCCACTTCCATGAGGGTAGCTTCAACATTGGGTCTCTCTGGGCCATTTTCTTTTCCCTCTTCCTTCAAAAGTTCCTCTTTCCAGTGGGAGTCAGGTATGACATCTCTGGATCGATCATCAGTCATTTGAATCTTGGTTATATATCTCCATGCCTGATGGTGCATTCAGGTACCCAAAGAGGATGAAATGCACCTTCTGGGAAAATACAAGGGTGACCTCTACCCCACATAATCACTGGATCTGGCCCTCTTCCATTGACTAGTTTGTAAATCTTTCCACAAAACTCAGCCTAAAGGGCCTGTTGCTGTGGAAGACATGTGTTGCTCAGCTGCAGTCTGACCTTCCGAGTTATGGTTTAGAAAATTTAAAATGAACATGGCATGATCAAGGTTATTTTGAGGGATCCTAGTCCTACCCCCCCTTAGTGTTTTTTCAACTGTTGCTTGATAGATAAGTGAGCTCATTATACAATATCTTGTAAGGCATACCTGTTTTATGGCCAATACAAAACTCTTGGCAAAATTGCTTTAAAAAAGATCTAGCATAAGCTGGTGCCTTATCAGTTTTAATCTGCAAAGAATCCTAATACTGTGAAAGCAGCTAGGCAATGAGAAATAACATATTGAGTAGTTTCTTTTGCATGAGATGAGGCAAAGATAAATCCAGAATAAGAATCTACAATTATACGTACATAATATTGTTTACCAAACTGAGGAATGTGAGTTACATCCATCTGCCCTAATTGATTTGATCATAACCCATGGGGATTTGCCCGTGATGGTAAAGATGGATGTGTAACACACTGGGGGCAGTGACATATAATTTGATGAGCTTGTTCTCTAGTAATATTAATTTTTAATGTAAACTAGAAGCATTTTGATGATGTAAAGAATGTGAAGCTTGTGCACAGTCATACAAAGACATTTGCTGACAAACAGCAACCAATTAATCAATCTTATCATTACCTGATGTAAAAGGCCCTGGGAAATTAGTGTGGGCCCATATATGGTCTATAAAACATGGATGCTGAGGCATTTGTATTGTCTTTTGCAAAGTATGAAACAAATTGAATACCTCTTGTAATGGTGTATACCTAATGGTTGAAGTTTCAGTATTTTTTGAAACTCCAACTGCATATAAGCTGTCAGAATAAGTATTAATGGGCTCATATACAAAATTATTTAAAGAACAAATGAGAGCTTGAAGTTCTGCTCATTGTGCAGAAGTATATGAGTTTTGTATTACCTCTGTATGAGTGTGAGTATAAAAACCTGCTTTACCTGAGCTTGTGCCATCAGTGAATACTGGTAATGTCCTTCTATTGGTTGTGCATGTACAATTTTTGGAAAATAAATGCAGTTACTAAAGGCAAATTGAATAATTTTATCATGAGGATAATGACTTTCTATCTGACCAGGAAAATTAGCAAGAGCCACTTGCCAAGTATTAGAAATTTGCAAAAGCCAATCATTCTGTTGAGCAGAAAATGGGATGATTATAATATTAGATTATGATCCAATCAGCTGTAAAAGTCATGTTCTGCCCTTCATAACCAACTGAGTAACAAAATCATGAAAAGGAGGTAATGACTTTTGAGAAGAGTGAGCTAAATGATACCATTCAATTCCAATGATTGCCATATTGCTCCTATAGGAGCATGAGCAATTGGGAATATCAATACACACATAGGCTCTTGTAGGTTGATTCTAGTAAGTTGAGCATTTTTAATAGCAAGTTCAACCTTCCTTAAGGCTGTTCTGACTTCTGCTGTGAGCTGATGAGAAGAAGTTAGAGAAGGATCTCCCTGTAAGATCTGAAACAAGGACTCAAATCTGCAGTAGTTGATTTTAAAGATGGCCTCAGCTAATTATTATCACCTAGTAATTTTTGAAAATCATTAAGAGTGTGTAGTCCCTTTACTCTTATTTGGAAGTTTTGAGGATGGATTGTGCACCCTTCTATTATATGACCTAGATATCAAACATCCTAGGGGATGTCTTTTGCACCTTTTCAGGTGTGATGCACAAAACCATTGCACTAAGTGAATTTTCTAATTGAGCAAAGACTTTCAAAAATACATTTGGGTTAGCATGAGCTAAAAGTATATCATCCATGAAATGAACAATATATGTATCAGGGAATTTCTCCCTCATAGGTGTGATAGCCTGTGCCACAAAATTTGACAAAGAGTTGGGCTATTACACATTCCCTCAGGCAACACCTTCCAGCAATATCTCCTTACTAGTTCTTTTAAATTTATTGCTTGGACATTGAAGGCAACTTTTTTTTAACAGTCATCTGGATGCAAAGGTATAGTGAAGTGTTGAGAGCCACAGCCAAAGAGGCCCCAGCAAACTTCCAGCTGTCAGCAAACTTCCAGCTGCCGGCTGATGATTGGCTTACAGCGGCCCCAGCAAACTTCTAGCTGCCAATTGATTGGCTCCTCTGCGGTGATGCTCATTGGGCTGTTTCCCCACCCTTTCAGACCATAGAGCTGCTCACTAAGGGACTTTTTTGGCTCTGCCCACACAACCCAGCCAATCGGCCTCAAGAGCAGGAGGAGTGGGGGAGGTTAAGAGGCTTGTGGGAAGCCAGTGATGGCAGTTGGGCTCTGAAGGTTTTCCTGAAGAGCTGTGTGGTTTGGGGTGTGTGTTCTAAAAATAAAGTTAGTTTCTTTTGACAAGTGGCTCCTGAATTGTGCCCAGCCAGACTGTGGCATTTGGTGGGCCACACAGGGAATGACTGAGGGTAAGTGATAAGGTAAATTGCTTGGACCTGAGGGCAGGGTGAGAGGATGAGTAGCCATTTTAAGATTCTTCTTTTGTTTTATTTCGCTTTTTTTAAAGGGGGGGGCAAATTATTAACATTACTTTGAAATTTGATTACAACCAATTTTGTTGGCATTAAAATTAGAGTCATTTTAAATTTGAATAATGGCTTACGTACCAAAACTCAGAAATTAAGTTTGGCAAAAATGGGAATAGTTTTCCAGTAATTACAGATCAGAAGGCAGAAATCAATTTTGGGAAAACAGACAAAACCCATGTTTACAATGATTGTGCCACAGATTTAAACTTCAGTAGTGCATTAGTAAACTTCACATTTGGATCTTCACTTTTGAGATTTGAGAGCTGTTTCTTGGAAAAAAAAATCTCAGTACCTTGTGCAAATAAATCAGTCTTCCATGTGCCTTAGAGCACACACTTAAAATTTCTCCACTGTATATATACAAAACACCTACCACATTGGCAGGTCAAAATACATAACTTTCATAACAAAACTATAATGTACCTCTCAAGTATGAACAATATACACATAATATGTGGTATACAGTACTTACAAAATATAAAATATAATACAAGCTGTTTGTATGTAACTTTTTAAGCTCATCTTTTGAACCTATAGGTTGCAACAAGGCAAATTTCCAATTCTGTACCAATTTTTTAGAGTCCAAAGATTTGGGGAAAACTGTTTTACACACATAGTGAAATCTGAAATCTAAGTTTGAACTTTGAGGAGCGTTTTTAAGTGTACTGCCATAAGCTCCCTGTTTTGGTTGGAATTTTCAACAGTGCTTCCCATCCAGTGACTAGGAGGCTTTGGAAGAACACTAGGAGAAGGTGGATCACTAAACTTTGCCCCAGCATAATTTTCCTTTGGGCTCACTTCAGTTAGAAATGGTGATTTCTTCAAATGCATATATTTAATGTTCTCATTTTTAAAAGGCTTTTTTTCCTGCTTCTGAATTCTATCAGGCGAAACAGAATCCTGACAAAAGTTATTTTCATTCCTTTTTGCAGAGGTGATCTTGGTTAGTGGCAAGTGATATTTGCTTTTCTGTCTGTTTATCTTTGGTTGTTCACACAAGTGTATACCATGAACAAGCTGGCCATGGGGAAAGGTAATTTTCTCCAATTTTCCCATCTTTGATTTTAAAACCTCTTTTCTCAGCGGGGGTTGGCCGGGTACCCCGGGCCACAGCGGCCGAGGGACGGAGCTCGCTTCCTCAGTTCTGGTTGCGGCTGCAGGATTCGGGACCCAGACGGTGGCCTGGCCCGGGACCTCCTGCACTCCGATCCGGCCAGTAGCTGGGCTCTGGCCGCCCTCCAGGTTTGGCTGGTGCTGCTGGTACTGATGGAAGCGACTGGGTAGCTGCCCCGACAGGCTGGCCCGCACCTTTTTTTTCCCCGCTTTCTTGGCGCTGCCCGCGGGGTGTCTCTGGCAGCGACCAGGCTACCATTGGGCAGAGCTGCTGGAGCGCGAGGCTGGGGAGTCAGACAGGGGCCGTCTCCCCCTAGGAAGTAAGGGAGGAAGAGGGTTGGAGGCAGTGCCTGGGGGTCTGGGATCCGAGGTAAAGGCAGCGGTGCCGTGGTCACCATCGGGAGGGCCCCAAAGTAACCACGGCGGAAAAGCCAAGCAGGGCAAGATGGCCGCCCAGGACGAGCGGCTCCCGCTGCAGGACAGAGACGACAGTCATAGAGCTAGGAGGCAGGCAGCTCGGCAAGAAGAGAAAGAGGAAGTGAAGGCAGTGATCATAGGGTGGCAGCGGCTGCTGCTGCTAAAAGAGCCACAGAAGAGCACGGACTATGACTCCGGCGGAGGCGGCACAGCAACCCGCTTTTGTTTTAAGTTGCCTGTCCCTGGAGATGAGTGAGATGGAAGAAAAACCGCTCACATCTGAGGAAAAACTATTTGCATCTGAGGAACAGATAGGGAGAAAGGATGATGGACATTTCAGGAGGATAGAAAGGCTGATATAATGATTTTGTGTTGTTCCATTTTTGTTTCATTCTGTCTTGGTTTTGTTTGGCGTCATCTTGTTGGGTTGTATTATAGTAGAAATATGAGATCAGAAATTAGTAAAAAACAAACTGAAATAGTGTTAAGTAAATTGTTAGAGGAAGGAGGCATCCCAGTAAAATCAAGAGCAGTAAGGGCATACGATGATACAATACAAAAATGTAGCCCATGGCTTTTTAAGGAGGAGTTGTTAAATATATCACAATGGAACCATCATGGTGAAGATTTAAAAAGAATAGAAAAGAAAAGCCCAGGGACTCTGCCAGTTGGCACATTGACATTGTGGATGTTCGTATCTTGTTTGCTTAGTCCAAAGCCTTCAGTTCAGACAATGGTAGAGGAAGGAGAAGACATATTGATTCAAGTAAAAGAGAAGGTCTCTCAAGTTAGTCAGACAGAGGAAAAGATTCAAGTAAAAGAGAAGGTCTTTCGAGCTAGTCAGACAGAGGAAGAAAGTTTAGAGCAGAAAAAGCCATCAGGGGAAAAGTTACAACAGGAGACTGCTACTAACACCTTTCTATCACCAGAGGGTGTAAGTGTCCAACCAATAGCACCACCTCCATATGCTGGGAGGCTCCCAACCCCTGCAGTTGATAGTTGGGATCCTGAGACAGGATCTCAAATATTAACATGCTCTGTATTTGAGCAGGCAGGAGGGCAGCAAATTCACCATGCTTTAAATTTCAAAAAAGTGAAGCAGCTAAAAGAGGATGTAACAACCTATGGCCCTCAAGCACCCTTTACTGTAAGCATGGTCAAATCCATTACCAACTTGAACATGACACCAGCAGATTGGGCTAATATGTGTAAAGCTGTGCTAAATGGAGGACAATACCTGTTATGGAAGGTTGCCAACGAGGAATTTTGCAAGGAGTCGGCTAGGCAAAATGCAGCAGCAGGTTATCCTCAGAGAAATCTAGATATGTTGTTAGGAAAGGGACCTTATGAGGATTAGCAGCAACAAATTGCATATGATCCTGGCATATACATACAAATTGCTGTAGATGCCATTAGGACATGGAAGACTTTACAAGGACATGGAGGTTTACAAGGTCAATTATCTAAAGTAATACAAGGAGCTAATGAACCTTACGTTGAATTTGTAGATAGGCTTATTCAAACAGCTACCAGAGTTTGGGGAATACAGAACAAGCAATGCCATTAATAAAACAACTGGCTTATGAGCAAGTGAATCGTTGGTGCAGAGAAGTCATTAGACCATGGAAACATGAAGATTTAAACACATATATTAAATTATGTAGAGACATTAATGAATAAGGGCAAGTCGTGGCAGCTGCAGTACAACAGGTTTTAGATGCCAGGCCAAAAACATGCTACAATTGTGAACAAACAGGACATTTTAAAAGGAATTGCCTCATAGAAGGAGGGTTTAACAAAACTAGGTATCAAAGGAGTAGAATACTGGGTATTTGCCCACGATGCCATAGAGGGAGACATTGGGCTAATGAATGCCGTTCTCAAACCACCATAGAGGGTACTCCATTACCCCAAAACGAACAAAAACCAGGTGTCTATCCACGATATCGTGGAGAAAGGCATCGGGCTCCATTGCCAAAAATGGTCAGCGGGGCCCAGTGCTCTGGGGCCCAAGACCACAAATATACAGAGCACTGGATGAACCCAGCAACACCATCAGGGTAGTGCCCAGGACACATTGTCCATTAAATCCCTCACTAGACAAACCAGAGGAAGCGCAGGTTTGGACATCTGCACCACCGCCAGAACAGTACTAACTCCAGAGATAAGAGTTCAAATCATTCCAACGGGGTAAAAGGACCTCTTCCCAAAGGAACAGTAGGCTTATTATTGGGACGCAGTTCTTCTACTCTAAAAGGACTTATGATAAGTCCTGGGGTAATTGATCCTGATTATGAAGGTGAAATAAAAATTATAGCCAGTTCTCCAAAGGATATATCAGTAATTTCACCAGGAGATAGAATAGCACAATTACTAATAATACCCAGCCTACATGATAAATTTTCCAGTCATACTGTAGAAAGAGGTTCCAAGGGATTAGGCTCCACAGGTGTAGATGGGGCTATGCTTTCTTTAAATTTAGATTCTCACCCCATGCTAAAACTAAATATTCAAGGACATGAATTTAATGGACTACTGGATACAGGTGCAGACCTTAGCATCATCTCTCGTCAAGAATGGCCAAAACATTGGCCATTATAACAAGCCACTCAAATGCAATGAAAATGGAAATCAATGATAAAAGAAGGAAGGAAAAATCCTACATCACATGGAAAATGAACAATATGTTACTGAATGAGCAATGGGTTATAGAAGACATAAAGGAGGAAATCAAAAAATTCTTAGAGATAAATGAAAATACAGACACAACATATCGGAATCTATGGGACACAAGGAAAGCAGTTTTAAGAGGGAAATTCATCGCCTGGAGGTCATACCTCAAAAAAAGGAAAAACCAACAAATAAATGAGCTCACACTCCATCTCAAAGACCTAGAAAAGGAAGAGCAAAACAACAGCAAATGTAGCAGAAGGCAAGAAATAATTAAAATCAGAGCGGAAATCAACAAAATTGAAACAAAAGAAACTATTGAAAAAATTAACAAAACTAAAAGTTGGTTCTTTGAAAAAATAAATAAGATCGACAGACCCCTAGCCATGCTAACGAAGAGAAGAAGAGAGAGAACTCAAATTACTAACATACGGGATGAAAAAGGCAATATTACAACAGACACTACAGAAATACAGAAGACAATTAGAAATTATTTTGAAAACCTATATTCCAATAAAATAGAGGATAGTGAAGACATCGATAAATTCCTTAAGTCATATGATTTGCCCAGACTGAGTCAGGAGGATACCCACAACTTAAACAGACCAATATCAATAGATGAAATAGAAGAAGCAATCAAAAGACTACCAACCAAGAAAAGCCCAGGGCCGGATGGGTATACAGCGGAGTTTTACAAAACCTTTAAAGAAGAATTAATACCAATACTTTTCAAGTTATTTCAGGAAATAGAAAAAGAGGGAGAACTTCCAAATTCATTCTATGAGGCCAACATCACCCTGATTCCGAAACCTGACAAAGACACCTCAAAGAAAGAAAACTACAGACCAATATCTCTGATGAACCTAGATGCAAAAATCCTCAATAAAATTCTGGCGAATCGGATACAAAGGCACATCAAAAAAATTGTACACCATGATCAAGTAGGATTCATCCCTGGGATGCAAGGATGGTTCAATATATGGAAATCAATAAATGTTATTCACCACATCAATCGACTTAAAGATAAGAACCATATGATCATCTCAATAGATGCAGAAAAAGCATTCGACAAAGTACAGCATCCCTTTATGTTCAAAACACTAGAAAAACTAGGGATAACAGTATCTTACCTCGACATTGTAAAAGCTATTTATGCCAAGCCTCAGGCTAGCATCATTCCCAATGGAGAAAAATTGAAGGCATTCCCCCTAAAATCTGGAACAAGACAGGGATGCCCTCTATCACAACTTCTATTCAATATAGTTCTCGAAATACTGGCCAGAGCAATTAGACAGACGAAAGAAATTAAAGGCATAAAAATAGGAAAAGAAGAACTTAAATTATCACTATTTGTGGATGACATGATTCTATACCTAGAAGAACCAAAAGGGTCTACAAAAAAACTACTAGAACTAATAAATGAATTCAGCAAAGTGGCAGGATATAAAATTAACACACATAAATCAAAGGCATTTCTGTATATCAGCGACAAAACTTCAGAAATGGAAATGAGGAAAAACGCTCCATTCACAATATCCTCAAAAAAAAAAAATACTTGGGAATCAACCTAACAAAAGAGGTGAAAGATCTATACAATGAAAACTACAAAACCCTAAAGAGAGAAGTAGAAGAAGATCTTAGAAGATGGAAAAATATACCCTGTTCATGGATAGGCATAACTAACATCATCAAAATGGCGATATTACCAAAAGTTCTCTATAGGTTTAATGCAATCCCAATCAAAATCCCAACGGCATTTCTTGTAGAAATAGATAAAGCAATCATGAAATTCATATGGAAAAATAAAAGACCCAGAATAGCAAAAGCAATTCTAAGCAGGAAGAGTGAATCAGGCGGTATAGCGACACCAGATTTCAAACTATATTACAGAGCAATAGTAACAAAAACAGCATGGTACTGGTACCAAAACAGGCGGGTGGACCAATGGTACAGAATAGAAGACACAGAAACCAATCCACAATATTACAACTATCTTATATTTGATAAAGGGGCTAAAAGCATGCAATGGAGGAAGGATAGCATCTTCAACAAATGGTGCTGGGAAAACTGGAAATCCATTTGCAACAAAATGAATCTGAATCCCCTCCTCTCGCCATGCACAAAAGTTAACTCAAAGTGGATCAAGGAGCTAGATATCAAATCAGAGACTCTGCGTCTGATAGAAGATAAAGTTGGCTCCGATCTACATATAGTGGGGTCAGGTTCCAAATTCCTTAACAGGACACCCATAGCACAAGAGTTAATAACAAGAATCAATAAATGGGACTTACTTAAACTGAAAAGTTTTTTCTCAGCAAGAGAAACAATAAGAGAGGTAAATAGGGAGCCTACATCATGGGAACAAATTTTTACTCCTCACACCTCAGATAGAGCCCTAATATCCAGAGTATACAAAGAACTCAAAAAATTAAACAATAAGAAAACAAATAACCCAATCAACAAATGGGCCAAAGACCTGAACAGACACTTCTCAGAGGAGGACATACAATCAATCAACAAGTACATGAAAAAATGCTCACCATCTCTAGCAGTCAGAGAAATGCAAATCAAAACCACCCTAAGATACCATCTCACTCCAGTAAGATTGGCAGCCATTATGAAGTCAAACAACAACAAGTGCTGGCGAGGATGTGGGGAAAAGGGTACTCTTGTACATTGCTGGTGGGACTGCAAACTAGTGTGGCCAATTTGGAAAGCAGTTTGGAGATTCCTGGGAAAGCTGGGAATGGATCCACCATTTGACCCAGCCATTGCCCTTCTCGGACTATTCCCTGAAGACCTTAAAAGAGCTTACTACAGGGATACTGCCACATCGATGTTCATAGCGGCACAATTCACAATTGCCAGACTGTGGAACCAACCCAGATGCCCTTCAATAGATGAATGGATAAAAAAAAATGTGGCATTTATACACCATGGAATATTACGCAGCACTAAAAAGTGACAAAATCATGGATTTTGCAGGGAAATGGATGGCACTAGAGCAGATTATGCTTAGTGAAGCTAGCCAATCCCTAAAAAACAAATACCAAATGTCTTCTTTGATATAATGAGAACAACCAAGAACAGAGCAGGGAGGAAGAGCAGGAAGATAAGATCAGCATTAAACAGATACACTAGGTAGGAGGGAAAGGGAGAGAAAAGGGAAATTGCATGGTAATGGAGGGAGACCCTCGTTGTTATATAAAATCACACATAAGAGGTTGCGAGGGGAACGGGTAAATAAATAAGGAGAGAAATGAAATACAGTAGATGGGGTAGAGAGAGAAGATGGGAGGGGAGGGGAGGGAGGATAGTAGAGGATAGGAAAGATAGCAGAATACAACAGTTACTAATAGGGCATTATGTAAAAATGTGGATGTGTAACAGATGAGATTCTGCAATCTGTATTTGGGGTAAAAATGGGAGTTCATAACCAACTTGAATCTAATGTATGAAACATATGTCAAGAGCTTTGTAATGTTTTGAACAACCACTAAAAAAAAAAAAAAAACAAAGGGTATATCAGTAATTTCACCAGGAGATAGAATAGCACAGTTACTAATAATACCAAGCCTACATGATAAATTTTCCAGTCATGCTGTAGAAAGAGGTTCCAAGGGATTAGGCTCCACAGGTGTAGATTGGGCTATGCTTTCTTTAAATTTAATTTAAAGAATTAGTGGGCTACTGGATACAGGTGCAGACCTTAGCATCATCTCTCGTCAAGAATGGCCAAAACATTGGCCATTACAACAAGCCACTCAAACGCTTTGAGGCCTAGGAGTGGTGACTAATCCCCATAGAAGTGCAATGGTATTAGATTGGAAGGATCCTGAAGGATGTGAAGGAACTATACAGCCATATGCGTTGGATCATCTTCCTGTAAATTTATGGGGACGACATGTCTTAGATCAATTAGGTTTGACATTAACAAATAATATCAATCAAAATGCACCCACTATTATGGCTAGACAAGGTTTTAGGAAAGGAAAAACATTAGAAAAACAAGAACAAGGTATAGCAGCACCAATACAAATAGATCAAGGAACAGACAGACATGGGTTGGATTTTCACAAAGGGCCACTGAGACAATAAAAATTACATGGAAATCAGAAAGACCAGTATGGGTTCCTCAGTGGCCCTTGACTAAAGAAAAGATACAAGTATCCCATCATCTGGTCAAACAACAATTAGCGGAAGGACATATACAACCTTCTATATCTCCCCATAATACTCCCATTTTTGTCATCAAAAAGAAATCTGGTAAATGGAGATTATTGCAAGATTTAAGAGCCATTAATAATGAGATGGTTATTATGGGACCTGCTCAATCGGGGATTCCTCAATTGTCTGCTTTGCCAAAAACTTGGTATGTTTTAGTTATAGATATTAAAGATTTTTTTTTTCAATTCCAATTCATCCTGAGGATAGTCCATGTTTTGCATTTACTATCCCTGCACTGAATCATGAAGGTCCTGATCAGAGATATTAATGGAAAGTACTCCCTCAAGGGATGGCTAACAGCCCAACTATGTGTCAAATTTATGTTAACAAAGCAATCCAGCCACTTAGAAATCAAAATCCTGAACTACAAATATTTCACCATATGGATGATGTATTATTAGCACACAAAACTAAAAAGACATTGCTAGAATGTTATGCCACACTTACAAACTTATTAAAAAATTATAATCTAGAGATAGCAATAGATAAAGTACAATTAAATTTTCCAATTAATTATTTAGGAGTTCTATTATCCTCAACCATGGTCCTTCCACCAAAAATTCAAATACGAGTAGATCAACTCAAATCACTTAATGACTTTCAAAAGTTATTAGGAGACATAAATTGGATAAGGCCTTATCTAGGTATACCAACCGGAGAGTTGGGACCTTTATTTGATATCCTAAAAGGTCCATCAGATCCAAAATCACCCCGAATGTTAACGCCTGAAGCAAGAAAGGCATTAAAAATCATTGAAACATATATGGAAAATATGCATTTAGATAGAATTGATATGTTTGCCTTTATTATTTATTGTACTACCAACAAAAAATATTCCTACAGGAGTATTTTGGCAAGAAGGTCCATTATTATGGATACATTTATCTTATTCTCCTAACACTATTCTTACTAGGTATCCTGAAGCTGTAGGACAATTAATACTCAAAGGAATAAAAACAGCAAAGGGAGTATTTGGAATTTCTCCCAGTAAAATTATTACTCCATATACTATGAATCAAATTGATGAATTAGCTAATGATTTAAATACTTGGGCAATAATCATGTGCAAATCTAATGTTTCATTTGATAACCACTTACCATCTAATCCTTTATTGTCTTTTTGGTCATTGCATCCTGTAATTTTTCAAAAAATGACAAGAAAAACACCTATCATGAATGCTCCAAATATATTCACTGATTGGTCAAATAATGGTACAGCAGCAATAGTTACACCTGATCGAACTTTTACATTTTTAGTACCCAAACAATCATCTCAAAAGGTAGAGCTTAATGCAGTATTACAAGCTTTTGTGATGTTTAAAGATTCTGTATTTAATTTATTTTCTGATAGTCAGTATATAGTTAATGCTATAGTATCCCTTGAAGATGCTGGTAGGATTTCCCATTCTTCTACTGTTTTCTCTTTGTTTTCCACTATACAAAGTTTAATCTGGGACAGAAAAGATCCATTCTTTATAGGACATATCAGGGCACATACAGGATTTCCTGGAGCCCTTAGTTTGGGCAATGATTTAGCAGATAAAACTACACATGACATACATATTTTCTCTACACTAGAAAAGGTATAAATTTTCATAAAAGGTTCCATGTCAATGCTAATACTTTACAAAAGTGTTTTAAAATAACTAAGGAACAAGCTAGACAAATAATAAAACAATGTCAAAATTGTGTGACCTTTTTACCACAAGTTAATCTTGGAGTCAATCCTAGAGGATTGATACCTAACCATATTTGGCAGATGGACGTCACACACTTGCCAGAATTTGGAAAATTAAAATATTTGCATGTTACAGTTGATACTTCTTCTGGATTTTTGATGGGCTCCCTTCATGCCGGAGAAAAAACTAAAGATGTTATAGCTCATTGCTTACAAAATTTTGCCACTGTGGGCATTCCAAAACAGTTAAAAACAGATAATGCCCCTGGTTATACATCTACCTCTTTTAAAAAATTTTGCTCATCATTTGGCATTACTCATATAACAGGAATCCCATACAATCCACAGGGACAAGGCATAGTTGAAAGAGCTCATCAAACTATTAAAATGTACTTATTAAAGCAAAAAGACGGAATTGGGAAGGGGTATATATTCCCCAAAGATAAACTTAAAATAACACTCTTTACTCTAAACTTTTTAAATTTGGATTCATCAGGACTTAGTGCTGCAGAAAGGCATAAGTGTCCAAAAAATGTACATAAGCCCAAGGTACTTTGGAAAGATATTCTAACAGGACAATGGAAAGGTCCTGACCCAGTAATTGTCTGGAGTCAGGGGTCTGTTTGTGTGTTTCCACAGGAAGAACAGCAGCCGATTTGGATTCCGGAGAGATTAACTAAAGTCCTGACCCAGTGATTGTCTGGAGTCGGGGGCCTGTTTGTGTGTTTCCACAGAGAGAACAGCAGCCGATTTGGATTCCAAAAAGATTAACTAAAGCGATTTCTACAGACCAAAAAGAAGATGATTTGGCTCAAATCCATAACAGCTGATATCCAAAACTCCAATTTGGCTATCCTTACATCTGCGACAGAACCAGGATGCTTTTTTCAATATCTATTTTATTATTGCCCTTTTCCATATCATGAAGTTCTATTTTGTTTTTTGAGCTCATACAGACCTAGGTTAATGTTTTGCTGATCAGTTCTATTTTTTATTTTTTGACTATAGAGTTTTTAAACATTGCAATGGAGATTTCACCTGTAAAAAGTTATAAGGCCTTTACTATTATGTTATGTGTTGTATGCATTATATTATGTGTGCACACTTGTGTTTTGTGTTATGTTTGAATGTATGAATGTCCATATATCATATATGATGAGCACTCATGAAAAAATGGATCCAAATATTTTTTTTATTCACGTGATTTAAATGGTTTAATTTAAATTGGGTAAATAACTGTTAAGAATTGTTTTAATATGTAAACAAAAACGGAGGTTAACAGATCTGTTTACTTTCACCTTTCCTTTTCATTATATTTAATAATTCTCTTCAAGATACTGTAAATTGTTAAGAAAATTGTTTTCTTTTAGTGACTTCTGGAATGTTACACAATTTTTTCTTTAGCCATTATTGCCAGAATTCCTATCTTCATCCCAGTGCTGGTGAAGACAATGTAAATTGTTAAGAATATTGTTTTCTTTTAGTGCCTTCTGGAATGTTACATAATTTTTTCTTTAGCCATTATTGCCAAAATTCCTATCTTCATCCTAGTGCCAGTGAAGACAAAGATAAAACTAATCTACAGCTTCTGCAATAGCCATCACTGAACTGCTTGCAGAACTTGCCTAGACTATGTGTCACTTGTATGCATTGTGAACTCACTTGTATGCATTGTGAACTATCTGTTGGTGCAGCGACTTGTGGTAGTGTTGGGGTATTTTTGCTGATGATGTCATCAGTGGTACAATTTTTCCTAAAGGAGCCGTCAATTGGCTTGGTGTACCTTCCTCCCTTCTGCTTGTCATGATCGTTCAGCTAAAATTTGGGGGCCAACAGAGGTGAGGCAAAGAACTTCACCCCCCCGCTGGTACAAAGACCTCTCCACAGGTGTGGCTGTATACTGGACCGGTAGTCAATGACGGGTAAGATCCAATTACAATGGTACTAACCTAAGACAGGAGGCTGACGCCCTGAGGTCAGCTCATCCAAAGACGAGTAAGGACCATATGTAGTATTGGACAACCTAAGGCAGGCACGGTCCCCAAGCCACATGCTTGTTGTTTAAACAGAGAGGGGGAGATGTTGAGAGCCATAGCCAAAGGGGCCCCAGCAAACTTCCAGCTGCCAGCTGATGATTGTCTCACAGCGGCCCCAGCAACATCTAGCTGATTGGCTCCTCTGCAGTGATGTTCATTGGGCCGTTTCCCTGCCCTTCAGACTGCCAGCTGATGATTGGCTCACAGCGGCCCCAGCAACATCTAGCTGATTGACTCCTCCATGGAGCTGCTCATTGGGCTGTTTCCCTGTCCTTTCAGGCCATGGAGCTGCTCATTGGGGGACTTCTTTGGCTCCGCCCACACGACCCAGCCAATCGGCCCCAAGAGCAGGAGGATTGTGGGAGGTGGTGAGGTTGGTGTGGGTGAGAGGCTTGTGGAAGCCGGTGGTGGCAGTTGGGCTCTGAGGGTTTTTTCCTGAGGAGCTGTTTTGTTTGGCGTTTGTAGTTCTAAAAATAAAGTTAGTTTTTTTTTGACAAGTGGATAATGTTGAATACAAGTGGTGAGAGGTGGCTGGGGATATAGCTCAGTTGGTAAAGTGCTTGCCTCACATGCTAAAGGTCTTGAGTTCAATCTCTAGCACCACAAAAAAAAAAAAGAGAGAGAAAACACTCAAGTGGTGAAAGAAGCCATCTTGTCTTGCTCCAGTTTTTAGAGGGAATGCTTTCAATTTTTCTGTTTAGAATAATATTGGCCTTGAGTTTAGCGTATATAGCTTTTACAATGTTGAGGTATGCTCCTACTACCCCTAGTTTTTCTAGTGTTTTGAACATAAAGGGGTGCTGTATTTTGTCAAATGCTTTTTCTGCATCTGTTGAGATAATCGTATGATTCTTGTCTTTAAGTCTATTGATGCAATGAATTATGTTTATTGATTTCTGAATGTTCAACCAACCTTGCATCCCTGGGATAAACCCATTTGTGGTGTACTATCTTTTTAATATTTTTCTATGCAATTTACCAATTTTTTTAAGTTGTGATTGACACAATACCTTTATTTAATTTATTTATTTATATGTGGTGCTGAGGGTGGAACCCAGGGCCTGCACATGCTAGGTGAGCTCTCTACCACTGAGCTACAACCCCAGCCCAATTTGCCAAATTTTATTGAGAATTTTTGCACCTATGTTCCTCATGGATATTGGTCTGAAGTTTTCTTTTCTTGATGTGTGTTTGTTTGGTTTTGATATCATGGTGATACTAGCCTCGTAGAATAAGTTTGGAAGGGTTCCCTCCTCTTCTATTTCATGGAGTGATTTGAGGATCATTGGTGTTAATTCTTTGAAGGTCTTGTAGAAGTTGGCTGAGAATCTCTCTGGTCCTTGACTTTTTTGATTGGTAGGCTTTTGATGGCATCTTCTATTTCATTGCTTGAAACTGATCTGTTAAAATTGTGTGTGTCTTCTTGATTCAGTTTGTGTAGTTCATATGTCTCTAGAAATTTGTCGATGTCTTCAGGATTGGTATATTTTGAATGTCCAGTTTTTAATTCCAATAAAATTTTCCACTCCCTACCCCCTGTTTTTCATTCACCCACCTTGTAGACAACCTGCCTGTCTGATTTATTGGTTTCATGCCACAAAGCAGCCAGGAAAATGACCTCCTCTATTCTACCACCTTGAAAAACCATAGAAAGACCTCATTTTAATGACATCCGACATGACCCAATTTTCAAGTGGTTTAATTCACTTTTTTTACCACTGTGACCAAAGATCTTTAGAAGAAAATTTTAGTGAAGAAAAAGTGGATTTGGTGCTTGAGGTTTCAGAAAGAAAAACCCCACTCAACAAGGACAAAATATAATCTCCAAAGACACATCTTCAGTGACCCTCCTCCTCCAGTCACGCCCTACCTGCCTATGGTTAGCACCCAGTCAATCCATTCAAGTGGACTAATGACTGATTAGGTTCTCCAAACCCAATCATTTCACTTCTAAATGTTCTGGTATGGTCACATAAGAGCTTTTGGGGACACCTCAGATTGAAACCATAACACCGGTTAAGTTCAGATACTGAGGTACCAGGGACTAGGACTGGAACACATGTTTTTTAAGGGGACACATTTCTCTCATAACACCCCTTCTGCATGAACCCATTCAACCATAAAAACCACCCATCAGATATGTCCAATGAGAGTCTGTTAAAGATGAGACCACAGAATCAGAGGGTCCCACTGGGGTTTCAAAAGAGAAAGAAAAGGATAATAAGTGGATCATCTGGGATTTTTAGGTCAGTGAAACTATTCATAATACTGAAATGGTAGGTGCATGACAATTTGCCATTTTAAAAACTAAGTCATCAAGTGCGTACAATATTCAACACTATGGATTATGATTAATAATGACATGTCAAAATTGGTTTACCAATTGTAACAAGTATATCACAATAAGATAAGAAGTTAACAAAAAGAGGATAGAGAAAGGGGGTATGTTGGCACTCTATCTTCTGTTCCATTTCTCTATGAAGCAAAAATGTTCCAAAAATAAATATATGCATTGAAAAGGGCAAGTCAATGTCATTTTCCATATAAAGAGATTAAAGAAAATCATTGCTAACACACAGGATTTCCATTGTCCCAGTACATCTGATAACTGTTAGCATCAAAGTCAAGAGTCGAGGCTAATAACACCCTTCACTTTGGCAAGGAATGTTTACCAGGCTTGGCCAACACCACAGGATCAGCTGCTGACCTGGAGTTCATTCACTCTCCAAACTAGTCAAGGTTCATGTTGGAGGGAGTGGCTCAAATGGTAAAGAAGACAGCTGCATAAACAGAACCAACGGCCACAGTTATATCCCACAGTATATAAGTGCAAACTACCCAGCCATCACCACCTACCTGTAACACT
The DNA here is from genome assembly GCF_045843805.1 of Urocitellus parryii. Taxonomy (NCBI): domain Eukaryota; kingdom Metazoa; phylum Chordata; class Mammalia; order Rodentia; family Sciuridae; genus Urocitellus; species Urocitellus parryii. The sequence goes on along the minus strand of NC_135545.1, from coordinate 12,482,885 downwards.
AGCACCATGCTGGAATTTAAGCTGATTCTGGTGGCCTTGCTGGACTGCCTGAGTGCAGTGGTGTTGAAGTCTGGAAGCACAGGAGTCTCCAGGGGAAGCTGCCTCCCACTCCACTGCCCTTTCTTGGAAACTACCTGCAGCTGGAAAAGAATGAGATGTACAACAGCCTTGTGAAGGTCAAACCAGGCAAGGAGGTGGGTAGAATTGGGTGGGCTTGGGGGCTTCTCAGATTCACTATGGCTTTGTGGCAGAGGATTGACCAGGATGCATCTAATTCTTAGGACACAGGGATTTTTCAGGTTCAGCAGCAAGTTCCTGGCCAGAAAATTCCAGATCTTGGAATTTTTAGCTCCTTGAGTACCAGAGCCTGGGAAAAATGCATCCTGGACTCTGACATGAGGAAGCTGGACAGGAAATCAGCCCTCTAACCATTCCCATCCACCCCCTACAGATGCACTATGGCCCTGTGTTCACCATTCACTTGGGGACTCACCAGGTTGTAGTGGTGTATGGATATAATGCAGTGAAGGAGGTGCTGGTGGATCAGGCTAAGGAATTCAGTGGGAGAGACCAGCAGGCCACCTTTGACCACCTCTTCAAAGGCTATGGTGAGGGGTACACAGCATGGGGGGATGTGGGCAGACATACATGGTGTCTTGAATTTCCCCAGTTTTTCTTTTTTACTCACCTGTCCCTCAAGGTTGTGGAAACAGTGTCTGGTCTTCTCTCCACAGCTTATCAATGGTTGCTCCTTTTTATGTTTCCTCTGGGCTGTCTTAAGCTTTCTGTGTCTCAATTTCTCCCACCCTCTCTCTTCCTGTCTCCCTGTCTCATCACCCACTCATCATGTCAAATCCCCCTTTCTTTTCCCTGCTATGGCACTAATGAGATCTTTATGCTGGGCTCCCTGTTGAATGACTCCAAGTTCTTCTCCACACATGAGGATTTCAACTCCCAGCACTTACTGGATGAGAGGGGATTATGAGGAATTTCATGATTTAAAATCATATATTTCATTGGTTACAAAATTGTGCAAAAGCACAAGATGTATATGCAGGGGCATCATCTGTTTTTAATGAGCAGGCTTGTCCATAGTGACAAAGCAGAGTAATAAATAAGAAATGCAAGTAGATAGCTTTTTTAGACCTATAAGCATTAGCCCAAATAAACCCAGAGTGAGTATCAATGAAAATTGAATGAGCACATTGTACTCGTAAAAACCAAAAAGGGGACCTAGCCACTCTCATGTTAATAATGCCGTACATATTGTTTTATTTATAGTTAATGCACTCAACATGCAATACAAAATTAATACTCACAATTGGTCATCTGCCTTGGGTAGATATTTTATTCCCAAATAGCCATTACCAAAAATTTATGTGAAATATAGGGTTCCACCAGACCCAGAATAAGACCCTACTCCTCTGATCACATGGGGAACAGGATAGACTGTTATGCTTACACCAACAGGTGCTGTTTAGACTCCAGCTCCATGCATGAGACCTGTCAATTATGAGTTGGCTTCAGGGACTTCACAACCCAATCCCCAAGTTCCATTTTGACCTTGGATGAGGAGGACTCCACTGAACCGAAAGATGATCACCTTTCTCAAAAGAGAAGAAACACTATAAGAGGGCCCTAAGGTACTAGACCTCCTGTGACTTGGGGAGATATAAAATCATTAACAGCTTCAGATCAACAGCTGCTGGCTCATGGGGAAGCACTCCGAAAAATATGGTTACCGCTTTGTTTGCTAAACTTACACAAAACTCTGTGAATGTTTTCATCCTTAGAATAACGGTGTTCTGCTATTGTAGCCCAGCTGTGGGAAATCCAAAAAGAAAAAAAATCAGACTCCTTGTTCGTAGGTGGGTGTCTGTTACTGGGATTGTAATGTTATGCTTGTGACTGTCAATGCCTGCCCTATTTTTTTGCCTCCTCCAAAGAGGAAACAGGTATTATTCATCAAAAGGCCATATAAAACAAAAAAGGGGGGGCGCAGACACAGCATTTGCGCCCAGAAGTCTCTTCTCTGGAAAAGGCCTCAGCTTCCTGGGAACTACTTCCGGCCTCAGTTTCCTGGGAACTACTTCCGGCGCTTCTGCGTAGTGGTTGCTGTGAACCGGAAGTCTCCCGTCAATCAACTGCCAGCTGCACCACAGCCGCCATGGCTACTGCCTTTGATTCCACTGCTGCTAGCCTGCGGTAGCCTGGAGGTCTTCTTTCTGGGTGCTGCTGGATATAACTGAAGCTGATACATTGCTGACCCCTGGGGATGGCCTGGTGATGCTGCCCCCACAGCTACAGTGGCAGTTACGGCTGCAGCTGCTGCTGCTGCTGCTGATCCGCTGCCGGCTGCCAACAACCACCGCTAGTACCTCTGCTTCCACAGCCTACAGGACTGCTTCAGAGGAGACTACAGGTTTGTTTGTACGTGGCTACACATATTTTGGGACACCAGCCAGGGCCCGGGGGTCCAGGTGCCAGCAGGTTTACCACCATAAGAGCCTCTGTCTGGGGCCTCAAGCTGGGACCTGCAGGTCCAGTGTGGGGGTGCATGTGGGTTTGGAGGAGCCTGGGGTCTTCCTGCTGAGAGTGCTGATGGCGCTTGTCTTGCTGCTGCATCTTGAGTTTGCTCCTTTACATGAGTGTATCCCTGGTAGTCTCTCTGCAGGTAGAAGCGGCATTGAGATCTTGGGACTGCAGCGTGGCTGAGCCTGTGGAAGCCCAGATCCATGGGATACAGTCTGGGCTTTATGATGGCTGATCTGGGTTTGGTGATCCCGAGAGATGTCAGAGACAGGGCTGAGAACTGACAGAGACAGTTCAACTTTCCAGAAAAATTTATTTTATTTTATTTTAAATCTCTCTACCATATTTGGAACCGGGGTTTTTTATGCATCAGTGTGTGGAGGACAATGATATATGAATAGGGTTTTGCATTTTTGTTGTACTCTTATGTCTTTAACTTTTTTCTCTTTGTTCATATTCTTCCCCTCTCTTGTCTATTTTCTTTCCAACTTTCCTCCAACCAACAGCCAATCTCTGTCAGCTCCTCTTCCACTCTTCCTGTGAATTTTTACTGTGAGCTTCTCTCTTCCCTGTTGCATCACATGACTAAACCAATCAGGATCACTCCAAGTGAATTTGGAGACTAAATAAAGACACAGACACAGAAAGTAACTTTTCTTTGAGTTCAGTAACTGCTTTTCAGCTGCAGTTCCCACAAGGGGGGCAAGGCAGGCAAAAAAAAAAAATAGAATGGGGAGCATGAACCCTTTTATTGGGGAGAAGCCATTCAAATAAGCCAAGGGATCTGGTTTTAGGGGGTTGAGTCTAGCCTTGCTGTCAGCAAGTTGACTGACATCTAGGAAGGCCACGCCCATCTCATGTGCTGTGTGGGGATCATAGGCAGTGCAAGCGAAAAGACTCTTACTGTTGCCCACCCAAAGAGAGGGGCAACATGGGTTCAGTCCACCCTGTGTGCTCAATGCTCATAGTTCACACACACAGCCCATGGCTGGCTTGCCACAGCTTCACATTCTCATCACTCAAGACTAAGAGGTACTTGGTTCCTATGTGGCAGCTTCCCCCTTTCTTAATATAAAAAAAGGCAATTAGGGAATTATATCTTTCAGACACTAGACTCTTGGTCTGAGATTATCATGATCTACTATTGAAACACAAAAGAAGTTAATAGAAAATATCATTTTAATAACATAATTAACTTTGGAAGATCCAGTTTATTGTTATTACTTTGCCAACACTCATCAGAAGATTCTTAATCTTTTCCCAATTTTATTGTGAAGCATTGCATTTGGCCATAGTAACACAGACATTTTTGTTTGGCATGGCATTTAAGCCTTTCCACAAACCATAGAGCAGGGGGCTCATTTGCATTATTCATTACAGTGGCTTCTAGAGCATTTTTATTGATTTAAAAAAATAAATGACAGTGGAATGCATTACAATTCTTATTACACATATACAGTACAATTTTTCATATCTCTGGTTGTATATAAAGTATGTTGACACCAATTTGTGTCTTCATACATGTACCTTGGATAATGATGTCCATCACATTCCACCATCCTTGCTAATCCCCTGCCCCATCCCTTTCCCTCCCACCCCTCTGCCCTATCTAGAATTCATCTATTCCTCCCATACTTCCCCTTCTACTCCACTATGAGTCAGCCTCCTTATATCAGAAAAAACATTTGGCATTTGTTTTTTTCTTTTGGGGGGAGAGGGTTGGCTAACTTCACTTAGCATTATCTTCTCCAACACCACCCATTTACCTGCAAATGCCATGATTTTATTCTCTTTTATTTCTGAGTAATATTCCATTGTGTATATATGCCACATATTTTTTATCCATTCTTCTACTGAAGAGCATTGAGCTTGGCTCCACAGTTTAGCTATTGTGAATTGTGCTGCTATAAACATTGATGTGGCTGTGTCCCTGTAGTATGCTGGTTTTAAGTCTTTGGGGTATAGACCGAGGAGAGGGATAGCTGGGTCAAATGGTGGGTCCATTTCCAGATTTCCAAGGAATCTCCATACTGCTTTCCATATTGGCTTCATCAATTTGCAGTCCCATCAGCAGTCTATGAGTGTACCTTTTTCCCCACATTCATCCACTTAGAAAAGGTGCCAATTTCTATTGTAGAATGAGTAGGGCAATAATACATTGGTGGATATTTTATGTAACTGACTGGCCTTTATAGGAAAGTTATATTTCAACAATCTTTCTATTTGGACAATTGTCCAGATATATAATCTTAATTACTAAGGATCAGCATAATAAGCTTATTTAAGTTTCTCATATGATGTCTTTTGCTCAGAAAATACTCCCAGACAGCCTGTTTACCGTAGGATCAACATATAGGTATAACTGACCATTACAGTCAGTACAAGTAATCTAGTTATATGGGTGGACTTTCCAGTACACATTGCAACGTATGTTAAAAGTGGACCTAAGAAATGGGTCCATATAAGTTTGTTCATAAGTTTTACTTACCTGACAAGCCTGTGAAGCTGCATGGCTATAAACTCTGCAGCTGAAAATTTACCTTCCTGAGCCAGGATTTTCAGTCATTTTAACAATGACTGGTTTAAACTCTATCTTTTGAAATTTGATTTAATTTATTGATCATGTTCAGTAGCAGTATGACTCAACATTACAATTAAGAAAAAAAATTAAAATATTTTGTAAGATCTATTATGTGCCTGTAGGGTCTTGTTCCTCCCGCTGTTTTAATGTATTAACATTGAATGAAAGGCTGGCATAAATCATAATATCATTAGTGTGAATTATAGACAATAGTACAAGTATTTAAATGATAAAAAAGATTTGTTATCTCTAGCTGGTTGTGAGACTTGATGAAAGTAATTTAAAGGGACCATGGTAAATAGAAATTTGTCCTTTACTAAATGTAAGACTTGGTTTTTTACTTTAACAGAATTTCAAAAAATAAAGAATACAATAAGTTGTATATAAAAACTTGTATTTTGAAATTAGCTCTCGATTACCTTAAATAATTATCTTAATTTGGAATGAAGTTAAAGACAGAGTTTTAAAATTAGAAGTGGCAGTCTTTACTAGGGGCATGAGAAAAATATAGACATCTATACAAAATAGGAGGTACATATGCTAAATAAGCCTAGAGAAGATATTTTGGTTTTTCCATTAATAAAAAGTGAAATAGAGAAATGAATAGTCTTTTATCTACAAATGCATAAAAAAACTGTCATTATTGTTATCAAATTTAGTGATGACCTAAGTAGGGGGAGTATCTCAAATATTAATGGGTAAAAACAAATCAACAGTATTGTTTAAGAGAGTGATCTAATTTAGGATTTTATATAACATTGAGCTAGCAATGACATTTTGAGGGATTTTATGTCAAAACGATCTTTGTGTATAAAGAAACAGTTGTATGAGCATCCTTAATAATTTTATTTAATGTAGTAAAATTAGCTCTAATAATTATGTATAATTTATGACTTTACCAATTTTAAAAGCATTAATGTATGTAGGGCATTGTCTCATATTATTAAACTTGAGAAAAAGTCTATCATGTTAGATTTTAATTGAAATTAGATATTGGCTATTGAGCTGATTTATTTATGGCTGTCTGTCTAATATTTTAGAGATAACTATTTTTGGAATTATTTTTTTAAGTGATAAACTGTTGACGGGGGCTCAAAGTAAGACCCTGTTTTAATATTTAGAGACTTTCAAAATATTTAAAAAATAATAGAAAAACAAAATTTACTTCTCTAAAGGAAAAAAATCCCCCATATCAATATTACATTAAAAATCTTGCCCTTTGTTTTCTCACTCTCCAAGTGAAGATTCCTAACATATAATCCCCCAAAAATCTTTACCTAATATTTCAAAATATAAAAATTCACGAAAACAATACCTGCCCCCAAAATCTACAAAAACACTTTTCCTGTGGGAGAGGACCAAACTAGCAATATATCCTTTACCAATCATCTTAATTTCTGTGGTACTTCCAATTTTCTAATTTCTCATTTTTTGATGTCTATTTCTTGTCCCCAGAATTGCAAAAAAGTTTAAGGTCACTGACTTTATTTTGTCTAATTTCCCCCCTTTTATAAATCCACCCTTGATACTCTGAAATCCTAAGCATGCTTAACTTCTGGAGAAAAATTCCAAATCCATTAAATTTCTAAAATTTACTCTGGAGGTCCCTGTTCGGGCACCAATTGTCACATCACACAACTAAACCAATCAGGGTCACTCCAAGTGAATTTTGGGACTAAATAAAGACACAGATACAGAAAGTACCTTTTCTTTGGGTTCAGTGACTGCTCTTCAGCTGCAGCTCCCACAAGGGGGACAAGGCAGGCAAGAAAGAGAGCAAGGAGCATGTGCTGAACCCTTTTATTAGGGGAGAAGCCATTCAAATAAGCCAAGAGGTAGGGTTTCAGAGGGTTGAGTCTAGCTTCGTGAATCCTTGCTGTCAGCAGGTTGACTGACATCTAGGAAGGCCACACCCATCTCATGTGTTGTGTGGGGATCATAGGCAGATCAAGCAAAAAGACACTGTTGCCCACCCAAACAGAGGGGCAACGTGGGTTCAGTACACCCTGTGTGCTCAATGCTTATAGTTCACACACACACACACACGGTTCATATCTGGCTTACCTCCCCTCCATACTCTCATTGCTCAAGGCTAAGGGGCGCTCAGTTCCTATGTGGCTGCTCCCAAAACTTCCCCCCTCGTGAATATCACATATTACACTACCTCTGTTCTCTATCCACCATCTGAAATTTTAAACCATCTTAACAAATTTTCTGCTTGTAGTATAGATAGTTATTGAATTCATTTTGCTTTAATGCAAGAAAGCAGTAGATGCCTTAGCAGGAGTTATTAGGTTTAAGGCTATACATTGTGTACACTGGGTGCTGTTGATATTGGTCTCACCATTAAAGGTGAAGTACTGGAAACTTTCAGGGACACTATAAGTATACAGGGTAGAAATTTATGCTGCCTTAGATTTATACTTCTAGATGAGGGATTTTATGTCAAAACACACAACATGAACAAACAAGGGAATAAAATTGCCCCAAACAAACCAATATGCTTCAACAACAGAAACCACTGATAACACAGTAGAAGAAATGTCCAAGAAGGAGTTCAGATTGTACATAGTTAAATTGATATGTGAAGTAAAGGATACTATAAGGAGTGAAATAAAATAAAAAATACAGGAAGTGAAAGACCACTTTAATAAAGAGTTAGAGATCATAAAAAAACAAGCCAACATCCTCAAAATGAAGGAATCAGTAAACCAAATTATAAATTCAATAGAAAGCATATATAATCTTGAAAGTAAAGTTGAACATGCAGAGAAGATGGTAAGAAACCATGGAGAGAACATCCAAGAATTATGGGATAACATGAAAAGAACAAATTTAAGAGTTATTTAAATACATGAAGGAGCAGAGATCCAAACCAAAGTAATGCACAATCTTTTTAATGATATAATAGCAGAAAATTTCCCAAACCCAAAGGATGGAATGGAAAGTCAAATACAAAAGGTTCACCATACCCCAAATGTACAAAATTACAGCAGACCCACACCAAGACACATTATAATTAGAATGAATAACACAAAAAATAAAGATAAAATCTTAAAGGCTGTGAGAGAAAAAAAATCAAATTATGTATTGGGGGAAACCAGTTTGGATCTTAACTGATTTCTCAACCCAGACCCTCAAAGTTAAGAGTCCTGAAATAATATATTTTGAGCTCTGGAAGAAAATGAATGCCAACCAAGAATTTTATATCCAGCAAAATTAAGTTTCAGATTTGAAGATGAAATTAAAACATTCCATGATAAACAAATTTAAAGAATTCACAACTAGAAAGCCTACACAACAGAGATTCTCAACAAAATATTCCATGAGAATGAAGTTTAAAAAAAAGTGAAAACCAGCAAAGAGAGGATCTACACTAAAGGGACATTCTAACCAAATGAGAAACTAAGACAAATCAAAAACCAGAAATAAATAAAAAACAAATCATATCTCAATAACCTTAAATGTTAACAGCCTAAACTCATCAATCAAAAGACATAGACTGGCAGATTGGATTAAAAAGTAAGACCCAACAACAGACTCACCTCATGGGCAAAGACATCCACAGACTGAAGGTAAAAGGGTGGGAAAAAACTTATCACTCATATGGTTTGCATAAATAAGCAGGGGTTTTCATTCTTAGATAAAGTAGACTTCAAACCAAAGTTAATCAGAAGAGACAAAGAACATTTCATACTTCTTAAGGGAAGTATGTGTGTGTGTGTGTGTGTGTGTATATATATATATATATATATATATATATATATATATATATATGCAGAACATAACAATTATAAATACTTATGCCAAACAATGGAGCATCTATGTATATCAGAAAAAACCTTCTCAATTTCAAGAGTCAAATAGACCGAAATACATAATACTGGGTGACTTTAACACACCTCTCTCACTACTGGATAGATCTTCCAAACAAAAACTAAATAAGGAAGCTATAGAACTAAATAATACAATCAATGATTTAGATTTAACAGACATACATAGAATATTTCATCCATTAATTAGCAAATATACTTTCTTCTCAGCATCACATGGCTCCTTCTCTATAATAGACCATAAATTATTCCACAAAGCAATTCTTAGTAAATACAAAAAAATAGATAAAACTCTGTATTCTGTGAGACCACAATGGATTGAAATTAGAAATCAATGATAAAATAAAAAATAGAAGCTACTGTAACAAATGGAGACTAAGTAATACACTATTGAATGGTGAATGGATAGTAGAAGAAATCAAGGATGAAATTTAAAAAATCTTAGCCGTAAATGAGAACACTGATACAACATATCAAAAATCACTATGAAGGCAGTACTAAGAGGAAAGTTTATTGCATTGAGCACACTCATTAAAAGAATAAAAATCCAACAAATAAATGACCTAACATTACATCTCAAAGTCCTAGAAAAAGAAGAACAAATCAACACCAAAATCAGAGAAGGCAGGAAATAATTAAAATCAGAGCTGAAATCAATAAAATCAAAACAAAAGAAACAATTGAAAAAAATTGACAAAACAAAAAGTTGGTTCACTAAAAAAATAAATAATATAGATAAACCCTGGTCATGCTAATGAAGAGAAAAAGAGAGAAAACTCAAATTACTAAAATACAAGATGAAGAATGAAATATCATAATGGACATGACTGAAATACAGAAGAGAATTAGAAACTATTTTAAAAATTTATACTTCAATAAAATAGAAAATATTGAAGGCATAAACAAATTTCTAGAGGCACATGACTTACCTAAAGTGAATTAGGAGGTCATAAACTATTTAAACAGATCAATTTCAAGTAATGAAATAGAAAATACCATCAAAAGCCTACCAAACAAGAAGAGCTCAGGACCAGATGGATTCTCAGCCAAGTTCTACAAGACTTTCAAAGAAGAAGTAACACCAACACTCCTCAAAGTATTCCATGAAATAGAAAATAAAGGGACCCTTCCAAACTTATTCTACAAGGTCAATATCACCCTGATACCAAAACCAAGCAAAGACAGCAAAGAAAGAAAACTTCAGACCAATATCCATGATGAACATAAATGCAAAAATTTTCAATAAAATTCTAGCAAATTGCATACAAAAACATATTAAAAAGATAGTTCACCATGATCAAGTGGGGTTCATCCCAGGGATACAGGGATGTTTCAACATGGAAATCAATAAACATGATTCATCACATCAATAGACTTAGACAAGAACCTTATGGTCATATCAATAGAGGCAGAAAAAACATCTGACAAAGTACAGCACACATTCATGTTCAAAAAGATAGGGATAGTAGGAATATATCTCAACATTGTAAATGCTATATATGCTAAACCCAAGGCCAGCATCATTCTAAATGGAGAAAAATTGAAAACATTCCAGCCAAAACCTGGAACAAGACAGGATGTCCTCTTTCACCACTTCTATTCAACATCATCTTTGAAACTCTAGCCAGAGCAATTAGACAAAAGAAAGAAATTAAAGGGATACAAATAGGTAAAGAAGAACTCAAACTATCAGTATTTGCCGATTACATGGTTCTATATCTAGAAGATCCAAAAAATTCCACCAGAAAAATTCTAAGACTAATAAATGAATTCAGCAAAGTAACAGGATATAAAATCAACACCCATAAATCAAACACTTCTATACATCAGTGATGAATCCACTGAAAGAGAAATTAGGAAAACTATTCCATTCACAATAGCCTCAAAAATAAAATAAAATACCTGGAAATCAATATAACAAAAGAGGTGAAATACCTCTACAATGAAAACCACAGAACCCTAAAGAAGAAAATTGAAGAAAACCTCAGAAAATGGAAAGATCTCCCATGCTCCTGGATAGGCAGAATTAATATTGTCAAAATGGCCATGCTACCAAAAGTGTTATACAGATTTAATGCAATTCCTATTAAAATCCCAATGAAATTCTTCATATAAATAGAAAAAGCAATAATGAAATTTATTGGAAAAATAAGAGACCCAGAATAACTAAAGCAATCTTTAGCAAGAAAAGTGAAGCAGGAGGCATAACAATACCAGAACTTAAACTATAATACAGAGCTATATAGTAACAAAAATGGCATGGTATTGGCACCAAAATAGACTTGTAGACCAATGGTACAGAATAGAGGACATAGAGATAACCCCACATAAATACGGTTATCTTATGCTAGATGAGGATTCCAAAAATATTCACTGGAGAAAAGATAGCCTATTCAACAAATGGTGCTGGCAAACCTGGAAATCCCTATGTAGCAAAATGAAATTAAACCTCTATCTCTCACCCTGCACAAAAATCAACTCAAAGTGGATCAAAGACTTAGAAACTAGGACCGAGACTCTGCAGCTAATAGAAGGAAAAAAAAATAGGCCCAAATCTTCATCATGTCAGCTTAGGATCTGACTTCCTTAACAAGACTCCTAAAGTGCAACAAGTAAATCAAGAATCAATAAATGGGGTGGATTCAAATTGAAAAGATTTTTTATCAGCAGAGGAAATAATTAATAATGTGAGGAGAGAGCCTACAGATTGGGAGAAAATCGTTACCACATGCACCTCCAATTAAGCATTACTCTCTAGGATATATAAATAAGTCAAAAACACCCAAAAAAACCTTAAAAAACAGTCAATAAATGGGCTCCTTAGCAGACACTTCACAGAAAATCAACAAATATATGAAAGAGTGTTCAACATCTCTAGCAATTAGAGAAATGCAAATCAAAACTACTCTAAGATTTCATCTTGCTCCTGTCAGAATGGAGCAAGAATATAGGCAACAATAAATGTTGACAAGGATGTGGAGGAAAAATGTACTCATACATTGCTGGTGGGACTGCAAATTGGTGCAACCATTATGGAAAGCAGTATGGAGACTCCTCCGAAAATTGGAAATGGAACCACCATTTGACCCCAGTCATCCTACTCCTCGCTCTATACCCAAAGGACTTAAAATCAGCATACTATAGTGATGCAGTCACATCAATGTTCCTAGCATCTCAATTCACAATAGCTAGACTATGGAACCAACCTAGGTGTCCCTCAATGGATGAATGGATTAAAAAATGTGGTATATATGCTCAATGTAATATTACTCAGCTTTAAAGAAAAGTGAAATTATGGCATTTGCAAGTAAATGGTTGGAGTTGGAGAATATCATGCCAAGTGAAGTAAACCGATCCCACAAAGCCAAAGGCTGGATGTTTTCTCTGATATATGGATACTGATACATAATGGGGGGGTGGGCAGAAAGCATGAGAGGAATGGAGAAAATTTATATAGGGCAAAAGGGGATGAAGGGGAAAGGTGTGGGCATGGAGGTAGGAAAGATGGTGGAATGAGATGGGCATCATTACCCTAAGTACATGTATAAAGACATGAATGGTGTGACTCTACTTTTTTTTAATAACCAGAGACATGAAAAATTGTGCTCTATATGTGTAATACAAATTGAAATGCATTTTTTATCAAATATAACAAATTAGAATAAATAAATAAATTTAAAAATTAAAAATTCCACCAGAAAACTTCTAGAATTGATGAAAAATTCAGAAAATTAATAGGATACAAAATCAACATAATCAATAGTTTTCCTATGCTCCAATAATGAATCTGATGAGCAAGAAATCAGGAAAATGCTCCTATTCACAATAACCCCCCAAAATGTGCAGAAATAAATCTATGAATGTGAAAGCCCTTAAAATGAAAACCATAGAACACTGAGGGAAGAAATTAAAGAACACATTGGAAGATGGAATGACCTCCCATGTTCTTAGATTGGCAGGATTAATATCACTAAAATGGCCATATTAACAAAAATGTTCTACAGATATAATGCCATTTCCATCAACATATTAATGTCATTAATCACAGAAGTAAAAAAAAATGCATATAGAAGAATAGAGCATAGAGAATATATAAAAAAAACAAGAGCAAGAAGAATGACACTGGAGGCATCACATTCCATGATCTCAAATTATAATGCAGAGTTAGATTAACAAAAGGAGCATGACCAACAGAAAACTTCTAGACCTCATAGAGAATTCAGAAAAGCAACAGGATATAAAATTCACACCCATAAATAAATAGTGTTCCTATACATCAATGATGAATTAGCTGAAAGAGAAATTAGGAAAACTATGCCATTCACAACAGTCTCAAAAAAAAAAAAACCCTTGGGAATCAATCTAACAAAAGAGGTGAAATACTTCTACAATGAAACTATAGAACACTAAAGAAAGAAATTGAAGAAGACCTTAGAATATGGAAGCATCTCCCATGTTCCTGGAGAGGCAAAATTAATATTGGCAAGGTGGCCATATTAATGAAAACATTCTACAGGTTTAATGCCATCCACATCAAAATATCAATGGCATTTGTCACAGAATGAAAAAAAACAATCCTAAAATTCTTATGGAAGAATAAATCACTGAGACCAGCTAAAACAATCGAGAGCAAGAAGGGTGACACTGGAGGTATCACATTACCTGACCTCAAATTATGCTACAGAGCTAGAGTAACAAAAGCAGGGTAGGGGGGTCTGTGTTTAGGACTGTGGTCCCTGATGACTTCATGGCTGTGGCATGCTTGGTGCCTGGGAAAGTTTCTGTGCAATAGCATAGGATGCCTGGTTGTTATAGTAATGCCCTCCATGCTAGGGTCTTATCAGCTTGGACCTTAATCTTAGGTACTTAACTCCTGGGAATAAAGGAACTTGCTTGCTTGATAGCTACAATGTTTCACCAAGCTCGGGTGCTCCTGGAGCTACCTGCCTAAAAGTAACTTGAGACAATGGACTTTCTTGAGAACTGCACAAAGCTCCTAACATTACATATTATAACTATAAAATGTAACTGCAGAAAAAACAACCCGACTGATACTCTAAACAATAATGTGGTTATGGTACTAATGACCTAATATAACCTATTGTTATAAATAAACATGGCCGCTTGGACAAAGAGCCACTTTGCCACCTTCCCTGCCTCCTGCACCTTGTCTCTCTGTCTCCTCTTTATTATTATTTTTCTTTACAAAGTAGCATTCTATTGGCATCAAAACAAACATGAAGATCAATGAAGTAGGATGGAAGACACAGAGACAAACCCACATACTTACAGCCATCTGGTACTTGTCAAAAATATATGGTGAAGAAAAGACAGCTTTTTCATCAAATGATGCTGAGGAAACTACATATCCATATGTAGAAGAATGAACTAGATTCTTCTTCTCACCCTGTACAAAAGTCAAATCAATAGCCAAACTATGGAGCCAGTGTAGGTGTCCATCCATGGATGAATGCATAAAGTATAGTATATAGAGACAATGAAGTTTTATTCACCCATGAGGAAAAATGACATTATGGCTTTTTCAGGAAAATGGATGGAACCAGAGACCATCATGTTAAGTGAAATAAGTCAAATTCATAAGGTTAAGGGTTGTATGTTTTCTCTCATATGTGGAAGCTAGGGGGAATAAAGGAAAACATAGGTGGGGTGGATCTCCCCAAAATCAAAGGGAGATCAATAGAAGAAAGGAAAAAAGTAGAAGGGAGGGAAGGAGGGAGAGGGGAAAGGCTAGAGAGTCTTAATGGCCAAATTATTTTGTTATATTGTGTATTTGTACAAATATATAACAATAAATCCCATCAATGTGCACAGCTATAATGCACAAATAAAAAATTAAGGGGAAAATGTAGATCGAAGACCTAAGAATAAGACTAGACACTTTGCAACTGCTAGAACAAAACACAGACTCAACACTACAACATATTGGTACACACACCTACCTTCTTTACAAGACCCCTAAAGTTCAAGAAAGAAAACCAAGGATCAATAAGTGCAATGACATCAAATTAAAAAACGTCTGCACAGAAAATAATACAATAGCATGAAGAGAGCCTATACATAAATTCTGTGGGGTAAATTCATTTCCAGCTGTTCCTCTGACTGGAGATTAATATCCAGAATATATTTTTTAAATGTATTACCTAACACCGCCAAATCCCAAATAACCCAAGCAATAAATTAGCAAAAGAACAAAACATACATCATATATGAAAATGTTCAACATCCATAGCCACCATGGAAGTACTATTGGACTTTCTGCCACTTATCCATAGTTGTTGTTATTTTTTTTTTAGAGAGAGAGAGAGAGAGAGAGAGAGAGAGAGAGAGAGAGAGAGAGAGAGAGAGAATTTTTTAATATTTTATTTTTTAGTTTTTTTGGTGGACACAACATCTTTATTTTATTTTTATGTGGTGCTGAGAATCGAACCCAGCACCCTGTGCATGCCAGGCAAGCACGCTACTGCTTGAGCCACATCCCCAGCCCCAGAGTTATTATTTTTAAAGCAGGAGATGGGAGAGAGAAGGGTAAGCACAGGTTCTGGGATATGATTAGAAAAAAAAATATATTCCTTGCTTTTATAATTGTGTCAGAATGCATTCCACTTGGGCTGGGGATGTGGCTCAAGTGGTAATGCGTTTGCCTGGCATGCATGCGGCCCGGGTTCGATCCTCAGCACCACATACAAACAAAGATGTTGTGTCTGCTGATAACTAAAAAAATAAATAAATATTAAAATTTTCTCTCTCACTCTCTCACTCTCTCTTTTAAAAAAATGCATTCCACTGACATGCATAACTAAAAATAACCAATAAAAATAACTACATTGGAACTGCATCTCATCCAAATCAGAATGGCAATTAT
Organism: Urocitellus parryii; assembly: GCF_045843805.1. Classification (NCBI taxonomy): domain Eukaryota; kingdom Metazoa; phylum Chordata; class Mammalia; order Rodentia; family Sciuridae; genus Urocitellus; species Urocitellus parryii. The sequence continues at coordinate 12,467,056 of NC_135545.1, read as the reverse complement.
TAAGAATACAAATAACGGGACTGGGGCTGTAGCTCAGTGGTAAAGTGTTTGCCTCCTATGTGTGAGGCACTAGGTTCAATCCTTAGCACCACATAAAAATAAATAAAGAGACTGTGTATTCATCTACAACTAAATAAACATTACCAAAAAAAAGAATTAAAGTAACAATAACTGTTAGCAAGGATATGGGGGAAAATACACTTATACATTGTTGGTGGGACTGCAAATGGATGCAACCACTTTGGAAACCAATATGGAAATTCATTTAAAAAACTAAAAATGGAGCCACCATTGGACCCAGATTTAACACTCAACATACTGATTTAAAGGAATACAATCAGCATACTGCAGAGATGCAACAATACCAGTGTTCATAATAGCACAATTCACAATAGCTAAGCTATGGAACCAAGCCAGATGCTTATCAACAGATGAAAGAATAGCAAAATTATGGTATATATAAACAATGAACTATTACTCAGCAATAAGAAGAATGAGTTTATGACATTCACCAGTAAATGAATGGATCTAGAGACTATCATGCTAAGTGTAATAAGCTAATCTCCAAAATCCAAAGATTGAATGTTCTCTTTGATATTTAGATGCTAACCCACAATGGGTGGTTGGGGGACAACATAGAAGTTTATTGGATTAGACAAAAGGGAATGAAGGGTAGGGAAGGGTAATAGGAATAGAAAAGACAGTAGAATGAATTGATATAACTTTCCTGTGTACATATATGAATATACCATAATTAATCTCAACATCATGTACATCTGCAAGACTGGGATCCTAATTACAATCAGATATATTCCATGTTTGTATAAATATATCAAAACAGATTCTACTGTCATGTATAACTAAAAAGTAATTTTTAAAAAGAATACAAATAGGGCTGGGGATGTGGCTCAAGCGGTAGCGTGCTCGCCTGGCATGCGTGCGGCCCGAGTTCGATCCTCAGCACCACATACAAACAAAGATGTTGTGCCTGCCGAAAACTAAAAAATGAATATTAGAAAAAAATTCTCTCTCTCTCTCTCTCTCTCTCTCAAAAAAAAAAAGAATATAAATAAATGCTTGGAGGACATGGCAGGGAAGAATACACCCATGCACTGTTGGTGGGACTGCAAGTTAGTAAACCATTCTAGAAAGGCAGTATGGAGATTCCTCAAAAGATTAGGAATAGAACCACCATGTGACCTAGATATTCCATTCTTTCGCAGTTATCCAACAGAACTAAAATAAGCACACTGTACTAACACAGGCACATCAATATTTAGAGTAGTGCAATTCACAATAACCAAGTTATAGAATGATCCCAAGTGCCTTCCAAGAGATGAATGGAAAGAAAATGTGATGTCTATATAGACAATGACATTTTACTAAGTCATAAAAAATGAAATTATGGTATCTGCTTACAGATGGATGGAACTGAAGAACATCATGATGACTCTCTCTCCTCTCCTCTCCTCTTTTCTTCTCTCTCCTCTCCCTCCCTCCCTCCTCACTTCCCCCTTCTGGCAGTGGAGAACATTGATCTCCTGTTAACAGCCCCTGGAGATAAAGCTTGGCTGTGCAGAAGAATGGATGGGGAGGTGGGAGGGAAGGAGGTTTCCATAAAATCTCTCTTTCCCTCTCTTTCCCACTGAAAACATTTTGGAAAGTTTGGGTCTGAGAATGTGAAAAGGCAAGATAGGGGTTAGAGAAACTCCCATCCATCTCTTTTATCCTAAACATTGATAGGATCTAACAACAGTAAATGAATGATGTCGTGAATATTTATTGATCACTTACTGCTAGGTAGTAAAAATGCATTAACTCATACACTCCCTATCAAAATAGCCTGAAGTGGACCCTTGGCCCCATAATGCTCAGCAAAGTCACCTATCCCAGGTCACACAACATAACTACCTTATCTAAGCCTAACTGTCCCAAATCGGTTTGGGGAATATTGTGTGTGCATTTTCATTTGTTTCAAGAGAGAGTTTTAATTACCTTCTTTATTTCTTCCTTGATCTGTTGGTGTTCAAAAGTAAGTCATTTACTTTATACGTATTTGTATAGTTTTTAAAGTTTTTCTTGTTATTTATGTGTAGTTTTACTTTATTAGAGTAGGAAAAAATACTCAAAAGTTAATTTTAAATTTTCAATATTTATTGTGGCTTGTTTTGTGACCTATAATATAGCCTATCCTGAAGAATGTTTCATTTGCTAGTGAGGAAAAAATATGTGTTCTACAATTGTTGGACAGACTATCCTATAGATGTTTATTAGGTCCATTTGGCCTATGATTAAATTAACTCTGCTGTTTCTTTGTTGTTGTTGTTGTTTTCTGGATGCCATCTCCATTGATGAAAGTGAGGTTTAAAGTCTCCTACTATTATTGTATTAGACCCTATCTCCCCCTTTAGGTCTTTATATACTTTATATGCTTTATATACTTTTTTGTTCTAATATTGGGTGCAAATATGTTTGGAATTACTTCTTGACAAGTTGATCCCTTTATCATTATATTATATTTTCCTTATCTCTTTTTATTACTTTTGATTTAAAGTCTATTTTACCTGCTATAAATATAGCTACTCCTGCTTTCTTGTGGGCTCCATTTATGTGAAATATTTTATTCCATCCCTTCACTTTCAGCCTATATGTGTCCTTAGAGGTGAGATGAGTTTCTTGGAAGCAGCATAACTTTGGGTCTTGTTTTTTTTTTTATGTATTCTCTCACTCTGAGACTTTTAATTGGACAATTTAATCCATTTACATTTAAAGTAATTATCTATAAGTAAAATCTTCCAACAGCTATTTTGTATTTTGTTTCCTGGTTTTATTGAAGTTCCTTCATTTATTTTATCTCTCTTACAGTCTTCCTTTGTAGTTAAATGATTTGCTCTACTGTGTGTGTTTGATTCTCTACTTACTCATTTTATTTGTCTGATATTCATTTGATGGAAAATACTTATAAAAAATTGTGGGGGTGAGGGGATGGGGTTCTGGAGATCAAATTCAGTTGTCACATATGCCAAGCAAGTGCTCTACCACTAAGTTATGTCCACAGACCCAAACAACATATTTTCATTATGGTAATTTTAAATGATAATAACTTAACAAGATTGTAAAGACAAGAAACAAAGTACACTAATAAAAATCTCTACACTTGCACTCAATTCCTCTCTACACTTTGAACATCTCATGTTCCCTTTCACATTTTTCTTCCCCCTCCCCCTCCTTCTTTCTCCTTTCTTCTTTCTTCTTTCTTCTTCTCCTCCTTCTTCTCCTTCTCCTTCTTTCTTCTTCTTCTTTCTTCTTCTTTCTTCTTCTTCTTCTTCTTCTTCTTCTTCTTCTTCTTCTTCTTCTTCTTCTTCTTCTTCTTCTTCTTTTTTCTTTCTTCTTTTCTTCTTCTTCACAGGAGCACTTAATCACTGACCTACATCCCCAGCCTTTTATATCTTTTATTTTGAGACAGGGCCTCACTGTGTTGGTGAGGCTGGCTTTAAACTCATGATCCTCCCACCTAAGCCTCCCAAGCCACTGGATTCCAGGCATGTGCCACTGCACCCAGCTGTTCAATGTTTTTAATTGCTTTCTTCTCTGTTAAATTTCTCTGAGTGTTCAATTATTTGTGTTTTCTTGAAGCTCACTGAGTTTCCTTAAAGCAGCTGCTTTAAATTCTCCATTCTGCATAAACTTGGTTTGGCACCTTATTGTGACTGTTAGGTGAGTTGTGGCTTCGTGGAAGCTCATGGTTTCTGGATGTCTGGTGCTTGCTGTTCTGAAGCCTCATCACTCCCTGAAGAATTACATACTTATTCCAGCCTTCATAATCTGCCTTCGTTTGTGTCTGTCCTTCCAGAAATTTTAAGCAGGCTGTTTATTTCTGAGTCTGCACTCAGTATATTTATTTTGGCCCTAGAGGGCATTCTAAGTCCACGTTTGCCAGGAATGTTCTGGTAGCATGCTGCTCCTATTTTAGCACTGCTGATGTCTTTTTCATCATGAACTGGAGCAGGGTCTAAAATAGCCCATCTCCACAGCCTCTCCCCGGGGCTGGGGTAGACCCAGATGCCTCATCTACAGTCACCAGCTTCTGACTGCACACTGCAGGATTCTCCCAAGCCCTGGAGAGACTCACCACAAAAAGACCACCCCAGGCTCCTGTGCCACACCTATAGCCAACAACACTGCAAAGCTGTGTTATTGTGTTATGCCCTAGGCTCACAGTCCACCCAGTCCAGGACCAAAGCCCATGCCCTAATGGCTTGCCTATTGCTTGTAGCCCTGCTCCCAGGCAGGTGCACTATTGCTCTCTCCTCTCTGTCCCAGGATGGAGGAGAGGTAGTGTACTCCCAGCTAATCATCCCCAATGGCCCAGTCCACAGGTATTGGCCTGGAGGTAGGAGTTGTGGGGCTCTGCCCCATGTGGTGTTCCATTCTACTAAGCCTGGTACTGGGTGTCAAGTTTGAGTCTTCGTCTTAACACCCTCTCCTTCCCCTAAGCAGAGGCATCTCTCTCCACATTGCATTGCATGGAGACAGGGGAGGGGTGACCCAGGCAGATCTTTCCTTCCTACTTTCTTCAATTCCTCTTTTCATTAACTAAACCCAGGCACTATGGTCTCTAGGCACCCGGCTTCCTTAACTCACGTGAGGTTTAGTTCATGAATAGAGGTTCACATTGGTGTGTCTGGGAGGAGATGATCACTGAAGGCTCTGACTCAACCACCATCTTGCCCTGCATTGTACCTTAAAATCCAAAATCTAAGATACTTCAAGTTTTTAAATACTTGGCATGCAAAAAAGAATGTGGAAAAGATAAGCACTTTTGTAACAAAACTCCTTCTGGATTATAGAATACTTTGTACCCGGGGAGCAGGGGTGGAATGTGATTTGTAAACAGCCAAGTATTTGGTAACCCATGAGCTTGTTCATAAGCCAAGGCATTTGTAAAGTAAAAAGTGATTTTGCAGATGGCCAAGTGTTTTCTCCTGTGCCAGTCCCTGCGGGAAACCTTACTATTGTTATGGCCAATTAGAATAGCAGTCCCTTCCACCCCCGACCTCAAGTCCTGAAAGGACCACTGAAGTCACTGAGAAATCCTGATTCCTAACAGCCTCAGCCACCTCTGAAAGAGAGGTGATTAAAGAAAGGAGACTAACACTGGTCCCCTCTTTACCCAGAAAGAGTGAGAAAAGTGTTGTTCTCCTGCTGATGCTTGCATACTGATATGAACTTCTAGAGACTGTGCAGAGCTTGTGCTAATCACCTAGGTTATGCACCAATATTCCCATGCTCTCCTCTCCAGACACCTGTCAAAATTACATCTCCCCTCTCACTATGAAGTTACACAGCCTTGCACTATGGTTTGGATATTGGTTCTGGTGTTTCCCAGAGGCCTAAATGTGCAAGTCTTGATCCACAGGTGGCACTATTAGGAGGTAGCAGAATCTTTAGGAGATAGGGTTTTGTGGGAGGTTCTTGGGTCACTGGGGGCTTGCACTTGAAGAAGTGCTAGCTGCACCTGCTAGCTTTCTCTCCTTTTCCCCCCAACCCCTCTTTTCTGGCTCAAGATGTGACCTTAAGCACTCCTGCAATGTTGTATCACCATCCTCTGTCCTCACTGAATGTGAGCCATTGAGGTCTCCATGACATTAAATCCCCAAAGTATGAGATTTTAAAAATTCCTTTTATGTTTATAAATTAGTTGCCTCAGTATCTTGGTTGCAGTAACATGAAACTAATACATGGTTTGCTTTTGTCAACAGAATATGAAGCAAAGGATCGTTACCCTTTTTATAGAAATAAAACAATATTAGTAGTAGTTAGAAACAGAGATAAACAAAAGAGAAAAAATGGTCAGATAGTGTTGGCCTCAAAATTGTAGGAAAAAAAGTCACAAATTTTCATATTCACAGAAAGAAAAGTAAAGAAAAAATACAGGTAAGAAATGTGTATGTGGGGGGGGGGAAGTACATGAAAAATACAAGGAGAGACAAGAAGTGACACTCATTCCCAGGAGATGACGGCTGCCACAGGTCCTTCTTTCTTCTTTCATTGTGTCACTTGCAGCAATATTCTATCAGTGAGCTAATGCCAAGTTATGCTGCAGTAACAAGAAATCCCAGAATCTCCATTGCTTACAGTAGCTAATGTGTACTTCTTACTCATATTCATTTTTATAAAAGTCAGCTCAAGACTGAGTTGCCAGTCTTCTTTATTGAGGATTCAGACTGAAGAAGCAAAGCTATCAAGGACTTTGTTAATCATGCAGCAGAAGAAAAACAGGGGTCGTGACATTAAGTTCTTTAGGGTATTTCTTGACCCTTTTCCCTTGGTCAACTTTGAAGGCCATCTGGAAGTAAATGGAGACTATAGCATGCTGGATGGAGGACAGACTACAGAAATTACTTTCCACAGCAGAGAGGGAGCAAGGAGGAGCTCAAGAGGCCTCATTCTTTTTGGAGATGGGGGCTGAATGGAAGGATCCTGAGGAAATCTGCATCCCTTCTTTCTCTCTGTGGCGGGGCAGGAAGCAGAGTTGGAACACAGGGGGCAACTTTCCCAGCCAGTTCACTTTTGGAGTGAGTTTGATGTCTTCTGGGGCCTTGGGACAGCCCAAAGTGAAGCTCTGAAGCATGGAGGTCAAAAATAGGAAGAGCTCAGAGCCGGCCAGGCTCTCTCCCAGACAGATGCATTTTCCTGGGGGCGTAAGAGAGGTTGTGTTATTATGGGGGGTTCTGGAAGGGCACCCCCGGTTTTCCCACCCATTCTCCCTGGATATTTGCATGCTCATTTGCATAGATTTACATATGAAGCACTTCTGTTCATATTCTTGTCCTCCATACAAATAACCTGAGTACGTGTGTCCCTCTGTTCCATCTCATCTTGGCTGTCCTGTACCATCTCCTCTGCATCTCCTGGTCTTTTGTCTTTGCCTCTTTCACACTCCTTTTCTCTGTATGCCTCTGATTAAGTATATTATCAACTAAGCAAATTTATGAGAAAACGTGAAGAACATGGAAGAACCTCTCTAATGTGTCCTATGGAAAGCAGCAAGAGGGAGGCAGAGGTGAGCTGAGACCTGCAAGGTCCCCTCCTAGGCTGACATTCGGTGGGGTAGGCTGTAGATATGTACTGGCTGTTAGAATATCCAACTACTTCTAAAGGGATTGATATACAGCGGCTACTCAAAGCTACTGGTCTGGTTCACCACGACTCCTTGCCCAGGTCCCAAGGCTCTTCCCTAGTCAGCAGCCCACCCAGTAAGCCTCCCAGATCCTGTTCCAGCACACCAATGGTAACTGTTCTGATTGACTGATGGACATATGCCTATGTCCCTGTTGACTGCAGCTTCCTGGGGAAGTGAGGAAGCCTGGAGAGTTGCCTTTCAGAGCACAATAAACTGTGTTGCCATGACCAGCATGGCCAATCCAGCAGGTTCTAGTGAGGGGCGAAGATGGATAAGAAAAATAAACACTCACAAATGTATAGATGCTTTTGAAGATACAGCTGGGGTCAGGTGGAGCACTGCTCTCTGATGGAAAAGTAGGTCTAAAGAATTATGTCAACAATATTTATATATGACTTATTATCAGATTAAAGAGTATGCAATCATTATTCTTGAAAGTATTCATGAAAGTTACAGAGTTAGCAACATTATGCAGCTTTTCTGCAGTTACATTCTATAGTTCTTATGTGCAATGTTAGGAGCTTTGTGTAGCTCTCTAGAAAGTCCATCCTTTAAAGTTACTGTTAGGTGGGCAGGTTCAGGAAGGAGCTGGTGAAACATTGTGGTTATCTAGCAAGAAAGTTTCTCTATTCTCAGGAGCCTTGTGCCTGAGATCAAGGTCGAGGCTGATAAGACCCTAGCACAGAGCCTCCTTGTGAAGGGCAGTACCACAGTAGCTAGGCATCTTGCACCTTTTCACTGAAACTTCCCAAGGCACCAAGCATGCCACAACCATGAGACAATTTCAGACACTTTTCTCCCATTCACCATCATTGCCCTCCACACTGTGTCATCTTTCAGAAATATTTGTGGCACATCTCACGGTGCATTAAGCATCCCTGTCATGGTGAGCTTGGATGGGACTTGCTTTGGTCAATGAAGTGAGGAATAAATTGATGTGTGTTGTAATTTCTTCTTTGATTCAGCACACGGCAGGACAAAGTCCCCATCTGCCCCAGTCTCCATATTACTATGGTAAATCCAGTCCCCTGTCAGCTGAGATGGACATACAGCTTAAGCCTGAAATTAACTTTGCAGCCTTGAGCTGTGGAGATGTTCAGGTTGTCGATCACAGAGTAGCTCCCCTGACTGACATAGGCCATGGCTTCCCACTGGGCCTTGGGCAAACCCCCTGCTCTCCTGGGCCTCTCTGATTCCAGTTTTACAGAGGAACATATGATTCAACTGTAACACATCTATTTCTTAATAGATCAAAGAAAAAAACAGTTTGGTCATCTTGAAAGGAGTTGAGGATATACTTGAGAATACTCAACACCAAATCCTGACTAAAAGCTAAAAAACAACAACAACAACAAAACCCTTTGTGAAACAGAGAGGGAGATCTTTCCTTAATTTGATTTAAAACTGATATAAATATATAACAGAAATATGATAGCATAATCATAAAATGTGTGAAAAAGACCATGGCCAGCAGTAAGCTTAACAGAGAAAACTGAATTTTTAAATTTTTATTTACTTACTTATTTTTTGGTCCTGGGGATTGACCTCAGGGGCACTCAACCACTGAGCCACATCTCCAGCCCTTTTTTGTATTTAATTTAGAGACAGGGTCTCACTGTATCTAAACCTTGCTAAGTGGCTGAGGCTGGCTTTGAACCCGCAATCCTCCTGCCTCAGTCTCCTGAGCTGCTGGGATTACAGGTGTGCACCACCATGCCATCTTTTCATTTTATTTTATTTACTTAAAATTAGGAATCAGACAAGTACTAGTCCATGATGTTAGGGAAAACACAATATATGGATTTAATGTAAGAAAGGAGTAGGTCAAAATATCACTTGCAGATATTATGATCTGGAAAGCCCAAGAGAATTTATGAAAAGCTATTAGTGATAAACATGTTAGGAGACTGTCTCATTGCAGCAGAAATATATACAAATCCGTGGCTTTCAGATATTCTACTTAAATCAACTTAAAATACCATAAGAAAAGGTTTTATGAGCAATACCAAAACCTTCTACCATGGAGATTTAAATGGAGGCATAAATTTAGAAAGAAATGTGAAAAACCCAGACTTAAAACAAATGAAAAGTGCAAATGATATACTTAAGTGACTGGATGGAGACTCACACTATTTTGTCTAAGATACTTCATAATGTGAAGTTTCCAAATTCCAAAGGCATCCCAATTCATCTACAAATTTATGTTAATCCTCTCAAAATCACTATGGGTTTGGGGGGGACCTTCACAAAATAATACTAGAGTGTAGTTGGAAGAAAAAAAAACACATGTTAGAAGACCCATAGGAGATGGAAAAACCAGAGTGATGGAGGAGGACCAAGCCCTGTGAAATATTAAAACACTGTAAAGCACGATGATTTGCACAATATGGATGGTATAGCTAGAAAAGACAGGCAAGGCAGTGGGTCAGCATGACTGTGCACTAATATCCATATAGCAGAAATAGGCTTAAGGGATTTTAAAGTTTTAGTATATGATAAATTTCAAGCCAGTTGCTTAAAGTTAAATTATTGGATAAGCCATTGAAAAGGGATCTTCACATGATTGAACATGAACACTCCTTAAATTTTGTGGCCTAAGTTCCTGATGTCCCTCACTCTAGTCTTGGATGTAGATTTCAACCACTGACTAACAAAAAAAGAGCTCAATACATTTTCTGTCTCGTCACATCCTTTCCACCTCCTTATTTTCTTTAAATATTTTGTTCACGTATCTACCTATTATCCAGCTAGCTAGCTACTAGCTATCCATCGCCTAAATTCATATGTGCAAATATGTGTAATTTGGACATCTTCTGTAATACCAATAAGTATGTTTTTGTTGGTGAATCACAGGTGGTTTTCATCTTCATCTTAACTACTTTCTTGTCTGCATAAAAATTGGGAAAAAATGAAAATGCCTTTCCTGATTCCTGATTCATAACAGGTGCTCCATGACAGGTCATTCATTTGTTTGGTTTTCCTGTGCTTATGCATGTGTGTGCATCTTGAGTTTGTTTTTGTTTTTTTACTTTTATCTCCACCATCAACTTAGTCTGTGCCTTCCTCTTCCATCATTCCCCTTCTCCCTTCAAAATCCTCATCTTTTCCACCCAGTGTTTAATATGGACAAAGGGAGAAAAATCACCCAGAACAGTCTCATTAGTGAGAAGGGAGCAGCTCACCCATGGAGAAAGGATAAAGGCTTCCCGTTTCCTAAAGTTGCCCTTGGCATCCAGGAAGTGTCCAGGGTAGAATGTGTCTGGCTTCTCAAAGTGGCAAAGGTCATGGAGGACAGTGCTCATGACAGGATACACAGTAGTGTTCTGAGAGGGTATCAAATTCAAGAGAGCCAAATGGCCGTCAATAAGGTGTGACTGAATCAATGACTATACATCCACAGTTGACTACAAGCTTTACCCACAATAAGGCTCTGCAGTTGGAGGCTAAATTACTGAAATAATTCTGCCCTGTTTCATTAATAGTTGTGTCCTGGGCCTTCTGGATATCCCTATTGACCACCCTGATCCCTTTTCCCCTAAAACCCTTTGGACTTCCCCATGATCCATCAACCGCATGTTCCCATCTGGCTTGGCTGAAACTGCCAAGCACTGTACACCATCACTGGAACCAGAATCCGATCTGATGAGTTGGAGATTAGGGTCGTGTGATATTGTGAACATCATCTCTGAATACTTCCAACTCAGGAACATACAGCACCATGGGAGAATGGAATGAGTTGGAACCACTGGCACTGACCTAAGGATATACAACTGTGAGATTATAAAAAGAAATCCCCACCAACACATAAAATAAAAATCAAAGCAAAATGTGTCGGTGTGAACATAAGTATATACCACACTGTCCACGCAGCTGCAAAAGGATAGAGATAGCATGGTATGACCTCATGTATATGTCAACATATGGTGTATATGAGTATATGAGCTTAAAGGCAGTGTGGAAGCCAAAATGTCAAACTGTCAGCACCTTCTCATGAAAGAGGAAGTTAGGGGAGATGAGGAAAGGAAAGACAGCTCCATCATAGAACAAATTTCAATACATATATGCTACTTCTTCAGCAAAAGAAACTCTAACATCTAATAAAAGTAAAAAAAATAAGAAGAAAGAATGGAAAGGAGAGGACTTTTCTATATATCCAAAATCTCCATCACCCATAACAATATGGAAATAAAAATCTTCCATATAGCCAGGGACCAGAGACATGAACTATCATCAGACTACACAACTATCATAAGCAGGCACCCTCCATCCATGATTCTGTGGCCCTGCAGGTCTCAACTTAGGGAGAAGATATCCTCGGAAGTTGGTGTCCTGAATGACAGAGTGTGGGATACCAAGTGGGGTGAGGTCACTGTATCTCTGGATCTCATGGATGACAGCGTCCGTGTAAGGCATTTTTGCTCAATCCTCAAGGGCAGGAAGACGGTGTTGGCCAATCTCCCTGTCAATCTCTGCCTGGACTTTCTCTGAATTGGAGAGGGTGTGGGAGGAGCCACATCAGTGAAAACCCACAACAAATGGGTCAACAAAGGTACCTGAAGAGTGGCCTCAGGCTGGGGGAAGAGAGGACTACTGTTCCTTAAGGTATTATCACTCCTTCTCAAAGAAAGCATCAGGAAAGAAAGTCAATGCCTCCTTTAGGGATAAGTCCTGTCTAATTCTTCCATTCTAATTAGGAGACATGTTCATTTGAGTAAAGATGGTTGAGTGGAAATTAATTCAACACTTAAGGTCACACCCTCCTTTTTCTTCTTCTTTTACTGAGAATGAGTTGTGTCTGGAATGAATGTCATATCTTTTTCTCTCATTGACTCTTTCTGTGATCTTGGATAAGTCACTTTCCCATTCTGGGGAAGCAGTTTTGATTCTATGAGTTTCTCCAATTCTGCTCTCCAGACCATCAGCACAAGCATCAAAAAGCTTTTGAATTCATCATAAATCAGCAATATACTCCAAATTGTCAAGTTGCTTGTGAACCTCAGGGTTTTCTTTCAAGAGACATATGATTTTTGCAGAGTGCAAAATGCTTTGCAAAAAGGTAATGCTTTGTGACCTGCGCATGCTTTGCAAACCTCTTTTGCAAACTGCAAAACAAGTCATAAAACACAAAAGTAACTTTTAAACTACATTTGAATGAAAATATTTTGTCACCTGTAAAGCACCTTGTCAACTTCAAAGTGCTTTCAGTGGCTACAATTTATTATAAGTGGTACATCTGGGTTGGGGTGGATTCTTTTATTTTTCCTGACTCATCAGAATTGAAGTCTGTTTTTACCCACTAACCAACCACCTTCCACCTTAGGTAGAGCCATCCTGGACCACCCTCCCCTCCTCCCCCAATAGAGAGGACCTGCTCACCCAGGACATCTGGGTTCTTCAGAAGCAATGAGAGTCCATAGCGGAAGGTGGTGCTGGAGGTCTCTGTTCCAGCGAAGAACAGGGAGACCACCACGTGCACGAGGTTCTTATGGTGGAACTCACTCTCAGGAACAAATTGCTCCTGTCGGTGAAGGTTGATAATCCTTAACATCTCTCCTTGGGTAAACTTCTAGTTTCTGGGTCTTTTACCCTCAAACCCTGAGGTTGCCCTATACCAGGTTTTCTTATTTCCTCTTTCCTGTATTCAAGGTCTGTCTACAAAGTAGCAACAGCATAGCTTTGAGGCCAGAATTCCTGGGTTTAAACTCAGGTCCTGCCATTTCCTCTTTTTTTAATTATGGGACAAAAAACATGACTTCTCTGTGCCTCACTTCATCGCACAGGGTTTTTAATAGTATGATTGTAAACACTCAATAAGCACCATTGCCTAATGATTGCTGCAGCTTTGTGATTAGTCTCTGTTCTCGGGTATCTTTGCTTCCTGATTGGTGGTTGCAGATGTCGCTCCAGGGATTATAATTAAACTACTTAACACCTTGTATGACATTTGCCAGAGCAGTGAGAATGGACATGAACCCAGGCCAATAAGAACACAGAGGAGGGCTTCTGACCAATTAGAATGAGAGGAAGTGGGGGGAGTGGGGTCCTGAGCCCAATAACTCTTCAGTTAGAAGTCTTAGAAGTCATTGTTGGGAAGGCTGACAAAGAACTGGGTTGGGGGCATGGAGGTGGTGCCAGTGGCTCAATTAACAAGGTAAGGAAGTATCCAATACTTAACGCACAAACTACCAGCTCAGCGTCAGTACGATCCCCACACTCTCATTTCCACCCAGCCCCAATCCAGGCTGGCCTTGCCTTGTCCATGCAGAGCAGAAAGGATTCAATGAAGTCCTAGGGGGCATGGGGGTCCAAGGTTTCTCGGTGCCTCTCAATGTTCTCAGTGATAAAATCTTTTAGTTCTTGAATGATTCTCCACATACGAGTATGGGGGCCAGGCAAATGCTTCAGGATTCCAGAGAGGAGTTCAAACACCTAAAGTGAGAAAAGAAACTCCAAGAACCTGCTGTGCTCTCTATAGGCTGGTGCTGGGGCCCTGGGCATCCACTGGCAGCCTTGAAGTTGTGCCTTACACAACACTGGGACATTCTAAAGCCAAGCTCATGGAAAGGGGGAATGTGTTTCCCAGTTGAGCATGCAGGAGCACATCATACATACACATGTGTGTGTGCACACACAGGGCCACACCCAAATCACTTTGGAGGAGGGGGAGTATATACAGGAGATTGAACCAAGGGGCACTTACCATTGAGCTACAGCCCCGGCCCTTTTTATTTTTTTATTTTGAGACAGGGTCTTGCTAAGTTGCTGAGACTGACTCAGTAATCCTCCTGCTTCAGCTTTCTATGTAGCTGAGATCTCTCACCACCCACACCTAATTCCTACCCCCAACCTGACTTATCACCTCACCTGGAGAGTATAGGGGGTGAAGTGTGTGCAGGGATGGTGGCGGTGATTACCTGGGAGTCCAAGGACCGGAGTGTGTGTGAGCAGGTAAAGCAAGACTGCATGTGTGCCCAAAGCCAGGACCTGGAAATCTCCCCAGGGCAGAGCTTCCTGGGCTGTGCCATAGTAAATGAACTTAAACAGTGTTTTTGCTCGAGAAAGGGGTGCCATTTTCAAATTCTTATTACAGAGGCACCACAGATGCTAGAAGGGACCCTGTTGGCCTGTTAGCAGCAGGGAGAGATTAAAGTAAGCTCCTCTCCTTCCCCTTCAGATACCCGAAACCATCCAGCCTTCTTGCTTCTGAGCTCTGGACAGGGAGAACCCGGTCTCATCCTAGGATCCATCTACTCAGATTCTGGCCCATCCTGGAATCTTTGACCTCAGCTGGCTGTAAAAGGAGCTGAGGATGGTGAAGGTTTCATTCAGTAAATTCAGCAGACATAGGAACTTGGGGTCTTGGTAATGAAAACGTTCACCAAAGACAATGGCGCAGATGATGTTGGCCGAGACGGAGTTAAAGAGGAGGGTGGGGTCCAAATAGGTCTCTGGAGATGAGAGGCCCATAATGGAGGTTTGGATGTCACCTGCATTACATTGTCCTCCTGGGTGACTCTGACCTGACTGGCACCATCTTCACAGTGAGGTTGGTTTCTCTGTCCCTTGGACAGTCAGTCCATCTATCACTTGGCCTTTGAGTCTAAGCTTTTCTCTCTGTACATCTTCCTCTCTGTGTCTCATTCTTTTGGTTTCTCTCTTGGTCTGTGTTTCTTTGTAGATCTGTGTCTCTCTGTCTTGCTTGTCTCTGATTCTTTCTCTGAGACTGTCGGTTCTCTTTCTGTCCCGGTCTTTCATATGTCCCTCTCCATTGCCTCACTAATGTTTTACGTCTACCCTGGCTCTATTTATATCTTTGGCTCTTTCATTTCTAAGGTTTTTTCCTTGAAATTTCTATTTCTAGATGTTTCTTTGTATCCTGAACTTTTCTCACTCTCTTCCTCTTTCCTCTCTTTCTGCATCCACATTTCCCTGCCCCTATGGGACCCATGTCCAGGGACTCACCCTGGGATTTCCACAGCTCCTCCACCAAATTTTGAGCTTCCTCCTTGATTCTCTCCTCAATGCTCCTCTTCCCCATCCCAAAGTCCTTCATGGTGGTCAGACAGAACCACCGGAGGACCTTCCAAGACTTTCCATTGGCAAAACTCACACCTGATTGATGGGGCACAGAAGGAAGGTTGGGAGGACTTAAGCATTCCCAGGTCACCCCAGTCCCCACCCTGTGCCCCATTCACCAGTTCCCTGGAAGATGGAGTCAGTGATGGCAATGAGCCCTCGGCCGGAAAAAGCCTCAGCTTGATCCACCAGAGCCTCCCTCATGGCCTCGTATCCACACAGGATGACAGCTGGCTGGTGTCCCAGGTGCACTGTGAAGACGTCCCCATATTTCTCCCGCAGCTGTGGACACAGGGTCCAGATCTCACTATCAAACCCAAGAGAAGGATCTTCTGGTCTGACACGTGGCCCACTTCTTCCAATGGAATCTGAGCCCCGCTTCCTGCAACCCCATCAGGGAAGAACCCAAACTTGACCTCTGTAGCTTCATCCAAGTCTCACACCATGTCCTTCCCCAGGTGGTCTTTGTCTCCGCTTTCTCGATTATTTTCTCAGCTCTGAATTTCATGAATCATACTCCCCACACTGAGTCTCCAGGACTTCTCCTGTCCCCACTGCAGGACCACTACTCAAAAGTCCCAAGTCTATCAGAATGTCCCCCTCTGGTCTATCCTACCTTTATGCATTCTCTCCTACGGACTCCAGAAGCTTCTATGCCTGCCTATGGAGCCAGATCATGGCTGAAAGGGAATTCCCAAGCTGGTCTGGAGACTTCCACCCCAAGTTACACCCTCAACTAACTTGCTGCCTTGAGCGGCTTCCCCTCCACCCACTCCCTCCCTTGTTCCTCCTTATCCCTTCCATCTCACTGCCTGGAAGGACTTGAGAAAGCCTTTAGGGTCTATTTGCAAAATGTTTCCCAGGAAGGGCAGAGGCCAGGGTCCAGGAGGCAGGTGGCCCTTGGAGGTGGGGTGGCCCCAGACCCAGAGAAGAAAGAGGGTAATGAGGACAATGAAGAGTAGGAAGCTGGACAGAATCATTGTCCCTCTATGCCTGCTGTCTGCTCTTCTGCTCCCCTTACAAGACAGACTATTTTGTTTGTTTAATTTCTATGGTTGGCGGAGGAGGCTGTGCCAGGAATCTACCTTGGCAGAGCTCCAAGTGACTCTTCAGAGGCTACAGGGAGCCCAGGGAAGGCAGGCACTGTGCAGGTCACATGTTTAGTTCTCATTGTTGAGTCCCAAAGCCAGCTTCCCATTGGCCACTAGCTGCCAGGAGACAGCTCCATGAGGAAAGCCCTGGAATGTGTCACATGTCCCTCAAGGACATGCCAATGACTGGGATCTGGCCAGGCTGGTTTCAAGTGGCTCCATTGCCAAGTGGCTCTCAGCCATTTTCGTCAGGGGATGGCATGCAGCATGAGAGGTGACGAGACCTGGCAGGCAGAATGGGGGCCTCCCTGAGCCCTCTGGTGGAAGGAAGTTATTCTGGGTATTAAAAGACAGTGACCACAGAGGTGACATGGTCTGATGGCAGAGGTCTGGTTGGGTTTGGGATGGGTGGAGGGGTGGCTGATGTTGTCTTTTATCCACGCACACCCCACCAGGTATTTTGAAGGCCCCTCAGAGGCCACACACTGCTGGGGTGTTCCGAGGGCAGCAGTGAAGGAAACGGCAGGCTGTCCCTTCACAGAGCTGGCAGTCCCTCTGATAAGGTGCCTGAGGACATGACCATCAATAAGCCATGGGCAAAATGGTGGGGTCCCCTCCTGACGTGGGAGGTCAGGCTTTGGATGTTGGTTTGATTTCAGAAGATTTCAAATAAATATCCAGGGATCCAAGGTGCCACCGTGGAATCGTGCTGCTTCAGGACACGTGGGCTGAGGCGGCCCCTCCCCAGAGAGAAGCCACAGGGACAGGCAGCCAGGAACAGCAGGGGAGGACCAAAGTGGGCAAGACCGCGTCCATGGTGTGGGGGACCTCGAGGTGCTGTGAGGAATTCTGAGGGTTCCCAGTCCAATGCAGAAAGTGAACTAAATAATCCATGTTTGGGTGGTCCTGCCTTCACCATTCAGATACAGCCAGTTCCCTCTGGGATAAAGGTTTGCTTTCCTGACACAGCTGTAACCAAACTTTCCCCACTCCAATGTAGGTGTTAGGAGAGGAAAATTGGGAGAGGAAAAGGACATCACAGGGTTCCAGCTTGCTCCAATTTTTGAGCATATAGACAAACAAAACCAGCGTGTTTAAATTCATGCTGTGGTTCCTTTTAAACCACAGAATGAAAGAGCTAAAGTCTGCTTGACCCACATATGGCCCAAATTCCCCTTTTGTTCATAGCGAGGCATTACCACCTCACGACTGGATCACACTAGCCAGGGCGTGTCTGTCTGCAGTTGATTCTTTACTGTGGAGCTCAAATTGGATAGATTTTTGTACTTAGCAATCCAAAAGAAACCACAGGCACAGCGTTGATATTCCAGTAGAGATGTTAACAGGAATGGGACAATTCGCTGATATAGAGCAACTGTTAAATTATGACTTACCAATTTATAATCAAATTAATATGTATGCCAGACAGGCCTGGAGAAAATTACCCAATAAAGGTGAAAAAAATCTTAGATTTCAGTCAGATCCAGCAAGGACCAGAGGAAAAAAATCTCAGATTTTGTAGCATGCCTTTATCAAGCAGCTAACCAGATGATTGGTGAGACAAATGCTTCTGAGGTCCTAATCAAGCAGCGAGCTTTTGAAAATGCCAATAAAGTCTGGCAGGAAATTATCTGACCACATCGTAAAAAAAGGAACTGTTTCTGAATTGATCCGCCTTTGTTCTCATGTGGGTCCGATGCAATTGCAAGGCTTAATGATCACCACAGCTTTGAAAAAAGCTTTATTTACAGCCTCAGTCTAGGAGACGCAATTCTCAGAGGCAATGTTGTAACTGTGGAAAGACTGGGCGCATGAATAGGGACTATGGATCGCCATGCAACTGGGGAGATTCACCTGGTTGGCTCAGGTGCCATTGGAGAAGTGACCACTTGGCATGGGGTGGCCCCAGCAGGCATGGCGGAAGTGGCCAGCCACTATTTGTGACACCACTTACATCCCCACCGCTGCTGGGAAACTGGAGGTGGGACCCGCCCAGGCCGCCAAACAGTAGGGGCATTATAATTTACACAGGAAGAAGAGCCATGGGCTCACAGTCAGATGTCATCAAGCCTAGCCCAGCCGGTCAGATATTGCTGTCCTTCTGGGATGTTTCTGGCCCAGGGGCTGGGCGCTTGGGGTTCCGACCAGCCATGGGAGTAGTTCTAACTCCTGAGATGGGCCTACGACAAATTCCTACAGGGATTCACAGGCCACTACCACCAGATACCATAGGTTTAGTGTTGGGACAAAGCAAATTAACTCAAGAGGAATTCAGGTATTGCCAAGTGTTATTGATGCAAATTTTGAAGGAGAGGTTAAGGTTACAGTTCAAACAAATTGCATTATTCAGCTGTCTCCAAGGAATGTGATAGCACAAATAATATTCTTGCCTTGCCACTCTGCGAACAATCCAGGTGAAATCCCAACTTCCAGGTCCCCTGACCAGGCGTATTGGACTCACTTGATTAGACAGGAGCGCCCACTATTGGATCTTAAAATCAACCATAAAATTTTCACAGGTGTTCTTGACACAGGAGCAAACAAATCAGTCATTTCTAGCAAGTACTGGCCAAAGAAGTGGCCCTTACACATTGCACCTGCCAGCTTAGAAGGGATTGGCCAAATTTATCAACCTGCTTAGAGTGCTCAGTACCTTCAGTGGGAGGATAAAGATGGTAATTCTGGAATCGTTAAACCCTATGTCTTGGATACTTTTATTTATGGGGTCAAGATATTCTGAGCAGCCTGGGTTTGTTATTAATAATTAACTCTATTGTGTCACCTCAGATATTTAATCAGGGATTTATTTCTCTTAGGGAATTTGAAGGGAATTCACAATAAAGGTATTTACCTATAACTCAGTCTTCTCAGAGAAGACAAGTTAATTCACCCAATCAAACTTTTTGGCTGTTTTGCACTGATTTCCTTCCCAGCCCAAAACACAGCAGAAAAGATTAACTGGATTACAGAAGAGCCAATTTGGGTTTGTTAGTGGTCCCTAACAGGGAAGAAACTTAAAATAGTCAATATTTTGGTCTAGGAACAACTTCAGGCTGGCCATATTGAATTACTTTTAGTCCCTGGAATACACTAGATTTTGTGATTAAGAAGTCTGCTAAATGGAGGTTGCTTCAAGATATTAGGGCAATTAATTGTGTTATTGAGCCCATGAGAGCCTTGCATCCAGGGCTTCCTTCTCTTACAGCAATTCCTTTTGATTATCACCTAATGGTGGTAGATCTAAGATTGTTTTTTCACTATCCCTTGCATCCAGATGATTATGAAAAATTTGCTTTTAGTGTTCCAGCAATAAATTTTAAGAAGCCAGTTAAGAGATATTGTGGGAAGGTGTTACCTCAGGGTATGTGTAATAGTCCAACCCTTTGTCAAAATTTTTTGGCACAAGCTATCATGCCTGTAAAGGGAAAATTCACTGATGCACATATTATTCATTTTATGGATGACATACTTTTAGCTTATGCTAGTCGAGATGTACTTTTAAAAGTTTTTGCCCAGTTAGAAACTTCACTTCTTGCAATGTGTTTGTGCATAGCACCTGAAAATGTGCAAGACATCTCTTTTTCAGTATGTAGGTAATATAATAGAAGGACACACAGTTAGTCCTCAAAACTTACAAATAAGAGTTAAAGGGTTACACCCCCTTAGTGATTTTCAAAAATTATTAGGTGATATTAATTGGCTGAGACCATCTTTAAAGCTAACTACTACAGATTTGACTCCTTTGTTTCAGATCTTACAGGGGGATCCTTCCCCAACTTCTCATCAGCTCACAACAGAAACAAGGATGGCCATAAGGAAGGCTGAATTTGCTATTAAAAATGCTCAGCTTACTAGGATTAACCCCAAAGAGCCTATGTATCTGTAAATGTTTCCCACTGCTCATGCTCCTACAGGAGCAATATGGCCATCATTGGGAGTTATTGAATGGCTCCACTTAGCTCATTCTCCTCAAAAGTCATTAATCCTTTCCATGATTTTGTTGCTCAGTTAGTTATTAAAGGGAGAACATGAGTTTTACACTTGGTTGTATCAGAACCTAGTGTCCTTGTTGTTCTCTTGTCTACTCAACAGAATGGCTGGCTTTTCCAAACTTCTAATACTGGCAAGTAGCTTTTGCTAATTTTCCTGGCCAAATAGAAAGTCATTATCCTCATGATAAAATTATCCAATTTGCCTTGGTAACTGCATTTATTTTTCCAAAAATTGTGCATGCTCAATCAATAATTGGGGCACTAACAGTGTTCACTGATGGGTCAAGCTCAGGCAAGTTGGGTTTTATAGCCATGCTCATAAGAGGTAATACAAACATCATATACTTCTGCACAATGAACAGAATTTCAGGCTCTCATTTGCTTTAACTCATTTTGCAAATGAGCCAATTAATATTTATTTTGATAGTTTATATGCAGGTGGAGTTACAAAAATATTGAAACATCAACTGTTGGGTACATACATACCATCACAAGAGTTATTTAACCTGTTCCATACTTACAGAAGAAAATTCAGATGCATCAACATCCATGTTTTATAGGCCATATACAGGCCCACACTAATCTCCCAGGGCCTTTAACATCAGGTAATGATAAGATTGATAAACTTGCTGCTGTTTGTCAGCAAATGTCTTTGTGTGACTGCACACGCTTCTCATTCTTTGCAGCATCAAAATGCTTCTAGTTTGTATAATAAATTTAATATTACTAGAGAGCAAGCTCATCAATTGTATGTCAATGCCCAAAATGTGTTATACACATTCCATCTTTACCATCTGGGGTTAATCCCCGCAGGTTACCACCAAATCAGTTATGGCAAATGGATGTAACTCACATTCCTCAATTTGGCAAACAATGTTATGTACATGTAATTGTGGATACTTTGCCACAGCCCATGTAAAAAAAATACTCAGCATGTTATTTCTCATTGCCTAGCTGCTTTTGCAGTATTAGGATGTCCTTTGCAGATTAAAACTGATAATGCACCAGCTTATGTAAGCTCTTCTTTTCAACAATTTTGCCAAGAATTTCGTATTGACCATAAAACAGGTATGCCTTACAATCCTCAAGGTCAAGCTATTGAAGAATGAGCTCATTTATCTATTAAGCTACAATTAACAACAACAGTAAGGGGGAAATAAGACCCTCCCAAATAATCTTTTTTTTAAGTTTTGCAAATATTTATTCCCAGTCTATGTGACTTTTTTTAATTCCTTTTATTTCTTTTTTTATTAGTTGTTCAAGACAATACAATGATCTTGACATATCATACATTTGATTCAAATAGGGTATGAATTCTCGTTTTTCCACGTGTACAGATTGCAGGATCACATTGGTTATACATTCATGTGTATACATACAGCAATCCTAGTGTCAGTTGTATTCTGCTGCCCTCCCTATCCCCCCCTCCCCTCCCCTCCCATCCCTATTGTCTACCCATTGTTCATTTTAAATTTTCTAAATTGTGACTCTAAAGGTCACACTGCAGCAGAGTGACACATCTTCCACTGCAACAGCCCTTTAGGCTGAATTTGATGGAGAGATTTACAAACAAGTCAATGGAAAGGACCATATTCAGTGATAATGTGGGGTAGAGGTCATGCTTGTATTTTCCCAGAAGGTGCATTTCGTCCTACTTGGGTAACTGAATGCATCATCAGACATGGAGGACCTAGAGCCAAGGTTCAAACAACTAAGGATCGATCCAGAGATGTCAGCCCTGGCTCCCAGAAAGAAGAGGAAGCTACAAAGGAAGAGGGGGAAGAAGATGGCCCAAAGAGACCCAACGATGAAGCCAACTTCATGGAAGTAGAGGAAGAATCTGATGCTGCAGGCTGAGCAGATGATTCAGCAGCAAGAAAGAACTAAGTCTCCAGCTATGACGCTTGTAGCCATGCTAGCTCTGTTGAGCTGCCAGGAAAATGGGACACATGGAGAAACTTATTGAACATATTTTCAAGATCTACCTTTAGTACACCCAGTGGTGTGAACTGGAGAATCCATCCCAGTATTTACTAATGACTCATATATGATGGGAAGATTTACAGCACCCATATTGCTCCCATCCATGTGACTGAATTTAATTATTCTGGCTATCGTGTTCGGTTACCTATGTGTTGGCACTGTGATAAACATGCTGGCTGCCTAAAGGTGTCCTTTGAGGAAAAGACAGCAAATGGGGGGACTAATCAAGCTAATCACAATGTACCCAGGGACTCAAAGCCATATATTGGAACAGTTATTAAAATGGGACTTTCTCATAACAAGCCAGTCATTTCAGGAGAATGTCCACCAATACCTCACTGTCCTACCGTTCTGCAATAGAATTTGGCTCATTCCCTAAATAGATGGATTATGTAAATACCTTGCCAGTACAGCATAAATTGTCTAGAAATAATGGGTATATTTTAGACTGGTCTATAATTGATAAAAGACAATTACACAAGGGTGCTGCCATGACCTCTGGAGAATTTGTTAGTAACACCTTCATCAAAAGTGGCATTGAGAAAGATGTTTATCGAAGCCTGAGAATTTTTACATTTACTAACAAGACTTTACCTGACTCTGTAGGCAGAAATTGTAAGGAAGGTTCTTGTTATGGCCTGAGAGCTTGTGTCCAATCTCCTTACATTTTAATTACTGGAAATGTGAAAGTCAAAAGAAAGAATAATAAATATCTTGTATCCTGTAATAAATGTAATTTAACTAATTGTATCACTAGATATAATAGAGGGAAGGGAACACTTATACTTCACCAGCCCTCTTTTGTCTTATTACCAGCTAATATTTCAGAGCCATGGTACACTGATGCTGGTTCTCAAGTCTTACAGCAAATACATGCCCAGTTAACTAGACCTAAGCCAGCTCCTGGACTCACCATACTTGAAGAGGCTGCCTTAGTTTCATTTATTGCTTCTGCAGTCACAGTTTTGGTGGCCATATCTCAAAATATTTTCAGCATGCAGATTTTCTTAATAATTTAGCTCAGAACACTTCTAAAGCTCTTCAGAATCAGATAAACATTGATGAAAAGATTTAAAGTAAACTAAATGTTTTAAAAGCTACTATCATAAATATTGGTAATGAGCTTTCCACTTTAAAGTTCAAGAAAGGCTCTAATGTCAAGCCGATTATAAATACGTGTGTGTTACTGCTGCCAAATACAATGCTTCCCAATGGGATTGGGAGAAGGTTAAAAACGATCTATTGGGTATTTGGCAGGACAATAATAACAGCTTGGATCTTTTGAAGTTACATCATCATATTCAAGATATGATGATCTTTTGGATCCTATCTCTTTAGCTGATCAAATACTTTGAGAATTAAATGGCTTTAATCCTGGAAACATACTGAAATGTTCTGCATGGTATATTATTGGACTGCTCTCTTTTCTATTAGTCCTCTTTTGTGACAACAGGATATTATGCCCTCAGAACAAGAATCCAGGAGCTCAAGATAACTACTCATCACCTACTTTTTCAAAGAAAAAAGGGAACTTAATAACCCTGGAATCTTTCAGCCCTCTTCCATCAGCCCATTCAGTGAGGAAGGAAGCGGATCTGGTAGGTTGGGGCTACTCTGCCCACACCACTCTCCTTAGGAGTGAGGTCGATGTCCTGGGGAGCCACGGGGCTGGCCACAGAGAAGTTCTGGAGGATGGTGGTGAAGAAGAGGAACAGTTCGTTGCGAGCGATGCCTTCACCAAGACAGACGCGCTTCCCTGTGGGCACAGAGGATCACCGTGTGGGCTCAGGACCAGTGTACCCACCACACCCCAATGCCCACGCACCTGTGCACTGCAATGGATTACCATAGGCTTGACCTTTAACCTGATATTCAGTGTGGACTCTTTTAGAAAGAGTTCCCAAATCTGAAATGAGGTACAGATCTTATCCCATGTTCATTTTGTTGGAAAGAAAATGTAGTTTTTGTTTGATTATCAAAGGTTCAGTGGCCACATAGGAGATAAGGACTAATCTGTGCTTGGGTGTGTCAAGGTATGTGGGTTCAGTGAGCATATATTTCTGACATTTTTTAGTGTTTTTCACTTCTCATATGAGAACAGTGCCTATCAGGTAAAGTTAGTATTTGTAGAAACTCTTAGACTAACATGTGGCTCCTGTTAAGAATCCTAGATTAGTAGTCTTGCGTCTAGGAACATGGCTGTGTGTGTTTCTGGCACTCTGTGTTACGTCTGTCTCTGGGTTTTCTTCTAGTTTTAACCTGAAATCCACCAGCTCCAAGAATTCCCTTAAAAAATTATTCATAAAGTTGTGAATGAGACCAATGCCCATGAGCAGGGTTTCTATGGCTTCCCTCAGATGGATACTCAGAAGGGTTTGGAAAACCCCCTCTTGTTTACAGACCACAGGCTTAGAGAGGAAGGAGGACAGAGAGGGCCTGAAAAGTCAGGCAGGGACGCAGAGCGCCTCCAGGTGCTTCAGTCCTTCCTCATCTGCAATCTGACCGCCCTGGGAAGCCCAGTGGAGGGCAGGATTCCAGGCATCCGCTGCACCTTTCAAGCTGCTGCAAAGTTGTGCCTGTGTGGATGCGTCTGGCAAGGGGTCTGTGTTCTTTTGGCATTTCCAGATGTCAGGAGATGGGACCTTGGAAGTACTCAGGGTGGATCTCTGGGCAGGTTCTGCTGAAACTGGTTCGGTGACCCAGATTTTTCCAGAACAAGCTAAGGCCTGTTGTCTCCCACTCAGCACACCCTCCCCATTCCTAGAACTGTCTTTCTGTTTGTACACCTTCTGATATCTCCTTGATGCTCACATTCTTTGGTTCAGTGCCTCTTTCTGTTCAGGCAAAGTCTATACTTGTCATTAAATACACATGACACGCACTGTTCTATGTTCATTTTTATATTTTCTTCTCTTTTCACTTTCTTCTATCTAAATTCCTTGCCTATTCTACCTCTCTCATCTATTTATACCTCTATGTCCCTATCATGTTTTTCATATCCCTCTAAATATACCTCTCTACTTCTGTCTCTCTTTTTTCTGTCTCTTCTTCTTCTTCCTCCACTGCCCCGCCTTCTTCTCCTCCGGATGCTGCTATTCTTTCTCTCCTTTTTGTTTCTACTTCTCTCTCTCTCTGCTTCCTCTGTGGTCTCAGGTTCACTCTCTGTCTCTAACAGACTGTCTCCTCTGCCATGATCTCCCTGTCTCTGTCCCTCTCTCTGTCTAGTCCCCATCTCTTCTCCGTTGCTTAGCTCTGTTTCAGTCCTTACTCCTCTAAGTCTCTGTCTCTCCCTAAACTTAGGACAGGGCTACTGGATGGGGAGCTGACCTTCATCCACCACCCCATGTGTTCCCTGCTCTCACTGAAGACAGAACAAGGACCCAGAAGACCACTTTGTACAGAACTGGGGGCTGAGCCAGAGTCTGGGCCACTGATGTCACTGATGAAACTCATAATTAGGAACTTGTTTCTGGGGCCTTCCTTCCTCCCCAAAGACGAGGAACCTAGATGTTGAGTTTTCCTTGGGTGGAGCTTTCAAGTTAAATAGTTAAATCTAATCTAAACCCCACTGAGTAAACTGCACCCTAATCTCATATTAACCAAAGGGCAATGGAACATGAGAGCACATTCTTGGAACAAGTAACCAAGGCTCAGCCAGTCCCAGCACTGTGCTTCAGCCAATTGCAGGGTGCAAACCGCTCTGATCTATCCAAGGCAGCGCAGGGAGCCAGACTAACCCACCTATTTCTGCTATTTGGTTCCTTTTTCTGTTTGCAACGCTACCTGCCCATGCAGCTGGGTGGAACTCTCTAAATCTTCACCACTGCAGGATGTGGTCAATTCATGAAGTGTTACTTAGCTAAAATTAATTCTACAAAATTTAATCTGTCTAAAATTTTCTTTTACCAAGCCATAGTAGAGAGTGGGAACAGGGACAAGTGTGTCCAAGACTTTCCTCAGCCCCATGCTCAGGCATCAGAGCAAACTCCTCTCCAGCCCCCGAGGCTCCACCCATCTGAGCTCTTCACCCTCAGCCCCTTTCCTAATCTACACCTAGTGCTTCTTACAGTTGCTCTCATGGGCCACCTGGCTCGGCCCTGCTGTTGCCTCCACCTGGAACCTTCTTTCTCAGTAGCTGATCAACACTCACCCACCAGGCCTCTGCCTGGAAATGAGTTTCTCAAGTGAGCTTTTCCTCACCTACCCACCAAAATTAGTATTTCCTATTTTGTGCTTCCAATACCTGATTAATGATAATACTTGACCCTGTTAGTGTACACTTTGTGTCTGGAAGTTCTTAGCCCAGGAGGGGCATTAGATCATTTAATTGGATGATTATTGGGGACTGGTTGATGAATGTCTATCTCAGCTGCTGAACTACAAGTTTCCTGGGCAGGATCTGTGTCTTTATGTGATTTGTTTGATGCATTATTTTTCGTCCCCTGGACCCAGCGCTGCATTAGTTTTTAGTTGTTGCTCCATTTTTAAAAGAAGGTGACTTTGCTCAGGTCTAGAGATTTTCCAACATTTGCCCAAGGTCCTGCTCATCAAGGCGAGCCTTGGGACATAATGTCACTTCTCAAGTCTCCTCGCAGGGTGGTAGTGAAGATGCAATGGAACAGTACAGGTAAAGCAACTGGAATATGCTGAGTGCTCACAAAACAAAGACCTATCATTGTGTGTCTCAAGGAGCAGATGGGACCTGCCCCTGGTGTCTGCAAAGGGATCCCAGGTCCAGCCTACCTGCTGAGAAGGGGATAAAAGCTTCGTTCTTCTTCAGTGCCCCGTTGGCATCCAGAAAGCGGTCAGGGTTGAAGGTGTCTGGTTCTTCAAAGTAATGCGGGTCGTGGAGAGCAGAGCTCAGGATGGGGTACACTTCAGTGTTCTGAGGAAAGGTTGAAAGATCAAGAGACACTTCCATTTCATCAAGAATACAAGTAATAATAAATGCTGGCCAGGATGTGGGAGGAAAGTATGCTCATATATTGTGGTGGGACTGAAAACTACAACCATTTTGGAAAGCAATATGGAGATTCCTCAAAAGACTAGGAATGGAATCGCCATGTGACCAAGTTATCCCACTCTTTGGTATTTATTCAACAGAACTAAAATCAGCATGCTATAGTGATGCAGGCACATCAATGCTTATAGCAGCATAATTCACACTAGCCGTGTTATGGAACCAACCCAGATGCTCATCAATAGATGAATGGATAAATAAAATATCTTATATATACACAATAAAGTTTTACTTAGCGTAAATAATAATGAAATTGTGTGATTTGCTGGTAAATGGATGCAACTGGAGAACATTCATGCTAAGTGAAATAAGCCAGAAACAGAAAGTTGAATGTTTTCTCTCATATGCAGAAGCTAGAGCAGAGGAAGGAAAATAAGTGTGTGTTGGGGGGGGGCATGTCCCATGAACACAGAGAGCAGATCAGTGGAGTAGAGGAAAGAGACTGAAGGGAAGGGAGGAGGAACTGAAAAGGGCGGAACTGCAGAATCAAACTGACAAAATCATGCTATGCACGTACACAAATATACCACACTGAATTGCACCTTTATGAATATCTATAAAGCACAAGAGTAAAAAAAAGAACAACAACCACAAATAAACATAAAGAAGACCAGTAGAGTATAGGAATGGAAACTGAGGAGGGAAGAGGAGAGGTTAAAATGAAGCAAAGGGCATTGGAATCACCATGTGACCAAGTTATACCAAATTATACTCAATGTGTGAGTGATTATGTTATCATGAGCCCCACTGTTATGTATAACTATAATGCAGTAGTAAGAACATTTTCTAAATATTGCCATTCCCTAGCTCTCACATACAATTAACAAATTGATAACACAAAACAAAAATGGAAACAAGGAGGCCCTATGGAGAAGCCCACAAGAGGTTGAGGTTGTAGGCTAAAAAAACAGAGCACGCTCACACAGAGCCATGGAGCCCGCTGCTCTCACCTTGGGGATGATGAACCCTCGAAAATAAGTGTCCTTGGTGACTACGTGAGGCACACCAACGGGAATGAGGTCTGCGAATCTCTGAATCTCATGGATGACGGCCTCCGTGTAAGGCATCTTGGTGTGGTCATCAAGGGCTGGTGGGCGGTGTGAGCCAATCACCTGCTCAATCTCCTTTTGGACCCTTTCTACACCAAAGAGGGGCACAATGAGCCTCTTTTCACATAAGCATTTCACCAGTGACACTGCTTTCAGTGGGTTAGTGAGCCAGGAAAATCCTAGGGCAAAAGCTTACATCATTAATATACTTCAGAGCAATCAGCTGGGGTGATGAGAGGAGGGCAACAAGAATTAGAATTCTAACCCTTTCAAATTCAATGAACATAATGATCTGTCTCCTACATGCACAGAAACCCTGCAGGCACACAGCACGCACGCAAGCACACAAGCACACACGTGCACACACACCCCACATCCACCACAACTTCACAAGGAATTTTAGATTAATAACTCCACATTAAGAACCTGTCAAAACTTCACCCTCAAAGATGAACAAAAAATGATCCAGTATTTGTGTGCATATGTGTTCATTACAGATGAACACCACATTCAATCCTCAGGAAAATCACAGTGAAATAGATCAATGGATTAATCTATGAGCAAGTGGATAAAGAAATGGATGCATAAATCAATAAAACAGATCAATTCCTGAATGAAAAGATTGATAATTAATGAAATGACCAAACAAATGAATGTATTGTATACTCAGCTTATCAACTGATAGATGGATGGAATAAGGAATCAATTAAGAAAGGATTCTTTGGCAAATAAAGCAATGAACCTAATGAATTGATAATCACATAATTGTTGGATTTATGGGGCCATGTCCATGTGAATGGAAGAAATTAGTGAATGTCTGATAAAACAAAGGAATAAATGAAGGATGATAAATGAATCATCATTAAGTGGATAAGTGAAGGAATGAATGGATGGATGGGTGGCTGAATGTGGGATGAACAAGAAGATGGTTGATAGAAGGTTAAAGGAATGAAACCCAGTTAATAAAAAAATGGGTGGGTGTCGTGTGAATGAATGAATGAGCCAAGTCATCAGTGACCAACAGTCCATTCAACTCTTCTTGTGAATAGCATCAACTCATGAATGAATTAATCCAAATAAATGAATGAAACTGTCCACGGATGAAATATGGATGAACTGATCAGTGAATATACAAGTGGATTAATCAATAAAAGATGGACAGCTGGATGGTAGATGGGAAAAGCACTGGAAGAACAGGTAGTCAGATTTGTCATTGACCCAATCACCAACAGCATTGGCTCAGCAGGAGACCTCCTGGGCCTGCCCAGCTCCTGAAACAGAGGTCAGGTTGCCTCTCATCCATGGAGGACCCCAGCCCCACCTCTGCAGCCAGGAGAGATCAGAGGACCCTCCCCACGCGCTCTCCCGGGCCCACCTGCCACGTGAGGGTACTTGAGCATGAGCAGGAAGCCGTAGCGCAGAGTGGTGCTGGTGGTCTCGGTGCCCGCGAAGAAGAGGGACAGCAGGGTACGGGTGAGGTTCTTGTGGTGGAACTCGCTCTGCAGGTTGGACTTCTCCTGGGCTCAGAGGTGTGGAGAGGGAGGGCAGGTCAGGGCCTGGAGCCCACTGGGGACTCGCCTGCCCCCCAGGCCCCGCCCTCTGTCTCTGGGTCTCCCCCCCCACCCGCCCCGGGGGTCCCTGGGTCTCAGCAGGGCCAACCCCCAGTCTCTCTCTCTCTCTCTCTCTCTCTCTCTCTCTCTCTCTCTCTCCCTCCCTCCCTCCCTCCCTCCCTCTCTCTCTCTCTCTCTCTCTCTCTCCCCTCCTCCTCATGGCTCTGCCTGGCTTGGTGTCTCTCTCTCTCTCTGTCTCTTTGGCTTGTTTCTAGTTTTTGTCCCCAGTCTCTTCCTGCCTCTAAGGGTCTTTTCTCCTGTTTCACCCAGCGCCCCTCCCCTCTCCCTCTCCTGTCAGTCCCCCTCCTCCTTTCCCTGGTCTTCCTCCCCCCAGTCCTCCCCCTCCTCCGTCCTTCCCGCCCCCTCCCCCCCACTCCTTTCCTCCAACCTCCCTCTGACCCCCCACCTCCCGCCCCAGGCCTCACTTTGTCCATGCGGAGCAGGTAGGCGTCGATGAAGTCTCTGGGGGCGCTGGGGTCCAGGGTTGCTCGGTGCTTCTCCACACTGTGGCCGATGAAGGTGAGGACCTCCTGCAGGTTCTCGTAGACTTGCCTGTGGGTGCCCGGGAAGTACTTCAGGACGTCGGAGAAGAACTCAAACACCTGCAAGAAGGAAGGGGCAGTGAGGAATTCCAGGGCCTAGCTAGCAAGTCACGTGGAGGGCAGCCAAGCAGGGCCCCAACGCCTCTGTGGGGAGCCTCTGTCTCTCCCCCCACACCCCTTCTCTCTTCACCCTCTCCCTCCTCCACCCCTCATCAGAATCAATCTCTATCCCCAGTCTCTTTGTCTTCTCTTTTTTCCTTTATTCTTTCTCCCAAGCCCTCATTTTCTTTTTTCTTTTCCTTTTTGATTTTTTAAAAATATGTTTGGCACCTTGTAATTATACATATCAGTGCGATTCACTATGCCATATTCATACATGCACAGACTCTAATTCGATCAGTTTCATTCCCCAGTACCTTCCCTTTCTCTTCCCTTCCCTCCCCATCCTCTTGCTCTACTCTGCCCATCCTTTTTCTATTGGTTCTACTATCATCTTAATTAGGACATCATGATTTATATATACATGAATCCTTGTATGATATTTGTACACAGAATTAACATTATTCAGCCCCCAGTACTTCGCCAATCCTCCCCTTCTCCATACCTCCCAATCTTGTCCCTCTACTCTTGGTACTGGGGATTGACCCAGGGGCACTTAACCATGGAGAGACAGGGTCTCACTGAATTGCTAAATGACTCAGTCTGGATAAGTTGCCGAGGCTGGCTTTGAACTCCTGATACTCCAGACTCAGCCTCTTGAGATACTGAGATTATAGATGTGCACCACCACACCCAGTTCTTTCTTCTTCTTCTTTTTTTTTTTTTTTTGAGAGACACCTCAATCCATAACTTTGTGAATCTGGCTTATGTCACTTAATTTCTCCCACCCATACATTTTCTTGCAAATGGCATAATTTCATTCTTATTTATAGCTGAGTAGAACTCCATTGTGTATAGACACCACATTTTCTTTATCTTAGTCTGTTGATTGGCACCTAGGCTAGATCCATAATATGACTATTGTGAATTGCACGTCTATAAACATTATTATTTACATATCACTATAATATCCTTATTTTAGGTCTTTTGGATAAATACCAAGGAGTGGGATATCTGGTTCATGTAGTGGTTCTATTTCTAACCTTTTGAGGAATCTCCGTACTGCTTTCCAAAGTGGTTGTACTAATTTTCATTCCCACCAAAAATATATGAGTGTATCTATTTCCCCACATCCTCACCAGAAATTATTATTATTTGTATTCTTGGTGATTGCCATTCTGACTAGAGTCAGATGAAATCTCAATGTAGTTTTCATTTGCATTTCCCTGATTGCTGTGGACGTTGAACATTTTTTCATGTATTTGTTGGCCATTTTTATTTCTTCTTTTGAAAAAAAAATGTTTATTTAGATCTTTTGCCCATTTATCAACTGGGTATAGTTTTTGAGTTTTTTATATATTCTGGGTATTTATCTTCTGTCAGAGGAGTAGCTGGCAGGGATTTTCTCCCATTCTGTAGGCCCTCTCTTATGCTCTTTAATGTCCTTTGCTGTGCAGAAACTTTTTAATATGGTGGCATCCCACTTATTGATTTTTGGCTTCCTTTCTTGAGCTTTAGGGATCTTGTTAAGGAAGTTGGTGCCTGTGCCAATATGTTGGATTTCTGCCCCTAAGTTTTCTTCTAGCAGTTGCAGAGTTACCTCTCTAATTCCTAGGTCTTTGATCCACTTTGAGTTGATTTTTGTGTACTAAAGATAGGGATCGAGTTTCAATGTTCTACATATAAATACCCAGTTTACTTAGCACCATTTGTTAAATTTCTCCAATGTATATTTTTGTCACCTTTGTGAAGGATCAGGTGACTGTGTCTGTGTGGATTTGTCTGGTGCCTTTCATTCTGTTCCACTGGTCTTGGTGAGTGTTGGAAGGCCAAGACCATGCTGTTTCATTTCTGTCTCTGCAGTATGATTTGAGACCAGATATTGTGATGCCTCCACTGAGGCTCTTCTAATTCATTATTGCTTTGGCTATTCTGGGTCTTTTATTCTTCCAAATGAATTCTAGACCTGTTTTTCCTAGTTCTGCAGAGAATATCACCTGGTGTTATGGTTTAGATGTGGTGTCCCCCAGAAGTTTGGAGGAGAAATTATTGGGTTATAGCCTTAACCTAATCAGTGAACTAATCCCTGGTGGGATTAACTGAATGGTCACGGGAGGCAGGTGGGGTGTGGCTGGAGGAAGTGGGACATTGGGGATGTGGCTTTGGGTATATATTTGTATCTGGAGAGTGGTGTCTTTCTCTGCTGTCTGATCACCATGTGACCTGCTTCCCTCTGCCACCCTCTCCTGCCTGTGGCTCCTGTCACATCTGGAGCCCTGAGCAACGGAGCCTGCTGTCTATGGATGGAGACCCCTAAAACCCTGAGCCCTTAAATCCTTAAATAAACTTTTCCTCCTCTACAGTTGTTCTGGTCAGATCTTTAGTGAGCAGCAAAAAAAAAAAAAAAAACGATTAAAACACCTGGCCTTTTGATGGGGACGGCATTGAACCTGGAGAGAGCTTTCAGTAAATGACCACTTCGACCATATCAATTGAGCCTGTCCATGAACAGCCACGCCCTAGTTTCTTAGTCTTTCTGACCCTGTGTTTCTACCTCCCCTTCCCTCCCCTTCCTTTCTTTCAACCTTCCTACTCCATTCCCTCTCTTCCCCTCCAGGAATCAACATCCCTCTCTCTCCCTGTGGTCTCTGTCCTTCTTCGGCCCTAAATCATTTCTTTGCCCCCAGGGCTGACCATTCTTTCCCACCTCCCTGAATGTCCCCCTCGTCCTCTTCTCCTCCTGCCACTGACCTGGCTGGAGAAGGAGCTGATCAGCGTGAATGACTGATAGAACATGTCCAGCAGCCGCAGGAACTCTCGGTCTTTATAGTCAAAGCGTTCTCCAAAGACGATGGAGCAGATGATGTTGGCGGTGATGGACTGGAAGAGGAAGGTGGGGTCCAGGAGGGCTCCTAGGAGGAGAAGGCGGCAGGTCACAGGTCACAGACTCCAGAGCCTGGGGACAATCTGGCTGCTGCCCCGTCTCTCTGTGACTGTCCACCGTTGCTCCAAAATAAAAGAATATTTGTAACAGCTTGCACTAGACAGACTGTCAGGTCCTACTCTTAGAACTCACATATTCTTTCAATCAGTTTTCACCAAAACTTTGTAAGGAAGATGCTCTTCTATTATGACCTACCACTTTACAGTTGGTCAGACAGGTCGAATAATGGAAGGTTGCACAGCTTCTTCTTCCTGAGGGCAGCATTCAGACCCAGAGACAGAGCGTGCTGTTGGCCACTCCCCTGCCTCTCTTCTGGACCCCACCTCTGACTGTGTGACCTCCTAGAGTCAAGTCCTTGGGACAGGGCTGCAGAGCTGAGCTCCATCAATGCCTTGTGCAGATTTAGAAGCCCCAATGGCTGCACCCCCCACTCCCACACCCAGGTAGTGTCTTCTCTGCACCCCGAGGGCTCTCTGGTCTTGCTTGAATCATTCTTCACTTGCTCCCTGAGGCCTGTGCTTGGCAGGTGCAGTCCTGGTCTCTGATGCCGGGAGGGAGGGGGCTGGGAGCCCAGGAACCTCGGGTGAGTGCGACCCCTGTCTCTGGATCTCACCTGCTTTCGCTCATTCCTCTGCAGACCTTTCTTTGAGGTTTGTCTCTCTGTCCCTCTAATTTTCTGTCTCCAATTATCTTCCTTTGTTTCTTTTTACCTCTCTCATTCTCTTCCCCTCTGTCTCTCTCTCATCTTTCTCTTTCTTTTTTTCATCACTGTCTCCTTCTCCTTCCCTGTCTCTGTCGCTCTATTCCTCTGTCCTTCTTATCAGTCTCTCTGTCCCTGTCACTCCTTCCAGGCTCCACATAGATGTCTCAGAGTCTCCTGAGAAGTGTGGCTAAGAGTGGTGATGAAGGCCTGGTATAAATGGGGTGGACGTGCTGATAAAGGGCCTGACACCTACAGGCCACATTATGAAGAATCTAACATCACCAGAAGTGTCCTGGGGCTGCCCCAGAGCAGAACACAGCCCCTGCCTCTTTTGCTTGCTGGCATGTCACCCAAGGAAAGAAAAACACAGTTCATTATTTTCCATGTCTGCCAATCTGTTGTTTCTCTTTGCTTTCTTTACATGTCCTAATTTTGACTTTGACACATATGATCAATCCATAAATTGATTTCCCTGAACACAAGTGAATGGCAAGAGTATCAGTCTGTCTTGGATGCTAAAAACTTCACATCTCTTTCCCTAACTTTCTTGGTTTCTTACTTCCCATCTCCATCTCCATTCCCATCTCTCTGTTTCTGTATCTCTGTCTCTGCCCTTCTCTCTCTGCCCACGTGTACCTCTCTGTCATTCTGTTGCTGTGCACCCCACATCCCTCTCTGTTCCACTGTCTTTCTTTCCTGTGCATCCCTGGGCCTCACCCTTGGATTTCCTCAGCTCCTCCACCAGACACTGAGCCTCCTCCTGAATCCGTTCCTCAATGCTCCGCTTTCCCATCCCGAAGTCCCTCATGGTGGCCAGAGAGAATCTCCGAAGGGTTTTCCAACGTTCTCCATTGGCAAAGGTCACACCTGGGGATGTAGGAGAGGCGGGTTGCAGAGGAAGTTGGAAGGAGTCTGGCTCTGTCCCCACCCCTTTCCTCCCTTCTCAGACTCCCCTTCCCCAGGTCCCATCTTCCATCCCACCCCATCCTAGGGACTTCTAGGTCCTCACCATATCCCTGAAAGATTGGCTCAGCAATGGCCAGTGTTCCCCGACCAGAGAAATCCTCAGCTTGGTCCACCAGGGCCTCCCGTATGGCCTCTGTCCCACACAGCATGACCACTGGCTTTTGTCCCAGGTACACGGTGAACACATCGCCATATTTCTCTCGAAGCTGCCAAGCACATCCACACCAGGGTTGATGTTAGTCCATGCACACCTCCGTTGTTAACCATGAAATGCTCAGATGCAGATTGGTCCAGAGGTGTCTCCCACAAGACCCTCCTCCCTCAGCCGCCAGCCCCCTTCCCAGGACCCAGCCACTAAGGGGTCAATGCACAGTCCAGACAGGTCCACTCTGATTGGCTGGGCCCTAAGCATCCACATGCTTCAGTATTTCTAATGCCATCCTGCCTGTGCCCTTGAGCCTGGCCACATCTCCTGCGCCTCTCAAAGAATCTCCTGGGACCCAACTGCTTTCCGCCTCCTGACCATTTCCTAAGAGCACGACTCTGACCCACCCACTTGGCAGACATGAAGGGACAGTGATGGCCTTCTAGCCTTGCCCATGAAATGGTAAAAGCCATCGTATCAGCCACTTGGGAAACTGCTGGGCAGTACAGTCACTTCTTGGCATCCACAGGAACTGGCCCCAGGACGTCCCTGGAATACCAAAACCCCTCGAATGCTAAAGTTAAGTACTTAAAATGGTGTAGTATTTGCATATAATAAATGTTCATCCTTTGATGTACTTTAAATCATCTCTAGATTACTGAAAAACCTGGAGGAATGTAAATACTATGTAAATAGTTTTTGTACTATATTGTTTAAAGAAAAATGTAAAAAACCCCTATTATATCTTCAATAACTTTTTTGTACACAATTTTCTTTTTTAATACCTTTATTTTGTTTATTATGTGGTGCTGAGGATTGAACCCATTGCCGCACACATGTGAGGCGAGTGCTCTACCACTGAGCCACATCCCCAGCCCCTTCTACACAGTTTTCAACCCATAACTGGTTGAATTTATAAATATAGAACCCACAGCTGTGGAGGCCAATGTCTTTGTTGAAGCCAAACATGCACATTCTCAGCAACTTTAACCTCAAATTCCTGCCCCATAACATGTCTACATGTTTTCACCAGAAAGTCAATCTGGTCAGGCACGGTGGCACCCACCTGTAATCCCAGAAGCCTAGGAGGCTGAGGCAGGAGGTTTATGAGTTCAAAGCCAGCCTTGGCAATTTAGTGAGGCCCTAAGCAACTTAGAGAGACCCTCTCTCCTAATAAAATATAAAAAGGCTGAGTGCCCCTGGGTTCAATCCCCAGTATCCCCCTCAAAAAAAAATCAATCTCAACCTTCATAGGTGGCTTTTCATTAATAAATACATGGTGACAGATGCCAGCAATGGAATATTATGGAGCCAAGAAAAAGAACAAAATATATAGCTACAACCAACGACTGGTGAAACTCACAGAAAGAATGCTGAGGGACAGCCATTAGACACAAAAGTACATTTTGTTTACATTCACTTCTATTTACTTGAAGTTCAAATGTAGAAAACCAGGCCCTCATGGTCTCCAGATAGTGGCAGAATAGTCACAAAAAAGGGACCAAGAGAGGTGTCCTGGGGGCCAGCCCTGTTGCTATGTAATCTGCATGTCAGTGACAGGAGTGTGTTCAACTGATTGAAACTCATTGCACTGTGCACATCGTGTCTGTTGTGGGTAGGGGGCGATATTGGGGGTGAAATCCAGGGCCTTACACATGCAAAGCAAGCGCTCTACCATTGAGCTACATCCCCAGATGTAGCTGTGCATTGACCCCTTAGTGGCTGGGTCCTGGGAAGGGGGCTGGCGGCTGAGGGAGGAGGGTCTTGTGGGAAACACCTTTTATTCTCACTACATTGCTAAAGTTGGCCTAGAACTTTCAATCCTCCTGCTTCAGCTTCCTGAGGAGCTGGAACTGCAGGTGTGCACCTCTGCACCCGGCAAGCTGTGCACATGTTATAATGATGTTCAACTTCAATAACAACTTGAATCAGAAATCATAAAAATGGTTGAGGTTACATGAAGATGTCTTGCACTGGTCTCTGCAAAGCCTCCTCACTGGCTTCTTGAACCCATTCTTACACCCCTGAAAATGGATCCACAGCTCTCCAAATCAGAGCAAGCCTACCAAGGGTCAGTTGATTAGGATCCCAACTCTCTCCAAGTCCTCCAATTTCCCCATGTCACTGAGAATGACACCACAGTCTCCATCCTGGTCTACCCAGCTGCAAACCCTGTGGTCTCTCGCTTCTCTGACTTCTTCCCCTCGCCCCTTGCTTACTCTGATCAACCTCCATGCTGTCCCCTGAGCTGGTTCCTGTTCAGGTTCTTTGGACACCACTGCTCCCCCTGGTGCCATTCCTCTGCTTCTTTCAGGGTCTGTACCAGAAACAAAGCAGGACCATGTGTATCCCTGGCCATGTGATCTAAAATATCTCCCAGCACTTTCTAAAATATCACACTGCTTTATGTCAATCATAGCTCAGCTACCTCACATTGCCTTATATGTTTTTGTTTTGGTTTTTTGTTTTGTTTGTTTGTCTTTTTTATCAAGTCTCAGGATGGCTGAGACTGGATAATTTATATAAAACAGAGAGAACAGAGTACTTTTTTTCTTTTTGTTTTTGTTTGTACAGGAATTGAACCCAGGAGCACTTAAACACTGAGCCACATCCCCATGGATTTTTATTTTGAGACAGGATCTCACCAAGTTGCTTAGAGCCTTGCTAAGTTGCCAAGGCTGCCTTTGACTTTGCAATCCTCCTGTCTCAGCCTCCTGAGCTGCTGGGATTACACCCTTGCATGCACCACTACAACTGGCAAGATGTACTTCTTATAGTTCTTGAGTCTAGGAAGTCTTAAGATTAAGGGGGGGGGGTCTGTATCCAGCAGGGACTAATTGTTGCCTCATCCCTTGTGATACATGGAAAACAATTAAAATGAAATAATATGCACTTGAAGCCTCTGCCTATAGGACAAAACTCAGTAAGAGAATCAGCTTGGGTCTGTGGCCCCCAGGATGCCAGACAGCCTGAAGCCAGCGCCACATCCGGGTATCAGGAAGATATTCCCAGGGCAATGATGCTTGCCTGCATATGTAAGACTCCCCCAAAATGAGGCAGGCTACTCCTGTATCAACCACAGCCAAAGGACAAGCCACCCAGAATCCTAAAAAGACCTTATTTGATTTCCCGCAAGCTCTTCCTGCAAGAAAATTGAAATCTTTGCTACAATGAAGAATGGGGATAAAACATGTCCAAACCCAGATGCCCTAAAAAGATGTGAAGGAACAGATGAGAGAATGGGAGAAACAGATCAGACTAAAGAAAAGAAAAATGGGGTGGGGGTGGTGACATAAAATAAGTCAATCAAGTTTCAAAGTTAAAATAGCTATTGTTGGACTGGGGGCGTGGCTCAGTGGCAGAGTGCTTGTCTAGGACATTTGAGGCTCTGGGTTCAATCCTCAGCACCACATAAAAATAAATAAAATAAAGGTATCGTGTTCATCTACAACTAAAAAATATTTTAAAATAAATAGCTATTGTCCTAATCAAAAGGAGACTGCATAAAAGACCACTTATTACTAATAAGTGTTTTGTGTCAAAAGTTGCTTTTATGTTTTTGGTTTTTGTTTCTTTTTTATGCCAGGCATGGTGGCACATGCCTGTAATCTCAGCAACTTGGGAAATGAGGCGGGAGGATTGCAAATTCGAAGCCAGGCTGAAGCCAGGCTCAGCAACTTAGCAAGGTCCTAAGCAACTTAGTACAAACTTGTCTCAAAATAAATAAAGAAATAGAATAAAGAAGTCTTCAAAAGGGGTGAGGATGTGACTCAGTGGTAGAGAAACCCTGGGTTCAATCCCCTGTACCAAAAAAAGGAGGGGTGGGCTTGATGATACTGAAATAACCCCCCAGAAGAACAGCATATGTTATGGTTTGGATATGAACCATCCCTCAAAATCTCCTGTTGATGCAGGAATATTCAGAGGTGAAATGATGCAGTTATGAAAGCTGTGAGCTAATCAACATGTCCTAGCTTGAATGGGTAATTGTAGGAAGGTGGGGTATGGCTGCAGGAGGTGGGTCACTGGTTGCATGTCCTGGAAGGGTGCATCAGCCCTGCAGTCTCTTCCCCTGCTTTCTCCCCTCTCTCCTCTACTTTCTGACCCCACCATGCCCTGAGCAGATTTCCTTCTCCACACCCTTCCCCCATGAAGGGCTGCCTCACCTTGGGCCCAGAGCAATGGAGTCAGCCATCTATGGACTGAGACCTCTGAAACTCTGAGCCCCAAATAAACAAAAGCTAACTAGACAAATTAATACATAACCTTGTTAATTTGGGGAGGGGGTACCAGGGATTGAACTAAGTGGAACTTGGACACTGAGCCACATTCCCAGCCCTAATTCATATTTTATTTAGAGACAGGGTCTCACTGAGTTGCTCAGTGCCTCACTTTTGCTGAGACTGGCTTTGACCTCGGGATCTTCCTGCCTCAACCTCCCCAGATGCTGGGATTACAGGTGTGTTCCACCATGCCCAGCCATAACCTTGTTAATTTTAATAGAAATCTTAAAGCATCATTATAAAATTACAACTAAAAGCTAGAAAGTTGATTTTAAAGTGAAAATGTTAGTAGTTATTAGAGGCTGTAAGTAAGGAATAATAATAAAGAGGAGACAGAGACAAGGTGCAGAGGCAGGAAAGTGACAGAGTGGCTCTTTGTCCAAGCAGCCACATTCATTTATACCAATAGGTTACTAGGTCAGTAGTACCATAACTACATTCTTGTTTAGCATATCAGT
Organism: Urocitellus parryii; assembly: GCF_045843805.1. Lineage (NCBI taxonomy): Eukaryota > Metazoa > Chordata > Mammalia > Rodentia > Sciuridae > Urocitellus > Urocitellus parryii. Next base: position 12,426,909 of record NC_135545.1, on the reverse strand, counting down.
AAGGTTGTTTATTCTGTAGTTACATTCTACAGTTACAATATGTAATATTAGGAGCTTTGTGTAGTTCTCAAGAAAGTCCATTGTCTGCTCTTAGTGAAACATTGTAGTTATCAAGCAAACAAGTACTTCTGTTCCCAGGAGCTATGTGCCTGCAATCAAGGTCAAGGCTTGATGAGGCTCTAACACAGAGGCTTCTCAGGGCATTGCACCAGCTAGACATTGCACACATATTAACTATATTATTAGATCCTCAGAGAGATTACAGGGCATTGTAAGGGTGGGAAACAGGGTGCCTGTTACCCCCCAGGAGCATGCTCCCCAGGGGAACACTTCCCTGTACATTTCCACGGTCAGAATCCCTTCAGCTATAGTCTGTCTTTGTTCCTCTCCCTCTGACCAGCTGAATTTCATCATCATTAAGACATCGATGAAAAAAAAAAAAGCCCACACAGTTACCTTGCACCACAGTTGCCTTGGGAAGCAGCCACAGGTTTCCTGAGCCACAAACAGAAGCATTGGAAGACTATTCCAAGGGGCATGTCAGCAAGCCCCAGACCTCTCAGCATGGAGTTGAGCCAAGCAGTCTGGAATTGCACTGCTCCAAGCTTATAAGGCTGTAAGCATCCGTGGTTCCATCAGGCCACAGACCTCCCAAACAATGTGCCCAAGAGATCCATCTGGTTGTTTCTGGGGATCACCACTGGAGCTCACCAGCATTCAGCATTCAGAGCTCTTTCTATCTGGAGCAGTTACCCCTGGCTTCTTACCTAGTTCATGTGCTGTGGGATCATCAGGTTGGTCCCCAGTATAGCAGTGTTAAGAGGAGGCAGAGCCTGAAGAGGTGCAGCCTTGTGAGAGGAAATTAGCTCACGGTGGCACCACCCTCAGGAGGGAATAATGCTGGCCTCACAGAGTGCGTTAGTTCTTGAGATTGTGATGAGGCCACCCTTCTTACTTTGCCTCTTCTGGATGTGACTATTTCCCTTTCTTTGTTTCCACCATGTTGTGACACAGCTCAGGGATCCCTCACCAGAGGCTGAACAGATGAAATTGCCTGATCTTGGAGTGTCACCTTTCAAAACTGTGAGCTAAATAAAACTCTTTACTTTATAAAGTACTCAGCCTCAGGTATTTTATTTTAGCAAGAGGAAACAGACTAAGATACCAGGAGACTATCTTGCCTGGCCAGATGGACTACTTTATTTCTCACTGCTGCCTTTAGCTAGTTCCTCCCCAAGCTGCCATCATTGCACACCTATCTCCTCTCTATTACCCATGTCATACTCTCATTCTCCTGGGTCTATTCCTTCTTCCCTTTTCCCCCAACACCCTCAGAAATGGCATTTTTCCCCATTAATCTTAACTCCATGCAGTTTTTAGGCTCTGCTCAATTCTTACAGAATGAACCTATTCTGGACCACAAAATGATCTTAAATGTCCTATTTGATTGCTTTTGTTCAGTGCCACCCAGGGGACACTTTAACTTTATCTAATTAACATTTGAATTTATTTTATATCCAAACCAGACTGTCAACTCCTCAAGGGAAGGTCCTGCAGCTTATCTCCCTGAACCTGCCACTGTTCCAGATATTCAGGGGCACTAGGTTTGGATAATTCTTTAATCACAGTAGTTACAGGTGGGAACAGGTAACTACTGACCTCTTCAGAGCAGCTGCTGGCAGTAATTTCCAGGCCACTCCACACTGTCTCACCAGCAGTGATCTCCTTCACTATCTCCAGACATCGCCCCTGCAGGGACAAGATGTCATACCCTTGTGTCACTGTGACAGGATGTTACTCTCCAACGAATGAGAACTGCGTGCTACAGCATTTGTGGACATTCTAGACTGTCTCCATAAAACACACAGGATACGCAGAACTGTGGAATCTCATAGTAAACGGGGGCTTCGACATCAACCGGCATCTGACTTTCCCCACACGATATGAAAATCTCCTTCCATGACCTTCCTGACACACTCTACTATCTGACACGACAGCATCAAGACTTTTTTAAAAACTGGTTTTAGGCAGATGAAAATTTCCTGGTCAGTTTAATTTCCTTCAGAATTTTTAAAGAATAGGGATTATTGATCATATCAACAATTTTCATGAAGACAGGAGGTGGAGAGAGACCAAGAACTGGAGCACACAGCAAATTCTGATAGTGTGGCCACAGTTGGTGCCATGACTACAGGGAGGGGAAACTCTGTTAAAGAGCGGTGGCACAGCCGGGCATAGTGAGTGGAGCACACCTGTTATCCCAGCGGCTCAGGAGGCTAAGGCAGGAGATGGCAAGTTCAAAGCCAGCTTCAGCAACTTAGGGAGCCCCTAAGCAACTTAGACTCTGTATCAAAATTTAAAAAAAAAAAATTTAAAAGGAGCTAGGGATGTGGTCCAGTCATTAAGCACCCCTGGATTCAGTCCCTGATACCAAAAGCAAAACAACAACAACAACAAAATGGGCCCCAGATTCAGGAGTGTGGTCTGTAGGCCAAGGGAGAGAGACAGAGGAGCTGGGAGCCACTGTGAGGGTTCCAGCTCCCCCACTGGAAAGTGGGGTCATGGATACTGATAAGCTATTAATAAGTAAACAATTAACCTTGAAATCTTACATTGAAGCAGTGACACAGAGCCTGGTAAGTAATGCAGAGTGTCCCGTAGTGTGGTACATCTGCTTCTTATGGGAAAACGCTCCCTACCCGCCCTCTCCCTGCCCTCCCCTCCCTCGCCTGGTCCCAGCCCTGACTCAGGCCAGCCTCTGCTCCCTCTTGTTGGCAGAAATAATATGCCCTGGACTGGTGCCACCCTGTTCCTCTCTTCCAGGGATAGGCAGGCACCCAAGGTCACAGCCGAGAGTGACGGAGGACAGCAAAGGTCTGCACCATCCACACACCTCTACACGGCCACCCACCCCCTCAAGGACAGTGCCCCTCGCACAGCTCCAGCTGAGCAGGGATGCCTCTGGCCATCTGACCACTCTCCATCAAGATTCAGGCTCAGGCCCTTCACACACCAGCCGTCCCCACCCAACCCCTGAGCTGGAAGGAGGCCTTGCTCTTCCTGCTGAGGGATCCCCAAGTACAGAGGCAGCGACCAGCCCACCGCAGGGCCCTGTCCATCTGTCTCACCCTCAGGAAGGAATTGAGCAAGCCTCCTCTCTGTAGCTGCAGAAGGTTCCCCAAGAAGGGCAGAGGACGGGGGCCTGGTGGGAGCCGGCCGCGGACCTTTGGGCGGCCCCTGACCAGCAGAAGAAAGAGGCCTGTGAGCAGAGCAAGGAGCAGGAGGACACTGAGCTCCATGGTCCTGGTCTGACCGCCGTCCACCAGCTGCAGCCTCAGCTGGACCTTTTATCCTGAGCCTCCTCCCCACCCTGTTATGCAACCCCATCTGTTCCCCGCCTCCCACCCATCACTGTCCAGGAGTGTGAAGGTAGCAGAAAGGGGCTGAGTGCTCACACTTCCTGCTTAGTTGGCCGCTCGAACCGCCCCCTCCCTAGATGTTGGAAGTGAATCTGGGAAAGTGATACCACAATGCACGGGGCAGGGGCTTGCTGGTGTGTGTGTGTGTGTGTGTGTGTGTGTGTGTGTGTGTGTTTGCATCTTCTGTAGGTGTGTGTGGTTGAGCGTGTAGCTGTCCACAAGATTTGTCTGCTTGTTTATACTGGCCTGCACTTGTCCATGCCTGCTTGCCACTGTGTGTGTGCTGGGGTGCTTTTGATATGCCAAGGGATGTTTCCTACACGTGAAGGCCATTTTCTTCGTGAAGGTGCTGGTGTGCGTTTCTGTGCTGTCACAACCTGCACATCATCAGCTCATCAGTAGCCTGAGCTTACATCACAATTTCTATGTCCTTTACCTCGCCTCCTCTCATCCCCTGGCCGCAACACCATCTCACATCACAAGAAGGGTGAGCACAGTACAGTGGGATATTTTGAGAGAAAGGCCATACTCATAACTTTCATTACAGTCTATTATTATAATCATGTTATGTTTTTCTATATGCTACTTTTGTCAATCTCCTACTGAGCCTAACTTGCCAATTGAACTTCCATACAGATATTTGTAAAGCAAAGTGTCTACAGGGTTCAGCAGTATCCAAAGTTTCAAGTATCTCTAAGATTGCTACGGATGCGTTCTATATGCTGCTTCGTATAGATCCAAAAGCTGCAATCTCTTAAGACTGTCAAGGTGGCAACAAATATCAGCACGAACTTGGGCGGGAACATTCAAACCATAAGATGGCTCCAGGTTTCTCTGGCCGCTCTGCTCCAGTCTATCTCTCCTTTGCTGTGAGCCTTCACCCAAGTGGCTTCTGGTGTGGTCAGTCCATATTTGCCAAATATGAGAGTAAAGGTTTCCATCCCTGCACCCCGTGTTGGCCTGGGCCCACTCTCTACCTCTCTGTTTTAAGGGGTCCTCCCAGGACGGGGACGTAGCTCAGTGGTGGAGCACATGCCTAGTCCTGGGTGGGATCTCTGGGTCTGAAATCATAAAATAAAGTAAACGCACCTCCTTCTCTTTAAAGGGGAGTGAGGGAAGAGTGAGAGGGGATGAGGCAGCATCGTTCTTTTTAAAAATTGTTATTTATTGGTTCATATTAATTATACACAATGGTGGACTTAGTTGTGACTCATTCCTATGTGCATATAACATGGTTGATATTCCTCCCAAGTATGTCCTCTTTCCTGCTCCTCCTCCCTCCCAGTCCCCTTCTTATATCCTAATGGCTTCCGTTCAGTCTTCACCCCTCTCTCCCTCTCTAGTTTCCACATATGTGAGAAAACACAACCCATTCCCTTCTGAGTCTCACTTATCTCACTTAACATTGTGCTCGCAAGTTCCACCCATTTTCCTGCAAATGATAGAACTTAGTTCTTCTCTACGGCTGAGTAAACATGACGTTGTAATAGACCACATTTTCTTTATCCATTCATCTATTGACTGACATCCAGGCTGGTTCCATAACATAGCTATTGTGAATTGTGCTGTAATAAACCTGGGTATGCATATGTCACTCTAATATCCTGACTTTGATTCTTTCGGATAAAATACTGAGGAGTGGAAGAACTGGGTCATATGGTGGTTCCATTCCTAGTCTTCAAAGCAACTTCAACATTGATTTCCATGGTGCTTGTACTAATGGACAGTCCTATCATCACTTATGAGAGAGTCTTTTCCCCTGTACGCTTGCCATCTTTATTCTTATTTGTATTCTTGATGACTGCTATTCAACGGGAGTGAGATGAAATCTCCCTGTGGTTTTGATTTGCATTTCTCTGAAAGCTAAAGATCTTGAACATTTTTTTCATACAATTGTTGGCCATTTGTGTGTCTTCATTTGAGAATGATCTGTTCAGTTCATTCACTCATTTATGAATGGGTTATTTCTGGGGATTTGTTTTTTGGGGGGTTGTTTTGGTTTGGGTTTTGGTTTGGCAGGGCAAGGGGTGGTGCTTTGGAAATTTAACCCAGAGGCACTTTACCACTGAGCTACACCCCCAGCCCTTTTTTTAAAATTTTGAGACAGGTTCTTGCCAAGTTGTTCATGGCCTTGCAAAATTGCTGAGACTGGCCTTGAACTTGAGTCCTCCTGCCTCAGCCTACCAAGCTGCTGGGATTACAGGCATGGGCCACCATGCCTGGCTGGCTTTGTAAAAAAAAATTTTAATGTTGAGGAGTTGTTTTAGTTCTTTGAATAATCTGAATATTAATCCTCTACCAGAAGAGTAGCTGGCAAAGATCTCCTCACATTCTGCAGGATCTCCCTTCTCCTCATTGCTTCCACTGCTTTCCAGAAGCTCTTCCCTGTGATGAGGCAACAAAGTTAAGCAGACATTTTGCCAGACCCAGGACCCTGACCTGACATCTGAGTCACAATCTATTGACCAATGAATGATGAGAGGACAGAAAAACATAATGTATTTTTCAGGGGTGGAAACTTACTTTTCTGATATTGGAGAGGTGCGACCATAGATGTTTCTGACCTTAGAACCTTGCTCCCCTGTGCTGGGTCATCTGGCACCGAGCCTGGGTTACCATGCCAGCCCAGGACTTCCTGGTGAAGGGCGCATGAAGTGCTTTTTGCTCTTACAGAGAAATTCACTGAATCTTTATGCTTTGAGGGGGATATTGTTGTCATCCCCATTTTATTGAAAAGCCTGAAAAAGAAGTTGAGAGTCTCCCCCAAGATCACCCAGTGGGTTAGAGCTACAGCATCCAATGTGATACCAGCTTGCCACACAGGGCCTCACACACCTTCAAGTTTACAAGCTCCATCAAATTTAAATTTGATTTTAACTTTAAAACTTGATACTCAATTCAGCTATTGGGGAACTGTTAGCTCTTTTTGGAATATTTTATAAATGTTAAGTGGGATGCCGTGTCAAGGCCACTAACTGAGAGTGTTATGGGTTCCTATCCTTTGATGCCATCCCTCAGGGATCACTAACCTTATTGCCTGGCGCCTCTTGACTTGAAAACGGTTTTTTGAACAAGTTCTCTGTTGTGTGGTTATTTCTTTGGGAAGGTTCGTCTGACCACTGTGTGGTCACAAAGATGCCCTGTTTGTATTTGTGTGGTATTGTGTTGTGTGCTTCTGTGTGTGTCTGCTTGTGCTGGTCCTGTTTGTGTATGTGTGTGTGTGTTTGTGTGTGTGTGCATGTGTGTGTGGGTCCTGGTCTCTGCCTTTTTGTGTGGTCTGCAAGTGCTCAGTGTCTTTCTTCTTCACTTCTCCTCCTCTGGGATAGACACAGAGATGATGAGAGAAACAGAGAGAGGATGGGAAAGCCATGATGGGTGAGACCCAGGCAGGGATGTGACCTAGGACATCGGGACATAACCGCAGAGAGCTCTGGACCCTGTGTCTCTCTGAGCTGGACACTTGTCTCCCTGTTTCTGAGTACTTTCATCTTCCCCTGGTGGGCCTCCCTGCCCCTCCCACATCCCTCTCACTCTGTATCTGTTCTTTGCTAATCTCTGAGCTCTAGGAGCACAGTGTTGGGTCCAGTGTGATTGATGTCCAATGTGCTTGACTCTGTCTACATCACCATTGCGCACCTGTACTCTCCCCGTCCCCAGCAGGATATCAGGCCCTAATTGCCCAACATGACCATGAATGTGTCCAGACCTGCCCATCTCTTTCTTTCTCTCTCCTTTCTTACATCTTGCTTGCCAATGCAAAACCAACCACTTGCCACCACCAGGAGCCTGGAAGAGGAGGTGGGGTGGCACCAGGGTGAGGTGAAGCCAGTGCTCTATGTGAGTCTGAAAGTCCAAGCTGCTGGGCCCAGCCTCACCCCAGCCTCCTCTGACCCAGGAAGAAGGAAGCAACAGGGTGCACTCTGTTCATCCCTGACCTTGGAGAGGTGTCACCGTGGACTTTCCTGACCTCAGGATCTTGCTTCTGCTATGCTGGGCCACGTGGCACTGAGTTGCAGAATGGTCCTCATTCCAGACCCAGGAAACACTTACTGGAAGGCAAAAAAAGTGCTTTCCACTGAGTTCTCACCCTTGAAGGGAGGTACCATCATTCTCCCCATTTTACCAATGGAGGGAGTAGAGCACAGGCAGATCAAGAATCTTACCCAAGGTCACGCAGAAATTTGAGCCATATTGTTCAATAGGGCAGCCACTTGCCACACTCGGCCTTTAAACTTGAAATGTGGTGTGGCCAAACCAATTCACGCTTCATTTAACTTAATCGCAAAAGTCAGCATGCAGTTCAGCTATTTCGAAACTTCCAAGTATGCTGTTACAACTGAGATACGCCAATCAGTTCTTCCAACGGTAAAATTCATGAAAGCTAAAAAAAAATATCAAGGATTTCTAAAGAAAATTTAGGGTCCAGATTTCAAAGATACAGTTTGAAAATGAGAGAGAGAGAGAGAGAGAGAGAGAGAGAGAGAGAGAGAGAGAGAGAATTGATGGCAGAGACAAAAAGAGGAAGGAAGTCAGAGATAAAGAGGACAAGAAAGATAGGCCAGGACATAAGACAGAGATACAGCTAGAGAACAAGAAGGATCAAGACTCACAGGGAGAGAGAGGAGAAGAGCAAGAGGGGGGCAGAGACTGAGAGACCCAGGAACAGAGGGGCACAGTCCTATTGCGCTGCTAAAGCCTTTAAAATCTTTCAGGTGGGGCAGGCACCTGTGAAGGTGCTTGCTTTCATATCCAAAAGGACGCTTGTATTATATTCTAAAATTTTAACAGATTTCCTATACAATCAATGACATGCAATTCACTGCATGCATTCAAACTGTACAATTAGGCAAGATTTGAGCTATTATACATCCAGGTAACCTTGACCACAATCATGATAATGAACACACCCACCTCCTCTAAGCATCTGGGTCCCCTCTTGTACCTCCTCCCTCCTCCCGTTCCAACCCCTCCAGAGGCATCCCTCATCTGCTATGGTCACCTTGTTACATTTCCTAGCATTTGTATAAATGAAATCATAAAATATCCTTTTTTCTGTCTGCCTTCTTCTTCTGCATCACTCTTTTGAGGTTCCCAGTAGGTTGAAAAAGGGCCTCCCAAGTATGTGTGCATCCTCATACCTGGAACCTAGGATTGTTCCTTTATATAGCAAAAGGGACTTTGCAGGTGTGATTAGATTAAGGATCATGCAATAAAGAAATGAGCAGTAGGAGATGTAAGCATGGGAAACAGGAAGTTGCCGAGATGCTGAGAAAGAGGCACCAGCCAGGAAGAGCTGGCTGGAAAAGGCAAGGAAGAGCACCCTCCATTCCACTCAGGGCTCACAGAAAAACACCTTGACTTTAGTAGGCTGAGTTTCGACTGAGATTCGTAAGCTCCAGAATTGTAAAACAATAAATTGAATTGACTTTAACCTCTAAACATATGGATTGACTCCAACAGTCCTAAGCAACTAGTTGAAGGTTCACTTGTGTTGGTGCAAATATCAGCAGCTCACACCTTTTTACTGCTGAGAGTTTAACATGGTGTGGAATAAGATGGGAGGGGAGGGGAGGGGGGATAGTAGAGGATAGGAAACGTAGCAGAATACAACAGTCACTAATATGGCATTATGTAAAAATGTGGATGTGTAACCGATGTGATTCTGCAATCTGTATTTGGGGTATAAATGGGAGTTCATAACCCACTTGATTCTAATGTATGAAATATGATATGTCAAGAGCTTTGTAATGTTGTGAACAACCAATAAAAAAAAAAAACATGGTGTGGAGACACCCCAGTGGGGTTACTCCTTCCCCAGTCAGTGGACATTCAGGAGATTTTCTGTCTGGGATTCTTAGAATTAAAGCTGCTCTTGACCATTTGCCTGCTAGACTGGTAAGCACATGGCATTCCTCTCTCTTCAGAGAATTTAAGAAGACTGGGTGATGTGATAGATCAGAGAATCTACTAAGCCATTATACAAAGGAGTTATGTAATTTACTTTCCCACCAGGAAAGTATAAGGGTTCCAATTTCTTCACCTCTCCACTCCACCAATATTTGCCTTCAACGGTCTTTTTCATTTTAGCCAGTGTGATAGTTGTGTAATGAAAACTTGTTACAGTTTTTATTTCGTAATAACTAATAATGCTGAACACCTTTTTCTTTGCTTATTTGCCCCCAAATATGTCACCTTGATTGAAGTGTCTGATCAGGAGCTTTCCTTTTAAAACAAAAATTGTACTGAATGAAAGAAGGCAGATAGTAGAGAGTACTCCATGATCCCAATTACATAAAATTCTCAAAAAAATGCAAATTTATTTATAATGACAGAAAAGAGAACAGTGGTTATTTAGTGATGGGGAAGGAAAAAGGAATGGATTATAAAGAAGCACAAGAAACATGTGAACAGAGGGTAATGGATTTGTTCCTTATCTGAATTGCAGTGATGTTTTCATAGTATATAAATACATAAAAACTGAAAACAACAACAACAGCAACATAGTGGCACATCCTGTAATCCCAAGGGCTCAGGAGGCTGAGACTGGAGAATCGCAAGTTCAAAGCCAGGGTCAGCAACTTAATGAAGCCCTAGGAAACTCATACCCTATCTCAAAATAAAAATAAAAAGTGCTGGGGCCAGGTGTGGTGGCACATGTCTTTAATCCCAGTAAATTGAGAGTCTGAGGCAGAAGGATCACAGGTTCAAGGCCAGCTTCAGCTGCTATTAATGAGGCCCTATGCAACTTAGCGAGACCCTGTCTCAAAATAGAAAATAAAGGGGGCTGGGGATGTGGCTTAGTGGTTAAGCACCCCTGAGTTCAATCTCTTACCAAACGAAAAAAAAACCAATTTTGATTTTTCTATTTTTAAGAAGGATTATTTGTTTTCTTATTGAGTTTTGAGAGTTGTTTAGATATTCTCAAGAGAAGTCCTTTGTCACATATGTAATATGTAAATATTTTGTCCAAGTCTATGTCTTCTTTATTTTCTTAACAGTGTTATACACACACACACACACACACACACACACACACTGAGGAATGAACCCAGAGGCACTTTACCATTGAGCCACATTTTTTGTTGTTGTTGTTCTTATTTTGAGACAGGGTCTCATTAAGTTGCTGAAGCTGGCTTTGAACTTGCAACCTTTCTGCCTCAGCCTCCCCAAGAGCTGGGGTTATAGGATGTGCCACTGTTCACAGTATCTTTCAAGGAGCTGACTTTTTGATTATTTTGATTATGCTGACGTTCAACCCATCATTTTATATTTGAGGTCTCTTTCAGCTCTATGATCCACTGAGTCATTTCTTGCATGAGGTGTGGATGTGGATGAAAGTTTCTCCTTTGGCATGTAGATGTCCAATTTTTCTAGCAATATTTGTTTAAAAATGTACTAATTCCACTGAACTGCCTTTTCATCTCTGTCAAAAATCAACTGAACATATGTGCAAGTCAATTTCTTTTTTTTTTTTTTGAGGGGTGCTTGGGATCAAACCCAGGGTCTATCTGGAGGGGAGCACACCCTGGCAGGAGCTCATGGCTGAGCAGAACCAACAGCTCACCTTGTGGCCAACACTCAGAAGAGAAAAGGAAGGCCCAGGGGGGGTCCCAGGCTCCCAATCAAGGGAACACCTGATAATTCAGAGACTTCTCACATAGCACCACCTTTTTAAGTTTCTTTCCCCCCCAATAGCACCACGCTAAGGACCAAACCTAGCACATGGACATTTGAAGAACATTCCAGACACACACTGCAGCAAGCATTAAGTTTGGCATTAGTTGCAGGGGTTTTTTAAATATTATTTTTAGCTATAGATGAATACAGTACCTTTATTTTATTAATTTATTTTTATGTAGTACTGAGGAGTGAACCCAGTGCCTCCCACGTGCTAGGCCAGTGCTCTACCACTGAGCCACAACCCCAGCCCATAGTTGCAGGTTTGTTATAGATGCCTCTCATGAGGTTGAGGGATTTCCTTTACTCCTAGTTTGCTGAATAACTTACCATGGATTTGTATTTAAGTGTGTTTCTCATAGGCTGCGTATACTGAGGGATTGTATTTATTTTTCTCCAATAACATATTTTGGTTTGAGTATTTAGATAATTTCCATTAAATATGATTATAGATGTTATTAGGTATAAGTTTGTATGCATCTGTTTGTCCCATCCGTTCTTTATTCACTGTTTTCTCTTTTCGGCCTTCATTTAGATTAAATGTTTTGTGATTCCATTTTGTCACCCGGCTTACTAGCTCCAACTCCCTGAGATTGTTGTGACTGTGTTAGGGCACGGCTGGCCTCCTCCTTCCTGCACTGCAGCCTGGAGGGCCTGCTGAGGCCGCTAACTGAGGCAGTTATAAGGTCCTCTCTTCTATTTCCCATTCCCTGGAGATCGCTGAGCTTGTAGCCTGAAGCCCAGAGCCTTGAAAACATTTTCCATCCATGTTCTCCATTTTCTTGAGGTTGGTCTGATCACCATGACTTCACCTTGACCTTAGGATGCCCTGTGTTTGTATTTGCCTGGTGTTGTGGTGTGTGTTCCTGTGTGTGTCTGCTTGGGCTTGCCGTGTGTGTGTGTGTGTGTGTGTGTGTGTGTGTGTGTGTGTCCTGGTCTCTGCTTTTTTGTTTTCTGCAGGTGCTCAATGTCTTTCTCCTTTTCTGCGACAGCCATAGACATAGAGATGAGAGAGTAACAGAGAGGATGGGACATAACAGGTGAGACCCAGAGGCGGGGGTGGAACAGGTGAAGAAAGGCAATGAGACTGTGAATGGGGACATCAGGACACTGTGTTAGCTGGACACTGTCTCCCTGTCTTTCTCTGTCTGCTGTGTCTTTCTCACTGAGTACTTTTGTCTGTCCTCTTGTGCACCTCTCTCCCTCCCTGCCCTCCCCTTTCTGTCTGTCTCTCCCTCTTTCTCTGTATCTGTTTTTTCCGAGTCTCTGAGCTCTGGGAGCACAGACTTGCCTCCAATGTGATTGATGTTCTATCTGTCTCCAACATCATTGTAAACCTGCTCCCTCCCTGTCCCTCACAGGGGTCAGACCATAATTACCCGTTAGGGAATAAATTTGTCCACATCTGCCTGTTTCTCTCTCTCTCTCTCTCTCTCTCTCTCTCTCTCTCTCTCTCTCTCTCTCTCTCATCTCTCATCTCTTTTAATGTGTGGAGAATCTTGCTACAAAGGCAAACAAACCACTTACCACCACCCAAGGTCCTGATGGGGAGACAGAGTGGCTACATCACCCCGTGCATGAGGCCACGGTGAAGGTGATGTTTTGTCTGAGTCTGAAACTCGGAGTTGCCAGAATTTTCACAACCAACATGATCTGCATCTAGATATACTAAATCTGTTACAAATTCTCGTGTCAAATCTGTTTTGATAAATTCGTCCAATATCATATTTCCACTCATATTAATTCAAAAGGAAATCCAATTCTAGTTTTCACAATCCACATGTTGCCAGTGCTCGTGTGTCACACATAGCTAGTGGCTACTGTTCTGGACAATGCAGCACCAGACAAAGATCTACTTGCTTTATTCCCTACTTTCTGCACCAACACTGGAAGAAAATGCTATGATTATCTGTTGTTAAAATTATTTACTCCAGTGGCTGCAGAAGGACCTTTGGAGGCCTGCCCCTTGAGTACAGGGAGCTGGTCATCCTCTCCCTGCTTTGGGAGATGCCTGCATTGCTCTGATCCTCTCAGAGAATCAAGAACCTATGCAGGTAAGACCTGATTTTATTCTTAATGTGACTTTCACAGAAAATGACTTGTTTAAATAATGAATTTTTATCTTATTGAAGGAAAAGTACACGCTAATCATTCAAGATCTTGCAAGAGAGAAGTCTTTGATCCTGTTTGCACAGGTTTCTAGTAGCTAGTTCTGTACAAGTTCAGTGGAAATGATAATGGAATGTTTATTAATTACTATCATCCGATCATATATGTAATATAACCATATGTGAATGTGACTGAATTTAGATTTTTATTTTTCATTGTTTAACCATTGTCCATGGAGGAGAGTACTAATCCTCCATTATTGAACATACCAGTTAGGTTTCTTGTTTTGCATTCCTGTATTCAAGAGTTGCAAGAATGAATGTTCTCTGTCTTCATATTGTGACACTACTGTTTTACAACTTGCATGATTTCTTTTTCAAATCCATTTCATTTAAATGGTGCATTATAGTTATACATAATAGTGAGCTACTTTATGTTAAATTTGTACTAGTGCACAACATAACTGGGTCCATTTCACACACTGGTGCCTCCTCTTTCTTCTCTCCTCGCTCTCTTCCTTCCCTTCCTCTACTCTGTTGATCTTATTTCTAATTTCAAGAGATAATCACCTTTTTTTCTTATCTCTAGCTTTTGCCATGAGAAAAAAACGTACCCCCTTGACTTCTGAGTTTGGCTAATTTTGTTTAACACTGCGCTTTCAAGTGCCTTCCATTCTTGTGCAAGTGGCATGATTTTATTCTTCCTTGTGGTTGTATAAACTTCAATGTGTATATATTGCACATTTTCTTTATCCATTCATCTCTGGATGGACACCTCATCCAGTCCCATAACTTGGCAATTGTAAGTTGTGCTGCCATAAACCATAGTATATTGACATTCATTATTTTATATAAATACCAAGGAAGTGGTAAATATCTATACCTGGGTCATATGGTAGCTCCATTTCTACTCTTTAAAGAAATCTCCAAGCCAATTTCCACAGAGGTTGTACTAATTTACAATGCAACCATCGTCCTCTCCACCATTTGTCATTGTTCTTGGTGGCCACCATTCTAGCCAGAGTGAAATTAAACCTTGGTGAAGTTTTGATTTGCATTTGACTGCTAAAGATGTTGAACATTTTTTCATATGTTTGTTGGTCATTTTTATTTCTTTTTTTGAGAATTGTCAGTTTAATTCCTATGCCCATTTATCAATTGGTTTATATAGTTCCGTGGTCATTAGTTTTTTGAGTTCTTTCTATATTATTCCTCTGTTAAAAGAGTAGTTGGCAAAGATTTTTCTCCCATTACATAAATTCTCTCTTCATGTTCTTAATTCTTTCCATTGATGTGTGGATGGTATTAAATTTGATGCTATCTCATTTATTAACTCTCAGTATTATTTCCTAAGCTCTAGGAGTCCTAATGAGACAGCTGTTACCTCTTCCTGCATGTTGGAGTGTTGATCAAAGGTTTCTCCTAGCAAAGTTTCTGACCTAATTCCTAGGTCTTTGGTCCATTTTAGTTGACTTTGGTGAAGGGTGAGATAAAGGGATCGAGTTTCATTCTTCTATGTGTAGATGTCCAGGTTTCTCAGCACCATTTATAAAAGGCTTTCTCTTCTCCAGGTATTTTTTGGCACCTTTGTCAAGGATCAAGTGACTGTATCTGTGTGGGTTTATCTCTGTCCTCTATACTATTTCATTGGTGTAGGTGTCTGTTTGTATGCTGGTACCACGCTGTTTTTATTACTATGGCACTGTATACCAACTGAAAATCAGTATTGTGATACCTCCAACATTGCTTTGTTTGCTTAGAATTGCTTTGGCGATTCTGGGTCTTTACTCTTCCATTCAATTTTAGGACTGTATTTTCTAGTTCTGTGAAGAATGACATTGGTATTTTGAGGGGGGTTACTTTGAATGTATAGATTACTCTTGCTAATATGGCCATTTTAACAATGTTAATTCTACCTAACCAAGAATATGGGAGGTCTTTCCATCTTCTCACGTGTTTTATTTATTTATTTAGTTAGTTAGTTAGTTAGTCAGTGTTCTCTAATTTTCTTGGTTGGTTTTATTATTTTGGAGAATAGAATTATTTTCTTTTTCAGCAGATTCATTCCTGATGTACAGAGAAGCTATTGATCTTTGTATATTGATTTTCTACCCTAAAAACTTGGCTGAATTTATTAGCTATAGAAGACTTCTGTTGGAGATTTTGGGTCTTCTAGATAAAATCATATCATCCACAAACTATGATGTCTTTACTTCTTTCTTCTATTTGCATTCCTTTTATTTCCTTCTCTTGCCTAATTGTTCTGGTAAAATTTGAAGTACAACATTGAATAGTAGAGATGAGCATGGACATCCTTGGCTTGTTTCTGATTTCAGAGGAAATGTTTTCTGTTTTTACCTGTTCAATGGATATTGGCTTTGAGTTTGTCATATATAGTTATGATGTTGAGCTAAGTTCCTTTTCTCCCTAGTTTAGTCAGTATTTTTAACATGAATGAGTGCTGGATTTTGTCAAGCTTTTTCTACATCTATTGAGGTGATCTTGTGATTTTTGTCCTTGATTCTGTTTAAGTGATGAATACATTTTTATTTGTGTATGTTTAAGCATCCTTGAATCTCTACAATGAAAACAACTTGAGCCTAATGTACATTCTTCTTAATGTGTTGGTCAAAATGATTTTCCAATATTTTATTAAGAATTCTTTTCACCTGTATTCATTATAGATGTTGGTATATAGTTTTCTTCTCTGGCTTTGGTATTAGGGTGATACTGGCTTCATGAATGAACCTGAAAGTGACCTCTCCACACACACACACACACACACACACACACACACACACACACACACACTCATTTGTTTCATGAAGTAATTTGAGGAGCATTAGCATTAATTCTCCTTTAAAGGTCTAGTAGATTCTATCTCATCCTGATCTTTTCTTAATTGAAAGACTTTTTATTACTGCTTCAATCTCATCATTTTTAATGTTTTGTTTAGATTTTTCTACAGCTTTTTGGCTATAGAATTTCAATAAATCTTATGTATCTAGAAGTTTGTACACTTTTTCTAGATTCTCCAATGTATTGGCATATAAATTTCCCAAAACACTCCCTAATGATCTTATGGATTTCAGAGATGTCTGTGGTAATATCTCTATTTTCATCTCTAATTTTATTATTTGGGACTTCTATCACTTTCTTTTGTTTAGTTTGGTTAAGTTCTTAACCAATCTTGCTTATCTTTCCAAAGAACTTAATCTTTGTTTTACTTCATTGCTCCTTTCTACTGCTTATTTACTATTTCATTGATTTGGGGCTCATATTTTATTTTTCCTTTATTCTATTGATTTTGGAATTGGTTTGTTTTCTAGGGTCTTGAGATGCAGCATTAGGTTGTTTATTTGGACTATTTCTCAAATTTTATTTAGCAGCAAACTTTCATTTTAGAACTGCCTTAACAATGAACCAGAGGTGATGCGTTGTATCTTTATTCTCATTTGCATCTGTTTTATTTATTTATTTATTTGTTTGTTTGTTTATTTATTTGTTTGTTTTATACTCAGAATTGAACCCAGGAGTGCTTAACCACTAAGGTATATTGTCAGCCTGGTTTTTTTGTTCAATTTTGTTGAGACGGGGTATCATTGAGTTGCTTAGGGCCTAAGTTCCTGAGGCTGGCTTTAAATTTATGATCCTCCTGTCTCAGCCTCCCTAGTCACTGGGATTGCAGGTGTGCACCACCAGACCCAGCTCATCTAAGAATATTTTTATTTTCCGATGACTTCTTCTATGACTCATTCATTGTTCAAAGTGCACTACTTAATCTCCATGTGTTTACATAATTTCTACAGTTTTACTTGATGTTGATTTCTAATTTCAATCCATTATGATCTGATAAGGGGCAATGAACTATATTCTTTTATTTATTTTTTCATATTTGCCAAGACTTCCTTTGTGGCCTAAACTATGTCCTATTTTAGAAAGTATTCTATGAACTGCTTAGAAGAAACTGAATTTGACTGTTTTGGTATAAAATATTCTATAGATGTCTGTTAGGCCCATCTAATGTATCATATGTTTTAGATCTGAAGAGTTTCTACTAATTTTATGTCTGGGTGACCTATCTATTGGTCACAGAGATGTGTTGAAATCACCCAGTACTATTATATTGGGTTGTGAGTCTATACTGAGCCAGTGTTTATTTTTTGTAATTTGGTGTGCCAACATTTGGGGTATAAATATTTACTATTATATTTTCTTGTTGGATTGTTCTCTTTTCCAATATGAATTGACTTTCTTTCTCTCTTCAGTTTAATTTTAGCTTGAAGTCTGTATTATTGGGTAGGAGAGTACTTACCCCTGCCTGTTTGGGGGGCTCCATCCACATGGATTACCATTTTCATCCTCTCACTTTCAGCCTTTGGCTTTCTTTAACTATAAGATTCGTCACTTGCAGACAACATATATTTGGGTCTTGTTTTTTAATTTATTCTGAAGTCTGTATTTTCATTGTAAGATGTGACTATTTACATTCAGTATTATCATAGAGAGATGTTTATATAGTCCTATCATTTTGATTTATTTCTGTTTAAATTACTCCTGTTTCTCATTTTCTTAGCTACTCTCATAAAGAGATTTGTCTATTCACAAGCTCTGCAGTTTGTTTTTAATTGCTGTTCTTTGTAGTATTTCTTTAAGTACTTATGTAGTGCTGGTTTAGTAGTCACATAATTTTTGTGCCTATCTTAGAAGGTTTTGCTTCTTCTTGGATTCTGAAGAACAGCATTGCTGAATATAGAAATATAAGTTGGTAATTATTTTCTTTAAGGGCTTGGAAGCTGAAAGAAAAGACCTCAATCTCAACAAGTCTTCAAGCTCTAATATAAAATGCACTGAATTAAAGTACACTAATCAATGCCAGAACAAAACCCAAACACTACCGGGGAAAGTATAGAACAAACTCACATGGAGGTATATTTAACAATTCAAAACAATATCATAGGCCAGAACACTTCACTAAGAGAAGTCTTTGTCATAAAGATACAAGACCTCCTGGATTTTTCTTTCTTCTGAGAAAACAAGTAATTCTGACTGACATAGCTCTAAATGTGACCTGATATTTTTTTTGGAGGCCCTTAAATTCTCTTCTTCTGTATGTTAGGCACTTTAATTATGAAGCATCATGGAGAGGTTCTTTTTGATCATGTCTGGTTGGGATTCTGAACAACTCTTATATCTGAATGTACATCTCATTCCCAAGATTTGACTATTTTTCTGGTTTTATTTCACTGAAAAGGTGATACATTCCTGTATCTTGAATGCCTATTCAATTCTGATAATTCTTAAATATGGTTACTTAATGTGGTTCCAGAATTCTTGTATATCTGATCATGGTTATTTATTTTCTCTTCTTTAATACCATCTGAATATTCAAGGCTGATCATTTTATCTTCCAGCTTGGAGATTCTGACTTCTGACTTCTACGTGGTCAACTTTCTTGGAGATATTTTCAACAGAATTTTATTTGATTAATTGTGCCACTGTTCTTTTGTAAGATTTCTGTTTGGTTCTTTTTTTAATATCTTTGCTTATTATTCAATTTCTTGTTCATGTCCTGTTCTGACATCCTTAATTTGTCTGCTTATTTTTATACATTCTCTCAGTACTCATAAATCTTTTAATCTACTTTGATGTCCTTGGAGTCAGTTGCTGGTGAATTATCAACCTTAGGAGGTGTCATGTTACCTTATTTTCTAATACTTCTTGTATTCCTTTGTGGAGATCTATTGAGATTGAGTTCCACTTCCATGTGAGGACATTTTTATGACACAGCCTTCTCTTACAGAAATGTTCTGGGATATCAAATTGTTTTGAATTGTTGAATATACTTCCATATGGGTTTTGTAGTATAGTTTCCCTTGTGTGTGTATGTGTGTGTGTGTATGTGTTTGTGTGTATGTGTGTGTGTGTGTGTGATGATTAGTGTACTTTTATATAGTGTGTATTGGTGTCCAGGGTCATTCTGTTATTTCTCTTTTCTGTTGCTGTAGGCGTGGGTGTTCTTGAGTGGAACAGAGACCTCTTTCTAGCCATTACTACATGAGAGTTGGTCATTGCTCTGGGGGTTTTGTCCCCCCTATGCTTTGCATTGAAGCATTGTTGATGTTTGAGCAGGGTTAGGTTGTGTGTGGAACAAGGTTCACTACCTCTTAGCTGGTTTGGGGGTGAAACTCAGCTGCAGAATATCTACCCAATGAACTTGCAGTATCACATTCAATTCCCAACACCTCACAGAAAGGGTGGAGATAAAGCAACAGTGGCAGTGAACAATACAGCATGCAAGTAAATACCAGGTGCTTAATATGGCATCTGTAACAATAATGACCAGAAAAACTGGAAGAGAGGGGTCAGAAATTAACAAAGCAACAACAAACAGCTGTGAACTAGATATAGCATTGAAGTAAACACCAGGTATCAACCACAACATCTACAATACAAGAATAGTGAGGGAAGAAAAGTATCAACTAGTTTTTTAAAATAGTGAAAATATAGAACATTAAGAGAAAAAGAAAATTGAGTAGGATGAGTAAGGCTGTATATCTACCCCATAAACTCACCGTGTCACACCAGATGCTCAACAACTGACAGAAAGGGTATGTGCACACACATGTACACACACAATCAATCAGCAAACACTAGAAGAAAAAAATATTTTTAATATTTTTTAATTGTAGATTAAAAATTATTAATTTGTTTTATTTACTTTTTATGTGGTTCTGAGGGTCGAACCCAGTGCCTCACACATGTGCAGCAAGCACTCTACCCCTAAGCCACAATCCCAGCCCCAAGAAAAATTTCTTAGTAAAAGAATTATCTCCACTGAAGTGGCCAAAATATTCATTGCCTATGCCAGACTGTTCTTTCCTTTTCTTCCTGGGGTATGCATTCCTTCCAGCAAGGGATGGGGCTTATTAAATCCTTCCTCCTTAGCTGCCTCTCCAAGGTGCTGGCTGAAGTGGCCTGGAGGTGAGGCTGGCTGAAATGACTTTCAGTTTCCCTGTTCACCAGTACAAAGTGGAATGGAATGGGATGTGTCATCTGTTGGCGTTTTATCCAGACAGATTAGATCAATGCACCCTCAGGGTAGGGCTGAGCAGAGTTTTAAATGGGAGGTTCCAGTGGCTGGAGTCCAGCTCTGATCAGAACCTTCACACTTTGTCTGATGGTATTTACTTTGGAGAAATTAGAACAACACAGTCCTAGGGTAGGCAGATGCCTGTCTCTGCTGGGTGTCTGGGTCACCCACAGCCCCAGCCTCACCCCCTGGATAAATCTACTCATACAGCAAGGGGCACGGCAGGCCTCATTTACTCCATCACTCATGAATATGGACTTCTGAGTCTTAGTCCCCAAATATCACCATGTCCACATATTTGATTTCCCAGGGCTCTTCAGCTAGTCTTGCCAGCCACCAGACTCACAGGGAAAGTGAGTTGCCCTCCCTTCTCTACCTTTAACCCAAGTCCCCAGTCTCCTTGGATATAGTCTTCTCTGTGCCTGTTTCAATTGTGTTCTGCCAGGTGTACACTAGGCCACCCAAGCACTGGCTGGGACAGTGTGGCAGTCCTTCTATGATCCCCCAGTTTCCCACAACAGCAAGCTCAGGCATGACCTCCTCACAACCATAAAAATAAGACATGACAACCATAAAAACAAGAATAGTGAGGGAAGAAAAGTATCAACTAGTTTCCCCCCCTCAACTCTCTGTACATTACTTGAGAAGCACAGAGCACTTTCCAAGCACCAGCATGCTGTGCAGCCTCCGATTCAGCTAAGTTCAGACAGTGTTCCTATGCCAAATTTCCCTGGTATGTTTCTCTCTCTTTCCCTTTGTGTCACCCCTCCACTCTGTGGTGACCCAGCATTGTTACCACAACCAGCTTGTCTCTGATGGACTCTTTCTTGTCTCTGTTTAAAACATAAGAATTTTCTGGGTCTCTATGAGTCTTGACTGTCAATGGTGCCTGTCAGGGAATTTCCTCAATGGTACACCTCACTGAGAAGCAGTATTCCCAGAGCTTCTAGCCCCAGCCATGGAGCAAGCAGAAAGTACAGGCTTCCTCCACATCACACTTCTTGGCCTCATGTGAGATAAATATATGCACAAGAGAAAGTCATTCTAAAATGATAGCTCATAACCTATTCATTTCTTGCATTGTCTCACTTGTGAGCTTTAGGTGGACTTGTCCTATCTAAACCATAACAGAAAGTTAAGTGTATGGAAGAAAATATGAAAGATTAATGGACAGCTGAAGTAGATGATTAGGAGGAAATAGGAGTGAATATAATGAAAGAATGAACTTTGGGCTAATGTAATCAGCAGTATAATAATGAATGGATAACAGTGAAAGTGTTAGGGTGAATGAACAGATCAAAGGACTGATGTGAATGTTTTGGAATTATAGGACAGGAACAGTCAGAGAGGGATGCATGGGTAATCCTATCAAGGGGTGGGCTTATGTGGCAGGCAGGGTTCTATCTTTTGGGCATGTGTAGGTGGGGTGAGGGGAAGGGCAGGTAAGGGCAGGTAAGGTGGCTGAAAGGGTTTGAGTGGATAAACAAAGCCTAAGTTGATACATTAAGAGTTGGAGTAAAACTAACACAGTCGATATATTGGAATCAAAAGGCCTGATATAGAAAACGCATTTCTACAACTTATTTTCTGACATTACCTAACCATTGACACTCTTTATCTAGTTACTTGCAAGTTTAGTGAAATATTAATAATTATCTGAAAAAGCTTAAGAGATTTTAATCAATGTAGAGTCTGTGAACATATCTTGGACATGGAAAGTGATATACATAAATAAAAATATATAATATTGTGTATATTTCTATATTGTTGTGAGCCTAGGACTTACCTCTACCTTTTATCATTCCTACCCACCTGAGCTTCTAGGTCTCTAAAACCCTTCACTTGTTTGTATGTGTCCTTCCAATCAGACCCCTCTTCTGTGTTCTCCTTCACTCCCTGCACCTTGGAAGTTTAAATTTGTTCAAGGAGTCTCCTCCCTGTCCCTGAAGTCATCTGTTTTGGGTGGCCTTCACTACTTCAGGCCCACCAAAACAGCTACTGGTGGGAACTCCTCAGTGTACACAGTGGGCACAGAGTTGTATTCTCCCAGCACTGGGAGTGGAGGAAGGAGACACAGCGGAGGAGCTGATTGGAAGGACATGCAGAGACAAGGGGACGATTTTAGAGGCTGTAGAGTCTAGCGGGGCATGAATATAGGAATAACAGGTAAAGTGTAAACGCTGAGCTTGGAAGGGCTATTGGAGAAGAGTTATAGACCTCTGGACTCCTGTGATCCTGGAAGAATCGTCCTGCCCCAACAAGCCTTACTGTTCTCAGTTATACAATGACAGGCTTGTATTAGAATTCCAAGGCACATTCTTCTCTAACTTGATAAATTCCTAGAATGCTGAGAGTTTATGATATTGACTCTCAACAGTTCTAAGGCTACCAGAGTCCAATATTCCTTGCGTATATGAATTTCAGGATTCCTGATCCTTCTTGAATAGGTCCAGGGAAATCAGATGTGTAATATTGTGATCCTTGAGATTTAACTACCTGGTATAAATGACAATGAACAGATTGCTTTATCTATGTGTGTATGTGTGTGTGTGTGCGTGCGCGCGCACGCACGCACATATATGCACGCCCACATGCATGTTCAGGGTTAATTTTCCCTGAATAAATTTCCTATGTAATGAAAGGTTGAACTCAGCCCATGAAACTCACTGTTACCATTCTCCTTTATTGCTATTTCTAACCTCTGCCCATTGTTTTATCTCAAGTATAAAGTTAGGTTAATGATTTCAGAGTTTTCTTCTTTTATAAAATATGCATTCTATGCTATTGATTTCCTCCTATGTGTTGCTGTGACAGTATCCTTCAAATTTTAAGTTGTGATTTCATTTCCACTTAGTTCAAGTTGTAGGTAAATTTGTCTTCAGATTTCTTCATTGACCACATCCAAATTGCCTTTGTGGCATTTAATCTCTGAATATTTGTGGAGCTACTGCCCACCTTTACTTTACTGATTTCTTGTTTAATTCATGGTGACCTGAAAGCATACTTTATATGACTTCTTTTCCTTGAAATTTCTTCAGAGGCATTTGAAAATCCAGAGAGAAGTCTATCTCCAGAATTGTTATAAGGAAGCTGTGAAAGAATGTGTATTCTGCTGTGAGTTGACAAAGCATCCTGTAAATGTCAATAGACCCATTTGATTGATGGCGCTATTCAGTTCAACTGTATCTTCCTGATTTTTCTGCTAAAATGATGGTTGAGTCTGTCAAAAACTTGAAAGAGGAGGCTAGGCTTGTAGCTCAGTGGTAGAGCCCTTTCCTTGCACCTGTGAGGCACTGGGTTTGTTCCTCAGCACCACATAAAAATAAATAAATAAGGATATTTTATTTTCTTATTGTTTAATTTTTTGAATTCTTTGTATATTCTGGATATTAGGGCTCTATGTGACATGTGAGGAGTAAAAATTTGTTCCCAGGATGTAGGCTCCCTATTTACCTCTCATATCGTTTCTCTTGCTGAAAAAAAACTTTTTCATTTGAGTAAGTCCCATTTGTTGATTCTTGTTATTAACTCTTGTGCTATGGGTGTCCTATTAAGGAATTTGGAGCCCGACCGCACAGTGTATAGATCAGAGCCAACTTTTTCTTCTATCAGACACAGAGTCTCTGTTTTGATATCAAGTTCCTTGATCCATTTTGAGTTAACTTTTGTGCATGGCGAGAGAAAGGAATTCAGTTTCATTTTGTTGCATATGGATTTCCAGTTTTCCCAGCACCATTTATTGAAGATGCTATCCTTTCTCCATTGCATGCTTTTATCCCCTTTATCAAATATAAGATAATTATGAGTTTGTGGATTGGTCTCTGTGTCCTCTATTCTGTACCATTGGTCCACCCGCCTGTTTTGGTACCAGTACCATGCTGTTTTTGTTACTATTGCTCTGTAGTATAGTTTGAAGTCTGGTATCGCTATACCACCTGATTCACTCTTCCTGCTTAGAATTGCTTTTACTATTCTGGGTCTTTTATTTTTCCATATGAATTTCATGATTGCTTTATCTATTTCTACAAGAAATACCATTGGGATTTTGATTGGCATTGCATTGAACTTATAGAGAACTTTTGGTAATATCGCCATTTTGATGATGTTAGTTCTGCCTATCCATGAACAGGGTATATTTTTCCATCTTCTAAGATCTTCTTCTATTTCTCTCTTTAGGGTTCTGTAATTTTCATTGTATAAATCTTTCACCTCTTTTGTTAGGTTGATTCCCAAGTATTTTTTTTAA
Organism: Urocitellus parryii; assembly: GCF_045843805.1. Classification (NCBI taxonomy): domain Eukaryota; kingdom Metazoa; phylum Chordata; class Mammalia; order Rodentia; family Sciuridae; genus Urocitellus; species Urocitellus parryii. Next base: position 12,402,366 of record NC_135545.1, on the reverse strand, counting down.
GATATTGTGAATGGAGTGGTTGTCCTCATTTCCATTTCAGAGGATTTGTGGCTGATATACAGGAATGACTTTGATTTATGCGTGTTGATTTTATATCCTGCCACTTTGCTGAATTCATTTATTAGCTCTAGTAGTTTCTTTGTAGACCCTTTTGGGTCTGCTAGGTATAGAATCATATCATCTGCAAATAGTGCTAATTTCAGTTCTTCTTTTCCTATTTTTATGCCTTTAATTTCTATAGTCTGTCTTATTGCTATGGCAAGGGTTTCGAGAACTATGTTGAATAGGAGTGGTGAGAGAGGGCATCCCTGTCTTGTTCCAGATTTTAGAGGGAATCTCTTCAATGATTCTCCATTTAGAATGATGCTAGCCTGAGGCTTAGCATAAATAGGTTTTACAATGTTGAGGTAAGTTCCTGTTATCCCTAGTTTTTCTAATGTTTTGAACATGATGTTGTATTTTATCAAAAGCATTTTCTCCGTCTATCGAGATGATCACATGGTTTTTATCTTTGAGTCTATTGATGTGGTGGATTACATTTAATGATTTCCATATATTGAACCAGCCTTGCATCTCAGGGATAAATCCTACTTGATCATAGTGCACAATCTTTTTGATATATTTTTGTATCTGATTTACCAGAATTTTATTGAGGATTTTTGCATATATGTTCATTAGAGATATTGGTCTGTAGTTTTCTTTCTTTGAAGTGTCCTTATCTGGTTGAGGAATCAGGGTGATGTTGGCCTTGTACAATGAATTTGGAAGTACACCCTCTTTTTCTATTTTGTGAAATAGCTTGAGAAGTATTGGTATTAGTTCTTTTTTAAAGGTTTTGTAAAACTCTGCTGTATACCCATCCAGTCCTGGGCTTTTCTTAGTTGGTATTCTTTTGATGGCTTCTTCTGTTTCCTCAATTGATATTGGTCTGTGTAAGTTGTGTATATCCTCTTGACTCAATCTGGGCAGATCATATGACTTAAGAAATTTATCGATGCCTTCACTATCTTCTATTTTATTGCCGTATAATGTTTCAAAAAAATTTCTAATTATCTTCTGTATTTCTGTAGTGTCTGTTGTGATATTGCCTTTTTCATTCCATATGCTAGTAATTTGAGTTCTCTCTCTTCTTCTCTTCATTAGCGTAGCTAAGGATCTATCAATCTTATTTATTTTTTTTGAAGAACCAACTTTTAGTTTTGTTAATTTTTTCAATTGTTTCTTTTATTTCAATTTTATGATTTCAGCTCTGATTTTAATTATTTCTTGCCTTCTACTGCATTTGCTGTTGTTTTGCTCTTTTTTTTCAAGGGCTTTGAGATGAAGTGTGAGATCATTTATTTGTTGGTTTTTCCTTTTTTTGAGGAATGAGCTCCAAGCAATGAATTTTCCTCTTAGAACAGCTTTCATTGTGTCCCATAGATTCTGATATGTTGTGTCTGTGTTTTCATTTATCTCAATGAATTTTTTAATTTCCTCCTTGATGTCTTCTGTAACCCATTGATCGTTCAGTAACATATTGTTCATTCTCCAAGTGATGTAGGGTTTTCCCCTTCTTCTTTTATTGTTGATTTCCAGTTTAATTCCATTATGGTCAGATAAGATGCATGGTATTATCTCTACTCCATTATAATTGCTAAGAGTTTCCCTATGGCATAATATATGGTCTATTTTTGAGAAGGATCCATGTGCTGCTGAGAAAAAAGTATATCCGCTTGCTGATGGTTAATATATCCTACATATGTCAGTTAAGTCTAGGATATTAATTGTGTGATTGAGTTCTATAGTTTCTTTATTCAACTTTTGTTTGGAAGATCTGTCCAGTGGTGAGAGAGGTGTATTGAAGTCACCTGTAATTATTGTGTTGTGGTCAATTTGTCCCTTGAACTTGAGGAGAGTTTATTTTAGGAACGTAGCAGCACCATTGTTTGGGGCATATAAATTGATAATTATTATATCTTGTTGGTGAATGGTTCCCTTTAACAGTATATAGTGTCCTTCTTTATCCCTTTTGATTAAATTAGGCTTGAAGTCAATTTTATTTGATATGAGTATAGCCACCCCTGCTTGCTTCCGATGTCCGTGTGCATGGTATGGTTTTTCCCAGCCTTTCACCTTCAGCCTGTGTGTGTCTTTTTCTATCAGATGAGTCTCCTTGAGGCAGCATATTGTTGGATCTGCTTTTTTAATCCAGGTTGCTAGCCTATATCATTTAATTGGTGCGTTTATGCCATTAACATTTAGAGTTACTATTGATATATGGTTTGTACTTCCAGTCATGTTTGTTTATTTATTTAATTATTTTTACAATTTGGTTTGTTTTTCCTCTTTGATTAGTTTTTTATCCCCCCTCTTTACTGAGGTACTACCCACAGTTGGTTTTTGATGTTGTTTTTGTTTCCTCTTCATGTAGTGTTTTGCCCAAAATGCTTTGCAGTGCTTGTTTTCTGGCTGTGAATTCTTTTAACTTTTGTTTATCATGGAAGATTTTTATTTCATTGTCAAACCTAAAGCTTAGTTTTGCTGGATACAAAATTCTTCGTTGGCACCCATTAGCTTTCAACGTTTGAAAAACATTGTTCCAGGATCTTCTCGCTTTCAGTGTCTGTGATGAGAAATCAGCCGTTAACCTAATTGGTTACCCCTAAATGTAATCTGCCTCCTTTCTCTTGGAGCTTTTAATATATTCTCTCCTTGTTCTTATGTTGGATATCTTCATAACAATGAGTCTTGGAGTTGGTCTATTGTGATTCTGTATGTTTGGTGTCCTGTAGGCTTCTAGGATTTGTAGATCCATTTCATTTTTCATATCTGGAAAGTTTTCTAAAATTATTTCATTTAACAGAGTGCTCATTCCTTTGGTTTGGACCTCTATACCTTCCTTTATCCTAATGACTCTTAAATATGTTTTTTATGATATCTGATATCTGTTGGATGTTTTGCACATGATTTCTTACCAACCTTTCTGAGTTGACTAGACTGTTTTTGAGATGATATATTTTGTCTTCGTTGTCTTATGTTCTGACTTCTACTTGGTCTACTCTACTCTTTCATTTGATTTTTTTTAATTTGGTTTATACTTTCCTTCATTTCTGGGATTTCTGTTTCATTTTTTTATAACCTCTATATCCCTGTAGAGTTGTTCATTTGCTTTTTGAATTTGTTTGTGTAATTCATTGTCGAGGTGTTCTTTCATTGCTTGCATTTGCTGTCTAATGATCTCTTTAATATTCCATTCCATCTGAGTCAGGTATGTCTTGAGTTCTTTATTTGACCATTTTTCTGATGCATCTAGCATCTCCAATAAATTTAAGCTGTCCTGCATTGTTTGTGTTCCTTTTCTTCCTTTTTTCATGGTGTTCATGTTTCTTTCCAGCTCTGTTTGACTGCTGTGTTATTATTTTCTCCTATAAATTTGTTTTGGTTTTGTATAGCTCCAAGATCTCTCCTTTGTGTTGGGAGACAATGTTTAGAGATGTTGGATTTAATTGTGATTTAAATTAAATTCATTAGTTTCATTAAAGACTTACAGATTTTGATGGCATATAGAGAATTGAGGTTTTAACTTAGGATTTTATGTTAAGGTGGAGAGATGTGATAGTATGGAGATTAGTATATCTTAGCTTCTTTGGGGGGTTGCTCAAATGCAGGCAGATATTAGCAAGAGAATATACAGGAGTACTTGGGGGTAGTTAAGGGCTTAGGCGGACTATAGAACCATCTTGTAACATTCATCTATTTGCATTTAGTAAATTACACGTAATCAGAATGGTCATGCTTCGGAGGAAAGATAGGGAAAAGGTAAGGAAGAAAGCCTCCCTTTTCTTTTCATGTTGCTCGTGTGTCTTCCCTTCTAGCACTGTGGATCTGAGGCATTACTGTTTTTACCCTATAAGCTTATAGTGCCCTTGTAGGGTTCCAATATCTCTCCTTTGAGGGAAAGGACAATGTTAACAGATCCCAGTATAAACAATATACAACCTAAAAAGAAATAGTTGCTATTAAGACACAGTTTTGTCACAATATACAGAAATGGTGAATTCAATTATTATCTACAATATAATCAGTAGGTTTGTAAAAGGGTTTAAAGTTTCTGATGGTGGACAAAGAATTGGGGTTGAGGTGTAGGATGATATGCTGAGGAGGTAGGAGGTGAGGATATACAGTTATTATATCCTAGGAAGTGTGAAAGAGAAATCTAAAGAAGAAGGTTAGTAGCAAGAGAATAGAGAGAAAGTAATTTTGGGTAGACAAGTAAGTGGGAAGACAGAAGAATACATAAAACAAATGCACATATATTAAGAAAAATAAAAATTGTAAAATAGTAAAAATTGGAGGAAAAAAAGAATATACAACACAACTGTTCTATACTATTCATTTGTCCCAGTCCTCAAAACCCTAATTCATGCAAAGAAGTTGGTTTCACATATGTTGGGGATGTGAGAAGGAGAAGGAAAAAAAAATCTTGAAGGAAGAAACAAGGATTGTTTTGGTTGGAGATCAGTACCTTTCCTGCTTCCCTCTCATCCAATAGGTGGGGTCATCTGTTGTTAGCTGGTATCTCCACCCTCAAGATGGTGAATGTAACCAGGGTGTCTCTGTGCGAGGTTAGCAGTTGCTGGGGAGAAGGAAGAGTTAGAAACTGAGTACCTGGCTTCCTGGAGTTCCAAACTGGGAGTTGCCCCCACAAAAGATGATGATGAAGGTGACCCAAGATGGAGGTGGCTGCTTTCAGCAATGGGGTGTCAGGTCGGGTCAGGGAGAGCCGGGTGATGGTGTTGGACATGGACAATGTGTTCAGAGACGACTCTGTGGCCTCCAGGGTGTGCTGTCTGCTGTGTTCAGAGCCTGTGTGGCCAAAGTTCTATGTGGGTGCTGATGCAGATGATCCTACTGAGGCACTGGGTAGTCCTATGTGGACAAGTAGTTGGGAGACCTACTCTGATACTGAGGTGTGGAGCCCTGCAGAGCACAGTGGCCATGATTCCTACATGAAAGCAGGAATATCACTGGCAGAGAAGCAATATTCTCACTGCTTTAGTCCCAGGTCACAGAGCAACATAGAATGCCGCTTCCCTCTGTCCCACCATCTTGGATCCCCCTGTCCAGTCACTGTTGCATCCATATCTTTTGTAGGCCTAATTCCTACCCCCAACCTGACTCATGGTATGGGCTGGTGAGTCGGGGGTGGCGTGGCCTGTGGGCAGGTCCACCAAGCGGCCAGCGCAATGGTTTCATTAATGAGGTTCTTGGCATAAAAGTTAGCTAGAAGAGATCGAAATAAAACACACAGACTCAGTTACCTTATTTCTATTGCCAGGTCAGAGACAGCTCCCCTCTCTGGTTCCCTCCTCTAACCGCCCAGCAGGGCAGCAAGGATTAATCAGGGCTAGCAGGAGAGAGAGAGAGAGAACACGCCTGGGAGTAGCTTTTTATTGGGGAACAAGAGATTCAGGGGAGAATTCCATCCAATGAAGGTTGAGGGGGGACTGCAATCCAAGGTCAGGGTCAGTGATTGGGCCCCCGGGTGGTCAGTGGTCAGGCATACCCCCACACGGACGGGTTCTCTCATCAGGAGAGGGTCGGGAAAGCTCCGACACAGCCAAAGCGCGTCAGGCCCTAACCGGGAGTCGCCCAGTCATGTGTCAGGATGGCTTCCCACAGGCAGGGCTGGTGGCATATGTACCTGGGAGTTCAAGGACAGGAGTATGTGTAAGCAGTTAAGCAAGAGCACATGTGCCTATAGCCAGGACTTAGGGAGCTCCCAGGGCAGATCTTCCTGGGCTATGCAATAGTAAATAAACTTAAATAGTATTTTCCTCGAGGAAGGGGTGCCATTTTCTAGTTCCTTTAGAAAGGCACCAGGAAATGTCCAAGTAAGTCACAGAAGGTTTGTGGAGGGTAAATCTCAAACAGTTTGTGTTTGTGATTAAATTGGCTATAATTAGCACAGTCAGTTACAGTTACTTGAACTATAAAGTACTGATATGAAGCAAAGTCTGAAACATTGATCTGCTCTTATATACAGATGATTTTCTAGTATTTGTTAGGTTTTATTATTTGGGGAAACTAAGTCTTAAAGGTGTGGGAAGCCATCCTGACACGTGACTGGTTGACTCCCATTAAGGGTCTGAGGCGTTCTGGCTGTGTCGGAGCTTTCCCGACCCTCTCCTGATGAGAGAACCCGTCCGTGTGGGGGTATGCCTGACCACTGACCCCGGGGGCCCAATCACTGACCCTGACCTTGGAGTGCAGCCCCCCCTCAACCTTCATTGGATGGAATTCTCCCCTGAATCTCTTTTTCCCCAATAAAATGCTACTCCCAGGCGTGTTCTCTCTCTCTCTCTCCTGCTAGCCCTGAGTAATCCTTGCTTCCCTGCCGGGTGGTTAGAGGAGAAAACCAGAGAGGGGAGCCGTCTTGGACCTGGCAATAGAAATAAGGTAACTGAGTCTGTGTGTTTTATTTCAATCTCTTCTAGCTAACTTTTATGCCAAGAACCTCACTAATGAAACCATTGCGCTGGCCGAAGATGGAATTGGCGCCCACGAGGGGGGCATTCTAGATTAGTTAGATTGAGTGGGAGCACACTATAAAGATAAGGATAAAAATAAAGAGAAAGGGGGGATAGTAGGGGATAGGAAAGGTAGCAGAATACAACAATTACTAATTGGGCATTATGTAAAATTGTGGATGTGTAACCGACGTGATTCTGCAATCTACATTTGGGGTAAAATTGGGAGTTCATAACCCACTTCAATCTAATGTATGAAATATAATATGTCAAGAGCTTTGTAATGTTGTGAACAACCAATAATAAATAAATAAATAAATAAATAAATAGAAAGGAAGTGGTGACAATTTGGGTCACAAAAGTACCTGGAGATATTGAAGGAAAGAGACATTAAATTAATTAAAATGGGAAATTCATCTTCTACGGATAAGGAAATGTATCTGACTATTTTAGACAGCATAATTAATCAGAAAGGAAAACAGATAAAGAAAACTCAGTTATTACAATTTTTAAAGACTGTAGGTGAATATTGTCCTTGGTTTTGTGAACAAGAGTCTCCAGATTTACTTACTTGGGAGAAATTAGGAAGGTAGTTACAAAAAGTCTGTCTTTCTAATGAACTACCTGGAGGCATAGAAAATATTCAGAAAACCTGGACAGCTCTAGAAGTTTGTCTTTTTGAATATATGGGCCAGAGTTCGTGGCCCCCTGAAGACCTCTTAAAAGGCCTTCAAAGAGCTGTTAGGTCTATTCAAATGGAAAATCCGCCTGAGGCTAAGTTAATTCCCTTTCCCTTAAGCCGTATAAAAACAAAGGCACTAGGGGCCAAGCCAAAGGTTAAAAATGTGAACTTAAACTTGCAAGATCAGGCTAGCCTGCAGGGAGATTGTAGAGAGCAACATCAGAGAAGAGAAACATCCGAAATCCTAGAAAGCCCTCTGGAAGAGGTAGACAATCTTCCTGGGGAGGAAAACCCGGAAGAGATTCCTAGAGGGGCTCAGAGTTCTTCTCCGCCACGTGGTTTAGAAACCCAAATTCAAAATGGCGATAGTGCAGTGTCTGACCATGTCTCGCAGTCTGAGGGAGAAGAATCAGACATTGAAATTCAGGACTTACAGAGAAATTTTAACAGGCTGCGTTTAACACCGCCTGCCCAGGCTATTTGAATTCGGCCAGTACCTGCTAAAAGGAGAAAATTTAACAGGTATGCTGGATTAACAATGACTTTTCTTACCCCAGTCCAGCGAGGTATTAAGAAGGCTCAAGAATTGGGGGAGGATACTAGCGGTTTTCAACTTTTTCCAGTTTTTGAGCAAGTTAATGAGCAAGATCAGAGAGTTAGAGTTCATGCTGTAATCCCATTTAAAACCATTAAGGAACTAAAAAGTGCATGTGAGACGTATGGTCCAAATTCGTCTTTTGGACAGAGCCTTATAGAAAATATTTGCTCACAGCCCCTAACTCCTAGCGATTGGATTTCTTTAGCCAGATCTTGTCTGAGCGGGGGAGATTTCTTACTTTGGAGAACTTATTGGACTGATTTTTGTACTGAACAGGCAGAAAAGAACAAAAGACAGGATATAGAAACGCCAATAGAGATGTTTCTAGGGACTGGTGATTTTGCTTATTTAGAAAGACAGTTAAATTATGATCTTGTAGTATACAATCAAATAACTGTGCAAAACGTGCTTGGAGACAGATCGTCTCCAAGGACCAATCCAATTTAGTTCTTACCAAAATCAGATAGGGTGCCAGTGAAACTTATTCAGATTTCGTAGCCCGATTGTATCAGGCTGCAAACAGGTCAATCAGGGACTCAGGGGCGAGCGAGTTCATTGTTAGGCAATTGGCATTCGAAAACGCAAATAAATACTGTCAGGATATTCTCAGGCCCCACCGTAAAAAGGGAACAGTTTCGGAGTTTATTCGCCTATGTTCTGACATAGATTCTACTCATTTGCAGACAGTAGCCCCAGCCGCAGCACTAAAAGAAACTATGAGGCCACAGGATTTAAGACAAAAGTCCCGTGGGAGATGTTACGTTTGTGGGAAAAATAATCATTTTGCGCGCGAGTGTCGCATGCGTGATTTTAAGTTCAGGGCTCCATCTACTAGCAATAATAGATATTGCAGGACTCAGCCCCACGTGGTGGATTCAGAAGGCCGGATCAGCCCGCCTTCTCGCCGTCATTTCCTCCTAGCGGGAGGACAAAAAACTTCTGTTCGGCCCCTCCCAGGGCCGAGCAACAATACGGGGAATTCGAGGAGAGGTTGCACAGTCACTGGCGCCGACCAGGACAGCCCGCGATTTTTACCAGAACCGAGATCGCAGACAGTTTTCTTAGGACATTCAAAGACAGTTGAATTAAATCCTGAAACAGGGCCAGAGCAAACCCCTACTGGGATTTTCCGGCCGCTTCCTGATAGTACTATAGGTTTAATTTTGGGACGTAATAATTTAAAGGGAGCCATTGAGGTGATACCTGGTGTGATAGATTCAAATTTTAAAGGACAATTAAATGTTACTGTAAGGTCCAATTATGCCCTAAGGCTCACTCCAAAGGATACATTTGCCCAATTAATATTATTACCCTGTGACTCAGAAAGACACCTGCCGGTAGATTCAGTTTCTAAACCACCGGACAGAGTATACTGGTCACAGTTAGTATGACAAGAACGCCCTTTATTAGAACTTAAAATTAATAATAAAAATTTCCTTTGAATAATAGACACAGGGGCTTATATCTCTGTGTTATCTAGTAGATTCTGGCCTAGGAACTGGCCTTTGCATGTAGCACCAGCTAACCTAGAGGGAATAGGACAGGTTTCACAGCCTGCTCAAAGTGCCAACTATCTCCCTTGGGAAGTTTCCAATGGGAACAGTGGAGTATTTAAGCCTTATGTGTTAGAGTCTTTACCAGCTAACCTATGGGGAAGAGATATTTTAGCCAAAATGGGTTTGTTATTAGTTACTCCAAACTCTATAAGGTCAGTTGAGGAAGTTAATCAGAGGTATTTTCCTGGAGATGATAAGGAGACCCTTCAGGAAGAGTATCTGTTTACAAGCCAGTCTCCACGACAAAGATTAGTAAATGCTCCAAGCCAAAATTTTTACTAGGGGCCCTGAGTACTTCCCTGATCCCTAAGACAGCTGAAAAAATCACCTGGCTCACAGAGGAGCCTATATGGATTTCTCAGTGGCCCATCTCAGGGGAAAAGCTTAAAATAATTCATAGATTAGTGGAGGAACAACTTCAGGCTGGTCATATTGAACCAACACTTAGTCCTTGGAACACACCTATTTTTGTTATTAAGAAAAAGTCAGGAAATTGGAGATTACTACAGGATTTAAGGGCGATAAATCATGCAATTCGGCCTATGGGATCATTATAGCCAGGACTTCCCTCCCCCACAGCCATCCCTTTGGATTATAGCTTGATGGTAATAGATTTAAAAGACTGCTTTTTCTCTATAAGGTTACATCCTGGAGATTGTGAAAGATTTGATTTCACTGTCCCAGCAATTAATTTTAAGGAACCTGTTAAAAGATATTGCTGGAAGGTACTCCCCCAGGGAATAACTAATAAGTCCTACACTGTACCAAAAATACGTTGACCAGGCGATAGATCCCATCAGAAATAGCTTTCCTGATGCATATATTATTCATTTTATGGATGATATATTATTGGCTCATGCTAATCCAGAGGTACTTTCAGAAGTTTTTACTCAGTTAGAGACTTTGCTTACAACAATGGGTTTATGTATAGCTCCTCAAAAAATTCAAAAAGTGTCTCCTTTTCAATATCTAGGTCAGATAATTCAAGGACGTACAATCCGTCCTCAAAAAATCTTCAGATAAGAGTTAAGGAGTTACATATCCTTAATGATTTTCAAAAACTATTAGGAGATATTAATTGGCTGAGGCCATCCTTAAAACTAACTACTTCTGAGTTAAGTCCTTTATTTCAGATATTACAAGGAAATCCCTCTCCAACCTCTCCATGTCAGCTAATCTTGGAGGCTAAAACAGCTTTTAAAAAGGTGGAAAATGCAATTAAAAATGCACAGCTTACTAGAATTGATCCTAAAGAAATAGTGTATTTATTAATATTTCCAACTGAGCATACCCCAATAGGAGCCTTATGGCAAAATTAGGAGTTATTGAGTAGATTTATTTATCCCACTCCCCTCAAAAAACATTAATTCCTTTTCATGATTCTATAGCTCAATTAGTAATTAAAGGTAGAACTAGGATATTACAATTAATTGGATCTGAGCCTGATATCATAATTATTCCATTTTCTGTTCAACAGACTAATTGGCTTTTTCAAACTTCTAGCTCATGGCAGATAGCTTTTGCTGATTTTCCTGGCCAGATAGATAGCCATTATCCTCGTGATAAGATTATACAATTTGCATCATTAACGTCACTTATTTTTCCAAAGATTGTACGTGCACATCCTATAGATGAAGCTTTATCGGTGTTCACGGATGGTTCTAACTCAGGTAAAGCAGGTTTTTATAGTCGTGTTCACACAGAGGTAATACAAACTTCTTATACTTCTGCCCAAAGAGCAGAGCTTCAAGCTCTGATTTGTGCCTTAGATTACTTTTCAAATGAGCCTATTAATATTTATTCTGACAGCTTATATGCAGTCGAAGTTACCAAAAATATTGAAACTTCAGTTATTGGGTATACTTCATCATAGGAGTTATTTGAATTATTTCATAATTTACAAAAGACAGTGCTAATGCGAAAGTACCCATGTTTCATAGGACACATACGTGCCCATACTAATCTTCCTGGACCTCTAGTTTCAGGTAATGACAAAATTGATAAGTTAGTAGCTTTTTGTCAACAGATGTCTTCATATGACTGTGCACAAGCTTCCCATTCTTTGCATCATCAAAATGCTTCTAGCTTACATAAAAAATTTAATATTACCAGAGAACAAGCTCATCAGATTGTAAGCCAATGTCCTAAGTGTGTTATTCACACTCCATCTCTGCCATCAGGGGTAAATCCCTGTGGATTAAAACCAAATCAGATATGGCAAATGGATGTAACTCATATTCCTCAATTTGGTAAGCAACGTTATGTGCATGTCATAGTGGACACTTATTCTAGATTTATTTTTGCCACAGCACGTACTAAGGAAAATACTCAACATGTAATTTCTCATTGCTTAGCAGCTTTTTCCGTTTTAGGGTGCCCTATGCAGATTGAAACAGATAATGCTCCAGCTTATGTAAGCTCTTCTTTTCAACAATTTTGCCAAGAGTTTAAAATTAATCATAAACAGGAATTCCTTATAACCCCCAAGGTCAAGCCATTGTGGAACGAGCTCATTTATCTATTAAGCTTCAATTACAAAAATTAAAAGGGGGGAATAGGGTTGTGACTCCCCAAAATAGCCTCAATCATGCCTTGTTTGTTTTAAATTTTCTAAACTGTGACGCAGAAGGTCACACTGCTGCTGAGGGACAAATGTCTCCCTCAGTAACAGGCTCTTTAGGCAGAGTTTTGTGGAAAGATTTACAGACTGGTCAGTGGAGAGGTCCAGATCCGGTGATGATGTGGGGCAGAGGTCACGCTTGTATCTTCCCAGAAGGCGCTTTCCATCCTATTTGGGTGCCTGAACGTGCTATCAGACATGGAAGAGATAGAACCCAGATTCAAGCGACTGAGGGTCGACCCGGAGGAGCCCCTACCCAGAAGGAGGAGATATCAGAAAAGAATGAAGAAAGACCAGATTGAACCAGCCAAAAAGCTGATTTCATGGGAACACGTGAAGAAGCTAACAACCCAGGCTTCCCGAATACTTCGACGCCTAGGAAAAAGCAGGACCCCAGTGATGATGGTAGCAACAGTAATTGCCCTGCTGGGTTGTCAGGTAAAGGGGAATCAAGTAGACACTTACTGGACATATTTCCCAGATCCACCCCTGGTACACCCAGCTCTGTGGACTGGAGAATCTATTCCAGTATTTACTAATGACTCATTTATGATGGGAGGATTTACAGATACTCACATTACTCCCAATCATGTGACTAGATTTAATTATTCTGGCTACAGTGCCCAATTACCTTTGTGTTGGTCACATGATAAACATGCTGGCTGTCTGAAAGTATCATTCGAAGAAAAGACAGCGATTGGTAGACCAAGACTGACAAATAATTCTATTTATGGGGACTTAAGACGTAATACTAGATCAGTAATTAAGATGGGACTTTCCCATAACAAGCCAGTCATTTCTGCAAAACCTCCATGGACACCCCACTACCCAAATAGTTCTACAATTGAGATTGGCACCTTTCCTAGATGGATGGATTGTGTAAATGCCTTTCCTGTACAACATAAGGTGTCTAAAGATAGTAGGTATATTTTAGACTGGTCTCCAAAAATTGATAAGAGACAATTACGAAGAAATTCTGCTATGACACCTGCAGGATTTGTTAGTAATATTTTGACTTATAGTGAAGGAGGTGTTCAAAAAGATATTTGGCGTTTAATTGCTGCCTCAGAATTCTTACATTTTACAGATAAACCTTTATCAAAATTTGTCGGCAAGAACTGTAAAGAGGGATCTTGCTATGGCTTACAAGCCTGTGTCCAATCTCCTTATGTTTTAATTATTGGAAATGTAAAAGTTAAATGGATAGATGACAGATATATTGTTACTTGTAATAAATGTAACCTAACCAATTGTATTACTAGGTATAATGGAGGAAAAGGAGTGCTGATACTTCATCAGCCCTCTTTCGTTTTATTACCTGCTAATATTTCAGAGCCATGGTATGCTGATGCTGGTTTACAAGTCTTGCAGCAAATTCATGCCCAGTTAGCAAGACCTAAATGTGCTATTGGAATTATAATTGTTGGTGTTTTAGCGCTGGTCTCTTTTATTGCCTCAACTGTCTCTGCGTCTCTGACATTGTCTCAGAATATTCAGCATGCAAAATTTCTTAATAATTTAGCTCAAAATACTTCCAAGGCTCTGCATAATCAAGTAAATATTGATGAAAGGATTGAAACTAAATTAAACGCGCCTTAGAGGCGACTGTTATAGACATAGGTAATGAACTTTCAGCCTTAAAATTTAAAGAAAGGCTTAAATGCCATGCTAATTATAAGTATGTGTGTGTTACAGCTGCCAAGTACAATGCTTCTCTCTGGGATTGGGAGAAGGTTAAAAACCATTTGTTAGGTATTTTGCAAAATAGTAATAATAGCTTGGATATTCTGGAACTTCATCACCATATCCAAGACATTCAAAATAATAGAGCTGATTTTTCGGATCCTTCTTCTTTGGCTAACCAAATATTGAAGGAGTTGAATGGATTCAACCCTGGAAATATTCTTAAACACTCCGCTTGGTACATTATTGGATTATTGTCTTTGCTGTTAATTCTCTTTTGTGTTGTAACCATAGGATGACGAGTCTTCGGAGCAAGAATACAGAAACTCCAGAGAGTGAACCCACGCCTCATTGTTAAGAAAAGGAAAGGGGAATGTGTGGGAAGCCATCCTGACACGTGACTGGGCGACCCCCGGTCTGGGCCTGAGGCCCTCTGGCTGTGTCGGAAATTTCCCAACCCTTTCCTGATGAGAGAACCTGTCCGTATGGGGGTGTGCCTGACCACTGACCCCAGGGGCCCAATCACTGACCCTGACCTTGGAGTGCAGCCCCCCCCTCAACCTTCATTGGATGGAATTCTCCCCTGAATCTCTTGTTCCCCAATAAAAAGCTACTCCCAGGCGTGTTCACTCTCTCTCTCCTGCTAGCCCTGAGTAATCCTTGCTGCCCTGCTGGGCGGTTAGAGAAGGGAACCAGAGAGGGGAGCCATCTAGGACCTGGCAATAGAAATAAGGTAACTGAGTCTGTGTGTTTTATTTCGATCTCTTCTAGCTAACTTTTATGCCAAGAACCTCATTAATGAAACCATTGCGCTGGTCGAATGGTGGATAAAGGAATTAGGATTTGTACCTCTTTCAAAGTCTTAAATGATTCCTTTGTAACTGGTTAAACAAACAACTGTTATTTAAGTTATACAATATTGTTGACTTCCAAAATATATGTGACTCGGTATATGTATGTATCTGAGAGCTATCTAAGCCTTGCCTAAGAGTAATGTAAAAGTTTATAAAATGAAAGTTTATGTAAGTTTCCTGACAAGACAACCCATAAGTGCTCTCTTTTATATATTGTATCTGATACAGAAGGGCCACATTGTCATTTGAAGATCTGTCTTATATATGTTTGCTTTGAATAAGTCTATTTCTGACCATTAACACTGTTTCCTAACTGTAAAAGAGATTTAAGGCTATGCTTTGACTTTGGTTCACCTATGCAGGCCTGTGATTATTGTTACTGTACACTCTGGATTCTAAATTGTACTTTAAAAGTTAAAAATGATAATAATAAAATAAGAAAATTTTTTAAAGAAAAAAATCAGGCACCATAGGCTCTCTCTGCTTCCTGGATGTCCTGTCCTGAGCTGCTTTCCCCCACCATGCTTTTCATCATGATGTTCTGCCTCCCCTCGGCCCATAGCTATGGAGTCGGCTGACCATGGACGGAGCCTCTGAGACTGTCACATGTGCCAATTTCACAAATGGTGGAAACTCAGAACTTCTGAAGTCAAGAAGCTACAAATCCACACTAAAGCACATGTGGACAGAAAGCAGTGATCAGTTGTCCATCAGCCGACTCCTGTCACAGACTATTCATGACAAGGAAAAGGATGCAGATTTGGACCTATGATATGACCCCCAGAACCTCCGTCTGAGCAAGACTCCTGGGACTGGCTGAGGAGATCCACAGATGTTCAAAAGCCTCAGCCCAGGGCTAAGAAAAGGCCCAATGTAAATAAGGAAAAGTTTTTAAAAAATGGGGCGATTTTCATTCCAACATCAAAAACAACAAAGATGAACCTGTTGACAACTGGGGGAATTGTAGATCATAGCCATGGGGCATTTAGTGCTTATTTGGGGCATAATTCCACTAGTGAGGGATTATAACTGTCAGGTCAGTGCCTCCTACAAAAATTGTGGGATTTGACTTGGCTCAATAAATGTGATGGATGCCAAAGATCCCAAGTCACTTACCTGTCATGTCAAATATGAAAGGATTGACAAGTCTCTAAGAACTCACTCTGCAACAACAGCTCTTCAAACACCTGTTACCAGGAGCACACCCAAGGCCAAGTGCCCTGGCTCTGCTCCAAGCCTGTCCAGGGGCCTGTATTTACATTCCCTTTTATAGTAGATTATAGGCGAGTACAGAAAGTGTCCCCACTCTAACTGTCATGTGGGACCCCCCCCCATGAGGACAGACAAAGGGGTGGGGCTGAATACTGAGGAATTAAAGATCACATGACAGGGCTGTTGTCTCAAAGAAGTCACAGCTGTGGCCGGGAGTGTATCTGCACGGCTGTTCTTGTCTGCGTCAAAGACACTCGTGGAAAGCAATCTGACGTCACCTCTGCCCAGTCAGCTTCATCTCTCAGTGTGGTTGTAAGTCACCACGGGTTTTTAAAATTTATTTTTATTGGTTCTTTTTATATTTATTGGTTCTAATACATAACATTAGTTTTCATGTTGACAAAATTATGAAAGCATGGAATATAACTTGTTCTAATTCAGCCCCAGTACTTCCCCTTTCCCTCCCCTTTACGCCCCCTAGAGGGAAAGGGTTCTCTTCCCTCTACTCTACTGATCTTTTGCTATTAAAGTTTTTTTTATTTAGTATCTTACGGATGCGCATGATGGTGAGATTGACTGTGTGTATATATACAGGAAAGTCAGGTCAGATTCCTTCCACTGTCCTTCCCTATTCCATCCCTCCTCCCTTCCCTTCATTCCCCTTTGTCTACCCCACTGATCGTACTTCTATTCTTTTTTTAATCCCCCCTGTATTTTGAATCAGCTTCCACATATCAGAGAAAACATTCAACCTGCAACCTTCAGGGACCGGTTCATTTGGCTTAGCATGATAGTCTCCAGTTCCATCCATTTACCAGCAAATGCCATAAAGTCTTTCCTCTTTATGGCTGAGTAGCACTCCATGGTCACCATAGATTTTAAAGTCACACTTGAGAACACACTCTTAAGATACACAAACACACACTCATCTATCCCCTATCAAGAGGACTTTCATTGACTCATAATGATTCAAAATAATCTATCATCAAAAGGACAAACTAAGCAGAAAATGTTTCTAACACTCACTGCTCTGGAAATTTCTTTGAAAGTCTTCAGTTATACTAATTAATAATCCCCACTGAGGCATTCCTGAGCTTCAGGTAGCTAAACTGGTAAACACTATTGCATTCGCTTATTAATATGCAAAAAAGTGATTTTAGAGCTCTGTATTCTTTATTTTATGAACACAAAGCGTAGCCACTTTTTTCCAGCATACAGTAGGCACATTCAAGGTGATACAAAATGACTCTTCCCCCTCTCCCCCCACAGTGGAGGGAGGCTGTTTTCAGTAAAGATGAGCAAACATTTGGAATTTACATGTGGGAAGACATTGGGATTACAGATTTCATTGCCAATCATTGGATATTTGCAAAGTTGAGATGTACTAAGGGCACTTAAAACAAGTTACAATCCTTATATAAGAAGGGAAAGGCCTGTCTTAACTTTACTACACATAGGGTAACAAATTCAATATCCTACTCTTCATTTGTTTGAATGGTTTGTATTGTACGTAGTTTAACCAAGTGTTATTTGAGCTGCTTATTAATATTAAATTGTTCTTGTCTTTCTACTTGTTATTGGTTCAAAAAGGAATTCATTTAATCAATGTAGCTGTGAACTCCATTAAAAAGATCAGTAGTGTCCAAAGCTCATATTCAGCTCAAGTATTACTGAAAGCTATGTAGATATATTATTTATGGAAAAAACAAAATGTATATAAAAATAAAACAAAGTTGAGTTCAAAAAAAAAAAGAAGGCACCTCAGATGCTGGCAGGGGCCTTGTGGGCCTGTTACTCAGAAGTCAGAAGCAGGGAGAGATTAAATAACCGCCTCCCATTCCAGGATCAGAACCACCGTGCCTTCCTGCTCCCGAGCTCCGGACAGGGAACACCAGGTCCCATCCCAGGATCCACCACCCAGATTCCTGGCCCATCCTGAAATCGTTGACCTCATGTGGCGATAGAAGGAGCTGAGGATGGTGAAGGTTTCCTTCCGGAAACTCTGCAGACGTAGGAATTTGGGGTCCTGGTAACTAAAGCGTTCACCAAAGACAATGGTGCAGATGAGGTTGGCCGTGATGGAGTGAAAGAGGAGGGTGGGGTCCGGATAGGTCCCTGGGGATGAGAGGCCCATGGTGGAGGTCTGCCTGTCCCTGCATTGCACTGTCCTCCTGCGTGACTCTGACCTGGCTGGGCCATCTTCACTTGCGTGGTTGGTTTCTGTCACTTGGCCAGCGTCTTTCATGGGTCTTTCAGTCGAGCTCTCTCTCTTCACACCCCTCTCTCTCTAGTGTTTCAGGGTCTGTCTTGGTCTCACTTTCTTTGTACATCAGTGTCTTTCCACCTCTGACCCTCTGTGAGGCTGTCCACTCACTTTTCAGTGCCCATCAGTCCTTGATTCCCGTCCCCTACACCTCACTAACCCTCTGTTTCACCCCTGATTCTAGCTTTAGCTTATTCATTTATAAATCTGTTCTTTGGATTTTCTCTTTCTAGATCTATCTTGGCCTCCCTGGCTTTTATGTCTTTTTTTGTTTTTTGTTTTATTTTGTTTTCTCTCTCCTCTCTCCCCGCCCTCCTCCTCCCTCCCTGACTCCTCTGTCTCTGTGTTTCTCATTCCCTTTCCCTTCCCTGTGTCTCTGTCTCCCTCTCTCGCTGAATCTGTCGGCATCTCCCTGTCCCTGTCTCTTATCAGTCATTTCTTCCTCCCTATGTCCCCATCTTGAGTCCCCATGGGGCTCATCCTGAGGTGTCCACAGCTCCTCCACCAAACTCTGAGCCTCCTCCTTGAGTCACTCCTCAAAACTCCACTTCCCCCTCCCAAAGTCCTCCATGGTGATCAGACAGAACCACTGGAGGACTTGCCAAGGCTTTCCATTGACAAAGCTCACTCCTGATTGGGGGGGCACAGAGGGAGATTGGGAGGACTCGTACTCCCCCATGTCCCCCCAGTCCCCACCCTGTCCCCCAACACCAGTTCCTAGAATATGGAGTCAGTGATGGCAATGAGCCCTCGGCTGGAGAAAGCCTCAGCTTGACCCACTAGAGCCTCATGCATGACCTCGTATCCACACAGGCTGATGGCAGGATGGGGTCCCAGTGCCCTGTGAAGATGTTCCCATATTTCTCCCCCAGCTCTGGAGACAGGGTCCAGACCTCACTATCGAGCACAAGAGAAGCGTCTTCCCCACTCCCACCTGAATGACACCTTCCAGGGGATCCTGAGCCCCGCTGGCTGTAGCCTCATCAGGGAAGAACCAACCCTTGAACTTCGTGCTTTGTCCAAGCCTCACTCAAGCCCTTCCCCAATCATCCTGTCTCAGCTTTGCCAAGGACTGTGCAATCTTTTAATTTTAGGAATAGCACCACTCCCCACACCCAGCCTCTCCTCCCCCACTGCAGGACCAAACTCAAAGCCTCAAGTCTGATACCTCTCCAAGCCATCCTCCTCCCTGCTTCTCCCCAGAACTCCAGAAGCTTCTCTATGGGGCATACTGGGCCAGATCTCTGCTGAATGAAGAGAATTCCCAAGCTGCTGTGAGACTTTCACCCCATGTTGGACCTCGAGCCGCCTTGCTGCCTTGAGCTGCTCCTCCTCCCCCCACCCCCCTCCTCACCGTCTGTGGTTGTTGGAGGAGGGTGTGCCAGCACCCTACCTTGGCAGAGCTCCTAGCAACTCTTCAGGGAGCCCGAGGGAGGCAGGCACTGCGCAGGCCACATGTTTAGTCCCAGAGCCAGCTTCCCATTGGCCACAAGCTGCAGGGAGACAGCTCCTGGAATGTGTCACATGTCCCTCAAGGACATGCCAATGAGTGGGATGTGTCCAGGCTGGTTTCAAGTGGCTCCATTGCCAAGTGGCTCTCAGCCATTTTCGTCAGGGGATGGCATCCAGCATGAGAGGTGAAGAGACCTGGCAGGCAGAATGGGGGCCTCCCTGAGCCCTTTGGTGGCAGGAAGTTATTCTGGGTATTAAAAGACAGTGACCCACAGAGGTGACATGGTCTGATGGCAGAGGTCTGGTTGGGCCTGGGGTGGGTGGAGGGGTGGCTGATGTTGTCCTTTATCCACGCACACCCCACCAGGTGTTTTGAAGGCCCGTCAGAGGCCACACTGCTGGGGCGCTCCGAGGGCAGCAGTGAAGGAGACAGCAGGCTGTCCCTTCACAGAGCTGGCAGTCCCTCTGAAAAGGTGCCTGGGGACATGACCATCAATAAGCCATGGGCAAAATGGTGGGGTCCCCTCCTGACGTGGGAGGTCAGGTTTGGATGTTGGTTTGATTTCAGAAGATTTCAAATAAATATCCAGGGATCCAAGGTGCCACCGTGGAATCGTGCTGCTTCAGGACACGTGGGCTGAGGAGGCCCCTCTCTGGAGAAAAGCCGCAGGGACAGGCAGCCAGGAACAGCAGGGGAGGACCATGGGGGCAAGACTGCGTCTGCAGTGTGGGGGACCTCGAGGTGCTGTGTGAAGAAAAAGAACCCGACACACGTGACCACACGTCGGACGATTCCTTTATGTGAGACGGCTGGACCAGGCAGGTCCATCACACACAAATGAGATTGCCGTTTGCTGGACCTGGGCCAGTGGGACTGAGGATGGCTGTTTAGTAGGTGCAGGGGTTTGGGGAGGAGCGACGTGAACATCAGGAACGAGATGGTGGTACTTGTTCACCAATGGGAATGAACTAAATTCTACACTCCAAATGGTCGATTTTGTGTTGTGTTAATCTATCTCAATGTAAATATATACAGGTATACATATATATGTATGTATGTATATATGTACATGTATATGGAGGAAGGCTCTGTGGGGAGGTTTGGGTTCTAGAGCCAGAGTGCAGCCTGGCTCCTCCACCCGCTAGCTCTGGAACCTCAGGTGAAGAGGATCTCGCCTGTCCTCGAGTACTGATCTGTAAAATGGGCATGGTCACCACGCCCAACTCAGGGGGCTGTTGGTAAGAGGCCTTAAGAGAGGGCTTCCAGGTTTGGGGTTGGAAAGCCAGTAATCCAAGTGGCGCAGGAGGATTGCAAGTTCAAAGGCAGCCTCAGCCACTTAGCGAGGCCCTGAGCAACTTAGTGCCACCCTGACTCTAGGGGGCCGGGTAAATGTCCCCGAATTCATTCCCTGTTCCCAAAACAAGAGAGAGAGGACAGAAAGAGAAAGAGGTCATATGTGACGCCCTTCAGCACAAATGATGGAGCACAAGGAGTGGATAAATGGGACAGTATTTATTCTGAGCAAGGGAGAATTTATTCAGCATGAGCTGTGTCCTGGGAGGCAGAACTGCAGAAGGACCTACTGCCAAGTTACTATATATACACCTAGAAAGGTACTTGATTACCTTCAAGGTTGGTTCTGACTTTTGAAATTCTATGAATAGGGGAAAGGAGTACACCTGAGGGCCTGGGAAGAGCTACAGCATGATGAAGGAAGTAAGACTACAGAAAGGACCTTCCCATGTTGATGCAGACAAGGACAGGGAAGATGCAGGTCCACAGCAGGTCTCTCAGACACAGGAAAATGTGGAGGCCATCACAGTCATTCTCTACAGGGGTAGAAACAATGACCCTGGATCCTTTGGCCCTTTTCCCTCAGCCCATTCAGTGGGGCAGGAAGCGGATCTGGTAGGTTGGGGGCAGTTTGCCCACACCACTCTCCCGGGGAGTGAGGTCGATGTCCTGGGGAGCCACGGGGCTGGCCACAGAGAAGTTCTGGAGGATGGTGGTGAAGAAGAGGAACAGTTCGTTGCGAGCGATGCCTTCACCAAGACAGACGCGCTTCCCTGTGGGCACAGAGGATCACCGTGTGGGCTCGGGGCCAGGGCACATGCTTTGCCTGCCATACCCCAAAGCCCAGGCACCTGTGCATTGCTAAGGATTTTCACAGGCTTAATCTTTAACCTGTTGGACTCTTCAGGATAAATGTCCTAATCTTCAGCTAGTGGATCTTCATGTTGATTGTTATAGGAGAGAGTTTATAGCTATTGTTTGATTTTCAAAGGGTTCAGTGGCCTCATAGGAGATAAGAACCCACTTATGTTTGGGTGTGTCAGTGTGTAGGTATGTATGTGCATATTTCTGACTTGACATTTTTAAAGTTCTTCTTTTCTCACGAGGAGAATAGTACTTACCAGGCACTAGAAGGATGACTAAAGGTAAAGATGGAATTTGTAGAAATTCCTAGACTAACACCTGGCTTGCCCTAGGAATCCTACAGGTATAGTTATTGCTATGTCTGGATCTAAGGACCAGTGTGTCTGTGTGTGTGTGTGTGTGTGTGTGTGTGTGTGTGTGTGTGTGTGTGTTTCTGGCACTCTGTGTTATTCAGCATGAGCTGTGTCCTAGGAGGCAGAACTGCAGAAGGACCTACTGCCAAGTTACTATATATACACACTATACTATATGTCTGTCTCTGGGTTTTCTTCTAGTTTCAACCTGAAATCCACCAGCTTCAAAAATTCTTCCCCAAAAATTATTCATGAAGTTGTGAATGGGACCAATGCCCATTAGCAGGGTTTCTATGGATTCCCTCAGATGGATACTCAGAGGGGTTTGGAAAAACCCCTCTTATTTCCAGACCAGAGGCTTAGAGAGGAAGGAAGACAGAGACCGCCTGAAAAGTCAGGCAGGGACGCAGAGCGCCTCCAGGTGCTTCAGTCCTTGCTCATCTGCAATCTGACCGCCCTGGGAAGCCCAGTGGAGGGCAGGATTCCAGGCATCCACTGCACCTTTCAAGCTGCTGCAAAGTTGTGCCTGCTTGGATGCATCTGGCAAGGGGTCTGTGTTCTTTTGGCATTTCCAGATGTCAGGAGATGGGACCTTGGAAGTACTCAGGGCAGGTCTCTGGGAGGGTTCTTCTCCTGGAACTGGCTGGGGATCCAGATCTTTCCAAGACCCTAAGGCCTGTTATCTTCTCTCAGCACACCCTCCCCCTTCTTGGCTCCTTTATTCCAACACTCTTTTGGTTCACTTTGCTCTTCTTTCGCCTTGGGGCACTCTGCCTCTGTCTTGGTCTATACCTAAGAAGCACTGTTTTGTTTTGGTTTTTGTTTGTTTTATCCATTTTACATTTTCTTCTTCACTCCTGTCTATCCATTCTCTCTCTCTCCTTCCTCTGTGGTCTCAGGTTCACTCTCTGTCTCTAACAGACTGTCTCCATTCCCTCTCTTTGTCTAGTCCCCGTCGCTTCTCCGTTGCTTAGCTCTGTTTCAGTCCTTACTCCTCTAAGCCTCTCTCACTCCCTAAACTTAGGACGGGGCTACTGGATGGGGAGCTGACCTTCACCCACCACCCCACTGTTCCCTGCTCTCACTGAAGACACAACAAGGACCCTGAGGACCACATTCCACAGAGC
The DNA here is from genome assembly GCF_045843805.1 of Urocitellus parryii. NCBI lineage: Eukaryota > Metazoa > Chordata > Mammalia > Rodentia > Sciuridae > Urocitellus > Urocitellus parryii. Next base: position 12,379,296 of record NC_135545.1, on the reverse strand, counting down.
CAGGAGCTAAGCCAGAGCCCTGGGCCTCTGAAGTCACTGACAAAACTCATAATTAGGAACTTGTTTCTGGGGCCTTCCTTCCTTCCCAAACACGAGGAACCTGGATGTTGGGGTTTCCTTGGGTGGAGCTTTCAAGTTAAATCTGGCCTAAACCCCACTGAGTAAACTGCACAGTAACTTAATATTAACCAAAGGGCAACCAAACCGAGACCACATTCCTGGAACAAATAACCAAGCCTCAGCCAATCCCAGCGCTGCGCTTCAGCCAATCACAAGCTGCCAACTGCTCAGACACGCCAAAGGCGGCCACGTGGACCAACCTCTGGACCAACCCAGCTGTTTCTGCTATTTGGTTCCTTTTTCTGTCTATGTCGCTACCTGCCCATGCAGCTGGGTGGAACTCTCTAAAGCTTCACCACTGCAGGATGTGGTCCAATTCGTGAATCGTTACTTTGCTCAAATAAACTCTACAAAATTTACCTTGTCTGAAATTTTCTTTTACCAAACCAGAGTGTAGAGTGGGAACAGGTCCAAGTGTGTCCAAGATGTTCCCTAAGCCGTGTAAGTAGACCCATGCCTGTAATCCCAGAGGATGGGGAGGCTAAAGCATGGTTGTAAATTCAATGCCAGCCTCAGCTACTTAGCAAGGCTGTAAGCAATTTAGCGAAACCTTGTTTCTAAATTGAAAAAATAAATAAAAAGGGCTGGGATGTGGTTAAACATTCCTGGGTTCAATCCGTGGTACAAAATAAAATAAAATAAAAGATTTTCCCCAGACCCATTGCTCACAGATCAATCTAAATTTCTCCCCAGCCCTCAAGGCCCTTCCTGGCTGAGCTCCTCACACTCAATCCCTTTCCTAATCTACACCCGGAGCTTCTTATAGTTGTTCTAATGAGCCACCTAACTCTGCCCTGCTGTTGCCTCCCCCTGGAACCTTCTTTCCCGAAGCTGATCAACACTCGCCCACCAGGCCTCGGCCTGGAAACCAGTTTCTCAGGTGAGCTTTTCCTCACCTACCCACCAAAATTAATATTTCCTACTTTGTGTTTCCAAATAACGCCAGATTATTAACGATACTAAGTGCCCATCGCTGACTTTGTGCCAGGCGAGTCTAAGTGCCAGGCATTTAATAATATAATAAGATCATTATTTGGGGACAATTTGATGAATATCCTTCTCCCCCTGGAGCAGGAATCGTATCTGTATATGATCTGGGTTCTTTTATACTTTTATTGATGCATTATAATTAGACATCAGAGATTCACTGTGACATATTTATATGTGCACATAATGATCTTGGTTCCCAGGACTTCTCTGTACTTCCTTCCTCCCTCCCCCTGGCCACCTTCCTCTTTTTTAATATTATTTTTAGTTGTAGATGGACACAATACCTTTATTTTATTGGTTTATTTTTATGTGGTGCGGGGGATTGAACCCAGGGCCTCACGCATGCTAGGAAAGTGCTCTGCCACTGAGCCAGAGCCCTGTCCCCACCTTCCTCTCCTTTACTGGTTTCCCCTCTGTTAATTTTTTTAGTTGTTGTATTATAATTATAGATCAAAGTGGGGTTTGTGAGTTTGTACATGCACAGAGCATAACTTGGTCAGTTTTATTCCTTCTGCTTCGCCCTCTGCCTGGATCCCCTTCCTCTGCTCTACTGGTCTCACTTCTGTTTTCATGAGATCACTTTTTATTCCTTTTTTTACCCTGTAGTTTCCACATGAAAGAAACATTTTACCCTTGACTTTCTAAAGCTGGCTTATTTCATATAGCATAATGTTCTCCAGTTCCATCTGTTTATCAATTTACCAGCAAATGATATTATTTCATTCTTCTGTATGGACGAATACACACACACACACACACACACACACACCACATTTTCTTTTCTTTTTTGGTACTGATATTGAACATTGAACTCAGGGGTGCTTAACCACTAAGCCACATTCCCAGTCCTTTTTTACATTTTATTTACAGAAAGGGTTTCACGGAGTTACTTAGGACATTTCTAACTTGCTGAAGCTGGCTTTGAACTTGCAATCCTCCTGCTCAGCCTCCCAAGCTGCTGGGATTAGTCAAGCCTTGCAACTATATGACATTTTCTTTATCCCTTTATCTGCTGACAGACACCAAGGCAGGTTCCATAACATAGCTATTGTGAATTCTGTCATTATAAACATTGGTATGCATTTATAGCTATATTATGCTGATTTTAGTTCTTCTGGATGAAAACCAAGGAGTGGGATAGCTGGGTCATATGGAGGCAATAGGCTAGGGATGAAACCTCTCTGAGTTTTTAGCTGCATTATCTTAGCCCTTTAGTAAGCACTGGGCTTGGAGTCATGCTAACAAATACTTTTTGGTTGTTGATTTTTAAGAAAACGACTTTGCTCAGGTCTAGGGATTTTCCAACATTTGCCCAAGGTCCTGCTTATCAAGGCGAGCCTTGGAACATAATGTCACTTCTCAAGTGTCCTGGCGGGATGGTAGTGAAGATGGAATGGGACAGTACAGGTAAAGCAACTGCAATATGCTGAGTGCTCACAAAACAAAGACCTATCATTGCCTGGAAGAGCAGATGGGACCTGCCCCTGGTGTCTTTGAAGGGATCCCAGGTCCAGCCTACCTGCCGAGAAGGGGATAAAAGCTTCATTTTTCTTCAGTGCCCCGTTGGCATCCAGAAAGTGGTCAGGGTTGAAGGTGTCTGGTTCTTTAAAGTAATGCGGGTCGTGGAGAGCAGAGCTCAGGAAGGGGTACACGTCAGTGTTCTGAGGAAAGGTTGAAAGATCAAGAGACAGTGCCATTCCTGGCCCCACGAAAAATAAGTAAAGTGATAAAACAAACAAAAACAAAAACCAGGGGCCCTGCCGAGAAACGCACAGGAGGTTGAAACTAGGGATTAAGTGAATCAAGGACGCCCACGGAGAGCAGACCCAAACCCAGCTGGGCTCACCTTGGGGATGAGGTACCCTCGGAAGACAGTGTCTTTAGTGACTATGTGGGGCACACCAATGGGGAGGAGGTCTCCAAATCTCTGAATCTCGTGGATGACTGCCTCCGTATATGGCATTTTGGAGTGATCATCGAGGGCAGGTGGCCTGTGTGAGCCAATCACCTGTGCAATCTCCTCTTTGACTCTCTCTGCACAGAAAAGGGGACCAATGAGCTCTGTTTCAGCAGCGAGGCTGTTCTCTGTGGACCACTAAGCCACAAAATTCCTACAGCAAGGCTCAGATCATTGATACCCTCAGAGCAAACAGCTGAGGGATGGGAAGAGGGAGATGCAACCAGAACTCTCAACATTTGAATTCTATTGAATGTGATAAGTCATCTCCCCCGTGCACAGGTACCCTGTGTGTACACAAACACACACACACACACACACCATGATTTCACAGGCAATTTTAGATGAAGGACTCCAAGCTAAAAACCTGTCAAACCCATCCCTCTAAGATGAATAAAAAATATCTAATATTTATCCTGAGTGCATTACAGGTGAAGCACTGTGTTAGGTCCTCGGGAACAGAACAGTGGAAAAGACCAGTGGTGAATCCATGAACAACAGAGAAAGAAATGGCCACCTACATCAATCCTATCAATAATAAATCAATGCCTGAATGTGAAGATTAATGAATGAATGAGCAGACCAATGAATGGATGATGTATTCAAATTATCAAGGTGGAAAAATTAATAAATCCATTAATAATGGATCTTGGACAAAAAATAAACCTTATGAATCACTAATCACATGAATGCTTGATTTATGAAGTAATAGATGAATAATTAGTGGAGGTATGCATAAATAATGGAGAAAATGAATGCATAGATTAAAGGATAAATAAATGAGGGATGAATAAATGAATTATTTACTTAATGCAAGAAGGATGGACTGAAGACTATTTGATGGAATGATTAAGGAATGAGACTTAGTTCAGGGAAGGATGGGTGGATCCACGCCAATGAATGAGCCATGAATCAATGACAACAGTCACTCAACTATCATTGTCTGAAGGTCAACTCATAAATAAAGGAATGTGAATGTCCTTGGATGAATCATGGATGAAAGAATCAGGGAGTCTCAATGTATGCAAATCAATAAAAGGTTGGATAAATAAATGAAGGATGACAGAAAACCTTGGAAGAACAAGTCAACAGATTCTACGTTCACCACTGGCCCACAGCACGGGCTCAGCAGGAGACCACCCTGGGCCTGCCCAGCTCCTGAAACAGAGGTCAGGTTGCCTCCCATCCATGGAGGACCCCAGCCCAACCTCTGCAGCCAGGAGGAGATCAGAGGACCCTCCCCACGCGCTCTCCCGGGCCCACCTGCCACGTGAGGGTACTTGAGCATGAGCAGGAAGCCGTAGCGCAGAGTGGTGCTGGTGGTCTCGGTGCCCGCGAAGAAGAGGGACAGCAAGGTAATGGTGAGGTTCTTGTGGTGGAACTCGCTCTGCAGGTTGGACTTCTCCTGGGCCCAGAGGTGTGGAGAGGGAGGGCAGGTCAGGGCCTGGAGCCCACTGGGGACTCGCCTGTCCCCCAGGCCTCTCTGTCTGTCTCTGGGTCTCCCCCCGGGGTCCCTCTATCTCAGCAGGGCCAACCCCGAATCTCTCTCTCTCTCTCTCCTCTCTCTCTCTCTCTCTCTCTCTCTCTCTCTCTCTCTCTCCTCTCTCTCTCTCTCTCCCTCCCCCTCTCTCTCTCTCTCTCTCTCTCTCTCTCTCTCTCTCTCCTCCTCATGGCTCTGCCTGGCTTGGTGTCTCTCTCTCTGTCTCTTTGGCTTGTTTCTGGATTTTGTCCCCAGTCTCTTCCTGCCTCTAAGGGTCTTTTCTCCTGTTTCTTTTGGTCCCTGTGTGTCCCCATCACCCAGCGCCCCTCCCCTCTCCCTCTCCTGTCAGTCCCCCTCCTCCTTTCCCTGGTCTTCCTCCCCCCAGCTCCTCCCCCTCCTCCGTCCTTCCCGCCCCCTCCCCCCCACTCCTTTCCTCCAACCTCCCTCTGACCCCCCACCTCCCGCCCCAGGCCTCACTTTGTCCATGCGGAGCAGGTAGGCGTCGATGAAGTCTCTGGGGGCGCTGGGGTCCAGGGTTGCTCGGTGCTTCTCCACACTGTGGCCGATGAAGGTGAGGACCTCCTGCAGGTTCTCGTAGACTTGCCTGTGGGTGCCGGGGAAGTACTTCAGGACGTCGGAGAAGAACTCAAACACCTGCAAGAAGGAAGGGGCAGTGAGGAATTCCAGGGCCTAGCTAGCAAGTCACGTGGAGGGCAGCCAAGCAGGGCCCCAACGCCTCTGTGGGGAGCCTCTGTCTCTCCCCCCACACCCCTTCTCTCTTCACCCTCTCCCTCCTCCACCCCTCATCAGAATCAATCTCTATCCCCAGTCTCTATGTCTTCTCTTTTTTCCTTTATTCTTTCTCCCAAGCCCTCATTTTCTTTTTTCTTTTCCTTTTTGATTTTTTAAAAATATGTTTGGCACCTTGTAATTATACATATCAGTGCGATTCACTATGCCATATTCATACATGCACAGACTCTAATTCGATCAGTTTCATTCCCCAGTACCTTCCCTTTTGTTAAGGTCTGTAAATAAGTCAAAAATAACACCTGGTATTTTGCCAGAGAAATGTTAGAGTTCGTAAACAAGTCTGGATGGTGCCTGGCAAAATGTCAGAGGGAGTGGTTTGAGAAGTAACAAAAGCTAGCCATTAAGTGTGGAGATTCCTTATTGGTTGATTGATGTATCTAGTTTATGCTAATTAAGATAAGCTGTGCAAAATGTTTAAATAGCTCTGTTGTCCTACAATAAACGGCTCCCTCTCCTGCTGTATCAATCTACAGAAGTTGCTCGTCACCCCCCAGCACCCTTTCTCTTCCCTTCCCTCCCCATCCTCTTGCTCTACTCTGCCCATCCTTTTTCTATTGGTTCTACTATCATCTTAATTAGGACATCATGATTTATATATACATGAATCCTTGTATGATGTTTGTACACAGAATTAACATTATTCAGCCCCCAGTACTTCCCCAATCCTCCCCTTCTCCATACCTCCCAATCTTGTCCCTCTACTCTTTTGGTACTGGGCATTGACCCAGGGGCACTTATCCATGTAGAGACAGGGTCTCACTGAATCGCTAAGTGACTCACTCTGGATAAGTTGCTGAGGCTGGCTTTGAACTCCTGATACTCCAGACTCAGCCTCTTGAGATACTGAGATTATAGATGTGCACCACCACACCCAGTTCTTTCTTCTGTTTTTTGAGAGACACCCTCGTTTTTAATATCTATTCTCCCCTGCCCTTTGGCTTCTACACACGAGGAAAAAAAACATTCAAACCATAACTTTCTGAATCTGGCTATGTCACTTAATTTCTCCCATCCATCCATTTACTTGCAAATGGCATAACTTCATTCTTATTTATAGCTGAGTAGAACTCCATTGTGTATAGACACCACATTTTCTTTATCTTAGTCTGTTGATTGGCACCTAGGCTAGATCCATAATATGACTATTGTGAATTGCACGTCTATAAACATTATTATTTATATATCACTATAATATCCTTATTTTAGATCTTTTGGATACATACCAAGGAGTGGGATATCTGGTTCATGTGGTGGTTCTCTTTCTAACCTTTTGAGGAATCTCCATACTGCTTTCCAAAGTGGTTGTACTAATTTTCATTCCCACCAACAATATATGAGTGTATCTATTTCCCCACCTCCTCACCAGAAATTATTATTATTTGTATTCTTGATGAATGCCATTCTGACTAGAGTGAAATGAAATCTCAGTGTAGTTTTCATTTGCATTTCCCTGATTGCTGTGGATGTTGGACATTCTTTCATGTATTGGTTGGCCATTTTTATTTTTCTTTTGAAAATGTTTATTTAGATTTTTTGCCCATTTATCAACTGGGTATAGTTTTTGAGTTTTTTATATATTCTGGGTATTTATCTTCTGTCAGAGGAGTAGCTGGCAGGGATTTTCTCCATTTTGTAGGCCCTCTCTTATGCGCTTTAATTTCTTTGCTGTGCAGAAACTTTTTAATATGGTGGCATCCCACTTATTGATTTTTGGTTTCCTTTCTTGAGCTTTAAGGGTCTTGTTAAGGAAGTTGGTTCCTGTGCCAATATGTTGGATTTCTGCCCCTAAGTTTTCTTCTAACAGTTGCAAAGTTTCCTCTCTAATTCCTAGGTCTTTGATCCATTTTGAGTTGATTTTTCTGTGCTAAACATGGAGATCTAGGGCCTGGGGTTGGGGCTCAGTGGTAGAGTGCTTACCTAGCATGTGCAATGCACTGGGTTCGATTCTCAGCACCACATATAAATAAAAAATAAAGCTCCATCAACATTTTAAAATAATTTTTAAAAAATAGAGATCTAGTTTCAATGTTCTACATATAGATACCCAGTTTTCTTAGCACCTTTTGTTAAATTTATATATTAACATATATTTTTGTCACCTTTGTGAAGGATCAGGTGACTGTGTCTGTGTGGATTTGTCTGGTGCCTTTCATTCTGTTCCACTGGTCTTGGTGAGTGTTGGAAGGCCAAGACCATGCTGTTTCATTTCTGTCTCTGCAGTATGATTTGAGACCAGATGTTGTGATGCCTCCACTGTGGCTCTTCTAATTCATTATTGCTTTGGCAATTCTGGGTATTTAATCTTCCAAATGAATTCTAGACCTGTTTTTCCTAGTTCTGCAGAGAATATCACCTGGTGTTATGGTTTAGATGTGGTGTCCCCCAGAAGTTTGGAGGAGAAATTATTGGGTTATAGCCTTAACCTAATCAGTGAACTAATCCCTGGTGGGATTAACTGAATGGTCATGGGAGGCAGGTGGGGTGTGGCTGGAGGAAGTGGGACATTGGGGGTGTGGCTTTGGGTATATATTTGTATCTGGAGAGTGGAGTCTCTTTCTCTGCTCTCTGATCACCATGTGACCTGCTTCCCTCTGCCACACTCTCCTGCCTGTGGCTCCTGTCACATCTGGAGCCCTGAGCAACGGAGCCTGTTGTCTATGGATTGAGACCCCTGAAACCCTGAGCCCTTAAATCCTTAAATAAACTTTTCCTCCTCTACAGTTGTTCTGGTCAGATCTTTAGTGAGCAGCAAAAAAAAAAAAAAAACTGATTAAAACACCTGGCCTTTTGATGGGGACGGCATTGAACCTGGAGAGAGCTTTCAGTAAATGACCACTTCGACCATATCAATTGAGCCTGTCCATGAACAGCCACGCCCTAGTTTCTTAGTCTTTCTGACCCTGTGTTTCTCCCTCCCCTTCCCTCCCCTTCCTTTCTTTCAACCTTCCTACCCCGTTCCCTCTCTTCCCCTCCAGGAATCAACATCCTTCTCTCTCCCTGTGGTCTCTGTCCTTCTTCGGGCCTAAATCATTTCTTTGCCCCCAGAGATGACCATCCTTTCCCACCTCCCTGAATGTCCCCCTCGTCCTCTTCTCCTCCTGCCACTGACCTGGCTGGAGAAGGAGCTGATCAGCGCGAATGACTGATAGAACATGTCCAGCAGCCGCAGGAACTCTCGGTCTTTATAGTCAAAGCGTTCTCCAAAGACGATGGAGCAGATGATGTTGGCGGTGATGGACTGGAAGAGGAAGGTGGGGTCCAGGAGGGCTCCTAGGAGGAGAAGGCGGCAGGTCACAGGTCACAGACTCCAGAGCCTGGGGACAATCTGGCTGCTGCCCCGTCTCTCTGTGACTGTCCACCGCTGCTCCAAAATAAAAGAATATTTGTAACAGCTTGCACTAGACAGACTGTCAGGCCCCACTCTTAGAACTCACATATTCTTTCAGTTTTCACCAAAACTTTGTAAGGAAGATGCTCTTCTATTATTACCTACCACTTTACAGTTGGTCAGACAGGTCGAATAATGGAAGGTTGCACAGCTTCTTCTTCCTGAGAGCAGCATTCAGACCCAGAGACAGAGCGTGCTGTTGGCCACTCCCCTGCCTCTCTTCTGGACCCCATCTCTGACTGTGTGACCTCCTAGAGTCAAGTCCTTGGGGCAGGGCTGCAGAGCTGAGCTCCATCAATGCCTTGTGCAGATTTAGAAGCCCCAATGGCTGCACCCCTCACTCCCACACCCAGGTAGTGTCTTCTCTGCACCCCGAGGGCTCTCTGGTCTTGCTTGAATCATTCTTCACTTGCTCCCTGAGGCCTGTGCTTGGCAGGTGCAGTGCTGGTCTCTGATGCCGGGAGGGAGGGGGCTGGGAGCCCAGGAACCTCGGGTGAGTGCGACCCCTGTCTCTGGATCTCACCTGCTTTCGCTCATTCCTCTGCAGACCTTTCTTTGAGGTTTGTCTCTCTGTCCCTCTAATTTTCTGTCTCCAATTATCTTCCTTTCTTTTTACCTCTCTCATTCTCTTCCCCTCTGTCTCTCATCTTTCTCTTTCTTTTTTCCATCACTGTCTCCTTCTCCTTCCCTGTCTCTGTCGCTCTGTTCCTCTGTCCTTCTTATCAGTCTCTCTGTCCCTGTCACTCCTTCCAGGCTCCACATAGATGTCTCAGAGTCTCCTGAGAAGTGTGGCTAAGAGTGGTGATGAAGGCCTGGTATAAATGGGGTGGACGTGCTGATAAAGGGCCTGACACCTACAGGCCACATAATGAAGAATCTAACATCACCAGAAGTGTCCTGGGGCTGCCCCAGAGCAGAACACAGCCCCTGCCTCTTTGCTTGCTGGCATGTCACCCAAGGAAAGAAAAACACAGTTCATTATTTTCCATGTCTGCCAATCTGTTGTTTCTCTTTGCTTTCTTTACCTGTCCTAATTTTGACTTTGACACATATGATCAATCCATATATTGATTTCCCTGAACACAAGTGAATGGCAAGAGTATCAGTCTTTCTTGGATGCTAAAAACTTCACATCTCTTTCCCTAACTTTCTTGGTTTCTTACTTCCCGTCTCCATCTCCATTCCCATCTCTCTGTTTCTGTATCTCTGTCTCTGCCCTTCTCTCTCTGCCCACGTGTACCTCTCTGTCATTCTGTTGCTGTGCACCCCACATCCCTCTCTGTTCCACTGTCTTTCTTTCCTGTGCATCCCTGGGCCTCACCCTTGGATTTCCTCAGCTCCTGCACCAGACACTGAGCCTCCTCCTGAATCCGTTCCTCAATGCTCCGCTTTCCCATCCCGAAGTCCCTCATGGTGGCCAGAGAGAATCTCCGAAGGGTTTTCCAACGTTCTCCATTGGCAAAGGTCACACCTGGGGATGTAGGAGAGGCGGGTTGCAGAGGAAGTTGGAAGGAGTCTGGCTGTCCCCACCCCTTGTCCTCCCTTCTCAGACTCCCCTTCCCCAGGTCCCATCTTCCATCCCACCCCATCCCAGGGACTTCTAGGTCCTCACCGTATTCCTGGAAGATTGGCTCAATGATGGCCAGTGTTCCCCGACCAGAGAAATCCTCAGCTTGGTCCACCAGGGCCTCCCGTATGGCCTCTGTCCCACACAGCATGACCACTGGCTTTTGTCCCAAGTACACGGTGAACACATCGCCATATTTCTCTCGAAGCTGCCAAGCACATCCACACCAGGGTTGATGTTAGTCCATGCACACCTCCGTTGTTAACCATGAAATGCTCAGATGCAGATTGGTCCAGAGGTGTCTCCCACAAGACCCTCCTCCCTCAGCCGCCAGCCCCCTTCCCAGGACCCAGCCACTAAGGGGTCAATGCACAGTCCAGGCAGGTCCACTTTGATTCGTTGGGCACTAAGCATCCACATGCTTCAGTATTTCTAATGCCATCCTGCCTGTGCCCTTGAGTCTGGCCACATCTCCTGCGCCTCTCAAAGAATCTCCTGGGACCCAACTGCTTTCCGCCTCCTGACCATTTCCTGAGAGGACGACTCTGACCCACCCACTTGGCAGACGTGAAGGGACAGTGATGGCCTTCTAGCCTTGCCCATGAAATGGTAAAAGCCATCGTATCAGCCACTTGGGAAACTGCTGGGCAGTACAGTCACTTCTTGGCATCCACAGGAACTGGCCCCAGGACATCCCTGGAATACCAAAACCCCTCGAATGCTAAAGTTAAATACTTAAAATGGTGTAGTATTTGCATATAATAAATGTTCATCCTCCAATGTACTTTAAATCATCTCTAGATTACTGAAAAACCTGGAGGAGTATATTGCGTCCATCCCAGGCCTGATTCAGGCCAGCCTCTGCTCCCTCTTGTTGGCAGAAATAATATGCCCTGGACTGGTGCCACCCTGTTCCTCTCTTCCAGGGATAGGCAGGCACCCAAGGTCACAGCCGAGAGTGACGGAGGACAGCAAAGGTCTGCACCATCCACACACCTCTACACGGCCACCCGCCCCCTCAAGGACAGTGCCCCTCGCACAGCTCCAGCTGAGCAGGGATGCCTCTGGCCATCTGACCACTCTCCATCAAGATTCAGGCTCAGGCCCTTCACACCAGCCGCCCCCACCCAACCCCTGAGCTGGAAGGAGGCCTGGCTCTTCCTGCTGAGGGATCCCCAAGTACAGAGGCAGCAACCAGCCCACCGCAGGGGCCCCGTCCATCTGTCTCACCCTCAGGAAGGAATTGAGCAAGCCTCCTCTCTGTAGCTGCAGAAGGTTCCCCAAGAAGGGCAGAGGACGGGGGCCTGGCGGGAGCCGGCCGCGGACCTTTGGGCGGCCCCTGACCAGCAGAAGAAAGAGGCCTGTGAGCAGAGCAAGGAGCAGGAGGACACTGAGCTCCATGGTCCTGGTCTGACCGCTGTCCACCAGCTGCAGCCTCAGCTGGACCTTTTATCCTGAGCCTCCTCCCCACCCTGTTATGCAACCCCATCTGCTCCCCGCCTCCCACCCATCACTGTCCAACTGTCCATAGTGTGAAGGTAGCAGATTGGGGCTGAGTGCTCACACTTCCTGCTTGCTTGATCCCGCAACCCGCCCCCTCCCTAGATGTTGGTAGTGAATCTGGGAAAGTGATACCACAATGCATGGGGCAGGGGCTTGCTGGTGTGTGTGTGTGTGTGTGTGTGTGTGTGTGTGTGTGTTTTCTTCTGTAGGTGTGTGTGGTTGAGCGTGTAGCTGTCCACAAGATTTGTCTGCTTGTTTATACTGGCCTGCACTTGTCCATGCCTGCTTGCCACTGTGTGTGTGTGCTTGTGTGTTTTTGATATTCCCAGCGACATTTCCTATGCCTAAAGGGACATTTTCTTCGTGAAGGTGCTGGTGTGCGTTTCTGTGTTGTGACAACCTGCACATCATCAGCTCATCAGTAGCCTGAGCTTACATCACAATTTCTATGTCCTTCACCTCGCCTCCTCTCATCCCCTGGCCGCAACACCATCTCACATCACAAGAAGGGTGAGCACAGTACAGTGGGATATTTTGAGAGAAAGGCCATACTCATAATTTTCATTACAGTCTGTTATTATAATCATGTAATGTTTTTCTGTATGCTACTTTTGTTAATCTCCTACTGAGCCTAACTTGCTAATTAAACTTCAATACAAATATTTGTAAATCAAAGTGTCTACAGGGTTCAGCAGTATCCAAAGTTTCAGGTATCCCCGAGTTTGCTACGGATGCATTCTATATGCTGCTCCGTATAGATCCCAAAGCTGCGATCTCTTAAGACTGTCAAGGTGGCAACAAATATCAGCACGAACTTGGGCGGGAACATTCAAACCATAAGATGGCTCCAGGTTTCTCTGGCCACTCTGCTCCAGTCTATCTCTCCTTTGCTGTGAGCCTTCACCCAAGTGGCTTCTGGTGTGGTCAGTCCATATTTGCCAAATATGAGAGTAAGGGTTTCCATCCCTGCACCCCGTGTTGGCCTGGGCCCACTCTCTACCTCTCTGTTTTAAGGGGTCCTCCCAGGACAGGGACGTAGCTCAGTGGTGCAGCACATGCCTAGTCCTGGGTGGGATCCCTGGGTCTGAAATCATAAAATAAAGTAAACGCACCTCCTTCTCTTTAGGGGGAGTGAGGGAAGAGTGAGAGAGGATGAAGCAGCATTGTTCTTCTTAAAAATTGTTATTTATTGGTTCATATTAATTATACACAATGGGGGACTTCGTTGTGATTCATTCCTACATGCATGTAAAGTAACATGGTTGATATTCCTCTCAAGTACGTCCTCTTTCCTGCTCCTCCTCCCTCCCAGTCCCCTTCTTGTACCCTAATGGCTTCCATTCAGTCTTCACCCCTCTCTTCCTCTCTAGTTTCCACATATGTGAGAAAACATATGAGTCTCACTTACGTCACTTAACATTGTGCTCCCAAGTTCCACCCATTTTCCTACAAATAATAGAACTTAGTCCTTCTCTACGGCTGAGTAAAACTTGACATTGTAATAGACCACATTTTCTTTATCCATTCATCTATTGACCGACATCCAGGCTGTAACATAGCTATTGTGAATTTTACTGTAATAAACCTGGGTATGCATATGTCACTCTAATATCCTGACTTTGATTCTTTGGGATAAAATACTGAGGAGTGGAAGAATTGGGTCATATGGTGGTTCCATTCCTAGTCTTCAAAGCAACTTCAACATTGATTTCCATGGTGCTTGTACTAATGGACAGTCAGTCCTACCATCACTTATGAGAGAGTCTTTTCCCCTGTACTCTTGCCGTCTTTATTCTTATTTGTATTCTTGATGACTGCTATTCAACGGGAGTGAGATGAAATCTCCCTGTGGTTTTGATTTGCATTTCTCAGACAACTAAAGATCTTGAACATTTTTTTCATACAATTGTTGGCCATTTGTGTGTCTTCATTTGAGAAGGATCTGTTCAGTTCATTCACCCATTTATTGAATGGATTATTTCTGGGGGTTTGTTTTTTATTTTGGGGTTGTTTTTGTTTTTGTTTTGGTAATGTTGAGTTGTTTTAGTTATTTCTATAACCTGAATATTAATCCTCTACCAGAAGAGTAGCTGGCAAAGATCTCCTCACATTCTGCAGGATCTCCCTTCTCCTCATTGCTTCCACTGCTTTCCAGAAGCCCCTCGCTGTGATGAGGCAACAAAGTTAAGCAGACATTTTGCCAGACCCAGGACCCTGACCTGACATCTGAGTCACAATCTATTGACCAATGAATGATGAGAGGACAGAAAAACATAATGTATTTTTCAGGGGTGGAAATTTGCTTTTCTGATATTGGAGAGGTGCAACCATAGACTTTCCTGACCTTAGAACCTTGCTCCCCTGTGCTGGGTCATCTGGCACTGAGCCTGGGTTACCATGCCAGCCCAGGACTTCCCGGTAAAGGGCCCATGAAGTGCTTTTTGCTCTTCCAGAGAAATTTGCTGAATCTTTATGCTTTGAGGGGGATATTATTGTCATCCCCATTTTATTGAAAAGCCTGAAAAAGAAGTTGAGAGTCTCCCCCAAGATCGCCCAGTGGGTTAGAGCTACATCATCCAATGTGGTACCAGCTGGCCACACAGGGCCTCACACACCTTCAAGTTTACATGCTCCATCAAATTTAAATTTGATTTTAACTTTAAAAGTTGATATTCAATTCAGCTATTGGGGAACTGTTAGCTATTTTGGGAAAATTGTTATGAATCAGCTTTATAAATGTTAAGTGGGATGCCCTGTCAAGGCCACTAACTGAGAGTATTATGGGTTCCTATCCTCTGATGCTATCCCTCAGGGATCACTAACCTTATTGCCTGGTGCCCCGTGCCTTGAAAATGGTTTTTAGAACAAGTTCTCTATTGTGTGGTTATTTCTTTGGGAAGGTTCGCCTGACCACTGTGTCTTCACCTTGGCCCCAAGATGCCCTGTTTGTACTTGTGTGGTGTTGTGTTGTGTACTTCTGTGTGTCTGCTTGTGCTGGTCCTGTTTATATGTGTGTGTGCATGTGTGTGTGTGTGTGTGTGTGTGTGTGTGTGTGTGTCCTGGTCTCTGCCTGTGCTCAGTGTCTTTCTCCTTCACTTCTCCTCTTCTGGGATAACCATAGGCACAGAGATGATGAGAGAAACAGACAGAGGATGGGAAAGCCATAGTGGGTGAGACCCAGGCAGGGATGTGACCTAGGACATCGGGACATAACCACAGAGAGCTCTAGACCCCTGTGTCTCTCTGAGCTGGACACTTGTCTCCCTGTTTCTGACTACTTTCATCTTCCCCTGGTGGGCCTCCCTGCCCTTCCCACATCCTTCTCACTCTGTATCTGTTCTTTTCTAATCTCTGAGCTCTAGGAGCACAATGTTGGGTCCAGTGTGAATGATGTCCAATGTGCTTGGCTCTGTCTACATCACCATTGCGCACCTGTACTCTCCCCATCCCCAGCAGAAGGTCAGGCCCTAATTGCCCAACATGAGAATTAGTGTGTACACATCTGCCCATCTCTTTCTTTCTTGTTCCTTTCTTACATCTTGCTTGCCAATGCAAAACCAACCAGGATCCTGGCAGAGGAGGTGGGGTGGCACCAGGTGAGGTGAAGCCAGTGCTCTATGTGCTGGCCCAGCCTCACCCCAGCCTCCTCTGACCCAGGAAGAAGGAAGCAACAGGGTGCACTCTGTTCACCCCTGACCTTGGAGAGGTGCCACCGTGGACTTTCCTGACATCAGGATCTTGCTTCTGCTATGCTGGGCCACGTGGCACTAGGTTGCAAAATGGTCCTCATTCCAGACCCAGGAAACACTGGGAGCAAAAAAAAGTGCTTTCCACTGAGTGCTCATCCTTGAAGAGAGGCACCATCATTCTCCCCATTTTACTGATAGAGGGAGTAGAGCACAGGCAGATCAAGAATCTTACCCAAGGTCGCGCAGAAGTTTGAGCTACATTGTACAATGGGGCAGCCACTTGCCACACTCCGCCTTTAAACTTGAAATGTGGTGTGGGCAAACCAACTTACGCCTCATTTAATTTTCATCGCAAAAGTCAGCATGCTGTTCAGCTATCGTAAAACTTCCAAGTATGTTGGTACAATTGAGATACACTAATTAGTTCTTCCAATGGTAAAATTCATGAAAGCTAAAGACATATCAAGGATTTCTAAAGAAAATTTAGGGTCCTGATTCAGGACACCAGATTTCAAAGATACAGTTTGAAAATCAGAGAAAGAGAGAGATAATTGATGGCAGAGACAAAAAGAGGGAGAAACTCAGAGATAAAGAGGACAAGAAAGATAGACCAGGACATAAGACGAAGATACAGCTAGAGAACAAGAAGTATCGAGATTCACAGAGAGAGAGAGAGAGAGAGAGAGAGAGAGAGGAGAAGAGCAAGAGGGGGGCAGAGACTGAGAGACCCAGGAACAGAGGGGCGCAGTCCGATTGCGCTGCTAAAGCCTTTAAAAACTTTCAGGTGGGGCAGGCACCTGTGAAGGTGCTTGCTTTCATATCCAAAAGGACGCTTGTATTATATTCTAAAATTTTAACAGATTTCCTATACAATCAATGACATGCAATTCACTGCATGCATTCAAACTGTACAATTAGGCAAGATTTGAGCTATTATACATCCAGGTAACCTTGACCACAATCATGATAATGAACACACCCACCTCCTCTAAGCATCTGGGTCCCCTCTTGTACCTCCTCCCTCCTCCCGTTCCAACCCCTCCAGAGGCATCCCTCATCTGCTATGGTCACCTTGTTACATTTCCTAGCATTTGTATAAATGGAATCATAAAATATCCTTTTTTCTGTCTGCCTTCTTCTTCTGCATCACTCTTTTGAGGTTCCCAGTGGTTGAAGAAGGGCCTCCCAAGTATGTGTGCATCCTCATACCTGGAACCTGGGATTGTTCCTTTATATAGTAAAAGGGACTTTGCAGGTGTGATTAGATTAAGGATCATGAGATAAAGAAATGAGCAGTAGGAGTTGTAAGCATGGGAAACAGGAAGTGCCGAGATGTTGAGAAAGGGGCACCAGCCAGGAAGAGCCGGCTGGAAAAGGCAAGGAAGAGCACCCTCCATTCCACTCAGGGCTCACAGAAAAACACCTTAACTTTAGTAGGCTGAGGTTCAACTGAGATTTGTAAGCTCCAGAATTGTAGATAAATTTAATTGATTTTAACCTCTAAACTTATGGATTGACTCCAACAGTCCTAAGCAACTAGTTGAAGGTCCACTTGTGTTGGTGCAAATATCAGCAGCTCACACCTTTTTACTGCTGAGAGTTTAACATGGTGTGGAGACACCCCAGTGGGGTTACTCCTTCCCCAGTCAGTGGACATTCAGGAGATTTTCTGTCTGGGACTCTTAGAATTAAAGCTGCTCTTGACCATTTGCCTGCTAGACTGGTAAGCACATGGCATTCCTCTCTCTTCAGAGAATGCCAGATTGTAGGGAGACTGGGTGATTTGATAGGTCAGAGAACCTACTAAGCCATTATACAAAGGAGTTATGTAATTTACTTTCCCACCAAGAAAGTATAAGGGTTCCAATTTCTTCACCTCTCCACTCCACCAATATTTGCCTTCAAAGGTCTTTTTCATGTTAGCCAGTGTGATAGTTGTGAAAAGAAATTTGTTACAGTTTTTATTTTAATTTCTTAATAACTAATAACACTGATCACCTTTTCTTTTGCTTATTTGCCCCAAATATCACCTTAAGTGAAGTGTCTCGTCAGGAACATTCCTTTTTTTTAAAAAAGAATTTTTTTATTTTTATTTTTTTTAATTTTTATTGTTGGTTGTTCAAAACATTACATAGTTCTTGATATATCATATTTCACACTTTCATTCAAGTGGGTTATGAACTCCCATTTTTACCCCGTATACAGATTGCAGAATCACATCGGTTACACCTCCATTGATTTACCTATTGCCATACTCATGTCTGTTGTATTCTGGTGCCTTTCCTATCCTCTACTATCCCCTCTCCCCTCCCCTCCCCTCCCCTCCCCTCCCCTCTTCTCTCTCTACCCCCACTACTGTAATTCATTCCTCCCCCTTGTTTTTTTTCCCTTTCCCCTCACTTCCTCTTGTATGTAATTTTGTAAAACCCTGAGGGTCTCCTTCCATTTCCATGCAATTTCCCTTCTCTCTCCCTTTCCCTCCCACCTCTCATCCCTGTTTAATGTTAATCTTCTTCTCATGCTCTTTGTCCCTACTCTGTTCTTAGTTACTCTCCTTATATCAAAGAAGACATTTGGCATTTGTTTTTTAGGGATTGGCTAGCTTCACTTAGCATAATTTCTGCTCTAATGCCATCCATTTCCCTGCAAATTCTAAGATTTTGTCATTTTTTAATGCAGAGTAATACTCCATTGTGTATAAATGCCACATTTTTTTATCCATTCGTCTATTGAAGGGCATCTAGGTTGGTTCCACAGTCTTGCTATTGTGAATTGTGCTGCTATGAACATCGATGTAGCAGTGTTTCTGTAGTATGCTCTTTTTAGGTCTATAGGGAATAGACCGAGAAGGAGAATAGCTGGGTCAAATGGTGGTTCCATTCCCAGCTTTCCAAAAAATCTCCATACTGCTTTCCAAATTGCCCACACCAATTTGCAGTCCCACCAGCAATGTACAAGTGTACCCTTTTCCCCACATCCTTGCCAGCACTTGTTGTTGTTTGACTTCCTAATGGCTGCCAATCTTACCGGAGTGAGATGGTATCTTAGGGTGGTTTTGATTTGCATTTCTCTGACTGCTAGAGATGGTGAGCATTTTTTCATGTACTTGTTGATTGATTGTATGTCCTCCTCTGAGAAGTGTCTGTTCAGGTCCTTGGCCCATTTGTTGATTGGTTTATTTGTTTTCTTATTGTCTAATTTTTTGAGTTCTTTGTATACTCTGGATATTAGGACTCTATCTGAAGTGTGAGGAGTAAAAATTTGTTCCCAGGATGTAGGCTCCCTATTTACCTCTCTTATTGTTTCTTTTGCTGAGAAAAAAAAACTTTTTAGTTTGAGTAAGTCCCATTTGTTGATTCTAGTTCTTAACTCTTGTGCTATGGGTGTCCTATTGAGGAATTTGGAGCCTGACCCCACAGTATGTAGATCGTAGCCAACTTTTTCTTCTATCAGATGCCGTGTCTCTGATTTGATATCAAGCTCCTTGATCCATTTTGAGTTAACTTTTGTGCATGGCGAGAGAAAGGGATTCAGTTTCATTTTGTTGCATATGGATTTCCAGTTTTCCCAGCACCATTTGTTGAAGATGCTATCCTTCCTCCATTGCATGCTTTTAGCCCCTTTATCAAATATAAGATAGTTGTAATATTGTGGATTGGTTTCTGTGTCCTCTATTCTGTACCATTGGTCCACCCGCCTGTTTTGGTACCAGTACCATGTTGTTTTTGTTACTATTGCTCTGTAGTATAGTTTGAAGTCTGGTATGGCTATACCACCTGATTGACACTTCCTGCTTAGAGTTGTTTTTGCTATTCTGGGTCTTTTATTTTTCCATATAAATTTCATGATTGCTTTATCTATTTCTACAAGAAATACCATTGGGATTTTGATTGGCATTGCATTGAACCTATAGAGAACTTTTGGTAATATCGCCATTTTGATGATGTTACTTCTGCCTATCCATGAACAGGGTATATTTTTCCATCTTCTAAGATCTTCTTCTATTTCTCTCTTTAGGGTTCTGTAGTTTTCATCGTATAAGTCTTTCACCTCGTTTGTTAGGTTGATTCCCAAGTATTTTTTTTTTTTGAGGATATTGTGAATGGAGTGGTTGTCCTCATTTCCATTCCAGAGGATTTGTGGCTGATATACAGGAATGACTTTGATTTATGCGTGTTGATTTTATATCCTGCCACTTTGCTGAATTAGTTTATTAGCTCTAATAGTTTCTTTGTAGACCCTTTTGGGTCTGCTAGGTATAGAATCATGTCATCTGCAAATAGTGATAATTTAAGTTCTTCTTTTCCTTTGTTTATGCCTTTAATTTCTTTTGTCTGTCTAATTGCTCTGGCCAGTGTTTCAAGAACTATGTTGAACAGAAGTGGTGAGAGAGAGCATCCCTGTCTTGTTCCAGATTTTAGAGGGAATGCCTTCAATTTTTCTCCATTCAGAATGATGCTAGCCTGAGGCTTAGCATAGATAGCTTTTACAATGTCGAGGTAAGTTCCTGTTATCCCTAGTGTTTCTAATGTTTTGAACATAAAGGGATGTTCTACTTTGTCGAATGCTTTTTCTGCATCTATCGAGATGATCATATGGTTCTTATCTTTAAATCTATTGATGTGCTGAATAACATTTATTGATTTCCGTATATTGAACCAGCCTTGCATCCCAGGGATGAATCCTACTTGATCGTGGTGCACAATTTTTTTGATATGTTTTTGTATCCGATTCACCAGAATTTTATTGAGGATTTTTGCAACTAGATTCATTAGAGATATTGGTCTGTAGTTTTGTTTCTTTGAATTGTCTTTGTCTGGTTTAGGAATCAGGGTGATGTTGGCCTCATAGAATGAATTGGAAGTTCTCCCTCTTTTTCTATTTCCTGGAATAGCTTGAAAAGTATTGATATTAGTTCCTCTTTAAAGGTTTTGTAAAACTCTGCTGTATACCCATCCGGTGCTGGGCTTTTCTTAGTTGGTAGTCTTTTGATGGCTTCTTCTATTTTCTCAACTGATATTGGTCTGTTTAGGTTGTCTATAGCCTACTGACTCAATCTGAGTAGATCATATGACTTAGGAAATTTATCGATGCCTTCACTATCTTCTATTTTATTGGAGTATAAGGATTCAAAATAATTTCTAATTATCTTCTATATTTCTGAAGTGTCTGTTGTGATATTGCCTTTTTCATACTGTATGTTAGTAATTTGACTTCTCTCTCTTCTTCTCTTCGTTAGCATGCCTAAGGGTCTGTCGATCTTATTTATTTTTTCAAAGAACCAACTTTTAGCTTTGTCAATTTTTTCGATTGTTTCTTTTGTTTCGATTTCATTAATTTCAGCTCTGATTTTAATTATTTCTTGCCTTCTACTTCTTTTGCTCTTGTTTTGCTCTTCTTTTTCTAGGATTTTGAGATGAAGTGTGAGATCATTTATTTGTTGGTTTTTCCTTTTTTTAAGGAATGAACTCCAGGCAATGAATTTTCCTCTTAGCACTGCTTTCATTGTGTCCCATAGATTCTGATATGTTGTGTCTGTGTTTTCATTTATCTCTAAGAATTTTTTAATTTCCTCCTTGATGTCTTCTATAACCCATTGATCATTCAGTAACCTATTGTTCATTCTCCAAGTGATGCATGATTTTTCCTTCCTTCTTTTATTGTTGATTTCCGGTTTCATTCCATTATGGTCAGATAAGATGCATGGCATTATCTCTACTCCTTTATAATGTCTAAGAGTTGCCCTGTGATATAATATATGATCTATTTTTGAGAAGGATCCATGTTCTGCTGAGAAAAAAGTGTAACTGCTTGATGTTGGGTAGTATATTCTATATATGTCAATTAAGTCTAGCTTATTAATTGTATTATTGAGTTCTATAGTTTCTTTATTCAACTTTTGTTTGGAAGATCTCTCCAGTGGTGAGAGAGGTGTGTTGAAATCTCCCATAATTATTGTATGGTGGTCTATTAGACTCTTGAACTTGAGAAGAGTTTGTTTGATGAACATAGCTGCATCATTGTTTGGAGCATACATATTTATGATTGTTATGTCTTGTTGGTGTATGGTTCCCTTGAGCAGTATGTAGTGTCCCTCTTTATCCCTTTTGATTAACTTCGGTTTGAAATCTATTTTATTTGATATGAGTATGGACACTCCTGCTTGTTTCTGAAGTCCATATGAGTGATATGATTTTTCCCAACCTTTCACCTTCAGTCGATGTATGTCTTTTCCTATCAAATGCATCTCCTGTAGGCAGCATATTGTTGGATCTTTTTTTTTTTTATCCATTCTACTAGCCTGTGTCTCTTAATTGGTGAGTTTAAGCCATTAACATTTAGGGTTATTATTGAGATATGGATTGTTCTTCCAGCCATATTTGTTTATTTAGGTTACTTAACATGGTTTGTTTTTCCTCTTTGATTATTTTTCCCTTTACTGTACTACCTCCCACTGTTGGTTTTCATTGTTATTTTCCATTTCCTCTTCCTGTAATGTTTTGCTGAGGATGTTTTGAAGAGATGGCTTTCTAGCTGCAAATTCTTTTAGCTTTTGTTTATCGTGGAAGGTTTTAATTTCATCTTCCATCCTGAAGCTTAATTTCGCTGGATACACAATTCTTGGTTGGAACCCATTTTCTTTCAGCATTTGAAATATGTTGTTCCAGGATCTTCTAGCTCTCAGAGTCTGTGTTGAAAGATCAGCTGTTATCCTGATTGGTTTACCCCCTAAATGTAATCTGCTTCCTTTCTCTTGAAGCTTTTAAAATTCTCTCCTTATTCTGTATGTTGGGCATCTTCATTATAATGTGTCTAGTTGTGGATCTCTTATGATTTTGCATATTCGGCGTCCTGTAGGCTTCTAGGATTTGGGATTCTGTCTCATTTTTCAAGTCTGGGAACTTTTCTCGTATTATTTCATTGAACAGATTGCTCATTCCTTTGGTTTGGACCCCTATACCTTCCTGTATCCCAATGACTCTTAAGATTGGTCTCTTTATGTTATCCCATATTTCTTGGATGTTGTGCTCATGGTTTCTTAAGTATCTCGCTGAGCTGTCTATGTTCTTTTCAAGTTGAAATACTTTGTCTTCATTGTCTGGTGTTCTATCTTCTAAGTGTTTATTGCTTCTTGCATTTCTAGGATTTCTGTTTGTTTGTTTTTTATAACCTCGATCTCCCTGTATAGTTGATCTCTTGCTTCTTGGATTTGTTTATGTAATTCATTGTCGAAGTGATCGTTCATTGTCTGATTTTGCTGTCTAATGTCTTCCTTGAGACTCCAGATCATCTGAAGCATGTAAATCCTGAATTCTTTATCTGAAATTCCATCTGCTGTAGCTATTACCTCTTCTAAAGTTGAGTTGACCTGCCTTGCTTGTGGTCCTTTCTTTCCTTGTCTTTTCATACTGCCCGTGTTTCTTTCTGCTTGGTGAAACTGTTGTGTTGTTAAATTTTCCCCCTATATATTTATATTGCTCTTGTATAGCTACAAAGTCTCCCTTTCAGGGGAGGGCAGCGGCTGTGCTCCTCCTCCAACTGGGGTGATCTGTCTATCACACTGGCAAGCCACTGGGCCCCTTCTCCAGGTCGCATGGTCTGCCTACCTTGCAGACGGCAGCTGGGCCCTTCCTCCAATTGGGGTGATGTGTCTACCATGCTGGCGGGCTACTGGGCCTGTTCTCCTGGTAGGTCGCAGGGCTGCCTACCTTGCAGGCCTGGGCGGCGGCTCTGCCCCTCCTCCAATTGGGGTGAGTGTCTACCCTGCCAGAGGGCCTCTGGGCCTGTTCTGGTCGGTTGCAGGTCTAAATATGACTTGTGATTCCATTTTGTCACCTGGCTTACTAGCTCCAACTCCCTGAGATTGTTGTGACTGTGCTAGGAACATAGAACCTTGGGCTCCAGTGGCCTCCTCCTTCCTGCACTGCAGCCTGGAGGGCCTGCTGAGGCCACTAACTGACATGGTGATAGGGTCCTCTCTTCTATTTCCCATTCCCTGGAGATTGCTGAGCTTGTAGCCTGATTCCCAGTGCCTTCAAAACGTTTTCCATCCATGTTCCCCATTTTATTGAGGTTGGTCTGATCACCATGACTTCACCTTGACCTTAGGATGCCCTGTGTTTGAATTTGCCTGGTGTTGTGGTATGTGTTCCTGTTTGTGTCTCCTTGGGCTTGTTTTGTGTGTGTGTGTGTGTGTGTGTGTGTGTCCTGGTCTCTGCTTTTTTGTTTTCTGCAGGTGCTCAATGTCTTTCTCCTTTTGTGACAGCCATAGACATAGAGATGAAAGAGTAACTGAGAGGATGGGACATAACAGGTGAGAGCTGGAGGCGGGGGTGGAACAGGTGGAGAAAGGCAATGAGACTGTGACAGGGGACATAAGGACACTGACGTTAGCTGGACACTGTCTCCCTCCTTTCCCTGTCTGCAGTGTCTCTCTCACTGAGTACTTTTGTCTGCCCGCTTGTGCATCTCTCCTCCCTCCCCCTCCCTCCACTTTCTGTCTGTCTCTCCCTCTTTCTATGTATCTGTTTTTTCTGAGTCTCTGAGCTCTGGGAGCACAGACTTGCCTCCAATGTGATTGATGTTCTATCTGTCTCCAACATCATTGTAAACCTGCTCCCTCCCTGTCCCTCACAGGGGTCAGGACATAATTACCCATTAGGGAATAAATTTGTCCACATCTGCCTGTTCTCTCTCTCTCTCTCTCTCTCTCTCTCTCTCTCTCTCTCTCTCTCTCTCTTTCTCTCTCTCATCTCATCTCTCATCTCTTTTAATGTGGGGAGCATCTTGCTACAAAGGCAAACAAACCACTCACCACCACCCAAGGTCCTGATGTGGGGACAGAGTGGCTACATCACCCCGTGCATAAGGCCAAGGTGAAGGTGATGTTTTGTCTGAGTCTGAAACTCAGAGTTGCCAGAATTTTCACAACCAACATGATCTGCATCTAGATATACTAAATCTGTTACAAATTCTCGTGTCAAATCTGTTTTGATAAATTCGTCCAATATCTTATTTCCACTCATATTAATTCAAAATGAAATCCAATTCTAGTTTTCACAATCCACACGTTCCCAGTACTCATGTGTCACACATAGCTAGTGGCTACTGTTCTGGACAATGCAGCACCAGAGAAAGATCTACTTGCTTTATTCCCTACTTTCTGCACTAACACTGGAAGAAAATGCTATGATTATCTGTTGTTAAAATTATTTACTCCAGTGGCTGCAGAAGGACCTTTGGAGGCCTGCCCCTTGAGTACAGGGAGCTGGTCATCCTCTCCCTGCTTTGGGAGGTGCCTTCATTGCTCTGATCCTCTCAGAGAATCAAGAACCTATGCAGGTAAGACCTGATTTTATTCTTAATGTGACTTTTACAGAAACTGAAAATGACTTGTTTAAATAATGACCTTTTATCTTATTGAAGGAAAAGTACACACTAATCATTCAAGATCTTGCAAAAGAGAAATCTTTGATCCTGTTTGCACAGGTTTCTAGAAGCTAGTTCTGTACTAGTTCAGTGGAAATGATAATGGAAGGTTTATTACTTACTATCATTCAATCATATATGTAATATAACCATATGTGAATGTGACTAAATTTAGAGTTTTATTTTTCATTATTTAACCATTGTCCATGGAGGAGAGTACTAATCCTCCATTGTTGAACATACCAGTTAGTTTTCTTGTTTTGCATTCCTGTATTCAAGTGTTGTTGGAATGAACATTCTCTGTCTTCATATTCTGACAATTTTTTACAACTTGCTTGATTTCTTTTTCAAATTTATTTCATTTAATTGGCGCATTATAGTTATACATAATAGTGAGCTACTTTGTGTTAAATTTGTACTAGTGCCCAACATAACTGGGTCCATTTCACACCCTGGTGCCTCCTCTTTCTTCTCTCCTCCCTCTCTTCCTTCCCTTCCTCTACTCTGTTGATCTTATTTCTAATTTCAAGAGATAATCACCTTTTTTTCTTATCTCTAGCTTTTGCTATGAGAAAAAAAACACACCCCCTTGACTTCTGAGTTTGGCTAATTTTGTTTAACACTGCGCTTTCAAGTGCCTTCCATTCTTGTGCAAGTGGCATGATTTTATTCTTCCTTGTGGTTGTATAAACTTCCATGTATATATCGCACATTTTCTTTATCCATTCATCTCTGGATGGACACCTCATCCAGTCCCATAACTTGGCAATTGTAAGTTGTGCTGCCATAAACCATAGTATATTGACATTCATTATTTTATATAAATACCAAGGAAGTGGTAAATATCTATACCTGGGTCATATGGTAGCTCCATTTCTACTCTTTAAAGAAATCTCCAAGCCAATTTCCACAGAGGTTTACTAATTTACAATGCAACCATCGTCCTCTCCACCATTTGTCATTGTTCTTGGTGGCCACCATTCTAACCAGAGTGAAATTAAACCTTGGTGAAGTTTTGATTTGCATTTGACTGCTAAAGATGTTGAACATTTTTTCATATGTTTGTTGGTCATTTTTATTTCTTTTTTTGAGAAGTGTCAGTTTAATTCCTATGCCCATTTATCAATTGGTTTATATAGTTTCGTGGTCATTAGTTTTTTGAGTTCTTTCTATATTATTCCTCTGTTAAAAGAGTAATTGGCAAAGATTTTTCTCCCATTACATAAATTCTCTCTTCATGTTCTTAATTCTTTCCATTGATGTGTGGATGATATTAAATTTGATGCTATCTCATTTATTAATTCTCAGTATTATTTCCTAAGCTCTAGGAGTCCTAATGAGACAGCTGTTACCTCTTCCTGCATGTTGGAGTGTTGATCAAAGGTTTCTCCTAGCAAAGTTTCTGACCTAATTCCTAGGTCTTTGGTCCATTTTAGTTGACTTTGGTGAAGGGTGAGATAAAGGGATCGAGTTTCATTCTTCTATGTGTAGATGTCCAGGTTTCTCAGCACCATTTATAAAAGGCTTTCTCTTCTCCAGGTATTTTTTGGCACCTTTGTCAAGGATCAGGTGACTGTATCTGTGTGGGTTTATCTCTGTCCTCTATACTATTTCATTGGTGTAGGTGTCTGTTTGTATGCTGGTACCACGCTGTTTTTATTACTATGGCACTCTATAACAACTGAAAATCAGTATTGTGATACCTCCAACATTGCTTTGTTTGCTTAGAATTGCTTTGGCGATTCTGGGTCTTTACTCTTCCATTCATTTTAGGACTGTATTCTCTAGTTCTGTGAAGAATGACATTGGTATTTTGAGGGGGGTTACTTTGAATGTATAGATTACTCTTGCTAATATGGCCATTTTAACAATGTTAATTCTACCTAACCAAGAATATGGGAGGTCTTTCCATCTTCTCATGTGTTTTATTTATTTATTTAGTTAGTTAGTTAGTTAGTTAGTCAGTGTTCTCTAATTTTCTTGGTTGGGTTTATTCCTAGGTAATTTATTATTTTGGAGAATAGAATTATTTTCATTTTCAGCAGATTCATTCCTGGTGTACAGAGAAGCTATTGATCTTTGTATATTGATTTTCTACCCTAAAAACTTGGCTGAATTTATTAGCTATAGAAGACTTCTGTTGGAGATTTTGGGTCTTCTAGATAAAATCATATCATCCACAAACTATGATGTCTTTACTTCTTTCTTTCTATTTGCATTCCTTTTATTTCCTTCTCTTGCCTAGTTGTTCTGGTAAAATTTGAAGTACAATATTGAATAGTAGAGATGAGCATGGACATCCTTGGCTTGTTTCTGATTTCAGAGGAAATGTTTTCTGTTTTTACCTGTTCAATGGATATTGGCTTTGAGTTTGTCATATATAGTTATGATGTTGAGCTAAGTTCCTTTTCTCCCTAGTTTAGTCAGTATTTTTAACATGAATGAGTGCTGGATTTTGTCAAGCTTTTTCTACATCTATTGAGGTGATCTTGTGATTTTTGTCCTTGATTCTCTTTAAGTGATGAATACATTTTTATTTGTGTATGTTTAAGCATCCTTGAATCTCTACAATGAAAACAACTTGATCCTAATGTACATTCTTCTTAATGTGTTGGTCAAAATGATTTGCCAATATTTTATTAAGAATTCTTTCCACCTGTATTCATTATAGATGTTGGTATATAGTTTTCTTCTCTGGCTTTGGTATTAGGGTGATACTGGCTTCATGAATGAACCTGAAAGTGACCTCCACACACACACACACACACACACACACACACACTCATTTGTTTCATGAAGTAATTTGAGGAGCATTAGCATTAATTCTCCTTTAAAGGTCTACTAGATTCTATCTCATCCTGAGCTTTTCTTAATTGAAAGACTTTTTATTACTGCTTCAATCTCATCATTTTTAATGTTTTGTTTAGATTTTTCTACAGCTTTTTGGCTATAGAGTTTTAATAAATCTTATGTATCTAGAAGTTTGTACACTTTTTCTAGATTCTCCAATGTATTGGCATATAAATTTCCCAAAACACTCCCTAATGATCTTATGGATTTCAGAGATGTCTGTGGTAATATCTCTATTTTCATCTCTAATTTTATTATTTGGGACTTCTATCACTTTCTTTTGTTTAGTTTGGTTAAGTTCTTAACCAATCTTGCTTATCTTTCCAAAGAACTTAATCTTTGTTTTACTTCATTGCTCCTTTCTACTGCTTATTTACTATTTCATTGATTTGGGGCTCTTATTTTATTTTTCCTTTATTCCATTGATTTTGGAATTGGTTTGTTTTCTAGGGTCTTGAGATGCAGCATTAGGTTGTTTATTTGGACTATTTCTCAAATTTTATTTAGCAGCAAACTTTCATTTTAGAACTGCCTTAACAATGAACCAGAGGTGATGCGTTGTATCTTTATTCTCATTTGCATCTGTTTTATTTATTTATTTGTTTGTTTGTTTGTTTATTTATTTGTTTGTTTTATACTCAGAATTGAACCCAGGAGTGCTTAACCACTAAGGTATATTGCCAGCCTGGTTTTTTTGTTCAATTTTGTTGAGATGGGGTATCATTGAGTTGCTTAGGGCCTAAGTTCCTGAGGCTGGCTTTAAATTTATGATCCTCCTGTCTCAGCCTCCCTAGTCACTGGGATTGCAGGTGTGCACCACCAGACCCAGCTCATCTAAGAATATTTTTATTTCCCGATGACTTCTTCTATGACTCATTCATTGTTCAAAGTGCACTACTTAATCTCCATGTGTTTACATAATTTCTACAGTTTTACTTGATGTTGATTTCTAATTTCAATCCATTATGATCTGATAAGGGGCAATGAACTATATTCTTTTATTTATTTTTTCATATTTGCCAAGACTTCCTTTGTGGCCTAAACTATGTCCTATTTTAGAAAGTATTCTATGAACTGCTTAGAAGAAACTGAATTTGACTGTTTTGGTATAAAATATTCTATAGATGTCTGTTAGGCCCATCTAATGTATCATATGTTTTAGATCTGAAGAGTTTCTACTAATTTTATGTCTGGGTGACCTATCTATTGGTCACAGAGATGTGTTGAAATCACCCAGTACTATTATATTGGGTTGTGAGTCTATACTGAGCCAGTGTTTATTTTTTGTAATTTGGTGTGCCAACATTTGGGGTATAAATATTTACTATTATATTTTCTTGTTGGATTGTTCTCTTTTCCAATATGAATTGACTTTCTTTCTCTCTTCAGTTTAATTTTAGCTTGAAGTCTGTATTATTGGGTAGGAGAGTACTTACCCCTGCCTGTTTGGGGGGCTCCATCCACATGGATTACCATTTTCATCCTCTCACTTTCAGCCTTTGGCTTTCTTTAACTATAAGATTCGTCACTTGCAGACAACATATATTTGGGTCTTGTTTTTTAATTTATTCTGAAGTCTGTATTTTCATTGTAAGATGTGACTATTTACATTCAGTATTATCATAGAGAGATGTTTATATAGTCCTATCATTTTGATTTATTTCTGTTTAAATTACTCCTGTTTCTCATTTTCTTAGCTACTCTCATAAAGAGATGTGTCTATTCACAAGCTCTGCAGTTTGTTTTTAATTGCTGTTCTTTGTAGTATTTCTTTAAGTACTTATGTAGTGCTGGTTTAGTAGTCACATAATTTTTGTGCCTATCTTAGAAGGTTTTGCTTCTTCTTGGATTCTGAAGAACAGCATTGCTGAATATAGAAATATAAGTTGGTAATTATTTTCTTTAAGGGCTTGGAAGCTGAAAGAAAAGACCTCAATCTCAACAAGTCTTCAAGCTCTAATATAAAATGCACTGAATTAAAGTACACTAATCAATGCCAGAACAAAACCCAAACACTACCAGGGAAAGTATAGAACAAACTCACATGGAGGTATATTTAACAATTCAAAACAATATCATAGGCCAGAACACTTCACTAAGAGAAGTCTTTGTCATAAAGATACAAGACCTCCTGGATTTTTCTTTCTTCTGAGAAAACAAGTAATTCTGACTGACATAGCTCTAAATGTGACCTGATATTTTTTTTGGAGGCCCTTAAATTCTCTTCTTCTGTATGTTAGGCACTTTAATTATGAAGCATCATGGAGAGGTTCTTTTTGATCATGTCTGGTTGGGATTCTGAACAACTCTTATATCTGAATGTACATCTCATTCCCAAGATTTGACTATTTTTCTGGTTTTATTTCACTGAAAAGGTGATACATTCCTGTATCTTGAATGCCTATTCAATTCTGATAATTCTTAAATATGGTTACTTAATGTGGTTCCAGAATTCTTGTATATCTGATCATGGTTATTTATTTTCTCTTCTTTAATACCATCTGAATATTCAAGGCTGATCATTTTATCTTCCAGCTTGGAGATTCTGACTTCTGACTTCTACGTGGTCAACTTTCTTGGAGATATTTTCAACAGAATTTTATTTGATTAATTGTGCCACTGTTCTTTTGTAAGATTTCTGTTTGGTTCTTTTTTTAATATCTTTGCTTATTATTCAATTTCTTGTTCATGTCCTGTTCTGACATCCTTAATTTGTCTGCTTATTTTTATACATTCTCTCAGTACTCATAAATCTTTTAATCTACTTTGATGTCCTTGGAGTCAGTTGCTGGTGAATTATCAACCTTAGGAGGTGTCATGTTACCTTATTTTCTAATACTTCTTGTATTCCTTTGTGGAGATCTATTGAGATTGAGTTCCACTTCCATGTGAGGACATTTTTATGACACAGCCTTCTCTTACAGAAATGTTCTGGGATATCAAATTGTTTTGAATTGTTGAATATACTTCCATATGGGTTTTGTAGTATAGTTTTCCTTGGGTTTATGTGTGTGTGTGTGTGTGTGTGTGTGTGTGTGTGTGTGATGATGATTAGTGTACTTTTATATAGTGTGTATTGGTGTCCAGAGTAGGCGTGGGTGTTCTTGAGTGGAACAGAGACCTCTTTCTAGCCATTACTACATGAGAGTTGGTCATTGCTCTGGGGGTTTTGTGCCCCCTATGCTTTGCATTGAAGCATTGTTGATGTTTGAACAGGGTTAAGTTGTGTGTGGAACAAGGTTCACTACCTCTTAGCTGGTTTGGGGGTGAAACTCAGCTGCAGAATATCTACCCAATGAACTTGCAGTATCACATTCAATTCCCAACACCTCACAGAAAGGGTGGAGATAAAGCAACAGTGGCAGTGAACAATACAGCATGCAAGTAAATACCAGGTGCTTAATATGGCATCTGTAACAATAATGACCAGAAAAACTGGAAGAGAGGGGTCAGAAATTAACAAAGCAACAACAAACAGCTGTGAACTAGATATAGCATTGAAGTAAACACCAGGTATCAACCACCACATCTACAATACAAGAACAGTGAGGGAAGAAAAGTATCAACTAGTTTTTTAAAATAGTGAAAGTATAGAAAATTAAGAGAAAAAGAAAATTGAGTAGGATGAGTAAGGCTCACTGTCTCTTAGTTGGTTTGGGGGTGCAGTTCAGGTGCAGCATATCTACCCCATAAACTCACCTTATCACACCAGATGCTCAACAACTCACAGAAAGGGTATGTGCACACACATGCACACACACAATCAATCAGCAAACACTACAAGAAAAAAACATTTTTTAAAATATTTTAATTATATATGGACACAATACCTTTATTTGTTTTATTTACTTTTTATGTGGTGCTGAAAATCGAACCCAGTGCCTCACACATATGCAGCAAGCACTCTACCACTGAGCCACAATCCCAGCCCCAAGAAAAATTTCTTAGTAAAAGAATTATCTCCACTGAAGTGGTCAAAATATTCATTGCCTATGCCAGACTGTTCTTTCCTTTTCTTCTTGGGGTATGCATTCCTTCCAGCAAGGGATGGGGCTTATTAAATCCTTCCTCCTTAGCTGCCTCTCCAAGCTGCTGGCTGAAGTGGCCTGGAGGTGAGGCTGGCTGAAATGACTTTCAGTTTCCCTGTTCACCAGTGTAAAGTGGAATGGAATGGGATGTGCCATATGTTGGCATTTTATCCAGACAGATTAGATCAATGCACCCTCAGGGTAGGGCTGAGCAGAGTTTTAAATGGGAGGTTCCAGTGGCTGGAGTCCAGCTCTGATCAGAACCTTCACACTTTGTCTGATAGTATTTACTTTGGAGAAATTAGAACAACACAGTCCTAGGGTAGGCAGATGCCTGTCTCTGCTGGGTGACTGGGTCACCCACAGCCCCAGCCCACCCCCTGGATAAATCTACTCATACAGCAAGGGGCACGGCAGGCCTCATTTACTCCATCACCCATGAATATGGCCTTCCAAGTCTTCGTCCCCAAATATCACCATGTCCACATATTTGATTTCCCAGGCCTTTTCTGCCAGTCTTGCCAGCCACTAGACTCACATGGAAAGTGAGTTGCCCTCCCTTCTCTATCTCTAACCCAAGTCCCCAGTCTCCTTGGATATAGTCTTCTCTGTGTCTATTTCAATTGTGTTCTGCCAGGTGTATCCTAGGCCACCCAAGCACTGGCTGGGACCGTGTGGCAGTCCTTCTATGATCCCCCAGTTTCCCTCAACAGCAAGCTCAGGCATGACCTCCTCACAACCATAAAAATAAGACATGACAACCATAAAAACAAGAATAGTGAGGGAAGAAAAGTATCAACTAGTTTCCCCCCTTCAGCTCTCTGTTCACAGGTTGAGAAACACAGAGCACTTTCCAAGCACCAACTTGCTGTGCAGCCTCCGATTCTGCTAAGTTCAGACAGTGTTCCTATGCCAAATTTCCCTGGTATGTTTCTCTCTCTTTCCCTTTGTGTCACCCCTCCACTCTGTGGTGACCCAGCATTGTTACCACAATCAGCTTGACTCTGGTGGACTCTTTCTTGTCTCTATTTAAAACATAAGAATTTCTGGGTCTCTATGAGTCTTGACTGTCAATGGTGCCTGTCAGGGAATTTCCTCAATGGTACACCTCACTGAGAAGCAGTATTCCCAGAGCTTCTAGCCCCAGCCATGGAGCAAGCAGAAAGTACAGGCTTCCTCCACATCACACTTCTTGGCCTCATGTAATAGTGAGATAAGAGAATCTCTTATATGCACAAGAAAAAGTCATTCTAAAATGATAGCTCATAACCTAATCATTTCTTGCATTGTCTCACTCATGAGCTTTGGGGGAACATGTGATATCTAAACCATAACAGAAAGTTAAGAGTATTGGAGAAAATATGAAAGATTAATGGACAGCTGAAGTAGACGATTAGGAGGAAATGGGAGTGAATATAATGAAAGAATGAACTTTGGACTAATGTAATCAGCAGTATAATAATGAATGGATAACAGTGAAAGTGTTGGGGTGAATGAACAGATCAAAGGACTGATGTGAACGTCTTTGGAATTATAGGACCAGTCAGAGAGGGATGCATGGGTAATCCTATTAAGTGGTGAGCTTATGTGGCAAGCAGGGTTCTATCTGTTGGGCATGTGTAGTTGGGGTGAGGGGAAGGGCAGGTAAGGTAGCAGAAAGGGTTTGAGTGGATAAACAAAGCCTAAGTTGATACATTAAGAGTTGGAGAAAAGTAACACAGTCAGTATGTTGGAATCAAAAGGCCTGATATAGAAGAAGCATTTCTACAACAAATTGTGTGACATTACCTAACCATTGTCACTCTTTCTTTTTAGGTGTAGATGGACACAACACAATGCCTTTATTTTTATGTGGTGCTGAGAATCAAACCCGGGTCCCACCCATGCTAGGCAAGCACTCTACCACTGAGCCTCAATCCCAGCCCACCATTGTCACTCTTGATCTAATTATTTGCAAATTTTAGTGAAATGTTAATTGTTGGGGATGCAAATCAAGTCAAGATGGCGCCTGGCACTTTGCAGGAGGAGTAGTTTGTGAAGGAACGCCAGTGAGCCATTAAGATGATGAGGATTCCTTATTGGCTGACTGCTGTATCTAGATGATGTTAATTAAGTTAAGCTGTGTATAATCGGTTGGGTATATATAACCTCTGCTGTCCTGCAATAAAGTTGCTTGTTACCTCCCGGTTATTTGCCCAGCCAGACTGCAGCAATTAATAATTATCTAAAAAAAGGTTAAGAGATTTTAATCAATGTAGAGTCCTATGAACATATCTTGGACATGGAAAGTGATATACATAAATATAACTATATAATATTGTGTATATTTCTATATTGTTGTGAGCCCAGGACTTACCTTTACCTATTATTATTCCTAACCACCTGGGCTTCTCAGTCTCTAAAACCCTTCACTTGTTTGTATGTGTCCCTCCAATCAGACCCCTCTTCTGTGTTCTCCTTCACTCCCAGCACCTTGGAAGTTTCAAGGAGTCTCCTCCTTGTCCCTGAAGTCATCTGCTTAGGGCGACCTTCACTACTTCAGGCCCACAAAAAACCTACTGGCAAGAAATCAGTGTACACAGTGAGCACAGAGTTGTATTCTCCCAGCACTGGGAGTGGAGGAAGAAGACACAGCGGACGAGCTGATTGGAAGGACATGCAGAGACAAGGGGACGATTTTAGAGGCTGTAGAGTCTAGCAGGGCATGAATATAGGAATAACAGGTAAAGTGTAAACTCTGAGCTTGGAAGGGCTATTGGGGGAGAGTTATAGACCTCTGGACTCCTGTGATCCTGGAAGAATCGTCCTGCCCCAACAAGCCTTACTGTTCTCAGTTATAAAATGACAGGCTTGTATTAGAATTCCAAGGCACATTCTTCTCTAACTTGATAAATTCCTTGAATGCTGAGAGTTTATGATATTGACTCTCAACAGTTCTAAGGCTACCAGAGTCCAATATTCCTTGAGTATATGAATTTCAGGATGCCTGATCCTTCTTGAATAGGTCCAGGGAAATCAGATGTGTAATATTGTGTTACTTGAGATTTAACTACCTGGTATAAATGACAATGAACAGATTGCTTTATCTATGTGTGTGTGTGTGTGCGCGCACGTGTGTGTGCGTGCACATGTGCGCACATGTATGCATGCCCACATGCATGTTCAGGGTTAATTTTCTCTGAATTAATTACCCATGTAATGAAAGGTTGAATTCAGCCCATGACACTCACTGTTACCATTCTCCTTTATTCCTATTTCCAGCCCCTGCCCATTGTTTTATCTCAAATATAAAGTTAGGTTAATGATTTCAGAGTTTTCTTCTTTTTTAAAATATGCATTCTATGCTATTGATTTCCTCCTATGTATCCCTGTGCCAGTATCCTTCAAATTTTAAGTTGTGATTTCATTTCCATCTAGTTCAAATTTTAGGTAAACTTGTCTTAAGATTTCTTCATTGACCACATCTAATTGCCTTTGTGGTGTTTAATCTCTGAATATTTGTGGAATTACTGCCCACCTTTATTTCACTGATTTCTTGTTTATTTCATGGTAACCTAAGAGCATACTTTGTATGATTTCTTTTCCTTGAAATTTCTTGAGGGGCATTTGAAAATCCAGAGAGCAGACTGTCTCCAGGAATGTTGTAAGGAAGCTGGGGAAGAATTGTATTCTGCTGTGACTTGGCAAAGCATCCCGTAGATGTCAATATACCCATTTGAATTATGGTGCTATTCAGTTCAACTGTATCTTCCTGATTTTCTGCTAAATATGTCTGTTGAGTCTGTCAAAAACTTGAAAGAGGAGGCTAGGATTGTAGCTCAGTGGTAGAGTCCTTTCCTTGCACCTGTGAGACACTGGGTTTGTTCCTCATCACCACATAAAAGGTGATATTTATAAATAAAGATATTTTATTCATCTACAAATAAAAAGGTTTTTTAAAAATTGAAAGAGGAACACTGAAGTCTCCAAGTAAAATAAGAAGGTCTTCTACTAATCCTTGCAGGCTTATAATTTTTGGCCTTTTGTATTTCTTGTTTGGTTGGTGGGTTCCTACACATTAAGGTTTGTAGTGTCTTCTTGGAGCATTAGCAACATTATTGTTATGTACAGCCCTTGTTTATCTGATAATTTAGTTTGCTCTGAAGACTGCTATCTTTAAAATGAATATATAACTATCAAAGCCCTATTTTGATTTCGTGGTAGCATGGTAATCTCTAATCCTTTATTTTTAATCATTCTGTGTTTTATATTTATTTTTAATAGTAAATATTAATTACACAGGATAATGGATTTCATTGTGGCATATTTGAATATGCATCTAACATATTTTGATCACTTCCACCCCCCACTACCCATCCATCACCCCCAGGACTCCCCCGACCTCCTTTCCTCTTCTGAAACAGTCTCCCTTCTCCATTCATGTCAATTTTTTTTCTAGATTTGACATCTGAGTAAAAGCACATGATACTTATCTTTCTGGGTCTGACACATTCTACTTAAAATGATGGCCTCTGGTTCCATCCATTTTTCTGCAGATGACATGATTCATTCTTCTTTATGGCTAATAATCTTTTGTGTATATATATACTACATTTTCTTTATCCATTCAAAGGCACGTAGGCTGCTTCCATAACTAGGATATTGAGAATTATACCACAATAAAAACAGACATACAGATATCTCTATACACTGTAACTCCTTCAGATATATGCTGAGGAATGGCATAGCTGGATTGTGAAGAAAGCAAAAGGAGACAGAAGCAAGGTGCAGAAGCAGAATGGGAGAAGGGGCCCTTGTCCAAGCTGCCAGCTTTATTTATATCAGTAGGTTACTTCAGGTCTCTGGCATCAGTAGTACATTATTGTTCATTGTGTCATTAGGCAGGTTACAGAGTTAGCAACATTATGCAGCTTATTTCTCAGTTACATACTATAGTTGCAATGTGCAATGCTAGGAGCTTTGTGTAGCTCTCAAGAAAGTCCGTTGTTTAAGGTTACTGTTATGTGGACAGGTTCAAGTGCAGCAGAGCTTGGTGAAACATTGTAGTTGTCTAACAAGAGAGTTTCTTTATTCTCAGGAGCTGTGTGCCTGAGATCAAGGTCGAGCTGATAAGACTCTAGCACAGAGCATCCTCATGGAGGGCACTGCTATAGCAGCTAGGCATTCTGTACCTTTGCACAGAAATTTTCCCAGACACCCAGCATGCCACAGCCATGAAGTCATTAGAGACCCCAATCCCAAACAGAAAACCCTTATACTGAATCATGTGGTAGATCTGTTACTATTTTGTTGGAAGAAACTTCCCAATGATTTTCATAGTGGCTGCACTGATTTATATTTCCACTAACAATGTATAAGATTTCTATTTTCTCTGCATCCCCATTAGCATTTAATACTATCTGCATTCTTGATCATAGTCATTCTAACTGGAGTAACATAGAATCGCAGTGTAGTTTTTATTTATATTTTCTTGATGGCTAAAAACGTTGAATGTTTTTATATAATGATTGCATATTTGTACTACCTGTTTTGAGAATTATCTCCTCAGTTCATTTGCCCAAATATTGATTGGAGTGATTGGGTTTGGGTTTGGGGACAGGAGATTTTGGGGGGATTTGAGTTCTATATATATTCTGAATATTAATCCTCTTTCAGAAGACAGCTGACAACAATTACCATTTTGTAGGCTCTCTCTTCACTCTGTTGTTTCCTTTGCTGTGCAGAAGCTTTTTAATTTGATTTATTCCCCTTTGTCAATTTTTTCTCTTTTTTTTTCCTTTGCCAGTTTTTGCTATTATTTTCTAAGTTATAGAAGTCCTATTCAGAAGTCATTGCTTATATTTTGAAGGGTTTCCCACATTTCTTCTACTAATTTCAATGTTGCAAGTCTTATACTTGGGTCTTTGATCCATTTTGAATTGATTTTTGTTTAGGGTGAGGCTGGGGTTCTAGCTTCAATCTTCTACACATGGATATCCAATTTCCTCCACACCACAGTTAAAGAGGTCGTATTTTCTCCAGCATAAGTTTTTGGTGCTCTTGTCAAGAATCAATGGCTGTCGCTGCATGGGTTTTCTGTGGTCTATATGTCTGGTTTATGCAAGTAGCATGCTGTTTTGTTACTATGGCTCTGTATTATATTTTGAAGTTACCTATTGCAATACTTCCAACATTGCCACTTCTGCTCAGGATTGCTTTGGGTTACATTCCAGGTTACATTCCAGTTGGGCACGACTTGAGGTAGGTAGGTCACTTGGTGCTTTCTCTGGAAAGATTAATCTTCTCTGTGACCTCTTCCCCCCACCGAGTCACCTTCTGGCCTCTGCTGAGTAACTTTCCTCCTCTGTGCCCTTCAGCCATGATGCTCCATCCACCTCAGGCCCAGAGCAATGGAACCACCCAAACAAGGACTAAACCTTTAAAACCATGAGACAAATAAACCTTTCCTTCTCTAAAAATATTCCTGATGCCAGGTACTATATAAAGTAAAGAAGTTTGTTTAGCTTATAATTTTATAGGCTGACAGTCAAGACCTCTCACTCAAGAACTGGCTCATTCAGTGGGACCTTCTCAGGGGGGTGTCACCTTGACTTACTTACCTCCTCCAATTCCCCAGCTCTTAATATTGAGGACCAAGTTCTTCCCAGCTCCATGGATTCTCATGTTCTTCATTAGATCAGGAAAAAACACACATAAGATAAGAATAAGGCTCTTTATTCTTGTGGTGGAGCACAAGGGACCAATACGTGAGAAACAGAAATTCCAGGCTGACCCAAACAAAACAGGAATGTATACTGCTTTGAATGTTCTTTTAGGGTAGGCAAGAACATGGTCTTCTGATGTCATCACAATAGAGCTGAAGTTCCAGCTGCATCTGGGTTCTTCTTCATCTTGCCTTTTGTAAGACATATGTCTCATTACCACCTTAAGCCTCAAGTGTGTTCTGGCTGTGTTATAAAGAAAAGGTAAATGGAGATGATTTTTGTGACTACCCGATGCATGCCTTGCCTCTCTCCAAATTGAATCCCTTATCATCTGGGAGAGTACCTAACATTATTTTCACAAGAGGGCAAACTATTTCTCTGTCTCAGTTGGTTTGATTTTAGTGATGTTGTCTTTCCTGGTTCTGGTAGTGGTATTTTTGCTTTTCAAATGGACTGTCTTGAGTTTCTCAAGATGGCAGAATAGAGAAAAAACAACAAAAAAAGGGAACAAAATAACCCAACAAACCAAGATACTTCAGTAGCAGAATCCACCGACATCACAGTGAAGAAATGTCAGAAAAGGAGTCTAGAATGTTCATAGTTAAACTCATCTGCAAGGTAAAGGACAATGTAAGGAGTGAAATCTGAGAGAAAATATAGGAGGAGAAAGATCATTTCAAAAAAAGAGATTCTGGAAAAAAATATCAAGCAAAAATCATCAAAATGAAGGAATCAATAAACCAAATTTAAAATTCAATGGAAAGCAGCACCAAGACACTAGACTACTTGGAAGACAGAGTTTCAGGTAATGAAAACAAAATATATAATCTTGAAAACAAAGTTGACCATGGAGAAAAGATGTTAAGAGACCATGAACAAAACTT
Organism: Urocitellus parryii; assembly: GCF_045843805.1. Taxonomy (NCBI): domain Eukaryota; kingdom Metazoa; phylum Chordata; class Mammalia; order Rodentia; family Sciuridae; genus Urocitellus; species Urocitellus parryii. Next base: position 12,339,894 of record NC_135545.1, on the reverse strand, counting down.
CCAAGAAATATGGGATAACATAAAAAGACCAAAGTTAAGATTGGAGATAAAAACCCAAGAAATGCACACTATTTTTGATGAAACAATATCTGAAATTTTTCTAAACCTTAATAATGAAATGGAAAATCAAATACAGGAGGCATACAAGACCCCAAATATATAAAATTACAACAGGCTGACACAAAGATACATTATTATGAAAATGCCCAACATACAGAATAAGGATAGAATTTTAAAGGCTGCCAGACAAAAATGATGGTCACATTTAGAGAGAAACCAATCTGGATCCCAGCTAATTGCTCAACTCAGACTCTCAAAGCTAGGAGGTCTTGGAATAATATATACCAATAATATATATCTCTGAAAGAAAATGGATACCCACCAGGAATATTATACCCAGCAAGATTAAGCTTCAGAATTCATGATGAAATAAAAATCTTCCTTGATAAATAAAAGTTAAAAGAATTCACAACTAGAAAGCCTATACTAAAAAACATACTCAATAAAATATTTCATGAAGAAGAAAAGAAAAATAAAATTGAAAACCAGCAAAGGAAGGAGTTACACTTAAAAATAGTCTATCAAAGAAGAAGTTAATTTAAATTAAAAAACAAAAATCAATCAAAATGGCAGTGAAGAAAAATAATTCCTCAATAGTAACATAGAATGTACATGACCTAAACTCATCAATCAAAAGACATTAACTGGCAAATTGGATTAAAAAACAAAACTCAACAATATGAAGTCTCCAAGAGAGTCACCTCATAGGCAAAGACATCCACCAACTGAAAGTAAAAAGATGGGGGAAAAAATATCATTCACAAAGATCTTACAAACAAGCAGAGATTTATATCTTCATATCAGAAAAAGTGAATTTCAAGTCACAGTTAATCAGGAGGGACAAAGTTAAACATTTCATACTGCTGAAGGGAACTATACATCAACAAGACATAACAATCTTAAATAGGTATGCCCCAAACAATGGAGCATCTTGATACAAAAACATAAATCAAACAAACCCTTCGCAACTTCCAGAATCAAACAGACTACAACACAATAATACCGAGTGACTTAAACACAACTCTCTCATCACTAGATAGATCTTCCAAACAAAAACTAAATAAAGAAGCTATAGAATTAAGAAATGCAATTAATAATATAGACTTGACAGACATACATAGACTATTTCATACATCGGTTACTGAATACAATCTCCTCTCAGCAGCACATGGATCCTTCTTTAAAATATACCATATCTTAGGCAGAAAAAGCCACTCTTAGCAAATACAAAAAGAGAAGAGGGAGGCCGGTAATATGTTGCATTCTATCAGGTCATAATGGAATGAAATTAGAAATCAATGATAAAATAAAAAAGAGCTATTCTAACACCCAGAGACTAAATATTAATGCTATTGAATGATCAATGGATAGCTGAAGAAATCAAGGAAAAAATTCAAAAATATTTGGAGGTGAATGAGAATAGCGACACAACATGTCAAAATCTCTGGGATACCATGAAGGTGGTTCTAGGAGGAAAGTTCATTGCATTGAGCTCATTCATTAAAAGAATGGGAAAATTACCAAATAATCTAACATTACATCTCAAAGCCCTAGAAAAAGAACAAATCAACACCAAAATCAGTAGAAGACAAGAAATAATTAAAATGAGAGCTGAAATCAATGATTTTGAAACAAAAACAATTCAAAAATCAACACAACAAAAAGTTGGTTCTTTGAAAAAATAAAAACTGATAAACCCTTAGTCAGGCTAATGAAGAGAAAGAGAGAAAAAACTCAAATTACTAAAATTTGTGATAAAAAAGGAAATATCATGATGTACACTACTGAAATACAACAATCAAACTATATTGACAATTTATTCCCAAATAAATTAAAAAATCTTGAAGACATTGAAAAATTTCTAGAGACATATGATCTAACCAAATTGAATCACAAGGAGATAGAAAATTTAAACAGATCAGTTTCAAGCAATAAAATTGAAGATGGTATCAAAAGCTTACCAATGAAGAAAAGCCCAGGACCAGATAGATTCTCAGCAGAGTTCTACCAGACCTTTGAAACAGAACTTACAACAATCCTCAAATTAGTTCATGAAATAGAAAATGAGGGAACCCTTCTAAATTCTTTCTATGAAACTAGTATCATCTTGATACCAAAACCAGAAAAAGACATCAAGGAAAGAAAACTTCTGACTAATATCCCTGAGAAACATAGATGCAAAAAATCTTAATAAAATACCAGCAAATCACATACAAAAACATAGTGCACCATGATCAACTGGGTTCATCCTATGGATGCAAGGTGGGTTTAACATTTGGAAATCAATAAACATAATTCATCACATGAATGGACTTAAAGATAAGAAGCACATGATTATCTCAATAGATGAAGAAGAAACATTTCACAAAATACAGTATCCATTCATGTTCAAAACACTAGAAAATCTAGGGATAGTAAGAACATACCTATCATTGTAAAAGCTATATTTGTTAAACCCAAGGCCAACATCATTCTAAATAAAGAAAAATTGAAAGCTTTCCCTCTAAAAACTGGAACAAGACAGAATGCCCTTTTTCACCATTTCTATTCAATGTAGTCCTTGGATTCTCGCCAGAGCAATTAGGCAGAAGATAGAAATTAAAAGGATATGAATAGAGAAAGAAAAGCTCAAACTGCCCCTTGTCAGGAGCTGCCATGGATGCAGATGCCTTCAAGTCCTGATGCCCCAGGGCTCTGACCAATTATTACATTTCCTAATGGCTTGGGCATTGTCCTAAGTCAGACAGCAAGGTGTGGCTCCAGGTGTAGGTGTCACCACTGGTGATAAGCTACACTCACCTGTGCCTTTGTAATCCTAACCCTTTGCCCTTGGGGGATAGAATGTTCCCTGGAATCCCTCCTGTGTGTTCCCTATATAAGAATAAATTCCAGTGGCTCTACCTCTTCAAGGTCTCTTAAAGTCGCCTCTGGATTACTGAAAAGCTACTTCTGTGTGGTTGTGTGCTGTCTTTGTCGTTTTCTTGCATTATTGGAATATTCAGATTTTGGGAACCGAGCATTAGTTCATCAGGTAGGATAGATTGTGATATTTCCTATTTGCCCACATGATTTTATATTTAGAAGACCCAAAAAATTCCACCCAAAAACTTCAAAACTCATAAACAAATTTAGTAAAGTAACAGAATACAAAATTAACATCCATAAATCAATTGTGTTCCTATACCCCAAGGATGAATCAACTGAAAAAGAAATTAGGAAAACTACCCCATTCACACTAGCCTTCCAAAATATAAATAAAATACTTGGGAATCAATTGTAAAGGTAAAATTTCTAAGCTGCAAAAGCTTGAGTTAAAGTGTAAGAGACTAGGGCATTGTAAAGCTTCTAGATTACAAGGCCTGGGCTAAAAAGTAAAAGACAAGTGTTACAATTGTAAAAGTCTATTGTTACAATTCCTCTGCTATCCCGGGAACCTGTAATCTCTGAAAAGTTGTTAGGACAATGCGGGAACTGCCCAGTAAATATCTCCAATGATTCCCTGGTTGTTTAATAGCTAAGGGCTCTAGGTAGCATGGCACGTAAGCATCTAGGCCCCAGAACCAATCAGTTTAAATTTGTACCCCGCTTAGAAATGACCAATCACCCCTGCCCAGATTGTCCCCCCAATGTATGTACTAATCCTGACTCAGAGCTGTTGTTCAATTTTCCCGCGCCTCATGATGATTTGTTCTGATGTATGCAAAGCCCCCCACCCTCTCCAAAAAGTGTACTTAAGCTCCGCTTGACCTCTGCTCTGGGCTCTGGGCTGTTCCCCCTTCTTGAGTGAGCACAGAGCCCCAGCGAGCTGGAACGGATCCCCTAATAAATTTCCCCCCTGCAATTGCATGAAGTAAGTCTCTTGTGTGGTCTCTCCCTCCGACGCTCTGCTGCACCCCAACACAATAAAGATCACCCATGTTCTTGGATAAGCAGAAATAAAATTGTGAAAATGTCCATAATACCAAAAGCACTGTGCAGATTTAATGCAATTCCTATTAACATTCCAATGGACATTCTTCACAGAAATAGAAAAAGTGGTCATGAAATTCACTTGGAAAAGTGAGAGGTCCAGATTAGCCAAAGCAATTTTTAGCAAGAAAAGCAAAACAGGAGGCATCACAATACCATAACTTAACTACACTACAGAGCTATAGTAACAATACCAGCATGATTGGGCCCCAAAATAGACATAAAGACCAATGGTACAGGATAGAAGACACAGAATCAAACCCACCTAAATACAGTTATCTCATACTAGAAAGATAATGAGGCGTCATTAACATTCATTGGAGAAAAGATAGTCCCTTCAACAGGTAGTGCTGAGAAATCCATATGTAGCTGAATAAAACTGAACCCCTAACTTTCATGCTGCATAAAACTCAACTCTAATTGGATCAAGGACCTAGGTATTAGACCAGAGCCCCTGCATCTACTAGAAGAAAATGTAGGCCCAAGTCTCCATCGTGATGGCTTAGGAACCAACTTCCTCAACAAGACACCTAAAGCACAAAAAGTAAAATCAAAGTCGATAAATGGGATGTTATCAAACTGAAAAGCTGCTTCATAGCGAAGGAAACAATCAAGAACATGAACAGAGAGCCTACGGAATGGGAGAAAATCTTTGCCTCCTGCACCTCAGATAGAGCACTGATCTCCAGAATATACAAAGAACTCAAAAAGCTTAACACCAAAATCATCATCATCATCATCTAATTAATAAATGGGCAAAGGAACTGAACAGGCACATCACAGAAAAAGAAATTTGAATTGTCAACAAGTATATGCAAAATGTTCAACATCTCTAGCAATTAGAGAAATGCAAATTAAAACCACACTGAAATTTCATCTTACTTCGGTCAGAATGGCAATGATCAAGAATACAAGCAACAATAAATGCTGCCGAGGATGTGGAGAAAAAGGTACATTCACATTGCTGGTGGGACTGCAAATTGGTGCAGCCCCTCTGGAAAGCAGAATGGAGATTCCTCAGAAAACATGAAATGGAACCACCATTTGACCCAGCTATCCCACTCCTAGGTTTATACCCAGAGGACTTAAAAACAGCCTACTCCCGTGATACATCCACATAGATGTTCATAGCTAAGCTATGGGAACAACCTAGGTGTCCTTCAACATATGAATGGGTAAAGAAAATGTCGCATCTATACACAATATTACTCAGCCATAAAGAAGAATAAAATTAAGGTATACACTGCTAAATGGATGGAACTAAAGGCTATCATGCTAAGTAAAATAAGCCAATCCCCAAAAAACAAAGGCCAAATGTCCTCTCTGATGTGCAGATGCTGACTCACAATAAAGTGGTGGGAGGGAAGCATAGAAGCCCATTGGATTAGACAAAGGGGAATGAAGGAGGTGGGAGTAGGAAAGGCAGTAGAATGAGTCAGACATGACTTTCCTATGTTTATATATAAGCACACAGTGAAAGTAACCCCCCATCATGTACAACCACAAGAATGGGACCCTAGTTAGAATAAGTCATGCTTAATGTACGTATAATATGTCAAAATACATTCTTCTGTCATGTATATCTTAAAAGAACAAAGAAAAAAGAAAAAAGTGGACTGTCTTTGAACTCACCAACTTTTTTCTTATTTGTTTTTGTTGTTGTTGTTGTTCATTCAAGGAATAAAGGTTGCATAAAATCCCATCTGATCTAGATATATGTGTCCTTTCCAGTACATAACATTTCAGATATCAAAGTATATGGCAAACATACAAATAAGGGGAAGGGAACCCACCTCCTATGGACAGTATAGTCTGTGTTAAATCATAAAATAAGCTCCATAAAGGACAACTGGCAAGTGATTCCCAGCGCGCTCACCAGTGAGGTATCAACACTCACTTGAACAACCAACTGCAGCTTAACAATTAATTTAATAACGTGGTCCAAAAATACCCAGATCAAATGAAATATACTTAATCAAAATAATTTCCTTTACTCCAACTTTTTTCTTTCTAAATTTAAGCTTTCATTTATACTCGCCTTTCCCAACCGGTAACTCCTACCCCTTAAAGTCTCAAAATGGACATTGGTGCTATAAATACAAACATTACTTAAGAAGCATTAAATTAAGCTTCTTTTTTCTTCCTGTTTTTTCTTCTAATAATCTGTTAGTTTTCTGAACCAAGACCAAGTATTTAAGTTCCTATGCTACATACCCACGATGTTCCACACACACACACACACACACACACACACACAAATATTTTTTTTTTTTTTTTGAGACAGGGCCTTGCTGTGTTATTGAGGCTGGCTTTGAATTTGGAATCTTCCTGCCTCAGCCTCCTGAGCTGCTGGGATTACAGATGTGCACCACCATGTCCAGCAAAAAAAAGAAAAAAAAATATATATATATATAATTTCTGCTCTGTACTGTGAGCTCACTAATTCTTTATTCTGTTTGCTCTGTCCCACTATCTATGTCTTCTATCATGTTCTTAAGTTATCTTACCATATTAGTCAGCTCAAGGATTTCTGTTCGGCGTTTTTAATTGCTTTTCTCTCTGTTAAATTACTCAGACTATTGGATTGGTCTGTGTGTTTCTTGAGTTTCCTTAAAGGAGCTCACTGAGTTTCCTTAAAGGAGCTACTTTAAATTCTCCATCCCAGAGTGTACCCATACTGAATACAACTTGGTTTGGCACCTTATTGTGACTGTTCCTGGCATTCACTAGGTAAGTCGGGGTATCATGAAAGCTCCTGGTCCGTATGTCTGATGCCTGCTGTTCTGAGGCCTCATCTGGGCATTTCAGGGTTAGATATTCCTTCCAGTATTCATAATCTTTCTGTAAACCTGTCGTCACCTCCACTATTTCAACACTAGATGGCGCCCTAGGGCAGAGTTTGCCGAGAGCGTACTGTTCTGTGTTGCTATTTTGGTACCTCATGAACTGCAAAGTGCCTAAAACCGTGTTAGTCCACCCCAGAAGCCTTTCTCTGCAGCCAGAACAAACCCAGATGCCAATCTACAGTCACCAGCCTCTGGGCACTGCACAGTTGTCGCCAGCCGTGGAGAGACTCACTGTGGAAGGACCCTCCTAGGCTCCTATGCCACACCTGTGGCCAACCACAACACAAAGCTGTGTTACAGCCCAGACCCCCCAACCCAGACCAGCAATGGGGAGGACCAAGGCCCACACCACTAGGGATGGCCTGCTGCTTGAAACCCAAGACTCTTGCAACAAGCTGGTGATGATGTCAACTGAAGAGCCGTCCAACAGGTGGGATCCATGGGTTCTTGGTTGTATGGTTGCTCTGGAAGTTCCATCCACTGGCACTACCCTGGGAACAAGTGCTGTTGGGATCTGCCCAGTGTTAGGTTTCAGCAGGCCAACACTGGGATCTTAGGCAAAATCCTGAGCTTCCTGACCAGTCCTACCCCATTACCACCCCCACTACTATGATTCCTCACTACTACCACCACCAACAAATGGATTCTTGCACCATGCTATGCTGGTAGAAGTTGGGGTAGTGTTAATGGGACAGCCAGCATAGGACTTTGTCTTGGACCTCAGAGCTGGCCCACCATGGTGAGACCCAACACCAAACAGAAACCAAAAGTCCTTATATCGAGGCTAGAAGTCTTAGAGGCTCTGGAAGCAGCAAAGACTGGTGTAACTGACTCAAGTTCCAGCCTGTATCATGGAAGCCTTGGGCTGGGACTTAGGTGCCCTACCTGTAAATCTGCACAGGTGCTTGTGGCTGAGCCTCAGAGGCCACCTGTGGGGAGCCACTCCTGAGCTATTTGAGTGTCTTCACTTGGCCTTGGAGCCAAGGAGATTTTGGTTTGGCATTTCAAGTTTTATGGTGGCTCCTCCACTTAATGGATTGCACAGTGCATGTGACATCTGTCTTCAGCTAGGAAGACTGATCTCTTATCTCCATAGTTGGGCGTAACCTATTGGGAACTGGACAGCCCACCACCTATCTTAATTGGCTAAGAACATTCTGAAGAATGCCTTTGAAGTTCCCCATATAAATGAGCAAACACTGGCTCTCTCTCTCTCATTCTTAAGGTCAAAGAGCTGTCCTGCCCCTGCTCTTTAAAACTATTTTCTGTGTCCTATGATTTTTCACTGGATTTCTCAGCCAGCCCACTTCACGCGGGGAACCCAGCTTCAATTGCCTGTGCAGGCTGCGGGTGAGAGCAACCCAGTTTGACATCAGCCTTTGTAGTCAAAGGACGATCTCCACCACCTGTTGCTCAGACTTGGGCAGCACAGCTCTCCCTGTGCTGCATTTGTTTATTAGCTTTAGTAGTCTTTTGGTAGAGACCCTGCATCTGATAGAAGAAAAAGTAGGTCCAAATCTCCATCATGTCAGATTAGGCCTCGACTTCCTTAATAAGACTAATACAGTGCAAGAATTAAAGCCAAGAATCAATAAGTGGGATGAATTTAAACTAAAAATCTTCTTCTCAGCAAAAGAAACAATCAGTGAGGTGAACAGAGAGCCTACATTTTGGGAACAAATTTTTACCACTTGCATATCAGATAGAGCACTAATCTCTAGGGTATATAAAGAATTCAAAAATTTAAACAGCAGAAAACAAAACAAAAACCAAAAAAAAAAAAAAAACCCAACCCAAATAACCCAATCAATAAATGGGCTAAGGAACTAACAGATACTTCTCAGAAGATGACATACAATCAATCAACAAATATATGAAAAAACCAAGTCTTTGATACACTTTGAGATGAATTTTGTGCATGGTGAGAGATAGGGGTTTAATTTCATTTTATTGCATATGGATTTCCAGTTTTCCCAGCACCATTTGTTGAAGAAGCTATCTTTTCTCCAATGTATGTTTTTGGCACCTTTGTCTAACACAAAATAACTGTAATTCTGTGGATTGGTCTCTGTGTCCTCTATGCTGTACCATTGGTCTACCAGTCTATTTTTGGTGCCAATCCTATGCTGTTTTTGTTACTGTTGCTCTGTAGTATAGTTCTGGTTCAGTGATGCCACCTGCACCACTTTTCATGCTAAGGATTGCTTTAGCTTATTTTTCCAGATGAATTTCATGACTGTTTTTCTATTTCTATGAGGAATGTCATTGGGATTTTGATTGGAATTGTATTAAGTCTGTATAGTGCTTTTGGTAGTATGGTCATTTTGACAATATTAATTCTGCCTATCCAAGAACAAGGGAGATCTTTCCATCTTCTAAGGTCTTCTTTAATTTCTTTCCTTGGTATTCTGTAGTTTTTGTTGTAGAGGTCTTTCACCTCTTTTGTTAGGTTGATTCCCGGGGTGTTTTTGTTTGTTTGTTGTTTTTGTTGTTGTTTGTTTGGGTTTTTTTTTTTTTCTTTTGAGGCTATGGTAAATGGGGTAGTTTTCCTTGTTTCCCTTTTAGAGGTTTTGTCCCTGATATACAGAAATGCCTTTGATTATGGGTGTTGATTTTGTATCCTGCTACATTACTGAATTCATTTACTAGTTCTAGAAGTTTCCTGGTGGAACCTTTTGGGTCTTCTAGGTATAGAATCATATTGTTGGCAAATAGTGCTAATTTGAATTTTTCTTTTCCTATCTATCTCTTTAATTTCTTTCATCTGTCTAATTGCTCTGGCCAGTATTTCAAGAACTATGTTAAATAGAAGTGGTTAAAGAGGACATCCCTGTCTTATTCCAGTTTTTAGAGGGAATGCTTTCAATTTTTCTCTATTTAAAATGATGTTGGCCTGGGGCTTAGCATAGATAGCTCTTCTGATGTTGAGATATGTTCCTATTAGCCTTACTTTTTTTAGTGTTTTGAACATAATTGGGTGCTGTATTTTGTCAAATGCTTTTTCTGCATCTATTGAGTGATCATATGATTCTTATCTTTAAATCTATTGATGTGATGAATTACATTTATTGATTTTCATGTGTTACCCCATCCTTGCATCCCTGGGATGAACTCCACTTGATCATGGTGCACTATCTTTTTAATATGTTTTGGTATTTGACTTGTCAGAATCTTATAAGAATTTTTGCATCAATGTTCATTAGAGATATTGGTCTGAAGTTTTCTTTCTTTGATGTGTCTTTGTCTGGTTTTGCAATCAGGGTAATATTGGCCTCATAGAATGAGTTTGGAAGTGCTGCCTCTTTTTCTATTTTATGAAATAATTTGAAGAGTATAGATATTAGTTCTTCTTTGTAGTTCTTGTAGAACTCATCTGTGTATCCATTCAGTCCTGGGCTTTTCTTGGTTGGTAGGCTTCTGATGGTATCTTCTATTTCATTGCTTGAAATTGATCTATTTAAATTGTGTATATCATCCTGATTCAATCTGGGCAAATCACATGACTCTAGAAATTTGTTGTTGTCTTGGATATTTTCTATTTTATTGGAGTACAAGTTTTCAAAATAATTTCTAAATATCTTCTGTATTTCCATAGTGTCTGTCATGATATTTCCTTTTTCATCATGGACATTAGTAATCTGAATTTTCTCTTTCCTTCTCTTTGTTAGCATGGCTATGGGTTTGTTAATTTTATTTATTTTTTCAAAGAACCAACTTTTTGTTTTGTCAATTTTTTCAATTGTTTCAATTTCATTGAATTTCAGCTCTGATTTTAATTATTTCCTGTCTTCTACTGCTTTTGGTGTTGATTTGTTCTTCTTTTTCTAGGGCTTTGAGATGTCATTTGTTGGTTGACTTTTCTTCTTTTAAGGAATGAACTCCATGCAATGAACTTTCTTCTTAGTACTGCCTTCATAGTGTCCCAGAGATTTCAATATGTTGTATCAATATGTTGTATCAGTATTCTCATTCACCTCTAAGAATTTTTTAATCTCCTCCTTGGTGTCTTTTGCAATCCATTATACATTCAGTAGCATATTATTTAGTCTCCAGGTGTTGGAGTAGTTTTTGTTATTTTATCATTGATTTCTAATTTCATTGCATTATGATCTGATAAAATGCAGGGTAGTATCTCTACTTTTTTGTTTTTGCTAAGAGTTTCTTTGTGGCATAATATATGATCTATTTTAGAGAAGTATCCATGTGCTGCTGAGAAGAAAGTATATTCACTCATTGAAGGATGAAATATTCTATATATGTCAGCTAAGTCTAAGTTATTGATTGTATTATTGAATTCTATAGTTTCTTTGTCCAGCTTTTGCTTGGAAGATCCATTCAGTAGTGAAACAGGTGTGTTAAAGTCACCCAAAAGTATTGTGTTGTTGTCAATTTTACTTGAATTTGAGAAGAATTTGTTTGATGAACATAGATGCTCCGTTGTTGGGAGCATATATATATTTATAATTGTTAAGTCTTGTTGGTGTATGGTTCCCTTGAGCAGTATGAAATGTCCTTCTTTATCCCTTTTGATTAACTTTAGCTTGACGTCTACTTTATTTGATATGAGGATGGGAAGCGCTGCTTACTTCCACAGTCCATGTGAGGGGTATAATTTTTCCCAACCTTTCATCTTCAGTCTGTGGATGTCTTTTCCTATGAGATGAGCTCTCTGGAGGCAGCATATTATTGGGTCTTTTTTTTATTCAGTCTGCTAGTTTGTCTTTTGATTTGTGAGTTTAGGCCATTAACATTCAAGGTCATTATTGAGACATCATTTGTATTCCCAACAATTTTTGTTTATTTTGTTTTTTAAAAATATTTATTTATTTATCAGTTATTGGCGGACACAACATTTTTGTTGGTATGTGGTGCTGGAGGATCGAACCCGGGCCGCACGCATGCCAGGTGAGCGCGCTACTGCTTGAGCCATATCCCCAGCCCCTTATTTTGTTATTTAAATTGACTTGATTTCTCCTTTGATTAATTTTTCCTTTAGTGTAACACCTCCCTCTGCTGATTTTCATTGTTGTTTTTCATTTCCTGCTCATGGAATATTTTGCCAAAGATGTTCTGCAGTGCAGGTTTTCTTGCTATAAATTCTTTTTAGCTTTTCTTTATCATGGAAGGTTTATATTTCATCATCAATTTTAAACTTCATTTTTCTGGATACAAGATTCTTGGTTAGTATCCATTTTCTTTCAGATCTTGATATATGTAGCTCCAGGGTCTTTTAGCTCTCAGAGTCTGGGTTGAAAAGTCTGCACATAACCTAATTGGTTTCCCCCACATGTAATCTGATTCCTTTCTCTCTTGGCTTTTACTATTCTTTCCTTATTCTGTATGTTAGCCATTTTCATTATAATGTACCTTGGTGTGGATCTGTTGTGATTTTGTACATTTGGCATCCTGTAGGATTCTTTTTTTTTATTTAAATATTTTTTTAGTTATATATGGGCACAATATCTTTATTTTGTTTATTTATTTTCATGTGGTGCCGAGGATCGAACCCAGGGTCTCACACATAAGAGGCGAGTGCTCTACCGCTGAGCCACAACCCCAGCCCACTGTAGGATTCTTGAATCTGATTTTCCAATTCATTCTTCATGTTTGGAAATTTTTCTGATATTATTTTATTGAATAGATTCTTCATTCCTTTGGTGTGTAACTCTATGCCTTTCTCTATCCCAGTAACTCTTAAATTTGGCCTTTGTATGCTATCCCATATTTCCTGAATGTTCTGCTCATGGTTTCTTACTCTGCGGTCTATATTCTTTTCAAGATTATATATTTTGTCTTCATGGTCTGAGGTCCTCTCTTCCAAGTGGTCTAATCTGTTGGTGATGCTTTCATAATTTGGTTTATTTATCTTTCATTTCAAGGATTTCTGTTTGTGTTTTTTTAAACCTCTATCTCCCTAATGAAGTAACAATTTGCTTCCTGTATTTGTTTTGTAACTCTTTGTAGAATGATCCTTTGCTGCCTGTATTTGCTGCCTTATATCATTCTTTAATTCATAGAACATTTTAATTATGTGCATCCTGAACTCTGTAATTTCATCTGCTGTGCTGGCCATGGATTCCAATAATGTGGTATCTTGATTTGTTTGGGGCAGTTTCCTCCCTTTTCTTTTCATGTTGCTCACGTGTCTTCCCTTCTAGCACTGTGGATCCAAGGCATGACTGTTTTTACCCTATAGGCTTATAGTGCCCCTGAAGGGTTCCAGTACCTCTCTTTTGAGGGGAAGGACAATGTTAACAGATCCCAGTATAAACAATTTACAACCTAAAAAGAAATAGTTGCTATTAAGACACTTACAGTTTGGTTCAATTATTATCTACAATATAATCAGTAGGTTTGTACAAGGGTTTACAGTTTCTGATGGTGGACAAAGAATTGGGATTGAGATATATGATGATATCCTGAGGAGGAAGGAGGTGAGGATATAGAGTTATTATATCTTAGAAAGTATGAAAGAGAAATCTAAAGAAGAAGGTTAGTAGCAAGAGAATAGAGATGAAGTAATTTGGGGTAGACAAGTAAGTGGAAAGACAGTACAGTACATAAAACAAATGTACAAATATTAAGAAAAATAAAAATTTTAAAATGTTACTTGAACTCTAAAGTACTGATATGAATCAAAGTCTGAAACATTGATCTGCTCTTATCTACAGATGATTTTCTAGTATTTGTTAGGTTTTATTACTTGGGGAAACTAATAATTGGAGGAAAAAAAGAATATACAACACAACTGTTCTATACTATTCAGATGTCACAGTCCTCAAAACCCTAATTTATGCAAAGCAGTTGGTTTCACATATGTTGGGGATGTGAGAAGGAGAAGGGAAAAAAATCTCAAAGAAAGAAACAAGGATTGTTTTGGTTGGAGATCAGTACCTTTCCTGCTTCCCTCTCATCCAATAGATGGGGTCATCTGTTCTTAGCTGGTATCTCCGCCCTCAGGATGGTGAATGTAACCAGGATGTCACTGTGCCAGGTTAGCAGCTTCTGGGGAGAAGAGAGAGTTAGAAACTGAGTACCTGGCCTCCTGGAGTTCCAAACTGGGAGTTGCCCCCATTAAAGGTGGTGGTGAAGGTGACCCAAGATGGAGGTGGCAATGGGTGTCAGGTCAGGTCAGGGAGAGCCGGGTGATGATGGGGTTGAACATGGAAAATGTGTTCAGAGACGGCTCTGTGGCCTCCAGTGTGTGCTGTCTGCTGTGTTCAGAGCCTGTGTGGCCAAAAGTTCTCTGTGGGTGCTGATGCAGATGGTCCCACTCAGGCACCTGGTAGTCCTGTGTGGGCGAGTAGTTGGGAGACCTACTCTGTCACTGAGGCCTGGAGCCCTGCACAGTAGAGTGGCCATGATTCCTACATGGGAGCAAGAATATCACTGGCAGAGAAGCAATATTCTCACTGCTTGAGTCCCAGGTCACAGAGCAACACAGAATGCCGCTTCCCTCTGTCCCGCCATCTTGGATCCCCCTGTCCAGTCACTGTTGCATCCACATCTTTTGCAGGCCTAATTCCTACCCCCAACCTGACTCATGGCCTCAGCTGGCGAGTCAGGGGTGGGGTGGCCTGTGTGCAGGGCTAGTGGCCTATGTACCTGGGAGTCCAAGGACAGGAGTATGTGTGAGGAGGTAAAGTGAGAGCACATGTGCTTATAGCCAGGACTTGGGCAGCTCCCAGGGCAGATCTTCCTGGGCTGTGCAATAGTAAAATAAACTTAAACAGCATTTTCCTCGAGGAAGGGGTGCCATTTTCTAGTTCCTTTAAGGCACCTGGAAATGTCCAAGTAAGTCACAGAAGGTTTGTGGAGGGTAAATCTCAAACAGTTTGTGTTTGTGATTAAATTGGCTATAATTAGCACAGTCAGTTACAGTTACTTGAACTCTAAAGTACTGATATGAAGCAAAGGCTGAAACATTGATCTGCTCTTGTCTACAGATGATTTTCTAGTATTTGTTAGGTTTTATTACTTGGGGAAACTAAGTCTTAAAGGAATTAGGGTTTGCACCTCTTTTAAAGTCTTAAATGATTCCTTTGTAACTGGTTAAACAAACAACTGTCATTTAAGCCTTGACTAAGAGCTATGTAAAAGTTTATAAAATGAAAGTTTATGTAAGTTTCCTGAGAAGACAACCCATAAGTGCTCTCTTTTATACATTGTATCTGATACACAAGGGCCACGTTGTCATTTGAAGATCTGTCTTATGTATGTTTGCTTTGAATAAGTCTATTTCTGACCATTAACACTGTTCCCTAACTGTAAAAGAGATTTAAGGCTATGCTTTGACTTTGGTTCACCTAGGCAGGCCTGTGATTATTGTTACTGTACACTCTGGATTCTACATTGTACTTTAAAAGTTAAAAATGATAATAATGAAATAAGAAAATTTTAAAAGATTAAAAAAAATCAGGCACCATAGGCTCTCTCTGCTTCCTGGCTGACCTGTCCTGAGCTGCTTTCCCCCACCATGCTCTTCATCATGATGTTCTGCCCCCTCGGCCCATAACTATGGAGTCGACTGACCATGGACTGAACCTCTGAGACTGTCACATGTGCCAATTTCACAAATGGTGGAAACTCAGAACTTCTGAAGTCAAGAAGCTGAAAATCCACACTAAAGCACATGTGGACAGAAAGCAGTGATCAGTTGTCTATCAGCCAACTCCTGTCACAGACTATTCATGGCAAAGAAAATGATGCAGATTTGGACCTATGATATGACCCCCCAGAACCTCCGTCTGAGAAAGACTCCTGGGACTGGCTGAGGAGATCCACAGATGTTCAAAAGCCTCAGCCCAGGGCTAAGAAAAGGCCCACTGTAAATAAGGAAAAGTTTAAGAAAATGGGGCGATTTTCATTCAACATCAAAAACAACAAAGATGAACCTGTTGACAACTGGGGAAATTGTAGATCATAACCATGGGGCATTTAGTGCTTATTTGGGGCATAATCCCACTAGTGGGGGATTGTAACTGTCAGGTCAGTGCCTCCTACAAAAATTGTGGGATTTGACTTGGCACAATAAACTGTGATGGATGCCAAAGATCCCAAGTCACTTACCTGTCATGTCAAATATGAAAGGGTTGACAAGTCTCTAAGAACTCACTCTGCAACAACAGCTCTTCAAACACCTGTTACCAGGAGCACACCCAAGGCCAAGTGCCCTGGCTCTGCTCCAAGCCCCTCCAGGGGCCTGTATTTACATTCCCTTTTATAGAGGATTATAGATGAGTACAGAAAGTGTCCCCACTCTAACTGTCATGTGGGCCCTCCCCCCTGGATGAGGATGGGGAAAAGGGGTGGGGCTGAAGACTGAGGAATTAAAGATCACATGACAGGGCTGTTACCTCAAAGAAGGTCACAGCTGTGGCCGGGAGTGTATCTGCACGGCTGTTCTTGTCTGCGTCAAAGACACTCGTGGAAAGCAATCTGACGTCACCTCTGCCCAGTCAGCTTCATCTCTCAGTTGTAAGTCACCACAGGTTTTTTAAATTTATTTTTATTGGTTCTTTTTATATGTATTGGTTCTAATACATAACATTAGTTTTTATGTTGACAAAATTATGAAAGCATGGAATATAACTTGTTCTAATTCAGCCCCCAGTACTTCCCCTTTCCCTCCCCTTTACGCCCTCTAGAGGGAAAAGGGTTCTCTTCCCTCTACTCTACTGATCTTTTGCTATTAAAGTTTTTTTTATTTAGTGTCTTATGGATGCGCATAATGGTGAGATTCACTGTGTGTACATATACAGGAAAGTCAGGTCAGATTCCTTCCACTGTCCTTCCCTATTCCATCCCTCCTCCCTTCCCTTCATTCCCCTTTGTCTACCCCACTGATTATTCTTCTATTCTTTTTTTAATCCCCCCTGTATTTTGAATTAGCTTCCACATATCAGATAACACTTTCAACTTTCAACCTTCAGGGACTGGTTCATTTTGCTTAGCATGATAGTCTCCAGTTCCATCCATTTACTAGTAAATGCCATAAAGTCTTTCCTCTTTATGGCTGAGAAATACTCCATTGTCACCCTAGATTTTGAAGTCACACTTGAGGACACACAAACACACACTCATCTACCACTTATCAAGAGGACTTTCATTGACTCATAATGATTCAAAATAATCTATCTTCAAAAGGACAAACTAAGCAGAAAATGTTTCTAATACTCACTGCTCTGGAAATCTCTTTGAAAGTCTTCAGTTATACTAATTAATAATCCCCACTGAGGCATTCCTGAGCTTCAGGTAGCTAAACTGGTAAACACTACTGTATATGCTTATTAAAATGCAAAAAAAAGTGATTTTAGAGCTCTGTATTCTTTATTTTATGAACACAAAGGGTAGCCACTTTTTTCCAGCATACAGTAGGCACATTCAAGGTGATACAAAATGATTCTTCCACTCCTCCCCCCGCTATGGAGGGAGTCTGTTTTCAGTAAAGATGAGCAAACATTTGGAATTTACATGTGGGAAGACATTGGGATTACAGATTTCATTGCCAATCACTGGATATTTGCAAAGTTGAGATGTACTAAGGCCACTTAAAACAAGTTACAATCCTTATATAAGAAGGGAAAGGCCTGTCTTATCTTTACTACACATAGGGTAACAAATTCAATATCCTACTCTTCATTTGTTTGAATGGTTTATATTGTACACGCAGTTTAACCAAGTGTTATTTGAGCTGCTTATTAATATTAAATTGTTCTTGTCTTTCTACTTGTTATTTGTTCAAAAAGGAATTCATTTAATCAATGTAGCCATGAACTCCATTAAAAAGATCAGCAGTGTCAAAAGTATGTATTCAGCTCAAGTACTACTGAAAACTATGTAGATATATTATTTATGGGAAAAACAAAATGTATATAGAAATAAAACAAAGTTGAGTTCAAAAAAAAAAAAGGCACCTCAGATGCTGGCAGGGGCCTTGTGGGCCTGTTACTCAGAAGTCAGAAGCAGGGAGAGATTAAATAACTGCCTCCCCTTCCAGGATCAGAACTGTTGGGAGTTGCCCCGGCTCCAAAGACTAACTTCCCCATCCCCCAAGAAGAGCGGTCCAATGGTGAGCCCTGCTGGCTCACATGATCCTGCCATCCAATGGTGAGCCTTTCTGGCTCACATGATCCTTACCCACCAATCAGATTAGCCCTGCTGGCTCACCTGATCCTTACCCACCAATCAGACTAGCCCTGCTGGCTCACATGATCCTTACCCACCAATCAGACTAGCCCTACTGGTTCACCTGATCCTTACCCACCAATCAGACTAGCCCTGCTGGCTCACATGATCCTTACCCACCAATCAGACTAGCCCTACTGGTTCACCTGATCCTTACCCACCAATCAGATGAGCCCTACTGGCTCACCTGATCCTTACCCACCAATCAAAAAGCACCCCCTGCCAACTGTCAGACCACTCTCAGCTCTATAAATATGCAGAGCTATTTCTCAATAAATGGGCATTCTCTCCGAAGGCAAGCCTTGATTGTTCTTTCAAGAACCACCATGCCTTCCTGCTCCTGTGCTCCGGACAGGGAACACCAGGACCCATCCCAGGATCCACAACCCAGATTCCTGGCGCATCCTGGAATCTTAGACCTCATGTGGCAATAGAAGGAGCTGAGGATGGTGAATGTTTCCTTCCGTAAACTCTGCAGACATAGGAATTTGGGGTCCTGGTAACTATAGCATTCACCAAAGACAATGGCACAGATGAGGTTGGCCGTGATGGAGTGAAAGAGGAGGGTGGGGTCCGGATAGGTCCCTGGGGATGAGAGGCCCATGGTGGAGGTCTGCCTGTCCCTGCATTGCACTGTCCTCCTGCGTGACTCTGACCTGGCTGGGCCATCTTCACTTGCGTGGTTGGTTTCTGTCACTTGGCAGCCTTCTTTCATGGGTCTTTCAGTTGAGCTCTCTCTCTTCACACCCCTCTCTCTCTAGTATTTCAGGGTCTGTCTTGGTCTCACTTTCTGTGTACATCTGTCTCTCTCCACACCTCTGACCCTCTGTGAGGCTGTCCACTCTCTTTTCTGTGCCCATCAGTCCTTGATCCCCGTCCCCTACACCTCACTACCCCTCTGTTTCACCCCTGATTCTAGCTTTAGCTTTTTCATTTATAAATCTGTTCTTTGTATTTTCTCTTTCTAGATCTATGTTTGCCTCCCTGGCTTTTCTCTGTCTTTTTTTGTTTTTTGTTTTTTGTTTTATTTTGTTTTCTCTCCCCTCTCTCCCCGCCCTCTGCCGCAAACTGCCCGGCCCCGGGCCAGCTGAGTCCCCGCTCCTGCTGCCGAGCACTGCCTGCGGCACCCCTGCTGAGCGATCCCCTGCTGAGCTGTCAGTGCACACGGGCTTGCAATCTTGCAACCCGGTTGGGCACAAAAACACAAGCCAGTCAAACTGAGACAAAGTTTTATTTAGAGAGAGGCCGTGTGCGTCCCCTAACAGGTGGGTCCGCCACGTGTGTGTTCTACCTGAGCGGGGGGGGGGGGGGGGGGGGGGGGGGGTTCCTCTTCCCCCGGAACACCCTCCTACCATCCTTTCCCAACCAATGGGAACTCTCCCATTACAAGAGTGACATGAGTAACCTGAGTCCTGAAAATGGGCCCAGCTAGACAGCATGAGTCCAATTACCATATGAATGTGAATTGCTGGCTGGCAGTCAATAAAATCCAAAGGTGCCTGTATCAATATTTTTGCTGTGGCTCCTAACAGCCCTCCTCCTCCCTCCCTGACTCCTCTGTCTCCGTGTTTCTCATTCCCTTCCCTGTGTCTCTGTCTCCCTCTCTCCCTGAATCTGTCTGCATCTCCCTGTCCCTGTCTCTTATCAGTCATTTCTTCCTCCCTATGTCCCCATCTTGAGTCCCCATGGGGCTCATTCTGAGGTGTCCACAGCTCCTCCACCAAACTCTCAGCCTCCTCCTTGAGTCACTCCTCAAAACTCCACTTCCCCCTCCCAAAGTCCTCCATGGTGATCAGACAGAACCACTGGAGGACTTGCCAAGGCTTTCCATTGACAAAGCTCACTCCTGATTGGGGGGGCACAGAGGGAGTTTGGGAGGACTCATACTCCCCCATGTCCCCCCAGTCCCCAAACTGTCCCCCAACACCAGTTCCTAGAATATGGAGTCAGTGATGGCAATGAGCCCTCAGCTGGAGAAAGCCTCAGCTTGACCCACTAGAGCCTCATGCATGACCTCGTATCCACACAGGCTGATGGCAGGATGGGGTCCCAGTGCCCTGTGAAGATGTTCCCATATTTCTCCCCCAGCTCTGGAGACAGGGTCCAGACCTCACTATCAAGCACAAGAGAAGCGTCTTCCCCACTCCCACCTGAATGACACCTTCCAGGGGATCCTGAGCCCGGATGGCTGTAGCCTCATCAGGGAAGAACCAACCCTTGAACTCCGTGCTTTGTCCAAGCCTCACACACGCCCTTCCCCAATCATCCTGTCTCAGCTTTGCCAAGGACCATCCAATCTTTGAATTTTAGGAATAGCACCACTCCCCACACCCAGCCTCTCCTCCCCCACTGCAGGACCAAACTCAAAGCCTCAAGTCTGAAACCCCTCCAAGTGATCCTCCTCCCTGCCTTCTCCCCAGAACTCCAGAAGCTTCTCTATGGGGCATACTGGGCCAGATCTCTGCTGAAAGGAGAATTCCCAAGCTGCTGTGAGACTTTCACCCCATGTTGGACCTCCAGCTGCTCTCTGCCTTGATCCGCTCCTCCTCCCCCCACCCCCCTCCTCACCGTCTGTGGTTGTTGGAGGAGGGTGTGCCAGGACCCTACCTTGGCAGAGCTCCTAGCAACTCTTCAGGGAGCCCGAGGGAGGCAGGAACTGCACAAGCCACATGTTTAGTCCCAGAGCCAGCTTCCCATTGGCCACTAGCTGCAGGGAGACAGCTCCTGGAACGTGTCACATGTCCCTCAAGGACATGCCAATGAGTGGGATCTGGCCAGACTGGTTTCAAGTGGCTCCATTGCCAAGTGGCTCTCAGCCATTTTCGTCAGGGGATGGCATCCAGCATGAGAGGTGAAGAGACCTGGCAGGCAGAATGGGGGCCTCCCTGAGCCCTTTGGTGGCAGGAAGTTATTCTGGGTATTAAAAGACAGTGACCCACAGAGGTGACATGGTCTGATGGCAGAGGTCTGGTTGGGTTTGGGGTGGGTGGAGGGTGGCTGATGTTGTCTTTTATCCACGCACACCCCACCAGGTATTTTGAAGCCCGTCAGAGGCCACACTCTGCTGGGGCGCTCCGAGGGCAGCAGTGAAGGAGACGGCAGGCTGTCACTTCACAGAGCTGGCAGTCCCTCTGAAAAGGTGCCTGGGGACATGACCATCAATAAGCCACGGGCAAAATGGTGGGGTCCCCTCCTGACGTGGGAGATCAGGTTTGGATGTTGGTTTGATTTCAGAAGATTTCAAATAAATATCCAGGGATCCAAGGTGCCACCGTGGAATCGTGCTGCTTTAGGACATGTGGGCTGAGGAGGCCCCTCCCGGGAGAGAAGCCGCAGGGACAGGCAGCCAGGAACAGCAGGGGAGGACCACAGGGGCAAGACTGCGCTGTGTGAAGAAAAAGAACCCGACACAGGCTACCACACGTCAGACGATTCCTTTATGTGAGACGGCTGGACCAGGCAGGTCCATCACACAGAAACGAGATTGCTGTTTGCAGGACCTGGGCCAGTGGGACTGAGGATGGCTGTTTAATAGGTGCAGGGGTTTGGGGAGGAGCGACATGAACATCAGGAACGAGATGGTGGTACTTGTTCACCAATGGGAATGAACTAAATTCTACACTCCAAATGGTCGATTTTGTGTTGTGTTAATCTATCTCAATGTAAATATATACAGGTATACATATATGTGTATGTATGTATGTACATGTATATGGAGGAAGGCTCTGTGGGGAGGTTTGGGTTCTAGAGCCAGAGTGCAGCCTGGCTCCTCCACCCACTAGCTCTGGAACCTCAGGTGAAGAGGATCTCGCCTGTCCTCGGTTACTGATCTGTAAAATGGGCATGGTCACCACACCCACCACAGGGGGCTATTGGGGAAGGGCCTTAAGAGAGGGCTGCCAGGTTTGAGGTTGGACAGCCAGTAATCCAAGTGGCGCAGGAGGATTGCAAGTTCAAAGGCAGCCTCAGCCACTTAGCGAGGCCCTGAGGAACTTAGTGCGACCCTGACTCTAGGGGGCCGGGTAAATGTCCCCGAATTCAATTCCCTGTTACCAAAACAAGAGAGAGAGGACAGAAAGAGAGAGGTCATATGTGAAGCCCTTCAGCACAGATGATGGAGCACAAGGAGTGGATAAATGGGACAGTATTTATTCTGAGCAAGGGAGAATTTATTCAGCATGAGCTGTGTCCTGGGAGGCAGAACTGCAGAAGGACCTACTGCCAAGTTACTATATATACACCTAGAAAGGGGCTTGATTACCTTCAAGGTTGGTTCTGACTTTTGAAATTCTATGAATAGGGGAAAGGAGTACACCTGAGGGCCTGGGAAGAGCTACAGCATGATGAAGGAAGTAAGACTACAGAAAGGACCTTCCCATGTTGATGCAGACAAGGACAGGGAAGATGCAGGTCCACAGCAGGTCTCTCAGACACAGGAAAATGTGGAGGCCATCACAGTCATTCTCTACAGGGGTAGAAACAATGACCCTGGATCCTTTGGCCCTTTTCCCTCAGCCCATTCAGTGGGGCAGGAAGCGGATCTGGTAGGTTGGGGGCACTCTGCCCACACCACTCTCCCGGGGAGTGAGGTCGATGTCCTGGGGAGCCACGGGGCTGGCCACAGAGAAGTTCTGGAGGATGGTGGTGAAGAAGAGGAACAGTTCGTTGCGAGCGATGCCTTCACCAAGACAGACGCGCTTCCCTGTGGGCACAGAGGATCACCGTGTGGGCTGGGGGCCAGGGCACATGCTTTGCCTGCCATACCCCAAAGCCCAGGCACCTGTGCATTGCTAAGGATTTTCACAGGCTTGATCTTTAACCTGTTGGGTCTTCAAGTTGATTGTTATAGGAGAGTTTATAGCTATTGTTTGATTTTCAAAGGGTTCAGTGGCCTCGTAGGAGATAAGGACCCACTTGTGTTTGGGTGTGTCAGTGTGTATAAGTATGTGTGTGCATATTTCTGACTTGACATTTTTAACATTCTTCATTTTCACAAGGAGAATAGTACTTATCAGGCACTGGCAGGATGACTAAAGGCAGAGTTGGAATTTGTAGAACAAACTCCTAGACTAACACCTGGCTTGCATTAGGAATCCTACAGGTATAGTTATTGCTGTTTGGATCTAAGAGCCACTAAGCGTGTGTGTGTGTGTGTGTGTGTGTGTGTGTGTGTGTGTTTCTGGCACTCTGTGTTACGTCTGTCTCTGGGTTTTCTTCTAGTTTTAACCTGAAATCCACCAGCTCCAAGAATTCCCTCAAAAAAATTATTCATAAAGTTGTGAATGGGACCAATGCCCATGAGCAGGGTTTCTATGGCTTCCCTCAGATGGATACTCAGAGGGGTTTGTGTTAACAGACCATAGGCTTAGAGAAGAAGGAGGACAGAGACGGCCTGAAAAGTCAGGCAGGGACACAGAGCGCCTCCAGGTGCTTCAGTCCTTCCTCATCTGCAAACTGACCACCCTGGGAAGCCCAGTGGAGGGCAGGATTCCAGGCATCCACTGCACCTTTCAAGCTGCTGCAAAGTTGTGCCTGCTTGGATGCATCTGGCAAGGGGTCTGTGTTCTTTTGGCATTTCCAGATGTCAGGAGATGGGACCTTGGAAGTACTCAGGGCAGGTCTCTGGGAGGGTTCTTCTCCTGGAACTGTCTGGGGATCCAGATCTTTCCAAGAGCCTAAGGCCTGTTATCTTCTCTCAGCACACCCTCCCCCCTTCTTTGGCTCCTTTATTCCAACACTCTATTGGTTCACTTTGCTCTTCTTTCGCCTTGGGGCACTCTGCCTCTGTCTTGGTCTATACCTAAGAAGTTTTGTTTTGTTTTTTGTTTGTTTGTTTTATCCATTTTACATTTTCTTCTTCACTCCTGTCTATCCATTCTCTCTCTCTCTCTCCTTCCTCTGTGGTCTTAAGTTCCCTCCTGTCTCTAACAGACTGTCTTCTCCGCCATGATCTCCCTTTGTCCCTCTCTCTGTCTAGTCCCCATCACTTCTCCGTTGCTTAGCTCTGTTTCAGTCTTTACTTCTCTAAGTCTCTGCCTCTCCCTAAATTTAGGACGGAGCTATTGGATGGAGGGCTGACCTTCACCCACCACCCCACGTGTTCCCTGCTCTCACTGAAGACAGAACAGACCCTGAGGACCACATTCCACAGAGCCGGGAGCTAAGCCAGAGCCCTGGGCCACTGAAGTCACTGATGAAACTCATAAATAGGTTCTTGTTTCTGGGGCCTTTCTTCCTCCCAAAACATGAGGAATCTGGATGTTGGGGTTTCCTTGGGTGGGGCTTAGGAGTTAAATCTGGCCTAAACCCCACTGAGTAAACTGCACAGTAACTTAATATTAACCAAAGGGCAATCGAACGGAGACCACATTCCTGGAACAAGTAACCAAGCCTCAGCCAATACCAGCTCTGCTCTTCAGCCACTCCCAGCCCTGCACTTCAGCCAATCCCAGCGCAGCTCTTCAGCCAATCACAAGCTACCAACTGCTCAGACACGCCAAAGCGGCCACGTGAACCAACCTCTGGACCAACGGAGCTGTTTCTGCTATTTGGATCCTTTTCTGTCTATCGCTACCTGCCCATGCATCTGGGTGGAACTCTCTAAAGCTTCACCACTGCAGGTTATGGTCCAATTCATGAATTGTTACTTTGCTCAAATAAACTCTACAAAATTTACTTTGTCTGAAATTTTCTTTTACCAAACCAGAGTGTAGAGTGGGAACAGGGCCAAGTGTGTCCAAGATGTTCCCTAAGCCGTGTAAGTAGACCCATGCCTGTAATCCCAGAGGATGGGGAGCCTGAAGCAGGATTATAAATTCAATGCCAGCGTCAGCTACTCAGCAAGGCCCTCAGCAATTTAGCGAGACCCTGTCTCTAAATTTTAAAAATAAATAAGAAGGGCTGGGATATGGTTAAACATTACAGGGTTCAATCCCTAGCGCGCGTGCGCGCGCACGCACACACACACACACACACACACACACACAAAAGAAAAAAAAGAAAAAACTTTCCCCAGCCCCAGTGTTCAAAGAGCAATCCAAACTCCTCTCCAGCCCTCAAGGCCCTTCCCGGCTGAGCTCCTCACGCTCAACAATTCCTTTCCTAATCTATAGCTGTAGCTTCTTTCAGTTGCTCTAATGGGCCACCTAACTCTACCCTGCTGTTGCCTCCACCTGGAAGCTTCTTTCCCGTAGCTGGTCAACACTCGCCCACCAGGCCTCTGCCTGGAAACCAGTTTCTCAGGTGAGCTTTTCCTCACTTACCCACCAAAGTTAGTATTTCCTACTTTGTGCTCCCAAATAACGCCAGATTATTAACGATAGTAACTGACTTTGTGCCAGGCGGTTCTAAGCGCCAGACATTTAATAATTTAATAAGATCATTATTTGGGGACAACTTGATGAAAATGAACTGTGGACTATAAGTTTCCTGGAGCAGGAATTGTGTCTGTACATGATCTGGATTTTTTTTTTATGCTTTTATTGATGCATAATAATTAGACATCATAGATTCATTGTGACATATTTATAAGTGCACATGACGATCTTGGTTCCCAGGACTTCTCTATACCTCCATCCTCCCTCCCCCTGACCACCTTCCTCTTAATTACTTTTCTTTATTTATTTTTTAATTGATGTATTATAATTATAGATCAAAGTGGGGTTTGTGAGTTTGTACATGCACAGAGCATAACTTGGTCAGTTTTATTCCTTCTCCTTTGCCCTCTGCCTTGATCCCCTTTCTCTGCTCTACTAGTCTCACTTCTGTTTTCATGAGATCACTTTTTATTCCTTTTTTTTCCTGTAGTTTCCACATATGAAAGAAACATTTCACCCTTGACTTTCTGGCTTATTTCATATAGCATGATGTTTTCCAATTCCATCTATTTATCCATTTACCAGCAAATGATATTATTTCATTCTTCTGAATGGATGAATACACAACACACTCACACACACTCACACACACACACACACACACACACACACCACATTTTCTTTTTCTTTTTTTTTTTTTTTTTTTTGTTACCAGGTATTGAACATTGAACTCAGGGGTGCTTAACCATTAAGCAACATTCCCAGCCCTTTTTTATATTTTAATCACACACAGGGTCTCACGGAGTTATTTAGGACCTTGCTAAGTTGCTGAAGCCAGCTTTGAACTTGCAATCCTCCTGCCTCAGCCTCCCAACCTGCTGGGATTAGTCAAGCCTTGCAACTATACCACATTACCACATTTTCTTTATCCCTTTATCTGCTGACAGACACCAAGGCTGGTTCCATAACATAGCTATTGTGAATTCTGTCATTATAAACATTGGTATGCATTTATAGCTATAGTATGCTGATTTTAGTTCTTCTGGATGAAAATAAAGGAGTGGGATAGCTGGGTCATATGGAGGCAATAGACTAGGGATGAAACCTCTCTGAGTTTTTAGCTGCATTATCTTAGCCCTTTAGTAAGCACTGGGCTTGGAGTCATGCTAACAAATACTTTTTGGTTGTTGATTTTTAAGAAAACGACTTTGCTCAGGTCTAGGGATTTTCCAACATTTGCCCAAGGTCCTGCTTATCAAGGCGAGCCATGGGACATAATGTCACTTCTCAAGTGTCCTGGCAGGGTGGTAGTGAAGATGGAATGGGACAGTATAGGTAAAGCAACTGGAATATGCTGAGTGCTCACAAAACAAAGACCTATCATTGTCTCCAGGAGCAGATGGGACCTGCCCCTGGTGTCTGCAAAGGGATCCCAGGTCCAGCCTACCTGCCGAGAAGGGGATAAAAGCTTCGCTCTTCTTCAGTGCCCCCTTGGCATCCAGAAAGTGGTCAGGGTTGAAGGTGTCTGGTTCTTTAAAGTAATGCGGGTCGTGGAGAGCAGAGCTCAGGATGGGGTATACTTCAGTGTTCTGAGGAAAGGTTGAAAGATCAAGAGACAGTGCCATTCCTGGCCCCACGAAAAATAAGTAAAGTGATAAAACAAACAAAAACAAAAACCAGGGGCCCTGCCGAGAAACGCACAGGAGGTTGAAACTAGAGATTAAGTGAATCAAGGACGCCCACGGAGAGCAGACCCAAACCCAGCTGGGCTCACCTTGGGGATGAGGTGCCCTCGGAAGACAGTGTCTTTAGTGACTATGTGGGGCACACCAATGGGGAGGAGGTCTCCAAATCTCTGAATCTCGTGGATGACTGCCCCCGTGTATGGCATTTTGGAGTGATCATCGAGGGCAGGTGGCCTGTGTGAGCCAATCACCTGTGCAATCTCCTCTTTGACTCTTTCTGCACAGAAAAGGGGACCAATGAGCTCTATTTCAGCAGCGAGGCTGTTCTCTGTGGACCACTAAGCCACAAAATTCCTACAGCAAGGCTCAGATCATTGATACCCTCAGAGCAAACAGCTGAGGGATGGAAAGAGGGAGATGCAACCAGAACTCTCAACATTTGAATTCTATTGAATATGTGATAAGTCATCTCCCCCGTGCACAGGTACCCTGTGTGTGCACAAACACACACACACACACACACACACACACACACACACGCCATGATTTCACAGGCAATTTTAGATGAAGGACTCCAAGCTAAAAACCTGTCAAACCCATCCCTCTAAGATGAATAAAAAATATCTAATATTTATCCTGAGTGCATTACAGGTGAAGCACTGTGTTAGGTCCTCGGGAACAGAACAGTGGAAAAGACCAGTGGTGAATCCATGAACAACAGATAAAGAAATGGCCACCTACATCAATCCTATCAATAATAAATCAATGCCTGAATGTGAAGATTAATGAATGAATGAGCAGACCAATGAATGGATGATGTATTCAACTTAGCAATAGGTGGATCAATGAATAAGTCCATTAATAAATGATTCTTGGACAAAAAAAAATGAACCCTATGAGTCACTAATCACATGAATGCTTAATTTATGAAATACATAGATGAATAAATTAGTGTAGGTATGCAAAATAATGGAGAAAATGAATGCATAGATTAAATGATAAATAAATGAGGGATGTATAAATGAATAATTTACTTAATGCAAGAAAGATGGACTGAAGACTATTTGATGGAATGATTAAGGAATGAGACTTAGTTCAGGGAAGGATGGGTGGATCCATGCCAAAGAATGAGCCATGAATCAATGACAACAGTCACTCAACTATCATTATCTGAAGGTCAACTCATAAGTAAAGGAATGTGAATGTCCTTGGATGAATCATTGATGAAAGAATCAGGGAGTCTCAATGTATGCAAATCAATAAAAGGTTGGATAAATAAATGAAGGATGATAGAAAACCTTGGAAGAACAAGTCAACAGATTGTACGTTCACCACTGGCCCACAGCACGGGCTCAGCAGGAGACCACCCTGGGCCTGCCCAGCTCCTGAAACAGAGGTCAGGGTGCCTCCCATCCATGGAGGACCCCAGCCCCACCTCTGCAGCCAGGAGGGGACCAGAGGACCCTCCCCACGTGCTCTCCCGAGCCCACCTGCCACGTGAGGGTACTTGAGCATGAGCAGGAAGCCGTAGCGCAGAGTGGTGCTGGTGGTCTCGGTGCCCGCGAAGAAGAGGGACAGCAAGGTAATGGCGAGGTTCTTGTGGTGGAACTCGCTCTGCAGGTTGGACTTCTCCTGGGCCCACAGGTGTGGAGAGGGAGGGCAGGTCAGGGCCTGGAGCCCACTGGGGACTCGCCTGTCCCCCAGGCCCCGCCCTCTGTCTCTGGGTCTCCCCCCCCCCCGGGGTCCCTGGGTGTCAGCAGGGCCAACCCCCAGTCTCTCTCTCTCTCTCTCCTCATGGCTCTGCCTGGCTTGGTGTCTCTCTCTCTCCATCTCTTTGGCTTGTTTCTGGTTTTTGTTCCCCAGTCTCTTCCTGCCTCTAAGGTTCTTTTCTCCCTGTGTGTCCCCATCACCCAGCGCCCTTTCTCCTGTCAGTCCCCCTCCTCCTTTCCCTGGTCTTCCTCCCCCCAGTCCTCCCCCTCCTCCGTCCTTCCCGCCCCCTCCCCCCTGCCTACTCCTTTCCTCCAACCTCCCTCTGTCCCCGCACCTCCCGCCCCAGGCCTCACTTTGTCCATGCGGAGCAGGTAGGCGTCGATGAAGTCTCTAGGGGCGCTGGGGTCCAGGGTTGCTCGGTGCTTCTCCACACTGTGGCCGATGAAGGTGAGGATCTCCTGCAGGTTCTCGTAGACTTGCCTGTGGGTGCCCGGAAAGTACTTCAGGACGTCGGAGAATAATTCAAACACCTGCAAGAAGGAAGGGGCAGTGAGTTCTCCCCAAGGACTGAGCTAGCAGGTGGGGGGAGTAGACATCCAGGGGCCCAACACCTCTAGGGGGAATCTCTCTCTCCCCCCAAACCTTTGACTTATTCTGTCTTCTCTCTTTTCCTCTCTTCTTTCTTCCAAGCCCTCCTCTTCTTAGTCTCTCTGGGACTCTGTTTCTGATCTTTGCTCACGGTCTCTCCCTCCCTCCACATCTCACATCCCTGTCCCTCCATGTGGCATCTACTTTTCTTCCAACTCTAGGTGCACTTCTGTTCCCCAAAAGCAGACCATGCTTTCCCATGACCCTGACTGTTCCCCTCACCCCCAGCCTCCTTCCTTTCCCAGACCTGGCCAGAGAAGGAACTGATCAGTGCGAATGACTGATAGAACATGTCCAGCAGCCGCAGGAACTCTCGGTCTTTATAGTCGAAGCGTTCTCCAAAGACGATGGAGCAGATGATGTTGGCGGTGATGGACTGGAAGAGGAAGGTGGGGTCCACGAGGGCCCCTAGGATGAGAAGGGGGCAAGTCACAGGTCACAGATTCCAGAGCCTGGGGACAATTGGCTGTTGCCCGTCTCTCTGGGATTGTCCACCGCTGCTCAGTAATAAAAGGTAAGAATAGCCATACAGCACCCACTTGCTAGCACAGCCTGTATCAGGCTTTATTCCAAGCCCTTTGCATATTTAGTTTTCACCAGAACATAGTAAAAAAATACAATTCTACTATTATCCCCCACACACTGTAGATGGACAGACAGGTTCAATAATTTATTCACAGTAGTTTCTCTTTACAAGGGCAGAATTCAGACCCAGAATTCAGCCAGTGCTGTTGGCCACTACCCTGCCTCTCTTCTGGGACCCATCTCTGACTGTGTGACCTCCTAGAATCAAGTCCTTGGGGCAGGGCTGCAGAGCTGAGCTCCATCAATGCCTTGTGCAGATTTAGAAGCCCCAATGGCTGCACCCCTCACTCCCACACCCAGGTAGTCTCTTCTCTCTACCCCGAGGGCTCTCTGGTCTTGCTTGAATCATTCTTCACTTGCTCACTGAGGCCTGTGCTTGGCAGGTGCAGTGCTGGTCTCTGAGACTGGGAGGGAGGGGGCTGGGAGCCCAGGAACCTCAGATGAATGCTACCCCTCTCTTTGGGTCTCACCTGTTTTCTCTCATTCCTCTGCAGACTTTTCTCTGAGGTTTGTCTGTCCGTCCTTCTAATTTTCTGACTCGGTTTCTCTCTCTGCTTTGTTTTTTCCTGCCTCTCAGTCTCCTCTCTCTCTCTCTCTCTCTCTCTCTCTCTCTCTCTCTCTCTTTCTGTTTCTGCATCATTACTATCTTTTTGTGCATGCATACCTCTCTTTCTGTTGCTGTGCACCCCACATCCCTCTCTGTTCCACTTCTTTCTTTTCCTGTGCATCCCTAGGCCTCACCCTTGGATTTCCTCAGCTCCTCCACCAGACACTGAGCCTCCTCCTGAATCCGTTCCTCAATGCTTCGCTTTCCCATCCCGAAGTCCCTCATGGTGGCCAGAGAGAATCTCCGAAGGGTTTTCCAACGTTCTCCATTGGCAAAGATCACACCTGGGTATGTAGGAGAGGCAGGTTGCGAGGAAGTTGGAAGGAGTCTGGCTCTGTCCCCACCCCTTGTCCTCCCTTCTCAGACTCCCCTTCCCCAGGTCCCATCTTCTATCCCACCCCATCCCAGGGACTTCTAGGTCCTCACCGTATCCCTGGAAGACTGGATCAACTATAGATATTTTCCCCCGGCCAGAGAAATCCTCAGCTTGGTCCACCAGGGCCTCCCGTATGGCCTCTGTCCCACACAGCATGACCACAGGCCTTGGTCCCAGGTACACGGTGAACACATCCCCATATTTCTCTCGAAGCTGCCAAGCACATCCACACCAGGGTTGATGTTAGTCCGTGCACACCTCCGTTGTTAACCATGAAATGCTTAGATGCAGATTGGTCCAGAGGTGTCTCCCACAAGACCCTCCTCCCTCAGGTTCCAGCCACTAAAGGGTCAATGCACAGTCCAGGCAGGTCCACTCTGATTGGCTGGGCCCTAAGCATCCACATGTTTCAGTATTTCTAATGCCATCCTGCTTGTACCCTTGAGTCTGGCCACATCTCCTGCGCCTCTCAAAGAATGTTTCTGTGACCCAACTGCTTTCCGCCTCCTGACCATTTCCTAAGAGGACGACTCTGACACACCCACTTGGCAGATGTGAAGGGTCTTCTAATGATGCTCATGAAATGGTAAAAGCCATCATATCTGTACAGCTTGGGAAATTGCTGGGCTGTGCCATTACCCCCTTGGCGTCTATGGGAATTGGTCCCAGGACCTCTGAGTAATACCAAAACCCTGAGATGCTCAAGTCCCTAATATACAATGACATAATACTTGTGTATATTTTCATCCTTCTATATACTTAAGTCATCTCTAGATGACATATACCTAATGGAATGCAAATGTTACATAAATAGGTTGTATTGCTTAGGGAATGATGTCAAGAGAAAATGTCATTACATATTCAAAATGAACACAACTTTTTTCAAGTATTTTCAATCCACAATTTAATGGACCTGTAGATGTAGAAAATTCAGCTATGGAGGAAAACTTTGTTTATTAAAGTTGATCACATGCCTACTCTGCAACTTCATCCCTCAATACTTGCCCAGCAAACATGTTCATCAAAAATATCAACCACAACATTCATAGAAGACTGCTTGACACAATGTTTATCAGTGTAGATACAGAATAAATCCAATGACAATTTCCAACAATTGAACATTATGCAGCATTGACAAAGAACAAACTACAGCTACTACCAATAACTTTGGAAAACTCACAGACACATTGAATGGAAGCAGCCAGTCACAAAAGAAAAGTGATTTTACACTTACATCTATTTACATGAAGTTCAAAGTCACAAAGAAAACCAACCCAGAGTGTCAGAATAAGTGGAAAGGTAGTGACTGGAAGGGGACAAGAAGAAGGTTTTCTGGGGACCAGCCCTGTTGTTACTTGATCTGTAAGTCAATGATATAAGTGTGCTGTTTGTAGAAATTCATTAAGTTGGGCACATTTTAGGATGAGTTAAACATTAAGAAAAAACTTGACTCAAAGAATCATAAAAATGGCCAGGCGTGTTAGCACACATCTATAATCCCAGGGACTCGGGAGCCTGAGGCAGGAGGATTGCAAGTTCAAAGACAGCCTTAGTAGCTTAGTGGGGCCCTAAGTGACCTAGCGAGACCTTATTTCAAAATAAAATATATAAAGGGCTGGGGATGTGGCTCAGTGGTTAAGTGCCCCTGGGTTGGATCCCCAGTACCAAAAAATAAATAAATAAATAAAGTAAAATAGAAATTGATAAGTTTACTTTAAAAACATCTTGCATGGATCTGTGCAAAGCCTCCTCACTGACTTCTCTGCTTCTACTCTTATGCCTCTTGATACGGTTTCGCCATTCTCCAAGCCATAGCAATCCTATTTAAGTGTCATTTAGTTAATATCCCTGACCCTCTCCAAGCCCTCCAATGTCCCCATGTCACTGAGAATGACACCACAGTCTCCATCCTGGCCCACTCAGCCGCAAACCCTGTGGTCCCCCCCCCCCCATTATCTGACTTCTTCCCCTTGCCCCTTGCTCTCCCTGATCAGCCTCTGTGCTGTCCCCTGAGCTCATTCCTGTACAGGTTCTTTGAACACCACCTGCTCCCCCTGTTGCCATACCTCCCTCTGCTTCTTTCAGGGTCTATACCAGAAACAAAGCAGGACCATGTCTATTTCCTGACCATGCATCTAAAATAATCTCCCAGCACTTTCTAAAATATCACACTGCTTTATGTCAATCATTGCTCATCTACCTAACTTCACCCTATTTTTTTGTTAATATGTCTCTCCCTGTGGATGTCCAGGAGCATAGCAACCTTGTGTTCCTGTTTAAGATGCCACGTCATCATCCATGCCTGGAATATCCCTCAGCACACACAAGGTGCCCAGTGAATTTTTTTTTACATATATATTTTTTAATTTATCTTTTAATTGACAAGTGAAGTTGTACATGCAGCATAATGTGTTGATGTCTGAATACGTTGTGAAATGGCTAAATCAAGCTCATTATTACCTCACACACTTCTCACTTTTTCATGGTGGGAACCCATAAAAATCACCTCTCGTAGCTATTTTTCCCTGTGCCATATATTGTTAGTAACTGTAGTCTCCAGGAAGAACAGAAGGTCTCTGGAACTTATTCTTCCTGCCTCACTGAAATTTGTATCCTCTGACCAACATCTCCCCAGTTCCCCCAGCCTCTGGTAGTGTGCAGTCTACCCTTTATTTGAATGAGTGTGACACTTGCACAATCCACTTACCATAAGTGTGATCATGCAGTATTTGTCCTTCTGTGCCCCACTTATTTCTCTTAACATAATGTCCCCCAGTGATGGACACCTCAGACAACAGGATTTCCTTATTTGTAAACATAATTTGCTCCATTTCCATCCCCAGTATTTTCCCTATCCCTTCCCCTCTCCATCCCCCGGTTCTCTTCCTCTACTAGTCTTCCTTCTGTCTGTTTTTTGTTTTTTAATTGGTTCCTTATACATAAAACTGAACTTCATTGTGATACATTCATTCATTCACACAGCATCCAGTCATGGGGTCCTTGACAAAGATTCCCAAACATGAGCCTTGGAAAAAAGTCTTTTGAACAAAGGGTGCTGGGGAAACAGGATATCCATTATGTGGAAGAATGAAACCATATCTCTATCTCACCCTGCATAAAAATCAGCTCAAAGTGGATCAAAGGCCCTAGGAATTAGACCAGAAACGTTGAAATTGCTAGAAAAAAAAAAAAAAAAAAACACAGGGTCAACACTCCAGCTTACGGGTGCAAGCACCAATTCCCTTAATAGGACTCCTTAAAAATGCTGCACCTGGGTTGGGGCTGCAGCTCAGTGGCAAAGCACTTGCCTTGCATGTGTGAGGCACTGGGCTTGATCCTGAGCCACCACATAAAAATAAATAAAGATATTGTGTGTTCATCTACAACTAAATATATATATAAAACCACTGCACCTAGGCCCAGAAGCACCCTGTCTTTATGAGGCCCTACAAGAACCTGCTCTTCCAGGAAAAAAAAAAATGCTTTAGGCTCCATGTTTTCTTAATTATTCCCCATCTTTAATACGATGCCTTCTTGTGTCACTGCCTTCCAAGGAGACAGCTTGTTCCTCAGAGGCTCCCAGCTGTGCCAGGTTAATGGGTACTGACATGTCTTCTTTTTTAATGTTTATTTTTTTAGTTTTAGGTGGACACAATATGTTTATTTTATCTTTATGTGGTGCTGAGGATCGAACCCAGCGCCCCACGCATTGCCAGGCGAGCACACTACGGCTTGAGCCACATCCCCAGCCCCCTGACATGTCTTTACCACAACCCAACCCCCAAACTGGCTCAACCCAACAGGGATCTTATGGAGTTAATATTCAACTACAAAAAAAAAGCACCATCAATGGCGAAATTTAAAATGACAGAATGGACTTCAGGGGAAGAGACGGCTTCAAATAATCTTTCAATTCAAGGAAATTTCACCTTTATGTTCAGGAGGGAGGAGGGGAGGAAAGAAGAGGGGATGGGGATTGAAATCAAATTCCTTGCATTGGGCTGGGGTACTGTCTCAGTGGCAGAGCATTTGCCTAGCACCTGTGAGGCACTGGGTTGAATCTCAGCACCACATAAATATAATTAAATAAAAATAAAGTATTGTGTCCAACCACAACTAAAATTTTTTAAAAATTCTTGCATGTATGATTTTGTCAAAATGAACCCAAATACTATGTATAATTATAATGCTCTAGTGAAAAATAAAAAACTCCCCGGCCAAAATAAATAAATAAATAGATTCCTAAGAGCTCAAAAAATAAAACCAAAAAATCAATAAATTGTATGGCCTTAAATTAAAATTTTTCTGTACCACAAAGGAAATAGTTAAGAATGGCAGAGAGAACCTACAGATTGGGATGGAGGGCTGGGCGCAGGTGGAATCTTTCCCAGCCAGGCTTCCAATCAGAATATATCAAGAACTCAAAAAGCTTAACACCAAAAATAATAATAATAATAATAATAATAATAATAACCCACTCAGTAAATGGGCAAATGATCTGAATGGAGACTTCTCAAAAGAACAAATACAAATGGCCAACAAATATACAAAAAAAAAATGTTCAATATCCTTAGGAATCAGGGAGATGCAAATCAAAACTGTACTAAGCTTGGTCTCACCCCTGTTAGAATAGCAGTTGACGAGAATAGAAATAATGATAATTGCTGATGAGAATTTGGGGGAAAGGCTACACTTACACATTGCTGATGGAACCATAATTAGTACAACCACTTTGGAGACCAATATAGAGGTTCCTCAAAAGACTAGGATTAGAACCACTATATGACCGAGCTAGTCCACTCTTTGGTATTTATCCAAAACAACAACAACAACAATAATTCTAAAGTCAGCATGCTATAGTGATACACGCACACCAACTTTTATAGAAATACAATTCACAACAGCCAAGTTATGGAAACAGCCTTAGTGTCCCTCAGCAGAAAAAAAAATTTTAAAGAAAATGGGAGATAGATATACATCTAGGTATAGGTTTAGGTATGGCTATAGATACACATACATATAATGGAATGTCACTCATCCGTAAAGAAGAATAATATGTCATTTGCTGGTAAATGGGTGGAACTGGAGAGCATCATGCTAAGTGAAAGTAGCTAGATTCAGAAAGTTAAGGGTCAAAAAATGTTTTATATGCAGAAATTAGAGAAAAATAAACAATAAAAAGGGGGATCTCATGAAAATAGAAGGAAGAATGGTAGAGCAGAGGAAGGGGATCAAGGAGGAGGGTGGAGGGACAGGACAGTGGAGCAACTGTAGAATGAAGTTGGCCAGTGGATTATTATTCAGTTAATAAGTAAACGGATGAGTGGGTCAAAGTAAGAGTCGTGGCAAGCACTTACCAGACGCCACCTCTAGGCAGTGTCCCATTTGTTCTGCCTACCAACTGTGAGAGTCACACGTTTCTACAGGTACTATCTCATTTTATAGAAGATTCTAGAAGAGTTGAACTTTTGACACAAATCTACATCTCTCTGACTCCAGGAGGATTTGGGGGCTTATTGGGGAGTGGAGAAGGAACAGCAGCACCTCCCCCAGTCCTTCAGATCATGACACACACGGCCACGCTCTCCTTCCCATTCAGGTGGAGGATCGTGGAAACCTAGAAGATCCTGGGAGGGTCCGTGACAGTGCTTTAGGGGCTCTGTGAATCCTCCGGCTATTATACAAATTGTGTGTGCACAGCCCGGGTTATTTTGGCTTTCAATCATGGGTCAAGCCTTGCTTTGTGAGTGGATTAATGTCATTATCGTAAGAGTGGGTTTGCTATAGAAGTGAGTTCAGCCACCTCTCTTGTGGCTTCTGCTAGAGATGACACACAACTAGGCCCTGCCAGATGCCTGTCCACTTTGACCTTAAAAGCAGAGCCCTCAGGCCCAGTCACCTCAAATGCCCCATATTTCTACACAGTTGCCTTGGTACTAAGTTTTCATCACATAAACATCCAACGACACATTCTGACCATAGCCTTGCACCACTGGCCCCAAGAGACTACTTCATGTGCCTTCCACATTCAAAACACATTCATCCCATCCCAGTAGCCACCAAAGTCTTAAGACGCAAGGCACAATTTACCCTGAGGCAAATTCTCCTCTAGCTATGAGCCTGTGAAATCAAACTAAGTTATAGATTTCCAAACTGCAGTGGTGAGACAGGCCTAGGGAAGACATTTGCATTCCAAAAGATAGAAATAAGCCAGAAGAAATGGGCAGCTGGTCTCAAGGAAGCCCTAAAATCAACAGGGAGAACACTATAGGACCCCTGTGATATATGGAAAGCAATTAAAATGAAATCATATGCACTCAGGGCCTCTGCCTATGTAATAAAAACCAGAAAGGGGGCAGGCACTGGGTCTGTGGCAACCCTTCCTGTAGCAAGGCCAGCCAAGGAAGACCTGTGCTTTCATGCACTTACTCCTTTACTCATGCACACATATTTACTGAGCACCTACTGTGTGCCAGGTACTATGAGCAGCACTGTGCTCAGATATGTTAGTCAGTTTTTTTGTCACTGTGACAAAACACCTGAGAAAAACAATTTAAAGGAGGAAATATTTATTTTGGCTCATGGTTTCAGAGGTTTCCATCCATGGTTGACTAGCTTCACTACTTTGGGCCTGAGGAAAGGCGGGATATCATGGCAGAAGGGTGTATCAGAAAAATGCTGCTCCACTCACGCCATCTAGGAAGCAGAGAGAAAGAAGTTGGGAACAAACTATAGTCCCCAAGGACCCATTCCCTTCTAAGCCCCACCTCTTGCATTTTCCACCACCTGCCAATAATGTGATTCTATCAATGTATTCATTGATGAGATCGGAGCCCTTGTGATCCAATCATTTTCTAAAAATCCCACCTCTGAATATGACTGCATGGAGCATCAGGCCTTCAATGCTTGAACCTTTGGGGGACACTCCAGATCTAAATCATAACATTTTATCCATGGACCCCAAAATCTCATGCACATTTTGCAATGCAAAATGCATTTAGTCCCTTTCTAAGAATCCACAGAGACTAAACAGTGCTGGCATTTCCCAAAAGTCCAAATTCAAAAGGCTACTCTGAGGTTCAAGGCAAACTCTTCTCTGTGAGCCCCTATAAAAAGCAAAAAGCAAGTTCCATGCTCCCGACATGCATGGGTAAGCACTGCCATTCCAAGAGGTCGGGGTGGAGGCCCAGAAATCGAGGGCTGGGGCCAAAGCACGACTGAACCCCAACAGGCAAACACTAACTCCTGCAGCTCCACGTTGGGTACTCTGGCCCCATGGTGATAGGAGGTGTACCCCCAGGGTTTGAAGAGCTCCACCCGATGGCCTTGCTGGTGGCAGTCCACATGGCCTCTGTCTTGGGTGTCTCTGCTCACCGCCAGGTGCTTCCCTGAGCAGATATTCTGCATTCCCATCCTGTCCGAATTCCTGGGGTCTGCGCTGGCTTCACTCTCCCAGCTTCGAGCATCCCCTCTTCGGAGCTGCCCACAAGGATTTTGATCCTGTCCCACACTGCCTGGTCTCCTAGCTGAATAACACAGAACATTGGTGCTGAGAAAGAGGAAAGCCTCTATGACCCCATAACTCTAGCACTCCATGTTCCTAAAAAGCCAGCACCATGTGAATGACACCCAGGTCTGCTCTGCTACCAGAAGGAGCAGTGGTAGCCAGACCCCCTTGGACCATTTCATAGTGGCCTCTAAATGCCTGGATGGTTGACACAGTGAAAAGGATCCTGGGAAACAACTTCCTGGTGGCACTGTGGGAGCAGGGTGCCCTGGCACTCTCTCCTCAAAGCAAGCTATTTCAGAGGAGTTTACACTTTTACACCCTTGAGCCTGCAAAGGGGGTTGAGGGGGTCTGGCCAGTTCCTGAGATACCCTCAAAACATCTTTTCTATTGTTCAGCTGCAATGGACTTGGCTTCTTTTTAGAGCAGCCAATCCTTGAAGCAACCACACTTTCATTGGCCCCAACTTTATATGGACTTCTTTTCCAACCAAACTGAAGATTTGTCAGAATCTTCTGCTCTGCTTCTTGCTCTCAATTTGCATAGTAAATATAGGCACAAGCAGCCAGCAGTCCACATGTTGCTGCCTGAATGCTGTACTACCTTGAAATTTCCTTTTCCAGATTAATTTACATTCAACTTCACACAAAGTCTCAGGGCACAGACAAAATGTATACAAAGTTTTTGTCAGAATGTCACACAAATGGCCTCTGGTTCAATACCCACTAGAATCCTTGCTCCCATCGGAAACCTCATGAGCACAGTCTTCACTACCTTCATTCCTGACAGCATTCTGGTTTTCTGATCTTGCACCAGAAATATCCCTTAGTCTCTGCTTACAACATTCTCAGGCTTCTCTATCCCTCATTGCCAAGATTTTCCAAATTCCTCCTGCAAACTGTTCCAAGGGTTTCCAAAACATGATCAAATGTAATCATAGCAACAACCCTCTTCTCAACACCAATATCTTGTGTTATTCAGTTTCCGTTACTGAGACAAAATACCTGAGAAAAACAAATTAAGGGAGAAAATATTTATTTTGACTCATAGTTTCAGTCCATATTTCACTAACTCCATTGCTTTGGTCCTGAAGTGAGGCAGAACACTGTGGCAGAGGAGTGTGGTGGAGAAATATGTTTAGCTCATGACAGCCAAGAAGCATGGGTTTGGGGGGTCAGGACAAAATATAGATCCAAAAGCATGATCCCCAGGACCTACTCCTTCAACTGGGTCCCACCTCCTACCATTTCTACAACCTGCCAATAATTCCATGAAATTATGAATCCATCAGTAGATTAATCCATTAATGAGAGCCCTCATGAGTCAATCATTTTCTAAAATCCCCACCTCTGAACATCACTGCAATGAGGACTAAGCTTACAACAGGTAAGTCTTTGGAGAACATTCCAGACCTGAACCATAGCATTCATATGCTTTGGGTTAAGGAAAATGGAGCATTGCCATGGATATCGGCCCACTTAGGAGAGGCAAGTGATAATCATAGCAACCATGAAAGTGCATGGTAGAGATCTGACCACATCTGGGCCTCAGGAATGACTTCCTAAAGGAACTGAAACTCCCCTGCTGATCTAGGAAACCCCATACATACTTAAGTTGTCAATCATAGTAACACCCACAGCTGAACCAAAACCCACAAAACCACCTCCCAGACACAATTGCCTGCCAGAGCAGCTCTGGACTTCTTAAGCCAAAAATCACAGCCACCAGACACTACCCTAAGGGACATGTCCACAAGCCCCAGGGCTACCAGCAAGCTGGTGTGGGAAGCCACATGGAAAAGAGCTACAGCATTCCAAGCTTACGTGGCTGTTATCCTCTGTGAATGAATCAGGCCACCACCCTCACATTTCCACAGCGTGCCTGGGAGATCCTTACTGGCTCTTTCTGGGGATCACCACTGGAGATCACCAGCCCTTGGCACTAGGAACTTTCTGTGTGGAGTAGTTACCCCTGGCTTCCTACTTATTTTATGTGAGATGGGTTCATGTCCTGGAGGCTTGGGCCCTC
The DNA here is from genome assembly GCF_045843805.1 of Urocitellus parryii. Taxonomy (NCBI): domain Eukaryota; kingdom Metazoa; phylum Chordata; class Mammalia; order Rodentia; family Sciuridae; genus Urocitellus; species Urocitellus parryii. The sequence continues at coordinate 12,299,370 of NC_135545.1, read as the reverse complement.
ATGTGACAGTGTGGAAAGATGGTAGAATCTGTAGAGTTGGACTATTGGAGGGGGCAGATAGTTCACGGTGGCACCACCCTCAGAAGGAATTGATGCTAGTCTTGCAGAGAGAGCTAGTTCTTGAGTGACCATGTTGTTATAAAAGGCGGCCACCCCACGTTTGGCCTCTTCTGTACATGACCACTTCCCTTTTCTCTTCTCTTCCATGTTGTGACACACCTAAGGAGACCTTCACCAGAGGCTGAACAGATGGAACTGCCTGGTCTTGGACTGTCAGCCTCCAAAACTCTGAGTCAAACAAACCTCTTCACTTTATAAAGCACCTGAACTTGGCATTTTGATAGCAACAGAAATAAGACTAAGACTGTCTTCCCTGTCTGGTGGAGCATATTATTTCTTACTGCTCCCCTTGGCTCAGACAAGTCAATTCCTCACCGTGTTACCATCATTCCATTCGCGCCTCCTCTCCACTCCCTGTGTCCTGTTCTCATTCACTCAGGCCTTCTCCTTGCTCACCTCTCCCCAGTATCCTCAGAAATGGCTTCTTTCCTCCACTCATCCTTACTCCATCCATTCTGAGGCTCTGTTCATGTCCTACCTCTTACATAAACCCTTTCTGGACCTTCAAATGCTCCAAAAACTCATGTTCCTTCACTTGTATTTGGAACCACCCAAGAGAGCACTTAACTGTTACCTAATTTATCTTTGTGGGTTTTTTCTGTATCTCCAACCAGACTGTCCATTCCTCAAGGGCAGGTCCTTCAGCTTATCTCCTTGAACCTGCAACGGGTCCTAATATAGAGTGGAATTAGGTTTGTACATTCTTTATTTGCATTAGTTACAGGTAGAAGGGCAACCAGACTACCTCCGCAGAGCAGCTGCTGGCAGTGGTTTCTGGGCTACTCCACACTGTCTCACCCCTAGTGATCTCCTTCACTGTCCCCAGACATCACCACGGCAGGGTTATTATGACACAAAGCTAACTTAGCCTTTCCAACAAATGATTAGCACATAGAGTCTGAACTACTTTTGTAAAATACACAGGATACCCAGGATCATAGAATCTTACAGTGAAAAGATGCCTCAGAGGTCAGCGAATGTCCACCCCTTCCACGCTCCATATGAAATCCCTTCCCAAGAAGTCCCCACTGCCTGCACTCCGACAAGTTGACCACCACATCTTTTTTTAAACTCACATCTTAGGCAAATAGGAATTCCATGGTCAGTTTGACTTGTTTCAGAATCTGTAAAGGATCTTTATTGCCAATATCTTCACCAATCCTCATTGGGAAAAGAGCTGGGGGTGGGGGCAGCAAATTCTGCTAGTGGAAGGATGGTTGGCACCCAGTTAGCCTCTGAGACCTTAGAAAGCTCCCTTGAAGAGGGAGCCAGTGTTCTTGATGATTGCCATCCCAACAAGAGTGAGAGAAAATCTCAATGTCGTTTTTTATTAGCATTTACCTGGTTCTTAGGAATGTTGAATTTTTCTTATTTATCTGTTGGCCACTTGTATTTCTTCTTTTAAGAAATGCCTATTGATTGATTGAACTTTTTTTCTTTGATGTTGAGTTTTTTGAATTCTTTATATATCCTGGATATTAATCCCCTGTCAAAGGAGAGACTGGAAAGGATTTTCCCCACTCTGTCGGCTCTCTCTTCATTGTCTTAATCATTTCCTTTGCTGTGCAGAAGCTTTTTCATTGGATGTTGTTGCACTTATTGATTCTCAGTTTTGATTGTTGCACTTTAGGAGTCTTGTTAAGGAAGTTGGTGTCAGAGCCAATATGTTGGAGTGTTGATTCTCTGTCTTCTTCTAGCAGTTGCAAAGTTTCTGGTCCAATTCCTAGGTCTTTGGTCCACTTTGGGTTGAATTTGGGGCAGGGTAAAAGACAGAAATCTTCCTTTGTTTTCATATGGATATCCAGCTTTTATAGCACCATTTGTTTAAAAGTCTATCTTTTCTCTAATGTATGTTTTTTGCACCTCGGTCAAGTATCAGATGGCTGTATCTATGTGGATTTGACTCTGTGTCTTCTTTTCCATTTCATTCATTTCCATGTCTGCCAATACCATGCTGTTTTTGTTACTATAGCTCTGTAGTATAATTTGAGATCAATGCCTCCAGCATTGCTCCTCTTGTTCTAGATTTCTTTACCCTATTCTGAGTCTATTGTTCTTCCAAATTAATTTTAGAACTTCTATTTCTAGTTATCTTAAGAATATCATTGCTGTTTTCATGGGAATTGCATTGAGTCTGTATGACAGTTTTGGTAGTATGACCATTTTGACAATATTTATTCTGCCCTTAACAGAACATGGGGGACACTTCCCATCTTCTAAGGTCTTCAGTTTCTTTCTTCAATGTTCTCTAGTCTTTCACTGCCTTGGTCAGATTTATTCCCAACTTTTTATTTTGTTTTGGTTTCTGATGTTGTAAACAGGATAGTGTTTGTGATTTCTTTTCAGCAGTTCCATTGGAGTATAGGAAAGCTATTGATTTGGGTATGTTGCTCTTGTATCCTGCTACTTTGCTGAATTTATTTATCAGCTCTAGAAGTCTTCTGGTGGAGTTTTTTGGGGGTCTTCTAGATAGAGGATCATGTCATCAGCAAAAAGAGATAATTTGACTTCTTTCTTCCTATTTGTATCCCTTTAATTTCCTTTTCCTGCCTTATTGCTCTGGCTATAGTTTCAATAACTATATTGAATACAAGTGGTAAAAATGGACATCCTTATCTTGTTTCTGATTTTAGAGGAAATACTTCCAGTTTTTCTGTATTCAGTATGATGTTGTCTTTGGATTTGTCATATAATAGCCATTATAATGTTGAGATAAATTCTTTCTATCCTTAGTTTCTCCAGAATTTTGTCAAAGGCCTTTTATGTATCTATTGAAATGATCATGATTCTTTTCCTTAATTCCATTTATATGGTGAATTATGTAGGTTGATTTTCTGGGGGGCGGGGGAAGGTACTTTCATACATTGTTGTGAGACTGCAAATTAATACAACCATTTTGAAAAGAAGAATGGAGATTCCTCAAAAACTAGGAATAGAACCACCATAAGTCCCAATTATCCCACTCCTTGGTAATTATTCAAAAGTACTAAAATCAGCATCTTATAGTGACATTGGCACATCAATATTCATAGCAGCACAATTCACAATACCCAAAATAAGGAATTGTCCAGATCCTTGTCAACAGACGAAGGAATAAAGAAAATGTGGTATATGTACACAATGGAGTTCTACTCAGCCATAAAGAAGAATGACATTATGTCATTTACTGGTAAATTGATGGAACTGAACAGCATCATGCTAAGTGAAATAAGCCAGACTCAGAAAATCAAGGGTCAAATGTTTTCTCTCATGTGCAGAAGCTTAAGCAAGATAAGAGTCAGGGCAGAACCCATAAAAACAGAATTGAGATCTGTAGAGTAGAGGAAAAAAATTGAGGGGGAGGGAAGATGGATGGGAAAAGGAAGTAACCTGGAATGAAATTAACAAAGTTATGCTATGTACACCTGTGAACGTACACAGTGAATTTCACCTTTATGTATAGCACAAAATAAAAATAAATTAATAAATAAATGGAAGACCAGTAGAGTAGAGGGAGCGGAAGGGGGAGAAGAGGGGATGGAGAGAGGAAGCACTGAGGACTGAGAAAGAGAAAAGATTATTTCGTCATGTATGATTATGTTGAAATGAATCCCACCATTATGTACAAGTATAATGCACTGATAATGCACGTTTTATAAAAGAGGAAATTCAGTGACTTGAGTTGAAAAGGATGTTTCTGTCCAAAAGTTGAACCAACTTGGCCTCTAACCACCTTCCCAAATCTTGTCACGGCTCACACTATGATTATGAGCATTGCCCAGCACAGATGCAACTCAAACAATGCCTTATCTACTCATGAGACTCTCTGTGTAACTCCTCTGAAAAATCCAAAATGTCCCATAACTTGAGAGTCTGAGACTCAGATACATTGCATCTCTCAGGTCTGGTGGACAATGTCAAATAGTCACTAAAGGCCACATGCTTGACTTGACTGTCTATGATAAACACATATGTGCATACATAAATTATAATCATTCATCATTTATATGCTCCTTAAGCAAATAGTTTTTATTCTCAAATAAGTATTGTACTAAAAAAAAAATAGTCTTGTCACAAGACACTGAGATAGCCAGGCATGGTGACACACACCTGTAATCCCAGTGGCTCAGAAGGCTGAGGCAGGAGGATCATGAGTTCGAAGCCAGCCTCAGCAAAAGGGAGGCGCTAAACAACTCAGTGAGACCCTGTGTCTAAATAAAATCCAAAATAGGGCTGGGGATGTGACTCAGTGGTCGAGTGCCCAGGTACCAAAAAAAAAAAAAAAAAAAAAGACACTGAGATGGAGCTGAGGGTATAGCTGCTTGGTAGAGAACTTGCCTAGTATGCACAAGGCCCTGGGTTCCAGCCTCAGCACCAAACAACAACAACAACAAAATGTTATTTACTAATAGGCCACTGATCAGAAATATATATATATATATGTATGTATCAAAACAAAAGGGAGAACAGACCTGAGATTCAGGAGGGTGGTCTGCAGGGCGGGGGAAAGGGACAGAGGAGCTGGGAGCCACTGTCAAGATTCCATCTCCCCCACTGGAAAGTGGGGTCATGGATGCCGATTAATTATTAATAAGCAGATATTTAAATACAAATGCATGCATCAGAGTATTGACACAGGGCCTGGTAAATGACGGAGAGTGTCAACTGGCTGTTTATGTTAAAAAGCGCTCCCTACCACCCTCTCCCTGCCCCCCCCCCTTCCTCGTCTGGTCCCAGCCCTGACTCAGGCCAGCCTTTGCTCCCTTTTGTTGGCAGAAATAATATGCCCTGGACTGGTGCCACCCTGTTCCTCTCTTCCAGGGATAGGCAGGCACCCAAAGTCACAGCCGAGGGTGACGGAGGACAGCAAAGGTCTGCACTGTGGCTCACATCCACACACCTCTGCACGGCCACTCACCCCCACCGCTGGAGGACAGCGCCCCTCGCACAGCTCCAGCTGAGCAGGGATGCCTCTGGCCATCTGACCACTCTCCATCAAGATTCAGGCTCAGGCCCTTCACACCAGCCGTCCCCACCCAACCCCTGAGCTGGAAGGAGGCCTTGCTCTTCCTGCTGAGGGATCCCCAAGTACAGAGGCAGCGACCAGCCCACCGCAGGGGCCCGTCCATCTGTCTCACCCGCAAGAAGGAATTGAGCAAGCCTCTCCTGTCCATCTGCAGAAGGTTCCCCAAGAAGGGCAGAGGACGGGGGCCTGGCGGGAGGCGGCCACGGGCCTTTGGGTGGCCCCTGACCAGCAGAAGAAAGAGGCCTGTGAGCAGAGCAAGGAGCAGGAGGACACTGAGCTCCATGGTCCTGGTCTGACCGCCGTCCACCAGCTGCAGCCTCAGCTGGACCTTTTATCCTGAGCCTCCTCCCCACCCTGTTATGCAACCCCATCTGCTCCCCGCCTCCCTCGTCACCGTCCAAGAGTGTGAAGTAGCAGAGAGGTGCTGGGTGCTCACACTTCCTGCTTTCTTGGCCCCGTGACCTGCCCCCTCCCACCTGCCCCCTCCCTTCCCCTCTGCCTCCTCCCCAGATATTGGCAGAGATTCTGTGAAAGTGATACCACAGTGCACGGGGGGTGTGTGCTGCTCTGTGCGGTGTTGTGTCTTTTCTTCTGTGTTCTTGGGTGTGGTTGGGTGTGCGGTGTCCACAGATATTGTCTGCTTGTTTACGCTGTCATGCGATTGTCCCTGTCTGCTTGCCACCGTGTGGGTACTGGTGTGCTTTTGACCTGCAAAGGGACATTTTCTACATGAAGGTGCTGGTGTGCATTTTTGCTCAGGAGTCTGGGTGTTGTTATGCAGACGTTCTTGCCTGTGTGAGGGCTTCTACATATTCGTTTGGTTTCATATGTGAAAAGGCGGTTGCGTCTGAGTCGTGGGGTTGGTGGTGATGTGCGTCCCTGTGCGTTCCTGTGAGCCGGCCTGGTTTGTGCATCTCCGAGCCCCTGTCTCTGTAAGGCCTGCAGATGTGGCTGTCTCCAGGTTCTTCCTCTCACTCCCTCTTCTGTGACAGACACAGGTGGGAGTGATGGAGAAACAGGGAGAAGCAAGAGATAAAGGACTGTGACCCAGAGGGAGTCAGGACAGACACCAGGCAGGAGGAGCAGCTGGTCCCTTGGTCTCTGGACCTTCCGGCCAGTGCAGGCTGGCTCCCTCTCTGCCTCTGGCTGACTTCCCAGTGAAGGAAACTCTCTGACTCTCTTGCTCTTTCTCTGGCTCTGCCTCTATTTCCCCTTTGGACTCTGAGCTCCAGGAGCGTGGGGACGGTGTCTGGTCTGTTTTTTGTCACCGTCGTTGTTGTCTTCTGTAACTGGATATCAGAGCTTGAGTGGTTGATAATGAACAGAAATTTATTTGGTTCAGGCTGTGAAGCCCAGGAGCATGGTGCTGCATTTGGTGAAGGCCTTTGAGCTGTGTCATAACATGGCAAAAAGGCGAGGGGACATGCTTAAGAGAGAAGAACAGGGGGAGAAGGACTCTCTGGATGCCTAACCTACCCCCACAGCAACTAATCCACTCAGAGGCCAGAGCCCTGGTGACGTAATGACCCCTTAAATGCCTCCCCACCCCATTTTTTTTTCCTTTAGTTGTAGGTGGACACAGTGACTTTATTTTATTTATTTATTTCTATGTGGTGCTGAGGATCCAACCAGTGCCTCACAAGGGCTAGGTGAGCGCTCTACCACTGAGCCACCACCCCAGCACTTAAATGCCTCTCTTGATAATGTTAGAAAAGCAATCAAATTTCAAAATGATTTTTAGAGGGAACATTCAAACTATCCCATTAGGCCTTGTCCCCCCTCAACCCCCACCACCCCCCCCAAGAAAAATAACTCATGTTCTTCTCACATGCAGAACACAGTCATTCCCAATAGCCCCGGGGATCTAATTGGTTGTTCCAGCACCAACTCAAAAGTCCAAAGTCTTTTCTTTGTCACATACAGGTGAGACTCAAGTCATGATTCATCCTGCAGAGAATGAGCTTGTGAGGTCAGAACAAGTTATCGTCTTGTAAAATACAGTCGTGTAAGGGTCCGGCGGAGCGTCGGAGAAAGAGACCACACAAGGGACTTACTTCATGCAATTGGCAAAAGGGGATTTATTAATTCAGCATGCTGAGGTTCCAGGCTCACTCAGGAAGATAGAGCAGCCCAGAGCCCAGAGCAGAGGTCAAGCAGAGCTTAAGTACACTTTCTGGAGAGGGCGGTGGGCTTTGCATACATCAGAACAAATCATCATGAGTTTCAGGAAAATTGAACAACAACTCTGAGACGGGATTAGTACATTCATTGGCGGGAACAATCAGGGCAGGGGTGATTGGTCATTTCTAAGCGGGGTACACATTTAAACTGATTGTTTTTGGAGCCTAGATGCTTACGTGCCAAGTTACTTAGAGTCCTTAGCTATTAAACAACCAGGGAATCAATGGAGATATTTACTGGGCAGTTCCAGCATTGTCCTAACTGAAAGGGTAAAGTTTCTAAGCTGGAAAGCTTGAATGTAAAAGATTAGGTATTATTAAGTTCCTCTGTTACACCCAGATTCCTGAGATAGTTAAAACAACTGCCCTACTGGCCATTTAGCCTAGGGCCCTGTGCAGTTCCTCACAGGGCCCGAACCAATCAGTTTGAATGTGTAACCAGCTTACACTGCTTGACCTCAGCTCGGGGCTGGGGGCTGCTCTCCCTTCTTGAGTGAGCACGGAGCCCCAGCACGCTGGAATGGATCCCCAATAAATCCCCTTTTGCCAATTGCATGGAGTAAGTCTCTTGTGTGGTCTCTTTCTCCGACGCTCCGCCGGACCCTAACACTAACATCTACAGAGATTACAGGTTCCGGGGGTAGCAGAGGAATTGTAACAATACCTAGTCTTTACTCTTTAGCCCAGGCCTTGCCATTTAGAAACCTTACAATGCCCAGTCTTTTACACTTTAACTCAGACTTTTGCAGTTTAGAATCAGCTTAGAAATTTTACCTTTACAGTCGTCCCCTCCTGGGGGAGGGGTTTCAGTTACCCATGTTTTGCAGTTCAAAAATATTAAATGGAAAATTCCAGAAATGGACAGATCCTAAATTTTAAACTGGGTTGTGGGAAGCCATTCTTGCACGTGATTGGGCACCTCCCTGATTGGGAGTGAGGCGTTCTGGCTAAACTGTGTTGAACTAATCCCCACCCTCTCTAGGTGCGAGAGCCCATCCATGTGGGGGTGTGACTGACCATTGACCCTGAGACCAATCACTGACCCTGACCTTGGAATGCTGTCCCCCTTGACCTTCATTGAATGGAATTTTCCCCTGAATTTCTTGTTCCCCAATAAAAGGCCACTCCCTGGCGTTCTCTCTCTCTCTCTCTCTCTCTCTCTCTCTCTCTCTCTCTCTCTCTCTCTCTCCCTCCCTCCCTCCCTCCCTCCCTCCCTCCCTCCTGCTAGTCCTAAGTTCAGACCTGGTCATAGAAAAAGGTAAATTGAGTTCGTGGTTTATTTTGATCTCACTAGTTAACTTCTATGCTTCGAACCTCTTGTATGAAGCCAGCGTGCTGGTCGCGAGGTGGAATTGGCGACCACGAAGAGACATTTTAGTTCAACTAGATTGAGTGGGAGCGCGCTATAAAGATAAAGGAATTGGTGACAATTTTGGGTCACAAAAGTACCTGGAGGTACTGAAAGAATGAGACGTTAAATTATATAAAATGGGAAATTCAACTGCTACTGATAAGGAGATGTATTTGACTATTCTAGAAACTATAATTAATCAGAAAGGAAAACAGATAAAAAAAGACTCAGTTATTACAATTCTTAAAGGTTGTAGGTGAATTTTGCCCTTGGTTTTGTGACCAAGATTCGCCAAATTTACATACTTGGGAGAAATTAGGGAGGAAATTACAAAAAATTTGCCTTTCTAATGAATTACCTGGAGGCATCCAAAATATTCAAAAAATTTGGATGGCCTTAGAAATTTATCTTTTGAATACATGGGCCATAGTTTGTGGCCCCCTGAAGATCTATTGAAAGGCATTCAGAGAGCTATTAAGTCTATTCAAATGGAAAATCTGCCTGAGGCTAAGTTAATTTCTTTTCTCTTGAGCCATTTAAAAAAAAGGAAAGCTCTCAGGGCTAAACCAAAAGTTTGAGTTTGCAGGAACAAGATCAGGAGAGCCTGGAGGAAGATTGTAGAAGTCAGGGTCATAGAGAGGAAACATCCACAGTCATAGAGAGTCCTCTGGAAGAGATAGACAGTCCTCCCAGAGAGGAAAATCCGGAAGTAATTCTTACAGAGGCACAAAGCCCTTCTCCACCCCTGGGTTCAATCCCTGGTACCAAAAAAAAGAAAAAAAAAAAAAGAAAAGAAAAGTGAGTCAGTACAATAAAATACTTTGAGACAAAGACCAAACTCAACCTAACTTTTATTACAGTATGTTATTATAATTCTTCTATTTTACTCTAAGTTATTTTGGTTAATCTCTTGCTGTGCCTAACTTATCAAACTTTTTCATACAGATATTCCTATAGGAAAAAACATAGTATCTATAGGGGTCAGTACTATCCAAAGTGTCAGGGGTCACTGGGCAGGTTGGGAGGCATCCCTCATGGATGAGAGGACAGTTGTATGTAAGTTTCACAGCTGCAATATCTTAAGAATGTCACAATGGCATCAGCAGGAGTTTTGAAGGGGACAACATTCAAACCACAGGACCTGGGTCTGGCTCTCTTCATGCCCCTGGCGCATCCCTTTTACAGACACGGCCCTCTTACAGAATGAGGTGAGGACTGGGGAGAAATGAGGTGACATCATTCCTGCAAAGCTAAGCAAAGCCCTCCCAGACCCTGGCCCTGGCATCTGAGTCTTCCTGCTTTGACTCATGAAGAAGGGACAGAGAAACATGATGTTTTTCAAGGATAGAACCTGCTTTACTGACATTGGACAGGTGCCACCATAGCCTTTCCTGACCCAGGACCTTGCTTCTGCTGTGAGGGGTCATCTCACAGAATGAGGACCCAGGGCTTCCCGGTCAGGGGCAATACAAGCTCTACACAGAGACACTCACTGAGTGCTTGAGGCAGGAGATAGAAATGGGAACCACCCCAGATTAAAACCCTAGCTAAAGCTTGTTGGAGGGAGGTTTTATTCTGTTTTGGTTCGGTTTGGTGTGGTGGGGTGTGATTTTGGGTTTTAGTCACCTGAACAAAATGGGGAGAGCCTCACTCAAACTGGAGGCCCAGACATTGTATTATTGCCCCAGGCTTCTTGACCCCCATGACATTAGTCAACCCCAGTCATTCTGAACCTCAGAAATTCATTTGTTTTAAGGAACAAGTATAGGACAAACTCGGTCTAACAAAGACATTAAACCATCCCATTATGGGGATGGGGATAAGAAATTAAAATTGTACATCTTTGGGGCTGGGGTGGTGGCTCAGTGGCAGAGCACTTGCCCAGCATGTGTGAGGCACTGAGTTCAATTCTCAGTGCCACATATAAATAAGTAAATGTCCATCAACAACTAAAAAATATATTTTTTAAACAATATTATACACCTTCAACTGAGTCAGAAAAAGAGAACAATCAAGACAGACTTTCCAATGAAAGGTTAGGTCCTCATCAAATCAACAGAAAAACCCTTGGAGAGAGCATGTCCAACGGTGCCCTCTTTGGGACTGTCCCCATGTTATGAGAGCTCTCCATGTTTGCTTCTAATAAATCCACTACTGGATTTTCACCATCGTTGTCTGCATACTTCATTCTTTGGGTGCGTGATACAAGAACCCTCCAGTGCTCAGAAGAGCCTGAGTTAGTTACATCCTCGTGTTTTGAGGGATGTTTTGTTGTCCTCCCTATTTTATGATAAAGTACAAAGAGATCGAGAATCTCACCAAAAGTCGCACAGCGATTTAGAGTGACCTTGTCCAATGTGCTCATCGTTGCCACACAGGGCCACTAAAACATTTGAAATGTGATGTAATCAACCAAATTGATATTTAATTTAATCTTCATTTCAAAAGTTGACACTCAGGTCAGCTATTGGAAAAACATCTCCATATTTTTATTTTTCTCTATATTCTCACAACTGGGGTATGTGAATCATCTTTTTCAATGCAAACCATACTTTAATTTGGTTATTTAGACAATTTGTATCTAATATGATTTTTAGACTTAAGTCTATGTGTAATTTCTTTGTCCCATCTGTTTTTTCTTCCATTTTTTCCTCTTATCTTTGCCTTCATTTAGATTTTTCATGATTCCATTTTCTAACTTGGAAAATGGGATCATAGAATCTCTCTTTGTTTTGTTATATTTGTGATTGCTATAGGATATTTTCTATATAACCTATTACATATTTTTTATTATTCCCTCTCCTTGTTTGGCATACTAAATATTACTGTGTGTGTGTGTGAGTGTGTTTGTGTATGTGTTTTTAACATTCATAGTACACAACTTATCATGGTCTGAAATTAAATGATATCATGCCAGTCACATAGAATATCAGAACTTTACAACATATCCCCTGAAACTTTAGGCTATTTTTGTTTAAACAATTATCTTTCTTAAAGTTTAATAAGAAACAATCACACATACAATTAACCTCATAACTAACATCCCAAATGTTCTTCTTCCTTTGTGTGTGAAAAACACCCCGTTTATGAAAGACCCCCGTTTCCCTGTCCAAGGAGAATCACACGAAACACTGGCTGCAAAAGCACGAGGTGGTTTATTGAGACACAGGCGCCTGCGGGTGCCCAGCAAAAGCTCAGCCGGAGCTTTGGTGAACTGGCACACCGGGCTTGGGAATACAGAGATTTTTATAGGGTTTGGGACAGGTTTCGCACGCGGGGGAAGCAACAGGTTTCTTATTGGTTTGTTTAAATCTAGCATATAGGCCACCTAGGGGGTACAGGTCTGCATTCCAAAAACCACAGGTCTGCATTCTATTCTTTCTGTTCCTGCTTATCTGTTCCTGTTTATTCATTCATGCCTCAGGATGTGGGTGCTCTGTCCTTTCTCAACCAGTTATATGGAAAGCACATCCAACGCCTGAGCCTGTTTGTGACAAGCCCGGTATCTTGATTTCATATCTTGGCCTTAGGTAACTGGGCTAACTGGGCTAGGGTCTTTCATTCCCCCCTTTTTCTTTATCATGGGTAGAATCTTATATCCATTGTCCTGTGTTTTCCCCGAGTCATTCCCAGCATGGCCTCCATTTTAGATTTCACTCGATATTAGACCTGATTTACCTAACTACACTGACTACCTAACTTTAAATCTGGCTTCATTCCCCCCTCTAATTTGGGGAGCTCCTTACTGCTGTAAGGAAAGGGGGCGAAGATCTTTCTGGCTTCTTCAGGCTGACAAAAGGGGTGATGTTGGGGCAAGCAGTTTGGAGTCCCCTTTTAAAAATCGGGTCTAATGAGTGGTCCATGATAGGCTGGAGAGCCATTTGAGTGATGGGTGGTCTATAAGAGAAACAAGAATTCATTAGTACTGGAACCATATTGATGCAGCAATAAATGCCATAGTACAGGAATATGCCAATGAGTATGATGGTAAAGACAAAGACTAACAATGTTTTCCACCAGGAAGTACCAAGAACCAGAAGCTAAGATATTATTTCCATGATAAAGTTGCTGAGGACATGGCTTCTATCTGAGCATGTAAATCTTTAAGGATATTTGTCACATTGCCAGAATTATCAGGGATGTAAACACAACATTTAACTTTTAGGGTTACAGTTGTCCTTCCCTTAAGATATAGTTTAATAATTTAATATCATCTGATCCTGCAAAATCCTTTTACTAGTATGACCTGTGTTTAATAGAGAAATCTTTAATTCTGTTACTTGGGGCTGGATAACCATGCTAGCAAACACCAAGCCTACCTGTGTAGGTTAGGACTATCTGTGGGCCTTAAACTAAAAAAACTACTCTGGCAGTTCCTTTTGATAATTATCAGGCATTCCTACCTAAGAATCCCTTTTTCAGCCTCCAGTTTACTTATTTATGGAAGTTACATTTAACTATTATTATTATTTAAGATGTCCAGGAACAGCTGTGCTTTGGCTTTGACTGTCTTTGCTAAGTGTTTAAGATGAAGCAAGTCAAACTGACTTTGTTTCCATCTATTGTTAATAGTCAGCTGAGTTACCCTGGGAGTCCTCGGGAACTTCACAGCAGCTTCTCAGTTCTGCTAGTGCCATTTGCGCTGGGATGGGTCCAGGCCTTGCTTGACCATGTGGCTTCCCTCAGAAGCACCAGGGATGTCTCCCTTTTCTGATGACCCTCCTCTTCACAGCAAATGCACTGATTGGCTTTCTGTCCTCCACTGGTCTCATTAATCTCCCTGATCAGGAGGTTATGTGGCCTAGAGTTGCAGAGCTCTTTGGAGAAGTTCCCTATCCCTGATTCAGACTGACTCAGAGGGCAAGAGCCAAATATTGGTTTTCTTGGCCCTTTAATTTAACTTTAATTTTAAAACTTAATCTTAAACATCTAGCAAATAAACTTCAACAGCCTTATACTAAGTACTGGGCTTTAGTACCTATCTCTCTATCCTGTAGGTGATAACTCCTTATCTTAAGTTAACCCAGGTTGTGAGTTCTTAAAGCAGTACCTCTTTAAAACATTAACAGGCAATCTTTAGACCATCTAAAAGCAAACTACAAAACAAAACTAACTAGGATAAAAACATATTTAGTTTATGTAATAGCTACCTTGAATTCTGGCAGAGTTATACATTATAATCCCCTGTTTGAGGTCCTGGCAATCGTGACAAAAACCAACTTTTGGACACAACCTTAAATGCACTGAAATCTGGCCTACTTCTTTCATAGTCACTTTCACATGAGATGGGACATAGAGCCTTATCTCAAGTAAGGCGGGGCTCATCATAAGTTTTAAATACTATAGTTCTGAAGCTGATCTTTGCTTTTTAGACATCTACATAAATTGTTGCTCAAATTTACATGAATATTAGCTAACACAATATAATATCACATCTAAAACATGAATTAAAGAAAGGCTGAAAACTTTTAACCTTTTGTAGAAAAGTAGCAAAGTACTTTTGTGTTTTACAATAAAACCTTTACCCAGATTAGGCTCTTATTGACTTAAAAATACATTTAAATTGTATCTCAGTGTAGAAAGCAACATAGAACTTTACATATCTTACTGATACCAAGTCCAGTTATAGAACACAATTGATAAAGCTTTTACCTCACAGACTTGTATACCTGGAAGATATGAATACATTAATGGCACCAATTACATTGATGTTTTTATATTAACCAAGTTTAGCTTTTAAAGAAATAACATAGCACAATTCTCTAAAACAACAGCACTTGTTTAACCAGCTGTTTAATTTCTTTAAGATTACTTGCTCAAAAACTCACACTTATAACCAACTTGCACAGACCTTCTTTATCACTTACTTAAACCCTCTTAATTACTTAAACTCCTATCCAGAAACACACTTTCCCTCTATTAAATCCATACCTAGAACCTTCTAGTTTCTCTTTTTTTTATCTGTTAACCTCCTTCTGTTCACATTTTGAAACAATACCTGTAAACCTTTGAATCTAAGCAGATTATTTCATAGACATCAACATTTTATTAGGGCCTTTTTGAACACCTAGAAAAGCTTATAAGCTTAATTTTAAAGACATCTTTACTTTCATCTGTTTACCCAATTTAAATTGAACCATTTGAATCAGGTGAATCAAAGATATTTGGATCCATTTTTAATTTTTCGTGAGTGCTCCTCATCTGTCAATTGTCATATCACTGCAGGATATATGGACATATACACATACAGACATACCGACATACAACACGTAACACAAGTGTAACACATAACACAATGGTGAAGGCCTTGCAGCTTTCTCAGGTGAAATCTCATTGCAATGTTAAAAAAAAACTCCAGTTGATCAAAAATAGAACTTATCAGAAAAACATTAACTTGTCTGTAGGAACAAAATCATGAGCTCAAAGAAAAAATTACAGAATCTAGAAAAAAGCAAAAGTCCTAAAAAGTTAACCTGCCAGTAATTAGTAAATGCCATACAATTTACTCTTTGGTTTAATCTAGTTTGAGTTCAGGTAAAAGACACCTTTACTCTTTTTTTTTTTTTTCCCTTGGGCCTGAGCTCCAAGCTGCTTCTGTTTGCATACCAACTTAAGTCCTGGCTGAGGTCTGGAAGGACCTGGGAAAACCGGAATTCTGACCAGAAACTACATGCCTGAGGCACTTTAACCATAAGTTTTATTTTAATTCTCTTTATTTTAATTTGTTTATTTTAATTCTCTTTTCTCTCCATTTCACTTAGAAAGTTTTCTAATGCTATGTCATCAAGTTCATTAATCTTTTCTTCAGCCATGTTTAATCAGCCATGAATCCCATCTAGTATATTTTCCAGCTTATGTACTAGAGTTTTCATCTCTTGAAGTTTGTCTTGAGTCTTCCGTATTTCTTCATAACTCTCTGAAATTTCAAAAAAAGGGATGGGGATATAGCTCAGTTGGTAGAGTGCTTGCCTTGCATGTACAAAGCCCTGGGTTCAATCCCCAGCACCACCAAAAAATTAAAAAAAAGAGAGAGAGAAATTACAAAAAAAAAGTTATAAGAGCTGTTTTAATGTTTTATCTGCTACTTCTAACATCTGTATCATTTTTATTGTTTGGGGTTTTTTTGTTTGTTTGTTTTAGTACTGAAGACTGAACCTAGAGGCACTTTATCACTGAGCCATATCCCTAGCCATTTTTATTTCTCAATTTGAGACAGCACCTTACTAAATTGCTTGAGACTTGCTAAGCTGCTGAGAATGTTTCCAAACTTGTAATCCTTCTGACTCATCCTCTGGAGTTGCTAGGATTACAGGAATTGCCACTGTGCCCTGTCCTGTATTGATTTTAACTAATACTTTTTATCCTCATTTGGGCTCGTATTTTTCTGTTTCTTTGCATACAAGATAATTTTGTTGAATTTTAGCTATTGTGAATTTTATCTTAGGTTCTGGATATTTG
The DNA here is from genome assembly GCF_045843805.1 of Urocitellus parryii. NCBI lineage: Eukaryota > Metazoa > Chordata > Mammalia > Rodentia > Sciuridae > Urocitellus > Urocitellus parryii. The sequence goes on along the minus strand of NC_135545.1, from coordinate 12,283,256 downwards.
TAGGCATATAAATATTCTAGGCCTTTGTTCTGAGGTGAAGATAAGTTATTGGTAATATACATCCACCTTTTATGTTTTGGATTTGTTCTGTGAGTTGTGATAAATGTTTAGTCTGCAATCATAATTATTCTCAATCACCAGGCAAGACTATCCTGCGTCCCACTGCCCCATAAATTGTGCACTTTGTTCAGTCTGGCTGATGGCAACAGACATGGTCCTGGCCCTGTGTGAGCAACTGGCACAGCTTCCTCCAGTCCTCTCCAGGGTTCACCCCTCACCTCAGGTGATCTCCTCACATGCACCAGCAGTTGTCAGCTACACCCTCTACAGGACCCTCTGAAGGTCTCACCATCCCTCCGCGTGCAGCTCCAACCCTGCACCCCGTCCTGTGAACTGCCTTGGTCCAGGAAGACTCTCCACCAGGGAGTACCTTGGGCTCCCCTGGGTTCCTCCTTCCTGCACTGCAGCTTGGAGACAAAGGCCACTACCTGAGGCTGTTGTACGGCTCCTCTCTTTTGTTGCCATCCCTCAGGGATCGCTGACCTTATTGCCTGACGCCCTGTGCCTTGAACACTGGTTTGTTTCCACACGTGTTTTTCATTCTGTGGTTGTTTCTGTGGGAAGGCGGGTCGCTCACTGTGACTTGTCTTGGCCATAAGACACCATTCATTTGCACTTGTGTGGAGGGGTGGTGTGGGCTCCTCTGTGTGTTGCCTGTGCCTGTCGTGTGTGTGTGTGTGTGTGTGTGTGTGTGTGTGTGTGTGTGTCCTGGTCTCTGCTGATGATCCGTTTCTTTCTCCTCCACTTCTCTTTTTCTGGGGCATCCACAGACGCAGAGATGATGAGAGGGACAGAGAGAGGATGGAAAAGACGTAGGAGGTGAGAGTCAGAGCAGGGGTGGTAGAGGTGGGGGGAGGCAGTGAGACTGTGACCTGGGGACACAGCCATTTGAGAGGCCTGTCTCTTTCTGTGCCTCGCTGACTGAGCTGGACACTCTCCCTTTTCCTGTGTGTCTCACTCTCTGTCTTTTTCTGCCCCTGCTCCTTCCCCCCCCACCCTCCTTCTTTCCATCTTTCTCTGTATGTATTCTTTCCTACTCTCTGAGCCCCAGGAGTAGGTTGGGCCCACTGTGATTGATGCCCACCACATCACTGTCGTCTGCACCCTCCCTGTCCCAGACAGGAGCCAGGTCCTAAATATTCAGTATGTGAACACATGACTGTCTCTGCCTTCCTCTGCTGCTTTTTCCTCTCTCCTTTAAAATAGGGAGACAGCATCTTGCTTGAAACCCAAAGGAACCATTACCACCAACCAAAGATCCTGATCTAGGAGATAGGGGTGGCATGAGAGTGAGGCAATATTTTATGTGAGTCTGAAAGTCCAAGCTGCCAAGTCCAGCCTTGCCCCATACTCCCCGACCCAGGAGGAGGGAGCAAAAAAGTGCACCTGTTTGCTCCTGACCTGGGAGAGGTGCCACCATGGACTTCCCTAACCTCAGGACCTTTGCTCCTACAGGGCTGGGATGTAGCATTGAGCATGAGTCCTCATTCAGCCCTGCTTTCCCCAGAAAAATTCACTGAGTCTTCATTCTTTCTGGAAAGTATGGATAGCCTCCCATTTTGTAGATGGAGACAGTAAAGCTCAGAAAGGTTGCCCAAGTTCATACAGTGGCTTAAAACTATATTTCCAATATGGTCGCCATTTGCTGCACATGGCCACTGAACACTTGAAATGTGGTCTGATGAGTGAAATTTACTTTTAATTCAATATTAAATATCAATACTCAATTCAGCCATTGGAAAACATCTAAGTATGTTTGAAACAACTGAAGTATGTGGGTAAAATTTTCTTTTTTCAATCATGAAGCATAGGAAAGCTAAGCACAAATCAAGTATTTCTAGGTGGGCATGGCAGTACGTAGAAATTTGAGAAGCTGGTTGGCAAAAAAAAAGAAAAGAAAGGAGAAAGAAAAACAGGCTTATTAAAAGCTGGCTTTGAGGAAGAAAGAGATTTGATCCAGAAAGAACTCTGTCCTGTCAAAGTCAGCCAGCAGGAATCCAGACAGGTTCCCTGGGCTGGGTACTGGCAGCACAGGGCCTGAACTGCCACCCTATTGTACAGAGGACAGCTCTTTTGAGGAGTTGTCCTTGGCAGGGTTCTGCCTTAATCCCTTTACACCCCCTCCCTTTGGGCCTGGTGTTCTAAATTCTAAAGCAAAGCCCCACCTGAAGGGTAATATGAACTACTGAATAATCTTCCCACGATGTGTACAACTCAGAAGTCTGATGACCTTTGTAACACCCCTCCTTATTCTTAGTACTAACACAAAGTGCGCTAGTTGTTGTGAGAGTTAACTTGATGTCTGTTTTAAGAAAATGCAAGGTCAGCCATGGTCAAGATCCATTTCCAAGTTCTCGTCAGAAGAGGGAGAGGAGATGCCCCCCTAGATGGCCAAGATCTGCCTCAGCATGTGACTCACCTCCCAGTGTCTCCTGTGACTCCTTTTCCTCCTTAGTACCTCTGAGTTCCTCAGTCTTCTCCAGAACACCAGCACTTGATAACCCTGAATCCATCCGACCACCTCTCATCTTCTGCTTGTTGGTCTCAGAGAGGGGTACAGTCTGGACCTTTCACTGTGATAACCCTGACCCTGCAGCTGAGGGGCCCATAAGGGCCTGTGTCCACCACACCAGACCCCACACCCACCCATGAAATTTAAATTTAATTCAGTATTAAATATCAATACCCAATTCAGCCATTGAAAACATCTAAGTATGTTTGAAACAACTGAAGTACGTGGGTAATTTTCTTTTCAATTATGAAGTCATTTTGTGCTGTTAAAGACGTTTAAAGCTTCCAAAGGGAGTTTGCATCTGTGAAAGTGCTTGCTTTATATCCAAAAGGGTGCTTTTTATTATCTCCTAAATTCGTGACAGCTTTACCGAGCAAGAAATGATAAATAATACGCTGTGTCTAATCAAAGCGTACAATTTGATAAGTTTGGATATATTGCCCACATATGAGAAAATGGTAGTCATCAAGAATACAAATAACTCTGGGCTCAGTGGCACATGGCTACAATCCCAACAACTTGAGAGGCTGAGGTAGAAGGATCACATGTTCAAGCCCAACCTCAGCAACTTAGCAAATCCCTGTCTCAAAATAAAAAATAAAAAGGGTTGCTCATGTAGCTCAGTGGTACAGCACCCCTGGGTTCAATCCCAGTACCAAAAAAAAAAAAAAGAAAGAAAGAAAGAAAAATACAAATAACAACAAATGCTAGTAAGAAAGCCAGGTATAGTGAAGAGAAATTTCCATACACAGCTGGTGGGAATGTACAGCCACAGTATAAATCAATATGGAGGTTCCTCATAAAACTAAAAATAGAACAATATGCTCCTGTTATGCCTTTCCTTGATATTTGCCCAAAAGAATGAAAATCAGCATATTTTAGAGACACCTGGGTCCCCGTGGTCAGCACAACAGCAACTTTCTTATTGCTACCAACGAGCCCCCATCTAACCAATCCAAGGCAAGGATCAATGAGACTAGTTTGATCAAGACTGATTGACTGTGCCTACCTCTGATCTCCCCTGTATAATCTGGGAGCTCACACCAATACCCCCAAAGACAGGGCTAGAAACACTCGGCCCCCATGTCTTCCCAGCATGGCCATACTGATGAAAGCTCCCTTTCTGCTTTCACCATTACTGTTTCCAATGGTTTTTGGCAAAGAGAAACTGGCCTTGGCCCTGCCTCCCAGCCTCCTCCGCTGGGGGGAGGGTTAGGGGCAAAAGGACGTAGCCGTGGTGTCAGCCATGCAGACAGAAGCCAGGACCCAGAGATGGTTATGTGGGTTTGGGGGAAATGTCAGAATTCTGCCATATTTGGGTTCCTAATTTTGAACTAATAGTCAAATCCCTATATAAGACCTTAAAAGAAACAGAAATAGAACCTTTGATTTGGACCCCAGAATGCCAAGCTGCCTTTGAGAAGTTAAAACAAAGTCTCATGACTGCCCCTGCCTGCGTGACTTAAGAAAGGATGTCAGTACAAGCAACAGTAAGTACTGGCGAGGATGTGGGGGGAAAGGCACACTCTTACATCGCTGGTGGCACTGCAGAGTGATGCAACCACTCGGGAAAGCAGTATGGAGATGCCTTAGAAAACTTGGAATGGAACCACCATTTGACCCAGCTATCCCACGCCTCAATCTATACCCAAAGGACTTAAATCAGCATACGACAGTGACACAGCCACATCAATGTTTATAGAAGCTCAATTCACAACAGCTAAACTGTAGAACCAACCTAGATGCCCCTCAGTAGATGAATGGATAAAGAAACTGTGGTACATATACACAATGGAATATTACTCAGCATTAAAAGAGAATAAAATCATGGCATTTGCAGGTAAATGGATGGAGTTAGAGAATATCATGCTATGTGAAGTAAGCCAATCCCAAAACACTAAAGGCAAAATGTTTTCTCTGATAAGTGGATGTGGATCCATAATGGGGGGAGGGGGCATGGGAAGAATGGAGGAACTTTGGATTGGGCAAAGGGAATGGGAAGTAAGAAAGATGGTGGAATGAGATAGACATCATTATCCTAGGTACATGTATGATTGCACAAGTAGTGTGACTCTACATCATATACACCCAGAGAAAAGAAAATTTGTGCTCCATTTGTGTACAATGAAACAAAATGCATTCTGCTGTCATGTATAACGAATTAGAACAAATAAAAAAGAATGGTCTACATCAGGACCAATATTAATCACAGTATGGAAATTGGAGTTGCTATATAAACTATTGGAATATGGATAGTGCTGATTTTTAATTTCATTTCATGACATAAAATTTTCATTCTTTAAAAAAAAAAAAGACAGTGACTAATGAAATCAAAGCAGGAATCAAAAGTCTTCCAACAAAGAAAAGCCCAGGATCAGATGGAGTTCTACCAGAGCTCTAAGAAATCTACACCAGTCTTCCTCAAATTATTCCATGGAATACAAAGGGAGGAAACCCTCCCAAATATGTACAGTGAAGCTAGTATAACCTTGATTTTGAAAAATAAACAAAAAAGAACACCAAAGAAAGAAAACTACAGGCCAATATCTTTGATGAACGTGAATGCAAAAAAATCCTTAATGAAATACTAGCAAACCACAAAAACATATCAAGAAGATAGTAAGTACACCATGATCAAGTGGGTTTTATCCCATGGATTGAAGACTGGTTCAACATATGCATTTGAATAAATGTAATTCACCACATAAATAGACTGAGGGGCAAGAATCATATGATCATCTCAATAGATGCAGAAAAGATCTTTGACAAAATCCATCAGTGCCCTGCTCAGTGGCACACTTCTGCAATCCCAGCAGCTTAGGAAGCTGAGGCAGGAAGATCATAAGTTCAAAGCCAGCCTCAGCTACCTACAAAGGCCCTAAGCAAAATCAGTGAGTCCCTGTCTCTAAATAAAATACAAAAAAGGGCTGGGGATGTAGCTCAGTGGATAAGCACCACTATGTTAAATACCCAGTACCCCCCAAAAAAAAAGAAAGAAAGAAAAGAAAATCCAGCAGCAATTTATATTAAAAATGCTAGAGAAACTAGGGATAGAAGGAACTTATCTCAACATTATAAAGGCTATATATGACAAGCCCAAAGTTAACATCATACTGATACAGAAAAATTGAAAGCATTGCCTCTAAAATCAGGAGCAAAAAAATAAACAAAAAAGAAATGGTTCTTAAAATGCTAGCCAAAGCAATCAGGCAAGAGAAGGAAATTAAAGAGATACGAATAGGAAGAGAAGAAGTCTAATTATCTCTGTTTGCTGATGACATACCCTGTATCTAGAAAACCCAAAAAAACTCTACTAGAAAAGTTCTAGAGATGATTAATAAATTCAGCAAAATAGTAGTATACATGGTCAACACCCCAAAATCAAATACCTTTCCTAAACTCCAGTAGTGAATCTGCTGGGAAAGAAATCAGGAAAACTATCTTGCTTATAATAACTTCAAAAATTTTTGGAAATAAATCTAACCAAGGAGGTGAAAGATCTCTACAAGGAAAACTACAGAAAACTGAAGAAAAAATACTGAGGAAGACCTCCCATGTTCTTGGATAGGCAGAATTAATATTGTCAAAATGTTCAATTGGTAAAATTCAATGCAATCCCCGTCAAAATACCAATGACATTCTTTACAGAACTAGAAAAAAAACAGTCTTAAAAATTCATTTGGAAGAATGTAAGCCCCTTGGGCTTGGGATGTGGCTCAAGCGGTATCGCGCTCGCCTGACATGTGTGCAGCCCGGGTTCGATCCTCAGCACCACATACCAACAAAGATGTTGTGTCCGCCGAGAACTAAAAAATAAATATTAAAAATTCTCTCTCTCTCTCCTCTCTCACTCTCTCTTTAAAAAAAAAAAAAAAAAAAAAAGAATGTAAGCCCCAGATTAGTCAAAGTATTTCTGGGCAAGAAGAGTGATGCTACAGGCATCATGATACTTAATCTCAAATTACAATAAAGTAGAGTAACAAAAATAGCAGGATATCAACATCAAAACAGACATGAAGCTGGCTACAGTGGTGGACACCTATAATCTCAGCAGCCAGAAGGCTGAGGCAGGATAGCAAGTTTAAAACCAGCCTCAACAATTTAGCAAGACCCTAAGCAACTTGGCGAGATCCTGTCTCAAAATAAAAATTTTCAAGGGCTGGAGATGTGGCTCAGTGGTTAAGCCCCCCTGAGTTTGATGCCCAGCACCAAAAAGATAGATAGATAGATAGATAGATGATAGATAGATAGATAGATAGATAGATAGATAGATAGATAGATAGAAAGAAATGAAGACAAATGGAATAGAATAGACTACACAGAGACAAACCCACATAGTTACAGTCATCTGATACTTGACAAAGGTGTCAAGAATAAACACTGGAGAAAAGATAGCCTTTGTAACAGGGTGCTAGGAAAATTAGCTATCCATATGTAGATGAATGAAGCTAGACCCCTGTCCTTCAACCTGCACAAAAGTCAGCTCAAAGTGGATCAAAGACCCAGGACTTAGACCAAAAACTTTACAACTGCTACAATAAAACTCCACTATATTGGCCCAGGTACCCACCTTCTTAACAAGACCCCTAGGGCTGGGGATGTGGCTCAAGCGGTAGCGCGCTCGCCTGGCATGCGTGCGACCTGGGTTCGATCCTCAGCACCACATACCAACAAAGATGTTGTGTCCACCGAGAACTAAAAAAAATAAATATTAAAAAAAATTCTCTCTCTCACTCTCTCTCCTTTCTCACTCTCTCTTAAAAAAAAAAAAAAACAAGACCCCTAAAGCCTAACAAATAAAATCAAGGATCAATAAGTGGGGGGCTGGGGTTGTGGCTCAGTGGTAGAGCACTCATCTAGCACATGTGAGGCCCTGAGTTTGATCCTCAGCATCACATGAAAATAAATAAAATAAAGGCATTCTGTCCATCTACAACTAAAAAAAAAAAGAATCAATAAGTGGGATGGCATCAAATTAAAAACTTCTGAAGTGCAAAGGCTGGGGGAGAATCCCTTGAATCCAAGAAATTCAAGACCAACCCAGGCAACATAGTAAGAGCCCACCTCAAAAAAACTGAGATCTGAATAGAGGCTGAGGATGTAGCTTTGTGGTAGAGCTTGCCTATCAAGCACAAGACCCTGGGTTTTATCTCCAACACCAAAAAAAGTCTGATATATATACACACACACACACACACACACACACACACACACACACGTGTATATGCATACATGCATACATGTCAATTTTTTGGGGGGGAAGGAGTGCTAGAGATCAAACTCAGGGTCTAGTTGGCGTCAGCACATCAAGGCCCAAGTTCATGACAGAGCAAAAGCACTCACCTCAGGGCCAGGATGAAAAAGAGAGAAAGAGAAGCAGGTATGGTGGCGCACACCTATTATCCTAGCCATGCAGGAGGCAGGGGCAGGAGGATCACAAGTTTGAGGCCAGCCTCCTCAACTTAGCAAGACCCTGTCTTGAAATAAAATAAAAACTGGGTTGGGGATGTAGCTCAGTAAGGGAGCATGTGCCTGGTGTATGCAAGATGTTCAATCCCCAGTTCCACAAAAAAAGGGAAAGGGAAAAAAAAAGTAAGGGTGTGGGGTACCCCTATCCCTTCAAGGGCACAGCCCCAGTGACCTGAAGACTTCTCACTGGGCCCATTTCCTCCAGTTCCCAGCACGAAGCCCTTGACACATGACCATTTGGGGACATCCAGACCCACACTCCAGCCAGCCTTAAGTGTGACTCATCTCTACAGGGCTGTAGAGACGCCCTTTATCAGGCTGAGGGAGTTCCCTGGCCCCTGGTTGGCTGTAAAGCTGACAGTGTCTTTGTACTTAGGTCTCTTAGAGGCAATAGATCATCGGGTGTTGCTTTTCTTTTCCTCCAACATTTTGGTTTGGATCTTTGGACAGTTGGCGTCTAATCTGATCACAGAGGTTAAGTGGCAGGTAAAAGAGTATAAACAACGTCCGTGGCCCGTCTCTTCTTCATTCCCTTTCCCTCTCTTTCTGCCCTCTTTTGGACTAACTATTTTTCATGATTGCATTTCGTCACCTGGCTCACTAGCTATAACTCCTTGCTCCTGGCTTGGCTGCTGTTGTGACTGCTTGAGGATATGGTATACAACTTGACCTTATCACATAATTATATTTTGGGGGGTGTTATTGGGGATTGAACCCAGGGGCACTCAACCACTGAGCCCCATCCCCAGCCCAATTTTGTACTTTATGTAGAGACAGGGCCTCACTGAGTTGCTTAGAGCCTCACTGTTGCTGAGGCTGGCTCTGAACTCGCCATCCTCCTGCCTCAGCCTCCCGAGCCACTGGAATTATGGACGTGGCACCATCACACCCAGCTTTTCACATACTCTTAAGACTCCATTTTATCTCCTTCATTCACTTACTAAATATAAATCCTTGCTTTCTTCTTTTTGTGGATGATTTGAGGTTCAAAGTGCACATCCTTATCACAGTCTGCCTTCAAGCCACCATATGCCACTTCACCTGAAGTACAAGGACCTTTCTATAGAATATCCTGGTCCTTTGGCTGTTGTTGTCATACTTTTAAAATATTTTTCAAGTTGTGGATGGACACAGTACCTTTATTTTCTTTATGTATTTATTTATTTACTTATTCATTTATTTGTATGTGGTGCTGAGGATGGAACCCAGGGCCTCCCATGTGCTAGGTGAGCCTCTACCGCTGAGCCCCAGCCCCAGCCCCGTTATCATACTTTTTACCCAAACCTGTGCTATGAGCCTCATTTTTTTTTTTAAGAGAGAGTGAGAGAGGAGAGAGAGTGAGAGAGAGAGAGAATTTTTAATATTTATTTTTTAGTTCTCGGCGGACACAACATGCTTGTTGGTATGTGGTGCTGAGGATCGAACCCGGGCCGCACGCATGCCAGGCGAGCGCGCTACCGCTGAGCCACATCCCCAGCCCCTGAGCCTCATTTTTTTAAGCAGTCAATTCTCTTTTTTTCTTGGTTTCTTTTAGTTATACACGACAATAGAATTTACTTTATGAAAACACGGAATATAATCCGTTCTCCTTCGGCTCCCAGTTCTTCTCCTTCCCTTCCCTCCACTCTTCTGATCTTTCTGCCATTTACTTACATTTTTTTAAATAAGTGCCTTATGGATGTCCGTGGTGCTGGGATTCACTGTGTGTATTCATGTATGTACACAGAAATGTCAGGTCAGATTCCTTCCACTGCCTTTTCTATCCCATCCTTCCTCCCTTCCCTTCATTCCCCTTTGTCTACTCCACTAATCTTCTATTCTTTTTTTTATTATTATTATTCCTGCTCCCTTATTTTGGATTTGCTTCTGCATATCAAGAAAACATTTGACCTTTGACTTTTGGGGACTGACTTAGCACCACTTAGTACTATTTCACTTAGCATGAGAGTCTCCAGTTCCATACATTTATCAGCAAATGCCATAAAGTTGTTGTTCTTTATGACTCAGTAATACTCCATTGTGTGTGCATGTGTGTGTGTGTGTGTCCTGGTCTCTGCTGATGATCTGTTTCTTTCTCCTCCACTTCTCCTCTTCTGGGGCAGCCACAGACACAGAGATGATGAGAGGGACAGAGAGAGGATGGGAAAGACGTAGGAGGTGAGAGTCAGAGCAGGGGTGGTAGAGGTGGGGGGAGGCAGTGATACTGTGACCTGGGGACATCAGGACACAGCCATTTGAGAGGCCTGTCTCTTTCTGTGCCTCTCTGACTTAGCTGGACACTCCTCTCCCCCACCCCATCTTTCTCCTCCCTCCTTCTCTCCCTCTTGCTCTGTATCTGTCCTTTCCTGGTCTCTGAGCTCCGGGAGCACAGAGTTGGGTCCAGGGTGATTGATGGTCTCCATTGTGTGAATCTGCACCCTTCCTGTCCCAGACAGGGGTCAGATCCTAATTAATGAATGAAGAGGACCCCGTCTGCCCTTGTCTCTCTTCCAAAATAGGGAGTCGACACATTTCCTGCAAAACCAAACTAACCACTTGCCACCACCAAAGAACCTGGTCTAGGGAGTGGGGACAGCTGAGTCATCCCGGGCACGAGGCTCAGCTGAAGGCGGTGCTCAGTGTGAATCTCAAAGTCCAAGCGGCCATGCCCCGTCCCCCCTGACCCAGGAGGAGGGAGCTGCACAGTGCGCCCTGTTTGCTCCTGACCTGGGAGAGGTGCCACCATGGACCTTCCTGACCTCAGGACCTTGCTCCTGCTGGGCTGGCTCTTGTGGCACTGAGCTTGGGTCCTCTTTCCGGCCCCAGGAAACCGTGAAGGGCTTTCCACAGAGAAATTCACTGAGTCCTCACCTTTCACGGAAGGTGCTGCTGTCGTCCCCCGTGTCGGGGAAGGAGGGAGTGAAGCACAGAGCTTGAGACCTGCCCGAGCCTCACTGGGGCAGCTATAGACAGGTGTCAGACCCAGGCTGTCTAACCCGAGTGCCTGCTATTATACCCACTTTGCTCTGCTGCCCCTCTCAGAGACATGGGCACACTCTTAGAACGAAGCACTGATTTTTAGAGTTAGGCTTGAGTTCCCCCCACAGCTGGGCTGTTCCTCGGTTGTGCTGACACTTGGGCAAATGCCTGCTCAGCTTAGCCTCAAGATTCCTCATCTGGATGCTGTGGGTACCTATGCTGAAGGAACAGGGCACTTTGCTCATGCTCAGTGGATGCAGAGTTGCCACAGGGAAAGACACAGAGACTCAGAGACTCAGAGTCAGAGGCTGAGGGTGGCAGAAGGACAAACCAGGAAAGATGAGAGTGAGACAGGGAGGGACATGGCAAGGTGGTCACTCATTTATTCATTTGACCAGCATTTGTTGAGCACCTATTATGTGCCAGGCTCTCTTCTAGGCACTGGGGACAGAGCGATGAACCAAACAGGCCCTCAAGAGAGAGCATTCAGCAGGAAAGACAGAAGCCAGGGAAACAGAGATGGACACAGCGATTCCCAGTGTCAAGGTGACGTTCTGGTGTGGCCTCCAGGTGCTCTTCTGCCAGCATCCGTCTTGATCTGTGCGTGTGCACTAAATGCCAAGGGCGAGGCGTTTCCATTGCCAGCCTTGTGTGAAGGACGGGAGGAGAGACACTTGGAGACAGGGGGCCACCCTGGGAGACAGAAATGATGCTGAGGGGCAGCAGTTGGGCGAGAGGGGGGCAGAGACATGGGAAAGGGGCTGGAGATGGCGAAGAAGCCGGAGATCTGGAAGGGGCTGGAGACAGGCCGAGGAGGGACTTGGGAGCCACAGACGCTGAGAGGCAGGGAAAGCAGTGGGAAGGATCCCGGCAGAACTGCCTGCTCCTCCCCACCTGTGCCTGGGACTTGCAGGCGCTTGCACAGCTCCTTCCCCTTCCTGCTGGGCCTGCCCTGGGCCTGCACTCAGGCCTGCCCAGCCCATGGCCCTCCCAGTGGCTCTCCTCTCTGTCTTCCTCCTTCTCCTGCTGGTGGGCCTGGCCCTCTGGAGCAGGGCTGGGGACACGGGCGCTGGTCTGCCCCAGGGCCCACCCCCCCCCAGGGCTGGGCAACCTCCTGCAGCTGCGGGGGGCACCCCTCCTCCAGGCTCTGCTCAGGGTAAGCCCAGAAGGGGCTCAGAGCCCAGGCTCCCTCTGCGGCTCCTGCCCCCTCCCAGGACAGGTAACTGTGGGGACAGGGGACAGGGGCACGAGATGGCAGCAAGGAGGAAAAGGGTTTTCTAATCAGAAACACCCAGGGGGTAAGAAGAGACATAGAGACAAGCAAAGAGAAGAGACAGAGAACGAGGAGGAGAGGAGACGCAGGATCATCGAGAGACGGGAGCCGGAGCCAGGAGAGGAACAGAGAGGGTGGGCCGAGGTGCACAAGGAAGAGCCAGCCGGGCTGTCACAGAGAGGCCGAGACACTCAGACCAAGAGACCAAAGGAGGGCTGGGGGACCTCAGAGAGACCATCGTGAGATGGGAGAAACCAAGAGAGGTGGCCACCAGCGAAGGGGCCCTGGAAGAAGCTGGGCTGTGATAGAGCAGAGCACGCGGGGCTCGGTGGAGACATGCAAGACAGGCCACTGAGAATCAGAGACAGAGACCGAGGTGCCCGCGTTGCCCAGGAACCAAAAGAAACAGTGAGATAGAGACACACACTCGGGGGACAGCGACAGTGACCAGTGGCCGTACAGACGACCCCCTGCCCAGAACCTGCAGACACACTCTGGACAGGCCCTGGGCAGCTCCGGGCTCAAGGTCACTTTCCTGTCGCTGCAGCTGAAGGACCACTATGGGCCGGTGTTCACGGTGCGCCTGGGCCCGACCCCGGTGGTGGTGCTGTGCGGAGCCCAGGCGGTGCGTGAGACTCTAGTGGACCAAGCCGACGCCTTCGGAGGGCGCAAAGACTTGGCCATCTTCGAGAAGACCCACCGGGGCTATGGTGAGGCTGGAGGGGAGCGTGAGTGGCGGGCACATCCATGCGCCTTGTGTAAGTGCCCACGTGCTGGGAGCCAGAAGGTGTGGCCCCTTCCTGCCGTGTGACAGCCAGCAGGTTACCTAACCTCTCTGTGCCTCCCCTCCCTCTTTGTGAGAATATTCTACTTGCTCCCTGCAGGCATCGCTTTCAGTCAGGGCGAGCGGTGGAGGACCCTGCGGAGGTTCGCCCTGACCACTCTTCGCGACCTGGGCCTGGGGAGGCGGAGCCTGGAAGAGCGGATCCTGGGGGAGGTGGGCTGCCTGGAGCGGGAGCTGGAGCGCACGTGCGGGGAGAGCCTGGGCCGGGAGGGTGCGTGGTGCACACACGCGTGCGTCTGAGGGCTCCTGCGGGTGTAGGAGCGCGGGTGGGAATCCAGTTCGTACTGAGAGTCCGCCCCCCCCCCCACCTGTGGCCTTGGCCAGCCCCTACCCCTTCCTTCCTGGTGGCCCCTGTCCTTAAAGAGAGCACATCCATTCTTTTTCCTTGGTCAATAGGAGAGTAAGTTTTCTGTTAAATTTATGTTAAATTTAAAACCTCCGGGAGCTTCAGGGCAGAGCTACTGCTGGGGCCATAGGTTCCCCTCTGCGAATTAGAAAGGGTGCCCTTTCTCAGGACGCCTGAGCTGTCATCATAGATATATTGAAGTGTCACCCCCTTTCTCCACTGAGAAGTCCTAACTGGGCTGCTCCAGACACCCCCACCACGGCTGACTTAGGACTGTCAGCAGAAGAGTCTCTGCAAAAGAGTTCAGTGGAGATCAACTTCCCGTTTTCCTGTCGCCCTGTTTACTTGGTCACTGGCCAGAAGATACCAGCCCTCCAGGTGCTGGACACCCTGTCACTAGTTTTTCACAAACATGTATCCAGTAGAGTACTTTGTAGAAATGTGCAGACAAGGCCTCTGGCCTGGGGCTGGGCTTCACAGAGATGTCTACATTCCTAAGAGGAGAGAAGTTACCACTGGGCTCCATGGTAACAGCTGGCAGGGGGAAGATAGAGAGGGGAGGAGAAGCCCCCGCCTTCTCAGGTGCTGTCCTTGAAGGGTTAACTTGCCCAGAACAGTGAGAGAAAAAGCTGCTTTATGTGAACTTCTGCAGACTGGGAACTTCGGAGCCCCTCCCCTGACATGCTGGGTATAAAACTCCTGAACTCGGGGTTCAGGGGGTTGATTGATGACAGCAGAAGCTGTGCCCTCTGAACCTGGCTGCAGCCAAATAAAACTGTGTCCTGCTGTCTCCGGTGCCCTGCCTCGTCTGTCCCCACAATAGTATGAATCCAGGTATCTGCAGTGTCACTGGAGCCCCTCAGATGCCGCACCTTGGAGCAGTGCACAACCTGCATCATCTCCCAGATGCCCATCCGCAGGACCTTAACAGAACCAAACCCTTGACCTAGAATGTGTGTCCCCCTCCTTAGCCTGTCCAGCTGCAAATCCTGCACAGTCAGGTCTCGGCTCAGACGCACTGCTCCAGGAAGTCTCGGCTGACCAACCCTGTCCCCCTCCATGCCGGGCTGTCGGGGCCACCTCTGGGCTCCCAGGAGCGCTGTGCTTCCCCCCTCACAGAGCAGACATTCCTGGGCCATGATGGGGGCCACAGGAGAGGCTCTTGACCAGGCTGGGAGGGCTACAGGGTGGTGGCAAGAGGCGAGGTGAGAGTGACAGGCGGGGCCAGACATGGGAGGCCCTTCTGTCCTTGTTAAGGGCTTGACGGCTGCCTGGAGGGTGCACGGGAGCCATGGAATGTTTTAGAGCAGGGGAGTGACATGGTCTGATGAGTGCCCAGCAGGCATCCCCGGGCTCTCATGTGTTGGCCTCCCCGCCACAGGAACGCCCTTTGACCCCCACCTTCACCATTCGCCGCTCCACGGCCAACATCATCTGCTCTGTGGTCTTTGGCAGCCGTTTCCACCACCAGGATGAGAACTTCAAGACCTTCCTGGGGCTGCTGGCCGAAAACCTCAAGCAGATGGACACGTGCTGGGTGCAGGTGCCTACGTCCCCTCTCCAGTCCCCCCACCACCCCAGGGCCACAGGCCTCCCAGAGAGGAGGTCAGGATGGGAAGGGAGGCAGAGGCTGAGGAGTAGGGGCCAGGATGGGGAGGCTCTGTGGCCCCTACTCCTCAGGATCGCAAGTTCAAAGCCAGCCTCAGCCACTTAGTGAGGCCCTGTCTGTAAATAAAATATAAAAAGGGCTGGGGATAGGGCTCAGTGAGAGAACGCTTGCCTGGCACGTGCGAGGCCCTGGGTTGAATCCTCAGCACCACAAGTAAATAAATAAAATAAAGGTATTGTGTCTATCTACAACTAAAAAAGAGAGAGAGAGAGAGAGAGAGAGAGAGAGAGAGAGAGAGAGAGTACTGGAATTGATTAGTAATGCCTGCTATGGGCAAAGAATTTGGCAGTGAATGTACACATGCCACATATTTGCCTCCCCTGGGCTGGATGGTTCCTTTGGATCCTTCTCTAGCTCAGATACTCTGTGCTTTTGTGTGCGGGAGCAGGGAGACCCTCACTCAGAATTCAACCAAGAGAATCTGCTCAATTCTGCTCTGGACATCTTCTTTGCTGGGTTGGAGACAACCAGTACCACGCTCAGATATGGGCTCCTGATCCTCCTGAAGTTCCCACAGGTTACAGGTACGGAGCCCAGGTTACGGGACCAGCCCTCTCCCTCCCCAGCCTGATGTCAAATTGGTACAAGGGCCAGTTTGTATTGCTGGAGGGTTGGATTAGGAATTGGAGAACAACCTATTTTTTGGGGGGGGGGCACCGTGGGCTGAAACCAGGGGTGCCTAACCACTGAGCCACATCCCCAGCCCTTTTTATATTTTTATTTAGAGACAGTTGATCGCTAAGTTGCTTAAGACCTCACTAAGTTGTTGAGGCTGGCTTGAACTTGCGATCCTCCTGCCTCGGCCTCCCGAGTCTCTGGGATTACAGGCGTGAGCCACGGTGCCTGGTGGGAATATCCATTTTAGAAGCTGGAGGGAAATTACAGTTCACACATCCTGGGTTTGAAGTCTGGGAAGGGGAGGTAGGGAGGTGAGCAGGTGCTGGGGCCATCGCCCTTCCCACAGTCAAGACTGTCTGTTTCCCACCCCTTTTTCGGAGGGAGCAGAACTCATACAGCAAGAGATTGACCGAGTAGTGGGCCCAGGGAGATGGCCCTGCCTCGGGGACAGGCCCCGGATGCCCTACACAGAGGCGGCCCTCCATGAGATCCAGAGGTTTGCGGACATCATGCCTCTGGGAGTGCCCCGTGCCGTCACCCGAGACACCGAGTTCTGTGGTTACCACATCCCCAAGGTACAGAGTGTGGGTCCCTCTGGTCCATCTGGAGTGTCAGGTCTCCTACAGGAGCTGCAAGGCTGGGCCTCCCAGTACTAGGTTCTCGGATTCTCCCAGAACCTGACCCTCACTCCATGTCCCTCAACCCAAGGAGGACTGAGATTGCAGAGTACCAGAGTACATCAGTCAGAACTAGGGCCCTGGAGACGTCCGGAATCCCAGCACTGCCACGTATGAATTGTGTGGCCCTGAGCAGGTGACTCAACCTCTCTGAACGCCCGTCTCCTTTTCTATGCAATGTGCATTAATATACTACCTACACTGATTATAGAGATCCAGTGAGTTGGGATCCATAGTAAATGCTTAAGAATTGTAGTTTTTTTGTTTTTTGGTTTTTTTGTTATGACTACAACCAGATGTCTGTTCCCAACACCAAAGTCAGAGTGGTCTTATAAAACCCATTAGGGAGCCAGGCCTGTAATCCTGGTGTCTCAGGAGACTAAGGCAGGAGGATTAGGAGTTTGAGGCCACCCTCAGCACCTAAGCAAGACCTTGTCTCAAAATAAGAAATAAAAAGGGCTGGGGAATGTATCTCAGTGGGTAAGTGCCCCTGGGTTCGACCCCCAGTACCACCAAAACTCATAAGTAAAAAATAAAACCTGTTAGACCACCTCCCTCCTCTGCTCAAAAGCCCTCCATGGCTCCCATCTCACTGGAAATAAAAGCCAAATGGCCCAGGAGCCCCTGCATGCCCCGACACCTCTCTCTGGGCTGGTTGCACTCTCTTTCTCGCTCAATCCAGGACCTTGGCGTCCTCAGTGTCCCTGCATGTTCCAGGGCTCCTCTGCCTCAGGACCTTGGCACGGACTGTTCCCTCTGTCCTGAGTGCTCTTCTGCAGACAGCCCCACAGCCTGCTCCCCCTGCCCTTCAGAACTTACCCAGCAGTCTCCTCCTCCTCCTCCTCCCCCTCCTCCTCCTCCTCCTCCCCCTCCTCCTCCTCCTCCTCCTCCTCCTCCTCCTCCCCCCCTCCTCCTCCCCCCTCCCCCTCCCCCTCCCCCTCCTCCCCCTCCTCCCCCTCCCCCTCCTCCCCCTCCTCCCCCTCCCCCTCCCCCTCCTCCCCCTCCTCCCCCTCCTCCCCCTCCCCCTCCTCCCCCCCTCCTCCCCCCTCCCCCTCCTCCCCCCTCCTCCCCCCTCCCCCTCCTCCCCCCCTCCTCCCCCTCCCCCTCCTCCTCCCCCTCCCCCTCCTCCCCCTCCTCCCCCTCCCCCTCCTCCCCCTCCCCCTCCTCCCCCTCCCCCCCCTCCCCCTCCTCCCCCTCCCCCTTCTCCCCCTCCTCCCCTCCCCCTCCTCCCCCCTCCTCCTCCCCCCCTCCTCCTCCCCTCCTCCCCCTCCCCCTCCTCCCCCTCCTCCCCCTCCTCCTCCTCCTCCCCCTCCTCCCCCTCCTCCCCCTCCTCCTCCTCCTCCCCCTCCTCCTCCTTGGGGAGGCCTCCTTCGCCCCTCAATAGCCACTGGGCATGGTGCCGAGGGGAGTGTCTGTTGGTTTGGGTCCGAGTCAGGCATCTGCGTCTGTCCTAGGGAGTGGGTGCTCCTCAGCAGTTCAGTGTCCCCAGATGTCCTAGCATTGGCTGCCCGGCTCACTGGCCCCAACTGACAGCAAAAAAAGTGCCCTTTGGGAGAGGGAGCAGGAAACGGGTGACTTTTGCAAAAGCAGCGAGAACAGCGAAGGAGGATCCAAACTGTGCCCTCGAGGGGCTGTTCCAGCTGTTCCACGGTCACCGCGGGCACAAGCAACAGCAGGGCGGCCAGGTCCTCGGGAGGCACCTGTGTGAGACTTCAAAGGCACCTCCCCTGGGCACAAGGCCCGTCTCAAATGCCTGGCATCAACAAAAAGCCCTTCTGGGACTCGGGTCCTGCTGTGACTTCTGGGTCCTTCTGGGACAGACTTGTGTTCTCACGGGTTATTATTACTTAAGGGGGAGCCCTGAGCGAGGGCGATGACCATCAATACCGACGGCAATAATAATAAGCGCTTGCGGAGTCTGTATCAGGTGACAAGCGTTTCTCGCTGCAGATGGGGGCGACTTGCCATCTTCCAACCTCACGGTGGTGCAAAAACAAAGCACCCTCACTGGGAACCCTTCTCGGGACCTTGAATTTTGACCTTTCCCGGGCAGCGTGAGGCCATCTGGAGACTCAGGACAGGGGCCACAGCTCCGGGTCCGCCGCACAGTGGTCACACGGTGGTCACAGGGGGCAACAGACACCGCAGCGCCCTGGGCGGCTCAGGTGGAGTAAATGTGTCTCAATGGACAGTAGGATTCGTTCCCATGGCAACTGGAGGGGCACCCTCCCGATTTCCTGGACCCCTCTGAGTTGTTTTGCCCGTTTTACAAGAGCAGGGACTAAGCTTCAGAGAGGAGTCACCTGCCAGGTCACCCCGCTGGGAAGGAACTGAGCTGGGACTTACTCCAGAGCACACCTTCTGCCCCCGCTGCTGTTCCCAGGTGGACTGGGCCCAGGAAGCTTTGGCTCAGGTGGCAGGAGCCCCCTCCAGGTGTTGACCTGGTGGACGATCTGCGCCGACTCCTCCCACAGGGCACCACGGTGTTCCCACTGCCGGCGGAGCTTTTAGGAGAAGCCCTGCCTTTCTGCCTTTCTCTGCAGGTCAGTGTCCATGCTGCGTGACTCCAGGGAGGAGGCCTGCCCTCTCTGGTCCTCTTTTGTTAACCTAAACTAGTTACTGCTTTTCTGATTGCTGGTTTGGAAGATAGAAGCTATAGCCAGGCTCAGGGAAGGGAAATACAAATCTGCACCAGCTACACTGAATCCTGAGAGCACATAGTTCACTCAGAAACTATAAATTGTGTTAGGCCATAAAAAAAACACCCAAAGCTTAGTTTAAAAAAAAAAAAATCCATTTGGAAAAAAAAAAAAAGACTAATTCCCCAAGTTCTAAATCAAAGCACATTTAATCCAAAATACTCAATGCTTTTTCAATGATCACTTTTGTTAGAGTTACCAAAAAGTTACAAGCTGTGTAAATATTTTTATTTAAACCAGTTTTTAATTGTATGTGTAGTGCAAACACTTGATTTGAAAGTCAAGCAGAACAAGAGTACACAATCAAAGTAAAGTCTCTCTCCTTGATTCTATTCCTCCAATTGAAGGTCCTAAGACCTAGAGGTAAACACGTCTTATGGTCTTATGTGTCTCCTTCAGGAATTTGTCTAAATAAAGGCAAGCCCAAATACCAACTGACGCACACAGTTTACAAAACCAGGTGAGCCTAGGGTCATAGTCTGTGTTCCAATAATAAAATACCTGAGGCTGGGTATGCTCTAAAGGAAAGAGTCTGTTCAGCTCAGTTTTAGAAGGTGGAAAGTTCAGGGGCTGAAGATGTAGCAAAAACAAATAAATAAATAAAGCCAGGCCCTGTAGTGCTGGCCTATATCCCAGCAGCTTGGGAGGTTGAGGCAGGATTGCAAGTTCAAAGCCTCAGCAATTTAGCAAGACCCTAAGCAACTCAGTGAGACCCTGTCTCTAAATAAAATATAAGAAGGAGCTGAGGATGTGGCTCAGTGGTTAAGCACCCCTGGATTCAATCCCCAGTACCAAAAAAGAAAAAAAGAAAGTACCCCTTTAAGGAGGAAATCAGGGAATATGGAGCTGAACTCATGGTCTTTGGTTTGAATGTCCTGTAATAACAGGTATCGGTCTGTCGAGAAGGTCAAGCTCTGGCGACCTAATCACCCCTTAAAGGTCACCCTTAATACTGTCGCAATGGCAATGCAATTTCAGCATAATTTTGGGAGGGGACTCATTCATTTCAAATGAATGTATTCACCCCAATTTCTTCTGCCTCACACACCTGCTCACTTGCCCTTCTGCCATGAGTCACCAGGACACAGAAGCCCTGGGGAGATGCTGGCGCCACACTCTTGATCCTCAAGCCTCCAGAACAGGAGCCAAATAAATAAACTTCCATTCTTTATCACCCAGCCTCCGAATCACAATCCCCCAGCCTTTTTTTTTTTTTCTCTTTTGGACCCAGATGCGCTTTACCAAAGAGCTGCATCCCCAGCCCTTGTTTAGTTTTTATTTTGAGGGACTTTTGCTTAGGGCCTCTCTAAGTTGCTGAGACTGGCCTTGAACTTGCGATCCTCCTGCGTCAGCCTCCCAAGTTGCCGGCATTGCCAGCTTGCCCCACTGCACCAGGCTCAGATGCGGCCCCGAGGTGCTTAGATCTGCTTCGTCGGTACCGGACTCTCCGGGCCCTGATCTCCGAACCCCCCACCCTCTCGGCGTACCCCCGCCTCCTCCGGGTGGGCGGATCTCCCTCCTCCGCTCCCCGCCCCTCCCTCCCCGCTGATCTCGGCACCGCCCACTCCCGCAGGATGCCGCGCATGCCCGGGAGAGGCTCTGGCCCGGCCCAGCTCTTCCTCTACCTGACGTGGCTGCTGCAGCGCTTCTCCCCCACCTCGCCTCGGCCCCCTGCGGCCCTGCACCTGCAGCCCCGGGACAGTGGCTTCGGGAAGCAGCCACCCCCTTTCCAGCTCATCCTGCAGCCACGACAGCACTACAGACCCAAGGACACCTCCCGCCCTGACAGCCCCCCTCCCCTGGCCTGAGCCTGAGCCTCCCCCAGCGCCTGGCCTCGGCTCCCCCTGTACACAACGCAGAGGGTTTTGTTGGGTCCACCTTTAGGCTCCGGAGCCTGACTCCACGGTCTGGGTCGTCCCTCCCCTGGCCACTGCTGATTCCTGGAAGAGCAGCTGACACACAGTAGGTGCTCAGTAAACATCTCCTGAATAAATGAAAGTTTTTCAATGAATCCTGGCCCTGACACGTATTCTGGCCATGTGACCCTGGTCAAGTGGCTTCCCTGTCACTGCTTCAGTTTTCCTCTGTAAAATGGGGTTATAAAAAGACCTGCTTCAAAGGTGCGTGGGACAGCACAGCAAAACAGACAAAACTCTTGTCCTTGCAGACCTGCCACAGGGGATGGGAAGGGAATAAAGGGTAACCAAAGGATATAAGAAATTACCAAATTGTAGGAAATGACAGAAAGTTATTAAATCTATGGCGGGGGAATCGCAGCAGGTGAGGGGAGCAGGAGTATGGGAGGGGGCGTCTGTCATTTCACATTGGATCTTCTCTAAGAACTTGCAGAGGACAGAGCAATGGAACAGAAATGTCAAGGTGAGAGTGCTCAGCACAGATGTCTAAATGAGAACAACTCCAGGCAGCGGGAACAGCCCCTGCAAAGGCCCTGTGTCAAGAATGTGCCTGGAGTTTGAAGAGGCAAGAGGATGAGTGAGCAGGGCTCTGCAGATGGGAACAGAGACGGGGTGCAGATGGAACCTGTAGAAAGAGTTTGGCCAGAGAAAGGACTTGCTCTGATTTTTGGTCTTTGGGCTTTGGTATTTTTGTTTTGTTGTGCTGGGGATGAATCCGGGACCTCTAGAGTATTCTAGGCAAGGACTCGACCACTGAGCTACACTCCCAGCCCCTGGTTTATGTTTTAAAGGAATCCCTCTAGCTGCACACTGGTCTGTGCCCAGGTAGCCCCTGAAGTAGGTGCTGGAACAAGGGTCTCCAAAGTCATTTCCTCCATCCCCCTGCCTCCACCCACAGCCTGCAGGAGCAGAGTGCCAGGCCCAGGTAGCCACACTCTTGCTTGTGAGCCATGGAACCTAGGGGAGAGAGGGATCACATGCTCCCGCCTTCTCCCCACCAACACCCACACCCACACACACACACACACACACACACACACACACACACACACACTCCCCACCCCTGTCTTTTACATAACTCTGCTTCAGGTTAGGTAAAAAGGTCCCTTAGGCAAAGGTACACAGGGAACCGGGTTTCATGATAACAGCTGAAGCGTCTGCTCCCTGCTGCCCCCTGTTGGCTGATGGGTTTATTGCAAGGTGGTTTGTTTGCCTGAAACTGCCAGATTCCCTCTAGTTGACACATCCTGACCTGGCTTCATTATTAACAGCACCTCTTCCACTCTCTGAACAATCCCAGTGCAGACAATATGTTATATGGTGGCTTTTTTTAAATGCACTTTAATTTTACAGCCTGGTTGGGGTTTTTTGTTTGGTTGGTTGGTTGATTGGCTTTTTTGTTACTGGGGACTGAATTCAGGGGTGCTTTACCATTGAGCCACATCCCCAGCTCTTTTTTTTATTTTGAGACAAGGTGTTGCTAAAGTTACTTAAGGTGTCACTAAATTGCTAGGGCTGGTCTTGAACTTGCAATCCTCCTGCCTCAGCCTCCACGTCAATGGGATGACAGACCTGAACCCCTGTGCCCAGCCTACATGACATTGTTTTGTCTCCTCAATAACCCAGCAGCAATTCCTGTCCATTGATCATTTACTCGTGCTAGTGCGGCCCTCAGGTATGCCAGGCATTATTGCATTTTACATGTGGCAAAGCAGACACTCCCAAGAGGTGGAGGGAGGGATGAACAGGAGCAGATCTGAGGGAGGGTCCTTCTGAATGTCGGGTCCAGGATCTCACCAGCCATGGCTACGTGAACACCCAGGGAGTTCTGAAATGGTGGAAGTGCAGCAATTTAGGGTCTTGGGGCCAAGGCTGGCATGGCTGCCGTGCTAGTAAAATTCTGAAGCGCCTCCTGGATGGGCTGGTAAATACTCACCACCTGAGGGTCCCGAGCCCACCCCAGCACCCTCAGAGCTCCCCAGAATCCAGCACTCAGAGGGTTAATGCTTGCCTCTGCAGCACATCCCGTGTCTAACCTGATTGTACAGGTAACATAATCTCTGCCTAGAACTATAATGGGACAATTCTAGCTGGAGGTGGGGATTGAAGCTCAAGGAAGAACTGTCAAGTTCACACAAAAAGGTAAAGAGAAAGGAGCCAAAGCCCGGGGCCTCTTCACTGTTGACACTCCTGGGCACAGGCCATCTGAACCCTGGGGACAAATAACACCCGGACAATAAGCCTTAATCTCTGGAGGAATTTCTCTTGGAAGGAGGCCCTGAGGTCAGAGCAGGTACTCCATCCTCTCTTCAGAGGAACTGGGGCCTGCGGGTCCCCACCATGTTATTCCCCCCAAAATACTTCTGTTATCCATTTTCATTTTTATTTTTATTTTTTTAGTACTAGCGATTGAACCAATGGACACTACCACTGAGCTATATCCTCAGCCCTTTTTTATTTTTTAGTTGGAGATGGGGGGCTCACTGAGTGGCCCAGGCTGGCCTCAAACTTGAAATCCTCCTGCCTCAGCCTCCCATGTAGCTGGGATTGCCAGCATGTGCCACCATGCCTGGCTTGATGTCCATTTCTTGCCTTCTGGGGGTTTAATAAATAAATAGGAACACCGAGTCGGTTGGTCGAATACTGTGAACAAGAACAAAGCTAAGTGGGAGGACAAAGAGCCCTGGCCAGACTTCAGCCAGGCAGTCAGGCAAGAGGGGGAGCCCCCTGGAGGCACTGAGGTCACAAGTCAGGAAAATACCCGGGGACTGGACATGAAACTGGCACAGCAGCGGCTTGTCCAAAGCTTGAACTTTCATCCCAAAGGCAGAGGGTAGGGGCATGATCAGAACTGCATTTTGACAAGAGGCCTGTGGCTGCTGTGAGGAGAGGGACAAAGGGAGCTCTTGAGAAGCCAAGGCAGGAAGCAGGCAAGGAGCCTGCCCCACGGTGGCTGCAGAAGTCAGCCAGGCTGAACAAGAACAAAGCTGAGTGGGAGACTTCAGCCAGGCAGTCAGGCAAGAGGGGGAGCCCCCTGGAGGCACTGAGGTCACAAGTCAGGAAAATTCCCCGGGGACTGGACATGAAGCTGGCGCAGCAGCAGCGGCTTGTCCAAAGCTTGAACTTTCATCCCAAAGGCAGAGGGTAGGGGCATGATCAGAACTGCATTTTGACAAGAGGTGTGGCTGCTGTGAGGAGAGGGACAAAGGGAGCTCTTGAGAAGCCAAGGCAGGAAGCAGGCAAGGAGCCTGCCCCACGGTGGCTGCAGAAGTCAGCCAGGCTGGCGGAACAAAGTGCCACAGACTGGGTGGCCCCAACAACAGAAAGTACGGGAGGATAGACACCAGGATCAAAATGTCAGAGGCGATGCTTCCTTCCAAGTGCTGTTGGGGGAGTCCTCCGCCTTGCGGTGATTTGCTGCCAACCTTTGGTGCTCCGTGGCCTGGAGACATAGACCTGCTCTCTGATTTCATCCTCGCATGGCCGTCTCCCTATGCATTTCACTCTGTCCAAAAGTCCCTTTGGTAAGAAGACAACTGAGGGCTGGGGATGTGGCTCAAGTGGTAGCAAGCTCGCCTGGCATGCGTGCGGCTCGGGTTCGATCCTCAGCACCACATACAAAGATGTTGTGTCCGA
Organism: Urocitellus parryii; assembly: GCF_045843805.1. NCBI lineage: Eukaryota > Metazoa > Chordata > Mammalia > Rodentia > Sciuridae > Urocitellus > Urocitellus parryii. The sequence continues at coordinate 12,258,579 of NC_135545.1, read as the reverse complement.
CGAAAACTGAAAAATAAATATTAAAAAAAAAAATTCTCTCACTCTCTCTTTAAAAGAAGAAGAAGAAGAAGAGGAGGAGGAGGACCTACCGGCACCTTAACTTGACCGTTTGTAAAGACTCAATCTCCAAATAATCTCCCATTTTCACAGGCAGAAGAGGTTAGGATTCCAATATCATTTTGCATGGGGACAAATTCAAAGAATAACAGTGGCAGAGATGCAGAGATCTGTTCAAGAGATGCTCAGGGGGTAAACTGGCGGGATCTGGGACGGGATTGGCAGAAGAAACTTGAAGGTCCCCTGTTAAAGGCTTGTTCCTCAGGGGGAAGATATTGGGAGGTGATGGAAATTTTAGGAGTCCTTAGGTCACTGGGGTGTGCTCCGTCCTTGATCTTTGTTCTCCCGCTCCTGGCCATGAGATAAACAGCTTGTCCTGTCGTGTGCAAGCACACCCACTAGAGGCTGAAAAGCAATGGACCGCAAACTCTAAAACCAAAGGCCACATCCCTGATACAAAAGCAAGGAAACCACGGGCCAAAATAAGCCTAAGAGTTTTGATACAGTGACAGAAAGATGACAATGCACTTCTACTAAATGCTTTCCCTACAGTATCCTACTGAGTCCTGAGAGTTGTCTATGGTGAACTGTGTGTTATCCAGAGAACAAGCTCACTTCAAAATACTTGTTAAAAATATTCATTTTATAAAGGAGGACACTAAGGGGTAGGCTGGCGAAGTCACTTGTCCAAGGTCATGCAGATGGTAGATGCTGGAACTGAGAATTCTGACTCCAGTCTGATTGACAAGAGCCTCAAATCTCAATCGCTTCTCAAGAAAACCGGCTTCTAGAAGTTCCTGCGGCTTCTAGGAAGACTCCCCCCTACTCCGAACCAAAGTTCCCATTTTTGCAAACAACTTCCCTTTGTCGTCTTGGCTGAGTTTCCCCATCTACTTGGGCAGGTGAGAGAGTCCCTGTAGGAAAGACAGGGAAGACGGAGGCAGATCCATGTCCAGGAGGAGGGGGTCCAGGGAGAGGGGCGCGCACAGGATCTAGGTGGCACCATACATCCGCGTCTCTGAATCATCCCGACCACTCGAAGTCGATACGATTACTATCTCCATTTTTAAAATGAATAAAATGAGGCTAAGATAAAGGCTGCATCCCAACCTGAGAGAGAAAAAGGTCTCCGCTGGGCCGTGCGAGCCGGGATTCAAGCTCAGAGCGAACAATCTGAGTCTGAGCTCCCGGTGGTGAGCGCCCCCTGGTGGCGACTGGCCCGAGTTACAACAAGATAGCGTAACTGAGGATCAGGCGTGGTTCCCCGCGCTTTGCTTCGATTTCATTTAAATTTATTTCTTTAATCCCTTCTAATCCCTCTGAGGAGATTTATCACTTCCACCTCCTCCCCACTTTTATTTTGCTTTTCTTTCTTTAAAAAAAATCGTTTCATTGTGGGAGATGTCAATCATTCAGTTCTAATGACAATCCACTCAAGGCCAATCTTATCTATACTCCCAATAGTCCCCCCCACGCCCCTCCAAAAAATTTTTTTCTATAATTATTTAAATCAAAGACCAGACACTGTATCCATTCACCTGTAAATATTTTCACTATGTATCTGTAAAATTAGCCCCATTTTGTATGAAGACATGAATGAGTGTGAATATACTTTGTATACAACCAGAGATTTGAAAAATTGTGCTCTATATGTGGAGTAAGAATTGTAATGCATTCCACTGTCATATATAAATTTAAAAAATAAAATAAATTTTAAAAATTATCCCCATTTTGCCATTGGGGAAACGGAGGTATAAGGAGGTCTCAGCACTTGATCAGTCATTTTGCTAATGGGGTGCAGATCAAACTGGATCGAAACTCCAGTAGTCTGCCTGCTTACTAAAAAACTAAGTATGCCAAATGCAGTGGCGCACACCTGTAATCCCAGGGGCTCCAGAGGCTGAAGCAGGAGGATCCAGGCAGGAGTTCAAAGCCAGCCTCAGCAACTAAACAAAGCAACTAAACAAAGCAACTAAATAAAGAAAAAAATCAGGTGACCATGAACTGGTACCACGATTGGAAATGCTTAACCACTGAGCCACATCCTGGGACCTATTTAATTTTTTATTTTGAAACAGGATCTCACTAAGTTTCTTAGGGCCTCACTAAGTTGCTGAGGCTGGCCTCAAATTTCCAATCCTCCTGCCTGAGTCTCCCAAGCCCTACAGACATGTGCCACCATACTTGGCTAACCTTTCCCCTTTAAAAACTGATTTATCTCAAGTTGTTGTCAGAGCACCGGAAAGCTGGCTCACACAGGAGGGGTGGCCTTCGGGAGATGATTACATCCTGAGGGCTCCACCCTCATGAATGGGATGAGATGCCCTTATAGAAGTTGATAAAGGGACTTTACTCCTCTTGACCACCATTTTCCATCCTTCCCCTCTAAAGGACACTTCATTCAGGGCACCATCTTGGAAACAGAAGCTAAACCCTTACTAGGAACTCAACCGGCCAGTGCCTTGACCTTGAATTTCCAGCCTCCAGATCCGTGAGGATATTTCTGTTCTTTATAATGTACCCAGTCTGTGGTATTTGGTTATAGCAACACAAAACAGACATAGCGGGATGGATCCATAGACAGATGGATAGATAAGATAGAACAATGGTCTAGGAGTGGGTTAAGTAAACAATATAATGTTTGGGGTGATGGCAAACACCTGTAATCCCAGCAACCTGGGAGGCTGAGGCAGAAGAATCACAAATTCAAAACCAGCCTCAGCAACTTAGCAAGGCCCAGTCTCAAAATTAAAAAATAAAAAGAATTAGGGATGTAGCTCAGTGGCTAAACACTCCCAGGGTCAATCCCTGGTACCAAAAAATAAAAACAAGCAAACGTACCTTAAATGACAGAAGTCAGAATAATGTCTATATTTGGTGGTTATCACATGGAAAAGGGACATGACAGAGCCATTTAAGATCAGTTTAAGCCCATGTGTCTATTATGCACATGTCCCAGTGAGCTGTGTGCTTACAAGTGATGCCTAAACAAAATGAGGGCAAAGAAGCAGAAGGAATAAATTGCCATCTATTCATAAGGGCATTACTATAAAGCAAGGAAAATGAATGAACTATGGCTTTAGACAACAAAGACGAATCTCAGAAACCTAGTTTTGAACAAAGGAGCCAGTTACAAGACAATACATACCGTGCAAAGTATACCAAAACAGGCACTTCATGATCCTACTGAGGAAATCAAATGCCAAACCAACCATGAAGTGCTAAAATCCTATGAAAGTGAGGGGGGGGGAATGCTTTTCTCTGTGGGGAAGGAAATGGTCGTCATTGGTGGAAGAGCTGAGGAGCCCAGTGGTGGCTGGTACTAGTAAAAAAAAAAAAAAAAAAAAAAAAACTCAAGTGGCTGGTGCAGCCTTTGAAATGAGTTCCCTGATTTCAGTGGAAAAGATGGATTCCAGGCCAAAAGATGGAAAGTGAAAGATTTGAACAGACTTTGCACCAAAGAAAATACACAGATGACCAAAAAGTGTGGGGAAAGATGCTCAACAACCCAAAAAATCAAGAAACTGAAAAAAAAAATTGAAACCACGATGAGATTTAGGGGAGAGCATGGGAAGTGGCCTAATCCCTGGTTCCAGGCTCCACCGCTCGCCCCTGTGGCCCCACACACCAGGCTAACACCAGGCCATTCCACCTCCGCAGTGCCTCGGTGGCTGACAGGGCCCAGCAAGTGAGGGTCCTTGGTTAAAAGAGACCCAGAAGAGACAAAAGCCTTTCCCGTGGTCTTTGGAAGACAATGGTTGTTCAATGGCCTTAAAAAAAATTAAAATTAAAAAACTACTTCTGGTTTTCTTCTATGAAATCTCTAGTTTCCCCTTAAATGACTTTTTTTTTAAAGTCCAGGGGTGCACACCTATCATCTCAGCAACTTGGGAAGCTGAGGCAGGAGGATCTCAGGTTCAAGGCCGGCCTCAGAAACTTAGCAAGACCCTAGTGGGAAAGCGCTCCTGAGTTCAATACCCAGTACCAAAAAATAAAATGCTACCTACTTCTCAGTGGTATTGTGAAGATTTAACAAAGGGGGCTGGGGATGTGGCTCAAGCGGTAGCGCGCTCGCCTGGCATGCGTGCGGCCCGGGTTCGATCCTCAGCACCACATACAAAGATGTTGTGTCCGCCGAGAACTAAGAAAAAATAAATAAATATTAAAATTCTCTCTCTGTCCCACTCTCTCTCTCACTCTCTCTTTAAAAAAAAAAAAAAAAGATTTAACAAAGGGTTTACCCTGAAGCTAGAGGTAGGAAGCCTTCAATTAACGTTAGCTACTGCTGCTATTGTTAATGTTAACAATATATCCATATTAATATTTGCATACAGATTTTTTGAGGGCGCCTCACATGCTAGGCATATACCCAGGTATCCTATCACTAAGCTACAGCCCCAGCCCACACAGATTGTTTTTCTTGTTGTTTTGTTGTTTTGTTTTTGTACCAGGTATTGAGCCACACCCCCAGTCCTTTTTACTTTTTTAAATTTTTAAACAAGGTCTCACTGAGTTGCCTAGGGCCTCACTAAATTGCCAAGGCTAGCTTTGAACTTGAGATCCTCCTGCCTCAGCCTCCTGAGTCGCTGAGATTACAGGCATGCATTACCACGCTGGGCTCACACAGATAATTTCGACCCACCAAAAGCCTCACCCACCTCCATACACTAAACCAGAGCCACGTATTGTCAAACACTGCGCTTAAGGAAAAGAACTTCGCTGGGTGTGGTGGCACAGGCCTGTAATCCCAGCAGCTCCGGAGGCTGAGGCAGGAGGAGGTTCAAAGCCAGCCTCAGCAACAGCAAGGAGCTTAGCAACTCAGTAAGACTCTGTCTCTAATATAAATAAAATACAAAATAGGACTGGGGATGTGGCTCAGCGGAGGGAGGGAGAGAGGAAGGAAGGAAGGACAACGGATTTTGTCATTGCCAGAACATCTCAGTTCAGTCCTGGTCCAGTTGTGAATTTAAGCAACTGTGTCACTTGTCTGAGTCTCAGTTTTCTTATCTGTTAAGAGGGAATCCCAAGCGTACTTCCCTTTGGAGGGTTGAGAGTTAAATGGGATCCTGGTACCTTCCCCTCTCCCTCTACACCTGCCACTCAAGCTATTTCTTGTCCTCTCCCACCCCACCCCTCCTCCACACCTCAGCCCCGCCCTGGAGCATTCTTTGCTCACAGCGCCACCTGGTGGTCTGGAGGGTCTGATCCTTGGAGAGGAGTTCAATGAGACCTGGGAGGGGGTGCTGACCTGGGGAGGGTTACAGAGCCCTGGAGTGCCCTGAGACATTCCCTGTTGTTACTAGAAAGGAGCTGAGGAGCACTTAGCTGGGAAAAGGGTGACCCTGTGCATGTTGTGTCTGAGTCTGGGGTTTCATGGAAGTATAACCGGGATTTAGAGAAGCTGTTTTTGCTAAAAGCACAGACTCTTAGGTCTGCAGATGCCCTAGGGATAACTCAAAGCCAGATAAAGCTTAACATCTTTGCCTTCCTTTTGCACCTGTCTCCTTTATTACCTTAAACTTTGGGTGAGGTCCCGCTTAGCTCTTATACTCAGGCACTAAGGAGCACTAAAACCTAGTAATACCAGGTTTATTAGCCCTAAATTTACCTAATGTATCTCACCCCCTTGGAGACTGAGATAAGATCCGCAGGGACATTGACTGCAGCATCAGCTCCCTGGAGTGGTGCCTAGAAGTCTCCAGGCATCGCAGCCTTCCTGGATCTCCGGATAAACAGCCTGAGCAGCAATGGGAGTAAGGACTTCTCCAGAACCACCTCCCAGAACCAGAGCTGAAATAATGACCAACCAGACCACTGACCAAGACAGCTTAGTTACACATGCCTCCCCCCCACCACCCCACCACCTCCCCACCCAAATGATTCCTTTATTTAAACCAAAAGCTTCTACTGGGCACAGATTACATCTGTAATCCCAGCAGTTTGGGAGGCTGAGGCTGGAGTTCAAAGAAAACCTCAGCAATTTAGCAAGGCCCTAAACAACTCAGCAAGATCCTGCCTCTAAATAAAATTTTTAAAAAAGGACTTGGGATGAGGCTCAGTGGTGAAGTGCCCCTGAGTTGAGTCCCCAGTTTTTTGTTTTATTTTGTTTTTTAATATTTATTTTTTAGTTGACACAACACCTTTATTGCACTTGTTTATTTTTGTATGTGGGCTGAGGATGGACCCAGGGTCTCGCACGTGCGAGGTGAGCGCTCTACCGCTGAGCCACAACCCCAGCCCCCCAGGTTTTTAAAAAATAAATAAATAAATAAAGTTTCTGTCACTGCCCCCGAAAATTATGCTGGATCTCACTCTCCCTCCCAATAAGGCCATATGGATTAAATTTTCCTTTTCAGATCTTCACCATGACCTTTTCAGTTTGGTTTTGGGGGTGAGTGGTCAGAAACTGGCTCATTAGGACCCCTCCAGAGGCTTCTGGCCTAGGACACTGATAACAAGCCGGGGTGTGTGTGTGTGTGTGTGTGTGTGTGTGTGTGTGTGTTGTGTGTGTGTGTGTGTGTCAGGCTGTAGGCAAAGGGCAGATGAAGGTCTGAGATGGCTGGAGTCTATCACCTAAAGTCTTTCTAAATATGAAAAATTCCATGTGAGCCTGGCATAGTGACACATGCCTGGAATCCCAGCAACTCAGGATCACAAGTTCAAGACCAGCCTGTGCAATTTAGCAAGACCCTGTTTGAAAGTCAAAGCTGTTGTCGACCTTGGGGAAAACATGCCTGTAGGGGAAAGGAAATGTGCTTACAGGTTACTACTGGTCCAACTTGGACTCTGTCACACAGCATGATAATGTAAACAGGCAATATTGATTTAACTAGAAAAGCTGATAAGTTAAATGGAGTCACTGTGAGAAGGGAAGAGAGTGACTGCTGAAGGGAATTCTCACCAAAGTCAACCCAGGACCCGGCTCCTTGAGAAATTCCCTGGGAGACTGTGGTCCCTGAATCTCCCGTGTCCAGCATGGCAGGCTGAGTGAAGGAATCTGGAATCTGCAGCTATGTTTCCCTACGTGGTGAAAGAGATTTTGCAGAAGTGATTAAATTAAGGGTCTTGAGATATGGAAGTGATTCTGGATTATCCTGGTGACCCTATGTGATCATGAGGGTCCTTATAACAGGGAGGCAGAACAGTCAAAGTAAAAGGAGGAGATAGGACGTTAGAAGCAGAGCCTGGCAGGATGCAGCCAGGAGCCAAGGAAAGTGGGCAGCCTCTAAATGCTGGACTCTCCCCAGAGGCTCCAGAGGAGCCAGGCTTGCCGGTGCCTTGATTTAGTCCCTTTTGATGCATGAGGGACTTCTGGCCTCCAGAACTGTAAGAGAATAGACCTGGGATGGTTGATGCCTCTAACTTTGTGGTTATGTGTTACAGCATCCACAGTATCAAATCTCTCCAGATCCCCAGGCAAGGGAGGCCTGGTGCCTGAATGGTCCCAGTCTTTCTCTCCTCCCCTCTGTACTGCTGCAGTGGCTTTGATGTGACAACAAAGAGCTGGTGGCCCCCTGGCTGAAACCCTCCAGACTCCCCCGCCATATCCCATATAGTCTTTCTCTTAGTCTTTATATGAGCTCTTCCCTCCCCATCGGGTGGCTGGACTTAGGATCCTGTGTAGGCCCAAAGTTAAGATTCATCCAAGGGAACAACCTAAATAAATGACAATTTTAATAAGAACATGAGGAAAAATGATTCATTCCAACACCATGTATGAGAGCATGCACCTGTAATCCCAGCAACTGTGAAGGCTGAGGCAGGAGGATCACAAGTTCAAGGCTAGCCTCAGCAAGTTAACAAGACCCCATTTCAAAATAAAAATAAAAAGGGTTGGGGCTGGGTGTGGTGGTGCATGCCTGTAATCCCAGCGGCTCAGGAGGCTCAGGCAAGAGGATCATGAGTTCAAAACCAGCCTCAGCAAAAACCGAGACACTAAGCAACTCAGTGAGACCCTGTCTTTAAATAAAATACAAAATAGGGCTGGGGATATGGCTCAGTGGTTGAGTGCCCCTGAGTTCAGTCCCTGGTTACCAACCCCCCCACAAAAAAAAAAAAAAAGGTCTGGGGATGTGGCTCAGTGCTTAAGTGCCCCTAGGTTTAATTCCTAGTAACAAAACAGTAAGTTCAAGGCCAGCCTTGGCAACTTAGTGAGTCTCTATCTCCAAAGGGGGAAAAATGTTGGGGAGCAGGGGTAGAGCTTAGTGATAGAGTGCCCGTGGGTTCAATCCCCAGTACCAACCCTGCAAAAAAAAAAAAAAAATGTACACACACACATACATACATATAAATTTTTTTCTATTCCAATTGTGGTCAGAGGTCAGTCTGTAACCGGGGCAGGATGTGGCTGGCTGGCTTTTACACTCCCTGAAGGTTTAACAATCCTGAGACTGCCCACCCCACTCACTCAAGCCCTGGCAGGGAATTTAAGCTGTTGGGACACCTGGTTTGGGCTTCCCCAAGGCCATCTCAGCCATGTCCCTGAGAGAAATTTCTCAAGAGATAAGGAATTCATTCAACTTGATAAATACCTTTCTTGCCCTGGGTATTTATCTTCAAACGAACTTATGCCAAACTCCTGGGTATGAGTGTCAACCGGGAGAGACGTCCACCCATGCCGGTAGCTTCTCCCATGCCCCTTGAGTGGGGAGCTGCATGGAGTTCTGCATACATGGCATACATTAAGGGCACCTGGGTGGCAGGCTACGCCCCTTGTGCTAGGCATATGAGTGGTAAACCACTTACCCCATAGGCCCAGCCCTGGGCATGAGGCCATGGGTTGCAGTCCCTGTGCTTGCTCCAGGGCCCACTCCTCGATGGGTCACTGCAGGGACAGTTGGCCAGAAATTGCAGTGGTGGCCGCCTGTAATCTGCTTAGCTCCTGCCTGAGTATATATACTTAGTAACTGTGCAGTAAAATCAGACCTGCTTCCTGCTTGGTCTCCAGAGGTCTTAATTAGCGACTCTGCAGCCAAGCTCTCCTCTACCCTGTTCCGTGGACTTCCTTGCTGGACGAGAGAGAGCCCACACACCCCTGTACCTGTTCTACACAAGCCACTTCCCAATTCTTGGTCCAGGTCCTTACTTTGCAAAACGAGAGCATTGGATTCTCATGAGGCCTTCTAAGGAGGCTCCAAGATTAAAATTCCAAACAAACGAAAAAGAACAAAAGAAAAAAATTGAAATTCCACAATTTTGCGAGTCCGGAGCCTTCAGGCAGCATGACGAAGGCTTCACATTCTGATTAACCTGAGCTCCAGCCCTAAAATTAAAAGGTTCTGACTCTGGGCATGGTTGACACACCTGTAATCCCAGCTGCCTGGGAGGCTGAGGCAGGAGGTGTACAAGTTTCCAGCCTCAGCAACTGAACAAGGCCCTAAGCAACAAATACTGGTATTAAGAATGGAAGAACTCACCAGGTGCAGTGACACACACCTGGAATCCTAGCGGCCCTGGAGGCTGAGGCAGGAGGATCACAAGCTCAAAGCCAGTCTCAGCAATTTAGCAAGGCCCTAAGCAACTCATCGAGACCCTGTCTCTAAATAAAATACAAAAGAGGGCTGGGGATGTAGCTCTGTGGTTGAGCACCCCTGGGTTCAATCCTCAGTACCAAAAATTTAAAAAGGAACGGAAGAACTCTAAAACTTGGGTAATGAACCCTGTAATAATGTGGACTATGTATTTGGTCTGCTTCTTGTTTTCTTGACTACAGCTTTTGAAACCCTTGGAATTTCCGGTGATAAGAGTGTATTTTGATAAATGGTGGTGGGAGGCTCCCGAGGAGTCCCCAGGATGAAGGCTGTCACTGGAAAGGCCAAGGCAGGAACAGAGGGCTGGGACCCTCAGCCTCAACTCCAAGGTCCAGGGAGGGGAGAGAGGGGAAGGTGGAATTGATCATCAAGGATCCGCGACTTAACCAATCATGAAGTAATGAGTCCTCCATCAGTACCTGAAAGGACAGGGTTCAGAGGGCTGGACACATGAAGGTTCCAGGAGGGTGGTGGCCGCCCCCAGAGGACTTGGAAGCTCCAGGCCTCTTCTCCCTCACCCATGCACCTCTTCACTGCCTGGTCATCGCCGATAATAGACTTTATAATACACCAGGAAATCTAAGCGTTTCCCTGAGTTCTGTGAGTCATTCCAGAAAATTAGCTGAACCCTAGGAGGGAGCTGTGGGAACCTGGATTAACAGGCAGTGAGTCAGAGGCGCAGGTTAAACACCCAGAGCTTAGGACTGGCATCTTCAGTGGGCGGGGGGCAGTCTTCTAGGACTGAGCCCTCAACCTGTGGCCTGTGACACCATCTCCTGGTAGATGGCATCAGGATACAATTGCATTAGAGGACACCCAGCTGGTGTTGGCTGCAGAATTGCTTGGATTATAGGAAAACCACCCATAGGAGAAGGACAAAAGGAAAAACACATTTTGGTTTTGGGGTTTGTTTTGTTGGTTCTGAGTATCAAACCCAGGGGTGCTTTACAACTGAGCCACATCCCCATCCCTTTTTTTTTTTTTATTTTGAGACAGAGTGTTGCTAAGTTGCTGAGGCTGGCCTCAAACTTGTGATCCTCCTGCCTCAGCCTCCAGAGTCATAGGGACACATTTTGGTTTCCGGTATGTCATATAATCTTCTTACAAATCTTTGCTTGACAAATTTTTGCTTCCAAACTTTGTATTTGGAAAACAAAAACAAAACAGAGGAAGATCTAGGCTACCTGTCAGTTGAGAAATCACTAAGCAATTTTTTGGAGATAGGTCACAATTGATTTTTGGCATGCAGGTTAGAAGTTCAAAGAGTTCAAGGAATCGCTGAACTGCTAGTCTGGATTCCTATCCATCTAGTTAGGTGAACACTTTTCTCCATGCTTGCAGCAGAAGCAAGAGGAGGGAGGGAAATGTTTAAACAAAAAATAAACCGAAGAAAGAATATCAGCAAAATGTAAGTGGAAAAATTTCCTTTAAAAAAAAAGGAAACAAGAGCCAGGGGTGGTGGCACAGGGCTGTAATCTCAGCAACTCAGGAGGCTGAGCAGGAGGATCCCAAGTTTGAGGCCAGCCTGGGCAATTTAGCAAGGCACTGTTCCAAAATTAAAAAAAAAAAAAAAAAAAAGGATTAGGAGTGTAGCTTAGTGGTAAAGCATCCCTGAGTTCAATCCTCAGTACAAAAAGAAAAAACAAAACTAACACAAGAAATAAACATGGGCCTGGGGCTGGGGCTCAGTGGCAGAGCACCTGCCTTGCACATGTGAGGCGCTGGGTTCGATCCTCAGCACCATATGACAATAAATAAATAAAGATATTGTGTCCATCTCCAACTTAAAAAAAAATCTTAAAAAAGAAAAAGCAATAAACATGAATAATCCTAAAATTATGAAAGGAATAATCTCTTATTAAATATCTTCCCCCTGTTCGTTTTGTTTGTCCTGGAGATTGAACCCAGGGTCACTCTATCACTGAATCGAATCCCCAGCCCTTATTCTTTTTCTTTCTTTCTTTTCCCCTTCTTTTTAGAATTTGAGGCAGGGTCTTGCTAACTTGCTGAGGGCATTGAAGATGGTTGGCCTCAAACTTGCAAACCTCCCGCCTCAGCCTCCTCTGGAGTAACTAAAGAGTTATAGGAACGTCTCACTGTGCCCAGCTTCGCTAGTGGATTTTATTGACTATTTAAAGGAAGAAAGCATGCCAATCTTACTCAAACTCTTTCAGGGTGAAGGAGATCAAAGTATTCCATCCCAATTGTATCTCTTTTGCATATTTCAAGTTGGCTATTCAGAGAAATTGTAGACCAATCTGTTTCCCCCACGGGACTGAGTTCCCTGAGATCCGGACGGTCTCTGTTCCCCACTGTGTCTGTCCCCAGCACCCCCCAGCCCAGCTGGGCTCAGGGCTGGCTCACTCCTGCCTGTCAAGAGCTGATACACCTACCCTGGGGAGGGCCTTCTGCATTCTCACCCCCTGGATCCTCTCCAACCACTCCTTATGGAGGAAGCCAAGGCGTGTTGAAATTTAAAAAAGAATTAAGTGGAGATGGAATTTACTTTAGCTTTGGAGACATGGGTGTGTAAAGGGAGTCGTGATTTCCACAAAGTAGCATCCAGGAGCGGGTGACCTTTTCCCTGCTCTCTGAGGGTGGGGCTCACCTTCTGGATCAAAAAAAAAAAAAAAATTATATAGGATCAGCCCAAGTTGGTTCAGGCTGGTTCTGGAAACTGAAGAACTTCACAACAGCGGTAGTTGCTGGTGACTGACAGGGCCCTGGGTGGGGGCTGAAATGGCCTGAAAACCTCAGAACAGGGGTTGAAGGAAGAAAGGGAATTCTCTCTCTCTCTCTCTTTTTTAATTAATTTATTTTAATGTAGTCTTTTGTTGTGGTGGTGTTTGTTACCTGAGATTAAACCCAATGTCCCTTAACCACTGAGGCTCATCCCCAACCCTTTCTTTTTTATATATTTTATTTTGAGACAGGTTCTCACTAAATCCTTGGGGCCTGGCTAATTTACTGAGGCTGATCTCAACTGACAATCCTCCTGCCTCAGCCTCCGCGTAGCTGGGATTACAGGTGAGCCGCCACCAATTTGTTTGGTACCAGGGATTGAAGCTAGGAGCACTCTTATCAGCACTTGTTTGTTTGTTTGTCTTATTTTAGGACAAGATCTCTCTAAATATCCCAGGCTGACCTTCAACTTGAGATCCTCCTGCCTCAGCCTCTTGAGCTGTTGGGATTACCCGTGTATGAACCCAGGAAGCAGGAAAGGAGGGAGAGGGCTATCAATCTCTCTCCAATTCCCGATCCTTCTCCACCGGCCAGGGTTTTCAGTCCCTCTCTGGACCATCCCCTCTTTGCCCTGGGTCCCACCCTCCACCAGCAAGTACAAAGCCCACGGCAGCGGCTGTGAGGTCCGGGGCGCCCCCCGATGGACACCGTGTGTGGAGGGCGCCACTGGGTTTAGGGCGCGTAAGGATTACAGAGCTGCACGGTGGAGAGTCCCCCCGGATTTGGAAAGGTGGTCCTCGGCGTGGAGCGCACTCATGACTTCTCCTGGCCGGGAGGTACCGCTCTAGACTGGGCGAAGAGAAGTGCAGCAAAACAGTCCCAAACAGAGAGCACTGGGAAAAGGAAGGAGGGGCAGAGAAGTGAAGGACCATCCAGAACAATAGCCACTTAGGAGCCCTGTGACCAGGGGCAGATCACCTTCGGTCCTTCAACCCCAAATTCCTCAATCCAAGATGAGGAGTAATACCTACTTCAAAGAACTACTGAGGCTGATGGCGTGCACCTGTAATCCCAGCTACTTGGCAGGCTGAGGCAGGAAAAATCACAAGGTCGAGGCCAGCCTGGGCGATTTAGTGAGACCCTGTCTCGAAATAGAAAGTAAAAGGACTTGCCAGGTGCTGTGGCGCAAGCCTGTAATGCCAGCTGCTCGGGAGGCTGAGGCAGGAGGATCCCAAATTCTAAACCAGCCTCAGCAATTTAGCGAGTTCTAAGCAATTTAGAGACCCCTGTGTCAAAATAAAAAAATAAAACAGTGGCTCTGGAGGCTGAGAGTCAGCCTCAGCAAAGGCAAGGCATTAAGCAACTCAGTGAGAACCCGGCCAGGCGCTAATCAACTCAATGAGTCCCTGTCTCTAAATAAAATACAAAATAGGGTTGGAGATGTGGCTCAGTGGCCGAGTGCCCCTGAGTTCAATTCTTGGTACCCAAAAATTAATGAAATAAAATAAACCAGTTAGGGGATGTGGCTCAGTGGTTAAGCGCCCTGGGTTCAATCTCCAGTGCCCCCCCCCCAGAAAAAAAAAAGAAAAAGAAAAAGGACTTAGGGATATAGTTTAGTGGCAAAGCACCTCTAGGGCCCATCCCTGGTACCAGAAAAGGTTGGGGGGGAATTAACAGGTGGGGAATCGATCCAATTGTTCAGGCCCATTTGCTGATGAGAAAAATTGAGAAGTTGAAGAGTTGGTCAAAGTCTCACAAAGAGGCAGTGGCAATAGCAAAGAATTGAAATGCGGTAAGTGCAGCTACCCAAAGTTTCCAAAACAGAGGTTCCACCCTCCTCTCCTGTTCTTTGTCAATGTACAAAACCGTTAAGCTCACGCCCCTGCTACCTCTCATTTTCTAAAACTGCCTCACCAGGCTCCACCGCCCACCTCCACCAACCTCCACCAACCGGCTGATCCACATACTTTCATCCACCAAGATAGCTCTTGCCCTCGGAGAATTCCCAGATCACTAGTGAGACTGGTAAGCTCCCAGGGTGAGGAAGATTGATGGGAACTGCTCCTCCTCCGGGCCCAGCTCTGATCTAGGTGGAGAAACCAGTTAGACAAATAAGCTCAGATATAAGGTTTCAAGTGCATCTGCCCTGGCTGTGGATGCAGTTTGATGATACAGGCCCTGGGTCCCATCCCCAGCGCAGAGCCTGTTTTTAAAAAAGAACATCTGTCTGCAAATGCAGAGGAGAAGGGAGAGGAATGCCCTGAGGCCAGGAGCTTTGGGAGGAGATTCAGAAAGGGCCCCGGTGGGAGACTGGGAGCATGACTCAGCTGGACCAGTGGGGAGGGGTGAAGGAGGGCAGATCAAAGCCAGAAGCTGAAGCCAGAAATCAGACCACCCTGTCTCAGACATTCAAAATGCAATTCTCAACCCAGAGAAAGATTCAGTGCCTGAGACAGGAATTTGGGAATAAAGGGAGAAAAACCGAGTCTCAAAGGAAGCGCCCACAAACAGTTGTAATTCCTGAGTGACCCATTCTGTGCTCTTGGCCCACACCCTTGACCCGTGCCCTTGTCTGCAAAGAAAACGTAATGCGGGGCTGGAGATGTGGCTCAGCGGTAGCGCGCTTGCCTGGCATGCATGCGGCCCGGGTTCGATCCTCAGCACTACATACCAACAAAGATGTTGTGTCTGCCGAGAACTAAAAAATAAATATTAAAAATTCTCTCTCTCTCTCTCTCCTCTCTCACTCTCTCTTTAAAAAAAAAAAAAAGAAAACGTAATGCAATGCACAGCAATGCACAAGCACAGGCGCTACCTTGTGTAACTCCAGACTGGCTCCATTTCTAGCCCATCTAGCAACCAAACGTCCCTGTATAAATATTAACACCCCAAGCCACCAGGTTGCTGTCCCTCCCTCTGGTGATAACCCTCATTGTCCCTTGAATGTGCACTCCTTGCTCTACTTACAAAGGCATGTCACTCTCTGCCTCTCTTAAGATTGCCCCACTCTCCCTTGAACATGTATCTACCTTCCTAAGTAAACCTCTGGGTCTTTGGCATGTGCTGAAATTCTTTTCTATCATGTATGCCAATAACGCCGCTGGTCCTCAGTGAAATTCCCTCTTCTCTTGGGGAACTTCTAGGACCCTCTTTGGAGACATCTCTTCTCCTCTGACATGTTGGAGGCTTTTTGTTGTTGTTTTGAAGTGTTTTGTTTTATTTTGGTTTTTGTACTAGGGATTGAACCCCAGGTGCTTAACCACTGAACCACATGCCCAATCCTTTTTACTTTTTATTTTGAGACAGGCTCTCACTACGTTGCTCACAGCCTTGCTAAATTGATGAGGCTGCCTTTGAATCTGTGATCTTCCTGCCTCAGGGCTCCTGAGCCATGGGATTACAGGCCTGCAGCACCACACATGGCATGACTTGCTGATTTAAAAAGGGAAAGACTAGAATCAACCTAGAAATCAGATATGTCCATGGGGAAAATAGATGGAGACTTTTTGATAAGGCCATTCTGTGAAATCTCTTCCAGGAATTAAGATAAATGAACTAGTTTTTTGGTTTGTTGTTTTTTTTTGCAAAAACTGACGAAAATGAACAGTTGCAAAAGAATGTATTCTGTGTGCTGTTCTATGTTTTTAAGCATGCAAAATAATATTTACCCAATATTCTGCGTGGTAAAAAATTAAAAGCTACCTTGAATATTGGCTGTAAAATGATGGCTATCTCATGCAAGAGAAAGGCTATATGATATTGGGGAAGTACATCAGGGATCCCAACGCAGTCATGAGCATCTTCTTTCTTTAAACAAATAATGGTAAAAATGTTTAAATATTATTTTTTATACCCAGTCACAATAATTTATGAAAACATGTCAAATAACAAAATTACAACTTTAATTGTTTTTGCTCCACATTACTTGGGATTGAACTCACAGACATTCTACCACTAAACTACATCCCCAACCTTTTTTTTTCTTGTGTGTGGAAACAGGGTTTGTCTGTCAGGCTGGACTCGAATTTGTCATCCTCCTGCTTCAGCATTCTAAGCTCCCAAGTTGCTAGAATTACAGGTATTTGCCACCATGGCAGGCCTTAATTAAAAGATCTTAATTGGCTTTATTTATGATTCTAGAATCAGGTAACGAAACAGAATAAGTGTTCCAAAGAATCCAGCAGAGGAAGTTAGATTTTTATAAAAAGTGCTAAAGAAAGCAAAAAATGAAGAACAGCATGTTGGTCCTTTCAAAGTTACTTTCCTTGTAAGGCGGAGACAGAAGAATAAGAAAATAACTGATTGCTTAACATCGAGTTGTCTGTTTGGTTCCAGGATTAGGGCAGAGGAACTTCCTTAAATCAACTGAACTCGCCTGCTTGGGAAATTTGACTGTTCTTTCTCTCCCTCTCAATTTCTTGAAAGGTCAGATCACAACTTACATTTGGTTTGGTAACATGGAGCTTTAGCTCACATGAGTGACTCCATTTTTTTTTTTTTTTTTTTTTTTTTAATATACAGGGGCTCATTAAGTTGCTCATTAAGACTCCCAGGCTGGCCTTATACTTGCAATCCTCCTGTCTCAGCCCCCAGAGCTGCTATGATTACAGGCATGAGCCACCAGGCCGGGCTCCACTTTCATCTTCAGTCTGGTCTGTTGGGGCCCAATACAGAAGATCTGTACAAAACCATGGCCTCCTTGTCTCTGTGTTTGAAATGATCATTTTTAAAAATCATGGCATTTGCAGGTAAATGGATGGGGTTGGAAAATAGAATGCTAAGTGAAGTTAGCCAATCCCCAAAAAACAAATGCTGAATGTTTTCTCTGATATAAGGACTCATAATGGAGTAGGGACAGGGAGCATAGATGAATTCTAGATAGGGAAGGGGGGAGGGAAAGGGAGGAGGCAGGAGATTAGCAAGGATGATGGAATGTGATGGACATCATCATCCAAAGTACATGTATGAAGACACGGAATTGGGGTGTCAACCTACTTTACATACAGAGATATGAAAAATGGTGGTATATATGTATAATAAGAATTGTAATGCAAAAAAAAAAGAATATGTATAAAGACATGAATTGGTGACATTAATATGTAAGACATTAATATGTGAGAAGGAACCAGATGACAGTTGGATACATATGGAGACGGTAGGGACAGAGCAAGAGCTGTTGCTAATGCCTATAATTTTATTTTTTTCATGCCTGTCTTCCTGATGTGAATTTGCAGGAGCAGAGTCTTATTTTTTATTTTTTAATTTCTAACCCATGCTCACCCACCTACAAGGAATGGTACCCAGAAGGTGTCAGGGAAACAGTGGTGTGAGGAAATGGAGTAGGGACAAGGACAGGGATGTAGTGAAGGGGTGAAGAAAGGGGTGGGAGAGGGGTGTGTTGGGGTTCAGAAAACAATGCTCCATCCCATGACACTCACATGCTGATTAGGCAGTATCAGGGAACACCAAATGCAAACAGAGGTTTTCTCTGAGGTCCCCTTATCTGCCTAAAGAAGAACCGAAGTAAGACTGACTCAGAGGAGCTGGGCGTGGTGGGGCACACCTACAATCCCAGCAGCTCTGAGAGGCTGAGGCAGGAGGATTACAAGTTTAAGGCAAGCCTCAGCAATTTAGTGAGGCCCTAAGAAACTTAGCAAGACCCTGTCTCAAAATTTAAAAATATAAAAAGGGCTGGGGATGTGGCTCAGTGGTTAAGTGCCTCTGGGTTCAATCCCCAGTACCTGCCCCCTCCCTGGAAATAGACTAACTCACATACTCACATGAGAGAAAGTTGGACTTCATTTTTTGTTGTTGTTTTCTTTTTTTTTTTTTTGGGGGGGGGGGTACTGTTTTGATTTTTGCAGTACTGGGGATTGACCCCAGGGTGCTTGATGCTCAGCAAGACCCCCCCAGCCCTTTTTCATATTTCTTGAGATGGGGTCTTGCTAAATCGCCCAGACTGACATCAAATTTATGAGTCTACTTCCTCCAATTCCAAGTCCCTAGGGTCACAGACATTGGACACCTGCCCTGGCTGAGAAATTGGACTTTGTCACAGGCTGTGGGCTATTCTGAGATTACTGCTGGACTTTATCTGCATAGCAGGACAACCTTTGTTCCCCATGCAGTGCCTCCCCTCACCCTCCCATAATTGTGGCTCCCTC
This sequence comes from Urocitellus parryii, assembly GCF_045843805.1. Taxonomy (NCBI): domain Eukaryota; kingdom Metazoa; phylum Chordata; class Mammalia; order Rodentia; family Sciuridae; genus Urocitellus; species Urocitellus parryii. The sequence continues at coordinate 12,240,146 of NC_135545.1, read as the reverse complement.
CTCCGCTCCCCAGAAATCCCAAGGGCCTACTCATCTCTGTAGCCTCAGGATGGTATTAAAAACTTCATTATCTGGTTCCTCTTGGAGTCTCTTATTTTCTGTAACTCCTGGGCATGTGCACATAATTAAAATGGCTTTTCTCCTGTTGATCTGTCTACTGTAGATTTATTCCAGAAATTAAAATAATTGAAGCTTCAGAGAGTAGAAGCTTTTTTTTTTTCTTCTTCTTATTTTGTTTTTGTGGCACTGGGGATTGAACCCAAGGGCCCTTAACCACTGAGCTACATCCCCAGCCATGTTTACTTTTTCAAATTGTGTTTATTTTATTTTGAGACAGGATCTTGCTAAATTGCTTAGGGCCTCACTCAATTGCTGAGGCTGCCCACAAACTTGAGTGTGGTGGGGGACACCTGTAAAATCTCAGCAGCTCAGGAGGCTGAGGCAGGAGGATTGAGAGTTCAAATCCAGCCTCAGCAATTTAGCGGGGCCCTAAGCAACTCAGCAAGTCCCTGCCTCTAAATAAAATATAAAATAGGGCTGGGGATGTGGCTCAGTGGTTAAGTGCCCCCTGGGTTCAATCCCAGGAACCAAAAAATAAAAAACTTGCCTTTCAGCTGCCTCAGCCTTGCCAGTTGCTGGGATGACAGCCTGAGCCCCAGGGCCAGACTAAGAGGGAGACTTGAAGTCCCCTATAGGTGGGATGAGAGGGCTGCCAAGAGGAGGAAAGGGGCACAAGTCGGGGATCAGGGTGGAAGAGGAAAGGGAGAGGGCCCACAATGGGGAAGGGATAGGGAGCCTGCAGCAGGCCACCAGGGCACAGAGCCTGGCTGCTTTGAGGTCGGTGACAGAATCCACATCATTCCCAGCAGGGAAGCCTTCCAACCTGAGGAAGCCAAGCCTGGGGAAGCAGGAAGAAAACGAGACTCTCCTAGGACTTCCCCCTTGCCCGGTTCTGGATTCTGGGTGGTGTGGCTCTAAAGAGGAGGAGGAGACTCGGAACTAACAGAACAGAGAGCAGAGGGGCCTGGCATAGCCCGACAGCAAGCCCAGGTCCGGAACCACAGGCTTGGAGGATTTCAGGCTAAACGAACCGGAGTCCCAGCTATTTCCAGAAGCTGGCCATCAGGCAGCCTGCGGAACCCCAGGGCTGGCAGCCTCCGAAAGTGGTTCTGTAAATCTCTGGGAGGCAGCTCCACTCTGAGGTTGCTCAGAGCACGGCCCCACCTTGACCCATGGGTTTCTGCTGCGAAGAAGCTGTGGGTGTGGAAGAGGTCAGACAGTAGGCAGCTGAGCTGTGTCTGGACATCTGCTGGCCCAGGGTGAGGATTCTGCGTGGGAGGGAGACTAGGGAGACCCTGTGCAGCCTGAGATGAAACAATTACTGCAAAATCCATTTGGGAAACTCCAAATCCTTGCATTTAAAGTTTGGGCATTTGGGAACGTTGATTGCTTCTAGATGAATCTTAGAGGCTTGCAAATCGTATATTCAATAAAATGTTTAATGAGCACTTACTATGTGTCAGGCATAATTTTAGGAATGGGGGATACAGCAGTGAACAAAATAGAAGTCTCTGCCCTCATGGAGAGAACATTCTGGTGGGGAAAGGAATAATAAAAATGTAAATCAGCACATAGAATACTTTCAGGTGGTAAGAAGTGGAGATGGTGCACATCTGGAATCTCAGCTACTCCGGAGTCTGAGGCAGGAGGATTGCTGGAACCCAGGATTTCCTGCCCAATCTAGGCAACATAGTGAGACCTGATCCAAAAAAAAATTATTTTTAAATGTATTTTAAGAGGCTAGCACTATTATAAGTGCTTAAAAATATTAACCTTTTCTTTCTTCTTTTTTTGTAGGTACTAGGGATTGAAGCTATAACCCTAATTCTTTTTATTTCTTATTTTGAGACAGAATCTGACTAAGTTGTCCAGGCTGGCCTCAAACTTGTCATCCCCCTGCCTCAGCCTCCTAAAACATGGGGATTACAGGCATACGACACCACACCCAGCTAATCCATTTAATGTTCATATAGTACCTTATTTAATAAATTAAAGCCAGAAGTGGAATAGGAGACTCAGCAACTTAGCTTGCTTGTGATCTGGGAGGGTCTCTTCTTCATGGAGTTGGTCTTTGAGCAGGAAACAGCATGAGCCATCCTCAATCTCAAGGCCTAGTGCTTCTGGTAGAAGGCAGGTACCAAGGCCCTGAGACGGGTTTGGCATAAGAGAAACTGAAAGCAGGTCAGTGTGATTCAAATGCAGCAGCCAGTGGACAGATTCTAAAAGGCCTTATAGGCCCAATATGAGGGACCTGAATTTATTACCAAGGCAGTGGTAAATCTGGGTGGGAATCTCTAGATTTAGGAACTTTAATTTTTTTTTTAAATTTCTTATCTATAGAATCTTACAATATTGGTCATCTTTAAACATTCAACTCAGTCATGGCTTGGGATATAGTTCAGTAGCACTTGACTAGGATGCACAAGGCCTTAGGTTTAATCCCCAGCACCACAAAATTAAAGCAAAACATCCACCTCATAATTTTTTTTCACACTAGGGATTTAACCCAGGGACGATTAACCACTGAGCCACATCGCCTACCCCTTTTTATAACTTATTTTGAGAGAGGGTCTTGCTAAGTTGCTTGGGGCCTCGTTAAATTGCTAAGGCTGAATTTGAACTTGCAGTTCTCCTGCCTCAGCCTCCTGAATCACTGGGATTACAGATATGTACCACCACACCTGGCTCAACTCACAATTTTTGCAATTTTGTCATTTTTGTGTGAGGCCAGAGCCCTTCCTTTCAAGAACACACCCAGAACTTTCTCTGGAGACTGGGAACCTTTGACTAGTCTCCTCTAGTCTCGATCCGATCCTAGCTTTGACAATCCAGGGGCATGCCCTGAAACTGGGGACAAAGGGAACAGCAAAGCTGGCTCAACTCTGTTAACATAGGTAGTTGCCAGTTCTTAGTTCTGGGGGGTTCTAGAAGGTTCTGCATCCAACCCCAAACCTGTCTGCAGTGAACAAACTGCAGACTCTGCTTTACCCCTGGGAAATCTAACATCATGAAGCCCAAAGAGAATTCCTGATCCCTTCCCCCAATACCTGCTCCAATAGCTTCCTGTACCCCCCAGTTCTCCCCTCTGCTAATAGTCCTATCATCTTCTCACAACAAAAATCAAGCAATTGGTGGGGTGGGGCTCACTAGAAAACATATCCTTCTGGTTCTTGTTCACAGTCTTTGAAATAGCTTCTTTCTCCCTAAATGTGAGTCTCTCCTTATCTAAGGCCAGATCCATTGACAGTTAACCTTGATCACTCCCTGTGACTTCAAATCCAATCTGTCAGCCAATCCTGCCAGCTCTACCTCCAAATGCATCCCGAATGTATCCATTCTCTTCTCTCCTGCGGTTGCCATTCTCCCCAATCAAGCTTACTGTGCAAAATGGCTAGACTTCCCAGCATCCTCCCCACTGGGCTTCCCCCTCCCTGTGGCCCCTCCTCCACAATTCACTCACTGGGTGGCAGCCAGATGGGTCCTTTCAAAGGCAAACAAAATTAATCTATGGTGGAAGGAAGGGGTAGAGGCAGGTGATGGAATGAGAGCATGAGGGAACTTTCTGCATTCTGGGAGGATTTGGGGGTTACAGAAATGCATGCCTTTGCTGAAGCTCGTTAGCAATACACTTAATATGTAGTATTTTGTTGGGTGTTGTTGGGTGTGATGGTACACCTTGAATCCCAAGCTGCTCTGAAGCAAGAGGGTCAGAGGTTCAAGGCCAGCCTAGGCGATTTAGCAAAACTCTGTCTAAAAAAAAGAGCTGGGGGAGCCCTGCACAAGCCTGTAATTGAAGCCAGAATCAGACAGGCGGTCAGTGTAGATAGGTAAATATGTCAGGTCGGGTCAAGGAGGCCAATTTTGAGTGAATCTGGGAAGTTGGAGAATGTTCCCTGAGGGATCTCATCAAGAACCTGCCCCAGTTCCAACCAGTTGCCAAGGTGACCTGTCCCAGGAATTTCCCCTCCCCACAGGGAGCTATAAGGTTGTCTACTCCACCCTGCCCTTTCCCCTTCAGCCCACGTACTTCCCACCTTTTGGCCACCCCATTCCTGGGCCTAGTCTCGGTGCACAGGAAGGAGAACAAAGGAAGCCTAGGACATATAAAAAGGGCAGAACACCTCGCTTCTTGGGATACCATGAAACCAGCCATGGCCCCCTTCTCCCTCGCGGGAGAAGTCTATGTTACCCCTTTTTAAATGAACCCTGCTTCATAGGCTTGCCTCGGCCGGCTTCTCTCATGTTCAAACTTCAACATGTGGGGAAGCAGGTCACCGATAACCGGCGGGCTCATATTCCCAGTGACTTGAGAGGCTGAGACAGAAGGACTAATCACAAGTTCAAGGCCAGCCTCGGCCACTAAGTGAAGCCCTCAGCAACTTATCCAGACTCTATCTCAAAAGAATAAAAATAAAATAAATGAAAAGAAAGAGCTGTGAATGTAGCACAGAGGCAGAACGCTCCTGTGAAGCCAGATTTACAGATAGGTAGTTAGTGTAGTTAGGTAAATTGGGTCTAATATCGAGTAAGATAAATAAAATGGAGGCCATTATCAAGAATGGAGTCCAGGAAACCAGAACAGCACTTGGGGAATTTGAAATGTTAATGTCCCCAAGGCCTGGAACCCATCCTATGGAACTGTTAAAGAAGCAGCTCCCTGCAAGCAGGGAGGTGCTAATCATACCCCCCCAGGCCCTTCCTGCCCAGATAACCCCTCCCAGGGCCCTTCAGTCCCCCACCTCCCACCTTTGGCCTTCCCACCTGCATTCCATCACTGCAGGACAGAGGGAAACAAAGGGCAGGAGTGTGGGAGGACTAAGAGAAGACCTTCGCAATAAAAAAGGGCAGACCTTGCCCTTCCACAGACTCTGCCTTTCAAGTCCCTTTCTTCCCCTGGGGAGAAGTCTTTTCTGCTGTCCTTTAATAAAGCCTCCACTGTTCACGCTACAGTTGCCTGGAGTGCTTCTCTGTGTTATACTGCAGCATTCAGGAAGCGGTTCCATTGCCAGTACCACAACAGAAAAAGGGGTGGGGGGTGCTGGAGGTGTACTTCAGCGGTGGAGAACTTGCTTAGCAAGTGTGGAGCATTTGGGAGTGAAGTGTACTAGAGTGTACAACTGACTGAGATAGGAATCTGGTAATAAAGGGAGAGATACTGAATCTCAAAGAAGTGCCCAAGAACCAATGACATGCAGAAAACACTCATGAACAATTGCAACTCCTGGGCCAGAGCCCTTGTAACATGAGGGTAATGCGCAAGCGCAGGAAAAACTGGCAAGAAACTCCCTCCGGACTTGGCCTCCAGTCCAGCCCCTAACACCAGCCCTCTATAAGTTTTAACATCCCATACCAAGGGGTGGTTGCACATTCTCCCTCAAATTTGTGTCTACTTTCCTAAATAAACCTGTCTATGCCTTTGGCTGGCACATACTGAAATTCTTTTCCACCACGTATGCCAAGAACTCCGTTGGTCCTGAGTCAAGTTTCTCCTTCTCTCTGGAAACTTCCCAGACACTTCTTCAGAGATATTTTCTCCTATGACATGACTTTGGAATTCATTAAAAAAAAAAAAAAAGTTGGATTAATGGGGCAAGATGATAGATGCATAACAAAGTTCAATAAAATATTATTGGTAGAATTTAGGGGGTGAGTATTTGGGGGGTTCAGAACACACCACTCCAAAATACAACCATTGGAGGCCAAAACGCACCACTCCAAGACATATTTCCTTGATGTATTTTGGAAAACTGCAGACAGGAGAAGCTGTCTTTTGTAAAACAAATGTACATCTCTAAAGGAAATCGGCATTAGTAAAATACCTGGATCCGGAAGACTGCTTTGAGATCACTTCTGTTACCTGAGAGACTTTATCTGCAGCCTTTATTCACCAGCAGGTACAAATCTCACCTTTCTCTGGCTTGTCCCCAACCCAGAGTCCAATTCCCTATTCTTTTCTTTAGCTCAGGATGCTTAGTAAACTTCAATCAACTAGCCCTTCTATTTCCTAGAATTCCTGTGCATATGCATGCAATTAAAAATTTCCCCAATTAACCTGTCTATTCTGTTTATTTCAAAAACTCAATTTTCAAAACTTCAGAGTACAGTAAGAAAGTTTTCTCTCTCCTACCATATACAAGTGTTCACTATATGTTCAAAAGTTTTCAAACTAAAATGTTAAATGAAAATGCAAAATAACTGCTCTGCTGGGTGCCTTTTAAAAATTTTTTTCTTTAAAGGAGGAAAACTTATTTTGGGGGTTTGTGGTTTCAGAGGTCTCAGTCCATAGGTGCTGACTCCATTCCTCAGGGCCTGAGATAAAGCAGAACATTAGGGGAGATAGCCAAGGAAAACAGCTCAGGACATCACACCAGCAAACAGGGAAACAAACTGCTTCCCTTTTGCACTAGAAATAAAATGCAAAGTCTTTCCAAAATGCAGTCTTGCCCTGCAAACCAGTTCCCTGGAGACCTCCAGGATCCTATCTCCTACAGTCAATCTTTTATTTATGTGTTTGTTTATTCATTCATTAATTCATTTGTTTACATTTTTTGGTCCTGGGAATTTAACCTTCAGTCTCCCACATGATAAGTAAATGCTCCACTTCTGAGCAATGTCCTCAACCCTCTATATTTATTTATTTAATTCATTTATTGTTGGCACTTGTTGAGAAATTGAACTCAGGGGCACTTTACCACTGAGATATATCCCCAGTTCTTTTTATTTGTTTATTGAATTTTTACTTATCTACTTGGTACAGGGGGTTGAATCCAGAGGTGCTTTGCTGGTCCACATTTCCAGCTCTTTTTAATTTTTGTATTTTGAGACAGGGTCCCACTAAGTTTCTTAGGTCCTCACTAAGTTGCTGAGGCTGGCCTCAAACTTGCAATCCTCCTGCCTCCACTCCCCAGTAGCTGGAATTACAGGTACGTGCCACTGCCCCCAGCTCTATATTTAATCTTTGAAGCAATAAATATTTATTGAGCACCTACTGTGTGCAGGGCACTGCACTCTATGCTAGGGTTACAGCAGTGAATAGGACCTGCCCCCCATGCATGACATGTTCTCTTCTTCAACAAGCCCATTCCCCCAGCAGGCCTCTGTGCTTCCTGATTATCTAATTTTAACTTAATTTGCTTGTGGATATGAGCTCAGAGAGGGCAGGGCCTTTCTCTGGATTGCTCATAATGCATCCTCAGGTCTAGAACAAAGCGGTTTTTTTTTTTTTCTTTTTCTCTGTACTGAGGATTGAATCCAAGGGTGCTACACCCCTAGCCCTTTTTAAACTTTGAGACAAGGTCAGGCTAAGTTACCGAAGCTGGCCTTGAACTTGCCACCTCCTGCCTCAGCAGTCCCTGTAGAACAAATCCTTGTTTGTAGTTGGACCTCTGTAACAATGATTATTTATCTATCTGTTTGTTTGTTTGTTGGTACTAGGGATCAAACTCAGGGGCGCTTAACCACTGATCCACATTCCCAGCCCTTTTTATTTTATTTTTTATTTTGAGACAGGGTCTCACTAAGTTGCTTAGGGCCTCGCTAAATTCCCCAGGATCACAGGCAACACACCATGCCACCTGGCCCTCCATAACAATTATTTGTAGAAATATTAGCTAACATTTAATTAGTACTTGTTATATATGCACCTTACTCTGTTTTAAATTTTGAGTAGATATGTACTTATTTAATTCTGAAAACTAGCTCTATTGTACAAGAGTGAATGCACAGAAAAGCTCAGCTGTGAGTTTAAGTAGTCTGACTACTGGCTGACAAGCTCCTAACCATAACTATTATGCAAGATGCCTTTAAGTGAATGAATCAATGAATCAGACTGATCTGGGTCCAAATACTAGCTGTCATTTAGCCTCATGATCTTGAGCTAACAGATTCTTCCCCCTTTTTCTGGGGGTGCTGGGGAGTAAAACCAGGACCTGGCCCATGCTAGGCAAGTAATCGACCTCTTGACCGCAGATTCTTCATCGTTGAAGGTCAAGTCCCTCTTCCAAGTTCATGAAGATGCTGGAGGCTCTCAGATAACAGCACAGGCACACACGCACGCTCGCACACTCAATAACAATGCGGAGGGAGGTAGGAGCCCTGGAGGGCTGCGCCAGGTCGCCGCCCGGCGCGAGGTGTGGCCGCCTACAGGCAGCCAAAGTCTCTGGGCCCGCAGGTTCTGCTCGTTTGCTGACGCCCTACCTGGGGCCCAGGGCGCTTTCTCCGCCCCGCCAACCCCGAAGCCCGGGAAAAACTAGGCGACCTGGGAGATCGGCTCCTGCGTACATTCCCAACCTCGGGCGGCGGCGGCGGTGGCCCCGGAGAGATCCGACCGCGGGGAGAGCAGCCAACCAGCAGGTGAGGGGATAGGCTGCTGCCCCACCCGCCTCCGCCTGATTTCGTGAGGGAGGAAGCCGCCTGGCTCCCGCCCCTCACTGACCCAGCCTCGGGAAGCCTCGGGAGGAGGAAGAGGCGACCTGCGAGATGGAGGCGGCCAGCACCTGGGTGCTGCTGCTGGCGCTGCTGCTGCTGCTGCTGCTGACGCTGGCGCTGCCCTGGACCCGGGCCCGAGGCCACCTGCCCCCGGGGCCCGCGCCGCTGCCGCTGCTGGGGAACCTCCTGCAACTGCGTCCCGGAGCGCTGTACTCCGGCTTCCTGCAGGTGAGGGGCGGCGCAGGCCACCTGGCCGCGGGTGGAGGGTCCTCTGTGTGCCAGGGCACAGGGGTTCTCGAGTGTCCCAGGAGTATCCCAGAGCAAAGGGGCTAGGATGCCCTGCGAGATGGAGGACAGGAGCAGGTTGTCCAGGGTTGAGAAGGAGAGGGGTACCCCGTACCCCGGAGAGAGTATCCTCGCTGGGGGACTAGGCTGGGAGAGGCAGAGCCCCCAGATTCCTGGAGGGGGGTGAGAGCTAGGAAGCAGGGGTTCCAGGGCAGAGGACCCCACAGAATGCTGGGGAGCTGGTGGCCAGGGACCAAAGGTTAGGATGGAGCCTTCAAAAGTAGTGGTTGATGGTACTGGACTTGTCCCCGGAGGAGAGGAAGTGTCCTGAATGGGGATGAGAAGAAGGAAGCGAGGGTCTCTGGGGTGCTGTGGAGGGGGAGGGAGATCGGAGGTCTCCGGGCTCCGAGGAGAGGGCCTCTCAGGCTGAAGGAATCTGCCTGCTGAGACACAGGGTGTGGGAGGACGGGGGCAGCCGCTAGGAGGGAGCTGAGTTCCTGGGACCTGGTGGGAAGAAGGGAGGCAGTCCCAACCTTCAGGGGGTGGGGTGGGAAGAGATTCCCCATCCTAGAGGATTCTGAGGGACTTTGAGGACATAGAAAGGGGGTGGGCGTCTGGGGAGGGGCCGCGCTTAACAATATCTGCCCTAGAATTTGAGGTTCTGGTAGTGATGGAAAGGGAAGGGGGAGAGGGTGCACTTCTGTAGCTCAACACTAGTTTGGAACTGTCCCAGGGTCGGAGGTTAGGGTCTGGCAGGAAGTAGGGGGATGAGATCTGGGAGGAAGGGGCCTGGGAGCCTGGTGCAGAAAGAGAACTAGCCTCTGACAGGGGCTGTTTCTGCTTGGGGGGAGGGGACAAGTTCCTGGTTTGTACCCGACCAGATGGCTCCTCCTAGGACTGGGTTCCATCAGGATGGAGGCCCCACAGCAGCTGACCCCCTCTCCCTCTTTGCTCTGCCCCCAGCTGAGTGAAAAGTACGGGCCAGTGTTCACTGTGCACCTGGGCCCCTGGCGGAGAGTGGTGGTCCTGGTTGGGCATGAGGCTGTGCAGGAGGCCCTGGGAGGGCAAGCCGAGGAATTCAGCGGGCGGGGAACCCTGGCCACGCTGGACCAGGTTTTTGATGGTCATGGTGAGTCATGAGAGGAGTGGGGGGCTGCTGGGTCTTGCCCCCACTTACAGGTACGTGACCTTTTGCATGTGGCTTAGTGCCTCTGTTCCCTTCTCTGGGAAATGGGACAAGAATTGTACCTATCACAGAGGGTTGTCCCAAGGAGGAAAAAAAGATGGGGCCTTGTGCAGTTACTAATCACGGACCCAAGTGAAGCCCCAGGGTGGGAGAACTTTCAAGGCTCGGGAATTGATAGGCGAACACTCACAATACAGAAAGCAGAAGTATCCTCCTTGTTAAGACAGAAGGAGGTGACCCATGCTTTGCTCAGCTGGTGACATAGCCCCTGTCCTGCTCCCCCAGAGCACCCAGGCTTAGTGAGGATGTCACCAGACAATGACAACTCAAAGGGGTTGGCCATGATGGGGAAGCCCAGGCTGTCCTGGGGGAAGCCCTGGGACTATAGGAATCCAGAAAAAGGGACCTAACTTGGACTATGGAGTGGGGAACATCCAGGAAATGGGCCCAGAAGAGAAGATGTCTGGGTTGGGACTCAGGATAAGAGGGAAGGGTGTTCCAGGCAGAAAGACCAGATTATACAAAAGCACTGACAGCCCGTCATGCCTGCCCTGTATGGGACAGATGCAGTGTCCTCTCAGTGTAAGAGAGGGGGCTTGGAATGAGACAATGGAGGAAGGGAGTAGCCTTCTCAAATATTTAAGTGCAGCTTTCAGAGCTGGACACAGGACCCTGTACTGGGGGTGGGATGCGAGGGTTTAGGGACAGCTTCTCAGAGGTGGTGACATTTAAGCTGGAATGTAAGTGGAGTTAGTTCACCTAGAACAGAGGTTCTGAGAGGCAAATAGGCAGAGGGAGCAGCAGGTCCAAAGGCTGGTTGGCAGGGGCAGGAAGTGAGAGAAGCCTGGCCATGAGTAATGAACTGAGAGGTCAGGAGACCCTGCTCGTGGAGGGCCTGAGTACACCAGAGCCTTTCCTGGAGACCTTGAAGTATTTTAATTAATTAGTTAGTTAGTTTTGGTACTTGGAACTGAACCCAGGGGTGCTTTACCACTGAGCTACCTCCCAACCCTTTTTTATTTCTCATTTTGAGACAGCATCTTGCTGTGTTGCCCAGGCTGACCTTGACTTTGTGATCCAGGTTCACTGGTTACTGCAGAGGGACAGAACTGAAGGCTGGGAGCCCAGAGAGGACCTCAGCTGACCAGGGCAGGGGCCAGATGGATGGTGCACTGAGATGGGGAAGGAGAGATACTGACTCCAGTTTGGAAGAGGGCTGAGTCCCATCCTTCCTGTCTTCCCAACTGTGGGGCAGAGGATTCAATGGTGCTGTGTATCTGCTAGGATGGACCGGTGGGAGGAGGAGGAAAGAAGGTGAACAGGTGGAAGGAAGGAATTTTTACTCACCCTGGTTAATCACAGAGCAAAAGGAGCCTGGTTTGGGGCTAGGATTGTGGCTCAACGTTAGAGCAGTAGAGCGCTCGAGCACTCGCCTAGCACGGGCGAGACCTGGGTAGGATCCTCAGCACCACATAAAAATAAAGGCATTGTGTTGTGTCCATCTACACCTAAAAGATAAATATTTTTTTTTTAAAAAAAGGAGCCTGGATCATCCCATTTATCTATGCATTTATTGAGCACCTACTGAGTCTTCATGCCTGAGGGAGGCTGGTATGGATTCAGGACAGGGATCTGGGGGCACCTCCCTGCAGGGAAGGGACAGTCCCTTCCTGAGTCTAGACTTCCACACAGGGGTTTTCTTTGCCAACGGGGAGCGATGGAAGCAGCTCAGAAAGTTCACCATGCTGGCCTTACGGGACCTGGGCATGGGGAAGCGAGAAGGCGAGGAGCTGATCCAGGCGGAGGTCCAGTGTCTGGTGGAGGCGTTCCGGGAAACAGAAGGTCAGAGGGAGCGGTCAGTGCAAGGGCCTGGCTGAGTCGGGAGAGAGGGGGAAGCCTGGGGCTTTGGGGCTGGGCTGGGGTCTCTGCTTACCTCCACTCTTTTCCATCTTGCTGCCTCATGAGGTGTCACAAATCTCTTATGTCCCTGACGCTGTCACCTCCCCCTTTGGGGGCCTCCATCCCTCTTTTTTCCTTTGCCACTGTTTCTTTCTGCCTGTCTTCCTCTATTTGTGTGTAATCCTCTCTGTCTCTCTATCCATTCACCTGTTTTTCTTTTTCTTTTTTTTTTTTATACTAGGGATTGAAGGGATTGACCACTGAGCTACATCCCCAGTTCTTTTTTTTTTTTTTTTTTTTTTTTGAGATGGGATCTCATTAAGTTGCTGAGGGTCTCACTAAGTTCCCCAGCATCTTGTTAAATTGCTGAGACTGACCTCCAACTTGTGATCCTCCTGCCTCAGCCTCCCAAGTTACTGGAATGACAGGCACAGCCTATCTGTTTCTCTCTAGTTGGGCCTGCCCTCTGCTCTGTATTCAGGGGTCTGCCAAGTGCCATATTAGTTCCCTTGCCCTTCACACCCCCCAGGACGTCCATTCGATCCCTCCCTGCTGCTGGCCCAGGCCACTTCCAATGTCATCTGCTCCCTCACCTTTGGCCTCCGCTTCCCCTATAAGGACAAGGAGTTTCAGGCTATCATCCAGGCCGCTGGTGATACTCTGCTGGGGATCAGCTCCCCATGGGGCCAGGTAAGTGTGTGGGATGCCTCTCCAGCCACCGTCCCCAAAGGTTCCTGCCAAGCCCTCTGAGAGCCAGCTGTTCTTCCACCCACAGACCTATGAGATGTTCTCCTGGCTCCTGCGACCCCTGCCAGGCCCCCACACACAGCTCCTCCGTCACTTGGGCACCCTGGCCACCTTTGCAGTCCAGCAGGTGCAACAGCACCGAGGGAGCCTGGACAGCTCAGGACCCGCTCGAGATGTTGTGGATGCCTTCCTGCTCAAGATGGCGCAGGTGGGGATGGAGTGGGAGGGATGCATGAATCTGCCTTAAATGGGGTTGGTGGTCTGGCTGGCCCCCTGGGCCAACTGTGCCTGGGGATCTCGACTGGATCTGTGTGTGTCTCTCTGCGTGTCCCTGTGTATGTGTCCCTGCATGTGTATGCACACCTCTTCTCCATCTGTCTGTCTGTTCAGCTCTCTGTCTGCCTCTGTGTGTTGTTCTCCCTGGCTCCCCTCACCCCCACCCTCAGAATGCCTTTAGTGCAGGTGTCTCTGTCCCTTTGCCTGTCACCTCTGTTCCTCCCTCAGCCTGTTTCAGGTCCTGTCCCCAGCAGTTCTTCACCCCTCACACACACACTCCCCCTATTCACACTGGATGGGAGTTTTATGTGAATTACAATCACTGAATGATGAGTCCTTACAATTTAAAATTATAGCCAGGTGCCATGGCACACTCCTGTAATCCCAGGGGCCCAGGAGGCTGAGGCAGGAGGATCACAAGTACAAAGCCAGCCTCAGCAACTTAGCGAGGCCCTAAGCAACTTAGTGAGAGCCTGTCTCTAAACAAAATACAAAAAGGGCTGGAGATCAGCTCCCCACTTCTCCACTTTTCCCAAATGTTTATGTAAAATCTTTGACCGTTCTTTTAACTTGCTGTGCTGCACCCCAAACCTGACTCCTCTGGACTTCTATTTCCCACAGCCTGTGTTCTCTGAGCCCCTCTCCCTGGTTTCTCCCAGGAGGAACAAAAGCCAAACACGGAATTCACTGAGAAGAATTTGCTGATGACGGTCACTTATCTGTTGTTTGCTGGGACAATGACGATAGGTGCCACGGTCCGATACGCCCTCCTGCTCCTGCTGAAACATCCTCAGGTCCAAAGTAAGATCCTTTTCTACCAGCTAACCTCGGAACAGAAGTAAGCCCTTAAGAGGGGAAATGTGCAGGCTGAGCCAGAGCGTGGACTCAAAAATGAGCATTTGGGGCCCCTGAACTATGAGAAATTGGGGGCTGCCGGTTGCAGTATGGAGCATGGTGACACACCAGGCGGGAGACATCTGCAGGGTCTTGTCACCTTGGTAGTCCGTTGTAAGCCTGGATCATTGGCCACAGAGAGCTATGAAAGAATTTTGAGCAGGGGAACACAGGGTCTGTTTTGCATTTTAGAAAAATCCTTTGTGCTCTGCCTGAAGAAGTAGATTATAAAGGGTGAGAGAGGATGCCAGGAACCCGAGGAGCAGGAGAGGGACCTGAACAGGGAGGACAGAGCTGGACCAGGCTGTGAAGAAGGAAGAGGAGGCAGAATCGATGGGTCTGGAGAACAAGAGAAGGAGATACGCAGAGACAGGCTCCAGTTTCTGGCTGGAGACAGGGCCCACCCTGAGCTGGGGACAGGAAGGATGACGAAGGAGCTGGTCTCAAGGAAGAGAGCAAAGCCAGTTTGGAATAAATTGAGCAGTCTGCAGCCACCAAGGAGGAGGGATCCAGGAGACCACAAGTCAGGGCTGTAGATTAAAAATGTGGGGTCATCAGAGCATGGGCCGGAGACAACTGCCACAGTGATAGAGGGTGTGTGGGGGTAAGGGGCAGGGCTGGGAATGAGTGCCAAGGAATTCCAGCATTTCCGGATCAGTGGCGTGGGGACTGACTTGGAAAAAGAGACTCGGGGCCTGGTGGCTTTGGTGAAATTAGCTGTGACATCAGGCAAGTGACTCGGGCTCCCAGTTTCCTCATCTGGGAAATGGAGATGGATAATGGTATCCTCTCTTAATGGGAAATTAAATGTTCAGCACAGAGGACATGTGGGTCCTGGGCTCAGGGAAGTTGGGGAGCTGTTCCTCCCCACCATCCCTGCCAGCCTCACCCCAATTACCACAGCTTCCAAAAGGAAGATTACAGGGTTCCACCCCACCCCTGACCCCTCACCCCTTCTCTTGCTTGCAGAGCGTGTGCGGGAGGAACTGACACGGGAACTGGGGACTGGCCGGGCTCCAAGTCTGGGGGACCGCGCCCGCCTTCCTTACACAGATGCAGTTCTGCACGAAGCACAGCGGCTGCTGGCGCTGGTGCCCATGGGGATGCCCCACTCCCTCACGAAGACCACTTGCTTCCGTGGGTACATCCTGCCCCAGGTGGGTTTATGGACAGCCACGGTCCAGTAGTTGTCTCTGCCCTTGGGGCTTGAGTCTGTTGCTAGGAGAGTTGCTAATGGTGTGTCTTTTTCTTGATCTTAATGTATGTCTGTCTGTCTGTCCATCAGTCCCTGCTGTAGACATACAGTGTCTCCCATTCAGTCTCTGCCCCTTTGTTGGAGAGAAATTCAGACCCAGAGCCACTAGGGGGCGATGTATGCAAAACCCTGAAGCAGTTGCTGCTTGGTGTAAAATCAAATCCGCGGCTGTTAGAAATCAGCCACTGGGACCTTGGAAAAATCTCTTCGTCCTCTGTCCTTCAATATACCCCTCTTCTAAATTTAGAACTCTAACAGTATCAATTTAGAGTCCTAATATAATGCTAATAAACATCAAAGCAGCTCTTGGTGGTAAGGATGGGGGGGATTTTATATAGGACAGCAACAATATAATGATAACAAGAATCATAGGTTTCAGCACTTGAGGATCTGCTATGTCAGGAATTGTGAGTACTTTACATATGTATTATTTTCTTTCTTTTTTTTTTCTTGCTGTACTAGAGACTGAATCCAGGTACACTTTATCACTGAGCTGTATTTCCAGCCCTCTTTATTTTTGAGACAAGATCTCACTCAGTTGAGGAGGCTGGCCTGGAACTTGATATCCTCCTGCTTTAGCCTCCTGAGTCACTAGGATTACAGATGTGTGCCCCTGAACCTGGCTTTATGTCTTACTTTATCTCCAAAACAACTGTATACAGTTAGCATGCCCAATTCACAGACGAAACTGAGAGCTTGCAAGGTTAGAAGGCTTGCCAAGGTCACCCAGCTTGCAATCAGGGAAGCAGGATTTGAAACTAAAATCTATGCTTTAACTATTTCTATATGTGCCTGCCCTCCCCTACCTCCCTTTCTCTTGTACTCATGTGAACTGGTGTTCAATGCTTTTCTGTTATTTTCTGGCCTTTTCCCGGAACCCCCTCACCTTCCCGACTCGGTCCCCATTAGCTAGACTCCCTGACAGAGAAAGTCTCTCCTCTGCCAGGCACAGCGGTGCTCATCTATAATCCCAGCAACTCAGGAGGCTGAGGCAGGAGGATCACAAGTTCAAGGCCAACCTTGGCAACTTCGGGAGATGCTGTCTATAAATTAAAAACAAGAAGAGCTGGTATGTAGCTCAGTGTTAAAGCACCCTGGGTTCCATCCCCAGGGCCCAAGGAGGAAAATTAAGAAAGTCTCATCCCTCTCCTCACGCTCCCTTCCCTGCCTTCATCCTCCACTGCACAACCCTGGGAACTCACCTGAGAGGCTGCCGCTCTCTCTGAACCTGGGCAGGGGGAGACTTCATGGACAGCCCTGCCCCTTGTCTTCATCTCTGTAAGATGGTGGCTTAGACAGGCACAGCTGCATCACAGCACACTCCCAAAGATTCAAAACAAAGGAAAAATAACAAGCTCTGCCAAGCTCTCTAAATGGTTACCTTGAGCAACTGCTTAAGTTCTCTGGGCCTGAATTTCCCCATCTTAAAACAGGAATGATATTCCTACCTGCCTCCTAGGATTGTTCAAAGATTTTGTATGTATGTGCATGTGAGTACATGTGAGTACATGTTCCTGTTAGATATGTGAGGTAGCATGTGTGAGTGCCATTAATGCTAACTTTGGGTGTTTTGGGTTTGGGTTTGGGTACTGGGGATTAAACCCAGGGGCACTTTACCACTGAGCTACATACCCAGTCCTTTTTATTTTTTATTTTGGGATAGGGTCTCACTAAGTTGCTTAGGGCCTTGATAAATTTCTGAGGCTGGCCTTGAACTTATGATCCTCCTGCCTCATCCTCCTGAGTCACTGGAACTACTAGCATGCCCCGACCCAGCCATCACCTGTCCTTTTAATTTTTTTTTTTTTTTTTTTTTTGAGACAGGTCTCACTAAGTTGCTGAGGGTCTGGCTAAGTTTCCCAGGCTGGACTTGAACTTGAGTCACCCTTGCTTCAGCCTCCCCAGTTGCTGGCATTACAGGCATGCACCACACCCAGCAGTTGGCATACTTTGTGAACTACTTTGTGAAGGGTGTCCCCGGCTCTCCAGACTTGTATTCTGCACTGGGGAACTGGGTGGCCTGGGATAGTGAGGGACTTGCAGTTTTATTATTTCCCCTCAGGGCACTGAGATCTTCCCTGTCCTTGGTTCCGTCCTGCATGACCCCAAAGTCTTTGAGCGGCCAGAGGAGTTCAACCCAGACCGTTTTCTGGATGAGAATGGACAGTTCAAGAAGCATGAGGCGTTCCTGCCCTTCTCCTTAGGTATCTGCTGCTATGACCACTGGCCCTGGCTGGCACGGCTGTCAGTGCCTGCTAGGGCAGGCCTGCATCCCCAGCTCATCCTCGGCTCCCCCGGGAGCCCGGGTGTGAACAGAGTTGTCTGAACCCCGTCTCCTCTTCTTGCCAGGTAAGCGCGTCTGCCTCGGCGAGGGCTTGGCGCGAGCGGAGCTCTTCCTTTTCTTCGCTGCCATCCTACAGGCTTTCTCTCTGGAGAGCCCGGGCCCCCTGAGTACCCTGAGCCTCCAGCCAGCTGTCAGTGGCCTCTTCAACATCCCACCCGCCTTCCAGCTGCAGGTCCACCCCGCTGAAGAAGGAGGGAGCTTGGGGCAGAGGTAGCCACTTGGAAAGAGGCTGCCCGCCTCGGTGGCGTGCGTGGACAGGGTGTATCTCCAGAGCCACGAGCCTGCACTGCAGGGGCTCCCACCTCCCCACACATATGTTTTCTGGAATTTTCACAGATAAGTGGCCTGTGCTGCTGCCGAGGCATCAGCCACATGCCCATACTCAACCACGAGGGCCACCACTGCCATCTACAGAAATGCAAGCACTTGTCCAGCTAACCCAGCAGCCCATGCCAACCCACGGTTCCCTGGGCTCTCAACCCGCATGTCGGAGTCCAGCCACCGTGCTCACAGCTCTCACACACCCGTGCCACCATCTCTGGGTACCTGCCACAGAGAGCCCAAAATGCACCTCCCGGGTCATGCCACAGTCAGGGTGTCCTGTCCTCAGCCCCAGTATGGTCCGTTGCGTGATCTCCCTCCAGGCTCATAAGCACCCCTGTCCACACACGCCAACCACTGATCCACCCAGCCAGCCCTCACATGACACCTTCGTGGCTCCCACTGAGACCTGTTGGTCTTACAGAGGCACAGTCTCCAGCCAGCTCCATACCTTTGTCCCTCAGGGACACCCTTTTAGGAGTACCCGTTTCAGTAAATTTTCTCCAGTACAAATATTTTCTGATCTGCAATTAGGCACACAGACTTTGGACACCGGAGGACTCTCACCTGCTCCCACCACACACGCACGTACACACAGCCCCTATTCTGTGGTCAAAGTCCCCATTAGGCCCTGGAAAGGGGCTAGATGTCCAAGCAGGGTCCAGGTCCCAACCCCCCAGTGCCAGGAAGGAGGCCAGACCTGACCTCTTTGTGGCTTGAAGGTCTCCATTTTGCAATAAAAGTTTGTCTCTGGCCCAGGGCAGGGCCTACTGTGCCTGTGTGACTGTGTCTGTCCTAGTGAGTAAGGGGTGGAGATGGGGGAGTTCACCCCTCCCCTGAGGTTGGGCGGGAGCTGAAAAACATGGTCACCGCCCACCCTGGCTGTTGACATCAGGACCAGATGTGGGGCTGGGAGGGGAGGGAAGGGGAGGGACAGGGCTGGGGCTGATGGCCGGTTGCTCGGCCAGGGAAAGCCCAAAGCTGATGGATTCAAACCCTGAGAAGTGTCTGAAAACAGATGTACACAGGCATCAACGCCCAGACCCTCCCCCACGGTCCTTTTCCACCACCCATGTGCTGCCGTCCCTTCACAAGGAGACCAAAGGCATCTTTTTACTTCTTAAATTATCTAAGGAAAGTTTTCCACATTCAGGAGGCCCTGGGTTTGATTCCCAGCAACCAAAACAAGTTTTGTAATAAAGTAGAAGAGGACCGTCAACTTTCTGCCTTATTTCATCTGTCACTCTTGAGTTATTTTAAGACAAATCTCAGAAAAAACTGAACATGCATGCCTAAGCATTAAGGACATTCCCTCTCAGCATTTTAATTTTTTAAATTAATTTTTATTATTATTTTTGCATCTCTGGGTGGGTGCAAATCCTCCAACATTTTATTATGACAGTTTTTTATCCACTTTTTTTTTTTTTTCAGTGCTAGGGATTGAACCCAGGGCCTTTCACATACCAGGCAAGGATTTTACCACTGAACTAAGTCCTCAACCTCTGTGACAGTTTTTTAAACATGCAGCAAAAGTGGAAGGAGTTGAGCATCTGCTATGCCTAGGGTTCTCCCCCAGGCCTTTTGTTAGGTTGTGACTTTTTTTTAACCTACCTGAGCATCCAGCTCGGGGAAATATCTCCAAGTACGTTACAGGCATCCAATCACCTAAAAACTTCAAAGTCTGTATCGTTAGATATTTCCTTTTTAAAAAGCATTTTCCATGATATTATCACTTTATTGGTTTAAGTTGTACAGAGGTGGCACAAAACAGTGATGTAACAGAATTAAAAGATGAGGCTGAGCCAGGTGTGGTGGTTCACACCTGTTATCCCAGCTACTCAGGAGACGAGACAGTTGGAGCACAAGCAAGTTCAAGGCCAGCCTCAGCAATTTAGCAAGACTCTGTCTCAAAATATATATAAATGAATGAATAAAAAAGGGCTGGGGATGTGGCTCAGTGGTAAACTGCCCCTGGGTTCCATCCCTGGAACCAGAAAAAAAAAAAAAAAAAATATATATATATATATATATATATATATAAGAAAAATTCTAGAATTAAATAGAAACTAAATATATGCTGAATTATTGGATTTAACAGTACCATTCTTAATACTTTGACATTCCAAAAGGAATGAAGTTTAAAATTTTTCCTTAAAAAAAAAAATTAAGGTGATGACTTAGATCTCATTTGCACTCAAAAGTCAGATTCAGGGAAATGTGGAATTGGATAAA
The DNA here is from genome assembly GCF_045843805.1 of Urocitellus parryii. Classification (NCBI taxonomy): domain Eukaryota; kingdom Metazoa; phylum Chordata; class Mammalia; order Rodentia; family Sciuridae; genus Urocitellus; species Urocitellus parryii. Next base: position 12,220,220 of record NC_135545.1, on the reverse strand, counting down.
AATACCAGAAAATCATGGGGCTGGGGTTGTGGCTCAGTGGTAGAGTGCTCCCCTAGCATGTATGAGGCACTGGGTTCCATCCTCAGCACCACATAAAAAATATATATACACAAAATAAAGGTATTGTGTCCATCTACAACTAAAAAAAAAAAAAAAAAAAAAAAACCAGAAAATCAATTTATTTAAAGAGGCACAGACCTTGCCCTGTATCAATATAAAAACTGACATCAGAAACGGCATAGATCAGGCCCAGGCCCTGAGTTTCATCCACAACACTGTGCAGGGGGGACAAGAAAGCAAGCTGACTTAGGATGATTTCAGTATCAAGAAAAAATATGCTTCAATACTAGGAATTATTGAACCCCAAAGTAAAAATAATTAGAATTAGTATAGTCTTCAAATATATTTGTATGTGTGGAAAAATAGAGATAACATTTTAGCCCAAAGTATATGATTTAGTGCATTAAGTACGTTCACTATGTGTGAACAGCCATCCCCACTACACCTAAACCTTAGGTCATCTCCAACCAAAACTACCTACTCAGTAACTCCCTCTTTGAAGTTTACCCTTTCGTTTTTCTTTTTTGGAGCTCTGGGTAGACGCTGGTTCATGTTCCATCACTGAGCTATATTCCCAGTCTTATTTACTTATTTAGGTACTGGGGATTGAATCCAGGGGTTCTCCACAACTGAGCTACATTCCCAACCATTTGTTTGTTTGTTTGTTTGTTTAGGAGACAGGGTATCACTAAATTGCTGAGGCTGGTCTTGAACTTGTAATCCTCCTTCCTCCGCCTCCTGAGTGCTAGGATTACAGACATGTTCCACCGTGCTCACCTAGAGGGATCTTTTAATCAGATCCAGGGCTGGGGCTGTAGCTTAGTGGTAGAGTGCTTGCTTCCATCCCTCACAAGGCCCTGCGTTTGATTTATTAATAAATAAATAAACAAAATGAGATCAGCTCCTGTGTCTCCCTTTCAAGTCCCACCAGGGGTTCCCACCATAGAATAAAGACCAAAGGCCTTCCCAGCCTTCCCAGGGGTTAACTTGAACCCTCCCTGATCCATCCTCCCCCTGCCCCGGCCTCCATTCATTCCAGTCAGAAGGGCCTCCCCAAAGTTCATTGAGTCTGTCTCAGGCCCACCTGGAGGCCTCCGCACGGGCTGCTCCCTCTGCCTGGAAGGCTCTTCTCTAGTGTCCTTCACTGATTTCCCTTAGACTCCATCACAACCTCTGAAGCCTTCCGCAGCCCTTTCTCTGAAATAGCACTTCCACTCTTTGCTGTCCCCTCCCCTGCCTTACTTCTCCTCAAGGTCCCATCCTGCATCCTAATACGTATTTTTGTGCCTGTTGTTTCTCCTCTCCTTACAACAGGAGTTCAGTGAGGACATGGCCTTGTCCTGCTCACTGTGGAAGCACCAGTCCCCAACACAAAGGGCACTTCTATACCTGTCCTTCTCATTAAACAATATTTTTTTTTAAAAAATGCATTTCTACGGGGCATCATGGCACACACCTGGAATCCCAGCGATGCTTGGAGGATCACAAGTTCAAGGCCAGCCTTGACAACTTAGTGAGACCTTGTCTTAAAAATAAATAAATAAATAATAAAAAGGGCTGGGGATATAGCTCAGTGGTAGAGTGCCTCTGCATTTAATCCCCAGTACCAAAAAAAAAAAAAAAAAAAAGCATTTCTTTTCTTTTCTTTTTTTTTTTTTTAAAGAGAGAGTGAGAGAGGAGAGAGAGAGAGAGAGAGAGAGAGAGAGAGAGAGAGAGAGAGAAGAGAGAGAGAGAGAATTTTTTAATATTTATTTTTTAGTTCTCGGCGGACACAACATCTTTGTTTGTATGTGGTGCTGAGGATCGAACCCGGGCTGCACACATGCCAGGCGAGCACGCTACCGCTTGAGCCACATCCCCAGCCCCCCCCAAAAAAAGCATTTCAAGGTAAATTGTAGACACACCATAGTAGGTTCTGGCAATCAGAACTCGAGTAAGTGTGCTCACGGGCTCCAGGTAGCCACACTTCCAGCTGGCTCCATGGGTCTTAGGTGGGCAGAAATCCCTAATATATCTAAACAAGGGGGCAGAACTTTGCACATATTTCCATCCACCCAAAAGTCAGAGTTATTGTCACCTATATGTCAAGGCTTTGTACAGGACAGTGGAGTACAGTAGTAACTTAGATATATAGTCAGCTCCACCCTCCCGGAGCCCACAGGCCAGCCAAGGAGACAGACAAAATTGTGCCAAATAAATCTATAATGACAACCCATATGCAAAGTTTTGCACCACCCCTTCCCCCAAAGAAAGAAAAAGGACAGGATGTTGGGAGTGTGAACAACATGAAGGCCTAGGTCATACAGTGATGCAGTGGAGAGGGGACCCTAGGGATATGGATGAGGGGTACGTAGGAGTTGGGGACAGAAAGCTGAGCTGCAAAAAGATGCTCCAAGGCTGTAAGGAGGTTCTTTGGGTCAGAAAGTGAAAGACTCCAAAGGAGAGGGAGGGTCAGGACTCAGGGGGTCCTCATGGGCCTCTGTAGGGGGTTTGTCTAAAAAGGTTGGGGCAAGGCAAGGAGAAGGTTAGATTTGGAATTGGGAAACATTCTTCTGACTGCTGAATGGGAGAAGGAGGAGACGCTGGTGGCCCAGGCTGGAGGCCAGGGTTGTGTCCAGGTGGGAGACACTGGGGCTGGACCAGGGTGGAGTTATAGGGAGAAATGAGGGCAGGTGGGAAAGAGGTCTGTGAGCTGAGTCTCCATGGATATCAGTAACTGGCTGTGCCCAGGAGGACCCCAAGGCTCAGGCCTGGGTGGCAGGATGAATGCTGGGGCCATCACCAAGGTGGGATACAAATGAGACATCCCAAGGAGACTAATGGGGAAGGGTCCTGAGTGGCCTGCTGAGGAGCTAGGGGCTCACCCCAAGGGCAGAGGGGAGCCACAGCTAAGAAGCGGGAAACAGGGTCTAATTTGGGTCTCAGAAACATCCCTCTGGTTGCTAAAGAGGAGATGGATTGGAGGGAGAAAGAGGAGAGGAGGGGGCCTAGAGAAGGGGACAGAGAAAAACACCAGGAGGCCAAATAGACAGGACTTAATGATGAGCTGTTGGGATTCGGAGACCCAAACAGAATGGCCAAGAGCAGAGAGTCGGCACCCAGCCACCTCGTACATAAGACTCCCAGGCACGCAGAGCCCCCTGTGCCCAACACACAGGGATGCAGAAATGGCCATGCAGGGGGAGCCAATACCCAGGTCCCGGATCTGCAAGGACCTGGATGCACAATGAGGCCAGAGGGAGGGAGCAGCAAGTGCAGAGACAGAGAAGCCCAAACCACTGGGCACCTTGTCAGCAGTCATTGCCACGTGCAAGGAACTGCATGCACTTTGACCCAGATCACCCTCCAACTAGCCTGCTCCGTGGACCCTATTCTTATTCCCATCTTACAGAGGGACACGCTGAGGGACGGAGGCCAGTCACTTGCCCACAGTCACACCATTAGTGGGAGATCTGGACTTGGGTCTGGGGGTGCTCCCATGAACGCACACACACTGGTGTCCAGCTTCTGTGTGTCAGCATCCGTCCCCTGAGATGCCCACCCAGCAGTGAACTTCCGTCTCTGAGCTTTCCCTAGGAGGCAGCTCCCGACCTGACTTGCCTGAAGGTGTCCATGGGCAGGCAGGGCAGCGTGCCCCTGCGTGCCTCTGCCTGCACCAGGCTCTGTGTCAATGCCATCTGAGTGTGTGTGTGTGTGTGTGTGTGTGTGTGTCCTTGTCCAAGGAGCCCTGAGTGTGAGGGGGGAATGAAGGGCCAAGGAGGCCTGGCTAGGGCCTGGCCGGGGGTGGAGGCAGGGGGCCGTCGTGGGCTGAGAGGGGAGTGGAGTTCTGGAAGAATGTTTACCAGACCCAGAGAGCCCAGGGGACAGCGCCCAGAACCCAGCACAGAGGCGCAGCCTCCTGCCTTCTGGGCCCAGAAGAGGGGCGCCGTCACCAGGGTCCCCGTCCCCCCTTCCCGCCTCCCTCCAAGGCCCCTTTAAGACCGGGCTGGTCCCCTGCTCTCGGGGTTAACCCCTTTCTGCCCAGGTGGCCCCCTGGGCTCCCGCCGGGGGCGGAGGCAGAGGGGGAGCCGGGGGCGGGGAAAGGGTTGTCCGAAGTCTGGGAGGAGAGGAGGCCGGGGACCGGGGACCGAGAAGGCGGCTGCCGAGGAGCGGAGCCGGCAGAGGGGCCCCGCTGGGCCAGGCGGCAGTGCCAAAGCCGGGGAGCCCAGGGCTGGGGGGAGGGCCGGGGACAGCCCGGCCCTGCCCCCTCCCCTGCAGGGCGCCCAGCAACTTCGGAGGAAAGTTTGGCCTCGGTGGCGCGGTGGGGCCGGAGGATGGGCAGGGCGCTGGCCTGGTGCTTGGTGCTGTGCTGCTGGGGGTGCGCGACCCCCGAGGGTGAGTGATGGGGGCCACCCACCAAGGGACAAGGGAAGTGGAGAGAGGACGGGGGATGGATGGCAGGTGGCGGGGTGCTGGGCTGGCTTAGGGAGTTTCCTTGGGACAACGGAGAGGGGACTCGGAGAGAGGAGAGGAGGAAACAGAGACTGGGAACTATCAAGACCGCAGGGAAGAGAGGAGACAGAGAGGAACAGAAGGACAAGAAACAGAAACTGGGAGGGCCGAGGCGGGAGAAATGGAGGAGCCCAAGGACAGGGGAATCTGAGGGAGGGAGCCCAAGGCAGAGGGGCTGAGCTGGGGGCTCCGGGAGGGCAGGCTGGCATCCCCACAGAGAAGCCCCTGGAGTGGTGGGATGAGGGATCCGGAATCCTGAGAGTCCCCTTTCCACTGTCAACCTCCCCACACCTGTCCCTGCTCCACTGAGGTCTGCTCCTCTCTGGGGAGCTTCTGCCTCCAGTTGTCACCCCTGTGGGGGGCTCCATTTCTCTCTCTCTCTCTCTCTCTCTCTCTCTCTCTCTCTCTCTCTCTGTGTGTGTGTTTTCATTTCCCTGTCTTTTTCTTTCCTTGTAACCCAGGGGAACTTTATTACTGAGCTACATCCCCATCCGTTTTTATTTTTCATTTTGAGAGAGGGTCTTGCCAAATTCCTCGATAAATTGTGGAGGCTGGCCTTGAACTTGTGATCCTCCTGCCTCAGCCTCCCAAGTTACTGGGATTACAGGTGTGAGCCACCATGTCTGTCTTCTCCATGATCTCTAAGTCAGTGTCTGTCTTCTCTCTCTCTCTCTCTGTAACTCTCCCCTCTTTTTCCCTCTTGAGGGCTATTTCTTCATTTCTTTCTCTGTCTCTTCCTTTATCTCTCCCTCTCTTTCTCCTCAGGCCTGACTTTCTCTAGCTTCTCTGCTGCCTGTCTCTGTCTTTCCATCTCTCTCTTTCTCTCTCCCATCTCTCTTCCCGGCCCCTTTTCTTCCCCTGTATCCACCAGCCTGATCTGTGGTCTCTAGAGACCCTTGGGGCAGGCACTGGCCCCTGCCAGCCAACCCAGGGCGTGGGAGGCTGCCAGATCCGGGGCCTCCTTCCCAACGGAGGGATGGAGGCTGGACCTCAGTCCCCTGGGAAAACTCCCATCCTCCCCCAAGCCTAGGCCCTCCACCCCCTTCTGAGGTCACTCTACAACTATGTGGGCCTAAAGGCCTGGCGGGGTCCTGGCAGCCAGTGGGCAGGCAGAGACAGGGTGAAACTGTGGAGCTGGAGGGAATTAGGGGTTCCTAAGCTCCTAAGTTCCCATTTCCCCATAGGAGCAGAGGCTGAGGCTGACAATCCCTTTGTGGGGAGTCCAGGGAACATCACCGGTGCCCGAGGAATGGTGGGGACCCTTCGGTGTGAGCTCCAGGTTCAGGGGGAGCCCCCGGAGGTGACCTGGCTTCAGAATGGACAGATCCTAGAGCTGGCAGACAGCACCCAAACCCAGGTGCCCCTGGGAGAAGACTGGGACGATGAATGGAAAGTGGTCAGCCAACTCAGGTGTGCAGTCATCCCCTCCCCCACCAAGCCCCTCCCCACCTCCGTCTACACCCCCCTCCATCAAGCAGAGGATGAAGAGGCCCCTCCTGGGCTGGAATCCCAGCTTGACCACTTGCCGGCTGTGTGGCTTGAACTGGTGACTTGACCTCGGGGTTTCACTTTCTTCTTCTGTAAAATGAATTAAAAATAGTGTCGACTGCATCCTCCCTGTGAGTCTTCAGTCCAGGCCCCTCTCCCAGTTCTGGTGACCTTTGCCAATGTTCAACTCTGACCCCCACCTCTCCATCCCTCCTCTTCTGCCAGAATCGCATCCCTGCAGCTTACAGATGCCGGACAGTACCAGTGTGCGGTGGCTCTGGGCGGACAGACCTTCATGTCCCAGCCTGGCTACATAGGGCTGGAAGGTGAGTCCTTGGGCCAGACGTTCTGAGGGATCAGAGGGTGCTGGGGGACTCAAGGTGTCCCTGGGGACATACAGTCTAGGAATGTCAGAGATCTTCAGAGGTCAGGAAACTGTGAGTCCACAATTATGGGGGAGCAGGTTTGAGGGACTATGATTATATGATCTTGGGGAGAAGACATCTTAGGAGTTGTTGGATGTCCTGAGGGGCAGACTTGCTTGGAGTAGGCCATTCTGGGGTTCAGGTAAGGAGTCAGAGGCAGGTCAGGTGACTTAACTGTCTTCCCCATCTCCAGGGAGCTCGGTTCCCCCATCAGTAAGATGAGATGAGGAGTCACACATTGTGGGAAAGAGAATCAGGTATGCACCAACTATGTGCATTGGTGCAAGCCTGTAATCCCAGCTACTCAGGAGACTGAGGCAGGAGGATTGCAATTTTGAGGCCAGCCTCAGCAGCCTAGCAAGATCCTGTCTCAGAAAATATAAAAAAGGGCTGGGGATGTAGCTCAGAGTTAGACCACCCCTGGGTTCAATCCCCGGTGCATGCGCACACACATGTACACACAAAGGAAGGGAGGAAGGGAGGAAGGAAGGGAGGGAGGGAGGGAGGGAAAAGAAACATGGGGGGCTCAGGTATGTTGGGGGTCAGGCATAGGGGGAATCAGGTATTGGGCTTATGTATCCTGGGTCAGTCATCCAAAGGAGGCTCAGGTGTCCCGAGGATTCAGACATGGGGGTTGGCAAGAGACCCTGCAAGGTGAATCTGATGTCCAAAGCCTCACTCACCATCTTGGAAGTGGCTCAGACACCTGGGAGGTTCAGAGGGATCCACCGCCCTCCCCACAGGCCTGCCTTACTTCCTGGAAGAGCCGGAAGACAGGATTGTGACAGCTAACACCCCCTTCAACTTGAGCTGCTGGGCCCAGGGACCCCCAGAACCCGTGAATCTACTTTGGCTCCAGGATGCTGTCCCCCTGAGCCTGGACATGGCCCCCAGCCCCCAGCACAACCTGCATGTCCCAGGTGAGTGTGGGAACACGGGCCAGGTCAGTGGAGAAGCCGGTTGAGGTGGAGGTGGGGGCAAGACAGCCCTTCACATTCAGCCTCTGTGTATCTGCCCCCCCGCTGTCCCTGTCTCGGTGTTCTGCCTCTGTCTCCTTGTCTCTCTCTTGGGCCTCCCTCTGCCTCTTTCTGTGCCTTCTCCAGCTCCCTGCTTCTCTGTGCCTGTCTCACTGTTTCTCTGAGCACATGTCTATCTTTCTGTCTGTCTCTCTGTCTCTCCCTCCGTTCACCCCTGCCTCTCTCTGAATAGCATTCTTTGTCCTGGGTTTCCTCTGAGCAGTTCTGTGGTCCTAGTGTGTGGGTCTGGTGCCCCTTTGTCAGTCCTTGACCCAAGCAGGCCACTGGAACGGATGATCCCCTCCTGTCTTGCACCCCCACACATACAACCTGTCCACCTCCAGCCCTGAAGAGCCCTGATGACCTTGGTCAAGGGGAAGAGATCTTTTTGAAGAAGAAGGAAGGGGAAATGGGAGATAGAGAAAGTTAATTACAAAGAGACAGGATGAGAGATGCAAGGAGAGAGAAGAGTTCACAGAGATGGTCCAAGATGGAGAAAGTCAGGACAAGTGGTGGAAAGCCCTCCTTCGGGGTGACCCTCTCCTGCATCACTCAGAAGGGGCACCCCACTGGGGGTCACATGGCAGTCAGAGGCAGAACTGGGGGAACTTGATATGGGCTTCCCCCTTATGGAGGGAGGAGAGACAGGCACCAGATGGGGACAGCTCAGTCAGGGGAGGCACTTCCCTAGGCCAACCTGCTGCTTCCCTCCGCTGGGCTGGGGTGAGGAGTGGTCTCTGGGATGAAGGAGGTGTCACATTCTCAGCATTCCTGAGGCCCTGAGTGTGCAAGGAAGCAGTGGTGACCATGCTGGCCCCCCAGAGGGGTGACTCAGGCCCATGGCTCTAGTGGCCGGGTAGGGGCCTGAGTCAGCCTGGCAGGACCTGGGAGAGGCTTAGGGAGACAGAGAGAAGGAGGGAGAGAGGGAGGGAGGAGAGGTATGAGAGGGTCTTGTGTGTATCAGTGCGCAGCTATGGGGACAGACACCTACACTGAGTGGTGTGTCCGTATCCATCCCTCTTTGTGTTTGTGTGTTCACAGCTGTTGAGACTGTGTGCATGGAGTGCGGGGAGGACTGTAAGTGTGTTTTGTGGCTTTTGTGCACACTCTCTGTGTGGATGTGATAGTGTCTGCTCATGGGTGTGTATCTATAGGTGTAAGTGCATCCTGGTGTGGGCTTCTGTCCCCCTGTGGAATCAGGATGTGTCAGGGGATAAGTTGTGTGTTTCCTATTGGCTGTTACAGATGCACGTCCATGGATGTCTCTGTATGTCAGAGGGTAAGTGGGCTGTCATGAGTCTGTCACCACTAAGTCCTAGGTCTGAGATCTACCTCAGTCTGATCTCCCTGCATGTATTGGCCTAGCTGCCTTTTGGGGGCTGAATCCAGGGTACCCTCCAGCCAATGTGCATCTACACACCTGTGCCAACTGTGTGTCCACCGCAGTGTCTCCCTCCTTGCGTGTCTATGACAGGCCTTTTCGTCTGCACAACTCTTTTTCGTAACATCCTTCATCTCCATGAATGTGAAGCAACCTGAATGTGTCTGGCTATTTTGGCACAGATGAAGGCCTGGCTGGGGGAGGGTCAATCTCTCCCTCTCCAGCCTCAGTGTGCTTGTTGCCTGGAGAGTGTGTATCTCAATATGCAGGGAGGTTGGTGTTCCAAAGCGCCGAACCCCACGTATGTTGTGTTGTTAGATGTTTGTGATTAATGTGTGCACATGTGCTTGTGTGTTTATGTTTGTCCTAAGGTTGACTCATTTGTGTATGTGCGTCAGTGTCAGTCCCTGTGTGTTTATGAGTAAGTCACTGTGCGTTTGTGTCACTGAGTGTTTGGGACAAGCATCAGCCCTGGGAATCCGAGTAGCTTAGCCAGTGCTGCGTTTTTTGTGTATGCCTGAGCGCTAAAAACGGCCCCTGTGTGTTAGGCGTGATTCATTGTGTGTGGGGGGGAGGTGCCTTGTCTAGGAATTTTGTCAGTTTGTCCCTCGGAGTCTACTCAGGGTGTGTCCTCTTTCTCCTTCCATCCTTCTCCTTCCCTCGGAAAAGAATTGGAGGGGGGAGCAAAAAGGGAGGCAGTACATCTGGAAAGCACATCTGGAGTAGGAAAGGGCCTGCTGGTGGGGAGGGGGTCCCAGACCCCTTGGTTCCTCCTGTCCCCCTCCCTCAAGGTGCAGTCACTGGGGCCTGGAAAGAGGGGGTCCCCGGCCAGGCCCCCAGACCAGCCGGAAGTGCCGGGGTGGGGGGGCGCCCCGGTGACTCACGCGGGGGCAGGAATGCTGCGGTCGGAACTGGACCCGGCTCCAGAACCCCCCTCGCCCGGAGCTGCTCATCCGCCCGCCAGCTCCCGCGCCCTGACCCTGGCAGCCCCCACGTGCCAGGTGGCTGGAGCCGACCCAGCTCCCCCGCCCGGCCGCTGGGCTGCCTTGTTCCTCTCGATGGCGGGGGCGGCCGGGGGCGGCGGGGGCTGCGGAGGCCCGGGCACCTGACCTTGGCCGGGGACGGCAACTGGGCAGCCGCCGCGGGGCGCTTCCCTGCCCACCCCCTTCCGGCCTCGGTGACTTTCCCCTAATCCACTCCCTCTGCTGACGGAAAAAAGGAAACTTTGTGTCTGGGGACAGAGGCCGCCCTCCAGAGCGGACCCAGGGTGGGAACTGGTGGGAACCGGCGCACGCACGCAGCCACCCCGAGCTCAGCAGGACAGCTGTCCCCAGAGCCGCAGAGCCACGCACACACCCACGCAGGCAGCACCAGAAGAGCAGGCTGGAAACTTGGTCCTCTGCACATCCTGTTCTCCGACATTGTGCATCTGTGTGTGTTGTATAGCTGCGCACTGGGTATCCATGTGTTCGTGTGTCTTTATGTGTGCACATGTTTATGGGTAACAGTGACAGGTGTGTGTGCCTGTGCACACAAAGGTGCCTACAAGTGTAGAGACATTGAACAGTTGTTCAAGACAAGTTAACTTCCTAATCCACAGAATTATGCGGTACTTGTCCACATACATACTCAGAAATGCTCATGCGTTCACTAATGTACACACAAATTCATTCACTCAACAAACACTTATGGAGCACCTATTGTGTGCTGGGCCACCCAGACAGCAGGGAACAAAACAACACAACTAGCCAGGCACCATGGTGCATGCCTGTAGCTCAGGAGGCTGAGGCAGGAGGATCACAAGTTCAAAGCCAGCCTTAGTAGCGTAGCAAGACCCTGTCTCAAAATAAAAAGGGCTGGGGATGCAGCTCATTGGTTCAGCACCTCTGAGTACCTCAATTCTTGGTACAAAAAAAAAAAAAAAAAAAAAAAAAAAAACCCACACAATCTGCCTCCCTGGAGCTGACATTCTGGCAGGGGAGACCCACAATGAGCAGGACACTTGGCGACATGCAAAGCCATGGAGCAGAATAACCCGTATCATTTCAGAATCAAATGAAGGAAGGAGGGAGGGGGGCATATGGACCCGTGGGAAGACTGTTTCAAGCGAGTACCGTTTCCAGGGCAGGAACACGCTACCTAGGTGTGTGTTCCAGAAACACCAGAGGCCAGTGATCAGACTGAGCAAGGAGGAGGGGTGGACAGGAGGCCCACTTACCAACAAACAAACACTTGTCTGTGTGCACACACCCACATCCTAAGCATGTGTCTGTCTTGTATATATACCTCCATGTCCGTCTAAATCAGTTTGTGCATGTATATGAGTGTGTGTATTTGTGTCTGTGTGTGCCTGCCTGTGTGTGTGTTTCTGTGTGTCTGGTTGTCATTGTTTTAGCAATATTGGGATTGAACTCGGGGCGTTTTACCACTGAACTACACCCCCAGCCTTTATATTTTTGTATTTTAAGACAGGGTCTTTCTAAATTGCTGAGGGCCTCCCTAAGTTACTGAGGCTGGCCTCAAACTTGCAATCCTCCTGCCTTAGGCTCCTGAGTCACTGGTGTTACAGGCAGGCGGCACCATGCCCAGCTGTTTTTGTGTGTTTGAAGGGGTCGTGGGAGTATGGATGACGAGGCGTGCTTCTGTGTGTACCTCTGTGTGCGTCTTAGTATGTATGTTCCTATCTGGGTGTGACAGAGCAAGTGTGTGAGCCATGTGAATCCCTGGGGCGGGGGGGAGCTGAAGCCAGCAGCCTGTCCCTCTGTTTGTGGGTGGAGTCTGTGTTCCTAATGCACAGCTCTGCCCTCCCCACACTCCCTCTGCTTGCAAGTGCCCGTCAGGTTGGCACTGGCCAGGCTGGGTGAGGTAGGGTGGCTTGGCATGGTCGAGTCTCTCTTCCCAGATCTGACACTGGGCTCCTCTCCGTGTGACTCCCTAGGCCTGAACAAGACATCTTCTTTCTCCTGCGAAGCCCATAATGCCAAGGGGGTCACCACATCCCGCACAGCCACCATCACAGGTGACAGAAAAGGGACCTGGGGAGCTGGGTATCTGAGGGAGGGCTTGAGGCCAGGAGTCTGAGCAGGAGGCAGAGGGCAGCGTTGGCAGCTTTGGGTAAAGATCCCCAGGGTCAGTCCCTCCCCTTGTCTGTCCACAGTGCTTCCCCAGCGGCCCCGTGACCTCCACCTGATTTCCCGCCAGCCCACGGAGCTGGAGGTGGCTTGGACCCCAGGCCTGAGTGGCATCTACCCTCTCACTCATTGCACCCTACAGGTGAGATTCCCTGACTTTGGTCACCTCAATCTCAGGCCTCTTGCTACCCACAGCCACAGCATTTTCCTCCCCCAGCCCTTCCAGGCCACTGGTGTATTGAAAGGAAATAGAGTCCTGGGTTCAAATCCTGACTTCACTCCCTGCTGACATTCTCCCAGGGGAGACCCACAATGAGTAGGACAAGTCACTTAACCTCTTGTGAGCTTGGGCAACTCACTTAACCTCTCTGGGTCTCCATTCTCTCATCTATAATACAAGCATAATGGTAGCACCTACCTGATAGGCTCATCGTGAGACTCCAACAGAGAGAACGCAAGTAACCAACTTAAACTAGTATCTGGAACAAAGGAGCTGCCTCATGAACTATTAGCCATTTTTGTTGTTTTTAGCATGAGTGATGTTAACTCTAGCCAGGTTGGAGATGGCCTGTCACCCCTGGATACCCACAACTCTGAGCTTTCCCCACTCAGCCCTGACCCCTCTGGGTCATCACTGTCTGGGGTGTATCGTGGCCTGTGGGTTCTGGGAGGGTCAGAGTTGTCAGTCACCCTGGCTCCTCCTTATTGCCCAACGCAGGCCAATCACAGAGCAGGAACATTTGTTAGAAGAATATGAGACAATAGAGATGAGCTAGACCTAGTTGCGGCCCTAAAGTTGCTCCTACTCAAGAGTAAGGAAAACACAGGTGCGAGCACAGACAAGTCACCAGCTCTGTAAACACAGGCCCGCTGCTGGTCTGACTTTCCCGAGGTTCAGAAGTTGGAGATGAGGGTTGGATGGTGGCTGCCGTGGGAGACAACAGTAGTCAATGATGACCCACTTTTGCTGAAAGTCAGCTGTGTGCTGGGCCTTGTGTTATGGCTTCATGCACACCCCCTCGTGTGTTTGTGAAGGAGGGTCTGTGGATACACCCATTTTCCAGATGAGGAAACTGAGGCTCAGAGATGTTAAGCAACTCACCCAAGGTCACAGGCAGAAAGTGGCAGAGGCAGGATTCAAACCCTGTCTCTCTAATCCCAAATGATGCTGTGTAGCCAGTACCTGATTATTTGGGAATTGCCTTCCTTCCTTCCTTCCTTCCTTCCTTCCTTCCTTCCTTCCTTCCTTCCTTCCTTTCATGTTGGGGATAAAATGCAGGGGCTTGTCCATGCTAGTCAGGAGCTCTGCCCTGAGCTAAACTCCGGTCACTGGGAGCTCTCTTTCTTGCACTGCTCTGGGCCCAGCCTTTTCTTGGTGCCATTTTAATCTGGAAAGTGAGCAGCTGTGCGTCTTGCCCTTTTCAAGGTAGGGAACTGGGGCCTGAGAGGGGATGTGACCCTGCCCCCACACCCATGCCCACGGGTAGAAGGATGAAGCTATGATTCAATGCCATAGGCAGCCCAACAAGAGAGACCTCGAAGGCCAGGTCAGCCATTAGCTGCATCCCCACCCACATCCATCAAGTGTCCCCAGGAAAGCAGAAGTGTGTCCCCTTCCCTCTCCAGGTCTCACTTCCCGCTGTGCTCAGGCTAGGGCTGAATGGCTCTGGGGGAGGGCCATGGCCATCCTAGGAAAAAGAGAAGTAGGAGTGGGTCTGGCTGCTGAGCCCCTCTCCCCTTTGTCCTGGCACAGCTTCCTCTTCCCTCTGTCACGGTGGGTCAGAGAGCAGGCATGGGGACAGCCTGTCCCTCCTGCTACTCACCATCGGCCTGCCTCGTCCCTGGGTCTCCTGGTGGTGCCATCTTCCCCTGGGAGGACTCCGTGACGTTGGACAGGCTCCCAAACCCCTCTGGATCTCAGCTTTCTCATCAGGAGAATGGGAATGAGAACAGAGAAGGTGCTGAACGGGGAGCCTGATCCCTCCATGGTACCAAGAAATGCAGAGCCCTTGCCTCGCATGATCAAGGCCCTAGGTTCTATTCCCAGCACCACAAAAGAGAAAAGAGAAATGCTGCTGCTGCTATTACGATATTCAGACCTGTTTGATGTGCATTGTGTCATTAGACTTTACACCCTGGCAAGTAGAGAGTCAGGGGCCCGTTTTCTAGAGACAGAAACTAATTCAGAGAAGTTAAGACATTCACCCTTTGTCAAACAGCAAATAATGTCCAAGGCAGGACTTAAGACCCAAGGAATCTGGCTTCAGGGCTCACATCCTTAAGCAGGGGCCTGGGTAGATGTACGAAGAACCTGTAGAGCTGTGCAGGGTGTGCAGTGTTGGACACTTGCTGCCTGACAGCCTCCCACACACACATCCAGTAACAGTGACAAGCACGTTGTGTGCACAGGTCATCTCCTAAATGCCTGTTAGCGTCCAGTCAACCTGCAAATTGCCACTGTTACACCTCCCCCCCCCCCCAGTATTACTGGGGATTATTGCTTTACCACTGAGCCACATCCCCAGCCTACTTTATTTTTTTTTATTTTGGACAAGATCTCCCTAAGTTGCTGAGGCTAGCCTTGAACTTGTGATCCTCCTGCATCAGCCTCCCAAGTGGCTGGGATTACAGGCACGCATCAGTGCACCCAGCTACTTCAAGATAACTTTTTAAAAATCAGGGAATTCTCCAGGCTTGGTGGTATGCACTTGTAATTCCAACCTGTCTCTGAATAAAAAATAAAAAGGCCTGGGGATGTGGCTCAATGGTTAAGCCTGCTTGGTTCAATCCCTGGTACCAAAAAAAAAAAAAAAAAAAAATCAGGGAATTCTCTTCTAGAAGCTTAGAACGGACCTCAAATCTGCTCATTTTCCAGATAAGGAAACTGAGGCTCAGAAAGGGAAAGAGTCTTGAAGAGTCTTAGCAAAGGTGGCTTTTGACAGAGCCACTTCATCTACCTCCATGGTTTCTTTGCTTTGCTAATCTAGGTGTCCATATTGACCCAGATGGAGCTGCAGCACACACACACACACACACATACACACACACACACTCACACTCACACCCTTGCAAAGTTGTGTGGTATGCTGGGAGGCCACAGTTGAGAGGGGCGTGACTGCAGTGCGTGATTGCGCGGGCGTCCTGACCTCACCCCTTTCCCTCTCCGTAGGCTGTGCTGTCAGACGACAGGGTGGGTGTCTGGCTGGGAGAGCCGGACCCCCCGGAGGAGCCCCTCATCTTGCAGGCATCTGTGCCCCCCCACCAGCTTCAGCTGGGCAGACTCCACCCTCACACCCCTTATCATATCCGGGTGTCCTGCACAAGCAGCCAGGGCCCCTCACCCTGGACCCACTGGCTCCCCGTGGAGACACCAGAGGGAGGTAAGAGGGCTGGGGAGGGATGTGGCCCCGCCCACTAGACTTTGCTTGCACCAGTTCCCCCAGAGCGTCCCCTTTCACCCCCTTGCCCCACATGGCCTCTGTCTCCCTCCTGTCCAGTGCCTGACCCCTCGGCACTGCCCACTGGCATCTCTCCCAGATCTCTGCCCTGTGCTTCCGCTCACAGGAGGCTTGCTCAGGTTGCCTGCGCGTGTACCCTGTGCTCCCTGCCTCCACTTCCTGGGAACAGGGGCGGGGGGTCTGAAAGAGGTGGGGGTGCCAGCTTCCCCTCTTCCCTGTCCTCCAGTGCCCCTGGGTCCCCCTGAGAACGTTAGCGCCATGCGGAATGGGAGCCAGGCCCTCGTGTGTTGGCAGGAGCCAAGGGCGCCCCTGCAGGGCACCCTGTTAGGGTACCGGCTGGCGTATCGAGGCCAGGACACCCCAGAGGTGGGTGCTGCTGGCTGGGCTTGGGTGGAATGGTTGGGGGAGGAGGGAGATGGGGAGAAGGCAGACCCTTGTGCGGCTTAGAACTACAGAGATACCACATTTGGTGCAGAACATTCTGGGGAGCAAATGGGGGTTCAAGGCAGAGATTAGGGAATGGCTATATATGACCCATTGCAAAAGCATTTCAGTATTCTAACAGTTTTACAGCCAGTAGCCATATGGCCTTTTGGGGAAGAGGCCTATTTTCCTAATTTGCACAAAGGTCCTACCTGAGTTCGCAATACCCTGGGTGGTGGAGGCAGATAGGATGGGAATTGGAAGGAGTTAGAGAGATGAACGTGAAAATCCAGTTCTTCACATGGACTGAGCATGCCATGCACCTAGCACGGTGCTAAGGAATCCCTGACACGGTAGAGGGTTAGCAGATAAAAGTCTCTGCCTGGCGCAGCTAATGTTCCACTGGCCAGGGGTAAGGAGGGAAGAGAGGGCCTGGAGAAAGAGATGGAGTTGAGGCCAAGTGTGCAGTCCTGAGTTGGGGGCCTGGGTTCTGCTCTAATGCCACTTCTGACCTCCCAGGTGCTAATGGATGTAGGGCTAAAGCAAGAGGTGACCCTGGAACTGCGGGGGGACGGGGCTGTGCCTAACCTGACGGTGTCTGTGGCAGCCTACACCGCTGCTGGGGATGGGCCCTGGAGCCTCCCTGTGCCCCTGGAGCCCTGGCGCCCAGGTAACTACAAAACCATGCTCAGCCCCCCTGCAGTCTATCCACAAGGACCTCGCCTCTTCTTGATGGCCTTGACTTGCTCCCTGTACTTTTTGTGTTTGTGTTACCCTAGCCGAGTCCCATTGGAAGCCTCCCTCACTCCCTCATGCGAGCCCTCTCTGAGCATGTCTCCCCTCTGTCCTTTCTCCTCACAGGGCAAGGACAGCCAATCCACCAGCTGGGTAAGGGCTTTTGTACCCCTTCTTCCCTCCGTCCCCTCAACACCCAGTGAGGGGTCAGTCACCACTCATGTACTCTTGACACATCCTCTTCATGTTTCTTAAACTCATTACTTGAACCCTTTGCTTTTGGGGTTTGTGTGGTCCTTGATGGAGGTGTCTAGAATGGCCCAGCACTTTGTAGGTACTTGGTGAATGGTAGATGGATGGATGGATGGATGATGGATAAATGGATGGATGGGTGGACAGATGGATGGATGGATGAACAGATGGACAGATGGGTGGACAGATGGACGGATGGGTGGATGGGTGGATGGATGGATGAGTGGATAGATGGGTGGGTGGATGGTGGTTGAATGGATGGGTGGGTGGGTATATGGAGAGTGAATGAGTACTTGGATAGGTAGAATGAATGCATGGGCAGGTTGAAGAAAAAATAGGTGGCTGGATAAGTGAGTAAATGAATGGATGTGAGGGTGGGTGGATTAGTAGAGGAAAGATAGAGAGTGAATGGGTATATGGACGGATGAATGGATGCATGCCCAGGTCAAAGGATAGATGTTTGGATGAGTGAGTAAATGAACAGATCATGGATTGGTGAGTGGGTAGGTGGATGGATGGATGCATGCATGGATAGATGGATGGATGAGTGGATAGATGGATAGATGGGTGCATGGATGGATGGATAGATGGATGGATGAGTGGATAGATGGATAGATGGGTGCATGGATGGATAGATGGATGGATGGATGGATGGACAGAAGGATGGACCAATAGATGGATGAATGGGGTGTCCTCCATACATCCATCCTCTCAAATATTTCTCCAATGATTCTTGAACATTCCTCCTACATCTATTGTACCCTGACACTAATACAGTCCACCATCTGTAAGTCAACTCACTATCCTTGAACACTGTCTCACGCCTTTCCATATTTCTTCACACAGTCTTTCCACATGCACTCCACCCTCCTTCTATATCCCATCATGTTCCTTCCCTCCTTACACACACCTCCCGAACCCATGACACACCTTCTCCTCTCATTCACGAGCTCTGTAAACCTGGAACCCACTCACCATGTATTCCATGTTGCAAACACTGGAAAACTTACAACCCACAGTTCATCCCACGCTCCTTAGATGTCACCCCCTCACCCCCACCAATCAGGACCCATTTTAACACACACACACACAGAAATTCTTGACTAATCCTTCTGCCCTTTTGTACACCTGTCCCATCCTTCTCACGTGCCATGATCACTGCGCACTCCATTCACGCTGAAGTTACATCCTCAAAAATCAAGGCTCCTTCTTTGTGTCAAAAACTAACAGCTGGCTGGGTGCAGTGGCGCATGCCTGTAATCCTAGCAGCTCAGGAAGCTGAGACAGGATGATTGTGGGTTCAAAGCCAGCCTCAGCAATTTAGTGAGGCACTAAGCAACTCAGTGAGACCCTGTCTCTGAATAAAATATGAAAAAGGGTTAGTTAAGTGCCCCGAGTTCAATCCCAGTACCAAAAAAAAAAAAAAAAAAAAAAACAAAACTAACAGCTGGGGCTGGGGCTGGGGCTCAGTGATACAGCACTTGCCTAACACGTGTGAGGCACTGGGTTCAATTCTCAGCACCACATAAGAAGAAAATAAAATAAAGTTCCATGAACAACTAAAAAAGATACATATATAAAAAACTAACAGCTGTCTCCCTGTGCACACTCACCACACCCCTTTGCTCACTCATTTTACTCTCATTCTCGCTTTCTGTACTCACGGAACACTATTCAGAGATGTTCCCTAGTTTTCTGTCCCCATACTCCTTCCACACGCCCTGCACACACCTCTCCCACCATCCTGTGCTACAGGAATTCTCTTCCCCACTCACCTGTTCTCCACCCCTAGGCCCAGCTCCTTGCACCACCATCACACACACACACACCCCTGGACTGCTTCAGATTTGCCATGTCCATCCGTGTCCATCCGTCCCTCCTTGCATCCTGTCAGCCCATTCTAGACGCATCTGTCTTCCCCTCGCACTCATTGCACTAATTACACATTCCTCAAGAACTCATCCTACTCTAAGTTCACCCATCCTGCAAGTTTCTCACTCTTTGTGCTTAACAGACATACCGTGTCCATTGCATGCCCTGCCCAGCCCCGCTTAGCCCCGCCCAGCAGTGTTCCTGGGTTTGCAGATGTCTCCATCCCTACCAAAGACATCCACAGCTTTGTCCATGCCTCCTGCCTTCCTCCCACGTCCCATCCTTGGGTCCCAGGGAGCTGGATCCAGGACCTCAGCCATGACCTGTCCCCCATCCTCCTGACAGTGAGTGAACCCCCAGCTCCTGCCTTCTCGTGGCGCTGGTGGTACGTACTGCTGGGAGCAATTGTGGCCGCTGCCTGTGTCCTCATCTTGGCCCTGTTCCTTGTCCACCAGCGAAAGAAGGAGACCCGCTATGGGTGAGTTAGCGCTCCATGGGGAGGCTTCTGTGGACTGGAGGCTTCTATGGCCTGAAGCTGGGAGGCCGGGAGGCCAGTGAGGGGGCTGGTGTGGGAAGAGAGATGACCAAGAATCGGAACAAGGGCCAGGAGGCCTGGGGGATGGATGGAGGGCCGAAGGGAGCAGTCCAAGATGTGCTCAGCAGACGCTGGAGCACAGGAACAGCGGGGCTCGGGTCTGGGATGGTGCGTGCTTTGGCCCCTGGTGGAAGGAGTGGGGTCCGCATGATTTACAGGTTTCTCCTCATTTCCCCAGAGAGGTGTTTGAGCCAACAGGGGAGAGAGGTGAGCTCGTAGTCAGGTACCGTGCGCGCAAGTCCTACAGTCGCCGGACCACCGAAGCCACCCGTAAGTAGACCCTGTGCTTCCCCGCGCTGGCCTGGAGCTAAAATAACCATAGAGAACTGGGTCTTCAGGGCTTCTGTAGATGAGTTAGAGAAGAGTCTCTGAAAGCCTTTGGATACAGGAGTGTTAGAACAACAGTCCCTGAGCGGAATTGTGGAACCAGACGGAGCTTTGGGCTAATAGAATCTTAGACACATTGGTCTTCAAATCTCCAGACCTCAGAGCCATAAGATCTTGGAATAATGTGGGCATGGTGACGATAATGATGAAGAGTGTGACAGTGAAAATGGTGAGCTGGTGATAGGGACAGGGTTGAGGTGATGATGGTCAGAACTGTGAGGAAACGTGATGGTGGTATGACAGCCTAGCCTAGCGCGTCCTAGGTGACAGGTGCCATTCAAAGGACTCTACACATATGGCCCCCTTGATCCTAACGACCACTCAAGGACATGGGTACTTACCTGTGGGGAAATGGTGGCACAGAATGGTTAAATAAGTGACTCAAAGCCACACAGCTTGTAAGTTGGATAACTGGGATTTGAACCCAGATCGTTGCACTCTGAAGTCTGTATACATAACTACCATGCTGTTCGGTCTCTTAGACTCATAGAATGTTGGGGAGATAGAATCCATCTTGGCCTGAAAAATGATGTGCTCATCACTATTCTATTGGTGAAAATCACAGAATCATAGCTTATAGAACTTTCTGAGGACCACAGAGTCGTGGAGGGTCCCAGCTAACGAGGGACAGAGGAAGGTCTTGATCTCACACACAGCGGGACGGCTGCAAGGCCCCAGGGGGAAGTTTGGAAAGGGCTGGGAAAGACATTTATCTAAGAGGAGAAGGAAGAAGAAGAGAGAGGATTGCAGTCATTTAATGGAAGAGTACACAGAGGCAGTTCCTAAAGTGTGATTCTGGTCCCCTGGGGTCCCTGAGACCTAGCAGGGGGCCTGGGGTCAAAACAGTTTTCATAATAATACCAAGATGTCATTTGCCCTTTTGCATGCTCCTCTGGTGAGCATTCAAGGGCTTTTCCTGAGGCTCCCTGACCTGCTGTGATGTCCTCAATTGCTGGTGGACGAGTGCTTGTGTGTTCCTGTGTCTTCAAAATCTATCAGTTTTAGCCGGGGATGCACACCTGTGATCCCAGTGGCTAGGGAGGTTGAGGCAGGAGGATCACAAGTTCAAGGTCAGCCTTAGCAACTTAGCGAGGAGGCCCTAAGCAACTTAGCGAGACTCTTTCTCAAAATAAAGTATAAAAAAGGCTGGGGATGTGGCTCAGAGGCTAAGCACCCCTGAGTTCAATCCCCAGTACCAAAAAAAAAAAAAAAAAAAAAGAAAGAAAGAAAAAGAAAGAAAGAGAAAGAAAGTGGATGCCCCAGGAGAACAGGTCATGTCCTATTCTTGACCTGAGTGTTGGTTTTACAGTGATGTTCACAACGAATTTGTGAAAATCCATTGAGCTGCTCACTTAAAATTTATGTGCAGATTATACCTCAATAAAAATAAATATTTTAAAAATAATGTTTTATATCGATTTACCAAATATTTTCATATCTCTTATAAATTTTAGTTGAATATCATATCTGGTGTGCTGCCTGATAATGTCTTTTATATGAGGATTTATTTGCTTATTTACTTTGTGTTGGGCACATAATGATTGTACTTATGGGATGCCGGGGAAACTTGG
This sequence comes from Urocitellus parryii, assembly GCF_045843805.1. Lineage (NCBI taxonomy): Eukaryota > Metazoa > Chordata > Mammalia > Rodentia > Sciuridae > Urocitellus > Urocitellus parryii. Next base: position 12,198,935 of record NC_135545.1, on the reverse strand, counting down.
AGACAGGTGTGCAATGTGGAGTGTTGAAGTCAAGGTAATTACCATTGTCATCTCCTGAACATTTGCCATTTCTTTGTGCTGGGAATTTCTGAATTCCTCTTTAAAAGAAATATTTGGGGGGCGGTATTAGGGATTGAACTCAGGGGACCTCGATCACTGAGTCAGAACCCCAGCCCTATTTTGTATTTTATTTAGAGACAGGGTCTCAATGAGTTGCTTAGCATCTCGCTTTTGCTGAGGCTGGCTTTGAACTCATAATCCTCCTGCCTCAGCCTCCCGAACTGCTGGGATTACAGGCGTACCCCACCCCGCCCAGCTAAAAGAAATATTTTTAATAACTGGTACAGCAGAGTGCTGAGCAATTGTGGTACACACCGGAGCAAAATTGTGCCACGTTTTACTCCCAAAGTTGCCACTGTGGGGGAAGATTCGGGGTGTCGTCAGAGGAGCTGGGCTGGGGAGGCGGGATATCCAGGGCAGTAGCTAATTCTGAATCAAAGCAGAAGTAGTTCAGTGTCTCCACCAAGGGCACATCCCTGCTGGCGAGGGCCACCTGGAGGGCAGCCCGCTCCATGGCTCCGCCCACCCTCCCTGCAGTGAACAGCCTGGGCATCAGCGAGGAGCTGAAGGAGAAGCTGCGGGACGTGATGGTGGACCGGCATAAGGTGGCCCTGGGGAAGACCCTGGGAGAAGGTAAGTCCTCCCCATGCACGCATCTCCTGAACCCTGGGGTCTTTCAATTCCCCGCCCCCACCCAACTCCAGGAAATACAGTCCCCACGCCCCCGCCACTCCCCCAGGTCAGTGTCTTCCTCCCGCCCTCCACAGGGGAGTTTGGAGCTGTGATGGAGGGCCAGCTCAACCAGGATGACTCCATCCTCAAGGTGGCTGTGAAGACCATGAAGAGTGAGTCTGAGCATGCGTGTGCACACCTGGGGACGCCCATCCCCGAGGCGATGCCAGGTCCCTTCCCTGTGCCCCAGGAGAGCAGAAAAGTCAGTGTTTATAGCTGGGGAATGGAGCTCCTGCCAGGCACTTCAATAGAAAGAATCCAACCTGGGGACATGACTCCCCGAAGCCAAGGAAGGGCTGGAGGAACGGCTGGAGCAGGGAGGCAAGCTGGACATCATCGGCAGCAGCTGGACGTGACGTCCACCCCTAGGCCTGAAGGGCTGAGGGAGGAAGGGTGTTACCAGAGCTGTGGCCGGGAGCACCCGGAAGAAGATGGGAGCACAGAGTTAGGGGCCGCCTGTGGGAGCTGTAAACACAGGGGACAGACAGCTACCCCAAGGGGATTCAAGGAGCAGAAAGAGCGAGAAGTGTGCTGGTTCCTCCCCGTCTCCCTCCCCCTGCCAGCCTCTCATCAGCCTCCTGTTGGCAAACCCCAGCAGGGAATCCCTTCCGTGGGAGCCTGGGAAATGCAGTTTTAGGATCGTCCCTTTGTGACCGATAGGTAGCAGAGCACAGGCAGGTCCAGATCAGCTGGATGCTTCCTTTACCAGCTGTGCGATCTTAGGCTAGGGACTCCCTCTCTGAGCTTCCCTCATCTGAGGGAAGATAGCAAGGTGCCCGGCTGCCTGGGTTGGAACTCTGCCTGTTGGTTTCCAAGTCACCTGAGCCCTTCAGGCAGGTTTCTTAAACTTTAGGGGCTTTGGTCTCCTCATCTTTTAAATGGGGCGATGAGTTAGAACATCTGTTTGATGGAAATCAGATGATGATGATGATGATGGTGATGGTGACAATGACGATGATCATGACAACAATGATAGGAGGAGGAGGGAAGGACGACCCACCCCCATTCACCTCATCTTCTCCCCCAAGTTGCCATCTGCACAAGATCAGAGCTGGAGGATTTCCTGAGCGAAGCCGTGTGCATGAAGGAATTTGACCACCCCAACGTCATGAGGCTCATTGGTGAGTGACGGAGGGACCCGTTCCCATGAGGCCAACGGGAGGGAAGAGCCCTCCTTCTGGTACTAGAAAGGTCAGTCTCCAGGCTCCCTGCCCCCTGCGCCTTTAGGATCAACGCATCCCCCCTCCTCTTCTCCCTCAGCTTGGAATGTGACCTCTGACCATTCCCAGAAATAGCTGAGGTCCCCAGGAGGGCTCCGGAAACATCCCTGGGAACTCTGTTAGAAATGGCTTCTCTGAAGCTCCCGTCCTTGCTACCCACCCCCCCAAACATATGGAGGCAAGATTTTTGAGGGGGAGGCAGAAGAGGATGCGGCCCGCTAGGAGGAGGTCTTGGCTTCCCCTCCTGTCCAGTGGGAGTGACAGGAGCTTCCTGGGGGGGTGGCGCTCAGGCGTCTGTTTCCAGGGTTCCGAACGAGAAGGCTTTCCAGCACCTGTGGTCATCCTGCCATTCATGAAACATGGAGACCTGCACAGTTTTCTCCTCTATTCTCGGCTTGGGGACCAGCCAGTGGTAAGGGGCATTTAATCCTCCAGGCCACAAGTATTCATGGAACACCTACCTAGCAGGTACCCAGCACTGCTCATACCCGGGGAGGATCACCGTGACCCCGAGCCTGCTCTCACGGAGACCGTCTTCCAGCGGGAGGACCAGGCAATAAACAAGCTGAGGAACACATAACCAAGATAACTTAGGTGCTAGGCAGGAAGTGCAGAAGAATGAATGATAAGAGTCCAGTGAATGGATTCTGTTAGACTGGGAAGGCCTCGCTAAAGAGGTGACCTTGAAGGAGGAGTGGGCTTGTGGAGCACAGGGTGATTGGACAGGAAGCAGACCAAGCCAGGGCTCAGTGTGGGCACAGGCTCAGTCATGGGAACAAGCCTGGTTTGAAGACCAGGAAAGAGACACATCTTATATGTGGAGGCAAGAACAGTAGGAGATCCTAGAGAAAGGCAGGAGCAGATTCTACAGGGCCCCGTAGGCTATGGAAAGGGGTTGGGTTTAATTCTCAAAGCCATGGGGAAACCACTGGGGCCGAGCAAGGCATGCACGGGAAGGGAAGGAGGAATGAGAGGAGACGGACCTTGGGGTCTGCGATGACCTCCCTCTCCCCCATCTTGGCCCCCAGTTCCTGCCCACTCAGATGCTGGTGAAGTTCATGGCAGACATTGCCAGCGGCATGGAGTATCTGAGTACCAAGCGATTCATACACCGGGACCTGGCTGCCAGGAACTGCATGTAAGGTCAAGCCTTTGGGGATCCTCACCTTCCTCAGAGAGCTCCCCCGCTCCTTCCTAGGATGAAAGCAGGGCAGGATCTTTCAGGGAAGGTCAGAAATCAAGACCCGTTTAGAAAAGTCAGCAAGGGCCAAGCATGATGTGAGACCAGGAATCCCAGCGGCTCAGGAGGCTGAGCCAGGAGGATCTCAAGTTTGAGGCCTCAGCAATTTAGTGAGACCCTAAAAAAATAAATAAGAAATAAAAGGGGACATGCTGGGACGTGGCTCAGTGGTAGAGTACCTCTGGGTTCAATCCTCATCAGTGCAAAAAAGAAAAAGAAAGAAAGAAAAAAGAAAAGGAAAGGTCAGCGAGGGAGTCTGGGAAGGCTTCTCAGCCAGGGACACCTGAGTTGATATCTTGAAGAAGAATGGAGGACAAAAGAGATGGGGTTGGGGAGACAGCTCAGTGCACAGCACGAGGTGAGTAAAGGGGAGGTGTGACATGCAGGTCCCATCTGTGTCCCCTCCGTGCTGAGTGTCTTGCCTGGGACTGCCCTTAGCGAAGGGTCACATTGGATAAGGAAATTAGATTCCTCGGCAGCAGCAGGCAGGAAATAGCCCAGAAGTGGGAGTAAGAGGAGGTGCAGAGGGAGCAGAACCCTAAGCTTAGACTCTGAGTCTCCTGACAAGGTCAGAGTCATAGAAATCACAACTGGAGAATCACAGAACCTTCTGAAAAGGGCATCGTATTCACAACTCTCAGGAAAATGGAAGTTTCTCCCTGCCCCAACTTTTTATTTTAAAAAATTTCCATCTTAAAGAAGTTGAGAGAATCATACGAGTGAACACCCCTGTTGACATTTCTCCATGTTCCTTTTCTTCTCTCCCCTCAACCATTTACAAGCAAATCACTGAGATCGTGATCCTTCATCTCTAAGTCTAAAGTGGGTAGCTCCCAAGAATAAGGTTTTCTTTTTTTTTCTTTTTTTTTTTTAAAGAGAGAGTGAGAGAGGAGAGAGAGAGAGAGAATTTTTAATATTTATTTTTTAGTTCTTGGCGGACACAACATCTTTGTTGGTATGTGGTGCTGAGGATCGAACCCGGGCCGCACGCATGCCAGGCGAGCGCGCTACCGCTTGAGCCAGATCCCCAGCCCAAGGTTTTCTTAATCTTATCTAATCATAGTTCTTTGTCCCAACTAAGAAGATTAATAACAATTCTGTCACATAACCCATGCCATATTTGGATTCTTCCAATTTTATTCTATTTTTTTTTTTAGTACCAGAGTTTGAACCCAGGGATGCTTAATCATTGAGCCACATCACCAGCCATTATTATTATTATTATTATTATTATTATTATTATTATTTTATGTTTTATTTTGAAACAGGGTCTCCCTAAGTTGCTTAGGACCTCACTAAGTTGCTGAGGTTGGCCTTGAACTTTTGAAACTCCTACCTCAGCCTCTTTTTTTTTTTTTTTTTTGAGAATTTTTTTAATATTTATTTTTTAGTTCTCGGCGGACACAACATCTTTGTTGGTATGTGGTGCTGAGGATCGAACCCGGGCCGCACGCATGCCAGGCGAGCGCGCTACCGCTGAGCCACATCTCCAGCCCCTACCTCAGCCTCTTGAGCCCTTGGGATTACAAGCGTGCACCACTGCTCCTGGCTACAAGGTCTATTTTAGAATAAAGGGTTGAGTGTCTAGTGTACACACATAGATGGGTGGGATGCACAAACACGAAACACAATATCTGCCTCCTCAAAAATGTGTGCTCAGGGCTGGGGATGTGGCTCAAGCGGTAGCGCGCTCGCCTGGCATGCGTGCGGCCCGGGTTCGATCCTCAGCACCACATACCAACAAAGATGTTGTGTCAGCCGAGAACTGAAAAATAAATATTAAAAAAAAAAAAGTGTGCTCAAAAATAGCAACACTGTTTACAATTGTTTCCCCTCATGATCAGGAGGCTGGCTGGGAACTGAGGCTTATGCTGCTGCCTTCACCATGGGAGAGTATGGTACAGAGCCCTGGGGCTGCCCTTGAGGAGACACACTGGATAAGGAAACCAGACTCCCCAGCAATAGACAAGTAGAAATTCAAAATTCAAAGTACAGTTTCTACTGAAAGCTTATTGCTTTTGCAACATCATAATATCAAAAGGCCCTAAGTGGGATCTTTATAATCCTGGGACCATCAGCACAAAAACAAAGCAGAAGTGGAAAAACCCTGGAGGGGTGCTTACTGGAAGGAAATGTGTTTCTTCTTCTATTTCATTTTTATACTTAACATTTTGATATATATTTACATTCACTAAATACACCTTAGCCAAGTGCAGCGGTGCACGCCTGTAATCCCAGTGACTTGGGAGGCTGAGGCAGGAGGATCACAAGTTCAAAGCCAGACTCAGCCATTTAGTGAGGCCCTGTCAGCAAGACCCTGTCTCTAAGTAAAATATAAAAAAAGGACTGGGGCTGTGGCTCAGTGGTTAAGCACCCCTGGGTCCCATCCTCAGTACAACAAGAATAAAATAGAATACATTGTATGTGGAGCTCAATGAGTTTGGACATGTTATTGACTCAAGTAACCACCACGGAAGGAATATTTCTCAGCCTCAGGAGACTCCTTTGTGCCCCTTCCCAGTGTTTTCCCCTAAGCAGCAGCTTCTCTTTGTCACCAGCAGTAGTTTCACCTCTTCCTAAATGTCCTATAAATGGGATGGTGCAGCGGGTCTCCCCATATTGGGCTTCCTAGACTCAGCCTAACACTTTTGAGATGGTGTGTGTTGCTGTGTGTACCAGCAGTTTTTGTTGTTATTGTTGTTCTTTTTAGATGTACATGACAGAAGAATGTATTTTGACGTATTATGCATACATGGAGTATAACTTATTCTAATTAGGATCCCATTCTTGTGGTTGTACATGATGTGGAGTTTCACTGGTCGTGTACTCATATACGAACATAGGAAAGTCATGTCTGATTCATTCCACTGTCTTTCCCATTCCCCTCCCCCTCCTTCCCTTCATTCCCCTTTGTCTGATAGAAAGTAATTCTTTTCTTCCCTACCCTCCTCTCTACCTTATTGTGAGTCCCATCCACATATCAGAGAAAACATTTGACCGTTAGCTTTTGGGACTGGATTATTTCACTTAACATAATAGTCTCCAGTTCTTTCATTTCTTGGCAAATGCCATAATTTTCATTTTTCTTTAAGGCAGAGTGATATTCCATTGTGTATATACACCACATTTTCTTTACCCATTGATCTGTTGAAGGGCACCTAGGCTGGTTCCATAGTTTAACTCTTGTGAATTGAGCTGCTGTAAACATTGATGTGGCTGTGTCACTGTAGTATGCTGATTTTAAGTCCTTTGGGTATAGACCAAGGAAAAGGATAACTGGGTCCAATGGTGGTTCCATTCCAAGTTTTCAGAGGAATCTCCATACTGCTTTCCAGAGTGGTTGCACCAATTTGCAGTCCCACCAGCAGTGCATGAGTGTTCCTTTTCCCCCATATCCTTGCTAACATTTATTGTTGCCTGTATTCTTGATAATTGCCATTCTGATTGGAGTGAGATGAAATCCCAGTGCAGTTTGAATTTGCATTTCTTTAAGCAGCAGTTCATTCTTTCTTTTTCTGGGTGGGATTCCCTAGTTTGGATGGCCTGGCATATTTTTTCTTAATCTGGGTCCTGGAAATGTGGATGTGTTTGTGAAAATTCAATGAGCTCTTCATTTATGATTTGGGCACATTTCTGTATGTATCACATAGTTCAAGAAAACTTTTTTTTTTTTTTGTACTGGGGATTGAACCCAGGAGAGCTTTTACCACCAAGCTACACCTGCAGCCCATTTATTTATTCATTATTTATTTATTTATAGACATGGATTTAGCAATTGCTAAATTACTGAGGCTGGCCTCAAACCTGTTATCCTCCTGCTCCAGCCTCCCAAGTCACTGGGATTACAGGCCACCACACCTGGAGAGTCCAAGAAGACTTTAAAAATCAGGGAATTAGGGACTGGGGTGTGGCTCAACAGTAGGGCGCTCGCCTAGCATGTGCAAGGCCCTGGGTTTGATCCTCAGCACCTCATAAAAATAAATAAATAAATAAATAGAGGTGTTGTGCCCAACTACAACTGAAAAATAAAATATTAAAAAAAAAACAATTTAAAAAAATCAGGGAATTAAACTCAAGAAGCCTAGAAAGGACCTCAAATCTGGCAAAAGCCAAAGTTGGAAGGGTTCTTAGAAACCCCTTGTCCCACCCTCTTTGTACACAAGGAACTAAAACTCAGGCAGTTCCCTCCCAGATGAGGGTGAAGGTGCTGGCAGCAGATCCCCACCCCGAGGCAGGACAGTGAGGGCAGGAGGAAGAGCTGTGTGTGAGAGCCAGGGTGGGCTTCCGGGTGGAGGTGGCTGAGGCCCTGACCCTGGTCCCTCCCCCAACCTGGGCAGGCTGAACGAGAACATGTCCGTGTGCGTGGCAGACTTTGGGCTCTCTAAGAAGATCTACAACGGGGACTACTACCGTCAGGGACGCATTGCCAAGATGCCCGTCAAGTGGATCGCCATCGAGAGCCTGGCTGACCGAGTCTACACCAGCAAGAGCGACGTGGTACATGTGCCCTCACCAGAAGTGGGGAAAGTGGGGATTCAAGTCGTGGGGTGGAGGGCATTGGGGGGCATGCCTGGGCAGCTGCAGGTGCGGGGCTCATAGGGCCATGTGGCATTCCGGCACAGGGGTGTGTTTATATGACCTGGGTACACATGGAGATGTGGGGGACACAGCAGTGTACACATGCCGGGGGAAAGTACGGATTCATGTGTGCATGCATGGTGGCCATGTGGACATTGAGGGTCAGAGAAGCAGTGGTGACCAGGTGTGCGTGTCTATAGCCTGGTTGTGAGGGTGGTGACACATGAGATCCTGTGACCACTAAGTGTGTAAATGTGTGTATGGGTGGATGTCTATACATCCGCAAAATCACCCAGACATGGATGTACGTATGGTACAGTGTTTCTATGGACATCTGTGATACACCCCCAGTGGGCGCCGTGGACACATTTGCACGAACGTGTGAGTGTACCCCATACCTGTGTGTTGGGAGGCCTTTGTGCAGGAGGGAACCTCTAATTGCCTCCCCTCTGCTCCTTACAGTGGTCCTTTGGGGTGACAATGTGGGAGATTGCCACGCGGGGTCAGACCCCCTATCCAGGAGTGGAGAACAGTGAGATTTATGACTACCTGCGCCAGGGAAACCGCCTGAAGCAGCCTGTGGACTGTCTGGATGGCCTGTGAGCACGCTAAGAAATGCTCCCCCTGCCCCAGCCCCAGAACTCACTGCAAAACCCTGAGCACCCACAGATGGCTCTCACATCTCCAGGCCCCTAGAAAACCTGCATGGAGTCCCTCAGAAAGAACCCACTTGTCCCTGGCTCCACGCCTAGCCAGCCCGTGTTTGGTGGGGGGTGAATTAGCTAAAAGGTACGCTTTCCTGCTTTGTCTTGTGTGTGGAACACAAGCTGGGCCAGTTCCCTCTCTCTGCAGCCAGGAACCCTGGGCAGTGTGTAACTTTGCCTGGTCGCCCTGCCTCTGGAACCCCAGAGGCCTCCAATTCATCCCAGACTCCTGAGCACCCACACTCCCCCCAAATGTGCCTCAACACCCAGGACCCTCTGCAAAACCTTCCTGTTTGTTTTTATTGATCTTCTCCAGACTCTCAGGTCTCCCCTGAGCTGTCTGCAGGACCCTTGAGGACACACTTAGCAATCTTTGCAGCATGGTGGTGTAAGAAGGGCACTTTAAGGGTAAAGAGAGGATGTTGCTCGGGTCAGGAGGAGGCAGCCCCCAGATTCCCTAGGTCCCCTTCAGTTACTTCAAGAGCTGAGGAGAGTAAGAATAATAGCTAACTTTTTTTTTTCTTTTTTCTTTTTGGTACTGGAGATTGAACCCAGGGGCATTCCATCACTGAGCCACATTCCCAGCCTTTTTTTTGTATTTTATTTAGATGCAGGATCTTGCTGAGTTGCTTAGGGCCTCGCTAAGTTTCTGATGCTGGCTTTGAACTCAGAATCCTTCTGCCTCAGCCTCCTGAGCTGCTGGAATTACAGATATGCTCCACCATGCCCAGCTATAGCTAACATTTTTATAGAACTTACCAGAAGGCTCTGTTTGAGGTGCTTTGCATGTACTAACTCATTTGATCCTTACCACAACACAGGGAGTATATAGGTGTCATTATTATTCCCATTTTGCAGATGAGAATACTGAGGTCCACAGGGAGTATGAGTCACTTGCCAAATGTTGCACAGCTGGTGGGATAGATCTCTATGCCCCCGAATATAATCTTAAATCAACAAGCATTTACTATCTCACACCATTTCTGAAACTCAGGATCTGGGAACAGCTTAGCAGGGTCTCTATGGCTTAGGGTCTCTAGTGACATTGCAGTCTAGATGTTGGCTGCACCCAAAGTCATCTGAAGACGGGACAAGAACATTGATTTCAAAGTGCGGCACTCACATGGCTGAGACTGGAAGCCTCAGTTCCTTGCCATGTGGTCCCCTCCATATTGCTGTCAAAGGAAGTTGCAAAGTCCTGCCCACACTCAAGGGAGAGGCTTTGTTCTTCATCTTCTCCCCCTCCCAATACTAGGGATGGCACCCAGGGGTGCTCTAATACTGAGCTACATCCCCAGCCCATTTTATTTTTTATTTTTGAGACAGGATCTCAGTAAGTTGCTGAGGCTGGTCTCAAACTTGTGATCCTCCTATCTCAGCCTCCTGAGTAGCTGGGTTAATTGGTATATGCCACCATGCCAAGCTAGTCTTCATCTTTGGAAGGAGGAATGTCAAAGAATTGACATATCTTTAGTCGGCACAGCTTATAACTGGCAGAGCCAGGGTTTGATGCCAAATTCTGCCCTAGAGGAACACATTATTAAGCTCTGCTCTAGGAAACCCTCACCAGAACACCATTCCAGACCTAGAGAGGTTCCCACGACCCTTCCCAGTTCCTGAGTCTTCTAGGACTCCACCCCCACCCTGGAAACTCTCAAGAATTCTCAAATCCCCATAAATGCTCCCAAAGTGCTGAGGTTCCCTTTAACTCTCAGGCCCCTGGGTGTCCTAAAACGTCCCCAAACCCCCAGAATGCACCCCTTCTGAGCCCTGTTCAGTCTCCCACCCCTCCCCTTGCCATCCTAGGTATGCGCTGATGTCCCGGTGCTGGGAGCTGAACCCTCGAGACCGGCCAAGTTTTACAGAGCTACGGGAAGACCTCGAGAACACGCTGAAGGCCCTGCCCCCTGCCCAGGAACCCGACGAAATCCTCTACGTCAACATGGATGAAGGTGGAGGTCCTCCTGAACCCCCCGGAGCTGCTGGAGGAGCTGATCCCCCAACCCAGCCTGACCCTAAGGATTCCTGTAGCTGCCTCACTGCAGCCGAGGTCCATCCTGCCGGACGCTACGTCCTTTGCCCATCTACAGCCCCTGGCCACGCTGCGCCTGCTGACAGGGGCTCTCCGTCACCCCCAGGGCAGGAGGATGGAGCCTGAGACAATCCTCCACCTACAACTCCCTCTCAGGACCCAAGCTAGGCACTGCCACTGGGGGAAGGGAACCTCACCCCCCACTTTTCCACTCCAGGCCTTATCCCCAACTGTGGTCCTCGCTTCCTACCCTTCCCACCCTCATCCCAGACAGACCCTTCCTTTTCTCTGCACCATAAAACCCTCATCCCTAAGAGGCCATGGTTGAACTGCAATCTCTAAGGGCCCACCCTCCCTCCCCCCAGGTCTGACATTCCAAGAATCTAGATTCCTATGTTTAAGGAGCCTAGATTCAAAGATTCTAGGTCTCAAAGATGCTATGAGTCTTGGGTTCTAAGGACCTGAAATCCAAAGTCTCTAAATAGTGCCGAGAGTCTGGATATGTAAATTCTAAGGCTGTGAGATTCTGCAGCTTGAGATTTTATGGTTCTAAGATTCTTGATAAGGCCCCAAGTTAGGTTCTAGAGCTCTAAGATTCTAGTTTTAGAATCTAAGTTTCTATGAGTCTAGATTTTATTTTTTTAGAGTTTCAAGTCCTTCAGGTATAAGATTCTAAATTCTACAATTCTAAAGATTCTATAATTCTAGACATGGTGGTTCTAAGGCCTGTTGTTCTAAAATTTGATTGTCTAAGGTTCTTTAAGTCTCAATCTTCTGGCTATAAGAATCTAAACCATAAGGCTTCAAACTTATTTTCTTAAGTTCTGAGATTCTAAATGATGGTTGATTATAGTTTCTGAGGCTTCATGATCACAGATTCTCTTATATGAGATCCTGGATCTGAAAGGCATAAGATTCTAGAATCTGCACTCCAAAAATTCTAAGATTCTAAAAATGGAGATTCTAAGGTCTAATGTTCTAAAATGTGTTGTTCTAAAACTTAGTCTAAGAATCTAAATTCTCTATGATTCTAGATCATATGCTCCAGGATTCTAGATTATTAAACTCTTAAGATTGTAATGTCGGCATGTTTCAAGGCCCTGTAAAGTCCTATTGGTCTAAGTTTTGGATCCTAAGCATCCAAGTTATAAGGCCCTCACATTTGTGACTAAGTTCTAATAATTTCTAATGTTGGACACCTCTAGGTTCTGTGCTGCTTTCTACCATTCTAGGATTATAGTTAAAGGTCCAAGAATACACATTTCTAAAAACTTAAGGTTCTAGGCTCTGTAATTTAAGATTCAAATATTCTTAAGAGTCTAAAAGTCTACAAGTCGAGAACATTAGGTACAACTGCAACCTTCTAACCATATAGTATTCTGTGTCCCTTCGTCTTAGGCACCTTCTCTTCCTCCTCCCCTCATAGGGGGTGTGCCCCCTCAAGCCTGTGCAATGCATTAGGGATGCCTCCTTTCCCCCAGGGGATGGACCATCTCCTTCCTTTTGGGCCATGCTGCCCCCTTGAGCCAGTCCCTCATTCCTACAGAGTGTGGACTATGATGCCTCCAGAGGGGCTCAGATCACATAAAATTTTGTCAATCACTATTTCGTCTCCTCTTATTTCCATTCAGCTGTGATGTGGCTCCTCTCCCTGACAATTCAGTTTCCCATCAGTAAAAAGAAGAGTTTGGTAGGGTCTGGGAAATCTCTCCTCACTAGAGAGGGTAGAAATAAATATACACACAGGCAAAAAGACACACAGGCAAAGAAGTTCACGCTCTCAAAACATCAGTGAAGCTGTGCGTACTGGCACATGCCTATAATCCCAATGAGAGTTCCAGGCCAGCCTCAGCAACTTGTCTGGAAAAATAAATAAATTAATAAAGCTGGGGAGGTACCTCCTGGTAAAGCATCCTGGGTTCAATCCTCAGGATTAAACTTCCTGTCTCCACCCCATCTTCCCCAAAAAAACTTTTGAGAAACAAGTACAAGTAGGGCTGGGGATGTGGTTCAAGCGGTAGCACGCTCGCCTGGCATGCGTGCGGCCCGGGTTCAAACTTCAGCACTACATACAAACAAAGATGTTGTGTCCGCTGAAAACTAAAAAATAAAGATTAAAAATTTAAAAAAAAAAAACAAGTACAAGTAGATATATTCTCAGAGTCTCTCTCACATCCCCCCAAAGTAACAGACACATGAACAAATGGACATAATCGGGCATATCTGGTCACAAATGCAAAGACACAGAAATTCGGACACATAGAGTAATAGAGAAACAAAATCACACTGGCACAGACATATTTAGAAATATATGCACAGGCAGATGCCTACCAGGAATAAGAAGAAATTTGAGTCACAGACATAGTAAAGTGACACATACTCAGAGATAAGTAGAATACAATAGGTCCTCACACACCCAAACGTTCAGACTCACATGGAAACACTGGTACAGAACACCTCGATCCAATCAAGACCCACAGACAGACAGACACCTGCCAAGAGGAGTCCTCTGGGTCCTGTACACAACACTATGTTTCAAGGCACTTGTTCCTGGGTGTGTCCAGCTGATGGAAAAACCCTAGGCAGCGCCCGAACGCCCCCCAGTGGCGGCTCCTGAGAACCGGGCACGGTTCAATCCGGGCCACAAACTTTTTTAGAACAAATCGTTGTGGGGAACTGGGAGGAGAGAGGAAGTCGGACGTGGGCGAGGGGCGGGGTGTCTGGACTGGAACCTCCGGGCCCACGTGAGTGTCTGTCCCGCCGCTGAGTGGGTGCTGTGTGTTTAGGTTGCTGTGGTGTGAGCTTGTAGTGTAACTGTCCTGCGTGTCTTTGTCATTCGATGCTGCCTGCCTGTGCGGGCGTTCGTGGACGTATCTACACTGCCTTTTGGTGTATTTTCCCCATTTGATGCATCTGATGTGACGCACGCCTGTTTATCTGTGTGGTGTGTGCCTTTGTCTGAGGACAGGCTGGTGAGGCTTTCGTGGCCTTAGGGAATGGCTCCGTAGGCAGTGGGCGCCTGCATTGTGTATCTCTGCTTGTTTTTTTGTTGTTGTTTTGTTGTGGCGCTGTGGATGGACCCTGGGCCTCTGGAATGTTAGGCAAGCGCTCTGCCTCTTGAGTTACACCCCCAGATCCGCATCGTGTATCTCGAGTCTGTAGCTCACTTCAGTGTTACCTTCTGAGTTCAGAGGCGACAGGTGGCGCAGTGTGGGGCATTGTCACTTTTGTATATTTTAGCGTGAGACTTGATTACAGATCCGTGTGTTTGAGCTTGTCGGTATAGATGCCAAACAGCCAGATTTACCGACCAGCACTATAGGATGTTGGGGATGGAGATCTGCGAACTTCTGAAGCTCTTTTCGAAGAGGTCGGCTCTGTGGTCGCGTGCAGAGCGTCCGTTTCACGTAAGGTACCAACCCTAGAGAAAGGGCTGCCAACCTAGGATCGAGGGAAGAGCCGCCTGTGAGATGCACTACCAAAGGAAAGGGGATGCAGTGTCCTTTACAACTTTCCTCCCGTTGTTAACCTAGCCTTTGTTTTCAACCTTTCTGGGCTATCTGAAGACAGATTTTGTTTATCCATAAACAAAATCTAACAGCGTAAGAGTAATATACCTACTTAATCTCTATTCCGTATACCTCCCTCTACAGCTAAACTTGTGAGGCAGTCTTCTGAAGAATGGCCAATCTGGTGAGCTTTTCCTAAAGCGATCAATCTATCCCGGCTTTACTGAAATAAAACAATATTTGCGATTGGTGGATAGATTGTTTTGAAACCGCCCTAACGGCAAGGGGTGGGCCCTACGAGAATTCTTCTCTTTCCGGTTTCTTAAAGGCAACAGGAAGGAGGGAATTTCTGCCGACACCGCCCCCCCGCACTCTGCCTCATTTGGTTGGTTCTAGTGATTTTACCCGCTCGGACTCCTCAAGGGGCGGGAGATCTGGATCAATCAGAATGCCTGTTACAGAGAAGCTTAGTTTGATCAAAGGACGGCGCAGGAAAGGCCTCGGGGGCTCTCTTTCTGAGAGCTCATCCTTGATTGGTGTAAGCCGTTACTCCCTTTTCCTTATTTGACTCTACAGCGGCTGGCGCGCGGACGATACCCAATCAGCGCGCGCTCCGCCTCTTGCCTTTTCCCGCCCTCCGCTCCGGCCGCGGCTTCGACGTAGGCCAACGCTTCCTCCCCGACAGCTCCGAGCCCCTCTCGGCCGTTCTTTTGAAAACCGCGCTCTGATTGGCTGAGTCTCCAGGCCCGCGCCCGTTGTCCCGCGCGCTGGCCAATTGGCACTCGTGTTGCATCGTACGGAACATAGACGAGGGGGAGGTGGCGGCGGCGGCCATTTTGAGCCGCCGCCGCCATTGGAGTGGGGGGCCCCCCCCTTTCCCCCTTCGCCTCCTGACAGGAAAGGTTTAAGGGGGACAGAGCCCTGGGAGGCCGGGCCGGGCTCGGGGGCCGCCCCGGGGGCCCGGGCCATGGATGTGCGCCGTCTGAAGGTGAACGAACTTCGCGAGGAGCTGCAGCGCCGCGGCCTGGACACTCGCGGCCTTAAGGCCGAGCTTGCTGAGCGGCTGCTGGCGGCGTTGGAGGCCGAGGAGCCTGACGACGAGCGGGAGCTCGAGGCCGACGACGAACCGGGGAGACCCGGACACAACAACGAGGAGGTCGAGACCGAGGGGGGCTCCGAGCTGGAGGGGACCGCGCAGCCACCGCCGCCCGGGCTGCAGCCGCACCCCGAGCCCGGCGGCTACTCGGGGCCGGACGGACATTGTGAGAGTGCGCGGGGCGGGGGCCGGGGAACCCGGAGTCTGGGCCGAGGAAGGGCTGTGGGACGCGGGAGTCCGGCGTCAGAGGTGGGGAAGACGGTCTGAGGATCGGGGGATCCCGCGACCCGCCGCTGAAAAGGATCAGGGCACAAGGCCCTCGGGAGATCGGAGGGTGGATCCTAGCGTTCGGTGCAGGGGAGATCGGGGTGGGGGCTCGGTTTCAGAGATGACAAGGACGCGAGCAGGTGGGGCTCCGAGACCGGAAACCGTTGTTTGTGGAGCCGGAGAAAGTCGGAAGGACGAGAGGCTTTCTCTTTGCGATCTGGGGGGAGGGTCTTGGAAATGGTGGTCCTGGGTTCGGAACTGGGTGGGCTTGGCGGCGGGGCCGGCCCAGCGTGTGGACTGAGTAAGGAGCCGTGTTCCCAGGGTTGGGGAAGGAATGGCCAAGGGTCCTGCCTGGGCTGGGACCGTTGTGAGGGCGGAGGATCTTGAGTTTGCGGCCGGATGGGGTACTGGGAATTCTCGTGTTTGTTTCTGGAGTGGGCTGGTGAGGTGGAGGCCCTGGTGGGAGCAAATGATCGCCGGAGCCTTTGGTGTTTGGCTGGTGAGCATTTAGAGGATGTGGGAGAGCAGCGTGGGGTTGGACTTTGAGAGGCCCAGCTCTCTCTTCCTGGACTAGAAGACCAACCTTGAGGCAAGCACAACTTGGGCATTTGATGCTGAGAGGTCTGAGAACCTTCTAGTGGGCTTCTAGAGGAGATGCAGGGAACGTTGGATGTCCAGACATTGGCAGGGAAAGGAAAGATGTTTAACTGGGCATAGGAACTGAAGATCTAGAGCTGGGAAGACTCTGAGGACAGATAGCTCCAGGGGTTACAACTGAATGGTTTGGGGTTAACTATGGACATTTTTAAAAACGGGGGTAGCTGAGGGTGGGAGCAGAAAACAAGTTGATGGCATTTGAAGTTGATGAAGTATGTGAGGGGCAGGGAATCCTTGTGTCCAGCGTGGAAAGTGTATATAGCTGGTCTTGCAAATGTGGGGGAGGGGGAGCGTGTAGGATGTAGAAAGAGAAAGGAATTAACTGTTGACTTGGCCTGGGGCCCCAGGGTGGAGTAGGGCCAGTGCTTGGGGGGGCTGAGTCTCTCCAAAAGCGAGTTTCTAGGTCCCTAGAAGCAGTTACTTGTGTGCTCAAGAAGTAGTGGGGAAACTCCATCAGCCAGGAGGTGTGAGTATGAGAGGGACAGGGGTCAGAATAGATGTGCAGTCCTCTCAGGAGAGGAGACCATGATAGAGGAGAGATTGAATCTGGTGTTACAAAAGGGTAGCTTTCTAGCAGGACTGGAGAATGGGATTGGAAGAGCTAAGGAATAAGTAGAAAGGACTCTAGTGGCCTGGATTTGTGGTTTTACTCTGAAAAGAGTGTACCCTGAGTCTTGAGGGTAAGGGAGTAAGGAGTGAAATGAGAACACAGAAGAGATTTGGGATTGACGTTGGGAACTCACTTATTCTTGAAAGGTGAGATCTCCTAGAGGAGGCCCTGAGTGCAGATTTGGGATAAAATGGCCTAAGAATTTTTCTAGGACCCTTATACTGGGAAGACTGAATTCTATGGCACAGACCTATGAAGGAGAAAGGAGTGGCCAGCATGTGTGCCTAGAGCTGAAGGGACCCTGGCAGGAATGCCCAGAAGTGCCTAGAGGGCAGTCCTGGCTTGGCTGTTGTCCAGAAGGGTCTTTGAAAGGAGAGCAAGTTGTGTGCTTTAGAGCACACAAACTCTAGATTCGAACTTTATTTCAAATCTGGCTCCAAGACTAGGGAAGTCACTTTACCCCTGTGAGCCTGGTTTTCTTTTATGTAAAATGAGGATAATAACAGTGTCCCCCAGGATAGTTAAGAGCAAGATCACTTGTATGATGGACTTCACATTGGACCTGCCTGTTACTAGGAGGGAGATGTTTTAGAGAGTGGAAAAAGAACCCCAGAATCATTGCTTCTGTGGGTGAGGCCGCCTCTGTGGACACAGGAAAGATGCTTGGGGAGAGAGACTCCAATGGGGCTTTGTTGGGTGAAGAACACTATACTTAGAGCCTGAAAGAAGTAGAATGGTTTGAAAGGACCCTATGTTCCAGTTGAGATATTCTGTTTCTATTTCTGTCCCCCTACCCTCTATAACAAAATTCTTGAGGCTCCCCTCCACTCCTACTTCAGCCTTGGTAAACAGACCTGTAGCAAACCATGTGACTTGTGACTTTCCTCCCTTTGGGCTGCACCTGGTTTGTGCCCAGATGTATTTGTCCTGTGAGAAAGGATCCAATCAGTTAACAAGTGGCAGAATAGTCTCTCCTTCCCTGTGGTTCTGCCTCACTGCTGCTGGCACAGCCACTCCCCAGGTCTCTGGAGGCTCCTAGCAGCCAGTTCACCCCTGGGGTGGCGAACCTATGTGCTGCCTCTCCTGAGCTTCTAAAGTCCTCTCTAGGTTTGGCTACCAGGTTCTCCTCTTTGAGGGAGCTTCCCATTTGGTACTCTGCTTTTAGTCCCTCCTCTAGACTTTCACATGTGTTATCCCAACCCCAGGAATGTTCTCCTTTCTCATCACTGAGTCATCGCCTGTGAATCCGTGGAGTCTGGGTCTATCTCTTTCTTTCCAGGTCCCTTTCTCCTGGTACTTATCACCCTGAACACAATCAAAATGAAATGGTTTTGTACAAGTATTTGTTTAACGTGTGGCTGTCTCCCTAAACTCAAGGCTTCAGAGGAACAGATTTATCTTTAACTCTATTCCACAATCTGGTGTGTAGTATGCACTTCATGAATAAAATATTGACTGTCTTACCACTGTTCAGCGGAGCTGCACACATAAGACACCTTTCCAAAAACCCTGCTAACCAAACGCCAGCTGTTTAGGACTTTGCCAGTGAGCCTGAAGACCATTGCTGTGATTCCTTCCCCATTTCCCTCCAACTGAGGTGGTTAGCATTTAACTTTGCCACTATTGCAGCATGGAAGACATTCTTTTTTTTTTTTTTTTTTTTAAGAGAGAGAGAGAATTCTTTTTTTTAATATTCATTTTCTAATTTCGGCAGACACAACATCTTTGTTTGTATGTGGTGTTGAGGATCGAACCCGGGCCGCACGCGTGTCAGGCGAGTGCGCTACCGCTTGAGCCACATCCCCAGCCTGGAAGACATTCTTTTTTTTTTTTTTTTAATATTTATTTATTTTTTTTAGTTATTGGCGGACACAACATCTTTGTTGGTATGTGGTGCTGAGGATCGAACCCGGGCCGCACGCATGCCAGGCGAGCGTGCTACCGCTTGAGCCACATTCCCAGCCCTGGAAGACATTCTTGAACAGGGTTGGCTGGGCGGGTGGGAATAGTGAATGAGGTTGGACTGAAGGGAATTTCCCAAGCATTATATTAAACCATCGTAGCAGCTAGGCTGCTAGTTGTTAATTGTATTCCATCGAGTGCCAGGTGTCTGTAGAGTTGCCCCCTATGCTAGAGTGGGGACTTAGTTCTCTGATCCCACCATCTCCTTATTTCAGCTGGAACAGTTACGTTTCGTTCAGTTAGTTGTATGTTTTGGGTTTCTAGTCACAGGTGGACTTACAGCCTTTTAAGAGGCAGGAAGGCATACCGTCGGGCAGTTGGGGCCACTGCTTGTCCAGATTGCTTTCCATTTTGAAGGTGTTATCATACTTAACCTTCTGGCGGATGATTGGCTCCAGTGGGGATGATGTCATGTAGCATAAAAGAAGCCATCTCTAATCCAGGGTCCT
This sequence comes from Urocitellus parryii, assembly GCF_045843805.1. Lineage (NCBI taxonomy): Eukaryota > Metazoa > Chordata > Mammalia > Rodentia > Sciuridae > Urocitellus > Urocitellus parryii. The sequence continues at coordinate 12,179,819 of NC_135545.1, read as the reverse complement.
CTAAAAAGCACCCATCTAACTATTGTTTTTGTTTGTTTGTTTATTATTGTCATCAACTTAAGATGTCATGGACAATATTACCAGGCAGAACCAATTCTACGAGACCCAAGTCATCAAGCAAGAAAATGAGTCGGGCTATGAGAGGAGACCTCTAGACATGGAGCCACTGCAGCAGGCCTACCGGCCAGGTAGGAAAGCTCATGTACTTACTCCTTTCACAGAAACAGAATCTACTTGTGGCCCTCGCTCTGCATGGAGTCTTTCTTCCCAGAGAGGCTTTGCCTCTTCCCGAGGGTGCCTTACCTTTGTTGCTATGACAAGGTATTATTTTTTGCTTTTGTTTTTGTTTGGTTTGGTTTTGAAGGAAAGAACTCAATCCCGCTTCTAAGTGTTAGGAGAGTGGAGTCTTGGTATGTTTTCAGGTGTTAATATCAATGTTTAAAGGGTTTAGATCTGGAAGCTAATACTTGAGTCTTACTTAGAATCTTAGAATGTAGAAGCCAGGCCTTCTAAATCTAGTCCAATATTATCCAAGTTTTGAAGAACATTATTCTAGGAGATATTATTAGGGGCTCCTTGGGACAATGTTCTTTAGCCACATGCATCTGCAAATTACAACATAGCTATACCACCTCTTGGAGATTCACTGTGCTCATTAGAACATTAAAGGCCCTGAGAAGTCCAAAATTGAATAAACCCATTGTCACGTTGTTTATTTTTTATTTTTTAGAAATTTTTTAATTTTTTTTTTTTTTTTTAGTTCTCGGGGGACACAACATCTTTGTTGGTATGTGGTGTTGAGGATCGAACCGGGGCCGCACGCATGCCAGGCGAGCGCGCTACCGCTTGAGCCACATCCCCAGCTCTGTCACGTTGTTTAAACTTGGAATTTCCCAAACTTGGAAATAGATCTGTGCCGAGCAGTTTTCCATAATGCTGCTTTGGGAAACATAATGTAACTCTAGATTGGGAAAGTGGCTTGTGTAATGGTAGGATTGTGATTAGAATCCAGGAAACTGACTCCCAGATCAGTGCTCTTGGTAAATAAGTAGCATTCCTCACCATGTAGGTCTTAACTATTTAGAAAGCAGGGTCCCACTGTGAAGCAATGACAGACTTGTGTTCCTTTTTCAGTGTTGTGGCCCCCGTGCCTTTTCTTAGTGAATCTAGTTGATTCTGTCTAATTCCATTCTGGTTCATCCACAGAATGAATTCCCCAGATGGTTCTTGCATGTGGCTCAGGACATAATGAATGTAGGTTAAATTGCATATTTGTGTCAGGCTCTGTGAGACCTGTGGGATCATTGATCCAAGGAGAATATTTTTTGTGCTGTTATCAGCAGATGTTTGTCAAGGGTCTCCTCTGAGTCCAGCCCCTACTGGGAGCCTTAGAGGCTATCTTTAAGATAACCAAGCACCATCCTTGCCCTGGAGAATCAGGAACCTTTTTTGAGAGATTTGATCCCCATGTCAAAGCTAAGGAGTGAGCCAAGTTAGTCTTGGATTAAGTGCTGAAGTAAGTAGAGTGAGCTAGCCACAGCAGCAGAGACAGGTGCTGGGGGAGGTATGAGTTGAGGATGAACCATGGTTTCCTCTCGTGTAGCCATCAATTCTTGGAGTCTAAGACTGGGACTTTTTCTTGGTCCATAAAATGTTCTCTATCTTGACTTCCTATTTATCTTATGACTTAATTAGGTTATTTAACTTATGGGAGGGCTAAATTGCAGACCCTTCTTTCTGGAATGATTCTGGGCTATGTAGGAAGGTGACTAAAGCCAGTCAAGTTTACTACAGGACCATAATCCTCTGTTGAATTCACTTTTTCCCCTTCCTTGTCAGACTGAAGAATCTTGGTAATGACTGAGGTAGAGAGGTTTTTGGGAGGTGAAATTGGAGAATATAGGGTCTAGCCTCTCAGTGTTCAAAAGGATCTTAGTCTTCTAGGGCTACCTTCTACTCAGGGTAGGCCAAAGTCATTACCTACCTTTGTGGGCCTTTGGCAAATTAGCCAAAGACAACTGTTTCACCTTTAGGTAGGACCTTAGAGAGCTTGTTCTAATTTACTGCTGGAGTTCCTCCACTGCCCCATAAAGCCTGAGAGCTCTCTGACATCTGTCATTCCATCAACTGCCAGGTACAGCTTGCTAGGGAACCTCCCTGCATTCTGATCCTTTTCTCTAGCACAGTCTCTTTGACTTTGTCCCAGCAAGTTCTCTGGGCCACTGCAGTCAGGAACCTGCCAACATCTCTTAGTAAAGGGGACCCAAGAAGTGGTAACTAAGGAGTTTCTGAGTGATTTTGTACCATGTGGATTTGTCCTGACAGTAGAAGTGAAGACAGAGATGAAGCAAGAAGCACCCCCCAGCTTCCTGCCACCCGAAGCTTCTCAACTCAAGCCAGACAGGCAGCAATTTCAAAGTCGAAAGAGGCCTTATGAAGAAAACAGGGGACGTGGATATTTCGAGCACCGAGAGGATAGGAGGTAGGTATAGGAGGCACTAGTCACCCTCATTCTGGTAGTTCTCGATGCCCTTAGCCTCAAGCTCACCGAGAGAGGTTGAACAGAGCTCTCCCTTTCCTTGTACCCCTTCCTGCACTCACTGCCACATGGCTTTCCTAAGTTTTTGTTCTTTCCCCCTTTTCCTCCCTGCTTATGATCTGCAGAGTAAATTCTAAACACCTTATATTTTCACATGTGAGGTGCCAGCCTGCCTCACTAAGTCCATCTTACTGCCCATGCAGTTCTGCAGTGTTCCATTCTTACTGGCTGCTACATGTCCCTGGGTTGGAAGATCTCTTTCCCACCTCTACTCCCAAACACACCCGCTCCTTCTGTCTACCCAGTCAGTACTCCCGGTGCTTTTGTGAGATACCACCCTTGCATTGGACACTGGGCACATAGAAGTGATTTGAACAGTGGGCTTTGCTTTCTGTTGTCCAAATGTAGGGACAGAGATAGTAGTCAGGATGTGGGTGAGTTTCAGGAGCTTATAAGAGGGAGTGGCCTCTGCTCTGGCCATTTCCCTTTTCCCTTTCCTGACAAGCCCTCCCCCTCCTTTCCCTCCAGGCCCTGTCCTACCCCTCCCTCCCTTCCCTCCTTCAGCTCCTGTCTGAAGCCTTTTCTAATCATGGAAACTAGGAGTAACCACTCCTCTGATCGTCTGGACTGTTCAAGTAACACATTTTATTTCCTACCTGGTGAGGTCCACCCTCTAATTAGCTTGTTACTCTCTTTTAAGAAAGGGCTTGGGGGCTGGGGTATAGCTCAGTGTAAGAGTGCTTGCCTCCCTCGCATGCACAAGGCCCTGGATTTCATCCCTAGCACCATAGAAAATAGAAGAAAAAGCTAGGGTCTCACAGGCTATGATTAAAATTAGGGAATGGAACGCACCTCAGTCGGTTTCCTCCACTGCCTCCCACAAAGCAGGAGCCATCTGCTGATGGAGAACAGAGGAGGATCCTTGCTCTGACCCAGGAGTAGCAGGAAGACTTCCCAGGATGGACTTAACATGTCATGAGTTCAGCTTTGTGCCAGGCTCCATGTTAGCCCAGGACTGGCAGGGCTAGGAGGGGCCTCCACCAGAGGGAAGCCTGCTGCCAGAGGGGCAGGGGCTGCCTTATCTGCACACATTACAAACCAGATGTCCAGGCATGATGCTGGGAATTAGACCCCCACTTTCTATCCTTCTTTCTTATTCCATACAGCAGGAGCCAGCAGTATGCTGAGTCCCTTTTTTAGTGTTTTGGTAGGAAGATATCTTATTCATAATTTAGGACACTTAAAGACAAAAAGAAACTGGGAAAAAATGGGTCATTTTAAATCCTCTCAGAGACAGGGTTTTAAGAAGCCTGATATATAGATAGATTATAATTACTGGGGTTTATCCAGGCTCTTGCCATTGCCCTTCTTGGCCCAGCACCCTTGGAATACTGTAGCCTCCCATTAGTGACAGAGTTCACTGGGCATGGGCATGCATCAGAATCTTGGGGTGTGAGAAAAGGTCTGTGACAAAGCCCCCTAGATGGTCCTGATGCCTTTCCTTATCAGAGCACAGCATTTATCCCTGGCCCCATCTAAAAAACAGCCATTGCTTTCACTACAAGTATGTAGGGTTCCAGACTTCTTTTGCTAAACTCTGGGAAGAAACTAAGATGCAGGAAGCAGTTGGAGGCCACATGTAAATTCCAGCAGAACCTTTATTTCCCTTCCTCGGTGCTTCTCACACTATTGCATAACTTAACCCTCTTTCCAACACAGGGGTCGTTCTCCTCAGCCTCCTGCTGAAGAAGATGAAGATGACTTTGATGATACCCTTGTTGCCATCGACACATGTGAGTCCTCAGAGTGCCTACCTGATGCTGTCTTCCAGTTAATATTGGAAAGTTATTAGCTTGATCTTCTCCAGAATCCCCGTCTGGCATTATTAGTCCAGATGGGAGCTCCAGCATAGCTCTGGAGTCGGGACACTTGTGGAGACAGAAGACCTACTACTCCCAACTACTCTCAGCTTTGGGGACCCTCAAGCAAATCATTCTACTTCTCCAACTTCTCTGCAGGAAAGAATAATCCTGCCTTCATACCTTAGAGAGTTTTCAGTGATACTCCACAGAGAATGGATCCAAGAGGATTTTAGAAACCCAGACCCACCCTGTACACACAAGGGGTTGTCATTTAATCAGGGAAAGAATCTGAGAGCTGCTGGGGAAACTTAACTCTTTGATGACCAGTTCCCAGTTTCCATCAGCTGCTCATGTTCCTGGTGAAATCAATGCCACTTTGTCTTCTGAGGCACTAAGCTGACCTGCCCTGCTCTCTGTCCTCCAGTTGTTTTCTTTCCACTGCATAAGTGGCTTTCCCCTTGACTGTGCATCTAAACACTTGGAGGAACAATTATGGAGGTCTCAGACCTAAGATAATCTGAATGGTAGAGCCTGATGTACCCAAAGGTCTTTTGTACCCAAAAGTCTGTCCGGGTCTGAGAATAGCACACTTATGAACAGAGCAAAAGGTTAGTTGTTTGTTCTTGTTTCTTTATGTACTAGTGTTTATAGAGCACTGGCTGTGTGCTTTGATAAGAGGTGTGTCGTAAGTTTCTTCTGTCACAGGCTCTTAAAGACAAATCTTCCCAGAGTAAAGGTAAACTTTTGTTGTTTTGTTCTTAGTTATACATGACAGTAGAAAAAGGTAAACATTTTTGAGTATTGAGTGGCTGTGGTCTATGCGTTAGCATCTGCTCAAATGCCTTTGGAGAAAGGAGAGCACCTCATGAAAGAAATGGTTAGGAAAGACTTTCTTGGAGGCATGACTGGCTCCTTGAAGAGTGGGAAGAGTCAGTGCTACAGCAGGGGAAAGAAGACAGAAGCCTACAGAGCATCTGGCTGTTGGTGCTTGGATGGCAGGTGTGGATCAGGGTCAGAAATTTGTACAACTGTTGGCAACAGAATTCTGACTCCAAAAGAAGTAGAGTTAGCACAGGGACGTGGTTAGAGTGTATGTGTCAGTGATTAGCCTTTTTGTATTCTAAAGTCTAGATTTGAAACTGGTAAGGATGTGGACCCTCTCCCTAGCAAATATCTATCCCCTCGAAAGATTTCTCTAGTTTCTAAGGGTCCTCCAAAAGCTCAACCCTTGAATCCCCACCAGATGAAGAACCCCAGTTCCTATGTGGGGTAGCATAGGCCAGTTTGCTGACCCTTTCTTTTCAAAGGGGGAGTAGCTAGAGGGTATGCCCCTTCCTCTTGAACCCTCTCTCACAATGTGTTAGCTGGTGTTAACACTGTTTTGGAACTTCCCTCTGCCTCTCTGGCTCTCCTGGGAAGTGTGTGTGTGTGTGTGTGTGTGTGTGTGTGTGTGTGTGTGTGTGTGTGCGCGTGCGCGCGCGCGTGCGCGTGTGCGTGCTGTTGGAGATCGAACCCAGAGCTTTGTGCATGCAAGGCAAGTACTCTACCAACTGAGCTATAGCCCCAGCCCTCTCCCGGGATTTTTAAGACATCAGCTAATGGCCGGCTTTTTCCTCCACAGATAACTGCGACCTGCATTTCAAGGTGGCCCGAGACCGGAGTAGTGGTTATCCACTTACTATTGAGGGCTTTGCATACCTGTGGTCAGGAGCCCGTGCCAGCTATGGGGTCAGAAGGGGTCGTGTATGTTTCGAGATGAAGGTGAGTGGGAGCAACAGAAGGAATAAGGACAGGAAGTAGAACCATCTGATGGAATAACCTGTCTCCAGCCACGTTTACTAGATCCATGACTGAAGAAGAGCTTGGATTGAGCATAAACTGTGCCAAACAAAAGTATGCTAACTACCAGATCAGAAAACAGGCCAACCATACATACATTGCTTCTTTTTGTGTGTGTGGTGCTGGGTATTGAACCCAGGGCCTTGTATTTGTAAGGCAAACACACTACCAACTGAGCTGTATCCCTAGCCCTATACATTGCTTCATCACACAGACTTTTACTTGGTGTGGGATTTGTTCCAGATATTATAGAGCCAACCAGTCTAGTTTGGCTGTGTCTGTAGAACTGAGGAAAGGAGTTCTTTGGAAGAAGAGTGATCTAGAAATAACAGACTGAGGTAACATTTACTTTAAAGTGAGGTAAGAGAGAAATCAGGGCAAAGAGCTACCAGAGCAGGCCACATTCTGCCATCATCTCTTCAAAGTTTCTTGTCATGTTATGTTCGCAAAAATAATACATTGCTTATGTTGAACAAGGTTCAGAAAACACGGGGCTGGGGATGTGGCTCAAGCGGTAGCGCGCTTGCCTGGCATGCGTGCGGCCCGGGTTTGATCCTCAGCACCACCTACAAACAAAGATGTTGTGTCTGCCAAAATTAGAAAATGAATATTAAGAAAAAGAATTCTCTCTCTCTCTCTCTTAAATAAAAAAAAATATCTTTAAAAAAAAAGGTTCAGAAAACACAAAGGAGTATGGGATAAAAAAGTAGAAGTTGGTCTCATGTCGTCTCAATCCCTATCCTACTTCCCGTAGGTAATTTATGTGTTTTCAGTTTCTTGTGTATCCTTTGTACATCTGAACTTAATTATGGTAGCTGATATTTGTAGAGTACTTTACATGCACATGATACGGTGCCAGGCTCTTTATGTTGTAGATTATGTCCATTAATCCTCATTGTATTATCACAAAATAGGTACTGTTCTATCCCTAGTTTTTGGAGGTGGAAGCGAAACAGGGTTATATTTTATTGAGTAAGATACCATCAATGTAAGTGGCACATTATTTTATATGTCCTATATACTGTCATATAATGCTTTCTTATCACATCAGTTGTAAGATAGATTGTTATTTTAGAGATTTTGCCTTTATTTTATTTATTTATTTTTATGTCGTGCTGAGGATTGAACCCAGGGCCTCACACATGCTAGGCGAGCGCTCTTCCGGTGAGCCACAACCCCAACCCTTAGAGATTTTAAAATGTAAAAAATGTGGGGCTGGGGTTGTGGCTCAGTGGTAGAGCACTTGCCTGGCATGTGTGAGGCACTGGGTTTGATTCTTAGCAACATATAAAAAAGAAATTAATTAATTAAAGATAGGATGTCCATTTATTAATAAAAAGGAAGTTTATTAAAAAATGTAAAGAAAGATATAGTCAGTTTGTTTGTTTATTAGTGTAAAAAATATATATCTGAAAGTTAGTAAAATATGATAACATGGGCCACAAAACATTAAGGTAGATAGGGACATTAAGTAAGCAGTCAAAACTCATAACTTAAAGGTAAAAAGTCAAAAGGTGTGGTCTTTTAACCCCTAGTTCTTTAACTTAGTGCTGTTTCTTGGACTCTTTCCACCTGTACATTAGCCATGCATCATTCTTTTGAACTACTACATTTTATTTTGTGGGGAGGTTGTACCATAATGTAACCAGTGCTGTGTTGATATTTTTTTTTCCACAAATATATATAAAAATGTTGCACAGAATGTTCTTGCAAACACTTATACAGCTTATTGTTGTTTGTTTGTTTTTTGGTACTGGGGATTGAACTCGGGGGCACTTAACCATTGAGCCACATCCCCAGCCCTTTTGTATTTTATTTAGAGACAGGGTCCTACTGAGTTGCTTAGGGCCTCACTAAGTTGCTGAAGCTGGCTTTGAACTCACAATCCTCCTGCTTCAGCCTCTTTCCAAGCTGCTGAGATTACAGGCGTGTACCAACTAGATTGCCCTCCAGAGACATCGCACTGACTTTTGGGGGGAGGGGGATTTGCTGAGGGATTGAACCGAGGGCCTTGCACATGCTAGGTAAATGCTTATACTGCTCAGCTACATTTTCGGCCTAAGTTGTCCAGGCCAGCTTTGAACTTATAATCCTTTTGCCTCAGCCTCCTGAGTAGGTGGGATTACAGAAGCATTCCACCATGTCTAGCTTTTACCAAATATTTTCATAGTTACATCCCCTATAGCAAGTGTTAAAACTGAAAAATAACTATATTTAAAATTTCTCTGACCCTGTACGCTCCCAGTCACTTCAACAGTTTATTCACAATACTTCAAAGTTGTCACTATTTTTTAATGACTGATAAACTTTCCTCCTGTATTGCTTCATAACCCACCAGCTTCCAGAAAATCAATCCTGAACCTTCTTGTCCTCTGCCCTCAGATCAATGAGGAAATCTCCGTGAAGCACCTCCCTTCTACAGAGCCTGACCCCCATGTTGTCCGTATCGGCTGGTCCCTGGACTCTTGCAGCACCCAGCTAGGTAAGGAGAGGTCAGCCTGGCAATTCTGAGGGTAGGTTGATTGGCCCTCGCTCTGGATTCTTGAGGGTCCTGAGATTTTCATTTCAGTGTAGGACTCCGAACTTAATTAGCCTGTAAAGGAACAGGGAGAGTACGTAGATATGTGTCACCACCTGCCTTTTGACAGATTTAACTGAAAGGACCATGGTTCGTGGAATAATTCTTCCATGAAGACGGAGTTCGTCCTTAACCTTCATCTTTTAGGAGAAGATCCAGAATTCTCTTCAGAAAACTGTTTTCTCTCTTTAAAAATGATCCTCTCCTTGTCCTCAAATCATGATGAAAATAAGTTCTTAAGCCCCTTCAAGTTCTGTGAGAGTTTTCTGTTAAGTCTAATAGCAGAGTGAAAAGGGGAGCAGAGAACAGTGGTGCCAGGGCTGGTTGACAGAGATGTACTGGGGCTGGTCATTGAATGGTTTTGAGTTTTCATAGAACACCATACCTCAGCAACCTTTAATTACAATCTTCTGAACATTTATTTCTTTTGTTTTTTATGCATATTCAGATTAGGTCATGCTATGAATACTGTTGTGTTTCTTGGGCATGTAGTTTTCAAGAAACATGGCTTTTTGACCACTACATAGTTTTCCATTTTATACTTGTGTTTGGTTTTATGTTTTCCAGTGCTGGGGAAGGAACACAGGGCCTCACACATGCTGGGCAAACACTTTACCACTGAGTTCTACCTCCAGCCCTATAGTTGTATTCATTTAATAAATATCCTTTAAATTAATTGCAAGTTTTGCTGTTAAATACTTGAGCTCCTGTTCTTATGCACAATTGCCTAAGCACTTAAAACTAATCTTTAAAAGAAGATAGGTTAGTTCAATCCTCAGGACCACAGGAAAAAAAAGAAAAGAAAAAAAGTAGTGTTGTTAGGTTAAAAAGAATACAGTTTTAATTTTGATATGTATTAGAATGTTTTATATAAGAATCATGAGTCTTCTCATTTTGTCTCAGTTTTGAAATATGGGTGTTGGACAGTTGAGGAAACAAAATCCAAAAGTTCAAATAATATGTCCAGAGGCACAACTGTAAAACAACTATTTTTAATATCTCTCTGACCCTACACATTCCCAGTCACTTTGGAGGCCCTGGTTTCACTGCAACAGGTTTTTCAAAATACTTCAAAGTTGTCACACAGCTAGTTCATAGCATAACCACACCTAAAATTCTTGCTGGTCAGCTCCTGCTATTCTGCTAGGATGCTCTGACCAAGGAACTGTAGAACCCAGGTGTCTACAAAGTGTTTGGGATCTTGATCAGACCCTTTCAAGCACCCAGTTTTGTAGCCTGTTGAAATCAAATCTAGTACTTTTCCCAGTGTTTAGTCCTCATTGTCTTTCAGAAGCAAAAGCCATCTTCTGATTTCTACCAAAAGCATAGTGGCACCAAAACATTAATGACATCAGTGTCATCATTAATGACATCAGATGTCACAGGTAACGATGGCATTGAAACACAAAGCCTCCTCCATCCCAGAAACTCCTGTTATTCCATATTTTCCCTTTCTCTGCATAGCAGTTCAGTTCAGCCCCTACCTCCAGATTTAACACAACCAAAAGCCATCTAGGCCTTGGGATTTCTGCATAGTAAAAGGCTGCCTTTCAACCTTTTTACCCTCCGCCTCTCCACAAAAGGGGGCATCTGATTAATAAAACTAGTTAAGGAAATAATTTTTGTCTTTAAAGTATGTGGCAGCTATGCAGCCTCTTATGACCACTGCAGGTTTAATGTGACAGTGCCTGTTTCTTCCATCAGGCGAAGAGCCTTTCTCCTATGGCTATGGAGGCACAGGGAAGAAGTCCACTAATAGCCGGTTTGAAAACTATGGAGACAAGTTTGCAGAAAATGATGTGATTGGCTGCTTTGCGGTGAGTGTTAGCAGCTGTGGAAGTTGGCAGAACCAGATGTTGGTCTGCAGACTACTTTTTTGGGATACCTCTCTTCATTTTCCACCATATATCCAGCCACTTTTGTCATATCTCTTTGTCTTTCTTTAACAGACTAAAATGATTGTTATTTTGTGTGAAATTCTGCTATTCTCTCCCCCTGATCTTTTGTGCAAAGCTGTCAGATTGCCCCCCAAAGAACGTTTGCCGAGTACAGTCTTCCTCTGTTCCTAGATACCAGTGTGATGTTTTCCAACTGGACCTTTGCTAGGAAATAGCTTATGTGCTCTTGAAGTAAATGGTATTGGCTCTTGTCCCTCACTGGCATCTTCAAAATCTCTCTCTTTCTCCCTTCACTTTAGTTGACTTCCTATAGTGTGTTCACTTCTGCAAGAGCAGAGGCAGGTGCAAAAGGCAACACGATAGAAGGTGTCTGAGCTGCTGCCTGAGGCGATCCTGGATAGTAGGGACCAGCCATCACTGTTATGGGACGTGGTTGTTGACTCTAGGGCCAGGCTTCCTCGACCTGTTCCCTTCTAATTTAATTTAACCCATTAAAAATACAGTGATGTCTGGCACATAAGTGCTCAGTAAATAATTAAGCAGTTTGTAAAATGTACCATGAGGTCCCCAAGGAAATGACTATTACTTTGGATGGTTCCTTTTGGTATTTTGCTCTCCCCATTCATCTTACTGTACATTTTTTTTTTTTTTTTTTTTTTTTTACTTTTTAAAATTTGAAATAATTTTAACTTAGAGAAACAAGAATAAAGAATTCTTAGAGGTTCTTATCCAGATTCTGACAGTTTACCACATTTGCTTTACCATTTTTATGTGCGTACATGGGGTTTGGGTATGTGTGTGAGATTTGTGTTTGCCCATTTGAAAGTAGATTGCATACATCATATTTTTTTCCTTAACATTTCAGTGTGTATTTCTCAAGAATAAAGCTATTATCTTAACCACATTGTAGCTATCAATTATACATTGATATAATCTAATCCATGGCCCATGTTTAAATTTTATCAGTTGTTCCAACAGATTCTTAAGTGCAGTTTGGTTTCTGGTTTAGGATCTGGTCCAGAGAGCTGGGGATATAGCTCAGTTGGTAGAGTGCTTGCCTCGCATGCACAAGGCCCTAGGTTCAGTCCCCAGCACAACCAAAAAAAACAAGGATCTGGTCCAGGATTATGTATGCATTCTATTGCTATTTCTCTAATCTGAAACAGTTTCTCAGCCTTTCTGTATATTTCATGCCCTTTTCAATAAATTTTTTTTTTTAACCAAAATTGACCAGGTTTATACTCTCTACAAAGCATTGTAAACCTTGTGTTTTTCCCCATTTAACATCAAATCCTGGCCATCTTTCTTTGTCTACACAGATGATATAGAGCTAGTTATATTAAAAACATTTTTGGAGGCTGGGGTTGTGACTCAGTGGTAGAGCACTCACCTCATGTGTATGAGACCCAGGTTCAATCCTCAGCACCACATAAAAATAAATAAACAAAGATATTGTGCCCATGTATAACTAAAAACATTTTTTAAAAAAATTTGGTCTAGTGCGGTGGTGTGCACCTGTAATCCCAGTGGCAGTTCACGAGGCTGAGGCAGGAGGATCGTTGCAAGTTCAAAGCCAGCCTTACCAATTTAGCAAGTCCCTAAGCAATTTAATAAGACCCTGCCTCAAAATAAAAGGGACTGGAACTGTGTCTCGGTGACTGAGTGCCTCTGGGTTCAATCCTTGGTACCAAAAAGAAGGTATATAGCCTTCATCCACCCATTTTTTAACATATCCTGTCCCAAATGTGTGAACCCACTCATTCTTAAGGGTTTCTATATCCAATTATAAGAAAGGTGATTATTACTTTTCTTCTTCACATAAAATGTAGCATATCATACATGCTATTCTGAATCTTTTTTGCTTAACTATGTATCTTAGAGATCTTTTTATAATGCTACCTAAAGGGCTTCTGTTTTTTAATATTGTCTTTATTTGTCATTTGTCTGGGCCATAATTGATGTAGCCTAATTCCCCCTTAGTGAAGTTTGGTTAGTTTTGCACCTTTATAGTTAGTGGCTACCTAATGTGCTGTAGGCAGCAGGGTACCCTACTTTAATTCAGCCAGCTTTCCTTTTTGTGGCCCTGAAACTTGTTTGCTGGTTGAGATAATATTACTGTAATAGCTTATCTTTTTTCCCACTTACCAGAGTAACTTGGAGGACTTGTGTCCCCATGCATGGATCTCCTGTGCAACTTAGCCATTCCCTCTTCTCCATTGGTGAATATTTCACTCTGCTGGCATGAGCATTTTGCACATATATCTTTGCATTTTATTTCTTGGAGCTAAAGCATGACACAAGCAGGTGTGAGAGATGGAACTTCAAAATGGTACAGTGTGAATAATGCTGGCTTAAGGAGTTTGGGTCTTTGGGTCCCGGACTAGCATGGGTGTAATTTAGCAAGAATCACCCTACATTTGTGTCTTGGACAGATGGCTCTGTGGGTGGTGGATCTGTCAGTTCTGGGCAGTATGGTAAGTTCCTGTAACAAATAACCCACAGTGTTCATTTCCATGTCAGCAGAGGTGACTGGGATTTCTCATACTTATGTGGGAAGACACTGCAGAAACTGCACTACAGACTCAGGTCAGGATTCAATCTGGCCATTGTTGGCATGTCTGTCCTGCAGGGTCTCAGCTTGTGTGTATCTAAGAGATGAATGGACTCTAGGGATTCTGAAGGTAGTGAGGAAGCTCCTCACCCTTATTCCTTGAAGGACAAGTCTCAAGAGTGAAAGAATACCATGTCTTGTATTTTTGTGTCAGAAACTGGACCCTGTACTAGGCTTCATTCTGTTATCTCATCCCAAGTTTTAAACTTTTGTAACTGTAAACCTTTAACCTCAAAGTGAGCTTTCTCACTTTGGTTGGTTGGTTGGTTTGGAGGTTTTTTGTTTGTTTGTTTGTTTTTTGTACTGAGGATTCAACTCGGGGGCACTTAACCACTGAGCAACATTCCTAGCCCTATTTTGTATTTTATTTAGAGACAGGATCTCATTGAATGGCTTTAGTACCTCACTTTTGCTGAGGCTAGCTTTGAACTCTTGATCCTTCTATCTCAGCCTGCTGAGCCACTGGGATTACAGGTGTGCACCACTGTGCCCTGCTGAAATACAGGTTGTTTTTTGGGTTTTTTTTTTTTTTTTTTTTTTTTTTTAGATGCGATGGGCCTTTATTTTGTTCATTTATTTATATGTGGTGCTGAGAACCCAGTGCTCTACACATGCTGGGCAAGCGCTCTACCACTGAGCCACAACCCCAGATCCTGAAATACAGTTTTGACCAGGCCACTCAACCTCCTCAAAATAAGTCAGCACTCTATTCTGCCATCATCATCGAGTCCATACTCCTGAGATGATTTGGAAACCCCTTTATGCTGGGAGTAGGGGAGTTAGCTCCTCCCCATCTACCAACTCCCAGGTCTTAGGTAAGAACTGGTTTGAGTAGGTTGTTCTCTGAGCTGTTTCTTGGTGGTGTCCAACTGTCCAAATGTGGAGTGAGGGTGCTCTGATGTCTGCAAAACTGGCTGTATTTCTATCCCTGTACTGATTTTCTTCCATTTTGGTTCCCAGTGCCTTAAACCAAGAGTTGGTAATTATTTTTGGCTTTCTCCTAGGACTTTGAATGTGGAAATGATGTGGAACTTTCATTTACCAAGAATGGGAAGTGGATGGGCATTGCCTTCCGAATCCAGAAAGAAGCCTTGGGGGGTCAGGCCCTCTACCCTCATGTTCTGGTAAAGAATTGTGCCGTGGAGTTCAACTTCGGGCAGAGGGCAGAGCCCTACTGTTCTGTCCTCCCGGGATTCACTTTCATCCAGCACCTTCCCCTTAGTGAGCGGATCCGGGGCACTGTTGGACCAAAGAGCAAGGCAGAGTGTGAGGTGAGTGGGCCTGAAGACTGAAGTGGTATTGGGTCCTCTACAGCTTCCTTGCTGCCAAGGTAGAGAGGAGACACTCAGTAGCCAGGTATGGTGAAAAAAACGTAAACTCATCTTGTGGGCCACCTTGGGGCAAGCTTCTCGGGATTGGGTTCGGGGTTGAAAAGTTGCTCTGAGGGTGAGGTGACGGGTACTGGTGTAGCCTAGGTCAAGCAGGGGTGGGGCTGTGTCAGTCTTCCTGAATCTTAGAAAATTTCCAAAAGGAAGCAGTCACACTGCTCCTACAGTGAGGCCAAATTATAGGGAAAGGATGCTTTCCTCAGTAGAAAGGATTCCAGGCTTTCTAGTGAGTATATTCTGCCCCTCAGTGTTCTTGGGAGAGGTTGAGCAAGTCTACTCACACAGGACTGCCTAAGAACAAAAAAAGACAAATGACCTTTGGCTCCAATAACTACATTGGTGACCTTTGTTCTTAAAACAATATTTTTTCCATACATGGTTTATGTTTATTTTAGAAAATTAAGAAATATACAAAAAACTAAAATTTCACCATTGGAAAATAAGTTTGTTTTCAGAATATTGGAGTTCATTTTATTCTTTTTGATTGTGTGTGTGTGTGTGTGTTTAATTTTTTAGTTATGGTTGGACACAATACCTTTATTTATGTGGTGCTAAGGATCGAACCCAGGTCCTTGCACATGCTAGGCGAGTGCTCTACTACTGAGCCACAACGCCAGCCCTATATGTGTGTTTTGTACACACTCGTAACTAAGATCATTTGTAGCGGTGCTGTGGTTTATACCTGTAATCCCAGTGTCTCAGGAGGCTGAGGCAGAAGGGTTACAAGTTTAATAAGACCAGCCTCTGCATTTAACAAGGCCCTCAAAATAAAAAGAGCTGGGGATGTAGCTTAGTAACGGTTAAGCATCCTCTGGGTTCAATCCCCAGTACCTGGGCCCACCTCACACACACACACACACACACACACACACACACACACACACACAAAGATTATGTGGTATAACCAGGTCAGTATCCTGCCCTTTTCACTTATCATTATTTTGTGTTTTGTGTACTTTATCCAACCACATGAAAACTTCTCTTTCTCTTTGAACTTTTTTTTTTTTTTTTTTTTTGACAGGATCTTGCTTATATTGCTCAGTCTGGCCTTGAACTCTGGGGCTTAAGTAGTCCTCCTGCCTCGGTCTGCCAATAGCTGATATTATAGGCATGCACCTCCACCTATGGCTTTAAACATCAGTTTAATAGTCAATAGTCTCCCTTACCTAATCATTCTCTTTGTTGACCACTTAGGTTACATCTAGTGTTTGCAAAATTCTTTTTGTGTGTGTATACCAGTGATTGAACCCAGAGATACTTTACCACTGAGCCACATCCCAGCCCTTTTTACTTTTTAATTTGAGACAGGGTCTCACTAAGTTGCTTGGTCCTTGCTGAGTTGCTGAGGCTACTTTGAACTTGCAAGCCTCTTGCCTCATCCTCCTGAGCTGCTGGGATTACAAATGTACACCACCATACCTGTCTTAAATTCTAAAAATACTGAGTAAATAGTTCTGGTCCCATTCAGACTCCCAAGAAGGTTGTACCATTTCTCATACACCCTCCATGTGCCAGTCCCTCTTGATTGCCTTCCCTGTGTCTTTCCCTGTCAAAGACTGCTTAATCCTTGAATAAAAAATGTAAATGCTAATAGCATACTTACTCACCTTATGCCAATCCCTGTACTTGGACAAGTCTCATGTCATTGAATTCTAATAGCAATATGGTGAGGTAGATATTATTTTTGCTTTCGTTTTTCAGAGGCAACATGAGGTTCAGAGTCATTCTCTCACAATTACCAGCAAGCCAGGGTGGTGCCATGCCATACACTGTTGCTGTTTCACATCATACTTTCCCTCGCCTTTTCTTGTAGATTCTGATGATGGTGGGCCTGCCCGCTGCTGGCAAGACCACATGGGCCATCAAACATGCAGCCTCCAACCCTTCTAAGAAGTACAACATCCTGGGTACCAATGCCATTATGGATAAGATGCGGGTAAGGACAACCCTTGGCCTCTCCCTACATGCCTCTCACCTACTAGGTGCTACCACACACCTAGGACCACTCAACCCTTACCACCTCCTGCCCACAGGTAATGGGCCTGCGCCGGCAGAGGAATTATGCTGGCCGCTGGGACGTCTTGATCCAGCAGGCTACCCAGTGCCTCAACCGTCTCATCCAGATTGCTGCTCGCAAGAAACGCAACTATATTCTAGATCAGGTACTTACTGGTGACCAGCATGTCCTCATGACAGGGGAGAGGACTAATAAGTTACCTGGGAATTCCCCTCTGGTCCATTTCTCTTTTCCCCATAATGCTCTTCATCAGCAATGCCATTCTAAGGGTCAACCATACATGAGATTGTAGTTAACAGACTTCACATAACTTTGAGCCCAAACATCTGGTGGGGTTTGGAGCCATGATTAGGCTACTAGCTCAGGATCAGTAGCAGCCTCAAAGAACATTATCAGGTAAGAGCCACTTAGCAAAATGGAAGAGGCATAAGTTTCTGAGCCTAACAGACTGCTTGAATCCCACCTCTGCTACTTTGTAGTTGGTGCCCTTGTGGGCAGCTGACTTTCCTCTGTATCTGAGTCCCCTTGTCTATAAACTGGGGATCATAATGATCCTCACAGACCTACATAGTACCTACTAGGTGCTACCACGCAGTTACCCAGCAGCTGTGATGATTTTTATTTACTGTATAGGTGAGGCACAGCCCAGGTTAATTAGCAAGTCTTTATGACTAGGAGATACAGATTTAAGACATATTAAGAGCTGGGTTCTTAGTTCTCGGCGGACACAACATCTTTGTTGGTATGTGGTGCTGAGGATCGAACCCAGGCTGCACGCATGCCAGACGAGCACGCTACCGCTTGAGCCACATCAAGAGCTGGGTTTTTAACATCAGTTGAACCTTTGAAATCAAATGTAGAATTTTGTATACAGGTACAGATGTGTTCTTTCAAAAACAACGCAGTTTTGAGTTAGGACAGAAATGTTGACCAAGGTTTTCAACAAAAGGATGAGTGACCCAAAATGGTTAAGGATCCTTGTCTCAGAGTAATGAGTTCCACATGTTTGTTGCCTGTGGAGTGTCATACTTAACATTTGTCCCAAAGACTTCCTCAAGTAGCAAAGGGTGTTTTCTTATTTTCTGTATTTGTGGTTATATGAACAAGCCTTACATTTGTGCTATCTTAAGAACCTGTGAGTGAGCAAACATGTAAACATTTTAGCCTTACTAAAATGCCTTCTATACACATAGCTCTGGGTATTTGGTTACCCTGAGTTCGAAGGGATCCTGATGAAGGTGGAGCTGATGACGGGATGGTGGTTGACTTGTCAGGAAAGAATTCCAGGGACCATGTTGCTTTCACATGGGGTGAGGATCCAAAAGCCATCCATGGTTATTGTTCCAGCTTGACCCCATCAACAAGGCACCCAACCAACCTTCTCTTACCTTTGGAGATTTGTTTATTTTTTAATCCCGTGGCCTCACTTTTCCCCCTTCTCTTCATCAGGGTGTTTTGAAATTTTAGTTTGATTTGGCCCCAGTTAGACTCATTTTTCTGAAACACCTAGATGTGCTATGGTTTTACCACCCTGAGGGTACCTCTTTTGCATAACCTAGGAGGAATTTCTTGCCTGTTTTTTTCTTGATTTGTGGGTTAGATCAACTGTGAAAGTCATGAATTATGTGGTCCAGTATAGAAGGATTATAGTCAGGGGATCATCTCTGTTCAAAGGGCCTATGTGGGTCTCTCTGGAGATCAGATCCCCTGCATCTCAGCTAGGCACAAAAGACCTGAACACTGTAAAGGCTCACTGTCAGCCTTCTTAGCTGGTAGTGGCTTGTTCAGGGACAAGTCAAAGGCTGCTAGCATCCTGGTGGGGGGACACGCAAGTCCAACCAACAGTGAGGCAAAGAACCTAATCTCTGAAAGTGAGGAGGCGGGTTCTCTGGTTGGCCCCAGATCTTTTGGTTAACCCCAGAATGGAATTAGGTCCTGAAGTTTTAGGTTACTCAGCCCTGGGGAGGCAGTCTGAAGGCAGTGTTTGACCTGTTTGGGCCTAAACCCCAAAAGTTGATTCCCAAAAACCCTGGTTATAAGAAAGAAAGAATGGGTATATGTGTATATATAGAAGGTTCAGAACAGACAGCTGGCCAGATTCTTGTACTTCTCATCTCACCAGTGTTGGCAGTGAGGGATAAGTTAATAATGCATAGCTGTCTTCTGGGCTAGGTGGATCTTCCAAAGGTAAGGCCAGTACTATTAGGAAAGTCCCCGAATCTCAGCCCAGGATCTTCTATTCCTAGGTTGTCAGTTGTACCTACATTTGGCGCTTCTAGGCCTCCTGTTTCAAGGTTGACCTCGGAAATGCTCATCCTTATTAGGAAAAAAGAACTTACCTTCATAAGCTAGGCAGGGTTGTGTAGCCAGATTCTGCTTTTGTCTAGCCAGAACCCCAGACCTTATCCTAGGATTTATCTCATGAGACACAAGCTCTCAAGTGTGTTGGAGCTTCATTCTGCATCACAGCCTATTCAGATCAGGTGAGCATCAGAGGGAATAACAAGAAAGAAAGTGAACCAGCGGGGATCTCATAAAGGGAAGGGCCTGCCTAAAATCAGGCTTTTGGTATACTGGTCAGCTCTGCTGACTTTTCAGATGGCCAGTCCCATAATGTTTGGGGCTGTGATGGAAATTGGGGAAAGGTGTCAGGAAGTGTGAGGTATCTGGGCCAGGATATGGACAATGATAAAAATAGTTGAGATTTTGTCCAGGACAGTCTGGAGCCACGGTCACATTTTCTTCAGGGATGGATATGACTAAATTTGCCTAGGTAGTAAAAAGCTACAGAAAGAGGAAGGAAAAACAAGGATTGGAAGGCCACATTGCTTCAGGTGACAGTGTTGCAGTTGGGAAGCCCCTGGAGTGAGGTTTGTGCCCTATCTCTAAGTTATCAGAGGGCCTTAAAAATGAAAACAGAACAGAAGCTCTGTGTGAGACAACAAAGTTGCCCTCCTGAAGGCTGCGGGTTAAAAGGCCCAGCTGGGCATTGGTCAGAGTCAGGGCTGGGGGCAGTGACTTTGCCAACCTGATCTCACCCTCACAGTGTACATTTCTAATCCTGCTTGTGTCCCTGTTGGCAGGTGCCACACTTTCTCCTGAATCAAACCCAGGGCAAGGGCCACCTGAGAGCTTGTGTCCAATGGGGTACATCCTAGGGTAGATGTTGGGGTCCTGGCCAAAGAGAATTAGAATCTTTGTTACCCAGATTAGATTTTCAAAGTAAACCGCCTCTTGTTGGCATGCTTTGGAGAAGGGGAAGTTTCTTCCCTCCACCCCCACGGTCCCCAGAGCCTCAAGCCTGTTCCATTCCTGATGCTCTTGGCCAGTTCTCTTCCTACATGTGGAGTTCTTTCCACTGGGGTTCATCACCTCAACCTAGAGCAAACTTTTTCCTCACCAGCTTTAAATTTGTTCTTATGGGATCCAGTCAGGTGTCTCCTGCTGCCAGCCTAACCCTGTTAAGACAGGTAAACACATAGTAGGTCTTTTAGAGAACTCAGGATGTCAGCAAAAGTTATTGCCTGTGCCTGCTGTTTCCTCCCTCATTTTCTCAGACTTTCACACACCAGAACTCACCATGCAGCTTCTCTGAGAAACCTGACCTTTGTCCTGCCCACATCAGGTTTGGGGGGTTGTCAGGAACCAGGGAACATAGTCCAGGTCCTCTCTTAGGGTCAGTATCTTCAAGCTGGGGTTGGGAGGAGTAGGAGCTATGCAGAAAAGCCATGTGGCTGGAAAAGCTGACCTTGCTGTTGTGACTCTCCTAGCAACAGCCGCCAGGGGCCCTAGTGACCAACAGTAGTGCTGGGCTGGCCCAGGATTCTGACCTCACCATGTTTGCTGTGGTAACAGCCACCAGCAGCTAACTCCCTTTCCTCCAGGAAAGCCAAGCACTTACATTTCTGCTGGCACAGTTTAGATGTTGTTCTTCCCTTCTTACTCCTTACCCAAGCCAAGGAGTAAGCAGGGGAGGTGCACTCTTAAAGCCTTCCCCGAGAGGGCGTGTCAGCTCCGAGCATCTGAGGATCTGTTCTCAGACTCAAGCCTCATCTTGAGACAAAGGCCAGCTGTTTATGAGTCCATACTGCACACCCCCATTCCTCCTGTTCTGTGAAGCTGCAGGGGCTGCCCTGTCAGTAGCATTGCTTCTTTTTTTTCTTTTATTTTTTCTTTTTCTTTTTTTAATTGGTTGTTCAAAACCTTACAAAGCTCTTGACATATATTTCATGCATTAGCTTCAAGTGGGTTATGAACTCCCATTTTTACCCCGTATACAGATTGCAGAATCACATTGGTTACACATCCACATTTTTACATAATGCCATACTAGTAACTGTTGTATTCTGCTACCTTTCCTATAGCATTGCTTCTTTATCTCCTCATTGGGACGTTGACAGGACAGTTCTGCCACATAGGAAAACTCCAGTGCCCTTAGAGTGCAGAGGATTCAGATTAGGATAATTGGTACTTACTGAATAAGAGAACGGATTATCAGAAAATAGCCTGGAGTCATGTTCACTCTGGTACCTACACATGACTTTTGTGTCAGGAGAAAACTTTTAAATTACTTAGCTTAAGGAAGCCAAATTCTGTCTTCATATGAGCAGAATGCCACATTCTGCAGCACTCTTAGGAATGGAGTCAAAAAAAAAAAAAGTGAGGAGTAGGGACTTAATTTTTCTCCTATTAGTGGCCCCTGGCCCCTCCAGAACCAGTGCTAAAGGCCCCATAGGTGTGCTGTTACTACCCTCCTTAGAACATAAGGGTACTTTCCCTAGGAAGTGAAAGAGAACATTTTTCCCTACTTTATGTCAGGCCCAGGGGAAATGGCTGGTTTAGAGAACAGATGTACCTATACTGCTTGGAACCCCCACAGGTCTGTGCTCACATCCCTGGCCTCTGTTCCTTCTATCTTGGAAGAGGGTCCCTTGCACCTCGTCTTTTCCTTAATTTTCCCTGGTACTTTCCACTGAGAAACCTCTCTTAGGACAATGTCAATCCTGTTCACCATATTTTCAGATCCTCCTTGTGTGTTGACTTATTTCTCTGCCACATGCCAGAGGTTTTTATATCTGCAAATTTTCACCAGAGTCAGAAGAAAGATGATACAACCCCTAACTTTCAGATGAAGAAACTTGAGGCTCAGACTAATTCAGGGACTTGTCCACATATTCAAAACTACTAAAGGACACAAATGGGATTTCGGCCTTAGGCTTCTGCAAAGCCACTGTTCTTTCCACCCTGCCTCATACATAGTCCCTGCTTTTCCATTTGGGAGAGCATTGCAGTTTAACCTTTCCCTTTAGTCCAAGCTGCTTCCAGTTACCACTACAGTGTAACTATCCAGAGTATCCCACCCAGTGATGACCATACCAACAGGGCTCACATTTGTCCAGGACTGACTTCGAGCCAGGATCTGGGCTGGGACAAGATTCTTTATTCACATGAACTGATTCAGTCTTCACAGCAACCAGAAGACATTCATACTGTTTGCTCCTTTCAAGTCTTGAGACTCAATAAATATGCAGTAAGTTGATTTTACAGAAAAGCAGGCTGAGGCTGAGTGACCTGCCCAGGGTCACAAGGTGTGATGAGCCCAAGTCACATTAGAGCCAAGGTCTGCCAAATTGTCCCACAATGCACCTACTTCTTATTGAGGCGTCTCCTACCCTGGAGGCCACTGCATAACCCCTACTCAGATACCTTATACTTTGTCAATTGTTTAGTGGTCACCCCCCACCCCCCAGTTAGTCCTCACCAGCCCTGGGAAGGAGGCTACAGAGGAAGCAGCTATAGAGACTGACCATAGTGAGTGGCCACACCAGGACTTCTGCTGGTGCTCTTTCTTCCCTGCTGACCGTGTTCTGAGAATACAGTATTTTCTTATTGATTTCTGCAGACCTCTTTACAGATTGTTCTTTCTTCTGCAGCTTCTCCCTGCAAAGCCACTGAAGGCTGTTGTTGAGCTAACAACTAATCACTTCACTTCTGTTGAGTTCCTGAGTTTAGAGAGGGAAGATACCACATAAGTGCTGGGTCCTACCTCTAGAGATGAAGTCTCAGGAAATCTAAAGTGAGGTTTTGGCTGCGTGCTTTTTCAGTAGTGTCCACAAGGTACAAATGCAAAGGCAGAGTCCACAGAGCCTCTGCAGTCCTGAAGATCTGGTGTGTGGTAGGTATTGGGTTGGTGGAAGCTGCTGTTGTTGTTTGGTTATGTGCAGGTGTTCTGGAGCACTGCTCCACGGCCACACCTGCCTGCTTTGGAGGTAGAAGAAAAGACATAGAAGTAGCAGACTGCACTTGGAGAAGCATGAGTTATTGTCAAGCTCCCTGGTTAGAAGCTTGTGGGTAAGACTGATATTTCAGAGAAAGAGCAAAGGATAGAACCATAGCACAGTGTTGAGGGAAACAGTCCACATAACTATTAAAAGGGGTTGGTTAATTATGGGCTATCTGTACTATAGATTCTGTATGATTGTTTTTAAAAAAGAAAAAAAAAAAACACCATAAAGAAGAATTTGAGAAACAGTGCATGAAAAGAGCTTCTGAAGTATATAGTACAATTCCATTCATGTTGAGGATTGCACAAGTGTTGGTAGAATTGTACAGAAGAAATTCAGTACAAGTTTTCTCTGGAAGTAGTGCTGGCAATAGGCAGATGGAAAGCTTTTTTTACTCCTAACTCTGTACCTTGTTGACTTTGTACCAATAGCATGTATTATGTATGGAGAAAGAAGTTGTAAAATGCAATCCCAAGGGGGAAAAAACAGGATTAGCCAGGCACAGTGGCACATCTGTAATCCCAGCAGCTCAGGAGGCTGAGCCAGGAGGATCACAAGTTCAAAGCCAGCCTCAGCAACTTAGAGAGCTCCTAAGCAACTCAATGAGACCCTGTCTCTAAATAAAATATTAGAGCTGGGGGTGTGGCTCAGTGGTTGAGTGCTCCTGAATCCAATCCCCGGTAAACCACTCCCCCAAAACAAGAAAGTTAAAAACAAAACCCAGGGCTGGGGTTGTTGCTCAGTGGTAGAGCACTTGCCTAGTATGTGTGGGGCACTGGGTTCAATCTTCAGCACCACATGAAATCAAGGTATAAAACAAGGTAAAAAAATAATAATAATATTAACCCACCAATTGGAATCCCTTGCCCTCTGCCTGTTAGCTGCTACTTTCTATCCCTCTTTTTAAATCAGTACATTTGCCAAGGCAGACATAAGAATCATAAAAGTGAAGCAGGGCAGTTTCCTGAGTCTCTGCTTAGGAGGAGCACTAATAGGCTTTTCTTTCCCCTGGCCTACATAATACCCCTCAGAGGAAAAACAACTCTTAATGCACCATCTCTTGCCTTTTCTGTTACCTACCCTAGACAAATGTTTATGGGTCAGCCCAGAGACGAAAAATGAGACCATTTGAAGGCTTCCAACGAAAAGCTATTGTAATTTGTCCCACTGACGAGGACCTGAAAGACCGAACAATAAAGCGCACCGATGAGGAAGGGAAGGATGTCCCTGATCATGCGGTCTTAGAAATGAAAGGTAGGAAATAAGTGACGCCCAGAGGGCCAACTCAGCAGGGTCCTTAAGAGAAAGAGCTCTTTACTCAGTGTGCCCTTCCCTGCTCCCTAATTATTCCTTTTGTGATCTTCCGCTTTGTCCCTTCCTGGTCCTCCACAGCTGTGAATGGTGAAACTCCACATTTCACTCTGGCAGGGTTTTCGGACTAGATGGAATTGGAAAGCATGAGGGAAAGAGAATGTGGGAGCTCAAACTGGAAGGCCTGCTCTGGCACCCGCTGGCTGAACTGACTGGGCAAGCCTCGGTTTGCCCCTCTGTAAAAATAAGGATGTGGATCCACTTGCCTAACCCACTCCCTGGGGAAAGGCTGGAGAGAGCTAAACACTGCACTCAGGTGGGGCTTAGCCACCTCTTCAGGAAAGGGTCTTTTCATTCCCTGACAGCGTTAGAGTCAGCCTCTCTCTCTTAACTTCTCTCTTATTCACTCTTCCAGTTTCCTCCACCAGTGTTCTGGAGGTGGAGGAGACCAGACCTCAGAAGATACTGACCATTTTGTTTCCTTCCTCCTAGCCAACTTCACATTACCTGATGTCGGGGACTTCCTGGATGAAGTTCTGTTCATTGAGCTGCAGCGGGAAGAAGCAGACAAGCTGGTGAGGCAGTACAACGAGGAGGGCCGCAAGGCTGGGCCACCCCCTGAAAAGCGCTTTGACAACCGAGGTGGTGGTGGCTTCCGGGGCCGCGGAGGTGGCGGCGGTTTCCAGCGCTATGACAACAGAGGCCCCCCTGGAGGCAACCGAGGAGGCTTCCAGAACCGAGGGGGAGGCAGTGGTGGTGGAGGCAACTACCGAGGAGGTGAGACATCTCAAACACACAGTTCTCCTTACCTTTTGTTCCCACGTTGGGGTTGGCTTTGACTGCTATTCAGTCAGCACTAAAGCTTACTGAACACCAGCTATGGGAAAACCAGGGAGAGTCAGACTGTGGGACCTCAAGAAGCTCTCCCACGGGCTGGGGATGTGGCTCAAGCGGTAGTGCACTTGCCTGGCATGCGTGCGGCCCGGGTTCGATCCTCAGCACCACATACCAACAAAGATGTTGTGTCTGCCGAGAACTAAAAAATAAATATTAAAATTCTAAAAAAAAAAAAAAAAAAAAAAAAGAAGCTCTCCCACTATCTTACTCCCCTGGCCTTGCTTTTTTGCCCTTTTATATGACATGGTGTCATCTATTTCTGTGGCTCTTCCCCCATCTGACCATGATCTCCTTGAGGAATCCTGGAACCTATTGAAAACCTGGCATGCTGCAAATATTAGGACTGTTTTGGGGGTTTAAAGCAAATGGAAAAGAAGACTCATTAGAAAGTTAATTTGCCTAGCATCACCCAGCTTAAACCAAAACTGGTATTCAATGATCCAGAGTCCAAGTCTTTAGTGAGTGCTGCTTTCTATAAAAAGTCTTTATTCATAATTTAACAAATATGTTCTAGCTCTCCTCTGTCTCAGGCTTGTGCTGAATAGTTCTGGGGACATAGCTATGACCCAAATAATTTAATGAGAAAGCCCAAGGATATTGTGACCTGAGATGACCCTGAACCAACCTGCAAGAAGACACCAGGGCTCAGGAAAGATCTCCTGAGGAGTTAATGTCAAAGCTGAGGTCCACAAGCCCAATAGGAGTTGGCCAGGAGGAGTGTGAGAGAGTTCTAGGCCCAAGACAACAGCAAAAAGACCTTCAGACCAAGCCTGAAGAGGACTTGATCTGACTTGTTCATGGCTGCCATTGGTGCATTCTTCCTGAACATCTCCTTCCAGTTTATTTCTGTGTTGAAATGCAGAACACAATAACACACAGCCAGGATAGCCCTGATTTCTGTCTCCCTAGGCTCACAGGCCAGGAGAGGAGACAAACCTGCCAGCAGACAATGATGACCTGTTGTTATCAGAGCGGGAGCATGCCAGGACTCTGGAGAAGCCAGAGGGTTTGCTTATTCGTTCACTTTAACTGAACAGCCTCTGGGCCTGATTGACCATGCCGGGAGCCATAGCAGTCACCAAGGCAGGCCAGGTCCGGGAGTCTGTGCATTGAGAGTGATAGGGCCTCCCTCTCCTGCTGATTTCTCCAATACAGGTTTCAACCGCAGTGGAGGTGGTGGCTACAACCAGAACCGCTGGGGTAACAACAACCGGGATAACAACAACTCCAACAACCGAGGCAGCTATAACCGGGCTCCCCAGCAGCAGCCACCACCACAGCAGCCGCCACCACCACAACCACCACCCCAGCAGCCGCCGCCACCACCCAGCTATAGCCCTGCTCGTAACCCACCAGGTGCTGGCAGCTACAACAAGAGCAGCAGCATCCCTGGCTCGAGCGCTAATACCAGCACCCCTACGGTCAGCAGCTACAGCCCCCCACAGGTGAGGGAACACAGATTTGTTCACACATGTGCTTTTAACATAGGAGAGTCCATGGGTCTGAGGGAGTCGCCAACACATGCTTGAGCCACAGCCTCCACTCTTCCCTGCAACCTGTCCTCCTTTCTTCCTGGCAGTGCTCTTCACTGGGCTGACCTTGGACATTGCCAAGTCTCCCCAAAACCAGGGAGTAAATAAGCCTTGCTCAGAACTTCCCCCTCCTTCTATCATCCTCAGGAATAAGCTAGAAGTGCTGGTCCCTCCAGCACATGTTTATGTCTCTTGGCTGTTGCTAGCCTCACCCAATTCCCAAGAAAGTCCTCAGAGTCATGCTTTGTTCAGGCTGAAAAGAGATGATCTCTTGTCGTAGGGTTTGGAGACCAGTGCCCCATAGTTGGTTTGGAACTTTGTGCTGAGAGCACCAGCCCTATGCAGCTTCTGGGCTCTATTCCAGTTCTTGGAAAGTCATTGCTCAGTCTTTGGTGCACATAGGTTCCTGCTGACTAGGGCAGTCTCTGTTTATTGCACAGCCATTTCCTGAGCACCTTCCATGTGCCAGTCCTGGGAGCAGCTGCCAGGAGACAGATGAGTGTTTCCCAGTTCCAGTCTAGTTAGAACATTTCCTAGGATAGGAGTTGGTCAGGCATAAGTTCAAACCCCAGCCCCATTATGACCTGGTTTTATGTCCCTGGACAATTGGCTTCATCTGCCTGAGCCTTATTTTCCCATAAAGGAGTACAGGTGTTAGTAGAACTCATTTCCAAGGTTTGTTGTAAGAGAGAGAGGGTACCGTAGCTTAGTGGTTGAGGCTCTGGGACTAGGTAAACCTGGAGTCAGTCCTTCAGCTATTTAACCTTGGATCGGTGATTTTACCTTCTTGAGCCTTGGCTTCCATTTCACATCAGAGTTGACTTGAAGATTAAAGGAATTAATGGTGTAGCTTATACATGAGAAACAGTAATTGTCACCACTATTTTTCTCAGATCTTTGAGTAACAACTACCATTTATCACATGACCAGCATGTTGAATACATTCAGCAAGATAATCTGAAGGAGTAGTTCTGTTGTGATTCTCATTTTACACAAAACAAAACTGGGATTTCAAGAAATGCCATGTGCCTTACTCACCCAGGATCTCAAAGCTGGAATTAAGAGTCCCAAATACAGCCCTAGGGCTGGCGCTTCATCCTAACCTGTCCTACCATGTCAGAGCCTATTCACCTTCTCAGTCCTAAATAGCCTCCACCAGGGAAGTGCCTTTGTGGGCTCACTGCTTACAAAAGCCCTTTGTCAATCCCAGCTGTGAACTGATGCTTCATAGAACTTCGGTCTTTTTCTCTTATTTTCCAGCCGAGTTACAGCCAGCCACCCTACAACCAGGGTGGTTATAGCCAGGGCTATACAGCCCCACCACCTCCACCTCCGCCACCACCTGCCTACAACTATGGAAGCTACGGTGGCTACAACCCGGCCCCTTATACTCCACCACCACCGCCCACGGCACAGACCTACCCTCAGCCCAGCTATAACCAGTATCAGCAGGTAGGTACCAGTCAGGCTCCAATGGGATGGAGAAGGTTCCATGGGCCCCTCCTGGGTATGTTTTTCAAGATTTTAGTCCCTGCTTATCCCTGAAATTAACTGGCAGTCATCTGGTTCAGCCAGTCCATTTGGTGAACATATCTGCACTGGTTTCTAAATAAATGGTGTCCTACTCTGTCCATGGTGCAGCAAACAAAAGGGAAGGGCTGGCTGAGCAGGGCTTCCAAATCTTGCTTCAGCACCTTGGCTAGGGGGCTCTAAGTCCTGCCTCAAGTTGGTGCTAGGCCACCATACCTGTTTTTTTAAATATGATATTTAACTACATTTGAAAAGACACTGGGTTGACAAGCCAGGAGACCTGGGCTTCAGTTCTTAAATTTCCACCCATGTGGCATGAGGTCAGCTGTTTGTCTTCCCAGGGTGCCTTGATTCTATCAGGGGTCCCACGTGTTGCTGGCTATCACTGACCTAGGCAAGGGTTGGCCAGGGGAGGAGCAAAATGTAGAGTGGATGAAGGACAAATTGGTGTTCTTGGTCTCTCTCTCCAGTATGCCCAGCAGTGGAACCAGTACTATCAGAACCAGGGCCAGTGGCCGCCATACTATGGGAACTACGACTACGGGAGCTACTCCGGCAGCACACAGGGTGGCACAAGCACACAGTAGCCAGTGTGTCTAGAGGCTCCCGGGGCCGCTGCCGGCTTCCTGCACCAGCGCCTGCCTCGGCCCCTTCTCTGGCCCCTCCTCTACCCCCACCGGGTCCTGTGGTGCTGGGGATGGGGTCATCCCAGAGCTGCCTCCCTCCAGCCCACTGCCTCTCCTGTGGGGGAGGGGTCTTCTCCCCCACAGGCCAGGCAATTTTCTCTGGATTCAAACAGGCAACAATGACCTTTTATTTTGTTTGTCCCCTCCATCTCCCACCTCTTCCTTTTCCTCCTTGCCCCTTTTTGACTGAAAATCCCTCTTTCCCTTGGTCATCAGTGAGGCCACAGTGACTAAGGGGAAGACTCCTTCCTGTTTGCTCCTCCCAGCCCTGCTCCAGCCCCTCAGCTTCCCAGACCCTCATGCAGTTGGTTGTAAATTCTTCCAGGAGCTGTTTTACTGTCTACTTTTCAGGATTAAAAAAAAAAATCAAAAACTTAAAAAAAAAAGTTTAAAAAGCAAATGTGGAGGGAGGAAGCAGCAACATATTTTTTTGGTAATTATGCTTTTTTTTTTTAATTTTTAGAATTTGTCTGTTTTTACTGTGGGTCGGCCGTTGATACTTCATCAAAATAACCATTTCTTTGCTGAGTTCAGGTGACCGAGGAAGAGCCACACCCTCGAAACAAAACAAAACACACAAACAAGAAAAACCACAGAATCATCTTTAACCTAACTTTTTATACGATGTCTCAGTTCCCCGTAACTTTGCACACAAGCTTCTGTGTTCAGTTGAATTGTAACTGCTTTTTGTATTTGGAGAGAGTGTGACTATTGAACTTGAAACCTTTTATTCTGGGCGTCTTGGTAGTTTCTGGTGGGATTAAGCGGGTGAGAGGGTGAAGGGAAGGTGGGGGGTTCTTTCCCTTCAGAATATGAAGTTTCCCCCACAGCCTCCTCTCCAATGCTCTCCCAGGTGCCAGACCTCAAGTTTTTCCTACAGTGATATACTTTGATTATTCTTACTTCCCCTTTACCCATGTTTTAACAGGATTTTAACAAACTGCACTTATTAAGAAATGTGTTTGCCCTGTTTTGTTTTGTTTTGTTTTCCTTCAATAAATGACATGGCACCTCCTAGCAGGAAGGAAGCAGGATCAAAACCCTGAAGTGTTACTGCAGTTGAACTTTAATTGAAGTGGGGAGGCTTTTTCAAGGGGAAATTATTTACTTATCCATTAAACATTGAGGGATTCCTCTGCCTGGCCTGGATTTTGGTGCTAAGTATATCCCTTTATTCCAAGATTTCAGTAGCTCTTTTAAAAGTGGTTCTCAAAACTTCTCATAATCCCAAATCCTCATGGGAGTATTTTATTAGAAGGTGTGGAACAGGTCCAGAGGCAGAGAGGGACAGGCAATTCTGGTGGGAGAGAACAGGAGTGGTTTGTTCAGGGCTGTCACTGGATATTGGTGACCAGACACCTCAAGTCTGGTGTGTGTGTGTGTTGCCTTCTGTTGGCCCTGCCTGTTTCTTGTGGTCCAAGCTAACTGAAATTCCAAGAATTTCATTTCTCAGCCAGTATATAATGGGAATCTATTCTGTCCCCTCAACCATCCTGCAAAGCTAGGGGTACAGCATGGCCAGTGCATCTCTGACTCTTCACAGAGCTCCCACTGCAGTATTGCCAGTGACAGCACAGTGGTTGATGAAATCCTGGGTTGGTGTGAGGGGAGGAAGGGAATTAATAGGGGTGAACTTTGGGGTTGCATCTCCCTAACTATTGTCCTTCCCATTTTCCTTTCTCCATTCTTTCAATACATAATGTGTTCCTTGCATGTTATGGGGGAGAGTGCCAGTGCATAGGAGTGGCTGGCTCAGCCCAGCTGTCCTCACTGGAGCTCCAAGCCTTTTGAAGGCTGTGTGGCCTATAAAAACAAGGGAGAGGGGAGGCTGACTAGTCTTGAGGTCTAAAATGGGGCATCTAAACATGAGAAAGGGCTACTGTTGGCAGCTAAAAGGGACCCTAGCTAGAGTGATCCCTTCACTGCTCTGGGTCCCCTTAGTGACAGATGCGTGTGCTAGGCAACAGCACCCTCTGCTGGCCTCCCTTGGTGATACATCTGTGTTGTTCCTGCCTATGGGGTGTGGCAAAAAGGGACCTCAAGGTCTGTCTTCCACATCTCCCAGGTCCTGAGAGAATGTAAACTAGGTAGTTCTTCCTCTTGTCTGGTCTCAGCCAGTCTCTGGATTATGATACCAGCTTACAGATCTCTTCAGTCCCTTACCCTTATCCCCTTCTCCAATCCTTGCAGGTTAAAGGAGCTCAAGTTGCTTAATACAGTTTATTCAGGCCCCATGTGGCCTGGCACCTGGTGACCTTAATGGCTTCAGCTCTTTCAGCTTCCCTTTTGAACTTCAGTGATTCATTCTGGGGAATTATAAATTCCTTTGGAACCTATACAAAATGCCATGAGACTCTACCTTGGGAAAATGTGTATTGAGGATTTTACTTAAAAGATTCATGACACTGGCTGGACACAGTTGTGCAAGTCTGTAATTCCAGCAATTCATAAGGCTGGGGCAGAATTGCAAGTTCAAGGCCAGCCTCAGCAGCATAGCAAGACCCTGTCTCAAAAAGGACTGGAGATGAAACTCGATGGTAAAGTGCCCCTAGGTTTAAATCCACACTACCAAAAAAAAAAAAAAGTTTTAATAAAAGGGCTGAAGATACAACTTAGTGGTAGGGCATTAGGTGCAATCCCAGTACTGGCCCCCCTTCCAAAAAGAAGTTTAAAATTTCTCAAATTTTCTAATGTCAAATGGAACACCTTTCATATTCTTCGACCATACTGAAGTATTTACAGCAACAAGAACTAACCAGGACAGCCACCCTGCCTAAGACTAAGACCCTTCTAAACTTGTGTTCCTGATCCTTCAGGTCTCAGCCTTGTCTGCCTCCCTCTCAGAAAGAAGCCACCTCTGAGCCAGCCTGGGGAGGGTGACTTCCTCAGCCCCCCCAGGCCACTCGTGGTGGTCACTAGTAACATGCCTGTCTGCTGGTAAGAGACCCCCTAAATATTAATAGTCCCTTCCCAACCCCTAGGGCAAATCAGGCCCATAATTGTTTTTCCTTCACATCTGCAGAGTTCCTCCAGGTTCTGGAAGTACAGAGGGGCAATTTTATCCCCCACCTCACCACCCATCTCATGCTAGCCAGGGAGTGGGTGTGATGATAAATAAGTTAAGACTTAGAAATATTCCATGAGGGTGAAGAAACGGGTCTAAAAAAGCACAAACTCTTTTTTAAAAAGAGTTACTGTAACAGGTCCTGGAGGGTGGTCGCCCAACCATTCATCCCAAATATAAATACGCCAGGAGTTAAGAGTCACAGCAATGAACAAATCAACCATGGTTAGGGTCCCTCCAGATTTTCCAATTTCAGACAGGAGAAGCTGAACGCCCTTTCAACCCTGCGCCCCTTTCCTTCCTGGCTACAGAGGGCGGGACCAAGGCAGACGCATGCGCAGAGGAAGATCCTCCTTCGAGCCGGAACTTCGGTGCCCGGACGCGTAGGAACACCCGGCCATTGTACAGTGCACTGCCGGAAGTGTCTCTGAGTACGTGGGATTGAGATTGGTGTGCCGAGACTGCGGCGGCGGTTAAATCGGAGAAACTCTGGATGGAGGCTGTGGCGGCGGAGGTGGCGACAAAGGAACCCGATGAAGGTAAGGTACTTGCCACGCGGTGACTGCAGTTGCGAGGAATGCAGTTGCGGTGTCACAAGGAAATGATTCCGTGGGAACGCGAAGGAGGACTCTTTATAAGGGAACACCTGCCCTCAACCTTACCTGTCCGGTCCATCATTTTGCAGATTTTCCTCGCTCCTGTTGCGGTTGACTTCCTTTCTTTCCATTCTTCTCCGAAATTAACCTCTTCCTAGTTCATCCCCTTCCACGCTCCAGGGCAACCCTATTTCCTTATCAAAAACCTCTCCCCTGCCCTCGGCCAGTCCTCCCATAGTTACCTTCCCTGGGCCAAACAGCTTTCTCTTGGCCCACGTTAACCTTCCGCCGGTCTCGAACAAACTATTTACCCCCAGACTAACAGCCCCATTTCATTCTAACCCCTTTCTGCCAAGGCCATAATCTAGTCTGCCTCTTCAAAGTTCTTACTGCATTTCTTTGCTCGCTCGTGTCTCTCTCTCCCTTGCATCTTAGTGTCTTTTACTTCTTCTGGTACGTTCCCCTTAGAATCTAAAAATGCTTTTGTCTTGCTCACCATAAAAGTCGTCCATTTCTTCAGACAATCTGATGTGGAGTGAGGGGTAGTTGGGAAATTGGTTGAAATTGGTTCTGGTTAAGAACTGGTGATTGTCGAAGTGAATGGTGGCTCTAAGAATGTAGGGGGAGGGGTGTCAGTGTACTCTAATTTTGTGTTTGAAATTTTTCATAACAAAATTTTAGGGTTTTTAAAAAATTTTTTATTTGTTGGCGCTGGGGTTTGATAACCACAGGCTTTGCGCATGCCAAGCACACACACTACCACTGAGCTACATGCCCAGTCTATAAAAATATTTTTTCTAACCTAAAAAGAAAATCTGTCCTTTGGCCCCATGCTGCCTTCCAGACACCATTTATCTTCTCCAGAGTCATGTACACTTGCCTCCATTCCCTTACTTCCTATCCACTGTAGTCTGGCTTTTACTCTCCCAAATTGCTCTGATTAAGGTTCCCCAGTGACTTGTCCCTGTACAGTTTAAACAGTCACTGCATCCAATTTCTTCCTTACTTGATTACTTGGAGGATTCATGCTGTTGGCTCCTCCATTTTTTTTTTTTTTAAAGAGAGAGTGAGAGAGGAGAGAGAGAGAGAGAATTTTTAATATTTATATTTTAGTTCTCGGCGGACACAACATCTTTGTTGGTATGTGGTGCTGAGGATCAAACCCGGGCCACAGCATGCCAGGCGAGCGCGCTACCGCTTGAGCCACATCCCCAGCCCCTCCTCCATTCTTTTACTTGTACCCCCATGGCACTCGGACTTTCTTCCTCTCAGGTTGCTGCTTCTGAGCCTTTGCCTTAGTTTATTGTGGCTCCTAAAACAAATTGCCATAAACTCAGTGTCTTCAATATCAGAAATTTATTTTCTCACTGTTCTGAAGGCCAGAAGTCTAAAATCAGTATCACTGGACTGAAACCAAGGTGTCATAGGGTCCCCTCACAGGCTCTGGGCTGTTTCTTGCCTCTTCCCAGCCAGTGATGGCTTCTGTGATTCCTGGCTTGTGGCCACATCACTTCAGTCTCTGCTTCTTCCTTTACACTGCCTTTTGCTCTGTGTCAGATCTTCTTCAACCTCTCTTATAGGACTCTTGTAATTATGTTTAGGACACACCTGGATATATACTCCAGAAAAATTTCTCCATCTCAAGGGCCTTAATTTACTTATGTCTGTGAAGACTCCCCCCCCTCTGCCATTTTTTTCCTCCATATTAAAGGCACTGGTCAGGTTCCAGAAATTAAGATACAGCTCTTTGGGGAAGCCAGTGTTTTTGTCTTTTTTTTTTCTTTTGTGAGTGTGTGTGTGTGTGTGTGTGTGTGTGTGTGTGTGTGTATGCGCCCACGCGTGTGCACACTGCTGGGGACTGAACTCAGGGCCTTGTGCATGCGAGGCAAGTACTCTACCAACTGAGCCAAAGTCCCAGCCCTGGGGAAGCCAGTTTTTAACTTTCACAGTTATAGTCTCATCCCATCGACTCAGTCCTTCTTCCTGGCCTCTCTTCCCTGTCATCACTCACATAATCTCTCCTACCCCCACTTCCTATCTTGGTTCTGACGATACCCACAACTCTGTCTCCAGCCCAGCACTTCTCCTCTGAGGAGTCTGGAAACCTGGGTCCCAGCAGTCTTAGATACCTCCTTTAAACATCCCCTGGGCGCATCATAACTTCCGTGTGCCAGACCGCTTTCTTATCCCCATCCCTGCCTTAGGGATGATTTGGCCATCCCTAATCCAGAGCCCTGGACCTTATCCTGGACGCCTCCCTCACCTTCTAGCCTTTCAGCTCCATGGCCTGTGCTCTCAGCCTAGTGAGCATCTTCCCAGCCCTCCCCTACTTTCCCTCCCCGTCCTCCACATCCCCTGCTCTAGCTGTCTTCTCTTGCTCAGTTGACACCCAAGAAACCTGCAATCACCATCCCCTGTGTCCTCCCCATCCCAGGCAAGCTACTTAAAAGAGTTGAAAGAGTTGTCTCCACTTCTTATCTTGATGTATCCCTGCTTGTTGTAGTCTTGCTGCAGCTCCCACCACACTTAGGAAATAGCTCTTACCAGAATTTCCCCAGTGTCCAGCTTTCTTCTTCCTTCCCCCCCCCCCCGACTTTCTTTTTCTTTTTTTTCTGAGGATTGAATCCAGGGGTGCTGTGCCACCAAGCTACATCCCCAGCTCTTGTCATTTTATTTTAAGGGTCTTGCTAAATTGCCCAGGCTGACCTTGAAGTTGCAATTCTCCAGCCTCAGCCTCCCAGATAATTGGGATTTCAGGTGTGGACCACCACATCCAGCATGTGTACTATGTTTGATCTTGATTGTCTCCTACATAAGACTGGGTGCTCCATGAGGGCAGGAGTTAGACTGGATTCCTCCTGTGAATCCTCTGCATTGTTGAACTCAGGGCCTCACAGATGTAGAGTTGCTAAAACATGAATGTGTGAATGCATAAGAAAATGAATGAATGGGAGGTGAACAAGTTAATAAATGTATTCATAATTTTATGAACAAGTGACAAAGAATTGAGTAAATCAGTAAGTCAGGCCTCAAGGTCTTTGCATGGGCAATTTCCTTGGCTTGGAACTTTCTTACCCCAGAAGTCTCATGACTAAGCAACTCCTTACCTCAGGTCTCTACTCTGATGTCACTTTTTTGCAGTCTTCTGTGACCCTTCCATTAAAATTGCAGCCATCCTCCATTAACTTCCCCCTTCCTTCTTTGTTTTTCTGCATAGCCAGGGAAACACCTAACACTACATTTTTTTCAGTAATTATGTTAATTGTCTGTGTTCCCACTAAAATGTCAACCTCTTGCTCGCTGTGGTCTCTCTAGGGCCTAGAATATAATAGGTTCATCATAAATAGGAACTGAGTAAGTGAGCACCAAGTCCCTTCCTACCCAAACCCTCCCTCTGCCCCTTTCCTCACTCCATCCCTGAACTAACGAGTCTCCCATCTCCTCACAGGCCACACGGAGCCCAAACCTGGGCACTGGGGTGAGCTGGCCTGGACACCAGTCCCATCTAGACCAGAGGGCAAGGTGGAAGCAGCAGAGAGCCCACCAGGGGCCCTGGACAGTGACATCCCCGGGGCTGAGAATGCAGCAGTCAGCGCCATGCTGCATGCTGTGGCTGCCAGCCGCCTGCCTGTGTGCAGCCAGCAGCAGGGTGAGCCCGACTTGACAGAACGTGAGAAGGTGGCCATCCTGGGCCAGCTGTACCATGAGAAGCCACTAGTGTTCCTGGAGCGCTTCCGCACAAGCCTCAGAGAGGAGCACCTGGCCTGCTTTGGCCACCTGCGTGGTGACCACCGTGCCGACTTCTACTGTGCTGAGGTGGCCCGGCAGGGCACTGCTAGGCCACGCACCCTGCGAACCCGCCTGCGTAACCGGCGCTATGCTGCACTGCGTGAGCTCATCCAAGGTGTGGGGCGCTGATGGGTGAGGGGTGGAGATGAGAAGTGGAGTCGGAGGGAGGGAGAAATAAGGGCAGGAGAGCAGGAGCACAGACAAAGATCCTGGGGGACACAGGGAGAGACAGAGAAATGTCTGTCATAACGTAAGGCAGAGAGGACAGGAGCCTGAGCAAGAGAATGGGGGACACAGTGAACTTAGAATTTAGTAGATGACAGAAGTTAGTAGATGACACACAACTGTATGATCATTGCATTGTCATCATCGGTTGTCCCTGAGGAAAAACTCACCCCATGCCCAAAGGTACCAGTGGAAACCAAAGGGAATATTTATGACTTTGGGAACAAAAGGGTCTTCTTGAAAAAAACACATGAGAACCATGAAGGAAAACATTCTTTATTTTATTTTATGTGGAGCTGATGATTGAACCCAGCAGCCCCGCGCATGCCAGGCAAGCGCATTACCGCTTGAGCCACATCCCCAGCCCTCTTTCTTTTCTTTTCATACTAGAGATTGAACACAGGGGCATTTGACCACTCAGCCACATCCCCAGCCCTTTTTTTTTTTTTTTTTTTTTTTAAGAGAGAGTGAGAGAGAGAGGGGGACAGAGAGAGAGAATTTTAACATTTATTTATTTTTTCTTAGTTCTCGGCGGACACAACATCTTTGTTGGTATGTGGTGCTGAGGATCGAACCCGGGCCGCACGCACGCTAGGCGAGCTCGCTACCGCTTGAGCCACATCCCCAGCCCCCCAGCCCTTTTTTTATTTTTATTTTCTGAGACAGGGTCTCGCTAAGTTGCCGAGGCTAGCTTTGAACTTGCCTCGGCCTCCCAAGCCACTGAGATTATAGGCATGCACCACTGCCAACAATTGGTGCCTTTTTGACCAGGACATAATTAAAAGTATCTTGTGACCTAGACTCCCAGAACCAGTTAAAAGACAAGGGCAAATGAAGTAGAAAGTGAGTTAAGTTCTGATTAGGGGGAAGACCCAAGTTGTAGAGAGATTGGTACAGGAAGAGTAACACAGGGATGAACAGGTGAATAAGGATGAAGAAAGGAGGAGGATGAGTGGATGAAGGAAGGAGGTGGGGTTAAATGTGGAAAATGAGAGGCAGGGAAAAAGCAGGAGGAGAGAGACCAAGGGACCTAGAGTGAAAGAGGGAGACAGTCTGAGCTAGGGAGGAGGGATAAAAAGAGAATCTACACAGGTAGATGCAGGGCTGGGGTTGTGGCTCAGTGGTAGAGTGCTTGCCTAGCATGTGTGAGGCACTGGGTTCGATCCTCAGCACCACATACAAATAAATAAAGGTCTATTGACAACTAATAAAATATTTAAAAAAAAAAATCTGGTGGAAGATGCTAGAAATAGATACGGATGAGGAGATGGCAGGACTGGGAATGCTGAGCGAGATAGGGACAATCACAGACCACAGTGCTGTACAGATCAGGATTCTGGGTGGATTCTGGGCCCTGGACTCTGGGGTCAGAACTAGGACCCATAGGGCTGGGGATGTGGCTCAAGCGGTAGCGCGCTTGCCTGGCATGCGCACGGCGCTGGGTTCGATCTTCAGCACCACATAAAAATAAAATAAAGATGTGGTGTCCACCGAAAACTAAAAAATAAATATTAAAAAATTCTCTCTTAAAAAAAAAAAAAAAAAGAACTAGGACCCATAGGTGGGAAGAGCTGTGATCAGGTTTAACTGTTAGCTGAGGGACAATGCCACTCCTTCAGGAAGAAACAGCCAGGAGATGCAAAGGACCTGAGTGAAGAAACCAGGCCCACCTGAGAGGGAAGCTGCACAAAGGAACACCCTGGGAAGAGGTTAGATCTGGTGCTTGCTGCCACACAGGACAGCCCTGCCCCTGCCGGGCACTCCCACAGGCAGATAAACGCCTCCCCTGACCCAATTGTGCTAGCACACATACCCAGATTCACATAGATGGATACACATACGTACCCAGCAGTGTAGGCTTGTCCAGGCTTGTACCCAGACAGCCAAGCAGGCTCAGCAAACAGGCATACGATGCACATGCAGCTGGTTTGTGTTGTCCTATGTGCCAATCCCCAGACATAGGTACCTGTGGACAGTATGCTAAGGCACATAGTGGGATGTTTGTACACATGTGACTATACACGTGCATCCATGGGCAGCAGCTTTTGAATCCTGTCTAGGCACAGTTGTACAACTAGCACCTCAAAAACCCACATGTTCTAAGCCTACCCTCACATACACACATGGGCAGACACATGAATACACAGGTAGATGCAGGCCTGATTGTGCACATACTCAGCACAAGCATGAGTATTCATGTCCATAGCCTCGTATATCTGCATATTTCCCTCTGCATCTGCATGTGAGCGTGCAGCATGCGCACCTGCGCGCGCACGCACGCACACACACACAGACTTGTGTGTGTACACATCTTCCTACAAGCACCACCACACATCTACTACAGACACACCCACTCTGGCTCTCATCTTTGCAGGGGGTGAGTACTTCAGTGATGAGCAAATGCGGTTCCGGGCGCCCCTGCTCTATGAGCAGTACATTGGGCAGTACCTCACCCAGGAGGAGCTCAGTGCCCGTGCCCCAGTGCCCCAGCACCCCAGACCTGGCTCCCCCGGCACACCTGCCTGCCCACTCTCCGACCTACTGCTCCAGTCTTACCAGGAGCGAGAGCTGCAGCAGCGGCTGCTCCAGCAGCAAGAAGAGGAAGAGGCCTGCCTGGAGGAGGAGGAAGAGGAGGAAGATAGTGATGAAGAAGGTGAGGGCCAACAGCAAGGAGACCCCAGTGTTTGGACACCTGCCCTGAGCCAGGCCTCAGTCTGCCCAGCCTGATGCATTACCTTGCCCACCCTTCCCATCTCTAGCATCTAGCCTCCCTACCCTGCACTCTTTGAAGGATCCCTCACTCCAAGCTTTTGATCATGCCTGTCCCTTTACTGAGAAGGTCTTCCTTCTCCACCCTCAAGTCTGTCCTGACCCTGATATATAGCTTTCAGAGCACTGCATTGTCATGTGTTTGATGTGTACCCCTGGGGGACCCAGGCTATCTCAGTCACCTCTGTGTTCTCTGTGCCACTGGGACTAGCTGGGCAGAGCACAGAAGCAACAGCTCTGTGTGAACATGTTCAGGCCACCCTCCCATGGTGTCTCCCTCCACAGATCAGAGAGCAGGCAAAGACTCAGAAACCTGGGTACCTGACTCGGAGGAGAGGCTGATCCTACGGGAGGAGTTCACCAGCCGGATGCACCAGCGCTTCCTAGACGGCAAGGATGGGGACTTTGACTACAGGTGCTCCTGGGCCCTGCCTTCCCTTCCCCCAGCCCGGCACCCCATGACCCTGGGCCACAAACAGGCCCTATGCACCTCTCTTTGTTTTGCATGAGAGCCCTGGAATGGTTTCAGGATGTGGGCCCAGAGGTCAGACAGCCCTGTGGTTTCAGATCAACCAGAGGCAGTGGCTAAGTGACGCTGGACTAGCCTGGTCTTTCTCAGTCCCCTCAACTGTAAGGAAGGGAGTGAGCTGGCCTGACATTGTAGCTCACTATTGATAAAACATTAAAACATTTCTATTTTGGCAAGTGACTGTGACCTGGCAGGAAACCACTACCCCAATCCTCCCAATGTGTCCAGGAAACTCAGCCGCCTCCCCAGGACCCCACACTTCCTCGCTGCAGGAAATTAACCCCTGGCAGGGTTACTGCCCCAGCTGGAGGGGCCTGTTACCCCTACAGTATAGCCCCAGGGGTTGGGGAGGACACATAGGCCACCTACTTAGGAAAAGGATTTTGCCATCAGGATAAGGATACAGGAAACTGGTGCATCAGAGTCAGTGGTAAATGATTTGTCCTCTGAGCCAGCGTTCCTCATGGTTCTGAACATAGTCTGGCAGCAGCGAGCCCTCTTGTTTCATATCCAGCCTCAGTGACATATGAACTCTGGGGCTGCAAACGGGCCTTTGATGGGCTCACTGTTAACATGGGAACCATGATCACCATTACCTCAAGGCTCAGCGCATGGTCAGCATCTGGGGACTGGAGCATGGCTGACCCATTGTTGGATCCCCTCACTCTGAAATCAAATGTGGCAGATCTGCTGCCAGCTGCAGCAGAGCCTCTCAAGAGCCTCAGTTCCCACCCAAGAAGTGGTGAGCAGAGTGCCAAGCCCCCGTGGGGGGTGGGGGAAGGAGGCCCACCACCACCACGGCTGCTCCCAAGCCAGGTGCCCCTGAGGAAGTAAGGAGTGGAAACCCGCCCTGTGCTTAGCAGCCTATACAGCCCCTCACCTGGTCATTCACTCAGCAGATGCCGAGGGTCTACTGTGTGCAGGCTCTGGGTGCGCACAGGGAACAAACTAGCAAAAGGTCTCCCTGCTGGAAAGGGTCCCCTCCAGTGAGGGAGACGAAGACTGGCCTGGCTTCTCATAGAGCTGGAAGATGTGATGACATGCAGCCCATGTTCTAAGGCAGACATTGGACAGTTTTGTCTCCCGGGCACTGACATCTTATTGTCCCCACCAGGGGCTTAAAGACACTGGGATGAGACTTTGAAGCAAAGCAAAGCAGGGTAAGGAGCAGAAGGAAGCAGAGCCTGGAGGCCGGGGAGGGGCCTGAGGAGCTGACCTCTGAGCACGGGGTCTCAGGAGGTGAGGGTAAGAAACAGAAATACCTGGGGAAGGAGCGGGGCTGGGCAGCAGGTGCCAGGGCCCTGCCTTGGCTGAGGAGCAGCAGGGTGGCTGTGGCTTTGGAAAGATGAGGGAGAGAGCTCAGATGGGACAGGGCTGGGTGACCCAGTGAGTACGATGAGGAGCCCTGTGAGGGTTAGTGCTACGCCCGAGAGGGTGACTTAGTGGCTTACGAGAGGGCTTCTCCCCCTGGGCACCCCTGCCACCTTCGGGCCAGGCAGTTCTTTGTCATGGGGGGTGGTCTGTCCTGTGCGGTAGGATGTTTAGCTTCATCCCTGGCCTCTACCAGACTAGAGAGCAGTAGCACACCCCTGGTGAGGATAGTCAAGGTGTCTAAGCTTTCTGGGAGGCACAGCCATCCAGCGCCTGCCTCAGTCATGTGGGCCTGTGTGGCCACATCTTCCAGCTTTTAAAAGAAACCAGAGTTTTTATGTAGAGTCTTTAACTTGGAAAATGTTTCCTTCCCTTTTAAGTCTGGACAGGCATAGCATCCCCCTCTGAGTGCTGGTTCTAACTGGCAGCTGCCATCATATGACCTTTGACCTTTGGGGAGGGAAGGTTCCCATGTCCTTGACCTGGATCTCTCAGGGCTCCCTGACAGCCTTCTTCCCCTGCAGCACAGTGGACGACAACCCTGACTTTGACAACTTGGACATTGTGGCAAGGGATGAGGAAGAGAAGTACTTTGATGAGGAAGAGCCTGAGGATGCTCCCAGCCCAGAACTGGATGGGGACTGATGGCTACCACCCCAAGCCAGCTGCCCACCCTTCCCAGCCCCAACAAGGCAGCTGATTACAGGCCGGCTCGGTGACCCTTTCTCCAGAGGGACGGCAGTGCGGCACCCCTGCCCCACGGGTCTGGTGTCACATCAAACAACACCACTACCTCTTTCTGGAGTTCCCTACCCTTCTCCTTTGTTCCCCACTCTCTCCTGTCCCATCTGTCTGTCCCTGTCTCTCGCCGTCTATCACTGCCCCTTTCCTCCCTCTTCCCAGGTCTGGCCACTGTGTCTACCTTCCCAGTTCTCCCATTCTGTGCCCTGGGCTCTGTCCCCACAGCAGGGGATAAATGTTCCACCTGGGCTGAGGCCAACCAGTGGGGCCCATGGTGGCTGGACTGGCTAGG
The DNA here is from genome assembly GCF_045843805.1 of Urocitellus parryii. NCBI lineage: Eukaryota > Metazoa > Chordata > Mammalia > Rodentia > Sciuridae > Urocitellus > Urocitellus parryii. The sequence goes on along the minus strand of NC_135545.1, from coordinate 12,137,471 downwards.
GTGATTCCAGTGCCCAACAACCTGGGAGAGGGGGCTGTGCCTGGGCCCCACACAGCTTTGCTCTGGTTCCTGGCTCTCTACCCTGCTGCCCTCGATCTCTGCCGCATCTGCAACTCTGCTTCTGTTAGGTTCCCATCTTTCCTCTGGCCTCTCTCTGGGCCCATTGTTCTTTCTGCCTGTACATTCCATTTCTCTCTCAGCCTCATGCTGCCTCTGTCCCTTTCTGTCTCAGTCCTTATCTCTCTGGGTTTCAGTCACCCCCCCCCAACCCCGCCCTGTGCCTGTGCACACAGAAACACACACACATACCACCAGACCTGGCTGCAGAGAGCAGCAGAGCCCTGTCTGCAAGGGGCTGGGAGCAAGGGGGACCCAGAGGGCTGCGCAAAGACGGGTCTAGGGGTCGTGGGGCCTGCCAGCTGGGGTGTGCGAAGGGGACTCTCCCCACCCCACTCTCCCACCCCCTCCCACCCAGCCACAAGTTTCCCTTCCTTTGCTTCCTCCGCCTCCCTCTCCCTCTCATGTTTACACTCCCCAAATACGCACAGGCTGTTATCATGGGTCCTGAGTCATCCCACACACGCAGCCTGCCCCAGCAGCATCCCTGCCCCCAGCCAGCCACAGGGCCCGCCCCACAGAGCCCCCTGCCGCCCTGGGCTAATGGGAGCCAGATGGCCGCCTGTGACTCAGCCATAGCTGTGGGAACCCAGGCGTCCCACCTTCCCATGCCCCCACACCCGGCCCTTGCTCCTCCGGCAGACAGAAAGGACAGGCCACTTTGGGGGTGGTAGCTCAGGCCAAGGGTTGATGAGGCTGAGCCCAGGAGCACTTCACTTGTGAGAAGGAATTGCGACATCCTGCCCTAGCCAGCCTTGAAGGACCCTCAGAAGTGCCTCCTGGGGCTATGGTTCCTGACCCCAGCCTCTAGGTCAAGAACGATCAGCACGAGACATGGAAAGTTAGAGCTGAATGGAGGCAGTGGATGTGCAGATGGAGAAACTGTTAAATAATGAGAGCTGCTAAGCAGTCGGGACCTGTGCCAGGCCCTGCCAGGTGCCTGATGCTGGGCTCAAGCCTCCAAGCAGACATTGGCTCTTTTGCAACTGGTCAAGGAGCCCGGGAACAGATGCTTCAAGGCCACTCAGGCCTCTGAGGCAGAGCTGAGATGGGAACCCAGGTCCCAGAAACCATCCTGCCAGCTTCCTGTTAGATATGGGGCCACCCAATCAAGACAGGTAGAGAGGTGGGAGGAGGACTGGACACTGTGACTCCAGGGGGCCTCCCAAGAGCCAGGCGCTATCCCTCACAGACAGGGGCCATCTCCACACAAAAGCCAGTGCGAGGGTCATTGGTTGGCACAGCAGTCCTGTGCAGGGTGTTTGTTGTTAGTGTCATTAATTCTGTCTCCCGGAGGAGATGCAACAGTAGGGCCCAAAATAATCCAGCCTGCTGGGGAAGAGGAGCTCCAGACATGAGAATGTCTCCTGGGTACGTGCTCCATGGGCACTTTTCCCTGGTGTCGGTATCAGCCTTTCTTTAGTCTATTTGATCATTAAATTTGTTGGTGATATACTTTGCCATACGTAAATTGGTTATGTAATTTTGTAAGAGCGACAAGAGGCGCAGCAATTGAGTCAGAATCGGCGTTAGTCAGATGGTAGAAACATGAGCGCTGTAGCTGAGACAGAGGTGGAGCCGGTCACAGGGATGGGGATTAGATGAGCAGACAGGAAGAGAGGTGGAGACAGAGGATCAGGCAGGGATGCAAGAGACACACCCCCTGGGAGCAGCCCCCACTGTGGGCACCTCTCCCTTCACTCCCAGTTGTGGGGATGGGGTGGGTGGAGAGGCTGAGTCAGGGAGGGAGGGCCCCTCTGGGGAAGAGCCCCTCTGTGGGCATCCGGCCCCCACCCCGTGTCTCCCGTCTGACCGGGTTCTGCTGGCTGCCACCCCCACCCCCCACGTCCACACCTCTGTGTGTCCTGCCAGAGCCAAAGCGACTCCCTGCTCCTCCCTCGGCTCCTGTCTTGAGGTCTCTGCCTGCCCCGTGCCCTCCTCTTGTTTCCTTCAGATCTTTGGCTTCCCTCCCTCCCCCGTCTTATTTGGTCTCTGCGTCTCCGGCTGTCAGCGTCTTCCTGTGACTTTCCATCCTCTGCCAGCCCCTCTTCTCCCTCCATTTCCCTTGCTTCTCCTTCTTTCCCCCTTCTCACTTTACTTCCTGCATTTGTCCTTTTCTCCTGGGCCCCTGGGTTTCAGCTACTGTCTCACTAACCCTGTTTCCCCATCCCTCTCTCCCTCCTCCTCTGGCCTTCACCCTCATTTTTTCCTGTCCCTCCATGCCCAGCCCTCCCTGGGCCCCCATTTCCATCTGTGTCTCCCAGATCCAGGAAGCCTAACTGGATGTCCAAGTCAGAGCTCCGCTGGGGGCCCAGAATTAGGGGTCACCACCTTGCCCCTAGGCTGGAGGGGGCAGTAAGGCTTTGGGTCTGTCTGGCCAGAAGGAAATGTCTGTGCTGTGGCCTGGTCACCCCCACCCCCAGACCTGCTGGGCTGCTGCCGCCCCCGGGGCTGGGGCTGAGTAAACACAGCCGCAGGCAGCCTGGGGATATTTATACCAAGGCTGGGCGTGGGGCCAGTGCCCACCACAGCCCCTGCCCTGCCCTGCCCGCTGCCACCGCCAGCCCTGAGCCAACGTGGCACCAGCAGGCAAGGGGACGCCGCAGACGCAGCCTCCACTTACTCAGCACAAAGGCCAATGGGTGGACACTGGTCAACCAGATGATGCCAGTGGCTTCACAGGACAGGAGGTCTCCTTTCCTTGAAAACACTGGCACACAATACAGACCCACATCCACCCCTGCTGAGATCTCCCAACACTCTCACACTCTGGAGCCACCAGCCTACAGGTGGGGACACCAATGCAGACTCCACCTGCTTGCAGCTGCCCACACAGGCTGAAAATACCAGTCCCTGAGATGGACACACACAAGCCACACAGTCCGGAAGTACAGCCTCCCACACAGACTGCAAGAGCCACGGAAGGCGTGTTGGAAACACCACAGAAACACACCATCTGCAGAACACAAAAGTCCTCAGAATACCAGCAAGGCACAGGGGGATCACACACTGATCACACACTAGGGCTAGGGCGGAGCTTAGTGGTAGAGCACTTGCCCAACATGCTCGAGGCCTCGGTTTCATCCCTAGCACCACAAAAAAAAAAACTTATGTACAGACACACAGATACTGGCAACAATCACACATGTGTACCAAAAACTTCCTTTAAAAGCCAAATACACAACACACAACACCTCCTGGAAACATCTTTGTCACAGACCTATAAGCATGCAGAAAACACCCAAATTTCAGGTTGAATTTACACTAAGAACATAGAAATTTACACGAAGAGAACCTGGAAGACGTTGAGGGGGAGGGAAAAAGAAAAAACTAGCGACCCACTGGTACACAGACTCACCAGTCAGTGCCAGGACATGGAGCCCATGGAAAGTACCCCGGCGTGTCCAGCAGAAACATGAACCAGCAGACACACTCAACAGAAATGCAGCGCAGCCACAGACACGGAGCCGAACACGTGCTGGGGCGCACCCGCTGCCACCACCACCCACCAAAGGCCAAGAGGTGCCAGGCCATCGGCTTAGAGCCACCACACTTGTTGGAGACCCCTCCCCTCCAGGTGCACACACGGGGCCTGAACACACCTGTGAGTTCCTACTGGAACCAGGACACACCTAGCACTGGGACGCCCAGAGACCTGGCGGGAAGGGGGCTCCCCCGCTCCTCCCCCATGCCGACCCCATCCCCGGGAGCCGGCAGGAAGGCCTGAGCTGGCCTCCCCCTGCCGCTTCCTGCGCGTCGGCCGGACGGGAAGCCGGGGCTCCAGCCGGAACCCAGGCTCCCCCCACGACTTCCCCCGACGGACGGCGCGCTGTCCCGGGCGGGGCTGGCGGGGAGGCAGCGGAGCGCCCCGAACCCCGGCCCTGCCCCTGCCCCTGCGGTTGGTGCGGGCGGCGCAGACGTGTCCCGACTGGGCCGGGCCACCCAGCGGGCCACGGTGCCAGGGTGGCAGGGCCCGGGCCGCGCACGCTGCTGGTGAAGGTGCTGAGCCCACACTTTGCCTTCTCCCGCGCCAGCTCGGCGGCAGCCCCGGGCAGGTGGGCGGGGTGTGTCACCGGCAGGCGGGGCGACCGCCACAGCGGGCAGCCAGCGCTTGTCCGCAGGCGGTGCCGGGCTTGAGGGCCTTGGGGACCCCGGGGGTGTGTCTGGGTGTGTGGGAGCTGCACTGTCTGGGACCCTGGGTGTGACAGGGTCGTGGCCATCAGTGGGCCACATGGAACTCCCCAGGGGAGTGGGGATGGCGGTGAAATGTCAAGACAGTGGGTAGGACCACTGGCAGTCTGTGACTGTGACATATGTCAAACCTCTGTGTGTGATGTGGGGTGACCATGACCCCAGGAAGGATGTTTGTGTAACTGCCTAGGGGGTGTCCATTTCCTGAGGGGCTCTGATGCTGAGATGTGTGTCTGTAACTGTCTGAATCTATGTCTGGTATGTGGTGGTGGTGACCATGACCCTATGGAATATATTGGTGTGACTGTTTTGCTATTGAAGTCTCTGCTTGTGTCATGTCCCAATGAAGCTCCAAGGTTGGGCTGTGTTTATGTGATGGGGTGACACGCTGTTTGTATCTGTATGTGTGGGCTGTGACTGCTGCAGGTGTCGCACTCCATGTGTCCTGGTTCAGGCATGAGCCCCTGTGTGTCCACTGCAACTCTGAGAGGTGAATGTAAGATTGTGGGACACTGCCCATATTTCACTCTCTGTGGGAGAGCATATGTACCACATCCTTATGGGGCTACAGTGACTACAGCCCATGTCACTGTGTCCTTGCTTTGTGTTTCTGCCACTCAGGGCCAGGACTCAGCAGTGTCTCCACACATGAGGCTGGTGACAATGGCAACATGTCCTTGCGCAGTGAGCTTCTCCTGTCCCCCCATCCCAACTTGGCCCCATGCAGCTCCCAGACCTGGGGCAGGAGGAGGGCCCAGGATGCTCACGCTCAGCCACAGTGCTGCCAACTGCTCTAGGCCCACGGCAGCACCGCACTCCCACTGTCTTCTGCCCCAGATAATCCCTAGGGAGAGGAGCAAGTCAAGGGGCCCTGGGCCTAAGAAGGGCAGGGCACAGAGGGGGGAAGTGAATCTCTGGAGGAAGAGGAAACTGAGAGGCGAGAGAAAGAGGAAGCAGGAGAAAATTCACAAACACAACTACAGCAGATGGAGGAGGCAAGATGGCAGAGGAAAGCCCACCCTGTCTCAGGCAGGCATTTTTTGCCTGGACGAAAGGTCTCTCTTCCATCATCCTTACCCTCACTCATTCTACTCTCAACCATCAGCCAGAAGGTACTCCCAACCCCGAGCTTCTGGGTCAATTCATGCCCCTCCTCCATTCAGAACCCTGATGGGGCTCCCACCTCCCTCAGAGGACAAGTTCCTGCTGTCCTACACCCCTGATGTGACTCAGGAAGCCATCGGAGCATAGGGCTTGCATATATGGCCCCCCAACTCAAGCTGCCTAGGCTAAACTCTCAGCTCTGCTGTTTACTAGCTGTGCAGTGTCCCCATCTGCAAAGTGAAGATCAAATGGTCTCCATAGCAGGGTCAGCAAGCTTTTTCTATAAAGAATCAGATAGTAGAGACTGGGGTTGTGGCTCAGTGGTGGAGCACTTGCCTAGCACTTGTGAGGTTCTCACAAGTGGGTTTTTTATTTTTATGTGGGTTCGGTCCTCAGCTCCACATAAAAATAAATAAATAAAACAAAGGTATTGTGTTCATCTACAACTTGAAAAAAAAAAAACCTAGGTAGTAAATATTTTTGACTTTGCATGGTCTCTACTCAGCTCTGCTGTGAAGCAGTGCCACAGTCATAGACAATATGTAGTCGAAGGAGTGTGGCTGTGTCCAATATAACTTTACAAAAACAGACAGTGAGCTGCAGTTGGCTGTGGGCTGCACTTTGCCAACCCCTGCTCTGTCAGGCTGCAGGGCGAATGCAGGAAGTTAGGCGAGATGACACACCTGGCAAGTAGAACTGTTGTTACTCTCTGGCCTGCAGAGTGTTACAATCTGACTCAGCTCCCAACACCCTTCCCTTGCTCACCCTCTTCCAACCACACTGGCCTCTTTCCTCAGTTGGTCATGGCTTCCGGGTCTTTGCTTTTTCATCCTCTTTCTACAGAGAACACTCCCTGCCTCAAGTCCACCCCTAGGCTGCCTTCTTGGCTTCCTTCAAGTTTCAAATGCCACTCCCTCCAAGAGGCCCTCCCTCCTCCCCAAAGCCATCTCTCTCATTCCATCCTGCTTTATTGTTCACATGCTACTTATCACTGAACCATTATTTCTTTCTGTCTAGTTAGGTTCCTGGTGCGCAGGAAATACTCCCTTAACCTCCCCAGGCTTCTGCTTCCTCCCTTTTGTAAGATAGGTGTTATCAGAACCCCTGAGAGTCCGTGAGTTCATGAAGGTGAGGCTCTTAGAAGAGTGCCCAAGGTGCTTGACAAACAGCTTTAACTAGGGCTCACCACTGGTCCCCTGCACCTACAGGTGGCCCTTGGAACACACCACGCGCTTGGTGTGTTCCCCAGAATGTCTTCTGGGGAAAGACGGAAAGAGAGGGAGCGCAGCGTGAAGGAGAGAGATCCACTTAGGCGCCCAATGAAACAGAGACCACCTGTCCTCTCTCACCTTTAATGAGCCCCCCAGGTGGGCTTGGGGTGCAGAAATCCTTAAATACAGCCCGGGCGCGGCGGGCGGGGCGGGGGCGGGACCGGGCCTGCCGGGGCGGGGCGGGGCGGGGCGGGGCGGGGCCGGGCCTCAGCTGCACTTGCAGGAGCGCACGATCATGTTGGACAGCTGCTCCACCTTGGGCTTGCGGCCCACGTAGTACACGATGGGCAGAGGCTCCAGAGCCTGCGGCACGCAGCACGGCGACGCCGATGCGCCTGGGTTGTGCTGGTTGTACAGAGCCAGGACCTGCGGACGGCCGGACAGGTCAGGGTCTGGGCCAGCACTGGCGGAGGGGGCAAGGCTGTGGCCTCCCTCACACCGCCCCTGCTCACGGTCCGCATCCCGCTAGTCTCCCCATACCTGGTCCGCAACCCGCTAGTCTCCCCATACCTGTCTGTTTCTCTTCAGCTCTCTCCGTCTGTCCTGATCCATCTCTGCTTCTGTCTCTCCTCATATCTTTATTCCTCCTACCCAAACCCTGTCTCCGTCTCTTGATTAAACCCAGGGTGCTTTACCGCTGAGCTACACCGCCCGCCCTTTTCATTTTTTATTTTGAGACAGGGTCTCACTAAATTACTTAGGACATTGCTAAATTGCTAAAGCTGGCTTCGAACTTTCCATCCACCTGCCTCAGCCCCCGGAGTTGCTGGGATTACAGGTGGGTGCCACCCACCCGGCTATCCATCCTTGCTTTTCTCTCTCTTCTCTTATTTAACTCACTTATTTTTTGTTTGGTCCCTGTTCCCCACAACCTTGTGAGCTAGACCCACCTTGCTGTACTGCGTGTCCAGGCTCCAAATGTAAGGGCACGGTCCCAGGCAGAAGTTCGCATGGTAGCCCTTGGGCTCATGGATCCATTTCCAACCCAGATCCTTGCGGAAGTCAATGTATAGCTGCCGCACGCAGCAGTTCTTCTCTGTGGAGCTGCAGGCAAAAGGAGCGCAGGTCAGGAGCAGAGGCAGGCCACACTGCTCCTCCCTGCACATGTGCCGGCCCTAGGTTGCTCCCCAGCCACATCTCCACCTCCGCCTCCCTTGCACCCCCTGTGGTAGTCACAACAGTAACAGTAGGGGTGCCGATCATCACTAGCACAGTTCAAGCACTCCCTCTAGTCAACCACTGTGATGAGAGCATCATCAAAAACATAATTGCATGCAGTGTGCATAATAAGCCTGTAAGAAGCTGAATAGACATCCACAGGAAAAGGCTAAATAAATCATGGCACAATCACACATGGAACATAAAAAAGAATGTGGCCCACATGTGCTCATATGTTCTATTTGTGTAAAAATATTTACTGAACTACTGCTGCATGCTGGGCTAGGACCTACTGCTGGGGACAACACAAACAAAACAGAAATCTGTGCCTTCCCAGGCCACATGCTATAGACTGTCATGTCGCTCCTTTGCTCTGGACTTGGATCCATCCCCATGGCAAATGCCCAAGTACTCACATGAGCCCCAGGTGCTACGGGATCTGGCTGATCTCAACTGTCACCCATGCTCATGTCACTCTAGCCACAATGGCTTCCCGTCTGTTCCTCAAACACAGTCCTATCCAGGGCCTCTGCACTTTCTCTGCCTGGCTTGTTCTTCCCACAGATAGCCACTCTGGATCATTAAACCTTGTCTCCAATGTTTGTCACTCAGGGAGTCTTGACTCCCAACACAATGCCTGGCACACAGCAGGTGCTCAATAAATACCAATTATACAAATGAATATCACCTCCTCAGAGAGACCTGCCTGGGCCATCTTATCCAAAATATCAATCCGAATGACTATTAATTCCATTTAGTGCAATATGATGTTGCACTTATTATAAGAAAATATGAAAATCACCATATTTCAAATGGGACAAAATCCTGATAATTGTTGAAGCTGGATGAGAGTTAACAGAACTTCATTATATTATCTCCACTGCCTTTGTCAACATGTGAAATTGTCCATAACAAATCAATTTTAATCAGAGCAAGAGAAATAAATAGTTCCTAATATCTATTTCCTCTGTCGCTTTCCTCTGATATATTTTCCTTCTTAGAACTTATCATCACCTTTTATTTTAATAGAGCTCCTCTGTCTTCCTCTAGGCATAGAAAATTCTGTTTTCTCCCCTAATGTCTCCCCAGTGCCTGCCAGTGCCCAGCACACAGTAGACACTCAGCAAATGTTGGATGTGTAAATTAATTGATGAACATCTGTTTTTAAAAAGCACATTGGAGGACAGTAGTGTTTATACTGCTATTTTAACCTCTATCTTTTGGCAAGATCTGCAGGCTCAGATCCAAAGGCCAGTCCTCTCCTGTCCAGCCCAGGTTCTGCCTGAGAGGAATGGGGTGTTCTGTGTGCTGGCCCTGGGCACCCCAGCTGAGATGACCAGGGAGCCTGGCCACAAAAGTTGACTCATGGGAAGCCAGGAGAACTTTACAGTCCATGTTTGTGACATGTGCAAAAAACATGATTCAAAGGTACAGGTACAGCAGAATACAACAGACACTAGTATGGCAATATGTAAATTAATGGAAGTGTAACTGATGTGATTCTGCAATCTGTATACAGGGTAAAAATGGGAGTTCATAACCCACTTGAATCAAAGTGTTAAATATGATATATCAAGAACTATGTAATGTTTTGAACAACCAACAATAAAAAAAAGAGCAAAAAAAAAAAAAGAAACAAATTTTAAAAAAAAAGGTACAGGTACAGTATAATCCAAATTCTGCTATGCACCAAAAGACTAGTAGGAAATATATTCAAACTCTGGTAGTAACTTTTTTTTCCTTCCTCTCTCCCTCCCAGCCACCTGCTCTCTTTCTTTTTCTATGGTATTAGGGATTGAACCCAGAGGTGCTCTACCACTGAACGACATCCCCAATCCTTTTTTTCATTTTGACAGTCTCACTAAATTACCCAGGCTGGTAATTTATAATTTATAATTTATCTCAAACTTTTGATCCTCCTGCCTCAGCCTCCTAAACCACTGGGATTACAGGCATGCACCACCACACCTGGAAACAGTGGCTTTTTATGTGCTAGTGTGACAGGTAGTATCTTTCTAAATTTCCCAAATCCTCAGCAGTAGGTAGGTTGTTACTTTTAGAATCAAAATAACCTGCAAAAGACAACCAGTTGGGCAAAATGAAAAAGAATATGTGAATATATGTAAATATGTACGGCAGAGACTCCCTCTGGAAGGAGACCCAGTAGGGCCAAGGTGGCCGCCTCTTTAGAGAGGGGCTGGGGTCAGAGTGGGGGGGTCACTTTATCTTCCTGGGTTTGGTCTATCTGCCTGTATTTACCTGTCCAAAATGTAGCTGAAAGAGAATGGATCAATTCATTTCAAAACACCGCAGGGCAGGCTGGTTCTTCTTCCCCTTTGAGAAATGAAGCAGCAGCCCCCCCCCCCGCCCCCCCCAGAAGGGGGGAGGCAGCGTGCCCTAGGTGGGCGGGGCCAGGTTCCCAGCTGACCCTGTGGAGCCTGTGGCCTCATCTTCCTGGGGTGACCATGCCAGTCAAGCAGAAGAAGAGGTGAGCAAGGTAAGGACTTTCCAGGGCTGGGGGTGTGGCTCAGTGTAGAGCGCTTGCCTGTGTGTGAGGCACTGGGTTTGATTCTCAGCACCACATATAAATCAATAAAATAAAGGTCATTCAACAACTAAAACATTAGAATTAAAAAAGAGATCTTTCCAGGTGCCACCAGACCCTGAGAAAGGACTTAGGAAACTAAAGTTCTCACAAATGCAGCCTCACCTCTCCCCAGTTTAGATGGGCCTCTGTTTCCTGTGGGTTTTAGGAGATGGGGGATGTTGGATCAAACAGGGTGTGCTTAACCTGCGGGACGAAACACTCAGGGGGCCTCCTGACACTCGACCATCTGCCCGAATGTGTGCATGTGTATACCTGTTTTTGGGGAAAATTCTCCTGGCTTTTACCATCTTGGAGGGGGAGTCCTGGACTCCAGAGGGTCCAGATCATCTTTGATCGGCGGCCCAGCTCTGGAGCTGGGGTTCTGAGTCCAAGGCTTTAAACAGTCTGTGATGCTATCACCCAAGTCAGTGGTTCCCCATGAGGGGTCCCTGGACCACCAACAGCAGCCGTACCTGGGAACTTGAGGGAAATACAAATTCCCAGACCCTCTCAATCAGAAGCCATGGGGCAGAGAATATGCCCTCCAGGTGATCTGGCGGGCTCCTCCTCATCTGTCCCCGACAGGACACACTGGGGCCCAATGTGTGCTGAGCCTGGGATTCGCACAGCCCTTGCCTTTGTGAACCTCTTCTGTCCAGTCTATCAAGACTCAGCAGGAGAAGGGACTGGGGATTTGGCTCAAGTGGTAGCGCGCCTGCCTTGCAAGCGTGAGGCACTGGGTTTGATTCTCGGCACCACATAAAAATAAAGATATTGTGTCTAACTAAAAAATAAATATTAAAAAAAGACTCAGCAGGAGGAATCAGACTTAACTTCCCAATGTGCATATATAAGTGCACCACAGTGAATCTCCACATCATGTAAAACCACAAGACTGGGACCCTAATTAGAATAAGAGGTACTCCACGTTTGTATCAATATGTCAAAATATGCTCTACTGTCATGTATAACTAAAAAGAACAAATAAAAAAAAAATGACCCTGCAGGAGCCAGGCACAGTGGCGTACGCCTATAATCCCAAGAACTCAGGAGCCTGAGGCAGGAGGATCACAAGTTCAAAGACAGCCTCAGCAATTTAGCAAGGCTCTGAATAACTTAGCGAGACCCTGTCTCAAAAGAAACAATAAAAAGGGCTAGGGGATGTGGCTCAGTGGTTAAGCACTACTAGGTTCAATCCCACAAGAAAATAAATAAATAAATAAGACCCAGCAGAGCCTAATGCATAAAAGAAATCCACCTGCAGCCCCAGGAGACCTCGCACCTCCCATCCTCCTTAGCTACTGGAGACAGCTGTGAGGGAGGTTTCTGTTGGGGGTCAAAGTGGTGTTTGAGCTGACATTAAGAACAATTTCTTAGTATGGGAAGTTTCATACTATTGCATTACAAATTGAGTATTCCTTATTGTAAATGCTGGGACTAGAGGTGTTTCAGATTTCAGAGTGTTTTTTTGTGACTTTTTTTTTTTTTTTGGTCGGGGGAGGTACTGGAGATTGAACCCAGGGGCACTAAACTACTAAGCCACATCCCCAGCCCCTGAGCCCTTTAAAAAAATTTTTTTTTGCAGTAGTAGATAGACAGCTTGCCTTTATTTTATTTGTTTAAGTGGTGCTAAGGATTGAACCCAGTGCCTCACACATGCTAGGCAAGTGCTCTGCCACTGAGCCCCAGCCCCCCAGCCCTTTTTTATATTTTCTATTTTATTTTGAGACACGGTCTTGCTAAGTTGCTTAGGGCCTCCCTAAGTTGCTGAGTCTGGCTTTGAACTTGACATTCTCCTGCGTCAGCCTCCTGAGCCGCTGGTATTATAGGCGTGTACCACCACACCCAGTTCAGAGTTTTTCTTTCTTTCTTTCTTTCTTTTTTTTTTTTTTAATATTTCTTAGTTTTCAATAGACCTTTATTTTCTTTATTTATATGCAATGCTGAAAATTGAACCCAGTGCCTCACACATGCTAGGCAAGTGCTCTCCCACTGACCACAGCCTGGGGTTGATTTGGAGGTATTTGCATAGACTTTACCAGGTAAGCATCTTTAATCCAAAATCCAAAATGCTCTGAAATCCCACACTTTCTGAACATGATGTCGATGCTCACAAAGTTTCAGATTCTGGATTTTGAATTAGAGCTGTTCAACCTACATGTGGCATCCTTGTGTCCTCACAGTAACAATCATCAGCTTCAACAATCATCAAGTCATAACCTCATCATCAGCCTGATCGTATATCTACCCCAACCCACTTCCTCTCTGTCACTGGGTTCTTCTGAAGCACATGCTATCTACTGTGTTATTTCACCCATAAGAAGTTCAATGTAAGGTCTTGTGACTGAACCTCAGACTGCATAAAAAAATAAGTTCAATATGTATCTCTAAGAAAATGAAGGTGATTTTAAATCATCACCAGTGGCTCATGAAATAACTCAGTGATAAAGCACTTGCCTAGCAAGCACAAGGCTCTGGGTCTGATCCCTAGCCCTGGGGAAAAACAAACAAACACATAACCACAACGCCGTGTAAACAAATTAGCAATAATTCATTGATATCATCAAATATCAGGATTCAAATACTACGGGTTCACATTTCCCCTACTGTCTGTGTGTCTTTCTCTCTTTCTCTTTCTCTCTCTCTCTTTTGGTGATGCTGGGGATCAAACCCAGGCAAATGCTGTACCACTGAGTTACACCCTCGGCTCAAACAAATGTCTTTCTTTTAAAGAAAGTCTGAATAAATAAAAATTCAAATAAGGTCTGCACACTGCAATCAGTTTCAGTGCACCTTCAGATTCATTCATTCTTCCTTCCTTCCTTTCTTTCCTTATTTATTTTATTATTGAGGAACTGGAGATTGTACTCAGGGGTGCTTTACCACTGAGATACATCCCGAGTCCTTTTTATTTTTATTTTGGCACAAGATCTCACTAAGTTGCCTAGGATTGCCTCAAATTTGCAGTCTTCCTGCCTCAAGCTCCCAAGGCACTGGAATTACAGGCTTTTATTTTTTTATTTAAATGTTTTTTAAAATTCTAAGATAGGGTCCCACTAAGTTGCCCAGGCTGGACTTGAATTTATAGTCCTCATGCCTCAGCCTCCCAGGTACTTGGGAAAACAGAAGCATCCCTTTGGGTTCTTCTAAAAATCTACAGAACCATCTCTTTCTCCCCCCTCTCTATAGATAGATAGATAGATACTTCTTTATATGTACATCCCCCTCTCCTCTTTGCATTGTATTTGTGGGAGAAACTAGAACAGGTTTCCCACCATCTGAATTGGGCTGACTGCATCCCTATGGTGTGGCTTAACATGCTTCTCTGTTTCTCTATTTTTGGAAACTTGATAGTTGAATTACAGTCTGGATCAGATTCTTTTTTTTTTTTTTTTCAGTACCTGGATTGAACCCAGGTTCGCTCAACCACTGAACCACATCCCCAGCCCTTTTTTTATTTTTTATTTTGAGACAGGGTCTTTCTAAGTTGCCAAGGTTGGCCTCTAATTGGGATCCTCTTCCCTCAGCCTCCCCAGCAGGTTATAGGCATGCCACCTTCAACGTTCTTAGACTGCAATACTCCAGCATCTTAGGACTCTGACATTCTGACAGCATTTCCAACTTTCTAGGATTTCCACTTTCCAACTCTTGAGGCTCATGATGTTCTTGAATTTCCATATTTCAATGCTGCATTCCAACATTCCACAGCTCCGAGTCCATCATTCAAGGAGGTCCTGCCATCCTTCCAAGATCCCAGCATTCTAAGACCCAACATTCCAACCCCGAGCTCCAGTGTTCTAAATACCCATATTCTGGCTTTCTCCAACATTTGCGCATCTAACATTTCAACATAAGAGCCCACCGTCTTGGGGCTGGGGATGTGGCTCAAGCGGTAGCGCGCTGGCCTGGCATGCGTGCGGCCCGGTTCAATCCTCAGCACCACATACAAACAAAGATGTTGTGTCTGCCAAAAACTAAAAAATAAAATATTTAAAAAAATTCTCTTCTCTCACTCTCTCTCACTCTTTCTAAAAAAAAAAAAAAAAAAAAAGAGTCCACCGTCTTGAGCCCAATTTTCAGGATTCCCATCGGCCAACATGGTAGGTGGCCGTGCTCTCAGAATCCAAAGCAGCAATCTCCCAATTCCAAATTCCCAAGTTCTAGTATCCCAACATTCCAGCTTTCCTTGAGTTCCATGCCCTGGCTTTCCATGGTTAACACTGAACTTCTGCATGCCAGAATCCCAACATTCTAGAACCCCAACTGTCAACCGTGTAGCACTCCCAAAGGCAACCTTCCCACATTGAATCCAACTCTTGGTGTCCAACATTCTAACAGCCTCCGATTCCAACACGCCAGCAAGAAGACAAGCTCATGCCCACGTTATAGTACTCCTAGTTCCCAAGCCCCAGCATTCCAAAACGAGGAACTTGTCCCAGAGCTCCCCAGGCTCAAGGAGAAAGAAGCTCAGCCAAGCACAGCACCAGGCAGGTGTCCACCGGCCAGCAGAAAGCAGCCAAGCCTCACCCTACAAGGCCCCAGCTGAAGGCTGCAGAAGTCACCTGAAGCAGTAGTTGGTGTCCAGGGCTCGGCGGTGCCGGGAGCTATGCAGGTGCTGGGCCCTCTCCAGTGGCGTGGCCATGAGGAGCAGGAAGGGCCGGTTCATGTCATGAATGGCAGCCAGGTCACCCCGGCGTCTGGGACCGATCCCTGCTTGGGTTTGGGAGATTCTCAGAGGGACGGTCAATGAGCAGGGAGGCAAAAGGGGTCTCTCTCTCTCTCTCTCTCTCTCTCTCTCTGAAACACACACACACACACACACACACACACAAACTCACACTCACCGTTTATGTCCACTTGGAGCACGTTATCTTTACTGTCACAGGAGCAGTGGGCGCTGAAACGAAAGCCCTCTATCTCCTCTGTGGGAAGGGGAAAGGGAAGCCAGTCTGAGGGCTCGGCTCACACAGCCCCTGCAGGAGGAGGCAGGAAGGAGCAAACCTGGGGCTCCCTCCGCCTCCCCCAAGGCACCCCACCCTGCCCTCTCTCTGCAGGTCTCCTGCACCAGGTCTTTGAGTTGCTGGCTCCTTCAGGGCTCAGCTCAAATGTCACCTCCTCAGAGAGGCCCTCCAGTATGTGCACCCCTCCCACACCATGATGTCACAGCAGGATTCCCCCTCTCTGACATCTGTGTTTGGCTGTTTATTTCTCTCAGCAGAAAGCAGGACGAACCAGGACAGGGATCCTTGCTTCTCTTATCGTCCACGAGCCTGGACCACGGTCACAAAAGTAAACACGGAGTGGTATAGACACACAATGAAATAGTACTCAGCCATAAAGAAGAATGAAAGTATGGCATTTGCTGGTAAATGGATGGAACTGGAGACTATCATGCTAAGTGAAATAAGCCAGTTCCCCAAAACCAAAGGCCGAATGTTCTCTCTCTGATATGTAGATGCTGACTCACAATGGGCAGAAGCTGGGGTAGGTGTAGGTTCACTGGATGGGGACAGAGGGGAATGGCGGGGAAAGGAGGGCAAATAGGAATGGGAAAGACAGTGGAATGAATCGAACATAGCTTTCCTATGTTCCTATATGAATACACGACCAGTGTAACCCCACATCATGTACAACCACGAGAATGGGGTTATACTCCACGTAGGCAGGATGTGTCAAAATGCATTCTACTGTCATGTATAACTAAAAAGAACAAATAAAAAATATTAAAAATTTAAAAAACAAGTGTCTACTGTGTACCAGGAGTCAGGTTCTGTTCTGAATTCTATGTGCATTATCTCTATGTGCATTATGAGGGGGTGGGTAGTCCTCATCCAAACTGCCCATTTTTCAGACAAGGACACTGAGGGCACACAAAACAGAAGTGACTTGCCCAAGACACACATGTGCCAAAAGGTAGGGCAATGGTGCAAATCTAAGCCTGGGCACTTTGACACACGCAGGTGAGAGATGTTTCTTGAATGAATGTGTCAGTGGTGTTTTCTAAGCTCCTACTGTGTGCCTGACCTTGAGCTGGAGTTTGGGAGTCAGCATCAACCAAGACAGACCAGATCCTTCCAGGCCTTGATCCAGTGGCCAAGGACACTCCTCCTGGTGCCCACCCCTACTTCCTAGTCCCTGTTTCATTCATCTTGTCAAATTACTACGTATCCCATGAGTCTCAACACAACCCCCCCAGGAAGCCCTCCCTGACCCCCAAATGGGCTTGGGTACCTTCTCTGGGTTCCCATAGCACTTAGACTGCCCTCACCCCAGCCCTGACCACTCTGCCTGTGCTCACACTTCTGGCCTTGATCATGCTAGGTTATTACACCTGCCAGGGCTTTGGCAAGACCTCCTAGGTATCCAGAAGGGCCTGGTGGGCCCCATGAAGGCATGACCCAGGGTAGTCTTGGTTAGTACTGTGCCAGGCACAGAGCAGAAACATGTTGGTGTTAACTGAATGAATGCCTGAGCATGAGAGGTCAAGAAGGAAGAGTGATATGGGGACACTGGACTCAACCGGCAATGGCTGGACACAATTCTTTTATGGACAGATTCAATGTGTCAGGTTCTCCTTGACCCCAGTGCCTTGGCACAGAGTATTCTTGCCCCCTCTTCTTTACTTGGCTGGCTCTACTCATCTCTCAGACACCAGCTCAAATGTCTTCTCTTCCAGAAATCCCTGCCTGAGTCCAGACTGGTCAGGCACCTCCCGTGGGCTCTCCTGTGGGCTGCCCACTCTGGGCATCATCACATGGCCACAGACCTGTTCTCCATTCACCCACCCAATGGATAATGAGCTTCCTGAAGGCAAGAATGGGGCCTTGTTCTGGTCACTGCTGTGTCCCCAGGGTAGGGCAGAGGAGAGAGCTCAGGAAATGCATTAACCATTAATGGATTCACATATAAACCCAGGTGTGCCTCAGGGAAGAAGGTCAAGCTCAGCTCTTTGGCACAAATGTCAGATAGCGGGGTGCTAGGAAGGGTGACCCTAGAACAAACAACAGGACTGACCCCATTAAGAAACAGGGTGGGTGGGGCAGAGAGCAATCCTCACCTCCTTGGCTCAGCCACTGCCGCACGACTCCAGTGACGTCAAAGGACAACCACTCCTGCGTGTTACTGGGGGTCAGCAGTCGGTTGCTGAGGTAGCGCCAGGAATTGTTTCTGTATTTCTGAAGATGATAAATGGGGGGTAGGCAGATGCCACTATGCCCCCAGCATACACTGACTGTACCCTCACTTTGCCTGTTCCCCCAAGTAGACCTCCAGACAGTCCCCAGATACAAGCCTCCCAAGTCATCACATTGTGGGGCCTTCAGGCTCCCCCCACCCCAACACCCATGACAGATAGAGAAAGAGCCCCAGGCCTGGGTCATGATACCCAGTTCAGCCTCTGTCCCTGGTTCCCTGTGTCCTCTGTGGGGACCTTGGAAAACCCACAATGTCAAGCTGCTGCTAAAGTTCTGGGCTTTGCCGAGCATACAGGTCAACAATTTGGACACCCTGGATTCTGAGAGTTGTTAACTTTCTAAGGGATTATGTTCACCTTAACATAACACTAATAATGTCCAAGCCTGAGCAGTTCTACAACGCTAATGTTCTACCAACCCAAGGGTCTGACAGGTCATACCCCTAGATGTTGCAGGTGCCCAGCATCTCTGTGGAACAACCCCTGGGGCTGTATGCAGGACATCAGGGGCTACAGCAGATGTTGAATTCTCTAGACTCCGAGAAACTAACATTAGACAAAATTCTCCCATTGCAAGTCTCTACAAGATTCCATATGACGTGGATTCTAGGTCACAGAACCTTCTAGAGATTCCAGGTCTCCTAGAAGCCCTAATCCTCCTAAAGACTCCATCTTTAGAGCAGCACAGTCCAAAAGAATTTCCTGGGAATGTTCTTTACCTGTGAAGTTCAAAACAGGCAGCTAACCCCATCATCAGTGGTGGTGGTGCTGGGGATAGAACTCAGGGCTTTACACCACACTATGCAAGTGTTCTACCACTGAGCTATCATTTTGGGGGGGAAGGTGAGGACTGGGGATTGAACTCAGGGGGCACTTGACCACTAAGCCACATCCCCTTAACACCTCATTTTTGCTGAGGATGGCTTTGAACTCAGGATCCTCCTGCCTCAGCCCCCTGAGTCCCTGGGATTACAGGCATGCACCACCACGCCCTGCTACCACTGAGCTATCTTAAACAGTCAAACTCCTAATTAGATTCCAATCTTCTAAGCATTTAACATTGTAGGATAGTCTTAAAATTGTATGTTGTTTGTGGGGTTTTGTTGTTGTTGTTGTGGTACTGGGGATAGCACCCTTGGGTGCTCTACTGCTGAACTACATCCTAGGTCCTTTTTATTTTAAGACAGGGTCTTGCCAAATTGGCCAGATTGGCCTTGAATTTAAGATCTCCCTGCCTTAGACTCCCAAGTCACTGGGATTACAGACATGTCTCATTATGCCTGGGTAAGAATATGAAAGTTCTCTGGGATTTTTTTTTTTTTTTTGTACTAGGGATTGAATCCAGGGGCTTTTAATCACTGAGCTACAATCCCCAGCCCTTTTTATTTGTTAATTTAGAGATAGGGTCTCACTAAGTTTCTGAGGGCCTTGCTAAATTGCTGAGGCTGGCTTTGAACTTGCTATCCTCCTGACTCAGTCTCCCAAGTTGCTGGGATTATAGGCATGCACCACTATACCCTGCTCTCAGAGTATGGAAGTGGTAAAGAACCCTAGGATTTAGAGGTCTGAGCTCCTCCATTATTCAGGGACCATCTGTGTAGACCCTGCAGCTAGCAGCCTTCCCTCCAACCCAGTGGCCACAGCTCAGCCCCTGAGGCTGCGTCCCACTTCTCGGGCTCATGTCCTCACCTGGTACAGCTCCACGTGCTGTTCGGCTTTTACCTTGAGCCTCTGCAGACGTAGCTCTGCCCGGGACAGCAATAGAGGGTCCGGCACTGCTTCCCGGAGCTCTGATGTGTTGAAGAACATGTACACGCTGTGTGAGATGTCCTTGGTTTTCTCATAGATTTCTAGGCAGGAGGAGAGACAGAGGATATCAGGGGTTTGGCAGAGTAAGGGGAGCAGGAAGACCCCAAGTTTAAGTGTGTGGAGCTGACAGCTCTGGGTTGCGGTGCTTTTCCCCCTTTGTTTCCTCCTCTGTACGACAGGACCTATCCACCTTCTCTCCCACCAGGCATCATCTATCGAACACCCACCCAGCATAGGCTGCCACCAAGAGGGGTTGCTCTGCTTGCTTAGGCTTCCCCAGGGCTTGGAACCTCAAATACAAATTTAATTGCAGAGAAAGGTTCAAAGGTGTGGGCTCTGGGATCAGAAAGCGCCTTTGCTGTTTCTCAGCTGTGTGACTTTGGGCAGTTCATGTCCCCTCTCTGAACCTCAGTTTCCTGTTATTCTTTGAAAAACAGCAAACTCATTGAACTCCCTGACATCCTACCTAGATTCTCCTGACGGAAGCACTGTGTAACCTGTGACTAGCAAATCCTCTCCCTGAGCCAGATCTTCATCTGTGAGAGATCACCCAATGCCAGGATCATAGATGGTGCAGGTAAAGCATGTGACAGAGTCTGTGCACACCAGTCACTCCACAATGTGTATGTTGAAGACCACATTGTTGTAGCCAGGCACAGTGGGTCACCCTGTAAGCCCAGTATCTCAGGAGGCTGAAGCAGGAGGATCAGGAGTTCAAAGCCAGCCTCAGCAACTTAAGAGAGGCCCTAAGCAACTCAGTGAGATCCTGTCTCTAAATAAAATATAAAAAATGGTCTGGGGATGTGGCTTAATGGTTAAGTGCCTCTGGGTTCAATCCCTGGTACCAAACAAACAAACAAAAACACTATTTGTCAGATGCTGTTCAAACCATAGTACAAAGAAGACACTGAAACCTCATGACAACACTGTGAGGAAGAGCCTATTGTATCCGTGTAATAGATGGAGACTGAGGCACAAAGAGACGGATAATTCAAAGATCCACAAATAGGAAGTGGCAGAATGGGATTCAGATCAGGCAGGCTGGTTCTAAGGACTGCGCTCTTTTAACCTCTAAATTATGCTGTCTTCCTGCCAATGTGACTTTATTATTATTACTATTATTATGAATTGCTTCCTCCCTCAACTCCTTCTCCCAGCTGCTAGAGAAGATGAAGTTCGTTTTAGGAGGGAAAGCCTGAAGTGGGGAGAAGAGCATCATCTAGTCTAGGATGTTGGGTTGGGGATGAAGTGCAGGCAGTGAACTCTTGGATCTACTGGAGTGGTTTTTTGGAAGTCTACAAGTGGGGTTGCAAAGATGATGGAGAGAATTTGAAGGAGGAAGAACTAAGGAAACCCCTTCCTGTGGCCCTTTTCCCCTAGTCCTCCCCGCCCCCACAAGCCCTATTCTTGGCACAGTGGTTACTCAGCAATCCCGAAGGGAAGGGCAGAGCCTTTGTAGGGGGTAACAGATAGGGGTGGGGGGAAAGGGCAGGAAGGTTGTGGGGTACCGCACAAAGGCAGAGACAGCAGGGTCATGGGACGAGGTGTGGGGAAAAGGAGCAGATAGATAAGGAATGCATGGAGAGACACACCCCGAGACCTATATGTGGGCAAAGGCACGAAAGGGATGAGGCAAGAGATGGAGAGATCGCCGGCCAGAGAGCAGACGCGGTCGAGAAGAGAGATAAGCAATTAGAGTAGAGATGGAGACAACTCAGGGGAGAAAGAGGAATCGAAGGTATCAATGTAAAACCTATATAACGAAAAAAGGCGACACACAGAAGTAGGTGAGGAGGGGATGTCTTTTGGTTGGAGCCACAAACTGGGAGCAGGAAGGCGCCGGGGACTGGAAAGCCCATCGCCCAAGAGAGAAAGGGAAACCTGGGGGATCGCCCCCAAAGCTCCGGGCCATGCGGGGTGCCTGCGTCCCCGCGTGGGCGCCGACGGGGCGGGCGCAGGAGTAGCCCCGCCCGTTGCTAGGATGAGCAAGGCGGGAGGCAACGCAGCCGCGAGGGCGGGGACCAGACCTGCCCCGTCTCGCCCCCGGCTCTGAGCGCGATCCCCGCCCCCGCCCCCAGGGCAAGGGAAGGAAAGGGAAGGGAGGAGAGCGAGGCGGCCGGACGCTGGGGTTTCCCCAGCCTCCCCAAAGAGGAACTGGGGCTTTGGGGGCCAGGCTGCCAATGTTCAGCTCTGCGAGGTCCTCCTGACTCCTGGAAGCGCAGGCTCCTCCCCCCGCGCGTGGCACCCACGTGGGGCTTTCTCACCCCTACCAACTCGATTTTCTCACCTCGGTCTCTAGTGCTGTCGCCTCTTATCACACTTACTCCAGGGGTTCAGTTTCTCACTCAATCTACTGCTTTCCCTGCCGCAGCGAGGGGACTCGCTGCTCTCAGCATGGTATGGCACCATATAACTGCTCTGCCCGCCTCGTGGGTTACAGCTTTCCCATGCCTGTGTCCCCTCTTTGTAACCCCCTTCCCATGACTGGAGTTCCTCTGACCCCCTTCCCGTGACTGATTTCACTTCCCCTGCTGGGCTCGGCACTAGGGCTCTGGTCCCCAGGCTTCTCCCCATGCATCCCCGGCCCGCTCTCCTGCTAGCCTCCTTCTCCCAACGACTTTGCATCCCTTTCGTCCCTCATCTATCACACTCAACCCAGGTCACTTCTCTCCACGATCTCCCACAATCCCGCGTGTTCCTGGCGACCTCTGAAAGTGAGTCTATTCTACGCTTTTCTGGCACTTCTGGGGTTCTCCCCACCTACTTTTCTAGCCTTGAATCTTACTGTCGCAACGACCCCAGAGCTTTTAGGGCAGCTTTCCCACTGCCTCTCCTTTCCCAAATGCTGGGGTCTTCGTTTCTCCCCAACCGGGCTGTCCTCTGTGCAAAGGGAATCCCACTACCTCCGTATTCCAGCGCACCCCGGAGAGAAAGCACTTTTTTTAATCTCTCAATTGCTTCTTTCTCTCTAGGGGGCTCTCCCCCACGTTCCCACATACTCCTGTCTTCGCTCTCTGAAAGTGGTCTACTTCGTTCACTCTCCCCTTCTCTCCAAGACCAGAAACCTTGGAGGAGTGGGGAGGGAGGCAGCGGCCCGGCATCCTACTTGGAACGGGACAACACACACACAATCTTGGCGACCCCGGGGGTCCCCTTCCTCCAGCCAGTTTCCTCTGCCAGTAATTTCCTCCCCGTGACCCCTGCACTCCGGCGCCCCCTGGGGGCCCCGTCCCGGCTCCCCCACCCCTCCGAGCTCACTGTTGGTGCTTTCCACCATTAGCACGCGGGTGACCTCCTTGGCGTAGTAGTCCGCCTCGGGCTCGGGCTCCGGCTCGGCGCTCTCCCCCGCCACCCGGTCGCGGGTGCTGTTGTACAAGGCGAGCACGGCCTCGGGCAGCGGGCCGGGCGGCACCTCCCCCTGGCTCGGGGGGCTGGCGAGCCGTAGCTTGGACAGAATCTGGCCACGGATGGCCTCGATGCGCTTCCGCTTCACCAGCTCCATATCGATGGTCTTGCAGGTGGATAGTCCCGCGACTGGCCGGCCGGGCGTCAGCACTAGTAGCCATAGCAGCGGTAGCAGCAGCGGCAGGAGCCGCAGCCCGGAGGGCGGCATGGGGGAGGCGGCGCCCCCCGGCCCTGCCGAGAGCGCGAACAGGACAGAGGTGGGATAGGGGGGCCCCTCCCCTGTAGGGTCTGGGGGTCTCCCGGAGAAAGGTAGAAGGGCCTCGGGGGAAGGAAATTGAAGGCCTCCGGAAGAAAGAAGCACAGGTCTCGGGGAGGCTCTGACACGGGTTGTCTCAATATCCCAGGGAGAAGATCGAGATGGGCGAGATCTGGTACCAGAAGGTGGGTGGTCTTGAATGGGAGAGCTGTGGCAGGTCTGAGAGAGATCCGTCCCCGGGGGGAGAGAGGGTCCTAGGATGCGCGGTGGCTCGGGAGACAGGCTGGGTAAGGGCGGCGTGCAGGGGGGTGCGCCCCAGGTCTGGGGTGAAGTCTTCGCGGGAGGCGGGGTTTGCGGCTCCTGAGAGCTGGTCCGGTATGGGGGCGCCGGGGGGACTCTGTGTAGGGGACAGGGAGGGAGCGAGCGTCCGGGGCCGTGAGCGGGGGGCGGTCTGGAGTCTCCAGGTCTTGCCTCCTCGCGGGGCAGCGCCGCGCCAAGCGGTCCCCGCGTCTCCGGCTCCCAGCGGCAGCGGAAAAGTCTCAAAACTTTTTTTCCTCTTCTCCCAACCAGCTCGTCCCTCCTCCCGCTCCTCCTCCCCCTCCTCCCCGCGGTGGCAGCGGCGGCGGCGGCGGCGGGGGCGGCAGCGGCTCGTCTCAGACTCAGGGGCCTCGGGCTGCTGCTCGGCTCCTTCCTCCGCAACGGGCGGAGGCCGGCTCCGCGGGCGGCTCCGAGCCGGGGGTGCCCCGGAGGGGCCGTCCCCCTGCCCCGGCCGGGGGCCTCGCTGTCTGGCGGATCCGCGGCGGGAGGAGGGAGGGGGACGGCCCGGGGCGCGAAGGGCGGCGACGGCGGCGGTGGGGACCGGCTAGGGCGGCGGGGGTTTTGAGGCCGCCCCGGCCCCACCCAGGAAGCGCGCGGGGCGGGGGCAACCCCCAGGGGGAGGGCATGGGGGGGCCACCGGCCTCATCTCGCGTGGGCGGGCTCCGAGGGGGGTCCCTTCAGCCCCAGGGGGAGGGGGCAGGCACCCCGGCTCCGCCCCGTGGACAGGGTGCTGCCTCCTGGCGGCCGAGCCATACTAGAGCGGGTGGCGGAGATTAGCGGTGGCTTTGGGGGTTGGTGTTGGGTCAACAAGAAAATGCAGACCTGGCAGGGAGGGCTCAAGGGGAGATCAGGGATAAAGGGAGAGGGGATCCGAGGAGGGGGACCCAGAAGGGGAAGAAAGTGAGAAACTGGGGCAGGAGATGACTCCTGACTTCTGTCACGAGATGGAGGCGTGAAGAGAGAAGATGTCGGTGAAAGGATGGGCAACAGGACATGTGACAGATGAAGGCCATCAGGGAGGAACCACACCTGTAAGAACTGCTTGCCTTTATTGAATACCTCCTATGTGCCAAGCAGCCTCTTACCCCCCTACCTCTGTGGCCCTCATACTGCCCCAGTGTGACAGAGTGGAAAACTGTGCCTCCAGGGTGCAGTTACTGGCCTAGGACAGAAGCGGGGCCATGCATTGGCTGGGATGAGGTCTGACAGTCTCCAGAGCCGCTGATCTTGACCCCTGAGCCATCCTGCCCTCACCAGGTATCCAGGGCTGTGGATGAGGACTAGGGTCCCTCAGCACTCCACTCCATAGCGGTCAAAGTGGCGCAGTAGCAGGCCAATCTCAAGGTGCACAGTGCCACCCGCAGCTGTGTGCAGACGATACCGGTCCGCCCCACTGTAGATAGTGTCTGCATGCAGCAGCTGTGGCCCACCACCCACAAAGGCCCTAGCCAGCTGCTCTCTCCAGCTGCCCAGGGGCCGCCAAGTGGGGCATTCCAGATGGTGGGTGCCTGGGCTGCTAGGCACATGGCAAAAGCCATAGCCTGCGAGCTGGCAGCGGCCAAAGCTGTCCTGGGACCACACCTGGAGATGGAGTCGGGGCCAACCTGCAGAATAGGATGGAGAGAATAAAACGAGGGATGGTAGTACCCAGCTTCCTGCTCCTGGGTCCCCACCTCCCTGATACCATTGAAGACTCTGGACCCAGTCCTTTCCCCTCAGGGTTTTGCCCCAGCCTCCTCTCTGGGTTCCCAATTCAATGCCACACAACAGCCAAAGGGATCTCTCTAAATCCATGTTACTCCCCTGCTCAAAACTCTTCCATAGCTCCCCAGTGCCCTCAGTACAAAGTCCAACCTCCTTGATATTCAAGGTCCTTCAGATATGGCCTCTCTATGAGTGCCTCCTCAAAGTTTCCCTGTCAGGGCAGCCCACTGCTCCTCTAGGTCCCAAGTCAGTGTCTTGGGCCTTGTCCTAGACGTCTTCTACCTTCCCTCCTCATAGCACGGTCCTGTTCTCCCACTCTGGGCTCAGGGCCTTCATTCTTGCCCTGTCTAATCTACTCCCTCTGGCAGCTGGAAGCATCTTTCTGCTCTTCCATACACTTGCCAGAGTCCTCAGGTACAGCTCAGCTCCTCAGCCTGGTAGTCAAAGTCTTGGAGACCCACGCCATCTCACCCTGTATTCTGAGCCCCTCCTCTGTGCTAGCTCTTGTCTTAGAGCTGGGGACACAGTGGTGAGCACAGCAGACAAAAATCTCTGCCCTCTGAGGCTGACATCCTAGACAACTGAACATAGTAAATAAGCAAATTATAGGGTACGTCAGATGGTGATAACTGCTCTGGAGAAAAATAAAGCCGGGTGGGGTGGAGGTGGGGATGAAGCCTGGGAAAGGAAAGGATCAAGAAAGCTTCACTAAGAAGATGACAGTTGAGCAATTGCCTAAAGGAGGGAAGGGAGTGAGTCAGGAGCCACCAGAAGGCTCAACAGTGGGATGTGACCCGACTTAGGTAATCACAAGGCTACGCTGGTTGGTGGGAGACACAGACCCTGGGGCTTGGCGCTGGGAACACAGTGAAGATGTTACTGAATGACCAAGGTGAAGATGATGATGGAGATCAGATGCTAGGCAGAAAGTGGGTGAGAAGAGTACACGTTAGGCTGTGTTAGGTAGAGCCAGCAGGGTTTCCTGATGGATGGGTGGAGGACTGAGAAGGGAGAAGGCCCAGGAATGGTTGGGTCCAGACTGGAAACAAAGTCTGACTGGGGGGCTAGAGAGCTGAACCAAATCACACCCAAACGGCAGCCAGAAAGAACTTTTAAAAGCAAAATCTGACTTGTCCCTCACCTGTTCTAGCTCCTGAGTACCTCTGAATGGCCTCAGCTCCTCAGTCTGGCATTCAAGGCCCTGCATGGCCCGTCCCCTCTTCCCTTGCTGTCCCTCCACTCACCCACAGTCCTCAAAATACCCTGCTCACTCTCCCCTTGGAACCTTCCATACACAGCTATCCGTGCGCAGGACTCTTCCACCTTCCACCTTGCTAGCTTCTCTGGCCCTTCACAACAAAGCTCAAGCCCCTCAGGAGACCTCTGTGACCTCCCTGGCAGGCTCAAATACCTCTTCTGGGCTCCCTCTGGCCTCCCACAATCCCCTATCCTAGCCCTGCCCTCTATGTGCTGTTCCTGTCTAGAGGTAGGTTGGGTCTCCCCCACAGGATGGTGCCCCTGAGGACAGGGCAGGGGGTGGGGCTCTCTGGATCACAGCCGTCTCCCTCGCATCACCAACACTGGCTGGGGCCAGGGCAGGCAGCAGTGAACAGTATTGATATTGTGAAATATACAGCACCTCTCCCCAGGCTATTTTCTGGAATCTACTGCATTTTCTACCAGAAAAGGCTTTATATCCACCTCCTCCCGTGAATACTCATTTCCCCTTAGAGCAGCACCTCTGTTCTCAAGCTGAGGAGCCCCTGCCCCTCACTGGGGGCCCTCCTCCCTTTCTACTGCTCATAAACCGCACACACACCCTTATCGGGCTTCCCTCCTCACTGGAGGCTCTTCCATTGTCTCTACTTGAAGGCCACCACCCCTCCCATCCTGACCCCACCTTCTCATCTCCCTTCCACCCCTGGCTTCTGTCCCGTCCCACATATTTGGGACCTACAGTAGGACAGGCCTAGGAAGGCCTTAACACAGCCTCTCAGGGCAGTGGTTAGGAAAGGGACACACAAGATATGGAGAGCAGGACAAGACATGGTGTTCCCAGGTTCATCTGCTTTGGGTACTATAGGTCCCCCTCTCCGTCCCTGGTCCCAGGGCCCAGGCCTGGTACTCACCTTGGAGACCTTTGGTAGCGAAGTGCAGGTCTATGGGGTGAGACCAATAAGCCATGTCCCCTACCTGAGGGGTGTCCACCTGTGTCTGGCCTTCCCGTACACCTGACAGGAGCTTCCATGCCGCCCCTGCAAGGAGAGGAGCTGAGATGTAGACGGAGGTGGGGGACAGCCCTCAGGAAGAGCATTTGGAGGTGAGTGGAGGAGTTACAAAGTAGGGCTCTGGAGCAAAATGTCTGGATCCAAATCTGGGCACTTTCTCTTTTTGCCTGTGCAACCTTGGGCAAGTTACTTTACTCTGTCTCAGTCTCCCCATCTGCAAAATGAATAATGCATAATAATGCAGCCTCATAATTTTGAGAAGACTCATAATGAGTGTTGGAATAAAACGTTTCAACATTTTAGAGGGTTTTTTTTGTGTGTGTGTGTGCTAGAGATTGAATCCTTGTGTATGCTAAATTGAGCTACACCCCAGGCCAATAGCAATATATAGTACAGGGACTGAACCCAAGGGGGCGCTTAACAACTGAGCCACATCCTCAGCCCTTTTTATTTTTGATTTTGAGACAGGATATTGCTAAGTTGCTGAGGCTGACTATGAATCTGTGATCCTCCTGCCTCAGCCTCCTGAGCTGCTGGGATTACAGACATGTGCCACCACACTCAGCTACAATACCATCTTATTACTATTTTCACCCAATATTTAGAGGCCTGGTCCAAGAACTAATATGCAACTAGGCTGGGGTTATGGCTCAGTGGTAGAGTGCTCAGCTAGCAAGTGCAAGGCCCAGGGTTCTATTCTCAGCACCATATAAAAATAAGTAAACAAAATGGGGGTATTGTGTCCAACTACAACTAAAAAAATAAATTTTTGTTGTTGTTTTTTTTTTTTTTTAAAAAGATGCAGCTAACAGTACCCTCCAGGAGCACGTGATGAAAAACACATATTAACAAGGATCCTACTGAGAAGTGATAAGAATAGGGAACAAGAGCACTGAGCGCTTACTAAATGCCAGATACTAGGCTAAGGTCTTTAGACAATGCATTCATTTAATCTGCCCTTTAGAATTTTTTGGGGGGGGATATTGGGAATTGAACCCTGGGGCACTTAACCACTGAGCCACTCCCCAGCCCTTTTTATTTTTTGAGACAACCTAGCAAAATTGCTTAGGGCCTCACTAAATTGCTGAGGTTGGTTTTGAACTTGTAATCCTCCTGCTGCAGCATCCTGGTCTGCTGGAATTACAGGAATGTGCTGTCCTGCTTGGCCCTTCAATCTTCAACCTATCCGCCCCAGTTTACAGGCTCCCTATCATGGTCCACAAGGCCCCTCATGCTGCAACCCATCCCCACCTCCCTGAACTCATGTCCCATCACCACCCTCCAGCCTCCCTGGTCCCATTTCTGTTCTGCCTCAAGGCCTTTGCAACAGCTGTTTCTTCTGCCTAGAAAGCTCTGCTCCTGGATGTCCCTATTCCTAGCTGTTTTTCATCCTTCAGCTCAAGTGCCACTTCCACAGAGGGTCTCTTTCTGACTTTTCTATTAAAACCAGCTCCTATCACATTCATCCCATTTTTTTCCTCGAACTTACAATGATCTGTAGTCATTGTGACCATTTCTTTATCTGCTTATTTATTTTCTGACTCCCCAACTGAAGAAAGGACAATATCTGAAAGAAAGGACAACATCTGCCTGGGGTCAAAAAGCCCAGGAATGGTTGGGTCCAGACTGGAAATAAAGTCTGACTCCAAACTTGCCTTTTATCCACTCAACTGCAGGATCTCAATTTCCCAGAAAATCTCAACTGCTACCACTTGGCAGTAAAATTAGGAAAGACCCAGGACTGAAGGGATGACAATGGCAATAGACACATCTATTTTGTGGACACAGTGCTTTACAAACAAGACCACATTAAAGCTTACATGAGCAGGCAAACACTTCCTAGTCCAGGTCCTATTTTAAGTGCGTCGATAATCATTTAGTCATGACAACAACCAGCAGAGGTTCAGTATTATTATTCACGTTGTACCAACAGGGGAATAAAGGCAAAGAGAAATGCCCAAGATTACATAATAACCAACAACTGGCTTTGAACACAGCAAGTCTGATCTCTGAGCTCTGCTGCCTCTTAGCTGCTATTAGCTTCATTACAGATGAGGGAACTGAGGTACAGGAGAGATCAAGTCCAAAGGCTCCCAAATAATAACTGGGGGGAGTTAGTATTTGAACCCAGATCTGGCAGTCTGTGAACCTAGCCATTACACTGTACCACTACATACAGGACCTCAGATAGGAGGCATGGAAAAGGGGGCCTCCAAGGTCCCTCCTGGGCCTGTGGGAATAGACCTGGAGGACTGCCAGAATGAGGTCCACAGAATCATGAATACCAGAGAGTGGCCCCTCTTCTGTAAATCTAGATGGAAGCTTTTACTTTGCAATAAACATCAGAGACTGTTCATCAAAGATGGGGGGTCTCTGGGCACCCCAAAGATTGTGTGTGGAATCCAAATGAGAGTTAGGGCTGTCTAATGTTTGGAGGAATGGAAATGTGTGTATGGAGGGTTCAAGCATATAGTCCCACATCCGTGGGGCTGTAAGCTCAGAGGATGGGAACCAGAGACCCCAGAAATAGGATGGAAAGGGATAAGACTGGAAACAGAGTGTGTTCTGAACCAGGAGTCCTGAAAGCCAACGGAAAGAGAGCAGCCGGCACTGACTCAGGGAGTCAAAGGAGTGTGAAGCTATAAGCTGGGGATGGGGTGTTTTGATGGGGAGATGAACCAGGCCCAGGGAAAAATACCTGTGTGGATGCCCCACTTGCAGAAGAGGCTACTTTCAGAGAAACCGGTGGCCCCCACGATCTGCCCAATCACGTGCACCTCAGCCATGACCCTGGGAGGAGAAAAATATAATCATAGCTGTGAGGTAAGTGTGCTATTTCCATCTGACTAGGAAACTGAGATCCACCACGTATAGAGCAGTACTAGGATTCCAAACTGGTTTTGTCAACCCACTGACGCTGTGGTCTTAACCACAGATCCTAAGTCAACAACCAGCCTTCCCAGGAAAGCCTGAGGAAAATACAGAGGGCACCCTGGGTTAGGAATCCGGCGCCTATCTTTGCCCCGCCCAAAATAAGCCTCCTTCAATGGATCAGTCCTGCGGAAAGCTCCTCCCCCATAGACAACGACTCCGCCCACTACCCCAAAAGTCCCGCCCAGTTGCGTTAGAACGGCCCCTAAGCTCCGTGGGGCGCATGCGTCTAAAATTCTGGGCCGTCGTAGCCCCACCTCTGAGGTCGGCGCGTGCGTAATTCCTACCTCAGCGCACTTAACGGTTAGGAGGCGAAGGCAGCAGTGAGGATTGTAGCGCATGGGCCTGACCAGTCCTTTTCTCCGCAGGCGCCAACCAGGCCTGGATCGCGTTTCTCCCAGGACCTTCCTGACAGCGAGAGATCTGAGGCACAACCCTTACGCGGCCGCGCGCTCGCCTGGGGTTCCCTGGTTGTTGCTAGGGCAACTGCAGGCCCCGCCCCTGACCTTGATCCCGCCCTGCGCGCTGCTGATTGGCGGTATCTGTTATTGGAGGTGGGGCGGAGGTGTGATAGACGTTTTCTCGCTCTCTCTCGTTCCATTTTGGGAAAATAGCGTTTCTCTTGCTCGCGCCCAGTGGAAACCTTTGGGGGCGTGGCTGGGCAGTTGCCATCTGGGTAGTGTTTAAGGAAATTTTAGTGCCTACCATTTGTGCGGGTGCCTTCTTTACTTCTTTATTGATGCTTTGTGCCCCCATTTCCCCCCAGAAACACCATCAAATTTCTTTCCTGTCCAGGACCACAAAAAGTCAGAGAATCAGCAGGGTCAGTGGAGAATCCACCCCAGGACATTGGGTACATCATTCAGACTAGAAAAGTCGGGGATTGGGTTTTCCTTCGGTCTTCACAGTGCCTCCAGGCTTTTCTGAAAGACTGATCACTCCAACTTCCTTCTCCTACACTCTGCCAAGTTCTTTGTAGTGCTGAGCCTGAGTAAAGGGGGTGGAGTGAGGATGACAAATGAGGAACTAGGCCCCTTCAAAGAAAATACAGGGGTGTTTGGTTTTGTTGGGGGTGCTGGGCATAGAATCCAGGACCTCATGCATGCCAGTCTCTATCACTGAACTACTGCTCTAGTCCTGAAAGTCTTACTTCCCATGATATTGCGGCCAGTAATTTGTCCTGTGACCCTGCTGGGCACTAGGTCTCAGTTATGTTGTCCAAATAGCAAGCACACATCATGGTACTCAGCCTGAATTCCTTAGCAGTGTCTTTCCTATCTTCTAAATTAGTTGAACCTTGCCCCTTTATTCTTTCAAGCCAGACCAGAATGGTGAGAACTTATTTCCTCCTTTTCAGAAACACACACACCCACCCACAGAAGAACTACAAAAGTTAGGGTCACCGACTCCAAATTACAAGGAAGGGGCAACATTTCAATAGGAAAATCCTTTCTTAAATACTGTAATTCAATAGAATGTTTCACTAACAGATAAATTTAAAAGCTCCCTTTTAGTTAGTATCCTCTTTGCCAGCCCAGGCTTTTCTTTCTTTCTTTCTTTCTTCTTCTTTTTTTTTTTTTTTTTTTTCTTGGTACTGGAGTTTGAACCCAGGGGTGCTTGACCATTTAGCCGTATCTCCAACCCTTTTTATGTATTTTATTTAGAGACAGGCTGTCACTGTATTGCTTAGGGCCTTCCTAAATTGCTGTGGCTGGCTTTGAATTCGTGATTCTCCTGCCTCAGCTTCCTGAGCTGCTGGGATTGCAAGTGTGCACCACCACAACAGGCTAAACTAGGCATCTTTGTATGTTAAATCCTTCAATCTTCACAGATGTTCCAAGGGATGGGTAATATTTATCAGTTTTTTTTTTTTTTTTTATTTAAGATCAAGAAATTAAGAAGAAAAAAGAGAGGCTGGAGTTGTGGCTCAGTGGTGAAGTGCTTGCCTAGCATGTGTTAGGCACTGGATTTAATTCCAAGCACTGCATATAAATAAATGAATAAAATGAAGGTCCATCAACATCTAAAAAAATCTTAAAAAAAAAGAAATTAAGGCAAAATCATGGGCCTGAAGCCAAATTGATCATAGATGGCCCTGACCCTTTCCCCTAAACCTTACATTCTGACCCTGTGCCATCTTGCCTTTTGGATAAAAGTCCCTCGGTATTATAGAAATATGAATATTATGCTTCAGTGACATCCTAAGCTGTCATTTTCTATATCCAACCAGTTATCAAGTCTTGTCAATGTTCCTTCTTTTAAATATTTTCCTTCAAGTGGTTTCTTCCCCACTGGTGGATGTGACTAAGAAGTGGTCACAGGTATATTGCCAGGGCTTAAATCTTGGTTCAGTCCCTTCTGTGTGACTGTTAGCTTCTGTGTGCCTCAGTTTCCTTATCTGTAACAGGAGGGTGAATTATAATACTCAACCTATAGGATTATCATCAAATTTAATGCTTTTGGGCTGGAGATATAGCTCAGTTGGTAGAGTGCTTGCCTTGCATGCACAAGACCCTAGGTTCAATCCCCAGCAACACACACACACACACACACACATATACACACACACGGATTTAATGAGTTAGAGCCTCAGGCAGAAGGATCACAAGTTTAAGGCCAGCCCCTACAATTTAGTGAGACCCTCAGCAACTTATCTAGACCTTGTCTCAAAATAAAAATATGGGCAGAGATGTAGCTCAGTGGTAAGGCATGCCTGGGTTCAATCGCCGGTGCCCACCCCCAAGAAAAGATTTTATGTGTTATATATGAGGCTATTTTATTTTCTTTTCTTTTATTTTTTTTTTTAAAGAGAGAGTGAGAGAGGAGAGAGAGAGAGAGAGAGAATTTTTAATATTTATTTCTTAGTTCTCGGCGGACACAACATCTTTGTTGGTATGTGGTGCTGAGGATCGAACCCGGGCCGCACGCATGCCAGGCGAGCGCGCTACCTCTTGAGCCACATCCCCAGCCCTATTTTATTTTTTTTAAGAGAGAGAGAGGAGGGAGGGGGAGAGAGAGAGAGAGAGAGAGAGGAGAATTTTTAATATTTATTTTTTTTAGTTCTCGGCAGACACAACATCTTTGTTGGTATGTGGTGCTGAGGATCGAACCTGGGCCACACGCATGCCAGGCGAGCGCGCTACCACTTCAGCCACATCCCCAGCCCCATGAGGCTATTTTAAAATGTCCAAAAGTTTTAGGGAGCTCCTTTAAGTGGGTGAAGACTCTCTTTTCATGGGGCTGAACTTAATAGCCAATAGAATATTGTAGATGTCTTGTTCTGTGACTTCCAAGATTAGGTCATAAAGGGCATTAAGACTCGTATCTGGTTCTTTCTTTCAATCTCTTTTCTGTAGCAGGTCAGCCTCTATGTGGTGAAGACAGTAAAGCAGCCAACTGAGAGACACAAATGAGGATTAACGAGGGGGTCCTGTCAACAACCATAACTATCTGAACAACCCATCCGGGAAGCAGATCTTCCAGCCCTAATCAAGTCTTTGGATGACTATAGCCCTAGGCAACACTTTAATCATATCTTCCTGAGAGACCCTGAACCACCAGCTAAGCCAGACTCCTGACCTACAGAAACTGTGTGAGATAATAAATATTTGTTGTTTTAAGCCACTAAGTTTTGGGAGTGATTTTCATGCAGCAGTAGATAATTAATATAAATATGTAATAAATTTGGGACAGTGCCTTCTGTATAGAATTTTTTTTTTAATATTTATTTTTTTTTTTTAGTTCTCGGCAGACACAACATCTTTGTTGGTATGTGGTGCTGAGGATTGAACCTGGGTCGCACGAATGCCAGGCGAGCGCGCTACCACTTGAGCCACATCCCCAGCCCGTGCCTTCTGTATAGAAAACACTGTAAATGTTAAGTTTGCTATTCATGGTTTTTATTAATATTGTTACTGGAATGGCATCATGTACATCTTTTTATAAGAAACACATTGCCATTTATCCATTTACTTTTTTGTTTGTTTGTTTTGTACAAGGAATTGAATCCAGGGCCTCCTCCTAGGCAAGTGGTCTGCCATTGAGCTACACCCCAGACCTTTTTACATTTTTGTTTTGAGGCAGGATCATGTTAAGTTGTCAAGGCTCATCTCAAATTTGTGATCCACCTGCCTCAGCCTCTTGAATAGTTGGGATTATAGACATGTGCCTCCTCACCTGACTACTAAAAAAAAAAAAAAAAAAAAAAAAATTTTTTTGCTGTGTTGGGGATTGAACCCAGGGCCTCACACATGGTAGGCAAGCACTCTACCACTCAGTCAAATCTCCAACCTAAGAATTTTAACTAAAGGTTTAAATAAATACAGGACTGGGGATCTAGCTCAGGGGTAGAATGAATGCTTGCCTAGAATGCATAGGCACTGCATTCTTTAATCCCCAAAATTGCAAAATAAATAAAATTTCTTTTAATTGTAATAAAATTTATTTTTTTTGTAGTAAAATTAAAATTTACACAGAAAATTTACTTAGCCATTTTTAGCTGCATAGTTCAATAGTGTTAACTACATTCACATTGTTGTGCAACCAGTCCCCAGAACTCTTTATCTTGCAAAACTGTAACTATAAACAATTCTCTCCCATATTCTCCTTTCTCCCAGCCCCTGATAACCACTATTCTACTTTCTGTAAGGTGAGGCAGTGGTGGCAACCAAAAGAAGGCAGATTTTAAAAGGCCACTGAATGAGGCTTTATTGACACTCACTCCCAGCGGAACTCCATCAGACCCACAGAGTGGACAGGAGGAGGGGCTGAGGGGAAACCCCATGGGGCTCGACAGGACTGCAATTTGATGGGGCAAGAAGGGAAGGGCTTGGGACAGGAAAAGGGATTTTTAAGAGTCCCTTGTCCCAGTGGAGTTGGTCAGGAGAACTGGCTGAGATCCAGGATTGGCCTGGAGACCCTGCTGATTGACAGGTGGTTCCATTGGTGCCTGATGTTTCTTTTGCACCCACAGGCTGCTTGGTACTGTTCCTAAGCCACCACCACCGACCTTACATTCAGGCCTTTTTGATGATATAGAGTGGCAAATTTCATCTGGCTACTTCTTGTTGGCTAGGGGCTTGGGGGTGGGATGGGGGGAAGGGGATGGCTCGGGTGTCAGTTTGGTGGGGAGGCGATTGTAGGGGTGTAGGAGCATCTGGTTGTAGGTCACTCTGGCAATTTCACCCATGCACTTTCCGGTGAACCTGAGAAGGCAGGGAGCAATCATTAATAGAAATCCTATTACTAACATAGGAGTGAGAATGGGAGTCAGCCATGTAATGAGGGCAGAGTTTAGCCAGCCTGGCCAGGGGTCATTTGATTGTTGCTGTTTAAGCCTTCCACCCAACCGACAGAGGGTGTCGACATTCTTTTCGACCAATCCAGTTTCATTGAAATAATAGCAGCATTTTCTTTCAGGAATAGACAGGTTTCTTCTTTTTCTGCTGACAGGAGATGGAGGGCTCCACGGTGCTGTAATGAAACTTGGGCAATGGATGTTATCTGCCTTTGTAGGGAAGTGAGAGAGGTGGCCGATGCCTCTACCACTTCCCGGAGTTGTTGTTCAAGCTTCCGAGTAGCGGTTACTGCAGAACCAAGTCCTCCTGCCCTGGTTTGAAGGCAGCAAGGGAGGAGGCCAGGGAGAGTCCAACCACTATTGGTAGAGAGACGGCCCATCTTTCCCTGGAAAGGGAGGTGGTGACAAGCCATGTTAATTCAGCCTCACTGTACAGAGTTAATTGGGGGACCAAGATGGAAGGAACACAAAAAGCAAAGGACAAGCTGAGGCTTAGATTTTTGTTAAGGTACCATTGCACCAGGAAAAGAACCCCGGCAGAGCAAAGGTTGGGGAAGAAATCTGAATGAACGATTGGGTCACAGGGTGCTGAACCAGAGGCAGTGTAGCAGCAGGGGAAATTCCCAGATGAATTACAAAAAAGAGGGACTTCCTCAAAGGCTGGAGAAGGAGGGGTCCTTGGGGTCTAGTTGAGGTGTTGAGAGGAAGATCAATGGGAATCGCAGTTAACAGAGTACAATCCAAACCTGAGCAGAGGAAACAGTCGGAAATGTTATTAACTTTGGGTAAATTGAGAAGCTGAAGGCCCTGACGTATTAGGGCCATCCAGAGAAAGGGTCAGCTTTAGGGTGGGCAACTGCATCCAGCTGGGGTTGGAGTTCCTTCTCTTGCTCCTGGATGGTTATGTGAATTTTTTTTTTTAGATAATTTTTTAATATTTAGTTTTTAGTTATCGGCGGACACAACATCTTTGTTTGTATGTGGTGCTGAGGATCGAACCCAGGCTGCACGCATGCCAGGTGAGTGCGCTACCGCTTGAGCCACATCCGCAGCCCGGTTATGTGAATTTGAGGAAACACTTGCATATAAGTTTTCCATAATCTGATAGAGGCTGAGGGGTGCTTGGCAAAACCCCCAGAATAAAATTTATCATCAACACCAGAATCCTATTATTATAAGGGCACCTACCATAGGTGTCAGGCCAGCACTTACAAGATTCCTCGGTTTGATTTGATATAAAGCACAGCATTGCTGAACATAAGTGGGATGAGGTGGCCTGCTTGAACCCAGTAATGTTAAGGGTGACCGCCCGATTGCAGCCAGTGGAAGGACAATTGCCTTGACCCATAAACTGAGAGCAAGTGGTGCCATCCTGCTGCCATGTCGCTTGGGTGTAGAAGTGCCATCTATGGGTTGAGATAGAAGCTTGAGAGAGATTAATGATTAGTAAAAGAAGGAGAGGGTTGGCGAGAAATCTTGAGTTTGGTGGGCCTCCATGTGGTGGATGTCCAGGACTGGACATTGGAACAGTGCTTTCTTAAGGCAGGAGACATGGTACCAGGGGGAGTGGCCCAAGAGCTTGGCCGCTGTTGGGGTAGTAAGTATGATTGTATTGGATCCCGTCCAGCGAGGTTCCAATGATTGAGGATGCAGCTGTTGAAGTAAGACTGTGTCACTGGGTTGAAGAGGGTCCGATTCAGATCCTGATGTGGTGCTGGGATAGAGGTAACGGATGGCAAAGGAAGACACTGGTCTGCATGTTCTCTTAGGAGTTTGTATAGAACTGTGAGATAGGGCAGGTAGGACACAGGGGAGGAGGAGTGACTGGAAAGCTTTGGTTGATTGAGGAAGGGCACCCATGGAGTAGCTAAAAGGGGCTAAGGCCTGAGGAGGCTCTAGAGGCTGCGTGAATTCGGGTGAGGGCCAATGGCAGGAGATTGGGCCAGGAGAACCTGAGTTCAATAGTAAGATTAGAGGGATGATCCTTGAGAATGCCATTAGCCCTTTCAACCTGACCCGAGGATTGGGGTTGGTAGGGAATGTGGAGCCTCCAGTGATGTTGAAGCCTTTGTTGACTAGTTGAACAACCTGAGAAGTAAAGGCTGAACCTTTGTCTGACTGGTTGGAAGCAGGAAGTCTGAACTTGCGAATGATCTGCTCGATGAGGATGGAGGCGACGGTGTCAGCAGTTTCCCTGGAGGTAGGGAAGGCTTCTATCCATCTCTAAGAGAGTGCTGTCCCCAAGTCACAAGCAGTTAGGTCCTATGCCAAGGCCTGCCCAAAGAGGGGGGAACTGTCCCTGAAGCCTTGGGGTAGGACTGTCCGTGTCAGCTGTTGAGACCTGAAGGATGTAGGGTCTTCCCATGTGAAGGCAAAGAGGTAATAAGGTCAGGATGGAGGGGCACTGTAAAGAAGGCAGCTTTAGATCTGGGATAGTAAAGTGAGTGGTCGAAGGTGGGATATGAGAAAGAAGAGTGTGAGGTTGGGAACCAGCAGGTGGATAGGAATAACAGCCTCGTTAATTAGGCAGAGATCCTGGACTAAGTGATAGGCTCCTGAGGGTTTGTGCACTGGCAATAAGGGGGTGTTTCAGGGGGACTCAGTAGGGATGAGGAGTCCCTGGGCAAGTAACCCATCTATGATGGGTTTAAGTCCCTCCCTGTGGGTTTTGGCAATGGGGAATTGGGGACACGAAGGAAATTTGGTTTGGTGTTTCAGCTGGATACGGACTGGCTTGTGGTGGGAGGCTATGACCAGCTTGGAGATGTCCCAGACCTGGGGATCAACTAGTTCAGGGGGCAATGGACAGTAGGTACTGTCAGGTTTTTAGAGAGGGTAAAGATTAGAGGCAGAAGGAAATAGATAGTAGCATTCTTGGGGTGTAGTTGGAGGGTGGCTCCTAGTAATTGGAGAACATCTCTGCCTAGGAGAGGAATTGGACAGGATGGAATGACCAGAAAAGAGTGTGTGAAAGGGTGTCCCTCCAGGGCACAGGCCAGCTTAGCAGTTCGGTTTGGGGAGGAGGGTTTGCCGTCAATCTCCATAACCGAGACCTGGGAAGGAAACAGGTCCACGGTGGGTGAACAAGACAGAATAGGTAGCTCCCGTGTCCACAGGAAAGTTATGGATACCAGCTACCTGGAACATTAACTTGGGCTTGGTGAGGGTGATGGGGGTCCTCGAGTCGGGCTTCTTCAGTCTTCTGTGGGCTCCAATAGTTCAAGAGAAGGGACTTCCTGGCTGGTCATACTCCTGCATGGAGGCACCAAGGAAGGGCCAGCCATGGGGCATCACTCTTCCAATGTCCTGTCTACTAACAAGTGGGGCATGGCATGGAAGGAGGCCGTGGTTTTGGGCATTGGTGAGCCCAGTGACCTCCGCATCCACATTTGAAGCAAGCCCCTGGTGGAGAGGAATGCTGGGTCCCCCGTGGAGCTCTTGCTTGAGCCATAGGCCTCAGGGCCGCTGCCAAGGCCTGGGTTTGGAGTGTTATCTTTTTCTGCAATGGAGCCTGCTTGGCTAGTTCAGCTGACTCCTCCCAGACATGATAAACTTTAAAGGCCATCTTCACAGATCTCAGGTAGGGGACTGAGGGCCCTCTTCAGCTCCTTTGAGCTTTTTTCTAATATCATGGGCCGATTGAGTAATAATGAAATGGGTTGCTCACACTGTAGCCCCAGAGGGAGACTCAGGATCCAGCTTAGCATATTTGGTGAGGGCCTCCATAAGGCTTTCATCTGGATCCTCTGTGATTTCTCTCAGCTTATCAAGGTTGACCACTGCCTGCATTGCCGCTATAAGGTCGGCGACCTAGTTGGCCATCTTGATAGTCCCACTTGGGTTCGGAGGGGAATGGCTGCTTCACCTGTGGGGAGAGGCATATCTGTCAGATGAATTTGATCAGGATGATCTTATGCAGGCTGCTGGATGTGGGCTCACTCATCAGGGGGTAAGGGTGGAGGACAGAAGGACATAGACGTCATGCCAGGTAAGATCCTAAGTCCTAGAGAGGTATCAGAATTTTTTAATATAAGTAGAAGAGTCAGCAGAGAAGGCCCAAGGTGCTTTTCAGTCTGGGAAAGATCTTGACGTGAGAATGGGATGTGTACTCGGATGATCCCTTCAGCACCAGCCACTTCCCTGCAAGGACAAAGGAGCTTTGGTCTGGTGGGACTGGGTGTGGGATTGACAGGAGAAAGAGAGGAGTGAGTTGGGGGGAAGGGTTTATCAGTAGAAGAGGTCAGCAGAGGAGTCATGGCTGCAGGAAGGTGGGGGAGAGGAGTGGGAGGGGATTGGCCAGAGTAGGGAGGGGGGGACAGGAAGGTAAGGCTCAGAGAAGCTCGGATGGATCTGAGAATGAGGAAGAAAAAGTAGAACAATGGGAAAGTGGTTCCCTAGCAAGGAGGACTTGAGCAGAGAACGGAACAGAGAGGAGCCAGGAGCGGAGAGCAGAGGGAAGGACTAAGGACGGGAGCAGATCTCAAAAAGCCTGAACGTTTTTGCCCACTTCCCTGTCCAGCGACAGAAATTGCCCAATTTAGTGAGGGTTTAAAATCAAAAGTTTCTTCTGGGGGCCATTGTGACCCATTGTCTAAGCCCCACTGGGGCCAAGCCCCAGTGGAATAGAAGAGCAGGCGGTTACAGGGTAGGTCTAACTTGCCCTAACTTGGCAAAATTTGAATATAGACACCCAAAGGACTTTGGGGTCTAAGGAGAGGACTCTGTGTTTCCCATGACCTTCTGGCACCCTCAGGGGTGGGTGGGAGCAGAAAAAGGCATCCCAAATTCTGCTGGCACTCACCAGAGGCATGGATAAGAGTTGGGCGGGGATTGAGGCATCCCTGCAACTCACTCTGGGGCCCAAATGGATCGGGAGTGGCTCACAGGAGGACTGGGACATCGCCACAGGTCCTGGAGCCCTGAACGGACCCTGCAGGAGTCTATGGCACGTGTGACTTACGGATAGACCCCACGGATGTACCCCACTCCTGTCGGCCCGCATGAAGGGAGAGGGAACTAAGGAGCAGCTTAGGAATTTCTTGGAGGAGGGTGGACCTCTACCCCAGATGTAAGGTATGGGGGAGGCCCGAAAATGCCTCCCGGGTCTCGGCACCAGATGTAAGGTCAGGCAACAGGCGGCAACCAAAGGAGGCAGATTTAAAAAGGCCACTGAATGAGGCTTTATTGACACTCACTCCCGGGAGGAACTCCATCAGACCCACAGAGTGGACAGGAGGAGGGGCTGAGGGGAAACCCCATGGGGCTCGACAGGACTGGAATTTGATGGGGCAGGAAGGGAAGGGCTTGGGACAGGAAAAGGGATTTTTAGAGTCCCTTGTCCCAGTGGAGTTGGTCAGGGGAACTGGCTGAGATCCAGGATTGGCCAGGAGACCCTGCTGATTGACAGGTGGCTCCATTGGTGCCTGATTGATGTTCCTTTTGCGTCTGTGGGGCTGCTTGCTACTTTGTTCCTGAGTCACTGACTCCGACCTGACACTCTCTACTTCTATGAATTTGACTATTCTATGTACCTCAAATAAGTGGAATCCTATTTGTACTTTTGTGACTAGATTATTTTATTTAGTAATAATATCTCCAGGTTAATCCATGTTTTAGCATGTGTCAGAATTTCCTTCTTATTTAAGGCTAAATAATATTCCACTATAGGTATTGACCATATTTTATTTATCCATTGATGGACATGTGGGTTACCTCTACCTTTTGGCTATTTTGCATAATGAACATAGATATATGAGACCCTGCTTTCACCTCTTTTGGGTACATCCCCAGAAGTGGAATTGCTGAGCCATATGGTCATTCTATTTTTAATTTTTTGAGGAACTGCCATACTGTTTTCCATAGCAGCTGTACATATTGTTTTACACCTTGCTTTTTCCACTCAGTCATATATTTTGGAAAATTATCCATGTTCCCATATAAAGATCTAACTCGCTGGTTTTCAAAAATAATTTTTTGAAGTATAATAAATGTACAGAAAAATGCACAAATAATAAATGAGCAGTTTGGTTAAATTTTATGCACTTGGGGCTTGGGTTGTGGTTCAGTGGCAGAGCGCTTGCCTTGCACATGTGAGGCAGTGGGTTGGATCCTCAGCACCACATAAAAATAAACAAACAAGATAAAGATATTGTATCCATGTATACTAAAAAAAAAAAAAATGCACTGAATAGGCTACTGACTCACCAGAACTCAATCCAAAATAAGAACATGACCAGCCCCTACTTCATACCTCTTCCTGATGCCCCCAGGTAACCACTGTCTGGATTTCCACCTACATGGATCACTTTGCTTGGTTTCCTATTCTATATAAATGAAGTAATACAATGTGTATTATTTTTATGCCTGCTGCCTTTTGCTCTGCTTTGTTTGTGAAATTCGTTGCATGGTTGTAGCAGCTGTAGGTCTTTTATTTGCATTGATCTACAATTTCTTTTGTGTGAAGACGGCACAACTTCATCCTGTTGGTGGGAGTTTGTCCTTTGGTAGATATATGTCCTATCCAGCTGGGTCCATTGCTGGGTCATGTGCTATGTTCACCTGTAGCAGACACTACCAACCTGTTGTCCAGGTAATTGAACCAATTTGCACTCCTGGTGGAAGTTCCCTCCTGCACATACTCTAGTGTTCCTTTTAGCAGTTCTGGTGGCTGTGTACTGGTATCACATTGTGATTTTAATTAGCATTTCCCAGATGACTGGTTGAATTAGGTTTGGTTTATTTGTTTTTGTTCTATCACTGAGCCACATCCCCAGCATCCCCTTTTTCTCCTAACCCCAAGGTAATGGATTAGTTGAGTGGTTTTTGTTTGTTTGTTTGTTTGTTTTAAATGTGGTGGTGTACGCCTGAAATCTGAGCAACTCGGGAGGCTGAGGCAGGAGGATCACGGGTTCAAAGCCATGGTCAGCAACTTAAATATGTTCATTATTCCCTTGGATTTCCTTTTTTGTGAAGTTTATGTTCAGGCTTTGCCTGCTTTTCTATACACACACACACACACACACACACACACACACACACACACTATTTGTCTTTTTTTTTTTTTCCCATGCTGGGAATTGAACCCAGGGCCTTGGGCAAGCTAGGCTATCACTACCACCAAGCCACATCCTCAGACTTTATTCTTTTCTTTTCTTTTGGTACCAAGGATTGAACTCAGGTGCACTTAATCAAGAGCCACATCCCTACCCCTTTTTTATATTTTATTTAGAGACAGGGTCTCACTGAGTTGCTGAGGCTGGCTTTGAACTTGCCATTTTCCTGCCTCAGCCTCCTGAGCTGCTGGGATTACAGGCGTGAGCCTCAACACCCAACCCTCATTCTTTTTTTATTTAAATTTTTTTTAGTTGTAAATGGACATAATACCTTTATTTTATTTGCTTATTTTTATGTGATGCCAAGGATTGAACCCAGTGCCTCACTCATGCTAGGCAAGCGCTCTACCACTGAGCCACAACCCAGCCCCCAAGTAGGGTCTTCACTTTTTTCTTTTTTTCTTTTTGGTGGTGCTGGGGATTGAACCCAGGGTCTTCTGCATGCAAGGCAAGCACTCTACCAACTGAGCTGTATCCTCAGCCTTTGTCTCATTTTTTAATAATTTGGATAATGCATTTTTTTCTTTTTTCTTTTCTTTTCTTTTTTTTTTTTTTTTTTTTTTTTTTTTTTGTGCTGGGGATTGAACCCAAGGCCTTGTGCATGCGAGGCAAACACTCTGCCAACTGAGCTATATTCCTATCCCTGGTAATGCTTTTCTTTTTTTTTTTAAATAGGAAAACCACAGAAGCATTGTGTCCTCCTCAGTGCATGGCAGGTAGCACATGATGATTTGTCCTTTTGCTGGTGAGGTTAACTAATTTCACCTTGTATTAGTCAGTTTTTTGTCACTGTGACCAAAATACCTGACAAAAGCAATTTAAAAGTAGGGAAGATTTATTTTGGCTCATAGTTTCAGAGGTCTCCATCCATGGGCAGCAGCTCCATTGCTTTGGGCCTGAGGTGAGATACAGCATCATGGCAGAAGGACAGAAGGACAACTGGAAGAAAGCTTTATCCCATGGAAGCCAGAAGGCAAAGACCCACTCCTTCAATTAGGTTCCACCTCCTAGAGTTTCCACCACCTCCCCAAATGCCCTCAATTGTTAATCCACTGATGGGTTCAGAGCCCCGTGATCCAATCATTTCCCGAAAACCTCACCTCTGAACATGGCTGCTTTGGGGATCAAGGCTTCCTTCCTCATGTGAGCCTTTGGGAGACATTCCCGATTCAAACCATTTAACCCATCTGGTTTGGGGCATGTCTGCTAGTTTTCTCCATAACACTGTAGTTTTCCCTGTGACTCATGAGTAAGTGTGGGAGGAGGACTCTTTGAGACTAAATAACATCCTATTTCTCTTCCGACTTTCACTGGATGGAGTAAGGCCTCCTTTGGGTATCCTTGCTGGGAGCTCACGTTCAACATATCAAACCCATCACAGACTGTAAGCTGGGGCCTCCCCCAGCCCCTAAAAGGGATGGGCTGGGAAGACTGTTCAAGGCTGATGATGGCCAGAGGACTCTAGCAAGATGAGAACTCATGCCAAGGAGGATGGGGACCCACAGAGCTCAGCAATTTGGTGAAAAACTGAGGCTGCTAGGAATTCATGCCACAAATATGTACTAAGCACTGCTTTAGGCCCCGAGGCACAGCGGTGAACAAAAGCGCTCCAATCCCAGGCTTGGCAGAGCTGATGCTGCTGGGAGGATTCAGAAGAGAGACAAACAAGAGATCTGTGTTTCATTGTCACAGAAGACAACTGGAGCAAGGTTAAGGAGATAGTGACGGGGTATCCCTCCTGGGTAAAACACTCTGCCCCCTCACCCTCTCCCTGTCTCTGTCATCTGCCAGAAATTCTGGCTGAGCCAAGTGCACTAGCAGACACCATCTGTTCTCCCCAGGACTGGGGCCTGTGCCAGCTCCAGCGTCTGGACTCTTGGCATGGTGCCCCGGAGCTCTGGGGCGAGGGAACTCCGGATGGCCCCACATCAGGCTGGGGAATCCTTCTGTCTGGCCAGATGAAGGGCTTCTGGAAATGGAAGGCCAGTGCAAGCTGGGTGGGCTCCCTGAAGGAGGTGGAGGCTTGCAGGTGGGGGAAAGCCCTCCAATCAGACAGATGGGAAGGATGGAAATACTAACATTAATGGCACATCAGACATGTTCAGAGGACATACTTAGGATTTGGGTAAATACTGGATATTTGTTATCACTCCTAATCTAACCACTTTATGTATGTTATGTCTAAGAGGCAGGGAGTATTTCCCTAATTTTCAAATGAAAAAATTGGGGTTCAGAGAGGTAAAGT
Organism: Urocitellus parryii; assembly: GCF_045843805.1. Lineage (NCBI taxonomy): Eukaryota > Metazoa > Chordata > Mammalia > Rodentia > Sciuridae > Urocitellus > Urocitellus parryii. The sequence continues at coordinate 12,092,547 of NC_135545.1, read as the reverse complement.
CATTGTCCACAGGTCACACCACAAGTGCCCTGAAGAGCCTGGCAAAGAACCAGCTCTGTGTGGACCCAAACTCTGACTCATGAACATCACCTGCGTCACTTGAAAAGCAGCGCAGTGCTCCACCCTCGGTCCCACTTCTTGGCCTCCTTTCCCTGGAAGCTCCCCCTCTGGCTGCCTTCGGCCTCTGCTTCCTCCCCTCCTCTGGGATCAGCAAGGAACTCAGTCCTGCATTATGATCTGCTGTTTCTGGACCAGTTGTTTACCTTGGCATCTCTGGGCCTCACTTTCTTCATCTGTGAAATAGGAATGAAAACCCAGCTACTGCGAGAATGAATGGGATGATGTAATGTCGAACACTGAACACAGGGCTTGGGGCATCATCTGCACTTGATGAATTAGCTGTGTGCTCTTAGGCAAGTTACCTAACATCTCTGTGCCTCTTTCCTGCCCTGTAAAGCAAGGCAATAAACGATAGTGCCTCTCTGGGGTGTTCTGAGGAATAACTGTGAAAGTGCATATGTAAGACACTTAGTGGGCACCTAGGGCACGCACTGTAGCTGTATCATTATTTGTTATTATTGGGCAACGGGGGTTGTGGTGGTGTGGGGGGGGGCAAGCCAGGAAGGCCCTGGAGAATCCGGGGCGCCCCTTCCTCCTACCTGCAGCGCTAGAGCTTGGGTGAGGGGAGGAGGGGCTGCTCTTTCTTACACCCCTGCCTTCCCAGGTACCAGCCAGTGGCTGACATCAGCATTCAAGGCCCTCTCCCCCGGCCTCCGCGGAGGGGCGGAGCCTGGAGCCCCCGCCCCGCCCCCGCGCGCTGCGGGGCTGGTGCGCTGGGGACTCAGCCCAGCCCGGAGCGCAGACCCGGAGCCCTGGCTGGGTCCGAACATCGCTGGGTTAGCGCACCTTGCAGGCAGCAGGTCAGAGCATGTGTCGGTGCGGGGGGCTCAGGAGGTGGGGGCTTCTGACTGTGGCGGGGAGGGAGGGAGGGAGCGGGCACCGTCCTCCCCGAGGGTCCTGGCGTTGGAGAGCTGGAGGCAAAGATGTGGCATCGGCTTATAGAGGTTTGGAGTGAGCAGGCGGAGGCTTGGGCCTCCCCCAGGGAGATCATAGGGCAAGAAGAAATCTTCTTTGTGGTTGTGTTGAGTGTGATACATACATGTGAGCTGGGGTTGGGGGAATTATGGGGCGAGGCGTACCAGGGAGGACTGGGGTAAACCGGGAGCCGTTTGGAGAACTGGAAGGTGTATGGAGAGTTTTTTTGGGTCTTGGGTGCGGGTGGAGTTGGGCGGGGGGGGCATGAATGTTTAGGGCAGGTGTGCAAAAGAAGAGAGCAGGGAAAATGTGGGTGTGCGTGTGTGGGAAGCCTGTGCGTGTGGAGGTGCGTGTGTGGTTTCTGATGCTATGGGGATTAGGAGTGTGCAAGCAGTCTCTTGGGCTAAATGTGTAAGAAGGTTGCAAGCCTGGGAGGGGTTTTGGGGAGCTGATGTTTGCGCAAGGAATCCTTTGACAGATCACCTGCAGGGGAGGGGTGGGATTGCTTGGATGGGGCTGTGTTGCTGGGGCCTTGGGAACTCAGAAGTGTGCAGTCCTGGGAATGTGCAGGAGGGGACGGTGCTAGGGTGAAGTCAGGGGCCACTGGTGGTGGGGGATGGGTGTGTGTACTTAGGAAGGATGTGTGGGCCTGCGTGGGTGGTGAGGAGAGGTGAGCCTGAATTAGGGGATGGGGGAGAGTTCATGGGCAAGTCAGGCATGGTTTGGAATAAGTGTGCAACAGGTATGTGTTTTGCCTGAAGAAGAAGCCCAGAATCGAATGTCCAAACCCCTGGCTTCTCTTTATAACTTGGGCCAACCTCTTTTGCTCTCTGCGCCTGAATTACAGATCTGTAAAATGGATCTGTAATTCATCTCTGCCTGAGTATCAACAAAGTCCAGGGTTGGGAGGCGGGGAGGAAGGTAAGTCTTTCTTTTTAGTTGTTGATGGAACTTTATTTTATTTTATTCATTTATTTACATGTGGTGCTGAGGCTCGAACCTGTGCCTCACACTTGCTAGGCAAGTGCTCTTCCAGCGAGCCTCAGCCACAGCCCGGAATGTAAGTCTTTTTACCACTTGTGTTGTCTTCCCTCTGCCCCCAGGAGTCCTTTGCCAGAGACTTCTCCAACCATGGACAGCCCTAGTCTTCGGGATCTTCAACAGCCTCTGCTGGCAGGCACAGCCTGTCAGCCCCCTGCCCGGGAGCCTGTCAAACCTGAGCTAGTGCCCCCATCAAGAGAAACAGCCTTTGCAGAGTCCCTAAGAGGTTGGCAGTTCCCACCACCACCTCTTCCCTCTGTGAGTGGAGGCCTAGGAGAGCCAGGGCCCCCTGTCCTTGAGGTAGGAGCAGCAGATCTTGGTGAGGGCCAGGGGACCGGGCTGGGGGTGAAGCCAGCTGCAGTCAATATTTGGCAGGCCAGTGGCTGAAGTCTCACTTCCCAACTGTGGGTGGGCTGCTGGGATTTCTAGTTAGTGTTCTTCCTGTTCTGTCTCTCCCAATTTTATTCTTTTTTTTTTTTTTTTTTTGGCAGCACTGGGGATTGAACCTAGGGCCTCGAGGGTTCTAGGCAAGCACTCTAACATTGAGCTACACATCCAGTCCTTTTTATTTTTTGAGACAGACTCTCCCTAAATTGCCAAGGTTGGCCTCCAACCTGCAATCCTCCTGTCTTGGCCTCCCAAGTAGCTGGAATTACAGGCGTGCACTACCATGTGCACTTCTAGTTTCTTTATTGGTTTTGTTCCAGATTCATCCCTCCTCTTTCTTCCCTGGTCTTTGCCTTTTTGTTTTCCTTCTGATTTCTGACTCCTCTGTGCTCTAGCTGCTTCTCTTTTTGGGGGGTGGGGGTAGGGAACTGGGGATTGAACCCAAGGGTGCTTGACAACTGAGCCACATCCCCAGCCCTTTTTATTTTTTTTGAGACAGGGTCTCACTAAGCTGCTTGGGCCTTGCTGTATGGCTGAGGCTGACCTCAAATTTATGCTCCTCCTGCCTCAGTCCCGAGTCTCTGGGATTACAGGCATGTGCAACTCTGTCTGCCTCTCTTCAAAACCCATATACCTCTGGACTGTGTGACCCTTTTGTCAAATTCATGTTACTTTTTTATTATTTCTCATTGCTGTACATACTGTCAAACTTGTCTTTTATTTTTTAATGGTTTTCCAATTAATCTAAGAAATTACTCAAAATGTAAAACAGATGTTTATATCACTATAAATCCTCATCTGTTCATGGTTGCTGGGCTCAGGAATCTGGGAAGGACTCAGGTGGAGGCTCTGCCTTGGGGTCTTCCATGAACTTGCAGCCAGTGGCTGGAGCTAGACCTGGTGCTGTCCGGGGCCTGTCCCTTCCTGTGGTCTTGGGGTATTCCGTGCATTGTCTCCGGCAGCTTTGGGGCCATCAGACCAACTTTTCCCATCTAACTTAGCAGAGGAAGTCGTGTAGCATTACTTTACCACATTCTTTTGATGACAAGTAAGTCGTGAACCTGCCTAGGTTCATGGTGGAGGGGACCCAGACCTCATTCCTTGATGGGAGGAATACTGAAGTCACACTTTAAGAAGAGCAGATGAGGTGGGCATGGTGGTGTAAACCTGTAATCCAGTGAATCAGGAGGCTGAGGCAGGAGGATTGCAGGTTCCAGGCCAGCCTGTTATTTAGTGAGGCCTAAGCAACTTAGACCCCCCCCCCTCAAAATAAACAAACAAATAGGCTGGGGCAGGGTGTGACTCAAGTTTTTTCATGGTAGTGCGCTCCTGGGCTTCAATCCCCAGTACTGGGTTGGGGGGAAGACATGGAATGGAAGTTTGTTGTGACCATTTTTGGAAAATGCCACCTGCCACATATAGCATCACTTTAGCTGAAGATTTTGAGCACCTTATCAATTTTGCTAGTTCACATTCTGTTATCTGCGGCTCTATGCTTGTCATTGTCTTTGAAAAATCATTTTTAGGAACAAGTATTATTATTTTTTGGTTGTGGAAGCCACATCCCCAGCTCTTTTTGAGTCAGGGCCTTGCTAAGTTGCGGAGCCTGGTTTTGAATTCACGATCCTCCTGCTTCAGACTTCCCAGCTGCTGGGATTGCAGGTGTGCACCACTGCACCCCGTTTAGGAAAACTTATTTTTAGGCCTAGAAGGTATCTTCTTCCAGAAAGCACATGGAGTGGTATTCAGCTGCCTGGATGCACTGATGCAGAGACCATTTGTAATCTTATTTGTTCAAGGTTTGAATTTTCTGAGAGTGGCAAATTTATCTGCAGGGCAAGAGGGGCCTCCTGTGTTTGTGTAACCAAATTAACCTTGATTAAGTCTTGTCCTTAATTCCTTAAATCTTGTGAGCGCTCGGCTGCTTCAGTTTTTGATGTGATGGTGTAGGCCTTGTGCATGCTCCACACCTGCTCTGCTACCGAGCTACATTCCCAGATTTTTATTGATGGGACCTCACTAAGGCTAACTCTGAACTTGTGATCCTCCTGCCTCAACTTCCTGAAGAGCTGAGATTACAGGTGTGTGCCACCACACCTGGTTATTTTTAAGATTCTTCCTATAATATACTTTCCATCCAGAAATTGAAGTTTTCAGCAGGCAGTCTCCTAATTATTTAGGACACTGGAACATTTTATAATTTCCCATCTTTTTGCAAGTTCCTGATGTCTGTCTTCACTTCAGGCACTTTTAACTCAGAGGCTGTAGCATTCTGTTTTATGACCCATGACTGGACCTGTCAATCTCTAGAAAATGATGTGCAGGTGGGGCTCTTTCTGAACAGGACCCACAGCTTCTCCTCTAAGGGATCCAGGACAGAGGAGCCCAGAGCCCACCTCTGTGAGCAACTTTCATGCCTCTGGGGAGGTACTATAGGAGTCTTCAGTGGTGCCTCAAGGCAGAGCAGTGGGCAGGGAAGGTGGGTGGAGATGCCCACCCAAGGCTCTCTCCTGTCCACAGGATACATCATCCAGTGACAGCGACTCAGACTGGGATGTGGGCAGCCCCCTCTCCCCCCTTCTGCCCGCTGACCACCTTGGCCTGGCAGTCTTCTCCATGCTGTGCTGTTTCTGGCCCCTGGGCATCGCTTCCTTCTGTCTGGCCCAGAAGGTCAGTCTGCGTGGGACAGGGAGGGTACTGGGCTTAAGGGAACATTCACACGGTGTAAGCAAGAGGAGCCATGGCCGAAGGCAGCAGGGAGATGGGAGAAGGATCCCCTGAGTCTACCTTCTGGGGCACGCCACTGAACTCCCTGTGCCTCCTTGTTTTTCTCTATAAAATGGGAATAATTCCTGCTTTGGGGTCACTGTGAGAATCAAGGCATATAGTAACATACTTTTATCAGTCACGCAGTGTTCCCATTGGCCAGCTGTGCCTGATTCACAGTAGGTGCTCGGAGGCATTGGAATGCATGAATGAATGGTTTACTGGGTGGAGGAAGGGCTGTGGGAAGTAGAGAGGGATGAGGGACACCTTTGTCACAGTGGCCACTGCCTCTACAGACCAACAAGGCTTGGGCCGAGGGGGACGTCCAGGGAGCAGGGGCTGCCTCCCGCCGCGCCTTCCTGCTGGGGGTCCTCGCCATCGGACTGGGCCTGTGCACATATGCAGCTGCGCTGGTGACGCTGGCTGCCTATCTTGCCTCTCGAGCCCCACCCTAGTTGCCCCCCACTGTGACCCCAGAGGCTGGTGGCCCAGTGCATCTGTGGGCAGGACATGGAGATTCCTGGTGCTGAAAACGGAGGCAGCAGCATCCAGAAAGGGGAGTGAGCTGGAGACCCCCTCCCCTTCCTGGCCACCTCTCACCAGGCAGCAGCATGAGAAATTAAAGACACCCTTGCAGCCAAACTCGAGTCTGTCATGTGTACGGGGAGGTGGACACGGTGGTGGTGTCGGAGACCAGGAAGGACCAGGCAGGTGACATGGGGTGCAGGGTCCTCACACTGTATATGTTCAGTGGTTAGTAGAGGATTGAGCCAGGTCCCAAGTCCTCAGTTCCCCACCCGGCAGCCAAGCGACTCGGCCCAAGGGACATCTCTTCCAGCCTCACTTCCTCTCATCTGTAAAATGATTTTCTCTACACATCAAGCCTACATACATCCCTCATAGAAATGGCCACCGGCTCTCTCCCTCTGCACTCTTCTGACACCCGAGTGGCAGAATCATCACAGCCTGCCTAGGCAACAGAAGTGAGAACGCTGAAGTATAACTGGTCCTGGGCTCAATTAAGGGTCTGGTATCTGCACTCTCTATGTTCCTCGTCCATTTCATTCTATGCCAGCCCCCACCACGGGGAGAGAAAACTTCCCTAGCAGCTCAAGACTCCTTTCCCAGGTCCTTCCAAATCAAAGGGACTAGGCTTGGGAAGGATGGGACTCTAGCCAGGTGTAAAGGTGCACACCTCTAATCCCAGCAGCTCAGAAAACTAAGGCAGGAAGATTATGAGCTCAAAGCCAGGCTCAGCAATTTAGCAAGACCCTGTCTCTAAGTAAAATACAAAAAAGGGCTGGGGATGTGGCTCAGTGGTTAAGCACCCTGAGCTCAATCCCTGCTACCACACACACATAAGGACTCAAAGAAAAAACATGAAAGTGCTGGCACCAGGCAAGCAGGACAGCTGTCTGCACAGCGCTTAGCAGAAGCAAAGGGAGCGCGCACCAATTGGGCCTGGTATCAAGTAATAAAAAAACACCCTACAGCTTAAGCCTTCTCGCTATTTAATGCCAGTGATAGATTTTGCTAGAAAACAGCTTTCCCAGAGCATCTAACAGAGCACAATTTCAAGCTAAAGATATCTGTGCATTTCCTTCCTGGTTACAGGAGGATAAAGACGCTCCAGGGGGGCAAGTGGGGATTCTGTGAGCTAATTCAAGCATGTGAAGCAAATAGTAGAGGGTCAAGACTCACAAAACCCCCTACCCCAGGGGTTTGTTGACCCAGCCCATGGGGCCTAGTTGCTCTTAAGCTCCCTGCAAACACTAAATACTGCTGGGGAGCAGTCAAAAAGCAAGGATGCCCATGACCTCCAAAAACCTCGGGTGCCACCCCTGACTGAGCACCGTGAGCCTCAACTGCTATTTGCAGAGGGGTGATACCCAGCCTGCAGGAAGGGCTCTGCGACTGGACTGGGGTGGGGGGATGCTGGTTCCTCTGCAGACTAGCTGGTGACCTCGGCAGCTAACTGGCTTCTGAGCTTATTTCCTCATCTCCAAATGAGCCCCACCTCATGGGGTTGCTGGTGGGTTAAAGCAGCACTTGGCCAGATTCCTCCTGTGGCTCACGAGGTCCCGCAGGGTCCCCCGTTCATGTTGTCTCCCTTTCCTGCCCTTCTCATTCCACGCATCACACTGGCTGCCTGGCTGGTCCTTGGTCCCTGGGGCACTCTCTCCTGTTACACAAGAACTTGTTCCCTTTTTTCCTGCAGGGCTGCCCTCAGGGGTGCCCTGCTTGGTGTCTCCATTCATGTATTACATCTGCCTCTCCCCAAATGACTCTCCCAAAGTCTCATTCCTTACTTCTTGTTTTTGTCACATTTACCAGCAATTTTTTTGTTTCCTCACCCCACTGCTTCTAGAACACAGGCCCAGAGTCTGTGGTTCACTGCCAGGTTCTCAGTACCCAGCAGGGCTTGACGCAGTAGGTGTTTAGCTGGACACTGAGTGGATACCGACTCATTCATCAACACGGGGGACTCCTTTAATGCCGTCCTTGGGAGGAGGGGTCTATAACCTAGGCCGGCTGTCAGGGGCCAAGCCCCTCCCAATAGAAGTCCTGCAGCTGTGGTGCCAAAGGCCACACAGGCACCCTGGACAGAGAGGGCAGGCTGGGCACTGGCTTTGTCCAGCCTGAAGATGGTGGCGGTGGGAGGGGCGCCCTGCGCGGCTGGCCTCAGCTCTTGGAGTAGCGCCTCTGCAGCGATTCCCGGTAGAAGCGGAAGACGTGCTGTGAGGCAGCCTGGGCAGCAGCCAGGCACTGCTGGAGCTGGCAGGAGAGGCGAGTCAGTGCCAGGGCCTCGCCCCACACCCATCTGCAGCCCAGCAGGCCCAAGAGGTTCCTGGACCCCACTGACTCCAAGCCCTACCCCCCAGCCGACCACTCCCCTTCCCACCCCAGGCAAGGCAGGTGGGGAGGGGATTATCTCTAGTGCACTTCTCTCCCACTTTATAAGCTTTCTTAGTGGGGAGCAGGAGGAAGAAGCTTCAGGGATCTGAGGCTGGCAGCAACCAGACCTGAGACCAATGGGAGCAGCATTCAGACACCCTGGAAGATACCCCAACCTTGCGGAGCCACAGCTCCTCAGAGCTCAATGAGCTGGTCAGACCTTGGGATTTGGAGCCAAGGTATCAGAGACCTCCAATCTTTACTGCCACATGTTCCTAGGTCTGTAGGAAGGGCCAGGTTGGAAATGCAACCATCTCGCCCCATAGTTCCAAGTTCAGTACCTTAGAGACCCTGCCCTCTGAGCTTAAAGCTGAGGGCCCTCAGAAGCTCTGCCTCCCACTTTCAAACCATGTTCCACCTTTTTTCCTATCTCACACATTGGGCTTCCCTCCAAATTTCCACCAAGGTTTCCATGGTTACAAACATTGAAGCCCCTACCCCCCGGCTTTCACCCCACCCCATGCTGGTACCTCGGCATCAGAGTAGAGCCCCTTGGTGGTGGACATCAGCAGCTTCTGTTCCACACTGTCTAGAGCAAAGGTCAGGACTGCTCGAGCTTCCTGGGGACAAGAGGTAGAAGGCAGAAGACCTCAAAGCCCTGCTTTCCCACATCTCAAGTGCAGCTGTTTTGTCTAAATATTACTCTGATCCTGGGTAACAGTTATGTCCTTTGTAGAACTGGTCCCCATGCTCCTGATTCCAACCAGCTGCCACACCTGCCCCTTAGAGGAGCCAGTGCTAGTCATTTACCAGGCTCCTTTCTAGCAGTCAACCCCCTTTCTAGGCTCCATGCTCTGCAAGGGCTGGAGACCAGTGGATCATATTCTTTAGACTCTCTTGCTATTAGCTCAACCAGTAAAGAAAATCTCTTGGGAAACAGGGAAGAGCATCTCAGTCCTCATTCTGACAGTGGCAGCTGCTGTAATAGCCACAGAGGTGACAGGGGTTCTGCATTTCAGCATCCAGGATTGAGGCAGGACATCTTTTGAGCATCAAGAACCAACTGTGACAATGTCTCTAATAGTACTGCAGCCTTCCCCTTTGCCTCTCAAGACTCTTCCAACATTGTCCTTACCAATCCCCTATATTAAATACCTCCATCCTAAGTACCCCAAGTGTTGTGTGGTTTTCCTGACTGGCTAAGACCATGAGAAAACCCCAAAGAACAAGGACCTTAGGGCACTGCAAGCCTGAGTGGGTAAAGAAAGCTTTCTAGCCTTTGGATTTTTTTTTTTTTTTTTTTTTTTTGGTACCGGGATTGCACAGGCCAGGCAAGCGCTTTATCACTGAGGTACATACATCCCTAACCTGTCCTCCATCCTCTTAATATGAAAGGATGGAGTTGACCTCGGCCTCAGGAAAGATGCTGGCCAGAGAGAATGAAGTCAATATACAGAAAAAAGCAGGGATGAGAAATGAAGTAAGGAAATCTGACAGTGTTTGAAGTTCTGGTTTTAACTAGACCTCTGTTCTTTCAGGGTTTGGAAACAAAAGCCAACACATTCTTGTTTGGCTTGTGCATGACTGAGTTGGGTTCTAGACTTGCAGCTGAATGAATCTTGACGAACAGAGCAGGGCCTGCCAACTGGGGCTGAGGTACGTGTGCCAACTGACTTGGAGACAGTGAGTCCTGGAGGAAGGCCGAGAGCCACCTGGCCACAGCCCTTCATACCTACCTTTTCTTGCTTGGCTGTGGGGTCCAGCACCAGGGTCCCATCAGAGTCCAGGGCACAGGTGACCCCGCAGAACAGGGCTCGCATGGGCACACCTGCATCCACCAATGCCATGCAGGCAGCATTCAGGCAACAGGCCAGGAGCTGAGCCCAACGGGAACAGTTAAGAAGAACACCTACTGGAGAGCTGGCAGCTGAAGGATCATGGCAACCTGTACCTGCTAATGCCCGGGGCAGACCTCACTAGCAGTTCCCAGAAAAGCAGCATGGCGGGGGATAAGCAGCTCTGGGATCAAGTAAGCCCTGTTTCACACCTGGCTTTGCCATCTTTCAGCTGTGACCTCGATCAACTGACTTATGGAGTCTCAACCTCATCTCTACATGGGAACCATGATGGTATTAACAAACGTAAGCTAAAAGCACACAGCAAGTATCTTCAGGGAAACAGGGTCAGAGGGGAGAAACCTCTCAAGGTGACATGGGACAGGCACTGGCAAAGCCAGGCCCAACACTGAGGAATCTGTCAGTCATCCTTGACACCAGGTGAGGGAGTCAGGGTGGAGGGAGGAGCTGTCAGAGGCTGGAGCTGCCTGAGTTTCCTGTTTTTCATTCCTAGGCTCAGCAGAGCGGAGAACGGCTTCAGCTTTATAATCAATCAGTTCTAGCTCTACCACTAACACGGTCACTTCCCCTGGGCTTTAGTTTTCACCTCTTTAAATGAGTTCTTAACAGGTTTTCCCTTCTTCCATCCACACAGTGCCCACCTAAATGGGCCACACACCAGCAGTGCCCTCTAGAAATGCCCATTTCTGGCCTTCATCCTCAACCTCACTTGCCTAAAGCACAGGAATCTTTCAAAGGCAGAGGTTCTGATCCCTCTGCCCTGCCTGCTCAGGGTTCCCCCAGTGTCAACAAACTGGACCCACATTAAGGGGCAGGCTGGTGATCACTGGCACAGGCTTGGAGGTCAGACAGGCTTAGGCGAGTCCTGTCTCTGCTGCTGTCCACCTGTGTCCTTAGGCAAGGCATTTCCCTTCTCTGAGCCTAAGTTTCCTCATCTGAAACATCTGTCAAAGTCCTTGGGCCTAAGTCCTGGACGAGCCACTTACACAAAGAACATGAAAGCATTTGATTTGTGTGCTGAGGATTCAATGAGTTTAAGTATATAAGGTGCTCAGAACAGTGCCTGGCACACAGCAAGCGCTTAAGGTGTGCCTGCCAAGTGTCTGGTGTTACAAAGCCACCAGAAGAGATTCTGGAGTACTTCCTGTCAGAGGGTGGCCAGGGGAAGGATACGGAGCCTGCATCGCTGACTACCTGGAGCACCACGGTGATGGAGGTGCGTGGGTGCAGCGCTCCTAGCACCACTGCCTCACATGTGTTCCTGATCAACCGCTCCCGGCTCTTCTCTGCTACACCTAGGGAAATTGAGGGGAGGTTGTCAGGCTCCTCCCTTCTACCTGGTTCCCCTTCCACTTGCCCCACGACCTGGAGGAAAGCCCTGTGAAAGGGGTTTGCAGGTTCGTCGTGGGATGGCACAGGAACCTGCATGGACGACAGGATTAGCAGTGGGAAGAGGGTGGGCGACTGCCACCCACCCACCCTGGCTACCATCAGCACCCAAGGAAGGAACACAGCAGAGTCTTGTGCTGCGGCCCATGCCCATGCCCACCCGGCCAGGCCAGACCATGGAGAGTGAAAGGAGACAGGGTGAAAGGGCAGAAAAATAGGTTAAAAGAGGAACCGGAGACAGGGAAGAGATGGGGGAAATTGACAGACGCTGAGACAAAGAGGCAGGTAGAGAAAGAGCCGGAAATAGCAGTGTGGCGACCGAGGAGACTGGGGAAAACAGGCAGGAAGGAGATGGCCAAGGTTCCAGTGAACTGGACCTTTAGAGGTTCAGCTGGGCCCAGTTACCAGGCAACCCGATCTTTGGTCTCAGGATCACTTCGAGCGTGGCCTTGTTGAAGATCTCTTTGCTGACCTTCACCTCGGCTGGCCCATACACACCTGCCAGGACAGAGGTATCACCTGGGAAGACAGCAGGGGAGGCTTTAGTCACACCTTCCCTGCTTCTGGGTCCCAATCTGCAGCATGTAACAGCAAGGACACCGATGGCTGGGGTTCCCCATGTCGCCCCTGCCATCTGCTGGCAGCAATTCAAGGACCTACTTCACTTTGGCCTCCACTTCCTCATTTATAAAACAGGTTGACAGCAGCATCTCCCTCACAGTGTTTTTGTGAGGAGTAAATCACTGTCCAAAGCTTGGGGTGCAGCTCAGGGGAACAGCCCTTACTTGCCTAGCACATGCAAGGCTCTGGGTTCCCTCCCCAGAATCTGTCTCTCTCTCACACATACACACACACACACACACAGAGCACACTTCACTCACAACTCTTAGAGGACACCCCTGGCCCACGTGGAGCACACAGGAGACTTTAGCTCATATTATCAACTGACCCCCCACCCCGGGAAGCTCAATGTTTAATCTCTGCAGTTTCTTGTACCCTAGAACCATCACAGAGGAAAGGAGGCCTATATGCCATCTGTCTCCCGTCCCCCGCTGCGCCCCACCCTGCCTGAACATGAGGCTGAGGCATATTTCAGTATCACTGAGGTTCCCTTGCCTGCTTCTGTTTAGGAAACAAAAACCAAACTGGACTATAGATCAGTTTTACAAACTGCAAATAAATATGTGGCAAGGAACAAGCTCACAGGCAGGCTCCAGGGGGACGGGGTACAGCAGCTACTCGCACAAGTGCCCGAGGCAATGCTTCTTCCATCCCTCACCCCCACAGGCTGAGCAGACGGTTAGAAAGGAGAACTGGAAGAACCCAGTTCAGGTCCCTACACTTCAGCTGCTTCTCAGAGTTACAGAGAACTGGTTAGTCAGGCTGAACCCAGTCCTCCCCCATGGGACTAGGGTCTGCACAGCCCACCTTTCTCCATGGTGGCACTAGATCATGACTCTGCTGTCCTCAACAAGAGGCTTGGGTAAGGAGGCAAGGAAGCGGAGGAACCAGCTCACTGTTCCTAGGTCTCCCTCACCCCAGGACTAAAAACCCCATTTTCCAGCTAAGAGTAGGAAAGAGTTAGAACTGGGGAGGGGGCGGTCTAGGCCCCATTGCCTACTTTTTTTTTTTTTTTTTTTGGTATTGGGGATTGAACCCAGAGGCGCTTAACCACTGAGCCACAACCCCAGCCCCCTAGCCCTTTTTATTCTGAGACAGAGTCTAAGTTGCTTAGGGCCTTCCTAAGTTGATGAGGCTGACCTCAAACTTGTGATCCTCCTGCCTCGGCCTCCCAAGTCACTGGGCCCATCTCCTTCTCTTGCCCCCCCCCCCCAAAAAAAGCTGCAGGACAAGGAATTCTTAGTGGACAAGGAGGCTAGGGAAGACAGCTAGAGCAGAAGGAGGCAGGCTGGCAAGCCATGTCCTTGAGCCCCACCTCGGGCTCCTCTTCTTCTCACCTTGTTTCCTCAACATTCTGCTTCTCTCAATCAGTTCTGGGGATATCAGAATTCAAAGATATCATCCTCCTGGTCCTACAGTGTTTGGGTCTGAGAGGTCGGGGTCAGCGGCACAGGACCTAGGACTATCCACTGCTGCATCCCAGGCAGCTCAGGTGGAGATCTGCATCACCCTGCCTTTCTCTTTTCTGAGCTTCTGGGCTCATCTGTGAATCAAGCTGCTGCTTTTTCTTTGGGGGGGAGGAGCAGGTACCTGAGATTGAATTCAAGGGCGCTGGACCACTGAGCCATATCCCCAGCCCTATTTTGTATTTTATTAGAGACAGGATCTCACTGAGTTGCTTAGTGCCTCAGAAAATTACTAAGGCTGGCTTTGAACTTTGTGATCCTCCTGCCTCAGCTTCCTGAGCCAAGGGATTACAGGCATGCACCAACGCGCCGGCTAATCAAGCTTCTTAAGGAAATCAGAGGCAGAAAGATTGAGGATGGGAGTGGGGGGCTTCTGGTAGGTGTGGGGAGGGCTTCACCACAGGCACGCCCTAAACCTCTCTTGTTTCTTCCTCACTGCTGAGTGTGGTGGGACTTCATCCTACTTGGGTGTACCCCTTCCTCTCCATCCTTCTCTTCCTCAGAATCCCTACCACTGAACAGGTCTCTGGGTTCTGTCAGAATGGGGACATAGAGGGTTTTCTCCAGGAAGATGGAGTCATTAATATACAGGTGATTTGCACACTTAATTCAGCGGACACAACATTTTGTGTATATGTGGTGCTGAGGATCAAACCCGGGCCGCACGCATGCCAGGCGAGTGCGCTACCGCTTGAGCCACATCCCCAGCCCCTGCACCTGGTATTTGAGTGTTAGTCCAGCTGGGGTATCTCTGGGTTCCAACTGATGCTGCAGGTGACTTTCCCTCACTGGCAAGCGGGCTGAATGCACCAGGCTTCCATAGGAAGGAGCCCATCTCAGGGGATGCATATTCAGGGAATTCCTTTCCCCTTCTATCTCTTCTCCCAAAGACTCCCTACTCTCCCTGACACTATGCCCACCTCCCTCCCTCCTAACTTCTTCCTCTAAGCCCATTACCCTCAAATCTGTCCCTGGGTACTCAGTCCCTGCCACATAGACCTCTGACCTTTTTATTATTTGCAAAATGGACTCAAACATAATAGATTCCAAACTTCTCTGACAACTCACACATTTTAAAGGACAACTCCAAACTCACACAAATGTGTATAAATGGAATGAAGACAGCATAAAACAATTCTACCCGTTATTGCTTTGATGTGCTCTATGGTTTCTTCTCTATTCCACTTAAAAAATAATACTGGTTACAACCCAATAATGCAGTAGTTCTCACCCTGGGTGCATATTTGAGTCACTAGGGAGTTTTAAAAGATTCCTATGCCCAGGTCCTTCTCCTAAGGCTTCTAATTTAACTGCTCAAAGGTGGGGCACAGGCACTGGGAGCCTCAAAGTTCCCCAGCTAATTTTAACATTCAGCCAAGCCTGCAATCTACAGTGTAAAACCATGAAGCTCTATGGGGGCTGGGGTACAGTTCAGTGATACAGCACCTGCCCTACATGCACAAGGTCCTCAGTCTGATTCCCAGAACTGCAAAACAAAATACCCACAGGAGCTCTAGCCCAGCTTCTAAATATTGGCCTGCAATCAGAATCACTGCATGACTTGAATTAAAAATAAAATGCTTGTTTTTGCCAGGTGAGGTGGCACAGGACTGTAATCCCAACTCAGGAGGTTGAGGCAGGAGGATTCCAAATTTGAGGCCAGCCTGGGCAACTTGGCAAACAAAAAATAAAAAGGGCTGGAGATGCAGCTCTGTAGTGAAGTGCTCCTGGGTTCAATCCCCAGCACTGAAGGGGGGAAAATGCAAGGCCAGTCTAGGTATGTGGTAAGTTCTGGGGATCTGCATTTTTATAACTTTGCCAGAGAGTCTGAGGCCAGAAGTACTTAAAACACACCGTTTGAGTGTCTGCAGGGATTTCCATTTGCTCTAGGGCTCTGTGGATTTGGGTTTAGAATGCGGGGCTGTCTTTCTTTCTCTCTTTTAAAAACAGGGTCTAACTATGTTGCTCAGGCTGGTCTGGAACTTCTGGGCTCAAATGATCCTCCAGAGTAGCAGGGACCACAGGGGTAAATGCCACAGTGCCTTGCTTCTCGTTCCTTAGGTTCTAAGAAAAGTCAGGCACCTGAAACCAGCCTGAAAGGTGTGCTGCAGGGAGGCCTGAGGGGAAGAATGGCTAAACAACTGAGGGATTCTCTTCCTTAGAAACCCAATCTACCCTCACAGGGGGGAATGATGACCTTTGCTCCAGAAGAATCTGCCTTGAAGCCATATTCATCCCATTTACTTGATCCTCCCACAGCAGAACTCCTGAAGTATTGTCTCCACTTGCTGCCTGTTCTTCCTTACCTTGACCCAATGGCTCTACTGCAGCATCTTGTCAGTGTCACCAATAGCTTCCAAATTATTGACCCTAACATGATCCAGCCTCTCGAGTGAAAGAGACTGGGCAGTCCTTACAGCTCCAACACTGTTCTCTCGGTTCTGGTTACCACCCTCTTTTGGTTTCCCCTGTCTCACTGGCAGCTCCTTCTCAATCTCCTTTGCTAGCTCCTCATACCCCATGAGCTCAAAGTTGGAAGGGCCTGGGGCCCATCTCTTTTCCATCGCTCAATTGATGGGGGTGGGAGTGCTGAAGGTATTTGTCAACCCAGGTTAGGAACATTATCTTCAATCTGAAAAATTATTTACTTGGTTTATTTAAAGTTATTAAAGTAACCCGCCGCGGTGTAATTATAATTGAGCCTGAGGTGTTGATGTGCTTGTTGAAGGGATATTTACGTAAATGAACATATCTGCCTTAATAGGTGATGTAGGTCCCCAGGACGTGTGTGTAGGAGGTAGGGCAAAAAAAAAACTACTCAAAAACCTTGCTGAGGTTTTTCCCTATTCTGGAATATTCGCTCTTATGGGGTGGTCCGCCCCTGTCTCATCCTGAGAATTACATAACAGGGTGAAGGAAACATTCGAATCAGGAGGGAGAAATGTGTATCCCGCTGTATCCACAAGTATTCACTCGGATAAGAAGTTCTGCATCGGTGCGGGGGGCGGGCATAAACCAGCTAATATCGCAAGATGGGCACTCCATTGTAAGGTACACCACAGCCATACTTCAAAATAAATGCGACCTAGATATACGTGACTCAAGACAATTCTAGTTCAAACTTACCTTGCAGAAAAGAAGCAGAGCCATCCGGCCGAGACAGCAGGTTCTGTTCACAAGCAAAGTGCCGGAGGCTACAGCCAGGGCCCCGAGGGCTGGACTCTGTTCCAGCCTCACTGTAGACCTTGGCGACAGCCTGTATCGCCCCCTCCATCTCGCCGGACCCCACGTGCCGCTATCAGCACGGTAGCTTCCGCACCGTTTCGCGCCGCGCGCTCACGTACGTACAGACTGCGTACCCAGTGCGCACGCGCTCGTCCGGGGCCCATTCAGAATCGGCGCCAGCACGTGTCTCAGCGTTTACCAACAATCTGGCTCCGCCCACTCCCACCTCCTAACTCTAGCAAAGCCATTGGACCATAGCGAAAAGGGGGCGGGCCTTGGCTTGGGCTCATCCTACCCAAGGCCCCCGGGCCCTAAACTGATGAGGTTCCCGTCAGGTTGTCCTCTTCTTTGCGAGTTATGGGAGTAATTAAAATGAAGCGATCAGAATAACTTTTGGGAATACGTATTGTCTTATCCAACCATATATGTGTCCTGGATTCCGTTTATCGGAAGCAGGTGTTCTTTTTCTCAGGGTTATGCTGGCATATGAATCAGGCTTATGGTGGGGCAGCCCCAAGTCTGGCCTAGGAGAGGGGCGGATCAACAAGGGCTTGTTAGCCAAGATGGCGGTAGCGATCTCAGTGGCTAGAGTCTGGGGCCCTAGACGAGGCCTGGGCCAGGCTACCCTCCTGTTGCTGCGGCAGCCTATGGCTCGGGGGTTGGCTAGATTTGTGAGTACCGAGGGCCCAGGCGGTTTTTTCTAAGGGGTATATGGGGGCGTAAAGCCTATCTTTAGAGTGTGGGTTCTCTGCAGGGTGTGAAGGAGGGCAGTCACCAGTCACGGAGGGAAAAGCAGTGGGAGAATTGGAGAGGACACTTAAAGGAAGAGTTTCCGTCTCCTTAGGAAAGGAAAAGCGGGGCAGCTCCTGTGTGGATCCTGAGGGCGAGTGACACCTTGGAGATTGAGATGGGGGTTCCTCCTCTTTCCCTCTCACTGGGGAGGCGCCTTCAAGGGTCGCAGGAGAACTTTCCCCTCACAAGAGAATGAAACTAAGTAAGGCGGAGAATTCCTTCTGAGTAAAAGTCCTTTTGAAACAGAGAGAAAGGAGAGCTCAGATCCCTGTCACAAGCTTTTACAGGGCTTTGCATTTCTTTGCTCTTTCTCCCCAGTTCTAATTTGAAAGCCGATTACGGAGAAACTCGTTTGATTCCTGTGTCCTCTGATGGAAAGTTAAGACATGTTGTGGATATTGTGCACAGGAGATGATCAGTATATGTTTGTTGAATTGATGAAGAGAGAAAAGCGGGAGGGAGGTTCAGACAGGGCCCTTTGCCCACGTTTCTCGAAAACACTTGAGAAAGCCTTGTTAATTATCAAAAGGGTCTGAATTGCTTTTGGTACATGCTGCTAAGGGGAAGATCACACTGCAAAAAGATGTAGTTGAGTCCTGGGGCTAGAGCTTGCCTAGTATTTGCAAAGCCCTGGGTTTGATTCCCAACCATCACAAAAGTAACAACAATAAAAAGTAGTCGGAGGGCTGGAATTGTGGCTCAGTGGTAGAGCGCTTGCCTAGCACATGCGAGGCCCCGGGTTCGATCTTCAGCACCACATAAAAATAAATAAATAAAATAAAGATATTGTGTCCAACTACAACTAAAAAATAAATATTAAAAAAAGTAGTTGGAAGCCTGTATTTAGAGGGGGGAAAAGCAGTGAACTGCAAGATCTATGAGCTAAAATTCCAGATGAGACAGGAATGGTTATGTGGGTAGTTTCTGAAGCTATATCACGTGGGTTTGCATCCCGCCTTGTCACTTTCCAGTTGTGTGACCCTGGACCGGGGCCTGAACCTGACACCTCTCTTGATGTAATTTTCCTTATTGTAGAATGTTAACAGTGATCACCTCACAGGGTTGTTGTGAAAATACATAAAGAGCTAAGAATTGGACCCTACACATCATAAGGGCAGTAGGTATTTGGGCCACTGTTGTTAGTAAGGGTGGAGAGAAGGGACAGAAATTGACCTGGGAGATTGAGAGAGCAAAGAAGGTGACTCTGTGGGAGTGCAGGCTGGATTGGTGATGCGCTGGAAGGAATCTTTCAAGTTCTTCTGCAATTGTTCCTGGCAGTCTTGTCCCCAATTCATAAGGCAGGGATGATGAAATCTGTAGGAAGGAGCTCTGGGTAGGAGGAGAAACAGGGTAAGAGTAGGTCAGGAATGAGGCAGGAGTCCCCAGGAAGGAGGTCATTTGAAGCAGGTAAATGCTGAAGGGTTAGAGGAGTAGGTTGGGGGAATGGAGGTAGGACAGTCTCCTGTTAATGGCTGTTCTCTGTGGCTTTTTTTTTTTTTTTTTTTTTTTTTTTAAAGAAATCAGATCCTCCACAGCTGATGGCAGTCCCAGGAGCCCATTGGTTGAGCAAGTGGTGCGGGAGGCGAACAGGAGGGCAAACTAGGGAAAGGTCATTTGTGACTGATTAAATCTGTTCTCCTCCTGGCTTAGTCTTCTGTTGCCTTTCCTTTTCTCCTTTGTTTATTTTGGAGAGGGTGGTGAGAAGGAAGTTTCTACTTTTCATTGATTTACCTACTTTAAATTTTATTTTATTTTTGGTGCTGGTGATTGAACTCAGGGTCTTGTGCATGTAGGGCAAGCACTCTACCAACGGAGCTATATCCCCAGCCCTAAATTTTATGTTTTCTTAGAGTCACTTGCCCTTCCCCCACCTGTTTTTATCCCACTTGTTCTGAGATTAAGAGTCCCTACTTTTTTGAGTGAAGGGAAGGGACAGTAGTAAAGATTGCAGACCAGGGCTGTCCAATAAAACTTTCTTTGATAGTGGAAATGTTTTCTATTTATGCTATCCAGTACAGTAGTCACTAGCCACATGTGACTACTGAACACTTTAAATGTGGCTAACAAAGCTAGGTGTGGTGGCACATATCTATAATTCTAGCTACTAAAGCCAGCTTTAGCAACTCAGTGAGACCCCGACTCAAAACAAAATTAATAAAGGGCTGGGGATGTGGCTCAGTGGTAAAGTGCCCCTGGGTTTGGGCCCCAGTACTGCAAAAATTAAATAAAAAATAAAAGTGGCTAGCAGGACTGAGGAACTGAAGTTTACTCAATTCTAATGAGTTTAAATGGCTCGTGGCTGCCATATTGGAAGGTGAAAAGTACAGCTTTATCCAGGTGGAGGTGAAGAGTGTCTTGGGAGGAGGTTGGGAGGTTTTACTGTAATAAATGGATTAAAGTAGATTATGAGGGCAGGAGGTTTCGGGGAGGGATGGGGTTGCCTTTCTTTGTCCCCTGCCTTCTTGCCTCTCCCCTCATCACCCCTTTCCTGAGCACCCTGCTGCCCTTGAGTGCTTGCCTGATTTCCTTCTCTCTGCTGCTATTGTAGCAGATGTTTTTAGTGGTTAGGGAGAAAAGAAAGAAAACTCAGACTGACAGAGAGTCATGAGTCAGTTTTGCAACCACCACCCCAGGGCTGGGCCTGTTGGGGCCATTTCACCTCTAAGCCTCATTTGGGAACGAGTAGAGTCCCTACCCTGCTAGAAGTCAGGGAACAATTGGAGCGCAGTCTATGCTCATTACCAGTAAAGTTTCTCCAGCCCAGCTGTTCTGGGATAGCCTGTCAGGGGCTTCAGTGCCCTATGCAATAGCTCCATGTAGTAGGTACCCATGACCTCTGATGGAGGGGCCTCACGCAGGTCCTTAGGGATTCAGTGAGCACAGGTGCTTAGATTAAGAGCTTTGTGTGGCACCTGTGCGCATGGCTAGCTCTGGCTGTCTTGGTCTCCAGGGTGCCAGACTTGGGGCCTTTGTCATTCCCCAGTACTGAAGCATTCCACTTCCCTTGCCTTTGTCCCAGCCCTGCATGTCCAGCAGCCTGGCTCAATTCCCATCCTCCAGGAAGTAATGCTGCTGCTCCCTCTGGTCATAGCTGGTGAGAGTTCCTCCTATGACGCAGGCAGTGGCTTTACTCTACCTTCCACAGCTGTGAGGCAGATATTGTTCTGTCCATGGAGAGGCACGCAGGTTCAGGGAGACAGTGGCTTTACTCTACCTTCCACAGCTGTGAGGCAGATATTGTTCTGTCCATGGAGAGGCACGCAGGTTCAGGGAGACAAGTTCCTGCTCAGTGTCACGTGGCTGGAAAGCCACAGAACCAGGATTTGGACTCAGGCAGTTTAGTCTACCTTGTCCTGTGGTTAACCATCATGCCATCTTTCCCCTCGTGTTTGTCATCCATCCCTCCCTGTCTCCAGGCTTCCCTTCAGGTCCACCTTGGGGCCATTGTTCAGTATCTGCCTCTTTGACCAAAATGGTCAGCTGGTACACCTGTTAGCTACTGTTTTTGTCAAGCACTAGTGCTCCAGGCACTGGGCTGGGTCATGTACACATCAACTCATTTCAACCTCATGGTAGCCCAGGAGGATGTATACAGGAGAAACAAGCTCCTGAGGTCTGCTTCATGCTGTGCCTTTGACTATGGTGCCTGAGGGAATGACCCCACAGTAGCCTTCCCAAACTTGTTGGGCAAGACCAGGCCATTCAGCACAGGTGGCCAGGGCTCCCCTGTAGTTCTAAGACTTTTGGTAAATATGTGTAGCCTCTGCCATCATAAGCCACTGGCCACTGGGCCAGCTGCCCAAACTGAAGGAAAAAAATGGGTGGGGTCATATCCTTTAGTAGGCATTTTAAAATTTTTCTTTCTTTTTTGGTTGTAAATGGACACAATACCTTTATTCTATTTAATTTTATGTGATGCTGAGGATTGAACCCAGTGCCTCACGTGTGCTAGGCAAGTGCTCTACCATGGAGCTACAACCCCAGCCTTAGTAGGCATTTAAAAAATATATATGTTTTTTAGTTGTTGATGGACCTTTCTTTATTTTTATTTATACGTGGTGCTGAGAATTGAACCCCGTGCCTTAGACTTGCTAGGCAAATGCTCTGCCACTGAGTTATAACCCCAGCCCCCTTTTAGTAGATATTTTGCACCCCATCCGTAATAAGTGTTTCCTCAGGCTTCAGCCATGAGCTGAGCCCCTTGCAGAGCTCACTGAATCCTCCAAGGAACCATGGGGTGTGGATGGCCATCATTTCCACGGGCCCTAAAGGAGCCTGGAATTCATGGTGGGAACTCAGCTCTGGTATCGGGCTCACCAGGATGCCCTACAGAAGCTTTCCAGACTCTAGGCCATGGTCCTGCTCTGACACCCTGGCTCTTCTCAGCCCTCAGCCCCTTCCCTTCTGACCCCCCGCCCCACCAGCCCCTAGTGAGACCCTGTCTCAAAAGTAATAAAACATTCCTCTCCAACATCAGCCCTGAGGCCCGTTCTGTCATTGCGTCCTTCACTTCCCCTTGGCTTCAGTTTCTCCCTTGGCAATGTGTGTTGGAGTCACCGCCTTGTTTTACAATTTAATTTCAGGTACAGCCAGTCCTCCTCCTCACGCTACTTTGCCCATCTTCTTCCCAAGGTGCCCATCATTTCCCTTTTTTCTCCTTTTTTTTTTTTTTTTTTGTGGGGGTCATTGTTTGGTGCTGGGTTGGAACCCAGGGCCTTGCGTGTGCTGGGCAAACACTCTGCCACTGAACCCTATACCCACAGCCCCTGCTTTCCTACTTTTTAACCTTTGTGGGTTTTGTTTTTTTCTCTAATACCATTTCTTTCTTTCTTTCTTTTCTCCCCTTTTTGTGGTGGTGGTTGTGGTGGTGATGCTAGAGATCAAAATTTTTTAGACACACAGTACCCTCCTCCATCCCAGACCTGTGCTGACCCCTTGTGTGCATGGACTAGGAACTTTACACATAGCTCTCTGCAGGCTTGTCACAGGGAAGTCAAAGAGATGAAGTGTTCGCAGAGAGCCACACAGTAAGCTCAGAAATTGGAATCCAGGTCAGTCTGACTCCAGAGCCACTGAACTTAACTGCTCATTCATCCGTTTGTTTGGTAATTATCCATCAAAAGCCTGTTACGTGAACCAACCTGGACGCCACCCCTGCCTTCCTGGAACTTACATGTGTGAGAGACAGACACAAAACAGAGGAATCTTCCAGGTCCACGTAAAGGCCTAGCCATGCCCAGTGCTTGGAAGGGAAGCAGGTGCTGCCTTGTCAGAGGGGAAGGCATGTCTGCCCGTGTGTCAGGCCCCAACCTGCCCTGCTGCCAGGAGTGTCATTTCCTCACCACCACAAGTGCAGATAATTGCACATACATTGCATGCTACCCCCAGGAAACTTGGTGGCTTGTTCACTGCAGTTAAAGGAAGGGAGGGGGACACGTGAGCCCCCACACGTGAGATGCAGCTCATGGTGAGCTGGTCCTCCTCTAGCTCCCCCTGAAAGTGAAGCCACAACTGCTGACCTGGGAGGAATCCAGGCAGAGGTGGAAAAGAAAGAACCGAGCTGGCATTGGGGTTAAAGCTTGGGTTTTGAGATCTGGATCTCAGGCCCCAGGTTAGAAGCCCAGTCTTAATGTAAATTCTGATTTTTTTGCCCATTGCAGACTGGTTACCTCCCCAAGCCTTGGTTCCCGCCTCTCCTCCCAGGCAATGAGGAACAAGCCCACCTCACAGATGCCCTGAGGACTCGCTGAGGTGGCGCAGGCATGCAGGGCTCTCAGGCTTTCCCAATTCTGCCTCTTCTGGTCTGAGGAGTATGATATGCCCACAGGGCTCCTTGCCACTTACTGGTTTCCGGGAAGAACACCTCGTGCTGTGCTCTTTGTCTTTTGCATATTCTTTCCCCATTGCCCAGGATGCGCCCTCCCTGACTCCTAGTTGTCCTGCAGGCTCAGCTCCAGCATCACTCCCTCAGAGAGGCCTTGCCGTTTCCACTGTGCCATGTGAAAGTACCACTGGGTAATAGGGCTCCCCTCGGCTTTACTTGTCCAGCGTCTGTCTTCCTGCTAGTAGGTAGCAAGGACAGATATTTAGGGTTCCCAGAACCCTGCACAGGGCTGGGAACAAAGCAGGTGCTCAAATATTTATTGAATCAATCAGTCTGAGCTTGCAGGGGAAGCCAGGCCTAGCTTCAAGAAGGTAGCAAAACGTGTGGCGCAGTTGGCCAGGTGATGGGAGAGGAGGCCACTTCGTCAGGGTGAGCAGCAGTGTGATAGAAACCATCATAGCCGGCATTTTTCTTGAACATTTACTATTTTGTAGATAGTCTACTGAAATATACACGATCTCCTTTAAACTTTGCAGCACTCCATGAGGTGTTTTCCATTTTATAGAGGGGAAAGGAGACACATGAAGAGGGGAAGTCCCTGTCCCTTGTCAGCTAGAAGGACATTCGAATCCCGATAATCTGACTCTTAAAAACTCAACAACTTAAGCTCTATTCTGGGTTGGCCTCCCTGGTATGTGGCGTTGGGGTCAGTAATGGGTCTGTCAGGGTGTCTGAACATGCCTGTGGTAGGAGTGGGGGACAGAGGGAGACTTGTGTCCAGACTGGGGAGATCTCAAAAGCCAGGATGAAGACTTTGAGCCTGTGATAATGAGAATGGCAACAGCTGCCAGTTCCTGAGCAGCCTGCCATTCAGACTAAGTGATTTCATTTTTATAATAGCTCTGTCGAGTGGATGTTCCTGTTTTGTTCTAGTGCTGGAGAATAAACCCAAGACCTTACACACGTGAAGCACACACTCTGCTGCTGGTGGATGTCATTTTCATCCTGATTTTTCAGATGAGAGTCCTCTATGGTATTGTAGTAATTTGGCCAAGGTGTCACAGCAATAGAGTAGAGCAGGGTTCACACCCTGTGCGCCAGACCCCATGGGGCTGTGCAGCTTACCCATCATGCTGTCTTGTGGCTGCTTTTGTTGAGCCCGCCGGAACCTCAGTGCGGCTCTTGACTCAGTACCCCTTCCGCCTTCTCCCCAGCACCCTCCCAGGCAGCAGCAGCAGCAGTTCTCCTCCCTGGACGACAAGCCCCAGTTCCCAGGGGCCTCAGCAGAGTTTGTAGACAAGCTCGAGTTCATCCAGCCGAATGTCATCTCCGGGATCCCCATCTACCGAGTCATGGACCGCCAGGGCCAGATCATCAACCCCAGCGAGGACCCCAATGTGAGGCTGCTCCCTTCTGCCCCTCCCCCCCATGTCCAAGTCCCTTGTTTGTTTCTTCTCTGGTTTCATATGCCCCTATCTGTCTGTGTCTCTGTCCACAGTTGCCCCAGGAAAAGGTGCTGAAGTTCTACAGGAGCATGACACTGCTCAACACCATGGATCGGATCCTCTATGAGTCCCAGCGACAGGTGTGTGGGGACAGGCCTGGGATGGGAGTCAGAATTATCCTGTACTTGTGCTTTGGACCAAAGGACAACTCCCAAGGAGAAGAGAGGAATGGAGATGTTTTTAGAGTTCTTGGGATTCTCTCAGGGCTCTTGAGGAAGTATGGGAGGGGTCTAGCCCAAGGACAGAGAGATAGATGTAGTCATTAAAAACACCTGTGTGTGTGTGTGTGTCTGCCTGGGCTCATTGTGCTGGGAGAGGCCAGAGAGGAGAAGGCCCAATGGCCCTTCCTTGGGAGAGCTCATAGACCTGAGAAGCAGGGTGGACCCTCTGTGCTTCCTGCAGTGTCCAAGGGCCACTCAAGGCCTATATCCAATGTGTCAGTCTTTTGAAGACTTAGTGTCAGAGGACTGACTCAGTCAAGCCAATGTGCACCAACAGGGAATTTATTGATTCAGCCTCATGTCCCCAGGGCCCTATTTGCAGGCTTAGCTGGATCCCAGGGCTCAGAAGTTCTCAGACATCTTTCTCTCTTTTTTCTTTTGCCTTGGCCTTCTTCATTCTTGAGCATCGGTGGCATTTTATCAGGCATAGTGCTGTGGCTAGTGGTCAGTACTGAGCAGCTCCAGGCTCACAGAGAGGTGGCAAAGGGAAAGGACTCAGTACAGGCTCTAGAGCAAGCTGTAAGATCCAAGTCCTAATTCTGCCCCTTTCTAGCTCTGTGGCCCTGGGAAGGCTGCTTTATCTCTGAGTGCTACCTCAGCATTGTAAAAAATGTAAATAATTTTTTTTTAAAGGGGATAATGCTAGATGCTACCCCATAAGGCTGGGGTAGGAATTCTGTGAGACCCAGCATGTAAGGCCCTTTTCCATTGGCTGACACTGAGGCAGATTACCATGACTTTCACAATTGAACCTATGTATACTAGGATTATGTTTAGCTGTAAGTGACAGATTCCTCCTCACTCCAAGGAAAAGCCTTAGCAAACAAAATCAAAAGCAGTAGCTTAATAGATAAAGTAGTTTGTCACTTGGATTAAAAAAAAAAAATCAGTGTACAGGTGATTTGTGGTGGGTCTGATGTCACCATGATATCAGTGGATACCTGGCCTCCTTTCACTGCTCTGATCTAATGTCCAGAATGTTGGCTTCTCCCATCTTCAAGGTCCACTCATGATCCAAAAAGGTGCCAGAGTTGCCTCTATTGTGTCTCACTTTAGGCAGCAAGTAGAAGGAAAGTGGAAGGTCAGATATGGCACATCTCAGCTGCCACCTCCCCACCCAAACCATTATAGAACTTTCTAGCAAGTCCCTCTCAGTAATATCTGCTTTTAGTTGCTACCTGCAGTGGAATGAATGTCCCCTCTCTCTCTTTCTCTTTGAGGTTGAAACCAGGGGTACTTTACTACTGAGCTACATCCCTAACCCTTTTTATTTTTTTAAATTTTGAGATAGGGTTTTGCTAAGTTGCTTTGGGTCTCACTAAGTTGCTGAGGCCAGCTTTGAACTTGTGATCCTCCTGCCTCAGCCTTCCGAGTCACTGGGATTACAGATGTGTTCCATCGTGCCTCTCTTAACAGAGGGAAGAAAGTTAGGCACCCAGTAACCTTAGCCACTAGCCTGAGTCCTGTGTCAGGCCCCTCTCCATACTGAACTGAACAGCTACCGTCCTCCCACTCAGTTGGCACTGGAAGACTAGTTAACCTTTAATTGGCTCCCCACTTAGAAGAAAGCACTGTTTTGGTTTCCCAACAGCACTTGAAACCAGGCCCAGGAAGCACATGGAGGTGGGCTTTGCTGAACCCCAAGGGGAGCTTAGCAGGGGGTGGCCTTAGGGGGCCACCTCAAGCTCACTTTGTTCCACCTTCTCCAGTCCTGGGTGATCTCATCTCCATCTTACACGAGGAGTTCCCTGTTTCTCCAGACTTCTTGGAACTCTAGATCTACTTGGCACTTTGCCTTGGATGTCCCACAGCAAACAGCCTGTCCAAACTTGACCTTGGCATTTTTCTCCCAGACCTGCTCTTCTTCTCCCAGTCCATTTATCAGGGGTGGGTGCCACAAGTCACCCCTTGCCCAAACTGAAAACCTTTATCTCATCCCTTTCCCTGCCCTTCCCTTGCCAGCTCTTTCTCCTCTTAGCCGCTGTCTCTAGGTCTCACCTGAGGAATCATTCAGCTTCTCAGCAGCACCACTGGGGACCCAGTCCCTTCCTCTCTTTCTGTTTCATTGTTGGCGAGTTGGCCTTCATCCTGTGCTTGTTGCCTCACATTCACAGGATGGCTGCCACAGGTCCAGGCATCATGGCTCCAAGCGAGGCAGGAAGAAGAAGGGGGGGGCATGGAGAGCACAAGCAAACTTGAAGAGTCTGGCTACCAGGGGGGCCGGGAACCTGAGCGTTCTGTTCCAGGGCCTAGGGCTGGAGGGTTCTAGAGAAGGGGGCTGGCTGGGGCACCCTCGGCACTGCTAGCTCAGCTTTTGAGGACTCCTCTGTCTGCCCCTCTCCCTGCCTGCTAGGCGAGGCCACTGCCCCCAGTCTCCCGCTCCCTCGTGGGCCCTGGGTCCTCCATGTGCCACACATAGTGGGGAGAATCTTGATCACCTGTGTGACCACACTGCTCCGTGGGGCAGGTGCCACTGTTTTCAGAGCACAGCTCAGCTGTGCCAGTCGCTTTGTGGTCTGGGTGTCGCCTCCCTCACTGCTCTCCCCTGTGTCCTTCTGGACTCATCGTGGCCTTTATCGTTCTTCTGCCTGGAGCTGCATCTCCCCTCTTCACCCAGTCTGTCTCCCTGCATCCCTTCTTCGGGCTCTTGTCCCAGAGACCCCATCACCCTGGCTCTGACCATCCTGGCAGTTCCTCTGAAGGTGAGAGCCCTGCGTCCTGGCCTGGGGCCAACTTTGTGAAAGACTGGATGAGCGCCCCCAGTGTAACCTAGCCTGGGCCTTTGGGCCCCCTCCACTCTCAGGGCCGGATTTCCTTCTACATGACCAACTATGGCGAGGAGGGGACCCACGTGGGCAGTGCAGCCGCCCTGGACAGCACGGACCTGGTGTTTGGCCAGTACCGGGAGGCAGGTATGTCTGCCTGGGGCCCCTGTTGTGGTCCACAGTTTTGTTCTCCCAGGTGCTCTTCCAGGGGCAGCATAATGCCACGAAGGTCTGAGAAGCCAGAGGAAGAGCTTTCCATGCTGTCAGGCCAGGGACAGGACTTTGGGGAGCACGCATCCCCTCCCTGAAGGCCGAGAAGCGTGGTGGTGAGACTCTGCTTCTCCCCACTCCTTACCAGTCATCTGAGCCACGGTTGTGCCACTTCTGGAGGAGAGTCGAGGGCTGCTGGAAGGATGCAGTAAGGTCGACATGTGCCGTGGACCCCTGTCCACCTGGTGTAGGGCTCTCCTGGCCTCTCCCAGGCTCTGCTGTCCTCCAGGGAGCTGGGACAGATGGGAAGATGGCAAACACGGTGATGACGGGGAGCTTGACAGATGCCAGCTGGGGAGCTGGGGAGGGCGAGTGAAAAGAAGGACCAGAGAACAAGCCTGAGGGAAATGGCTGAGCCCTGGCGAGTGCCCGGAGCGCGGCCTTAGCCCAGGGAGCAGCAAGAGGGCACTCGGGAGTGGTTGCTAGCGTAGGGGCCCCACAGGGGTATCAGTGAGCATGTGCCAGGGACAAATCTATGCCTTCCTCCCAGGCAACCTCAGGCAAGTTACTTGACCATGCTGTGACTCTTGTTTCCTTGTTTGTTTATTTATTTATTTATTAGTTCTGGGGATTGAATCCAGAGGGACTTTACCACTGAGCCACATCCACAGTCCTTTTTATTTTTTATTGAGACAGGATCTTGCTAAGTTGCTTAGGGTCTTGGTAAGTTACTGAGGCTGGCTTCAAATTTGTGATCCTCCCACCTCAGCCTCCTGAATTGCTGAGATTACAGGCATGTGCTGCTGTACCCAGCTGTTTCCTGCTTTATAAGGGAATGGTAACCCCAAATGTTTGTTGAGAGGAGTCATGGGGCGGTAGGTGCAGAGCTATTAATACTAGAACAGGGTGAGCATTCAGAGTTGGTGGATAGTGTGACTGGGCCTCTCTCTGGAACATCTCTCCAGCACGGAGGTGGAACCAGGTGAGGGTGGCTGTCTACTTCCTTCAGCTGGACATGAGCTAAGATGAGGCAAATGGCTTGTGATATTTGAGGTTCTGTGTCATTCACAAGGAAAATCAGGTTTCCCAGACACTGGGCAGCTACAGAAAGGTTTATGCCAAGGCTGTGGTGCTGAGTGAGGAGGCAAGGCTGACTCCCCTGATTCCCAGCTGACTTGCCTTAGTGAGGCCCATTGGCTTGGGTGAGTCCGTTGTCCACTGTGACATGGGAGGAAACATAGTCCTCTTAGAAAAAGCCAGCTTCATTGAGCTCTGGAAGGCAAAGGTGCTGTTTGTTTTAAATTTCCTACTACATGGGAATTGTCACAGAGTGCAGGCAGACTGTGACCCCTCTGCATGAGGCAGGCATCCTTGTTAACCTGTGAAAGCCAGGCGGGTCACCCACATCAGACAGGTTGTGGGTCTAGGCTGTGTGCCTTCTTGCAGCAGTCTGATCCCGTGACAGCCTTTGCATTTGCTGTGTGCACCCTAGTGCCCTTCCAGGGCTGTGTATAGAGCTCCTCCTGGGGCACAGCAGGGAGTGGCACTCAGTGAGGAGGACAGTGAAGAGGCAGCAAGGACCAAGGTAGAGCATCATCTCCCGGGGACCTGCAGTTTCCTGGGTCCCGGGCCTGAGATTATATATATATATATTTTTGTTTGTTTGTTTGTTTTGCAGTGCTGGGGCTGGAACCCAGGGCCTCATGTATGCTAGGCAAGAGCTCTAGCGCTGAGCTGCATCCAGCCTTGAGGCTGTAATTCTAACACCTTCCTGCCTCCTGCCCAGTACTTCTCATGTAGAAGGGCCTGGGACCACATTTTAAGATGTCTGGTGGCAGCGCTTGGACCATTTCCCACGCTCCACAAGACCTCCTTTTCTCCTCCAGCCTGAGTTTTCTCCCCTAGTGGTTGCTGTGCAGTGCGGCCACATAGCGTGCAGATTTGTATTATGCTCATTCAAACCTCTAGAACAGAAGATAACTAAGGAACTAGTACTAAAGGTGAACGTTGAAGTTGTGCTAGACTAAAGTTTCAAGAAGGGCACAGTTTCAAAGCTGATTGTCCAAGCAGTCTGAGCTGTGTTCACCATCGCCGTCCCAGGGGGCATCCACGGAGCGGATAAACAGAGCTACTCCCTTGCTTTTCTCTGGCACAATTTTTAAATTTTTTTAGTTGTTTGTGGACCTTTATTTTATTTATTTATTTATATGCGGTGCCAAGAATCGAGCCCAGTGCCTCACACATGGTAGGCAAGTGCTCTACCACTGAGCCACCGCCCCAGCCCCTCTGACACAGTCTTTTTTTTTTTTTTAATTTTTTTTTAATATTTATTTCTTAGTTCTCGGCGGACACAACATCTTTGTTGGTATGTGGCGCTGAGGATCGAACCCGGGCAGCACACATGCTAGGCGAGCGCGCTACCGCTTGAGCCACATCCCCAGCCCCCTCTGACACAGTCTTAATTTGAGTTTTGCCTTTGGCCCCCCTCTGCTCTGCCACTTGGTGGCGTGACATGGAGGCAGTTGTGGGAGCGCTGTGGGTCTATTTCCTCTGTGAGTGAGAGGATGATCGTGCCTGCTGTGCGGGATTGCTGTAATATTCACTTAGTGACTGTATAAAGACGCTCAGAACAGCTCTTGGCTCGTCGTATTATCTTCCTGTGTTTGCAGTTGTTATTCAGGGAGGACGTGCGTCCTTTGTGTACAGGGGGACTGCCATGTCATGTAATGTGACCCTATTAAATTGTCATCTGAAGAAAGGGTTTGGCAGTAAAGAAAGGGATTTGGGAACCATGGTATCAGACAGCTGCGTCTTGGTGCTCACACCCTCAGGGCCAGCCGTGGGACATCTGATCCACAGCACTGCTGAAGATAGGGGTATGAGGTTGTCCCCTTGTCAGGTAGAGCAGAGAGAGTCCTTGCTTGTTTTAGGATAGTCACAGATTCCTGCCGTCCTCTGACTTAGCAGGCAGGGCCCCTTCCACCAGAGTAGTTCCCTTTGATAGGGAGCTGGGCATCCACCAGGGGTTTGTTTGAAAAGAGGGTTTTACTTCCATAAATAGGATATTACCTCTCTAGAACAGAAGATATGAATGGGTGGCATGTACTTTAAGAATTGTATTCATTAAAGACACCTAAAAAATACCACAGTTTCTCATTGAAACAGACATCCTATAATACCAGTGATGTGGGAGGCTGAGGTATAAGGATCAGAAGTTGGAGGCCAGCCTTAGCAACTTAGCAAGATGCTGTCTCAAAATAAAAAATAAAAAAGCTCAGTGGTAGAGCACCCCATTACCAAATAAATAAGTAAATAAATATAAGTCTCTTGGGTATAACTTAGTGGTAGAGTACTTCCCTAGCATGCACGAGGCCCTGAGTTCCATCCCTAACAAAAGAGAAGGGCTGTGGGAAGGAGAAAGAAAGAGCTAGTTAGCTGAGTTTCTGCCACCTTTTGAAAACCCGGATTGTCATCTGAACATTGGCCTCCCTCTTGACACACCTCTGCTTTCCCGTCTGCCCATGAGTCATGTCTGCAGCTCCTGAGTTTGCCTCTCCTGCTCTATTCTGGCTCCTTTTTTTACAGACAGCCTGGGAAAGAAGAGGCCCCCCCTGGGTCACCCACAGGGTTGGTGTGATTCCCCCAAACCACTCACCAGGCTAACAGCTGCCTCTTCTCCACCAGGTGTACTGATGTATCGCGACTATCCCCTGGAATTGTTCATGGCTCAGTGCTATGGCAACGTGAGTGACCCAGGGAAGGGGCGCCAGATGCCTGTCCACTATGGCTGCAATGAGCGCCACTTCGTCACCATCTCCTCTCCACTGGCCACCCAGATCCCTCAGGGTGAGGATGCATGCCCTGACGCTCATGTGTGCAGACCCATTCACACCTTCTGGTCCCCGTCCCTTCCCCAGCCCTCACGGGTGGGCTTGTGTGTGGGCTTCCCGATGGTGCTGCTCTCAGACCCTGGCCTGTGCTCTGGACTTTCAAGGTACTTTTCATCTGGGACCCTTTTGAGGAGGCCCCAGTAATGTCCCCACCCCATTCAGCAGCCTTGAGCCAGCATGACCACAGTCTAGGTTTCCCAGGCTTCCACCCGCCCTGTCCCACTGCTCCTGGGGGAGCACACAGGCCAGAGTGCCCCTGCGTGTACACCAGGGTCCAGGCTCTGTGCAGGTGCTTGGCTTCTGTTGTCCCACTGCAGTGCCATGGGGGTAAAGGTTATTATTTGCTATTACTCCTGTTATAAAGAGCAAGAAATTAAAGTCAAGGAGGGAAAGTCAAGTGACGTGCTAAAGGTCTCCTGACAGGTAGGGAGTAGAAGAGCAGCTGGAACCGTGGACCATGTGACCCCAGAGCCTAGGTTCTGTCTCTACTCCTTGTTGGCCTCAGTCCCCAATCAGGCACACTCCTAGAGCTCATTGGGTACCCTAAATCCCCTTTATACAGGGTGGATGGAGACAGCGAGGGGTGGGAGAGGACTGCGGATATGCAGGGTGGGTGGGCCTTGTTATCTTTACCTTTTGCAGGGACTTTGACCCTGAGTGCTCTGGGAGCTGTGGGTTGGAGAGGATTCTGTCATGGGGTCACTTTGCCTGGCTCTCGTTTTAAGAGTCCTCGGGCTATCCCTTGGATAACAGATTGCGGGGCAGGGCACCAGTGAGGTGGCTGCTGGTTAACTCTGGCATGAGCAGCCCGAGGCTTGGCCCTGGGGTGAGAAGGGCTTGGATTCTTGTTATATTTTGAAGGTGGGTAAATGTGGGGGATGACAGAGTATTGAGTCAGGGATGCCGAAGTTTCTGGACTGAGCAATTGGAAGGTGGTGTTTGGTGGCAGAGAGGCCGAAGACTCAGGTGGGCAGGCTCTGGGGGGT
This sequence comes from Urocitellus parryii, assembly GCF_045843805.1. Classification (NCBI taxonomy): domain Eukaryota; kingdom Metazoa; phylum Chordata; class Mammalia; order Rodentia; family Sciuridae; genus Urocitellus; species Urocitellus parryii. The sequence goes on along the minus strand of NC_135545.1, from coordinate 12,059,673 downwards.
TCCTCTCTGTGTCTAGTGACAGCTAGTCTGAGCCCAGGTTCTGGTGGGGCATGTGCGAGAGTGTTTTTTTTTGTGTGTGTATGTGTGTGTGTGTGTGTCTGCTCCTGCTCACCGCCCTCTCATTGCTCTGCAGCCGTGGGGGCAGCCTATGCAGCCAAGCGAGCCAATGCCAACAGGGTTGTCATTTGTTACTTCGGCGAGGGGGCAGCCAGTGAGGGGGATGCCCACGCTGGCTTCAACTTCGCCGCCACCCTCGAGTGTCCCATCATCTTCTTCTGCCGGAACAACGGCTATGCCATTTCCACGCCCACCTCCGAGCAGTACCGAGGGGACGGCATTGGTAAGGCCCACTGCCGCCTGCCTGCGGACAGAGCCCTGGAGGCGCGCGGCGCTGTTCCCCACCCACTGCTCTGCTTCGCTCTCCTCCTCGCTCTGCCTTCATTTCCTCGCTCTGGACCTGGCTCAGTGCTCTGCCTCACTCCCTGCTCTTCCCTCGAGCTGCACGTTTCCCTCATCTGAGCCCTGGGGCCTCCCTGTCCCTGCAGCTGCACGAGGCCCCGGGTACGGCATTATGTCAATCCGAGTGGACGGCAATGATGTGTTCGCTGTATACAATGCCACCAAGGAGGCCCGGCGGCGGGCTGTGGCAGAGAACCAGCCCTTCCTCATTGAAGCCATGACCTACAGGTGCCTGCCTGTCCCGTCGCCACCCCCACAGTCCTGATAGCTACCATCTGTAGTAGCTCCCTCACTACTGCCCCTAGAATGTGGCTTCCACACCTGGGGGCCATCCCCCTCCCTGCCTTTGCTCCCTTTCCACCCCTTCCTCCCTAGTCCCCCCATCTCTCTGACCCCTACTCCAGGGGCCCCAAGTTGACCAGGGCCCCTCCTGGGCAGGATTGGGCACCACAGCACCAGTGACGACAGTTCGGCGTACCGCTCAGTGGATGAGGTCAACTACTGGGACAAGCAGGACCACCCCATCTCAAGGTTGAGGCTCTACCTGCTGAGCCGTGGCTGGTGGGACGAGGAGCAGGAGAAGGCCTGGCGGAAGCAGTCACGCAAAAAGGTTAGGGGCCACTGTCACTTAGGCTGGGCGTGCTGGGGGGGCTGCTGTGCTGTGGGTAAGAGCTCTGGGAGAATGGGGTGCTGGGATCTGGGGTTGTCAAGCTGAGAGACTCAGAGGGTAACCCATTGTGTCCCCAGGTGTGGCTTGTGGTATGAGGCTGTCACTTGGCCTCAGCCACATCTTGCAGTATGTCCTGGGCAAGCTGTCCTGCCACTTCCTCACCCCTGGAGAGGGTACTAGAGTGCCCCATTTAGGGGGTGACCTGAGGACGCGGCAGCTTAGTCCCTGAGCAGTGGAGATCCGCTTGGAGACAGTCTGACACAGTTAACTTCACCTCCTTTGTCTTCATCCTCTCCATTGTCCAGATGGGAACATGGAGGTTCAGCAGCTAACCCCTGGCTCAGGCCCCACAGGGAGAGGCAGGGCCATGGGGAGGTGTATGCCTCCCACCCTCTGGTGTCCCCCAGGTGATGGAGGCCTTTGAGCAGGCCGAGCGCAAGCCGAAGCCCAGCCCCTACCTGCTCTTCTCGGACGTGTATCAGGAGATGCCCACCCAGCTCCGGAAGCAGCAGGAGTCCCTGGCCCGGCATCTCCAGACCTATGGGGAGCATTACCCCCTGGACCACTTTGACAAGTGAGATGCTCCCCAGCTACTCGGATAGGTGCCACACTCTGAGCTGAGGAGGGAGGCCTGGCAGGATGCCCACCCCCACTGCTTCCCCAGCCAGCTCTAATAAATTACTGGTGGCTGGGTTGTGCCTCAGACTGTGGTGGTGGCTCCTACTCCCCATCCCTCCCCTCCAGGCAGCTCCACTTGGGGGGCCATGTTTGCAGCAGTTGCTGAGACTTGGTCAGCTCCTCTTCACCTGTTACAGTGCCTCCTCCCAGGGGCCAGCGTGCCTAGGAACCTGAAGCTCCTCCTCTGGTGGGTGGGGTGAGATGGCAGGGTGGCCTATGGAGTTTACTCAGTGACAGTTGGTCAGGGGAGTAAATAAACTCTGCGGCTCTGCCTGTAGCTCTTCAGCACCTCTGGTCTCTGTTACCTGGAGTTTGGGGGTCAGGGGAGGGTCCAACATGACTAATCTGGGACACACCCGGCTTCTACACATTAGATACATAAGGACAAAGCTGTTGAGATATTTGCTTCCCCTGCAACTTCCACAGGCTGGAGGGTCAGGTTTGGCAGATGGATGGGGTGGTGGGAGGCCCTCCAGAGATGGTCCTCTGCTCTCCCATGGGATAGCTCAAGCCTAGTGTCCAGTAAAGTGACCAGGATACCTATCAGATCTGCCACTGCAGGAAGGGGTGTGTCTACAGTGAAGGTCCAAGGGCAGCTGAGCTCTGCTTCGTTGCACCCCGCGGCCCCACAAATGCAAAAACCATTTGAGGCCTCAGAGTGGGGAGTACATATTTTTCAAAAACAAAAGGTAGACAAAAACAAGCTGTTGCCTCATCCTTTCTGTCCAGTCCCCTGGACAGAGAGTGCCCAGGAGTGGCTCAAGCAGTCCAGGATCCAGGACCTGCACCCTCACACCAAGGCCTGGGGGCGGGGGGCAGACCAGGTTAGCCCCTTCTCCTCTCGAGGCTCAGCACTGCGGCTGCAGCTCCTGCAGCTGTCTCCAGAGCCGAATGCTGTCCTGGGGGCTGAGGGGCCGCACCAGCAGCAGGTCTCGGAGTGTACAGGGGTCTGTGGAGCGGTCTGCTGGCCAGGCTGTGAGGAAGCCTGGGTGTGTCCGTGGCACTAGACCCAGGGCTCGGAAGCAAAGGCCTGTGTAGACATCATCGAACGGGAAGGGTGCCACGCGGGCTGCTGCCTGCAGCAGCCAAGGAGCCAGGCGCCCTGCGATGACGTAGCCACCCCCGCTCGCATAGGCTGGGTAACCACCTTCAAAGAAGGACCCGGGCACATAGAAGGGTCCCCCAGGCTTCCTGAGGGGCTTGGCCTGGGTGAAGACCTCACCCAGGTAGAGACTTCGGGCCCAGGTGGGCGGCAGGGCCTGCAGGTGATCCAGCAGGGCGGGCATGTGTACAAAAGCATCGTCCTGAGCTTGCAGGACAAAATTCACCTCCGGACAGTGGTGGCCCAGCCAGGCCAGCAACAGCAGGTCTTTGAGCGTCCGGTTGTAGGGGACGTCAAGGAAATCCCAGAGCAGCAGGTCATTGTAGCGACGGCTCTCCCAGGCCACCAGTGAGCGCAGGTCAGGTCCCCCCTCACCCACTGGGGACCCCAGCAGGAAGAGCCGCCGAATCCCAGGAGCTGGACGGCCCCACGTCTCCCTCACGGCCTGTCGTTCTGCAAAGCGTCCTGGTTCCGACTTGACAGCCAACAGCAGGAAGGGGACGTTAGTGTCTGAGCAGCTGGCTACTTGGCTGCCTTCAGGCAGCCACTGTGGAAAGCTCCGGCAGGCTGCTGACAGCAAGAAGCGACGGAGGTCCTCAGGGTAGGAGGTGAAGTCTGGGATCTCAGCAGCAGCAGCAGCTCCCCAAGCCTGGCAGCCCCCTGCCTCAGCACTGTTCTCACTGGGCAGGGCTCTCAGCCGCCACTGTTGCTGGTTCCAATAAGCTGAAGGCAGTGGGCCAGTCTGGCCCAGGCGGGCTGAGAGGTTGGCAGGCAGGGTGGGCTCAGTGCTGGCTGATGTGGGGCCTGACAGTGTACCCCGGGGTCCTGGGTAGGCCTTGCTAAGCCGGGATTCGGAGGTCCACTCGATGTACACTTTGAGGCCCAGGAGCGTGAGCAATGCTGACAGGCAGAGCAGACACTTGGGGCAGCGCATGACCTGGCCCAGGGAAGGGGCAGCCGAGGGAGCTGCAAAAGGGAGCCACAGGGGAGCTACAGAGGTGTGACCAGCCTCTAGAGAGGGCCCAGCCGGGCCCCAGGCAAATTGCCTCAGTTTTTCACTGTCTTAGCCAACCCTGTAATGGCTTCTCTCTTTCTCTGACCCCAACAGGTCACCCCCAGCCTGCCAGGGACCCAACTGGCCTGGGGACTTTCCCCTCCATTCCAATCCCATTCTTTTTCCACCTTCCTAAAAGCCCTGGAGGTGACCTAGTCCCCATTTCCACTGGTCACCATTCCTACCTCCTCTTCTCTCCATTCTTCCCGGGAATCAGGATCACTTGATTCCCAGCTGGCTGGGGGGTTCCTTTCACTTCTCAGAAACCCAGCCTCCCTCTCCCAGCAACACTACTCCAGGGACAGGGTTGGGGGACCCGGGATCTGTCTCCTCTGTACCTTTTGGTCTGGCTCCCACCAGCTCCGGCGCGGCCGGGCCTCTGGTCAGGTTTTCTCGGTGCTGCCCCTGCCTGAGTGTCGTCAGGCTGCCAGCCCAGCCCAGCCCAGCCCAGCCTGGGCGGGAGCAGGAGGCTGGAGGGCCCCAGGGGCCGGGAGGGGCCGGGGCGGGGCTGAGGGAGGAGGGAGTGGGGAGGCGGGAGGCCCAAGGGGAGATGAGCCTCCCTGCGTGTTAGGGCTGGTTTTCTGGTGAGACAGGGGGAAAGGTGCAGGGGTGGCCACAGCAACAGACGGGACCCTGTGAGGCCCAGGAGGGGTGGTTCAGGAGCCTAGGGGAGAGAGTCCAGGAGAGGGTGAGGCCAAGGACTGGGTGGTGTCAGAATGACCCAGAGGGAAGAGTCCTAAAGAGGAAAGATGGGGAGGGAGGCCAGGGGCTGGCTTGAGGCCACAGCCCAGAGGCGGTGTGAATGTGCTGAGTGGGGATGGATCAGCCGCCAGAGATATGGATGTTTGCTGTTGCGCCTGTAGTCGGGGTAGGGGTGAGGACTGGCCTGGCAGGGAGGAGGCGGGACATCAAGGGGAGAGAAAGACAGCCAGGGAGACCTCGGCCAGGAGTCAGGAAGAGAGAAAAGAGGGAGACAGAGATGAGAGAGCCAGGAGAAGATGGGGAAGGTGCCCTGGAGGGCGTGGAGCAGGGAAATGAACATGGGTTGACTAGGAAGCCCCTGCAGGAGCCAAGGTTGAGGGCTGTGGGTGGAGGACTGGGAGCAGGAAACCGGAAGGTGGAGACTGACCCTGGGAGAGGTGAAGGGAGCCTGTGAGGAACCAGCGAAGAGGAACGAGGGAGAAGGACCAGGTGAAGGGGAGCTAAGTGAAGGGCAGTAGGGGTGATGGGGGAGCACACAGGAAGCCAAGAGAACCTCCCCCCTCTTCGCCTAGGCCACCCACCCGAAGGGAGGCCTGTAAGCAATTCCTAAGGCCTTCACCCAGTCCTGGGGCCAGCTGCCCTGGTGCCTGCCCCTCCCTCGCTGCAGTGACTTCAGCATCACTCACGTCCCGCCCTTGGGACTAGAAAAGGTGTCTGCCTGTGTTTACACCCTGTCCTCCAGGGACCTCTGCTGTTGGGGCTGCGCCAGCTATCTAGGGAGGGAATAGGTGGGGCTTCCTTGTCCCACTGTCTCCTGGGACCTTGGGGCTGACCTCTTCACCCCACCTGGTTGGAGAGATACTGTCCAGAGTTTGTCAGGAACCCAGTCAGCAGCAGAAGCTTGTTATCTGTCCAGCTCTGATTTCCTCCCTAAGGTTTGAATAATGGAACAGCTGGAGGAAGAGAGTGGGGTGGAAGTGGTGAATGCCAGTGGAATAAAGCTACTACTAGGAGGATGGCCAGGGGCCAGGCAGGGCCAGGCAGGGCCAGCCTGCCTCACCTGGGGTCAGAAGAGGAGGTCAAGCCCCCTGAACTCCTGCTCATCTCACACAGAGCCCCTCTCCTGGGGCGTCATTCTGGGTCCATTGAGGAGAAACCACATAGCAGTTGGAACAGGGAAAGTTTGATATAAAGAGGATTAACTAAATTTGGGATTGAAGAAATACAGGATTAGTCTGTTAATAAGAGGTGTCTACTTGAGGCTTGCAGTTGAAGGTGGCCGTGCAGATCCAATGTGATCACTCCAACCTGGTGTGTCTGTCTCCCTAACTAAGCCTTTGGATTCCTTGCCTCTATATTATGCCAGGGCACTTCTAGTCTCAGCCTCTTTACTGTAGGCTACTTTGGGGTCCAAGTTCCAGTCAGCCAACCAAGAACTGTTAGAACCACTCCTGCTGCACAAAGTAACCCATTAAATCAGGCATCTCTGGTAAGTGTGCTCACCTTGCAAATGTCAAAGCCCCTACTAGTGTCAGAACCACCCTCATTGGTCTGACACACTTAAAATCCATTCCTGCACACATTTCCCAAGTTTCCAACTACACATATATTTGCAGTCTTGTTCTATGGTATGTAAGCTGTTCCTTCCTGTATCCTGGTAGGTACCTGTTCCCCTGGAGCAAGCTGAGATTTGACCCTTGGCATTTATGGATGTGGGGTAGCAAGGGAACACTTGTAAGTCTTATTAATGGATGCCCCCTTTCAAAGTGAGGATCCCAAGTCATCACAAGTTTTCCAAGCATAGGCAGGTTGATAGATCTCTTGGCACTGGTAAAGGGGTCTTTGAGTAACTTGACGCTTTGAGATCTGTTTACTCTGGGTCCAACAGATGACCATTATAGCTTTTGGTGCTATAATGAAACCTCTCTAGTTGTTAGATGTGACATATTAGGCTTGTCATTATCTGTAAGCACTTAAAGGCATTCCCAAGAATCCATCAACATCTTACTGTTTAGAATTGTCCCATCTGTCACAGCTTTCAAGCCCAGCATCCACCGGGGCTCCCACGCACGTGTTTCAGTTGGCAGCTCATCATGCTGGATCACCATAGGTGATGCCAGGGCTCTGATGCCACCTGTTTCCCATCAGCAAGGAGCTTAGCTTAAGCCCAAAGCTACAACCAAACCAATCCCAAAACTCTATTTAGGAGTCTGGGTGTCCTGAGAAACTGCAGACAGATTCTGCATCCATCTGGATCCAATCAGGGGAGGAAACCACACAGTAATTTCAACAGGCAAAGTTTAATATAAAGAATTATTGATCTCAGCAGTGAATTGGGATCACAAGGAATTCATTGGTAAACTGCCTCCGAATTGACCAGAAGCCCATCCGGAGTGCTGGGGAGTTATTCACAGAGAAGCATCAACAGAGGCCCCTGTGAGACCACTGGTGGAGGGGGCGGGCACCAGAGGAGGCTGTGGACCACATGGCTCTCCAGGAGCTGAGTGCGGGAGGAAGCCACCAGCCCGGCAAGACCAAGACCCGGAGCAGGTAAGCTGTAGGTACAGCAGAGCACGGGCCTCTCCTCCTGGAGTGTTCCTCCAGCACCCTCTGGCGGGAAGTCTGTCCTGCCAGTTGGCAAAGGAAATATTTTAAAAGCTCAGCTTCATTTTCACAGAGCAGGCAGAAAAGTTGAATTTGGAGCTCAAAATCAATAAATCAATTACTGGCAACACTGGGAGTTCAGGTGGTACTACTGGCCTTCAGTAAGTGTGGGCCAGGGATGCTGGACATGCTGCTGTAAGCTGACCAGCCCTGCACTGGGGAGAGCCACTGCTGTCAAGTGCTTGCAGCACCCCATGTCAGGGTTCCTGCAAGAGACGGCCACATACTCAAATGTGGGACAGCTTGGGAGAGGCCTCTTGACAAGACTGAGCCATGCATGGGGCGAGGACAGCTCCCTGTCCTACTGATTGGGAGCCTTTATCTCACCAGGCCCTAGAGGCAGGGGAAGGAGCAGTGTGTGGAAAGGAGTGCCTGACAGGGTGACAAGAACCCTGACTGCCAGCCAAAGGCAGCTGGGAATAAACACCTGACCTCACGCCCTCGGACCTGCCAGGCCCTCTTCCCTGCTGCGGGATCCCCATTGCAAGTCAAGAGTGTGGGCGCCATCACACATTCCACCAGCCTGCTGCCATCCACGGGAGAGCAGAGTGGGCTGGGGTCAGGCAGGGTTGGGGCTGGCCGAGTCCTGAGGCTGCTCCTCCAGCCTCAGCTACAGCGCCTGGTCCTCATCCATCCCCAGGACCTCACAGTTGGGCAGCATCTCCTCCACCAGGATCCGAGTGAGGCCTGGGTAGGACACAGCTGGGAGGTTTGAGATGTCCAGCCTGCGAAGGTTCCTGAGGGAAAGAAGGGCACTGCATGAGGACAGCATGTGTGTGCTTACAGTAGCTTTTTTTTTTTTTTTTTTCTGGGGATGGAACCCAGGTCTGAATGGCTAGGGCTAGGCAAGTGCTCTACCACTGAGCTACAACCCTGATCTCAAAACTTTATTATAGTAAGCCCATGAAATCCCTGGTTAAGTATACATTGTTCTGCATCAGTGTAAATACCATGAAGGCTTCATTAAAAGAAAACCATCATTTTAATTCTTCCAGACATGTGCTGCGTGCGACTGCTCATCCATACCTACCCCACAACCTTAGGGTATAGGGACAGCCCAAAATTGCTCCCTCCCCACTTTCTCTCCAGCATCAGGGTCGGGTGGGAGATGCCCTGGGGCAGGGCCCAGGCTGAGCTGAGGTCTTACTGGAGGTGGTGGAGGCAGGCGAGGCCCCGTTCAGAGATGTGGGGACACCCTGATAGTGAGAGCTCCTGCAGTGAACCGGCCAGGAGGTAGAGGCGGCTGAGACACCAGTCGTCCACATTGGGGCAGCGCTGCAGCGACAGGGACTGGAGCTCCTTCAGGGGCACTGTGGTGGGAGAAGGCAGGAGGGTAGCAGGGGCTGTCTGGAGCCTACCACCAGAAAGGAAGATGCGGAGGCCCTCCGACCCCTTCCCTTTCTGCCCCCTCACAGAGGTTGTCCAGGCCGTCGTAGTTGATGGCACAGCCACTGGCGTCCACAGCCTGCACAGGCACTGTCTGTAGCTTCAAGAACTCAAGGAAGAAATGGCCACGCTTATCCGACCTGATCCACTCATGGTCCTGAAACCTGCAGAAGAGAGGGAGGGAAGCCAGGGGTGGCAGTGCAAGCCTATAATTCCTGCAACTGAGGAGGGTGAGGCAGGAGGATCACAAGTTCAAGGACAGCTGACAGTTTAGTGAGGTCCTCAGCAACTTAGCAAGGCCCGGTCTCAAAAAAATAAAAAGGGCTATATATGTAGCTCAGTGGTAAAGTACCCCTTGGCTCAACTTCAGTACCAAAGGAGGGGGGAGAGGGAGGGAGTATTGATATTGATGTTTCCAATTCCCCAGAACCCTCCCTTGCCCCTATGATAAAGCGACTGCACTAACACACTTCCTGTATACACATCAGCCTGTGCTGAGAGCCTCACGGCGAGGGCCTTGTTGGATCCCATGACAATTCCAACACAGATGGAATGCTTGTCCAGGCTCACACACCTGGAGGCTGAGAGGCCTAGGGAATACAGATAACATATGAGCACAGAGCTAGGTGCATCAGTCCTTGTAGATGGGCAATGGTTACAGGCATTCCAGACTGTCCTAAGGAGGTTGCTCAAGGAAGTGCTCAGACTAGGTCCAAGTTGTTTATTTTTTAAAATTTTTGCAGTACTGAGGATTGAACCTGGGGCGCTTCATTACTGAGCTACATCCTTAGCTCCTTTTATTTTTTTTTTTAAATATATATTTTTAGTTGTAGACAGACACAATACCTTTATTTATTTACTTTTATGTGGTGCTGAGGATTGAACTCAGTACCTTCAATGTCCTAGGCAAGTGCTCTATCACTGAGCTACAACTCCAGTGCTTTTTTTAAAATTTTGAGACAAGGTCTTGCAAAGTTACCCAGGCTGGTCTCAAACCTGCAATCCTCCTGTTTTGGCCTCCTGAGTTGCCAGGGTTTCAGGTGTGCACCACTGTGCCTGGTCAGGTAAGCTTTTCAAATGGAACAAACATGAGGATTAGATGAATCTTCTGGGAACTATTTTTCCAAAAAGAAGGAAAAAATATCAGGAAGGAGGAGAAAGGGAAGGAGAATCAAGTGGGGAGAGGGAGCGAAAAAAGAAAAACTATTTTCTTTTTGAGATGAAGTCTAGCTATGCTGTTCAGGCTGGCCTTGAACTCCCAGGCTCACGCAATCCTCCTGCCTCAGCCTCCTGAGTAGGTGCTGAGACTATAGCAGTGACTAACCAATTTTATTGAGCACATGTTATGCAAGGCCTCATTACAGATGTTTAGACTACAGAATTCCAGCCCTTACTGTAAACCTTGTTGATTAGCTACAATCATCAATCACATTTTATAGATGACACAACAGAAGCCCAGGAACAGGTCCCACACCCCACAGTCACTAGGTGGCAAAAACTGGTACACAGGAAAGCCTATTTGACTGCAGAGGCTGGTCTCGGAACCCTGCTGCCCCTCCCAACCCACAACAGAAACCTTTGCTGTCATACTTGACTGCACCTCCCTGCTTCAGGACAAAGAAGGCTCCCGCGATGTACGGGCCATATTTCTCCTGGATGTGGGCGAGGGATCTGCCAAGAAAATAGTAGTAAAGGTAAAGCCTGAGAGCACCGCACCCCTCGCCATGCCCCAGTGCTGCTGAGAGGGGCAGAGTCCAGAGCACTGGGCAAACACACCTGGCTGTGAATCTTTATTGAATGACCATTAAATGCTGGGCACTGGGGGCACAGTGGTGACCACAGCAGATAACCATCCCTGACCTTCCTTTTTGAGCTATCTGAAAAGAAGAGATAGATGATGCTCCAGGAAATAACCACAAATGGCAGAGTACCAACACAATGATGAAAAGAAGACACGGTGGACACCCACAGGGAGTGGCTTGGTCAGGGGCTAGACTGGTGGAGACTGATTTAGTTTTAGGTGTTAAAAGACAGTTCTTGGGGGGGGCTGGAGCTATATGTAGCTCAATGGTAAAATGCTTGCCTTGCATATGTGAGGCACTGGGTTTGATCCTCAGTACCACATAAAAATAAATAAAGATACTGTGTGTTTATCTGCCACTAAATAAATATTTTTATTTTTTTTAAATATTTATTTATTTATTTATTTTTTAGTTTTTGGCAGACACAACATCTTTGTTTGTATGTGGTGCTGAGGATCGAACCCGGGCCGCACGCATGCCAGGTGAGCGCGCTACTGCTTGAGCCAAATCCCCAGCCCAATAAATATTTTTTAAAAATTAAAAATTAAAAAGACTGGGTCTGGGTTTGTGGCTCAGCGGGTAGAATACTCGCCTAGCACATGTGAGGTGAGTATAAACAAAATAAAGGTATTGTGTTGTAACTACAAAGTAATAATAATAAAAAAGACAGTTCTTGGAGATAGTGAGATTGGGCAGACTTGAATAGTGAGAAGGAATGAGAAGGTCAAGGCCAGGGCCTGCCAGGCCTAAGGAGCAGAGTAGCCAAGCTCAGAGGCTTGAATTTCAATGGCTGGGTTCCTAGCAACAAGGAGGCCTTGTAGGTGGGGGTGAGGGGAGTCCCTGGGAGGGGTCTCAAAGTTCATGGCAGCCAGGTCTTAGGGCCTTGGAGATGGGGCTTTTACTTTAGTCAGAAACCACTTGGAGTTTTAGGCAGGTGGTGATGGTTTATATTTTACTTTCTTGTGGGTCCTTTGATTGCTTTGTAGACTGTAACTGAGAACATATTAAAGGTCAAGAGATGACCACAGTGACCTGACATTATAAACAGAGGAGGTGACCAGACCTGGAATATTCTAATGTTGATGCACTGAATGTGGAGGGCAGAGAAGCTAAGAGTTAAGAGGATTCCTTAAAAATCAGTCTGAGGGCTGGGGATGTGGCTCAAGCGGTAGCGCGCTTGCCTAGTGTGCATGCGGCCCGGGTTCGATCCTTAGCACCACATACAAACGAAGATGTTGTGTCCGCCGAGAACTAAGAAAAAAAAAAATAAATAAATGTTAAAATTCTCTCTCTTAAAAAAAAAAAAAAATCAGTCTGAATGTCAGTAGCACCAGTTCCTGTGATGAGGAAGGCTTAGGTGAGCAGGTTCTTTCTTTCTTTTTTTTTTAAAGAGAGAGTGAGAGAGGAGAGAGAGAGAGAGAGAGAGAGAGAGAGAGAGAGAGAGAGAGAAAATTTTTAATATTTATTTTTTAGTTCTCGGCGGACACAACATCTTTGTTGGTATGTGGTGCTGAGGATCGAACCCCGGCCGCACGCATGCCAGGCGAGCGCGCTACCGCTGAGCCACATCTACAGCCTGAGCAGGTTCTTTTAAGGAGAAATGAAAGGTTTATTCTAGCCATGTTAGGTGTGAGGCCAGGTAGATCCCCCAAGTGGAGCTGGTGGCAGCAGGTGCCTTGAGGAGGGTGTGGGCGGGATATGAAGACGCAACAGTGGTAGGGAAGCCCTGGTGCTGGTTGGGAGCAGCAGGGCAGGAGTGAAGCTCTTACTAGTGAGGCTGATTAGCAGGCAGGGTCTTGTAGGCTGCAGGTTCTCACCGATTTTCCTTGTGCACCTTCGCTATCTTCCTCTGGAGCAAGTACTGTCTCAGAGCCTCCACATCGTAGAAATGGTCAGTCAGGAACTGGAGTAGTGTCCTTCTCTCCCTCTGACTGCCCTCCGGAGGCACTGCCCCACTCAGACCATGGATGCCCCTAGTACCTCCATTATATATTGGGGCCAGCAGGCACAGGAACTGGGGAGAGGAAGAGGAAAGAGAGGCTGGATCTGGAGCTGGACCTCCCCTCCCTTCTTGTTCCATGAACCTCAATCCCTTGCTTCCTGAAAGTTCTCCTTTCAGAACTTCCCAATTCTGAGCTGGGGATGAAGCTCAGTGGTAGAGCACCTGCTTCATTGGCACAAAGCTCTGGGTTTAATCCTTAGCACCAAGAGAAAAATATAAAACTCTTTGGGATTCCAAAAATTTCCCCATGCTCTCCCCAAATTCTTCCTTTATTTTTTTTAAAGAGAGAGAGAGAATTTTTAATTTTTTTTTTTTTTTTTAGTTTTCGGCAGACACAACATCTTAGTTTTGTATGTGGTGCTGGGGATCAAACCCTGGCAGCACGCATGCCAGGCAAGCGTGCTACCGCTTGAGCCACATCCCCAGGCCCCCAAATTCTTCCTTTATGAGCCACATCCCCAGCCCCCCAAATTCTTCCTTTAATCAACCCTAAATTTTCTCCTTGATTTAGACAAATATTCTGTTTTTTTCCAAATTCTTCCACCAAGTTCTGTTTTTCTCTAAAAACCTCAATTGTCTGACTCCTTTAATTTCTGACAAATTGCCCGTTAATTTTACCCAATTCTCCCTGGAATCTTCCTGATTGACCCTTTTCTTTCCACTGAAATATAATCTTAATTAATTTTATTATTTTATTTTGTTAGTACTGGACATTGAATCCAGGGCCTTGGGGAGTGCTAAGCAAGCACTCTATCAATGAACTATATAGCCCCAGACCTCCCTTTTAAATTTATCTCTTTAATTTACCATGGACAGAGCACTTGCGCACTCCCTAAATCCGAGAAGACCAAAAAATGTATGTGCCTTTAAGAGAAGGTTTGAAAAATGGAGGTGCATGCCCACAAGAGAAACCCCCCCCCAACCCTTCGATTTCCCTTTCAAAGTCTCCTCTGCAGTACTGGGGGTTGAACCAGGGGCGTTCTGCCAGTGAGCTACATCCCTGGTCCTTTTAAAAATTTATATTTTGAGACGGGGTTGCTAAACCCCCAGGTTGGTCTCGAACCTCTGATCCTCCTGCCTCAGCCTCCTCAGTAGCTGGGATCACAGGTGTGCACCCTCTGCGCTGGGTTAAAATTTCTTCTGTATCCAAAATCGCTCATTCTCCCTTTTGTCCAAACCTTCGCGCACGTGTGTGTGTATTTGTGCGCGCGCACCAGGTATTGAGCCAGGGGCGCTTACCCACTGAGCCACATCCCCAGCCCTTTTCCATATTTTTAAATTTAGAAAAAGGGTCTCGCTTAGTTGCTTAGGGCCTCGCTAAATTGCTGAGGCTGGCTCTGAACTCGCGATCCGATGGCCTCAGTCTCCTGAGCCGCTGGGATTACAGACTTGCGCCACTGCGCCCGGCTCCTCTAAAAACTCTGAAACTGACAATTTTCCCTGAATTCATTCCTTGATTTTTACCCAATTCTTTAAATTCTCTTAACGACTATCGCAAATCCCGTAATTTCCCTCAGATTCTTTTCACTGGAACTCCCAAATTCACATCTTCATTCCTAACTCTGTCCTCATGGGACCATTGGTTTTTCCACCAAAATTACTAAATCTCCATGAATTTCCCTCAAATTTATTCTCCGGGCTCCACCCTCGAACCCAATCCCTAACATTCCCAGAGCTCTTCCCGGCCCAGAACCCACCCCCGCATGCTCATTGGCTCCTTGAGCGATCAGTAGTACCCCTCAGTCTGATTGGCTAGGCACACATTCCCATTGGTGGCCCTCGCCAAGTCCCCTCCCATTTGCTCCCTAAAACTCCGCCGCCGATTGAGACTCCCCGGATCCTTCCTGCCCTCTGCCCCCTGTCCCATGCCCCCTGAGGTACACTCCCGGTGTGAGACCTAGCGCCTAGCGGGAGATGCCTCTGTTCCCTTATACCGGGCTCCCGAGGGTGACAAAGGGCCCGAGGGTGGAGGCTGTAGAGCGGACTTCAATTTCGGGAGCTCTAGGAGGCCCGGTCACTTACCGACCTGGGCGCTGCCATCTTGCCGGGCTTACGTAGTCGGAAGGGGCCGGCCTTTTCTTTTCCCGCCCCCCCTTTTCAGTCGCATATGCCTTCTCTTGTGGCCACACCCTCTTAAAGGCGCATCCTGATTTTTAGCTTACTCGCTTTTAAGGATTGATTGCTTGGAGTACTTTCTCCACGGACCTGAAAAATGGAACTGTACATGTCCTTCCCTAGGAAAGCTGGACAGTCCTTCCTGTCCCTAGAAAAGCTGTACATTCACTTCCTTAGACTGCAGCTGCAGTTCCCTGATTTCCTTCTCTTCAGAATAATTTGGCTAAAAAACAGATTGTGTCTTTTTTTTTTTTTTTTTAAATTTAAACCAGAATCAAGCTAGGGGAAGGTGGAGTGGGTGATGAGGTCAGATCTCAAGACTGATATTGTGAAGTGTTCAACCTATTTTGGAGGTCAAGCCTAGATCGCTTAAAGATTCAGTGGGAAGTCTTGTGTATAGAAGTTTTCATTCTCTCATTCCACAGATACTTCCTGAGCACTACTGTGGGGTGTTAAGTACTGTTCTGAGTGCTGAAGTTACCTTGGTGATCAGGACCAACCCAGCTTCTCTCTCAGGGAGTCAGCATTCCAGCTGCGGAGAGGATAGATAAGAAGCAAATGAATAAGCAAGATCAATTTAGATAGTGTTTGATAAGAAGTAGATAAAAACAGTGTTTTCATAAATATAATAGGCAGTGACTGGCACATGGAGCCATCAGCAAAAATGCCTTTCTGAAGAGGTGACATTAATGATGGAAGTGAGCCAGGAGTGGTGGGCATGCCTTAATCCCACCAACTCAGGTGATTGAGGTAGGAGAATTGTAAATTGGAGGTCAGCCTCAGCAGTTTAGCAAAATCCTTTCTCAAAAAAAAAAAAAAAAAAAACTGAGGATGGGCTGGGATTGTGGCTCAATGGTAGAGCACTTGCATATATGAGGCACTGGGTTCAATCCTTAGCACCACATTAAAAAAGAATAAATGAAGGTATTGTGTCCATCTAAAACTAAAAAAAAAAAAATTGCAAAAAATCTAGGGCTAAAAAAAGGGCAGGGACTGGGGGTGTAGCTCAGTGGTAAAATATCTAGTACCAAAAATTTTTAAAAAAAGGAAGTAATTATAAGGAAGAAAACAGCCATTCATTCCAAGGTCTAGGGGAAAAGTGTTTCAGGTAGAAATAATAGCTAGTGTAAAGGCCCTTATGTGGGAACCAGCTTGCAGAGAGAGGTAGAGACTGGGTCAGAGAGGTGGAAAGAAGGCTGACTGCAGGCCCAGTAGGATTTTATTCTGTTCCCAGTGAGGAGAGTGTCAAAATCTTATTTACAGGGCTGGGGATGTGGCTCAAGCGGTAGCGCGCTCGCCTGGCATGCGTGCGGCCCGGGTTTGATCCTCAGCACCACATACCAACAAAGATGTTGTGTCCACCGAGAACTAAAAAATAAATATTAAAAATTCTCTCTATCTCTCTCTCTCCTCTCTCACTCTCTCTTAAAAAAAATGAATCTTTAAAAAAAATGAAAAAAAAATCTTATTTACGTTTTGTAAAGATCATTTCTGCCAGGTGGAAATCGGATATAATAGGTTGAGGAACGAGCAAAGAGGCTATTGCAATAGTCTAGGCAGTGATGATAGTGAGAAAGGCTCAGATTTTGAATCTATTTGAAGGTCATGCCAACAGCCTGAGAAACTAAGAAGATTGGGGTGTCCCTTATGGAGATGAGGAAACTAGAGAAGCAGCAGATTGGGGAAGGTGGAGATGATAAGCTGAATAATGCTCCCACCTCCAAGATATTTATGTTTTGTGATCCTTGAACCTGTGACAGTAGCTCTTTATATGGGACTTTGCAGATGTAAAGTAGAATCTTTTTTTATTTTTGTTTTAGTTGTAGAAGAACACAATACTTTTATTTTATTTATTTATTTATTTATTTATTTATTTATTTATTTATTTATTTTTTGTGGTGTTAGGATTGAACCCAGTGCTAGGCAAGTGCTCTACCACTGAGCCACAACCCCAGCCCTAAGTGAAGTAGAATCTTGAGAAGGGGAGATTTTACGAATAATCAGTGGGACCAATATACCCACAAGATTCCACTGGGCAGGTTGGAAGATCAGAGTCAGTAGGAGACAGGATGATGGAGGCAAAGGTTAGAGTGAAGGAAGAAGGGGCTGTGAGCCAAGGAAGGCCGTGGCTTCTGGAAGCTGGAAAAGACTTGGGAGTGGACTCTCCCCTGGACCCTCTAGAGAGAACCAGCCCTATGCACCAGTCACTTTAGATTTCTGATCTCCAGAACAGTAAGATAATAACTGTTTTTTTAAAAATATATATGTTTTAGTTGTAGGTGGACACAACACCCTTATTTTTTATTTATTTGTACATGGTGCTGAGGATCGAACCTAGGGCCTCACACATGCTAGGCAAGCGCTCTACTGCTGAGCCACAACCCCAGCCCATAACTGTTGTTTTGAGCCACCAAGATTGTGATAATTTTTCACAGTGTCAACAGGAAATCAATCTTGTCTGGTAGTTCACATTTGAGAGTTCTGTTCTGGCCATGTTGACCTTGAGATGTCTGACATCCTTATGGAGCTGCTGAGTGGGGTCTGAGCTCAGGAAGGAGGTCGGGACTGAGTCAGGGACTTGGGAACAATTGACTTCTCAGTGGAATTTTATAAAACTTTGGGTTTGAAAGAGAGGCAGAGGGAGGCCTGTAGAACTCCCTAGTCTTTTCCACAGCAAGGCCACCCTGATGCAGGCAAGTCCAGGGCCAGCAACATTGGCCACTCTGTTATGGATAGCAGTCTGGACACTAAGGGACCCTTAGGCAAGCCCTGAGATGGCGAGAGCCAGGGGACAGGTAAAGACCACCAATCTGTGGGCACACAAGAGGTCAGGTGATGTAATTTAGGAAAAGGCTGAGAAGGAGGGACTGGAGAGGTGGGAGGATGCAGGAGAGGCAGGACAGACAGTATCCACAGACACCCAGCACCTGTGGGTGGTCTGGTCTGAGAAGAGGCAGGAAGGTGGAGTTTGATCTCCCAGAGAGGCTGTGGCTGGACCATGTGAGAGCTGAGGTAGGAATTCAGGAGGGAGGAAAAAACTCCACAGCCAGCTGATTCTCACTGAAGAATGGACTTTGGGATGCCTCTGCCAGCACCCCCCACACTGCCCTTTCCTCCCCCAACCCCATGACTCCCCAGGACACTGAGTCACCCTGAACCTTGCTACTTCCTCCTCCTAGCAGCCACTGATTAGACTATGGAGCTGTGGATGCAGCTGAAGCAGGCGGGACTGGAGCCCCCTGGGCTGGGCCCACCACCCCAGGCCCTGAGGGAACCCCCCCCAGAGGGGAGCCCTGGACAGACCCTTCTGTCCCCAGGGGAGGAACCTGGAGGTGCCAAGGAGAGTCTGTTGTGGATCTGGGAGGAACTGGTGAGTGAGGATGGATTTGAGGGACAAGAGATGGAGAGAGAGAGTGAATAAGTGAGTGAGTGACGGTGGTGAAGTAGAAAGGGCCAGAGGCTGGGAGACAGGAGCTGGGAGACAGGAATGAGAACTGGAGGCAGAGGTGGAGGGAGAAGCAGAGACATTGCGAAGGGAATGGAGAAAGAGACAGAGAGGCAGGTGCAAATCAGAGATCCTGGAACAGAGAGGCAGACTGGATCTGAATATGAGGGGTGGAGAGAGCCACAGCAGGAGTACAGACATGGGCAACAGAAATAGATACAGACAGGGAGAGACCCGGACATGGAGAGACACAGAGATGGGCAGAAAAGTGGAAACAGACAAGAGAGACAGAAATGGAAAGAGAGACTGAGATCAAGAGACAGGAGGACAGGCAGGATGGCACCCAGGAGCACAGTGAGGACCTGTCCAGGTGCTGTGGGCCAGGACTGGACCTGAGACCTGCTCCCACCCTAGTCCTGGTGGGACCCCTTGCCCTCTGGTGTGGCATGCCCCTGACACCCCTTCCTGCCCGCAGGGAAAGCTGCGCCGTGTGGATATCCAGCTGCTGGGCCAGCTGTGCAGCCTGGGGCTAGAGATGGGGGCACTGCAGGAGGATCTGGTGGCCATCCTGGAAGAGGAGGAGGAGGAGAGCATCGATGAGGCAGCGGAGGAGGAGGAAGAGCCCCAGGGGAAGCAGGAGGAAGGATGCCCGGGGACCTCCTTCCCAATCCCACGCCTCCCTGACTTTGAGATGACTATCTGAGATGCTTTAGTTTGATGCACAAATGAGATCTATATTTATGCAAAGGAGAGGGGAGATTTGCAGGTCAAATCCAGTTTGAAGCCAGTGGGCACTCCAGAGCTGGTTCTTTCTCTGATGATGTCTGGGGATGAGATCTAGGCGTTGGCCTATGACTGTAGGCGGGTTTGAATGCAGGTGATGTGGAAGGTGTACAGAGACGCTGCAGAAGAGCCTCAAGTGTAGCTGTGGAGATGTGAGACTTTACAGATATGGTGGAGATGTTTGCAGACTAAGGTGAATGTCAATACCATCCAGTGTGGTAGCCACCAGCCAAACATGGCTGTTGAGCACTTGACACATGGTAGATTCACATTGGGATGTGCCTTGTGTAAAATATGCACAAAATGTAAAAGGTCGTGTAATAAAAAGAAGGTAAAATATCTCAATAATTTAAAATATTGATTATATGTTGAAATGATAATATTTTGAGTATATTAGGATAAAATATTATTAAAATTAGTCTTGCCTGTTCACTTTTTATTGTGGTAAAATAGTAACATAAAATTGATTGGGTTAACCATTTTAAAGTATGTGGTTAGGTGGCATTAGTTACATTCTTGTGGTTGTATAACTATCACAAGAACTCTCTTCATCTTGCAAAACTGAAACTCTCATTAAATAGTAACTCTACATGATCCTGTCCCTTCTCTATGCTAATCTAGGTACTTCATCCAAGTGAATCACACAATATTTGTCTTTTTGTGTCTGCCTTATTTCACTGAGCATGATGTCATGTTGTAGCATTTGTCAAAATTCCCTACCCTTTTAAGGCCAAATATTATTACATATACATAATATATATTACATAATATATAATAATATATTACTCATATACATATATATTACATATATAGGTATATATGGTGTATATATATATATATATATATATATATACCTATATATAATACATATATATGGTATATAAGTGTGTGTGTATATATATAGGTATATATGTAATATATTTTATATTGTAATATATATTGTATATATATTACATATATAGGTATATACATAATATATTTTATATTGTAATATATATTGTATATATATTACATATATAGGTATATACATATATATGAAAGTAAGTATGTATCTTTTGTTTATCCATTTTATCTGTGTTTGGACACTTGGGTTACCTCCAATTTGTTATGACTATTGCATAATATGAATATGGTGTACAGGTGTCTGTTCAAGTCCCTGGTTTCAATTCTTTGGGGTGCACACCCATAGTGGTATTGCTGGACCCTTAGAAAATTCTGTGTTTAGTTGCTGAGGGAAGTAATATAGTGCTTTCCACAAAACCAGCACGTTTTTAAATTCCCACCAGCAGGGCTCAGGGGTTCCAGTGTCCCCACATCCTTGCCAAAATTTATTATTTTCTCTGTGTTTCTTTCTTTTCTTTCTTTTTTTGTAGTAATAGCCATCCTAATGGATATAAAGTGTTATTGTGGTTTTGAGCCATATGATTTGGTGATGTTGGGTGTATTCACCTGTTTCTTTCATTTCTTTTTTTCGTTTTTGTTTTTTGTTTTTGTTTTTTTTTTTTAAAGAGAGAGTGAAAGAGGAGAGAGAGAGAGAGAGAGAGAATTTTTTTTTTTTTTAATATTTATTTCCCAGTTCTCGGCGGACACAACATCTTTGTTGGTATGTGGTGCTGAGGATCGAACCCGGGCGCACGCATGCCAGGGGAGCGCGCTACCGCTGAGCCACATCTCCAGCCCCTTTTTCTTTCTCTTTCTTTTCTTTTCTTTCTTATTGTGATGCTGGAGATTGAATCCAGGGTCTCTGGCATGTTAGGTGAATGCTCTACCACTGAGCCATGCCCTCAGCCCCACCTATTTCCTTTTACATTTTCAAGTATGGTTGTTAGAACATTTTGAATTATGGTGTAGTACCAGGCACTGTCATGCACACCTGTAATCCAGGGACTCGGGAGGCTGAGGCAGGAGGATCTCCAGTTCAAAGCCAGCCTCAGCAATTTAGCGAGGCCCTAAGCAATTTAGCTAGACCCCCATCTCAAAATAAAACATAAAAAAGGACCAGGGAGGGGCTGGGATTGTGGCTCGGCAGTAGAGTGCTCGCCTAGCATTTCGAGGCCCTGGGTTTGATCCTCAGCACCACATAAAAATAAAATAAAGATATTATGTTCAACTACAACTAAAAAATAAATATTAAAAACAAAGGTCTAGGGGTGTGGCTCTGTGGTTAAGCACCCTGGGTTCAATCCCTGGTAACCACTCCCCCCAAAGTTACAGAGTAATTCCTGCTGCATTTCTGTTTCAGATGTTTAAAAATAGGATGTGGGTGGGGGCAGATGAGCATGCAGGATTTACAGACTTGATTCCAGATGGGTTGCAAATGTGTTGTTACACCTCCACCTGCTGGAGATGTACAGCATCTATAGACAGCAGCCCAGAAGCCCCTGGGCATGTGATTCTTGACCAGGACTGGGGTGGGGATTTAGGTAGAGTGCTGGTTTGCGTATTGGTGTCCCTTCTGAAGCTCATGTTGGAGTTTAATCTCCATTGTGAGATATTAAAAAGGTGAAAACTTAATCCAAGTTTGGAGGTGAGGCTTTGGGGAGGTGATTAGGATGGAAGCCATCAGGGATTGAATAGTAAATAGCTTTATAAGAAGAGGGAGGAAGACGAGGACACAGGGCACATTTATGTGATTTTCTGCACCACCTCAGAACTCTTTCAGCCACAAGGTCATCACCAGATGTGGCCCCTCCACCTTGGATCAGAACTTGAGCCAAAATAAATTCCCTTCCTTCCTTCCTTTCTCTTTCTTTCTTTCTTTCTTTTCTTTTCTTTTCTTTTTTTTTTTTTTTTTTTTTTTTTGGTATTAGGAGCACCCAGCAGTGTTCTGTCATTGAGTGACATACCCAGTCCATTTTTATTTTTTGTTCTGAGACAGAGTCTTGCTAAATTGCCGAGGCTGGCTTCAAACTTTCCATCCTCTTGCTTCAGCCTCCCAAGTTGCTGGGATTATAGCCATGCACCATTGGGCCCAGCCAAACCTCTTTATAATTTACCCAACTGTGGACGTTTTAGTCAGCTTTTTCACTGCTATGATTGAAGGACCCAACCAGAACAACTGGAGAGGAGGAGAAGTTTATTTGGGGGTTCATGGTTTCAGAGGTCTCAATCCATAGACAGCAGACTCCATTCCTCAGGGCTCAAGGTGGGACTGAACATCATGGTGGAAGAGTGTGGCAGAGGGAAGCAGCTCGATCCTTGATCAGAAAGCAGAGAAAGAGAGAGTCCATTCCCCAGGTGCAAAGTACATACCCCATGGCCATGCACCTCCTCCAGCCACACCCCAGACCCCACTCAGTTAATCCCATCAGGGACTAATTCAATGATTAGTTTAAGGCTCTCGGAAATCTAATCATTTCCCTCTGAACCCTCTCGAATTGTCTCCCACAGGAGCTTTTGGGGACAGTAGCAAAATGGCAAAGGCAGACTTTCTCCCCAGCCTGGTCCTCATTTGTCGACCTGAGTCAGGTCTGCAGCTCTGCTGTATGGGGACTGAGGGGAGCATTAGAAGTCAGACCCCAGCACCCAGGGAAGGGGAGAGATGCCCCACAGAGACTGGGGAGTCTGGGGTGTCTTGGCAGCTACATCCAGGCAGTGGGAGTCACCCTGCAGAGATGAGGAGGTCAGGTGCATGGCCTGGGCCACGGCGGTGAACTCTGTGGGGGAGACGGAGTGTGAAGGTGGCCGGCCTCACCAGTGCTGTCCTCAGCACCATTTTTACTGAGCTGCATCCAGCAGTGACTGAGTCAGCACCAATCAGGGCTGGGTGAGATTTAAGGATAACTCATTGGAAGTGGTTGGCATAGTGCCCGGGGTGTAGACAGGACTTAACACATGACAGCAGGTGGTAAGGTGGAGTAGGAGGCTGGGCACAGGGCCCGGGACTCTCTTTTCATTCATTCTACAAATATTTGATGAGTGCTTAAAGTACTGTCAGTATTGTTCAAATGCTGGGAAAAGAGAAGGCGGCCAGTAGAAAAAGACAGTGCTCTCAGACGCTAGCTCTTACCCAGTGTGTGCCACGCTGGACTGGGCAGGCAGCCCAGCGCAGGCAGCCTTCAGGAGGACGAGGGTGCACCTACCAGGCCGGTGGGACCAGGCTGGCCAAGGCTGGGGCTTGCTCAGACCGGCCAGCAGGGAACTCTGGTCTGAGTGTGCACTTCCCCCACCTGCAGGCCGTAGGACCTGGCACTGAGATCACATGAAGACCAGGTCTGGACAGCCAGGCCCTGACCTCAATATGGGGCCACCCTGCCTTAAGCTTCCTCTTCTGCCTCCATCTCAGACTCCCTCACCTCAGAGCCCTGCCCTGCCCCACCCCCTCGTGCCTTCCACTTGGACTTCTAGAGATGTGCTGTCCAGTACCACAGCCACCAGCACGTGTGGCCACTGAGTACTTGATAGGTGGCTGTTCTGAATTCAGAGGTTCCGTGAGCATAAAACACACACTGGGTTTCAAAGATTTAGTATGAAGAAAATCATGTTAAATACTATGTTGCTTTTTTGCTGTTGTTGACTACATGTTGCATTGATAATGTCTTGAATACATTGGGTTAAATAGGATACGTTCTCTGGAAGATTTTCACTTGTTTCCTTTTGCCTGTTTCAATATGACAATTTGAAATTTTACCAAGTGCGCGCGGGGGGGGGGGGGGGGGGGGGGGGCCTGGCTGACTTCTATAGGGCGCGTACCTGCAGTGATGCCCTGGTTCCACCAGATGGCGCCAACACAAGCGCTGCAACCTCACCCGCTGAGGAAGCCACTGGACAGGGTAGGGGTGGGACCAGGATTTGAGTCCATTGGAAGTCTTAGAGAGGGCATTGAGACCTACTGTTCCCCCACGGGGAGCTTCCAAGGGGGTAGATTTTCCATGTTCTGGAGAGCAGGAGGCAAAGCATGTGGTAGTCTGATCAATGACCTCAAAGACCTGCATGTTAAATATACCGTGTATCATGTGGTGACTCTATGTTCAGGATCCTGAGGACCTACCAGACTGTTTCCAGGAGAACTGCACCCTTCTACATTCCCAGAAGCTGGGTGTGTCGGAGTCGCGGGGGGAGGAATTCCAATTTCTTTTGCCCAGAACTTGTGAATGTTACCTAGCTTGGAAGAAGTCTTCTTTTTGTCATATGACAAAGTGAAAGATCTTGAGATGAGATCATCCTGGGTGATCTGGGTGAGTCCTAAATCCAATCATTAGTGTCCAGTTGAGAGGCAGAAGGGGAGAAGACACACAGAAGAGGAGTCAAGAGAGAGGCGGAGACTGGAGAGAGCAGTCCCAAGCCAAGGTGGGCCCACCCGGGAGGAGGCAGTACAAGGACTCTCCAGGAGCCACAGGAGGCCGCAGTCCTGTTGATGCTTTGATTTTGGATTTCTGGCCTCCAGAACTGTGAGAGAATACGTTCCTGTTGTTTCAAGCTACCAAGTTTGTGGTACGTTGTTATGGCAGCTGCCAGAAATGAACACACTGTCCTCAGGAGGGTAAGGAGACTGTTCCTCAGTATAAGCATGGGTAGCCCTGTCTCCTGGCACAAAACTCCACACCTCGGATAGATTCTAGGATCCTGTGACTGTCACAGTCCCAGTTCCGCTCTCTTGATGACAGCCGTGTTCTCCTCCCAGTTTCTGGCCGGAGCCTGGTGTGTCATCTGGTGTATATGAAAAGTTACCAACTAGTCCCTCCTGCATTCAGGATCAGGAACCTCCCCTGAAAAGGGGTTTTTATCACCACTGAACTCCAGTCCCTGATGGGAGGACAGGGTTCAGTCTTGTTTGATAGTTCGTTTTTTTCAGTGCTGAATAATATTCCATAGTATGGCTGTATCACACTCTTCTTTCACCTCAAAGGAAGTTTTGGTTGCTTCCAAGTTTAGGCAATTACAAAAATGCTGTTATAGAGATCTGAGTGTAGGTGTTTTTGTTTTTCAGTACTTGGAATTGAACCCTGGGGTGCTCTACCACTGAGCTGCATCCCCAGTCTTTTAAAAAAAAATTTTGAGACAGGATCATACTAAGTTGCTGAGGCTGTCCTCAAAATTGCCATCCTTTCCCCTCAGCCTCAAGAATACCTGGGATTATAGGTATGTGCCACCATGCCTGGCTACTTAATGATTTTCTTTTCTTTCTTTCTCTTTGGTACTGGGGATTGAACCAGGGGCACTTAACCCCTGAGCCACATCCCCAGCCCTTTTTAATAGTTTATTTAGAGACAGGGTCTCAATGAGTTGCTTAGGGGCTCTCTAAATTACTGAGGCTGGCTTTGAACTCGAGATCCTCCTCAGCCTCCCTCAGCCTCCGGAGTCGCTGGGATTACAGGCCACCATGCCTGGATACTTAATGATTTTTGAAGAAGGATCTCTGCATTTTAAGTTTTCATCTCTCAATTTGTGTAACTGTTTCTGCCGCTGCTGCAGGGGGTGACTACTCCCTTTGGAAAAGGAAAGGCTTAACCCTCCCTCAGGAGCTGCAATTTGTACTTTGACCACCAGTGGGCAGTACCACTACACAATAACCTGCAGAGACCCTGAACCCAGTTTGTCTTCTAGGTTGTCTTTTTAAGTCTCTAAACTGGCCCCTGCTTGCAGCAGAAATGTTCTGGAGCCCTTTTGTGCTGCAAATTGAGTTAAATCCATAATTTAAAAGAGTTAAATCCATAATTTAAATCCAAAGGCTGGGAGTTGGGAAGAAATCCCAATTACTTGGCTCACCTATAAAATAAAATTAAATAAACAAAATTAAATCCACCGCTAAACATAGAACGACAGGAATGGGAAGGGGTGTATGTTTTGTTGTGATGGGAAAGAGAGCAGTTGAGTCCTCATTTTCTAAAGAATAAGATCTAGATAATGCCTGAGAGAAAGTCCAATAAGTAGCCTTAGGCACGTTGTTTAGAGATGACTTTGGTTCTATTCAGAATCACTGTTGCTGTTGACAAATCTCCTCAGCATGGCCCTAGACTGGAGACGTTGGGAACTATCCTGTGACTGGGAATCGCAGGTTGATCATGGCAACGTCCGTGCTGTCATATAATACAAGAGAAGACAACATCCAGTGGCAGGTGCCAGGATAGGTGACCAACGTGCAGAGCAGGGAGCTGTTGAGGCAGCAGCCCAGGGCCAGCAGCTGGTGAGGGGGGAGCCTGGGAAATAAGAGGGGAGGGTCCTCGGGAGTCAGAGGTCAGAGTCAGGCCCACACTGGCTTTGCTCAGTGTGACAATCAGGAATAGAATAATTTCATTGTTCCAGCTGCAGACGGGCTTCATGAACCTAAGGTAAAACCTTGGGCTGTGGGTCACCCATGTCAACAGCAGGCCCTCTGAGCAGGCCGGACACACCTGGTTAATATTAGTGTAAGAAGTCTGAACTTCATAGATCATTGACCATATGACATATGGTAAGCCCTAGAGTGTGACCTCTGTTTATTTGGGGTCTTTTTTTTTTTTTTTTGACATCAGGAGCATAGGATTTAAATCCTTTTTAACCCAGTATTATGATCATCCCACAATTGACCTCCTTTCCTCTTTTAAAAACAAACAATTTTTATTCTTATAGGAATTGAATATTATGATATGAAATATTCTTGAAGTCCCCATACATTTCCCAGGTGTGTACCCCAGGGTCAGCATGTGGCAGTTGAAAGAAAAAACACCCAAGAGCTTGGTGTGGTGGCACCATCCTGTAATCCCAGTTACTTGAGAGGCTGAGGCAGGAGGATCACAAGTTCGAGGTCAGCCTGGGCAACTTAGTAAGACCCTTTCTCATAATTAAAAAAAAAATTGTAAAAAGGGGTGGGGATGTGGCTAGTGGTAAAGCACCTTTGGGTTCAATACCCAGTGCCTAAAGAAAAAAAGAAAACACACTTAAGTGGATCCCTGCTGCTCTACCCAGGAGGACACAGGATACTATCCCTTATAAGCCGTAAGTAGAATTTATGACACTGATCAAGTATCTGCACGGTTCTGTGTATGACATAAGCGATTTTCTGTGACCCATGGCTGCTGGGTGAAGTTAATTCTATTTTACACACACAGGACCCTCAGGCCTGAATTCTGCCTAACTCCTCTCTATTATGTCCCCACATTGGGGTTTGAGCATTTAGTGCAGGACACATCCAGTGCAGACAGACTCCATAGATCAGAACCTGTCACCTAAATCCACACTGCAGAGAGGTCAGCTGGCTTATTTAAGCACATAAGTCTGAGATTCTAAATCTGCACAATGGGGTGACACCCCTGTCCCTCACTGGGATGGAAGGTGCAGATAAGATGCAGGGAAGGTATTTCCACTGGCCTGAACACAGATGCCTCCTGGAAATAGTTTCTATCATTATTACTAAGCCACTTGTGTTGACTGGCTAGGGCCTGCCCTCGCAGCCTGTCACAGCTTGGAAAAGAAGAACCAGAGGAGGAGGCCTTAGAGGGAGCCCGGGCAGGATGTGGTCCAGCTGCATGTGCAGAGTGTTAGGCTAGAGTACATGCAGGGTGTCAGACCAAACCTGAGGAAATCGCCACAAGCAGAGAGTTGGGAGGTGTGGGAGGCCAACCTTACAGGTGACTGAGTTACACTCCCCAGCTGGGTGCTGAGGCGCTCAGTCACACAAATGGGTGTGTCTTGCTACAGCCCCATGGGTGAAGCTATGCTCACCAGCTCCTTTGTAGTATAACCCCTTGCCCTGTTAAGGATAGAATCTTCCATGGAAGTGCCTTGTGTGTGTCCCCTCCTCTTACTGTGCCCTTGGGTGAGGCCTACCCAGGTGTCAGTCAACCTGCTGACAGTGGACATCATGAAGACAGACTCAGCCCCCTGAAACCTGACCCCTTGCCTCATTTGAATAGCTTCTCCTCAATAAAAGGGGTTAGCCTGTGCTCTCCCTCTCTCTCTCTTTCTGCGGACCCTTAAGGTCAGAGAAGCCGTCACAGCGACCCCAAAGAAAAAGGTATTGTGTCTCTTGTGTGGTTATTTCGTGCAGCCCAGTTAGCCCAGCTTAACTAGAGTGACCCTGAGCCTTTTAGTCGTGAGAACAGAAACCCTATTATTAGTTGTTCAAAACATTACAAAGTTCTTGACATATCATATTTCATACATCTGATTCAAGCGGATTATGAACTCCCATTTTTACCCTATATACATATACACGATGTGAATCTGCAATATGTTCACTCCCAGGCTACTTACCACCGCAGGCCAGCTGCAGCCTGAAGAGCGACCTCCTTGCTGCTCTCTCCCTGTGACAGCAGGTGCTGCTTTTGCCTGGGGTGCCCTGCTCCCAGCCACACTCCTCAGCCTCCTGCTCCCCTCCACCTCCCTGACCTGCACAGAGAGGGGACAGCCCTCCTAGCCCCTCCCTGCTCACTGCCACCCTTGGGTGCTCATCACGGGGTCTGTAGGAGTCACCAGTGCTCAGGTTGGTCATTTGTGGGACCAGGCAGACAGGAAAAGCCTCCCACCTGCCTTCGACTCTCAAAAGGGAAAGTAAACAGAGAACAACTCTGACCAAAAGTCAGAAGCCAAGAGCGTCCCATGGGTTCCTAACAGTGCACCATCCTGGTTGTGATCTTCTTCAAGGGACACCTCCCCTTGTCCTTCCTTTGAGACCTTGGGACAGATGGCCTGTCCTAAGGCTGACCATCCCTGGGTGCCAAGTTCTCCCCCCTCTAAGCAGGAGTCCTCAGGTCAACTCCTGTCCTCTCCCTAGACTCCTCCTGCACTGGACAGAGTCAGGCAGCCTGGGGACCCAAGGTGAACAGGACCCACCCTGTAGGTCAGAACCAACCGTGCCCAGGGTCAGGGCCTGCTCTCACATTTGGACTCTGGCAAACATCCCTGCTACAGTCCCTGACACTGGCCTCCTCATGACCTTCAGGGGGTGACATTGAACTCACAGCCAACACTCAGCATTTGATTCTTTGAGATAGAAGTGTGGCTTGGTCTGGAGATGGAGTTGGAGGTGCCCCATGACTTCCGCCCCATCACCCATGGCCCCTTGGGCTCCCTCCCAACATGCCTGTGGTTCCCCACACTCCTTCCTGGTCCTGGAGAACCCTGCTTGGCCATGGGTCCCTGTGTAGTCCCCTCCTTCCTGGCATCACCCACAAGAAAAGGCAGGGTGACCACAAGAGAACCATTCAGACAGAGGACAGAGGCCACCCCCAGAGGACATGGGCAGGCCTGAGCCTCAGCTGCACCAACAAATGGAGAGAAAAGTTCTCCCTGAAATCTTTCCCCAAGGGCAGCAGAGCCCAGGGTCACTGCCTCCCACTGCCACATCCTCCCTTCCCAGGACCCAGGTCGCCCGCCCCTCCACGCCCAGGCCCTGAAGCTCCCTCTGAGACATTGGATATGGGACTCCCATGCTAGGTTGGTGACACCAGAGATAGAGGGCAGGTCCCCGTACCCGTCATACCTCAGTGGGACCCATTCTAGCCTCCAGAGCCAAGCTGTCATCTCCCTACTGCTAGGAAATCCACCTTCTTAGAGCATTTGAGAACTTGGGGAAGAAGCGGAGCCAAAGTGAGATTCTCTATGATAAATGGAAATATGCTCAGGGGCTCGCTGTGGTCTGAAAGCCCTGAGGCCAGGACACAGCTGGGGTCAGGGGTGAGCCAGCTGCTCTCAGGGGACAGTGTCCCCACCAACCTTGTTTCTCAGGGCGTTGTGGTATGCAGTCCTGAAACACAATAGGGAAGTAGAGGGGACAGGAGGCAGGACTGAGAGGGAGGGGACAGAGAGGTTCCTCCACAGAGACCCCGCCCCCAGCCCTGTGACCCAGGAAAGTGCTCCTGCCCTGGGAGGAGGCTGAGCTCAGAGAGGAGCAGGCAGCAGGGCTGACTGGCCTGGACCTCAGCTTCCCAGTGGGTCTGCAGTGAGCTCCTTCCACAGAGGGGACAGAGCAGCAGGGACCATGCAGCCGCCCTCAGCCTGTCCCTGCAGAGGGGGCATCCCCTGGCAGGGGGTCCTGCTGGCAGGTAAGAGGGACAGTTCCCTGAGGAGTGTGGGAGGTGGAGCACAGTCCTGCTGGTGTCCCCGGGGGAGGACACGACCCTCCCAGGGGACACAGGGCTTCACTGGGAACCCGATGGGAACAGAACACAGAAGACAGAAGCTCACCAACAGGAAACTCTCAGTGACCTGGAGCTGATGAAGGGGGACGGAAAGCTCAGGGGTTCTCTTTACTATGTTACTCACCAGGGGCCTTTATATTATGAAAATTGGTGTTAACAGCTCTGTCAGTGTCACTCTCCAAATAGAAAAACAAGTGGACATTGTCTGCAGCCACCAGACTCAGATATTGGCACACACACACCTGGACGCTCAGGGCAGGGACACTGCTCCACTCATCCACAGGAGGCTGAGCCTGGTCCAGGCCCTGGGCCACAACAAGGGTCAGACTAGTCTCTGCCTCCTGGAGCTTCCTCTCTAGAGGGCAGGAAGCCAGGCCAGAGGGAGATCTGCAGGTGAGGCCAGGTGCTGTGTAGATCTAGGAGGGCAGAGAGCAGAGAAATGTCCACAGGGAAGACCTGGGTCTGTAAGGAGGTGGTCAGGGGAGGCGGGTGCCCAGGTGCCCTGGGTGTGAGCAGGGATCTGAGGGCACTGAGGGGCCAGCCTTGCAGACACCTGGGGAGAGGTGTTCCAAGGAGAGAATGACAGGTACAGGGGTCCTGAAGGAATGGAGGTCATGCTGCTGGCCTTGACCAGGGACACACGCACACACCACACACCCCAAGGCTGAGGAGTGAGGACTCCTGCTGAGGACCTGGGTCCCAACTTTCCACCCAGTATGAGGTCCCAGTATTGATGGATTTCTCTCTCTTCCCTCCTAGTCTTACTGTTAACCTTCTGGAACCTGCACCCCACTGCCAAGCTCACTATTGAACCAGTGCCTTTTGATGCTGCTGAAGGGACAGACGTTCTTCTACTTGTCCACAATGTGTGGGGGAACACTGTAGGCTACGCCTGGTACAGAGGGCAAATAACAGACCGCAGCCGTCTAATTGTATCCTACTCAAGTGTCACACACTCAACTACACAAGGTCCTGCATTCAGTGGTCGAGAGACAATATACCCCAATGGGTCCCTTCTGTTCATGAATGTGACAAAGGGGGACACAGGATTCTACACCCTGCAAACCACAGCTGCCATTTTTGATGCTGACACAGCAACTAGAGGGTTCCGTGTACATGGTGAGTGATGCCCCAGCCCTCTGGGTGTTGGAGGGTCAACTCCACTGCACACACAGGACCCTGAGACCGGGGTCTGCCTCCCTCCTCCTGTGCATTACATCCCCACAGTGGAGTTGGAGCACTTACTGCAGGACACACGCAGTGCAGACAGACTTCAGAGGATCCGAGTCCTCTGCCGGAATCCACTGGCAGAGAGCAGGTGGTCTGGTGGGAGGCCCTGCCCAGGCAGAGCAGTCTCAGCCCAGCCCCTGTGTCCTTCCCAGGAGCATGGCCCTGAGAAAGACCCTGCAGGACTGAGTCAGGCCTGGCCTGAGGGCCCTGGAGTCCTCACAGAGAAGTCAGCCCAGGAAGCTCCTGTCCCAGACCTCTGTCCCAGGCTCCTGGCTCCAGGTGACCCTGAGGACATGTGGCCAGGGTTGGAATTTGGCTTCCTGTTGAGACCTGCTCTCAGTCAGCCCCTTGCTGTTTTTCCACAGGGCGTGTGGCCCAGCCCTCCCTCAGAGCCACCAACACAGAACCACACTCTGTGGCCATGACCTGCCTCTCAGGTGACCCTGGACTCTCCATCACGTGGATCCTCAACAGCCAGACTCTGCAGCTCACAGACAGCATGCAGCTGTCCCCGGACCACAGGACCCTCACCATAGACCCCGTCAGACAGGAGGATGCCGGGGAGTATCAGTGTGAGGCCTCCAACCCCATCAGTTCCAACAGGAGTGACCGCTACAGACTGGCTGTGATCTCTGAGTGGCCCCGTCCCACCCAGTGCTTCTGTCATATATTTCACCATCAAGGGCCATCATATGGCACCAGCCATGAGCTTGGGGTAGATGCCAGAGCGTGGAGAGAATGTGGTTGACTACCCAGAAATCAGGTGCCTTGATGTCACCTTGGTTCTAATCTGACCCGAGGCTAGGCCTGGGCTAGACAGTCTGTGAGGGCTGCCCGCTGACACTGTCCTGAGATGGGAAGGAAGAAAAGAGGAAGAGGACTTAAAAGGAACAAGAGCAGGGTGTGGCCCAGCTCCATGTGGAGAGGGTCAGGCTAGAGCACATGCAGGTTTCACAACCAAACGTGACGAAATCGCCAGAAGCAGAGAGTCGGGAGGACATGGGGACAACGACATGATGCACCCCAGTTGGACTTTGGTGCCATTTCCTTCCACCCTCTGTGGAGGGCCCAGCTGGTTCCCCTGAAGACCTGACCTTCAGCCCTTTCTCTTCTCTTTCAGCAGCAGAGAGGACCCTAGGCCTCCCTGTGGGGGCCGTCGCTGGCTTCGTGACTGGGGTCCTGGTCGGGGTGGCTCTGGTGGCTGCTCTGGGGTGTTTCCTGCTCCACACAGAACTGGAAGGTACCCAGGCTTCCCCCCCTGATCCCACCCCAGGTGACCCCAGGCCTGAGGGAAGGAGGCCCGTCCTCAGACTCTGGCCTGACCCCCACCTCCCCACTTCCCGAGGACACCATCCTCTCATCAGCCCCCAGATCCTCTCTCACCCTCTGCTGGCCCTGGGCTGCTGCCTCAACAGCTCCCTCCTCTGTGCGCTGGTCACTAGGGACCTTCCCCACAGCACTGTCCTCCTTCCCTCACACAGCAAACCTGGGACACTTCCTGTGACAGAGTTAGTGTCAAACCCAGCACCTCCTACAGTCTATCTCCACCACCCGAAATGAGGGTGAGGCTGTGTATCTCAGGGGTGTCCTGTCCCAGGTCACTCAGTCACTTGGAGGGGCCTTGAGAGGCTGGAGGGGTCAGCTCCCATAGCTTTATGGTCACCCACACCCCTGATATGTGAGGTGGGAGTCCTGGGGCCCAGCCAGGATAGTGTGTCTTGGAATGTCCTTTGCCTCCTGGCCACATGGGTGGAGAGAGGACAAGGCCACTGTCATGTTTCATCAACTCCTGGCCCCAGCAGGGTCACTGAGGTCAGGGATTGTCAGGATTCAAGAGGCTGCTGCAGTGTCCTGCCCACATGGTGACCCTGCTTCCCCCGCCCACACGGCTTGGACCCTTCCACTCAGTCAAACCCTCCTGCTTTAATTCATCCTAATTCCGCAGTCCCTTTCTGGGGTCAGTAAGCCAAATCCTCTTGAGTCTGCATCTGGAAGGGACATTCACCTCTGTCCCTGGGCAGAAGGGGCCACGTAAGGCCTTTCCTCAGCTCCCTTCTCGGCCCCCTTGTACCCGGACCTGATGGAGAAGGAAAGGTTTCACACCCTCCTTGGAAATGGGGTACCCTCCTCATCCCCTATCTGACCCCAGTCCACGACCTCTCCCTGCACCTTCATGAATAAGCCTGACCTTCCCTAGGGCTGGTGTCCAGCAAGGCCTCAGAGACCACCGCACCCCAGCATCAACAGCCAGTGAGTGCCCCTTCAGCCTGCGGGTGGCTGGGAGCCCTAGGCCTGCCCCACAGTGTCACTCTTGCAGTCAACCACTCCTTAGGTCAAGTCCTTCCCCTGGGCCTCAGGAGCCCTGTCATCAAACACTCAGGACAGGGGACCCACCTGGCCACACTTTTGGCATCTAGGTCACACAGGGACCCAGCTGTGAAGGCTCAGGGCAAGGGCACTGTCAACCCCAGTACAGCACAGACTGCCCCTCTCATGTTGGACCAGGACAAGGTTTGCCTGACCCTGGCCAGAGGCTTGGCCCCTCTCAGGGACAGGACCACCATCACTCTGTCCTCAGCCCACCCTGCTTCCTTCCATTTGTCTCACGGAACCGCTGGGGGCCAGCAGGTGCAGAGTGGGTACTGGGAGCTTCTATCAGTGGCCCTGGGTTAATGATGGGGGACCACAGTCTGGACAGAAACTGGGGTGACTGTGCAGAAGTGGAGGCTGGTGCTCAGGACCCAGAGCTGGTAACTCCTGAGAAGAAAGGGCTAAAGCAGACACAGGGAGTAAGCTCTGGCCTGTCAGAGACCAGAACCTTCCAGGCACCACCCAGCACCTGCTCACTGGAGTCTCAGCCTTGATGATCCTCCCTCACTGACCTTGATGTGCACTCTCCTTCCGCTGCCCAGGCCCCTGTCCCTGGTCACAATGCTGCTGTTCCCATCTACCAGGTAGTGTGGGAGATGAATATTCTGGTCCACTGTCCACAGACCAGACTATGTAGCTGCCACTAGCTGAACCTTCTTGAGTTTTCGGGAAAGAGTAGTCAAAACAGGATCAGTGGGTGGTGAGCACAGGAGGAAGGGACCTGGAAACAGGAACAACTGAGCCCAGCCAGGCACAGGCACAGAGCAGTCCCAGGTGGGCCTGGGCCTAGGAGTCCCTGAATCCAGTTCTCAGAAGGACACAGGGTCAGAGGACTCTTTATTCTTTTTCAGGAATTACTAAACCCTGACCTGGACATCTACTGCCGGGCCGACCACACAGCCGTTGGGGGTTCCTAGTTCCCACCAGACAAGGCTCCATATTGATGGAGGGAGGGTCCCACTAGGACCCCACACCATGGGCAATGGAGAAAAGAGCTGGGAGACTCTGGCACCTGGAGGGGAGGGGTCCCACGGGCTTTGGAGACCCAGAAAGGCTGCCTGGATGCTGAATGGCCAGAACCAGGCTGCCTGTGCCCAGGAACAGGGGCCAGAGAGAGGGAAGAGCCCTGTGGGTCACCTGGAAAGGCGCTGAATAAAGACCACTCCACCATGCAACCAGCGCACTGGTTTCATTAATGAGGTTCTTGGCATAAAAGTTAGGTAGCGAGATCGAAATAAAACACACAGAGTCAGTTACATTTTTCTATGACCAGGTCCAAGATGGCTCCCCTCTCTGGTTCCCACCTCTAACCGCCCAGCAGGGCAGCAAGGATTACTCAGGGCTAGCAGGAGAGAGAGAGAGAGAGAGAGAGAGAGAGAGAGAGAGAGAGAGAACAAGAGATTTATTGGGGAACAAGAAATTCAGGGGAGAATTCCATCCAATGAAGGTTGAGGGGGGACTGCACTCCAAGGTCAGGGTCAGCGATTGGGCCCCCGGGGTCAGTGGTCAGTCACGAACATGTTCTCTCATCAGGAGAGGGTCGGGAAAGCTCCGACACAGTTAGCCAGAGCACCTCAGACCCAAACGGGGAGTTGCCCAGTCACGTGTGAGAATGGCTCCCCACAGACCCCCTTCCCCCCTTCGCTCTTGGTTCCTGTGGGAACGTCTCTTGGCAGACACTCCCCTCAGGATCCAGGTCAGCTCTCTCCTGTGTCTCGCAGGGGAATCGTGGTCTCTAAGTGGTTCCCACAGGTTTCTCTTCCTGGGAGACAGGAGCTGGGAGGTGGGAGCAGGGCAAAGGTCGGGTCTGTCCACAGGGAAGGGGGAGGGTCCCAAGGCCCTCAGCCAGCAGAGCACTCAGTGGCCCTCACGCTCCAGGGACCCAGGGTGGCTATAAGCTGTGGCAGTTTCTTCTCTGTCCAAAGGCCAGTACTCAGGACATCTTCACCTCTGCTGGGACAGGAAAGGAGACTATGAGGGTAATAAGGGGACAGGGCAAGACCCAGACCCAGGCCTGAACAAGGGCCTCAGGCCCTGCCTAAGCCTCCATCCCATTTGGCCCACATCTTCCCCATGTTCTCCAAAGCTCTGGGAAGGTGGATTTCCTCCCAGGAGGACGAAGACAGCTTGGCTCTGGAGGCTAGAATGGGCCCCACTGACGTATGACAGGTTCAGGGACCTGACCTCTATCTATGGTGTCCCAGCCTAGCCTCTATGTACCTCTGAGCCCCAGTTTGAAGCATGGTGACTCAATGCACCCCTGACCCTGTGAGGGACAGCTGGGCACAGGTGCGCACCATCATGGGCAACTGCAGAGGTGCCCCATGCCCTGGAGCTATAGAGGGTTCCTGGTAGAACTGCTGGTGGGTGAGCCTCTGCACACTGTAGGCTTCAGATCCCCAACCACAGAGCTCACATGGTAACCTCCGTCCAGACTTGTCGCCCCTGGAGCACATGACCCCTCAGGTCCCTGCCCTGAGCATAGTGGTGGGTCCTGCCCCATAGAACAGGACTACTCTACTTTCCCATAGAGCCTGCTAAGGGGGAGTTTTTCCAGTGAAGTGACAAAAAGTGGGTTTACCTCAGTGGCAGAGAACTTGCCTAGACTGCGCAATGCCCTGAGTTTGGTCCCCAATTCTGGATAAGAATAAAAAAAGCAAGTAGTGGCAAGGCACGAGACCCTTTAGGACAGAAGCATCTCCTACTCCCACCAAGGGGGGTGATAATGAATGAGCAGGCAGGGGTCTCTAGCTGAGCTCTCAGTGTGTCCCTCAGGCTCCTCCCACCCCCAGCACCCAGGACTGACCACATCACCAGAGAAGGCCCTGAGACAGAGAGCTCAGAGAGAAATGGACACACGGAAGCCCTGGCCCCTGCTGCTTGCCTTCCAAGGACATGTCCTGAAGTCATTGTCCAAGAGCAGGTGCCTGTGCCCAGCCTGGCTCAGTGCCTGTGCCCTCCTGCCCTACCCAGCCCACTCCCTGGGTCCTTCTCCAGGTGCCTCTAGACAAACCTGGTGTGGCTGTGCCCCTGTGAGGTGTGTGGAGAGGCTGAGTCTCTGGGGCATGTGTCTCAGAGCCACGTCACGAACATCTCTGGTGTCCAGGACTGGAGAGGAGGGACGGGGCTCCAGCTCCTCCAGGTGAGACAGGAAGTGCCAATCCTGGGTTCCCTAAGTGCTGCATGGGTCCTTCTGCAGAGAGTCAGGCCTGGTCACCCTACAGCAAGACCTGGGCCAGGCCTCCTGTGTCAGTGCATCCTGGAGTGTGTCTGGGGAGGCCGATGCTCTGTTCCTGGGACACCAGGCCCCGATGGGACACTTCCTGCCTGACCTTCAGGACGCAGGCCCCTCAGGCCTCAGTTCTGCATGCACAGAAAGGGTCTTTCTGCCCAGAAATAAAGTGTGTCTTTGCCCTGCTCTGAACCCTCCTCCTCCTAGTCTCTATCACTGGATGGATGTCACACATCACAGTCACCACAGAAGCAAGGAGGCCCCATCTCCCCCTCCTCCTGTCTCACAGGCCTTCCAGATCCTTCTCTGACAGACTCACAGGACACTTGAAGGAGATCTTGGCCTGGCCACAGGCAGAGTCATGTCTGCTGGACCATCCAGGGATTGTAGACGGTGGCTACTGTCGAGTAAGGAGAACTGGGGGTGCTGAGGGGAACCACCTGTGGCCAGGCATCGAGCTTCCTGCTGGGAGGACAGCAGAGCTCCAGACACGGTGGGGACCTGGGGAGATAGGCAGATTCCACTCAGGGAGACCCCCCACAGAGGACCCCTATAAGCTGACAATCAGGGTGTGCCCCACCTGCTTTAGGACCTGCCCTAAAGGGGATTTGACCTCAACAGGTGGAGTCACACTAAAAGCCACAAACAGCCCCAAGTTCTGGCCTTGCCAGCCAGCAGGACAGAAGTCTCAGATTGTCCCTTCAGTGCAGATCACTGGGTTTGATTCTCCAAATCCCAGCACATTTGGCCTCCTTGGGGCCTTTGCAGTCTCCAGAGGATGCCAGGGCACCAGGATGCCCACATGTTCCTCACAGATCCATCCTTTTCCCCCTGACCCACGTCAGGAGCCATAAACACACAGGGGAGAGCAAACCCTCAGCACCTGCTGCCTGGCACCGGAACTTTCCAAGGCTGTGCACCCACACCCCCTCCTGAAGAACTCACTCTCCTCCCCTCAAATGCACACCCTCCCCTTGTATTTGAGGGAGACCCTAAGTGCACTCTCCAGCTTCACTTCCTTTTAGTTGACTTTAAACAGCACTAATTTTGGAGTCACACCCTGGAGCAAGACACTATTAGCCTCCCAGTAGCTTAGCTAGAGAGGACAAGGATGACCTAACTACCCTGGGGTTAAAAGTGTCCTCCAGCAAAAGTTGAGGTTCTTTTAAAATTGTTTTTTTCTCGGGCTGGGGATGTGGCTCAAGCGGTAGCGCGCTCATCTGGCATGCGTGCGGCCTGGGTTCGATCCTCAGCACCACATACCAACAAAGATGTTGTGTCCGCCGAGAACTAAAAAATAAATATTAAAAATTCTCTCTCTCTCTCTCTCTCTCTCTCTCTCTCTCTCTCCTCTCTCACTCTCTCTTTAAAAAAAAATAAAAAAAAATAAAATAAAATATGCAATTTAAAAAAAAATTGTTTTTTTCTCTTCTGCCTTGTTATGATATATATATATATATATATATTTTTTTTTTTTTTGGGGGGGGCTTTTGGGATCCAACCTCGGCATGCTTAACCACTGAACCACATCCTCAGCCCTTTTTATTTTGAGGCAGGATCTCACTATATTTTGGGGGCCTTGCCAAGTTGCTGAGGTTGGGCTCAAACCTAGGCTCCTCCTGCCTCAGCCTGCACAGTTGTGGGGATTACAGGTGTCACCACTGTGCCCAGCTCTTCTTCTGTTATCTGAAACATTAGGTCAGCTATTTCTGAAAAAAGACAGAGTCTAATCAGTAACTTTTCTCTAGAGTTACAGACCCCAGAACACTTGGTGACTCTCAGATAACAACAGCACATGCTTCAGGGAAGCAGACCACTGCTGGGCCCAGTAGCAGGTTCCTGGAATCCCAGTGGTTAGGGAGGCTGAGGCAGGAGGTCACAAGTTCAAGGCCAGCCTCAGCAATTTAGGAAGACCCTGTTTCAAAATAAAAAAGAAAAAGGGTTGGGGATGTAGTTCAGTGGTAAAGCACCCAGGGCTTCAGTCCCCAGTATAAAAGGAAAAAGAAAGAAAGAGAGAGAGAGAGAGAAAAAAAAAAAAAGAAAAGCAGAGCACCACAGGATTGATAAGCCCCTAGCACCCCCGCTGTCTGAGACTAAAGAGGTATTTCACTAAAGTCCCCACCCAGGCCCTGGGCCTGTGACCCCCTGGCAAGGTGGCTTTCTCAGGATGGAAATCCCATCTGCTAAGTTGCCAGCTCTCGTCAATAATGCTCTCTTCCCCTCACTGTGTCTCCCAAGATGCTGTCCTCCATAGGTGGCAGCTGAACTGCGCCTTTCAGGGTCCACGTCACTGTGTGGGAGGATCC
The DNA here is from genome assembly GCF_045843805.1 of Urocitellus parryii. Lineage (NCBI taxonomy): Eukaryota > Metazoa > Chordata > Mammalia > Rodentia > Sciuridae > Urocitellus > Urocitellus parryii. The sequence continues at coordinate 12,020,613 of NC_135545.1, read as the reverse complement.
CTGCAGAGTGGAGGTGAATGAGAGACGGGGGTCCACACAGAAGCAGGGCCATGAAGCATGTGGGTGGGGCTCAGCAGGAGGCAGGTCACAGAGGAGGAGAATTAACACTCAGGTCACCAGAGACTGAGGGTTGACTCACTGAAGGTGATTTGCTTGTTTTTGAGGTCTGAGGACAGAACCTTGGTGCATGATAGGCAAGCGCTCTGCCAGGGAGCTGCGACCCCAGCCCTTGAAGGTTATTTTTGAAAATTCTTCTGAACTTGGATCATGTAAACAAATGTTTGTTCTAGTTGTCTCGGGGACATGACCGCCCACATGATCATCTTCCCTGACTCCTCCCTTCATGGGTAACAGCTACAAATGTTCCAGGAGTCCAGATTCCGGTCTGTGATATGATTTCTTTTCTCTTCTTCTCTTCATTGAAAGAACAAGAACTCCCAGAAGGACAGAATATTCCACACCTCGGAGCAGGAGAGATCTGAAATGGCCTTTGATTCTCATCCCCTTGTGATTTAGGTAACCCAGAAATCAACGACAAACTATGGAAAGAAGGGGACTCCTTCACCTGAGAAGACATCTACAAACCCTTCAACAACTGGATGTCGTGGTGCAGGCTTGTAATCCCAGTGGATTATGAGGCTGAGGCAGGAGGATCACAAGTTCGAGGCCAGCCTCAGCAACTTAGTGAGGCTGTAAGCAACCTACAGAGGCCCTGTATGTAAATAAATAAAAAAAAATAATAAGTACTGGAGATGTGGCTCAGTGGTTAAGCACCCATGGATTCAATCTCTGGTACCAACAAAACAAAACAAACAAACCTCTCAAACATTTGGGAAGTCATTGAATACGACTCAGCTCCCATATCAAGCCCAAAAGAACAAACACAAATGGAGTCAATTGTACAAAATGAAACAGATCAACAGAACATTCTACTCATGTACAATGGCCGAGTGACTGTTGGTTACAGCCCTGGAGCTTCAGTGGGTCATAGTGTCAATCAGTCTGTCCTGGGCAGCCACCTGATTCAAACACAGCAAACCAGCCAGGCTCTGGACCTTTCTGCCGTCTCCACACCTCACTTCCATTTTCCACCATAAACCATGCTGGGCCACGTGGCAGCCCTGGGGTTCTTTGAAGCTGCTGGTTCTGAGCACGGCCTGATTCCAGAAACAGGTTCAGAAGCCAGTTACTCTCTCTAACCAAATTTGTTGTGATTGTGTCTCTGGACAGACCTTACAGCCAGCACCAGACTCACTGATCACCATGAAGACTGGGCCTCAGTGCAGAGGTCAAGGACAGGGGCAGAGCCACCCGTCAGAGAAGGACAGCAGAGGACAAGGCAGAGTCACAGGAGGGCGGGTGAGGGGCACCATGGTGAGGGGCAGAGCTTCCTGAGGAGACGTGGGCCTTGGAGAGGGCAGCTCCAGGGACCTGGAGAGCCAGGCTCACATCCCTGACCACAGCCCACACAGGGGAAGCCAGTGCTGTGGGCCTTTTCTGGGGTGACTCTGAGGTGACCTCAGGAATGTGGCACTCAGCAGGTTCCCTGCATACACTGTAGACAGAGGGGCCTCCAGAGGACACTCTTCTTGTGGCAGATTTGGACACAGTAGGACAATATGTGAGCCCTCTCTGGTGAGGCAGAGCTGACTCAGGTCACTCCCCTGCAGTCCACCCCTGCTCCTGTCTGGTGGGAGGAACTCCAAGGTCAGTGGCCAAGAGCGTGGATGTGCCATCTAACATGGACAGTGTTCCCAACAGGAAATGAACATGAACAAGAGTGGCCCAACCCACAACAGGAAACACCATTTATTACAAGTCCTGCTTGTTTGATTCTTGCATTTAAAGAAATATCTATTAAAGACTCTTAAAATCCCTTAGCCTCAGGTTACACGTTTGCACAGGGTTCTCTCCTCTCTCTCTCTCTCTCTCTCTCTCCCCCTACCCTCAGGGTACCTGCAGAACCATGGACAGCACCAGAAAAACATCCAGAGCACACAGCCAATAACCAGCACGATGCCCCTGGGCACTCAGCTCATGGACCTCTGTGAGGACTGAGATCGGGGAGAGCTGTGGGGCCACTGGGAGGGTGGGGCAACAAGAACCTGGGTTCTGACCTCCAGGGAGGAAGGAGCACTATTCCTAGCTGAGAGCACAGCTGTCTGCACAGCTGCTCATGCAGAGGGTCCCCTGGGCCAGGCTGATGGTGCTCCCAATACCAACCTGCATCAGAGTGTGGAACCTGAAGTCTGTGCCATGCATGCATAGCACTGAGGTTGACAGTGACATTCAGGGGAACCTGCAGCTCCAAACCCCAAAACGCTCACATTTCCCATTAAATTCCCTATTCCCACAGCACAAGCCACCTGCCATCTACACTAGCAATTTTAGTCGTTCCTGGGTCCTGTCCACCCCAGTCCCTGGGTCCCCAGCTCTGCTCAGCTTCTACCACCTCCAGGGGACTCACTGATAATCAAGACTCAGGGACCCCCGTTGATGGTCCCTCAGCCCATCAGGAAGGACTCTGCCTTCAGCTTGGCATTTACCCTCATGGGGACAATGGTGTAAGGCAGCCACTCAGAAGACCTGGGGGTAGGAGAGAGGTGGGCAGCCACACAGAGCTGCACAGTGAGATGGGGACAAAGTGCTGGTGTAGGACCCAGGGCCTCAGCTATGAGGGTGGCTGTGGTGAGGAGCTCAGGAAGGGAACTGAGGAGCACAGAGGTGGGGAGTTCATGAACATTTGCAGGGACAAGGCTGGATTCCCAGAGGACCACTCTGACCACTGTCAGCTGCAGCACTCAGAGCCTGGGCGCTTCCTGGCTGCCCACCAACCAAGAGCTCCCACCTCCATCTCCTAACTCACCTGCTTCCTCCACTGTCTGACTCTAGGGGAAGGTTCCAGATCCTCCTCTGCCCTGCAAGGGGGTGGTGGGAAGCCCAGTCCCCTACAGACAACCAGCAATGGCCCCTGCTGAGGTGAGTGGGCAGGACCACCACGCCCAATTTCCTGATCCCCACTCAGGGGTGACAGTGAAGCCCAGAGACCCCCTGCTCCCTAGGACCCTGATGGACATCTGTGCCTGGTGACTGTCACATCCCTCCTGATTCTTCCAAGTGAGCATACCCTAGAAGGTCCACTCTGGAATGTTCCACAGCAGCCCTGCTGACACCTATTTACACATATCCCAGGTGACACAGCCTTTAGGGATACAGCCATTTCCCCAGTGGCCATATGGGCAGAGACATCAGGGCCCTGAGTGTCCAGCCACCGAGTCTGAGACCTTCCTCCTCCCCACTGACCAGGGCCCTGGAGTTGGTTCCATGTGCCCACGCCTCCTGCGGGAGGTTCTTCCCTGGGGTCCCTGGTGCCTTCCCAGGGGCTTCCTCCTGGAAAAGTCTGCAGCTCAGCTCAGGACTTGGGGATGGGGTAGGAAGAGCAGCCAGAGGACAGCAAGGCTCCCCTGAACGTGGGGAAGAGCCTGCTTGCCCCCTGGAGGACATGCCAAGGGCAGTGAGGCTGATGTTGGGGAAAGGGCACCTTTGGAGGATGAACCTGAAGATGCAAGGGGAGGAGGCGAGGTTTGAGAGTGGTGGGAAGGAGCTGGGTGAGGGGACACTCTGGGAAGGTCAGAGAAGGGCGCAGAGCAGGGCTCCCCTCTCCTCTCCACTGACACTGGGGCTGGTCATCCGTGGGGGGCTGTGTGCTGTGGGGTGTTGTGCACCATCTGATATTCCACCTCCTAAGTTCAGTAGGACCCCCTCCCCCGAGCTCTGACAATCCTCCAGAAGCTGCCAGATGTCCCCTGGGTGGCAACATGGCCCCTGGTTGAGACTCACTGTCTACACCAACCTCCAGTGACTACTCAGCAGATGAAATCCTCCCCAATTGGCAGGAGACCTGAGTGTAAGGGGGCAGAGACTGACTGGTGCTGGTCACTGTCAATCACTTGTCCCTGGAGAAGACGTGTTTCTAGGTGATGGCTGCACACCTGCCTGAACCCCCACAGCACTGTGGGCTTCCCAAGGGTCAGTAGCCACACATCAGTGACACCTGCTGGGTTTCATGACATCCTGGACGCAGGGAGCACTGGGAAGAGGAATCCCGTGATCTGAGCCCACACCCAGCACCTGGACAGTCCCTGGGCCACTCTCACCACCTCAGGAGGCCTCTGAGCAAAGACGGCAAAGACGGTTCTAAGTTAGGAAGAAAGGTCTTAGTAAGAGGAGAGGACAGCACAGGAATTTCTCTTCATGTTCCACGTTGTAGACTGTGGATCATTCATTAAGTTGACTCCACCCCACACAGATCAGGTGGCTGGACAGAGCTGGGGTCTCACCAGCCCCTGGGCCAGCAGCACTCTGCTGCCCCAACCCTGGGCCCACTCTGAGCCACAGGGACCTTCACTGCTCTTCTTCAGGGGGCAGGTAAGAGGAGAACCTTTAGGGTCCTCACCATTCACCTGTCACCTCTCAGGCTCTGGGCGATTCTGTTGTCCTTGTTCCTGACCTCTGCTCCTCTCACTCATCTTGACATCATCACAGGCCCAAGTGACCCTCTGCACGTGATCTGAAGGGACACATTCTCAGGGACTGTTCCCTTCACACGACCCTGAACAGACCTCCATCTGGGGTCCTAACACTGTGACCAGCAGAATTTGGACCATTCTGGGTGGTGGGATGAAGGGGAACCAAGACACTTTCCAGCTCTTGGGGGAGTGTGAGCCTCCTTCCGCTGTGTGCAGGGGTGACCAGTGGACATGGACACAGAGCACCTCATTGCTGTGCAGAGAGGGTGAGCCACACGAATATATGGCAGCTACGTGGACAGCACAGTCCACTTAAGTCCACATCGTGTGGACAGTTCTCCCGTCTCCTTAAGAGAGAAATTGCAAAATGTGCATTCACAGGCTTCTAGAAGAACAGAACACGCATCACAGTTACTGGAACTATTTTCCTTACAAGTGCGTTCTGCTCATTTTTAAGGTGATGGAGGGAGGCCTTTCTGCTCATGCACCATCTACAGCTTTGTGTGTTTTTTTTTTTTTAATATTTATTTTTTAGTTCTCGGCGGACACAACATCTTTGTTGGTATGTGGTGCTGAGGATCGAACCCGGGCCGCACGCATGCCAGACAAGCGCGCTACCGCTTGAGCCACATCCCCAGCCCCCCATCTACAGCTTTGTGTTCTGGTGGAAATGACTATGCTCCTCTGCTTTGAATTTGTTATGTTACTAAAGGCAGCTCCTACCCATCTCCAGGGCCAAAGACTGTTACCTGTTCTAGCTGGTCACTCTCCAGGGATGTCCATGAGCCTGGGATATCCCCATGTCTATAGGGGCCCTGACTGGTAGCTGAGGGACTGGACATGAAGGGTTTCACACTCTTTCATTTTTTTTTTTTTTTTATTTTTGACAATTCCAGTTCTCCCTGGAGTCCTGCCTTCTCTGCCTCTGACTCTGCTCACAGGTACTGGGAACTTCCGGAAGCTGAATCACCATTGGAAAGCAGCCACCTATGCTCAGGTCTGTTGGGCACTGCCTGGTCCCACCCAAGCACCAAGGGCTCTGTGGGTCCACAGCCAACTGTGAGAGCAGCTGCCCCACTGCATCACGGGGGAGATGCAGCTGGTACTCCCAAATGTGTGCCAGAGGAGAGACACTGGGAAGGACTTCCATGGAGCAAAACTAATGGTAGAGGAAGACCAAGTCTGAAATTGTCCCCATTCCGAGAATGTCGCGAGTACATCAGAATGTCCACTCTCGTGTTTGGACAGGGAAATCCTCATCATGATTTGGTGGTAACGTGGGATCAGAATCTGTGAAAGTAAGGAAAGCGGCTGGAGCTCCTCTCAGGCTTAGTGCAGAACTCTAAAGGTTTTGCACAAACTCTACCAACACAACTGCTTTATGACCGTGACCAGCTTGTCCATGTGCTCGAGGGACAGAGTAGCAGCAACTCCAAGAAGAGCAGGTTTAGCGGAAACTCTGCACAGAGAACAACTGCAGGAAGATAAGCTGCCCCAGTCCTCTGAGCTGTTGGGAGAGAAAGAAAAATGCCCAGGACACAAAATCCTTTGCTTCTGGAAGACAGAGAGGGAGAGGCCGAGAAGGAGGAGAAGAATCCCGAACAGACCCACCTCAACAGCACCTTCCAGGCAGAAGGATAAGGGATCTTTACTTTTAAAGATTTCAAATGTGAAAATAAATGTATTTTTTTAAACCCTAAAAGTATTTAGCATAAAAGACTGAACAGGTTTTTGTAAATGAATATTGATCCATAGGCTTTTAACAAAATTACTAATAAAGTAATGAGTGAATGAGTTTAAAAAAAAAAGAAATTGAAATGACAGAATGGAAGAAAATATTTGCAAATCATACATGGGATATGGGTTTCATGGAAGAATATATAAAAAACAGGTACAAACGTGCAACCAAAGAATAACCGATGTTTAAAAGAGGCCAAGGACCCCGGCAAAGACCTGGGCGTCTGTAACCCCAGGCATCCAAAACATGAGAGTCCCAAGTTTGAAGCCAGCCTGGGCAACTGTCTCAAAACAAAAATAAATAAATACATGTAAAGGCTGGGGGTGTAGCTCAGAGGTACAGCGCCCCTCAGATCAATCCCCAGGGGTGAAAGAGAAGGGGGAGGGCAAAGGGCTTGCAAGGCCTGTCACCAGAGATGTTCCAGTGGCCAATAAGCACATGACAAGATGCTCAGTGTCATCAGTCACTAAGGAACCAGATCAAAATCACAATGACACCTCACTCCACACCTTCCTACATTCCCCAGGGACTCTGAAGAGCTGTAGTCACAGTGGAGAGCACTTGGGCACTTCCTGCCAGAGCCAGGCAGAAGCCCATCCACCCAGCACTCCCACGGCTGGGCACGTGCCCACGGGATGGGAAACAGGGACTCCAATAGCTCCCCCAGGCTAAGGCTCGCCACACCATTCTTCACAACAGGCAGGTGTGGAAACAACCCGTGTCCATCAACAGAGGAATACATAAAAAACGTGGCTTATAAATATGTTGGGTTATTAATTAGCCATGAAAAATAAAGTTCTGATGCACACTACAACCTGAGTAACCCAGAAAACATGATTAAACAAGAAGCAAAGTGGTATGCGGTTGTATAATTTCATTTATATGAAATAGGGAAATTAATGGAGGCAGGCAATGGATTCAAGGTACCTGGGGTAGGGGGTCCTGAAATGTGATTGCTTAGGTTAGGGTTTTAGTGCAGGTGATGAAAAGATTTTGAAAATAGAAGTGGTTGTTATATATTTGAATGGAATCATGGCATGTATTTGTTCAGTTAAAAGGATTAATAGAGCACATATTTGTAATAAATATTTCACAATAAAAAGTCTTCAGAAAAGATGTATAAAACACACCCACTCTGCTCAGATAATGTGTGTGTGTATCTGTGAGTATGTTTGTGTGTGTGTGTGTGTATGACTGTGTGTATATATATTTGTGTGTGTGTGTGTGTGTGAGAGAGAGAGAGAGAGAGAGAGAGAGAGAGAGAGAGGTGAGGGACTAGGGATTGTCCCCAGGAACACTCTACCACTGCACTACATTTAATTATTTATTTTTATACAAGGTCTCATCAAGTTGCTCAGGCTGGCCTCAAACTTGCAATCCTCTTGCCTCAGCCTCCCGAACAGCTGGGATGAGAGGCTGTGTCATGTATCTGGCCAGATAATCTCCATAATACTCACACGACAAACCCGCAGGCCCTTTGGGCTAAGACCCAAGAATTTAAACACAAGAAACAAACCAGCCAACTGGAGATCCAGCTCACAAAGTAAGTAGTTTCACCCTAAAGCCTCTAGAGACACTTCCAGAGGCCCTTCCTTTGAAGGCTCAGGAACAGGCAGCCCCTCCTGAGGCTGCCCATCCCCTGGGTGCACAGTTCTCCCTACTCTGGAGCAGGAGTCCCCAGGACAGCTCCCGTCCTCCCTCTAGACTCACACTGCACTGGACAGAGTCAGGCAGCCTGGGGACCCAAGGTGAACAGGACCCACTCTGCAGACTGTAGGTCAGAGCCACCTGTGCCCAAGGTCAGAACCAGCTTGCACCATTTGGACACTGGGCAACATCTCAGATTCAAACCCTGAAACTGGCCATGGATATCTTGTGACCTCCAGGGGGTGACATTAGGACTCACAGTCAACACTTGGCAGATTGATTCTGACACTTGGACTAGGCTTTGGCTCAGGAGGTGGAAATGTGGCCTGATTTCCATCCCCAATAGACTGTGGGTTGCCTCCCACGAACCTGCTCGGCTCCCATTCCCACTCCTTCTTGGGCCTCTGAGGACCCTGCACTGCTAGGGGTCTCTGAGGAAGCCCTGCACCCAGGCATCACCCATGGGGAAAGTCAGGGTGACCACAGGAGAATCACTAGGTAGAGGACAGAGGCCACCCAAGGAAGGCATGGGCAGGCCTGAGCCACAGCTGCACCAAACAATGGAGAGGGAGGGTCTCCCTAAAATCTCTCCCTGAGGACCAAGGAGCCCATGGTCACCTACCTCCACTACCACAGTCCTCCCCTCCCAGGACACAAAGGGTGTGAAGTCCTGAGATAGCCACTCAGAGGCCAAGCTGGAGACACCAGGACAGAGAGCAGGTCCCCTCACCAGCCATCGCTCAGTGGGCCCCTTTCTAAGAAACTGGGGCTCTCTGTCCCCTGCCTGTAGGGAGGAAATCCAGTTTCCTAGAGCATTTGAGAACATGGGGAAGATGGGGGGCCAACCTGGGATTCTATATCATAAAGGAAATATGCCCAGGGTGAGGGGACCCCAGGGGTTCCCTGGGTGGTGCTGAGAGCCCTGAGGCCAGGACACAGCTGAGGCCAGTGCTGGGTGAGCCACTTCTCTCAGGGGACAGCGTCCCCACCTGCCTTGCTCCTCAGGGTGTGGCATGCAGTAGTGAAACCCAACAGGGAAAGCAGAAGGGACAGGAGGCAGGACTGAGAGGGAGGGGACAGAGAGGTTCCTCCACAGAGACTCGCCCCCAGCCCACGTGACCCAGGAAAGTGCTCCTGCCCTGGGAGGAGGCTGAGCTCAGAGAGGAGCAGGCAGCAGGGCTGACTGGCCTGGACCTCGGCTTCCCAGGGGGTCTGCAGTGAAGCTCCTTCCACAGAGGGGACAGAGCAGCAGGGACCATGCAGCCGCCCTCAGCCTGTCCCTGCAGAGGGGGCATCCCCTGGCAGGGGGTCCTGCTGGCAGGTAAGAGGGACAGTTCCCTGAGGAGGGTGGGAGGTGGAGCACAGTCCTGCTGGTGCCTCCTGGGGAGGACACGGCCCTCACAGGGGACACAGGGCTTCACTGGGAACCCGATGGGAACAGAACACAGAAGACAGACAGAAGCTCACCAACAGGAAACTCTCAGTGACCTGGAGCTGATGAAGGGGGACGGAAAGCTCAGGGGTATCTTTTCTATTTTACTCACCAGGGGCCATTATATTTTGAAAATCGTTGTTAACAGCTCTGTCAGGGCCACTCTCCAAACAGAAAGGCAACTTGAGCAGTGGACACTGTCTGCAGCCACCAGCCTCAGACATTGGCACAGACACCTGGACCCTCAGGGTGGGGACCCTGCTTCACTCATCCACAGGAGGCTGAGCCTGGTCCAGGCCCTGGGCCACAACAAGGGTCAGACTAGTCTCTGCCTCCTGGAGCTTCCTCTCTAGAGGGCAGGAAGCCAGGCCAGCAGGGAGATCTGCAGGTGAGGCCAGGTGCTGTGTAGATCTAGGAGGGCAGAGAGCAGGGGAATGTCCACAGGGAAGACCTGGGGTCTGTAAGGAGGTGGTCAGGGGAGGCGGGTGCCCAGGTGCCCTGGTGTGAGCAGGGATCTCAGGGCACTGAGGGGCCAGCCTTGTAGACACCTGGGGAAAGGGGTTTTTAGGAGAGAATGACAGGTACAGGGGTCCTGAAGGAATGGAGGTCATGCTGCTGGCCTTGACCAGGGACACACATGCACATACACCCCAAGGCTGAGGAGTGAGGACTCCTGCTGAAGACCTGGGTCCCAACTTTCCACCCAGTACGAGGCCCCAGTATTGATGGATTTCTGTCTCTTCCCTCCAGTCTCGTTGCTAACCTTCTGGAACCCGCACCCTGCTGCCCTGCTCACTATCCTGTCAGTGCCTTCCGACGTTGCTGAAGGGACAGACGTTTTTCTAGTGGTCCACGATGCTCCAGAGCACACTGTAGGTTACGACTGGTATAGAGGGGAAATAGTAGACCGCAGCCATCTAATTGTATCCTACTCGAATCTCTCACACACAACTATCCATGGCCCTGCATTCAGTGGTCGAGAGAAAATATACTTCAGTGGGTTCCTGCTGTTCGTGAATGTGACACAGGAGGACACAGGATTCTATACCCTACAAACCACAGCTGCTAATTTTGATACTGAAGCAGCAATTGGAGAGTTCCGAGTACACAGTGAGTGATGTTCCAGGTCCTCCGGGTGTTGGGAGGGGTTAACTCCACTGCATACAAGGACCTTGAGACCTATACTCTGCCTCCCTCCTCCTGTGCATTCCGTCCCCACAGTGGAGTTGGAGCACTTACTGCAGGACACACGCAGTGCAGACAGACTTCAGAAGATCCGAGTCCTCTGCCTGAATCCACTGGCAGAGAGCAGGGTGGTCTGGTGGGAGACTCGGCCCAGGCAGAGCAGTCTCAGCCCAGCCCCTGTGTCCTTCCCAGGAGCATGGCCCTGAGAAAGACCCTGCAGGACTGAGTCAGGCCTGGCCTGATGGCCCTGGAGTCCTCACAGAGAAGGTCAGCCCAGGAAGCTCCTGTCCCAGACCTCTGTCCCAGGCTCCTGGCTCCAGGTGACCCTGAGGACATATGTCCAGGGTTGGAGTTTGGCTTCCTGTTGAGGGCTGCTGGGGAGCAAGGATTTACTGGCCACCTGATCTGGTAGCTCCTGGAAGTGGACACCAGCCAGGGCACAGTCCCAGGAGCCACATCTGGGCAAGGGCACCTGGGCATCTCCTTTTCCCAGGACTAGGTGTGGTGAGCACAGAGGGACAGGTGCCTCAGGCCAAGTCAGGTGACCTGATGGACTTCTATGAGGCTCCACAGGAAGGTCCATGTCCCCAAGGGGAGGAACAGAGGAAAGAGATGCTCCTGGAGCTCCTGGTCCTCCTGGGACCAGCCCAGGGTGCTCTCACTGGGAGGCAGATCAGAGTAGGGGCTTTTTCTTTGGGGGCAGCTCCTCTAAACCAAGGTCAGGTTACTGTGAGTATTTCAAGGTTAACTTAGAGACAACATGGTGAACCAGACACCACTTCCCATGTATCCAATAAAGGGAAACTGAGGCACAGGGAACACAGACCATGGGTGGAAGGTCAGTGGTGCATGTCACTGTGCAGCCAGAGCCTGTCCTCTGTATGCTGGAGGCCTATGTGGACAGGCCTGGTAGTCCCTCCTTCTCCAACATACATGGCAGCAGTTTCCAGAAATTTCTCTCTCTCTCTGTCTCTCTCTGTCTCTCTCTCTCACACACACACACACACACATACACACACATACACACACACGCACACACACACACACTTTTAAGGCATCCCAACTGTGGTGTAACTGTTCACCGGGAAAAGCAGGTGCTGGGAACTGAACTCCCATGTAAGGGGATCTGAGATGTAGTCTCAATGAAGGAGGTGGGTCCTTGTGAAAGGAATGATGCTGCTGTCACAGAAGGGGACCAGGTCCAGCAGATGAGACTTCCTGATAAAGGGTGAGCCTGGCCCCCTCCCTCTCTTCCTCTCCCACGTGCTCTCTCACCATGGAATGGCCTCCCTGAATTAAAATGAAGCAAGGAGCCTTCAATACATGGGGCCCCTAGATCTTGAACTTCCCCGGCTCCGGAACAGTGAGCAGGAGATCTCTCTTCTTTACACACCACCCAGTCTCAGGTGCTCTGTTAGAGCAGCACAAGATGCACCAGGACCAGCACAGAAGTTCTGGAAGATAAGACCCAAGAGTCCACGGGAAAACCCACTTGATAATGAGGTGGCTGGACCTGGGGCCTGAGAGGAGGTTTCCCATCTGGATCCCAGAGAGATTTCAAGGGGACAAGCCAGGGGTCCGCTGATATCATCTAGAGTCAGAGGGAGGTTCAGCAATTTCTGATTTTAATTGTAAGATGAAGAAGCTGTGGTTCAGGAGGTCGGCTGTGTAGTCCACGGTCAACGTAAGTTTCCCCTAGAATAGACTTGAACCATATCAGAACCAAGATCATAAGAAGGTCATCTTATTTCTGGGTCCTCCCTACACGGTCATCTTCTTGCTGAGTTCTCAACCACTGTCCATGGCCTCAACAATCTACCTCATCCTCTGGACCACCAGAGAACTGACAGATGTCTCTGAGGACAGGCCTCAGGCCCACTCTCAGTCAGCCCCCTGCTGTTTTTCCACAGGGCTTGTGGCCCAGCCCTCCCTCAGAGCCACCAACACAGAACCACACTCTGTGGCCATGACCTGCCTCTCAGGTGGCCCTGGACTCTCCATCACGTGGATCCTCAACAGCCAGACTCTGCAGCTCACAGACAGGATGCAGCTGTCCCCGGACCACAGGACCCTCCGCATAGACCCCGTCAGACAGGAGGATGCCGGGGAGTATCAGTGTGAGGCCTCCAACCCCATCAGTTCCAACAGGAGTGACCACTACAGGCTGGCTGTGATCTGTGAGTGGCCCCCATCCCACCCAGTCCTTCTGTCATGTATTTCACTGTCAAGGGCCATCATATGGCACCAGCCATGAGCATGGGGTAGATGCCAGAGCTTGGAGGGAATGTGGTTGACTACCCAGAAATTAGGTGCCTTGATGTCACCTTGGTTCTAATCTGTACCCAAGGCTAGGCCTGGGCTAGACAGTCTGTGAGGGCTGCCCGCTGACACTGTCCTGTGATGGGAAGGAAGAAAAGAGGAAGAGGCTTTAACAGGATCATGAGCAGGATGTGGCCCAGCTGCGTGTGCAGAGGGTCAGGCTAGAGCACATGCAGGTTCCAAAAGTAAACATGAAGAAATCTACAGAAGTAGAGAGTTGCGGTTGGGGGGACATGGTGACGATGACATGACAAACTGAACTTGGACCTTGGGGCCATTCCCTTCCATTCTAGGTGGGCCCTCTGCAAGGCCCAGGGTGGTTCCCCTAAAGACCTGGACCTTCATCCTCTTTCTCTTCTCCTTTCAGCAGAAGAGCGGACCCCAGGCCTCCTAGTGTGGGCCATTGCTAGCTTCGTGACTGGGGTCCTGGTTGGGGTGGCCTTGGTGGCTGCTCTGAGGTGTTTCCTGGTTCACAGAAGAACTGGAAGGTACCCAGGCTTCTCCCACCTGATCCCACCCCCAGGCTGGCCCTAGGCCTGAGAGAAGGAGACCCATCCTCAGACTTTGGGCCTGACTCCAACCTCCCCACTTCCGGAGGACCCTCCCCTCTCATTTCCCCTGGCTCCTCCCTCACCAGCTGCTGGCCCTGGGCTGCTGCCTCAACAGCTCCCTTCTCCGCACATTGGTCACTTGGGACCTGTCCCCACAGCACTGTCCTCCTTCCCTCACACAGAACACATCCTGTGACAGATTAGTGTTCAAAACTGGTGCCTCCTGCACCACTTGAGGGGCAAAGCTCTGTATGTGAGGGGTGGTCCTGTCCCAGGTCACCCAGTGCAAATGGAGGGTCCTGGACAGGCTGGTGGGGTCAGCTCCCTACATCTTCTTGGTTACTCGTGGCCCCTGATATGGAGGTGGAGTTCTGGGGCCCAGCCAGGATTGTGTGTCCTAGAATATCCTTTGTTTCCTGGACAAGGCCACTGTCACATTTCAGCACCTCCTGGCCTGAGCACAAGGCCTGGCTACAGCAGGGTCACCAAGGTCAGGGGCTCTCAAGATGGAAGTGGCTCCCACAGTGTCCTGCCTGTGTGATGACCCCGCTTCCTGCCCAGGGCATAGACCCTTCCACGCAGTCAAACCCTCCTGTTTTAATTGGTCCTGATTCCTCAGTCCCTTCTCTGGGTCCCTTAGTCCATGTTCTCCTGGGTCTGTATCTCAGAGGGACATTCACCTCTTACCCTGGGCAGAGGTGGCTTCTCAAGGCCTTTCCTCAGTTCCCCCTCTCCTGGGCCCCCTGGTACATAAACCTGATGGAGTAAGAAAGGTTTCGCACCCTCCTTGGAAATGGGGTACCCTCCTCATCCCCTATCTGACCCCAGTCCATGACCTCTCCCTGCACCCTCATGAATAAGCCTGACCTTTCCTAGGGTTGCTGTCCAGCAAGGCCTCAGAGACCCCTGCACTCCAGCATCAAGACCTGGTGAGTGCCCCTTCAGCCTGCAGGTGTTTGGGAGCCCCTGGGCCTGCCCCACAGTGTCACTCTTGCAGTCAATAACCTTTCCAGGATCGAGACCTTTCCCTGGGGCTTCAAGGAGCCCTGTCATCAAATACTCAGGAGAGGGGACCCAACTGGCCAGGTCAGCCCACATCTGTGGCATCTATTCACCTCTCAGATTCCTTGGCTCCCTGGGCCACTACAAGGGCTACAGGGTCTCTCCCAGGACATGTCGACTGCCCTGACTCTCCATAAGCTGAGGACTCCCAGCCCCTCCTGCAGCAGGGGTCCAGCCCTCCTCACACCCTCCTGCTAACTCTGGTCTCTGTCCCCAGGCCAAGGTCCCTCTGACAGCTCCACCTCCCTGGTAAGTCCCCCCACCTCCCTCCACACAGGGGACCCAGCTGAGCAGGCCCAGAGCAGGGTCGCTGTCAACCCCCACACACCACAGACACCCCCTCTCATGTTGGACTAGCACAAGGTTAGCCTGGCCCTGGCCAGAGACTTGGCCACTCTCAGGGACAGGTCCACCATCACTCTGTCCTCAGCCCACCCTGCTTCCCTCCATCTGTCTCTGGGGAATCCTGGAGGCCAGCAGGTACAGAGTGGGTCCTGGAAGCTTCTAATCAGTGGTCCAGGGTTAGTGACGTAAAACACAGTCAGGACAGCCACTGAGGTGACTATCCAGAAGTGGAGGCTGGTGCTCAGGACCCAGAGCTGGTAACTCCTGAGAAGAAAGGGCTAAAGCAGTCACAGGGAGTAAGCTCTGGCCTGTCAGAGACCAGAACCTTCCAGCAGCACCCAGCACCTGCTCACTGGAGTCTCAGCCTTGATGAGCCTCCCTTGCTGACCCTGAGGTCTACTCTCCCTCCTCTGTCCAGGCTCCTCTCCCTGGTCACAGAGCTTCTGTTCCCATCTACCAGGTGAGTGTGGGTGATGAACATCCTGGCCCACAGTCCAGCGGGGACCCAGGAGCTGCCCCTACCCACACATTCCTGAGCTTTCCAAAAACAGCAGCCAAAATAGGATCAGGGTGGTGAGCAGGGGAGGGAGGGGCCTGGGAACAGGAGCCTCTGAGCCCAGCCAGGAGCAGGCACAGAGCAGTCCCAGGGGGGCCAGGGGCTAGGAGTCCCTAGTCCCTGTTCTCATAAGGACACAAGGTCAGAGCCTCTTTGTTCTTTTTCAGGAATTACTAAACCCTGACGTGGACACCTACTGCCGGGTCGACCACAAAGCTGATGTGGCTTCCTAGTTCCCACCAGTCAAGGCTCCATATGGGCTGAGGGAGGCTCCTACTAGACCATGAGTAAGGGGGCAGAGGTGGAGCCTGAGCCCTGGAGACTCTGGCACCTGGAGGAGGTGGGGGTCCCTGGGTTTCTGGAGACCCACACAGGCTGCCCTGGGCTCTGAGTGGCCAGGACTAGGCTGCCTGTGCCCAGGAGCAGGGGCTTCAGGGAGAGGGAAGGGCCCTGTGGGTCACCTGGAAAGGCGCTGAATAAAGACCCCTTCCCTCCTTCGCTCTTGGTTCCTGTGGGAACGTCTCTTGGCAGACACTCCCCTCAGGGTCCAGGTCAGCTCTCTCCTGTGTCTCGCAGGGGAATCGTGGTCTCTAAGTGGTTCCCACAGGTTTCTCTTCCTGGGAGACAGGAGCTGGGAGGTGGGAGCCAGGGCAAAGGTCGGGTCTGTCCACAGGGAAGGGTGAGGGTCCCAAGGCCCTGCAGCCAGCAGAGCACTCAGTGGCCCTTGTCCTCCAGGGACCCATGGTATCTAACTCTGGTCACTGATTATTTCTCTTCCCAAAGGCCAGTACTCAGGACGTCTTCACCTCTGCTGGGACACAGACTGAGGCTGTCAGAGTATTCAGGGGACAGGCCAGACCCAGATCAGACCTTGAACAAGGGCCTCCCTTGGCTTCAGCCCTGCCGTCCTTGGGGGGTCACTTTGAATGACCCACACCTTCCAGTCCTGAAGCAAGAGGCTCTGACCAATCACTACATTTCGTGGTGACTTGGGCGTTGTCCCAGCTCAGGAAGTAGAAGGTGTATCTTCAGATGTAGGTGTCACCCTTGAATCTGAGAAACATTCACCTGTCCCTTGTAACCCTGCCCCTTCTGGCTGTTTTTTGGATAGAACTTTCTAAAGAACAAGAGTTGTCCCCTCCCCCATAAAAGCCCACTTCTGAACGTGCTCTAGCTCTGTCACCAGCCTCTCTTGACTTTCTCTTGCTCTCCCTTTTGGGGAGCCTGAGGCTGAGAGTGGAGAAGCCATCCGGAAGCTTGTTTTAAGGTGAAGTGTGTGTCTGTGTTTTATTTGGTGTCCCTGGAAATTCACACGAGTGACCTTAAGTTCAGCTGCCTGCACAGACCAGGAGCAGCAAGTGGTACCCAGAACCAGGGACCACTCAGAGTGAATTTCCAGTTGACAGAGAGCGTGCTATAGAAATTTAGTGAGGGCTGGGGATGTGGCTCAAGCGGTAGCGCGCTCGCCTGGCATGCATGCGGCCCGGGTTCGATCCTCAACATCACATACAAACAAAGATGTTGTGTCTGCCAAAAAACTAAAAAATAAATATTAAAATTTCTCTCTCTCTCTCTCTCTCTCTCTCTCTCTCTCTCTCTCTCTCTCTCTCTCTCTCCTCTATCTCTCTCTCTCTCTTTAAAAAAAAATTTAGTGAACTGTGGTTTGGGGGGGGCGGTGGTGACGGAGGAAGCAGGCAGTTTCAGAGTCAGGGACATTAAAGAATTATCATGGGCAGTTCCATTCTTCAGATACAGAAATATACTTAATAATCCTGGAAACTCTAATCAGCTGGAGAGGAAAACTAGTCAGGAGGGCCCACCTGGCTCAATTCCTGAAAACAGTCAATGACCTATGCCCATGGTTTTGTGAGCAAGATTTGCCAGATTTGCTTACTTGGGAGAGGCTAGCTAGAAAATTCTATCAAGGCTGCCTCTCTGCCGAGCTGTCTAACAGTGTAATAGAGAGTGTTCAGAAGGTCTGACGGCGTTAGAAATGTGTCCTTTTGAAGATCGAGAGGAGGACCAATGGTCCCCGGAGGACCTGTTAGAGGGCTTCAGAGAACCATTAGGAGTTTGGAGCAAGAGAAGTGGCCCGAGGCTGCTTCTAAGCGGTCTTCTCTATCTACACTGGGACCAAGGATGGAGTCAATTTTCGCTCAGTCAGTACCTCGCAAACCTTGGGGCAAGATCTAAGACCAAAAGTTCAGTCACAGCTGAACCAGACAAACCCAGTGATTTGGAGGAGTGCCAAGGGGCGTGTTCCAGAGAGGAAACTAGCCTCGATCCGGTTTCTGTGAGGCAGATTCAAAATGGAGGGGAAGAAAATGGACAGGAAGATACTGACGAAAATCAGCCTCAATCTCGAGGGCCGTGTTTCAATTGTGGGCGGCCTGGGCATTTGTCTCTGGACTGCAAGTCTCTGCACAATAAGGGCAGAGACCTCTCTTGGTACCACATGGCATGGGAAGATTTGGACAGATATATCGGTGGCCCACCTCCATTTCTGACCTCACTTCTGCAGTTAATCCTCCTGCTTTGCCACTCTGCAGACACCTCAACTTCTGGGTCCTCAGTCCAAGTGTACGGGGCCCAATGAATTCAGCAGGAGCACCCTTTACTGGAACTTAAGATCAGTCATAAAAAGTTTCAGGTATTGTAGATAGTGGGGCTCATAAATCTGTTCTCTCTCATAGATTTTGGCTCCAAATCTGGCCTTTATACATTGCGTCTGCCAACTTAGAGGGCATAGGTCAGATAAGTCAAACTGCACAAAGTGCTCAGTATCTTCGTTGGGAAGATAAAGATGGTAATTCTGGAATTTTCAAGCCTTATGTTTTAGACACCTTACCAGGAAATTTATGGGGTTGTGATATATTAAGCAGCTTAGGCTTATTATTAGTAACTCCAAGTTCTAACATGTCATTTGAGGGACTTAATCAAGGACTTATTCCTAGGGAGATTTACAGGAAGACTACCTATCTATAACCCAATCTCCCCAACAGAGACTAATTAATGCACCCAGCCAAAATTTTTGGTAGGGGCCCTGACTGTTAGGTTGATGGCAGTGACTTAGGAACAAAGCACCAAGCAGCTCTCGTGTGCGTATGTAAAAAAAACATCCATCAGGCACCCAAGGGAACTGATTGTCAATCAGCAGGGTCTCCTGGCCAATCCTGGATCTCATCCAGCTCCCCCAACCAACTCCACTGGGACAAGGGACTCTCAAAACCCCTTTTCCTGTCCCAAGCCCTCCCTTACTGCCCTAAGCCCCATAAAATTCAGTCCTGTCGAGCCCCGGCACAGTTTCCCCTCAGCCCCTCCTCCTGTCCGCTCTGTGGGTCTGATGGAGTTCCGCCCAGGAGTGAGTCTCAATAAAGCCTTGGCCTTTTAAAATCTGCCTCCTTTTGGTTGTCGCAGTCGCCTGACCTTACATCTGGTGCCGAAACCGGGAGGGATTTTTGGGCTACTCCATAAGGGATGAAGTCCACCCCTCCCTGCTTCAAACAACCCGGAAAATTCCTAAGCTGCTCCTTTCCCTCTTCCTTCATCCGGGCCGACAGGAGTCGGGTAAGTTCCCTTATTTCCCCTGACCTTCCAGCCCCTCTCTGTCCAAGGGGGTCTATCTGTAAGTCACTCTCGTGCCATAGACTCCCACCCATTCCGTTCAAGGCCCCGGGTTCTGTGGGGACATCCCAGTTCTTGTGTGAGCCATTCTGATCCATTTGGGCCTCCGGTGGGTTCCAGGGATCTTCAACCCCCACCCGGCCCTTATCCGTTCCTCGGTGAGTGCGATCAGGATTTGGGATGCCCTTTTCTGCTCCCACCCACCCCTGAGGGTGTCGGAAGGTCATGGGAAACCCGGAGTTCTCCTTAGACCCCAAAAGCCCTTTGGGTGTCTATATTCAAATTTTGCCAAATTAGGACTAACTCCAGAACCGCCTGGTCTCTTACTCCACTGTGGCCTGGCCCCAGTGTGACTTAGGCAATGGGTCACAATGGCCCCCAGAAGGAACTTTTGATCTTAAACCCTCACTGAATTAGACAGTTTCTGTCACTGGACAGAGAAGTGGACAGGAAGTTCAGGCCTTTTGAGATCTGCTCCCGTCCTTCCCTCTGCTCCCCGCTCCCCTCCTCCTCTCTGTTCGGTTCTCTTGCTCAAGTCCTCCTTGCTAGGGAAAACCCCCAAACTCTCTCCCATCATTCTTCAACTTCTCTTTCCACAATCTCAGAACCACCAAAACTGCTTTCTGCTCTACCTTCCTCGTCTTCCTCCTCCCAACCCACACCCATCTGCTCCCGCTGCCCCTCTCACCCCTCCACCCCTCCTTCTGCTACCACAGCTTCTCCTCCCCCACTTCAGGACCCTCCCCGTCTCCCCCCCTTCCTGCAGCCATGACTCCTCTGCCGACCTCTTCTACTGATAAACCTTCCCCTCCCCCGACTCACTCCTCTCTTCTCCTGTCAGTTCCCACAGTCGGTCCCACCAGACCCTCTTACCAGATAACCCAAAGCTCCTTTGTCCTCGCAGGGAAGTGGCTGGTGCTGAAGGGATCGTCCCAGTACACATCCCATTCTCACTTCAAGATCTTTCCCAGATTGAAAAGCTCCTTGGATCCTTCTCTGCTGACTCTTCTACTTATATTAAGGAATTCTGAAACCTCTCTAGGACTTACGATCTTACCTGGCATGACGTCTATGTTGTTCTGTCCTCCACCCTTACCCCTGATGAGTGAGCCCACATCCAGCAGCCTGCATAAGATCATGCTGATCAAATTCATCTGACAGATATGCCTCTCCCCACAGGTGAAGCAACTGCTCCCTTAACCGAACCCAAGTGGGACCATCAAGATGGCCAACAAGGTCGCCGTCACTGTGCTCTCGTGGTTCAATACCTTATAGCGGGCATGCAGGTGGTTTCCTTGAGGTGGTTAACTTTGATATTTACTCAGTCGGCCCATGATATTAGACAAATCTCAAGCAAGTTGAGGAGGGCCCTCAGATCCCTATCTGAGATCTGGTGAAAATGGCCTTTAAAGCAGGCTCCATTACAGAAACTCAGGCCTTGGCAGTGGCCCTGAGGCCTACGGTCCCAGAGAAAGCTTGGCGGGGAACCCAGCATTCCTCTCCACCAGGGGCTTGCTTCAAATGTAGATGCGAAGGTCACTGGGCTCGCCAATGCCCAAACCCACGGCCTCCTTCCAGGCCGTGCCCCACCTGTTAGTAGGCAGGACATTGGAAGAGTGACTGCCCCATGGCTGGCCCTTCCTTGGCACCTCCACATGGGGGCATGACCAGCCAGATAGTCCCTTCTCTTGAACTATTGGGGTTCACAGAAGACTGAAGAAGCCCGGACTCAAGGACCCCCACCACCATTGCCAAGCCCAGGCTAACGCTCCAGGTAGCGGGTATCCATAACCTTCCTTGTGGACGCAGGGGCTATCCCAGCACAACCACAAACTGAATCAGACCCTCTTCAACTGGGTGATGCAGTCTTGCTTCAACAGCTGCATCCTCAATCATTGGAACCTCACTGGACAGGACCCCATACAGTCATACTTACTATCCTAATGGCAGCCAAGCTCGTGGGCCATTCCCCCTGGTACCATGTCTCCTTCCTTAAGAAAGCACCTGTTCCAAATGTCCAGTCCTGGATTTCCACCACTCTGGGGCCCACCAAACTCAAGATTTCTTGCCAACCCTCTCCTTCTTTTACTAATCATTAATCTCTCTGAAGCTTCTATTCCAACCCACAGATGGCACTTCTACATCCAAGTGACATGGCAGCAGGACGGCACCACTTGCTCTCAGTTTATGGGTCAAGCCCTTCCACTGGCTGCAATTGGGTGGTCACCCTTAACATGATCAGATTCAACCAGGCCACATTGTCTCACCTATGTTCAGCAATGCTGTGCTTCATATCAGACCAAACTTAGGAATCTTGTAACTGGTGGCCCGACACCTATGGTGGGTGCCCTTATAATTCATGCAAGAAACGCTTCCTAGATAAGCCTTGCTATGAGAATCAAGCATACACCATGTTTGGGACCCATGGCTAATGAAATGGGCTTCTGGTGTTAATGGTAAATTTTGTTCTTGATCACCACTGATCCTCTATCAGAATATGGAGAACTTGTATACACCTGTTCCTTCAAATTCACATAACCAACCAGGAGCAAGAGAAGGAACTCCAACCCCAGCTGGATGCAGATGCCCATCCTAAATCTGACCCTTTCTCTGGATGGCCCTAATACATCAGGGCCTTCAGCTTCTCAATTTACCCAAAGTTAATAACATTTCAGTCTATTTCCTCTGCACAAGTTTGGATCATACTCCTTTAACTGCAATTCCCATTGATCTTTCTCTTAATATCTCAACCATACCCCAAGGGCCCGCCCTCTCCAGCCTTTGAGGAAGTACCTCTTTTTCATAACTCATCAGGGAATTTCCCCTGCTGCTACACTGCCTCTGGTTCAGCACCATGTGGCCAGATCGCTCGAATTTCTTCCCCAACCTTTGCTCCACTGAGGTTCTTTTTCTGGTGCAATGGTACCCTAACAAAAAATCTAAGCCTCAGCATGCCCTTTGCTTTTTGTGTTCCTTCCACCTTGGTCCCCCAATTAACTCTGTACAGTGAGGCTGAATTAACATGGCTTGTCACCACCTCCCTTTCCAGGGAAAGACGGGCTGTCTCTCTACTAGTAGGGGTTGGACTCTCCCTGGCCTCCTCCCTTGCTGCCTTCAAACCAGGGGCAGGAGGACTTGGTTCTGCAGTAACCGCTACTCGGAAGCTTGAACAATAACTCCGGGAAGTGGTAGAGGCATCGGCCACCTCTCTCACTTCCCTACAAAGGCAGATAACATCCATTGCCCAAGTTTCATTACAGCACCATCGAGCCCTCCATCTCCTGTCAGCAGACAAAAGAGGAACCTGTCTATTCCTGAAAGAAGAATGCTGCTATTACTTCAATGAAACTGGATTGGTCTAAAGAATGTCGACACCCTCTGTCGATTGGGTGAAAGGCTTAAACAGCAACAATCAAACGACCCCTGGCCAGGCTGGCTAAACTCTGCCCTCATTACATGGCTGACTCCCATTCTTACTTCTATATTAGTAATAGGACTTCTATTAATGATTGTTCCCTGCCACCTCAGGTTAGCTCTAAAGCACATGGGTGAAATTGCCAGAGTGACCTACAACCAGATGCTCCTACACCCCTACAGTCGCCTCCTCACCGAACTGACACCCGAGCCACCCCCTTCCCCCCAGTGCCCCTAGCCAGCAGGAAGAAGCCAGATGAAATTCACCACCCTATATCATCAAAAAGGCCAGGATGTTAGGTCGATGGCAGCAACTTATGAACAGAGCACCAAGCACATGCGTGCGAATAAAACATCAAGCAGGCACCCCCAGAACCACCTGTAATCAGCAGGGTCTCCTGGCCAATCCTGGATCTTAGCCAGCTCCCCAATCAACTCCAGTGGGGCACGGGACTCTAAAACGCCCATTTCCTATCCCAAGCCCTCCCTCCCTGCCCTAAGCCCCATAAAATTCCAGTCCGGTCGAGCCCCCCAATAGTTTCTCCTCAGACCCTCCTCCTATCCACTCTGTCAGTCTGATAGAGTTCTGCCGGGGAGTGAAATCTCAGTAAAGCCTCATTCCGTGGCCTTTTTAAATATGCCTCCTTTTGGTAGCCGCCATTGCCTGACCTTACACTGACCTTATCCCCTGACCCAGAAAACAGCAGAAAAATTAATTGGCTCACAGAAGAGCCAATCTGGATTAATCAGTGGCCTCTAACAGGGGAAAAACTTAAAATAACTCACTTCAGGCTGGTCCTTTAGAACCTACACTCAGTCCTTGGAACACACACATCTTTGTAATTAAGAAAAAAAATCTGGTGATTGGAGATTATTACAAGACCTTAGAGCTATTAATCGTGTTATAGAGCCCATGGGAGCATTACAATCTGGGCTTCCTTCTCCTACAGCGATTCCTTTAGATTATCATTTGATAATAATAGATTTAAAAGACTGTTTCATCTTTATACCTTTGCAACCAGACAACTGTTAAAAGGTTTGCCTTTGTGTTCCAGCAATTAATTTTAAAAAACCAGTTAGAAGATAGTGCTGGAAAGTGTTGCCTCAGGGAATGTGTAACAGTCCTATTCTATGTCAAAATTTTGTGGCAAGGCCATCAGGCCTGTGAGGGAAAAATTCCCTGAAACATATGTTATGCATTTTATGGAAGATATACTTTTAGCTCATGCTAACCCAGATGTACTCTTAAATTTTTTTTGCCCAATTAGAGACTTCACTCATGGCAATGGGTTTGTGTATTGCACCTCAAAAGGAGCAAAAGACATCTGCTTTTCAATATCTAGGTCATGTGATTGAAGGACATACAATCCGTCCTCAAAACTTACAAATCAGAGTCAAACAGCTGCACACCCTTAATGATTTTTGAAAACTATTAGTAGATATTAATTGGCTGAGGCCATCTTTAAAGCTAACTACTTCAGATCTGAGTCCTTTATTCCAGATATTACAGGGAGATTCTTTTCCAACTTCTAGTCAGCTCACAGCAGAAGTGAGAATGGCTTTGAGGAAAGTGGAAATTGCTATTAAAACTCAACTTACTAGAATTACTCCACAAACCTACATATTTATTGATATTTTCAACTGCTTATGCTCCTACAGGGGTGATATGGCAAACACTGGGAGTTATTGATTGGATTCATTTATCCCACTCTCCTCAAAAGTCATTAATTCCTTTTCACATTGTAGAAAGAGCTCATTTATCTATTAAGCTACAATTACAAAAACTAAAAGGGGGAGATAGAACTAGGACTCCCCAAAATAACCTCAATCATGCTCTGTTCATTTAAAATTTTCTAAATTGTGACTCAGAAGGTCGCACTGCAGCTGAGTGACAGGTGTCTTCCACAGCAACAGGCCCTTTAGGCCGAGTTTGGTGGAAGGATTTGCAGACAGGTCAATGTAAAGGACCAGATCCAGTGATTATGTGGGTAGAGGTTATGCTTGTATTTTCCCAGAAGGTGCTTTCCATCCTACCTGTAGGCATGGAGGACCTAGAACCAAGAATCAAATGACTGAAGATTGACCCAGAGATGCCAGACCTGACTTCCTCCAACAAGAGGAACTCTTAAAGGAAGAGAAGAAAAAAGATGGTCTAGAGAGACCCAATGATGAAGCTACCCTCATGGAAGGACCTGAAGAATTTGACGCTGCAAGCTGAACGAATTATTCAACAACAAGGAAAAGTTAAATCTCCAACAATGATGCTTGCTGACATATTAGCTCTATTGAGCTGAATTGTAAATGGGAATCAGGGAGAAACTTATTGGACATATTTTCCAGACTGACCTTTAGTACACCCAGCAGTGTGGACTAGAGAATCCATTCCCTATTTGCTAATGACTCATAAATGATGGGAGGATTTACAGACACCCATATTACTCCCAACCATGTGACTGGATTTAATTTTTTCTGGCTATAGTGCTCAATTACTTTTGTATTGGTCTCACAGTAAACATGCTGGCTCTCTAAATGTGTCATTTGAGGAAAAGACAGCAGCTGAGAGACCTAGATCAACTAATTGTACTGTTTCTGGAGACTCAAAACCTTATATCAGATCAGTTGTTAAAAATGGGACTTTCTCATAACAAACCAGTCATCTCAGCAGAACGTCCACAAATACCTCATTATCCTAACCATTCTGCAAAAGAAGTTGACATCTTTCCTAAGTGAATGGATTGTATAAATACTTTTCCAGTACAACATAAGGTGTTTGGAAATATTGGGTATATTTTGGACTGGTCTCCTGGAGTTGACAAAAATTAATTACACAAGGGTATTGCCATGACTCGTGGAGGATTTGTTAGTAATGTGTTGACCTTCATTGAAGGTGGCATTCTGAAAGATGTTTGGCGCTTAATTGCCGTATCAGAATTCTTACATTTTATCGACAAACCTTTACAGGATTTGTAGGCAAAAACTGTAAGGAGGGTTCTTGTTATGGCTTATGGGCCTGTGTTCAATCTCCTTATGTTTGAATAACTGGAAATGTAAAAGTTGAAAGGAAAGATGATAGATATCTTGTAATATGTAATAAATGTAACTTAACTAACTGTATCTCCAGATATAATAGAGGGAAAGGAGTGTTGATACATCATCAGCCCTCTTTTGTCTTATTGCCAGCTAATATTTCAGAGCCGTGGTATGCTGATGCTGGTTTTCAAGTCTTACAACAAATACATGCCCAGCTAGTGAGACTTAAACGTGCTCTGGGACTTGTAATAGTGGGAGCTGTTGCTTTAGTTTCCTTTATTGCTTCAACTGTCACAGCTTTGGTGGCCATATATAAAAAATATTCAACATGCAAATTTTCTTAATAATTTGGCTCAGAATACTTCCAAGGTTCTTCATAATCCAATAAATATTGATGAAAGGATCGAGACTAAGCTAAATGCCTTAGAGGCTACTGTCATAAATATTGGTAATGAACTTTCAGCTTTGAAATTCAAGGAAAGACTTAAATGTCACATGAGCTATAAGTATGTGTGTGTTACAGCTGCCAAATACAATGCTTCCCAATGGGTTGGGAGAAGGTTAAAAACCATTTGTTAGGTATTTGGCAAAATAATAATAACAGCTTGGATCTTTTGGTGTGGCATCATCATATTCAAGATATACAAAAAAGTAAAATTGATTTTTTTGGATCCTACTTCTTTAGCTGATCAAATAATTAAGGAATTGAATGGCTTTAACCCTGAAAACATCCTTAAACATTCTGTGTGGTGTATCCTTGTATTGTTCTCTTTGCTACTAATTCTCTCTTGTATTGTAATTGTAGGACTCGAAATAATGACCCATCACCTGCTTTTTCAAAGAAAGAAGGGGGAATATGTGGGGAGCCACTCTGAATGACCCACCATGCCTTCCAGTCCTGAGGCAAGATGCTCTGTCCAATCACTACATTTTGTGGTGACTTGAGTGTTGTCCCAACACAGGAAGTAGAAGGCCTGTCTTCAGATGTAGGTGTCATCCCTGAGGTTGAGTTACATTCGCCTGTCCCTTGTAACACTGGCCCTTCTGGCCCTTCTGGCCCTTTTTGGGTAGAACTTTCTAAAGAACAAGATAAAAGCCCACTTCCGAACGTGCTCCCTCTCTGTCGCCAGCCTCTTGTGACTTTCTCTTGCTCTCCCTTTTGAGAAGCCTGAGGCTGAGAGCAGAGAAGCTGTCCAGAAGCTTGTTTTAAGGTAAAGTGTGTGACTATGTTTTATTTGGAATTCCTGGAAACTCACACAAGTGACCTTAAGTTCAGCTGCCTGCACAGGCTGGGGGCAGCACCCTCCCATCACCTTCCACTTGGCCCTGCCTGTTCTCATTGGAACCAGCCTCCTCTCCACACTCTAGCACCCAGGGCAGAGGCTCAGGGCTCCCCACATGGGACTCTCCAGGCTCCATGGTGATGGGACCCTGATCTGGGTTCCAGGATGACCTCTGCAGTCTCCACACACCCGAGCTACTGCTCCAACATTTCCCTGAAAGCTGAAACTGTGAAGTTCTCATACAGGTTCACGTGAATCAGGCCACTACATTCCTGGAAATAAGAGGTCCAGGAACTAAAAAAAGCTCAGGGGATGCCTGAGAGTTGTCTGTTCTGAGATGAGAAGTAGGAAGAAACCTTGAAGATTCCACCATGACTCAGCTCTAGTGAGGCTCGTCCTCATGAACATAGCATCAGATTTGACACATGACTTCTCTTGCCTGGGTTTCCTGGTGCTGCTGCCACAGACTGGCTCAAATGCAGTGGCAGGGAACAACGGAATCAAGGTGTCCTTGCAGCTGCATTCTTCTGGAGGCTCCTGGGTGTGTGCACATGGAAACACAAGTCCTTTGAGACTTAGGTCACGGTTGTATCTTAAAACCTGGTGGGAACTATCATGGACTCCTGGCCCCAGGGTCTCTCCTGGGAACCACACCAGCCTGGAATACCCCCTGAGCACAGCATCCTGCTCCCGGAGTCACACATGAGCCCCTGGGAAAGTGTGTCAAGCCAAGCCCTATAGGCATGTCACCCTATTTTCCAAATTTCTATCTTATCCCATTCATGGAGTCAACTCTGCTCCTATAGCACCAGCCCTGGCCCTCCAGGGACTCAGGTTCAGCCCATGCCATGTCCCTGAAGGTCACAGTTACACGACCCCAGATTGCTCAATGCATGGGTCACTGCTGAGCTCAGAGGAGCCTCCCTGACGTGGATGGGGTGGATTCCTCCTCACCTTCTGCATCTGAGCAGTCCCCAGGGCCCTCAGTACCCTGTCCCTGTGCCCACTGTTTTTCCCTGGACACAACCTCAGATCCCAACAGGCAGAGCTGAGGTGCTGATTCCCCAGCAGTCCTTCCCATTCTTACCACATGAACCTGCTCAGCCCCTGAGACCCTCCTCTCTACAGATGACTTATGCTCTGGCTCCTGAACACCTGCCCCCACATCATGCCAGCTTCCAGTCAATGACAACCACTCAGCTCTGACATCCCCACCCAAGGCTGATGTCTGAGCAGACTCACCAGGTGACACCCCTTCAGCATGCAGCAGCACCCTCGTCCCTCTCCTCCCTCCCCAAAGGCTGCCTCTGACCACCAGTCCCAGGAAACCAAACCTGCCTATGCCCCTTCTCACAGTGAAACTCCTCATCCACCTACTCCCTTCCATCTTCTTTGACCCTGCACAGAGAGGGATAGCCCTCTGAGTCCTCTCCCTGGTCACTGCCAGCCTTGGGTGGTCATGTGGGTTCTTCAGGAATCACTTGTGCTCAGGTCAGGTAATCTGTGGGACCAGGAAGAAATAAAAATCCTCCCACATCCTTTAGAAGGGGTAAAAAACCCAGAAAACAACTCTAACCAAAAGTCAGAAGGCAAAAAAGAATTCTGTGAATTCCTAATAGTGCACCATATTGGCCATGAGCTGCCCAGCACAGTGCTGCATAGGGAAAGGGAACATAGATTTTTCAGGAACTTCTATCCTCTCCTCCCTGTGCAGGTGAGGAAGCTCATTAAAATACAGCAGTGAGCGGGACACTGAGCCAGCAGATCTGACACACACAGGCTCAGGTGGATGAACTGGGTGGCCTTAGCCACCCTGTTATCACCACCCAGGACAGCTGGTGGCACCTTGTCAGGGAGAACTGACAGGTGCTTGGGACCCCTTCCTTCCCCATCTGACATAGTGCCATGCCACCTGAGACACGCCCTGGGTCTCTCCAATCCCATCCAGACCTTCATTGTGAATGTCCTGAAGAAATCTCTATGTGATCTTCCCCAAATTCTGTGGCTCTGGTAGAAGATAAAGAGCCTGAGGATTCCAAGCAGAGCCTGCGTGGTCTGACCTTCTGAAGAGGGTTGGGAACCATGAGGTATGACAGAGTCTCTGACACTGAAGCCTGGTTCTCTGCTAACAGAATCCCCAGGTGGGTTCTGGAAGGATCCTCCAGGTTTCCTGACACAGGTGTCTTTGCCTAGACACCCTGAGGACAGTGTCTAGGCAAAGACACTCTGTCCCTGAGGAGGGAAGAGGAGTCCTGGACACCCTCACCACCCCAGGTTCTGATTTGAGCAGGTTCTGAGGTCATCTAGGGTGGGGAAGGGGACAGAGCCCTGTCCACCTGAACCCTCTGGCTCATGTGAGGATCACGGATATTGAACCTCCCTTGTGCTCACACATGCTCCAACCTAGTCTGAGGTTGGATGACACGGTGCTGGATCCCCAGTACTGCAGACAGAACTGGGTTGGGCATCAGACCATAAAGTTGATATGAGAGAGAGATAGAGCGTTTTTTAGAATACAAAGATAAAAGTAGTGCATATTTAAAATTAAATGTATATTACATACATGCTTAAAAACAATGTAAAAAAGAAAATATTTCCAAGTCTCCTGTTTACACTCTCCTCACTGTCCACCAGAGGGCGGCAGAGCCCAGCTTGGCTGCTCCCCAGGGCTCCCCAGCTCTGCCTCAGCCCACAGTCCTCCTGCTTCTCTAAGCTGCCCCAGATGGCCTCTGCCAGCTCCATGCTGAAGGCCATCCTCTGCAGCCAGCTCCTGCCCCTATTCTTTCAGGTCTTCCCAGGGGCAGGTCCTCTGGCCTCAAGTCCTGGTCAGAAAGGCCCTTTCCCAGGGGAGCCTTCTGAGCTCCCACACTTGCACAGGCCCTGGCTGCCTAAACTCTGTCACCACTGGCCCTTCTCTGTTTCAGCTAGCTCCTCGGTTCCAGGTGCTCCCTGGGTGTCTGTCTGCCCTGAACAAGAGAGACTCCATGAATGCAGGGACCACGTCTGTCCTGCCCTCCATGGGACTCCCAGCCCAGTGCCCGACACGTAACAGATGCTCCATGAATACTCATGAAATGTATAGAGAACTAATCAATCAAAGCACATGACCTCCACGTGGCCACCAAAGTCAGACTATGTTCCATGTGGACAAAGGAACACTGGCCTCAGCTCTGGAGAAGGCCAGCAAGTGCCTGAAGCTGCCAGAGATGAGGCCTTCATGCTGGTGGTGTTGGGGGAAGACAGAGGCCTCCTAACAGTGAGGGGTCATTCCTGATTCTTTGCACAGCCCTGACAACCTGTCCCCATCTCTACCCAGTGAGTGACATCCCTTTTCCCAGGAGGTCTGGGCAGCTGCCTGTCCTTCCTCCACTCACTGATGCTGATCTGGAACTAACTCCAGATTCCCCATCCCAGATGGAATTTCTACCAGGGAAAGCCAGAGCCCCATGTGACCACGGAGGAAGGTGACTCTCAGCCTCAAGGGCACCAGGCCTGAGGATTCCTGTGCCTATGGTCCCTGCAGACATCTCAGCAGCCCAAGGAGTCTGGGGCATGAGGGGGGCTCAGCACACAGGACCTGACTTTGTTTCCATCTCAGAGGGGCTGGGGGTTCACGGGGCTTTCTCTTCCCAACAGAGGAACCAGGGAACCCTGGTGGAGATGCAGGTGGCAGCATCTCCAGTTCCTGGACCCTGTGAGCAGGTCTAAGCAGAAGCCAGACAGGGTCAGAGATGACTTTGGAGCCAAGTTCCTATGTGCCATGATGGAGAAACCTGGCGTTCTGGGACTGTCCCCTAAGCTGGTTTCCTCTCCCTAGAGCTCCAAGGGATACTTCCCCATGCTCTTCCTTTGAATCCTTGGGACAAATGGCTCCTCCTGAGGCCCATCTGTGGGGGGCCACATTGAGTTACCATGCCTTCCAGTTCTGATGCAGCACAGGGATCTGACACAGTAGTGCCATGATTGCTGACTCTGTCCCCACCCCTCTTGGATAGCAAGGCCAGTCTTCTGAGTAGGCATACCCCTGGGATTGAGCTATACTCACCTATTCTTTTGTAATCCTACCCCTTTGCCCTGTTTGGGATAGAATGTTCCATGGAAACACCTTTTGTGAGTCCCCTTCTTTTGCTCTGCCTTTGGGTGTGGCCTTCATAGATGTCAATCAACCTGCTGACAGCAGACATCAGGAAGCTAGGCTCAACCCCCTGAAACCTGACCCCTTGCCTCATGTGAATGGCTTCTCCCCAATAAGAGCATTCAGCACATTCTCTCTCTCTCTCCCCTCCCTTTTCCAAGGACCCCTCTGGTCAGAGGAGCCATCACAGGACCCAAAGAAAAAGGTATCTCTGTCTCTGTGCAGCCCAGTTCACCTGGAGTGACCCTGAGTGTTTTAGTCATGGAATGTGACACGCATCCTGGGTGCAAAGCTCTCCCAGCTCTGAGCAGGAGTCCTCAGGACAACTCTTGTCTTCTCACTAGATTCACCCTGTACTGGGTGTCAGGCAACCTGGGACACAAGCTGCAGCCTGTAGGTCAGGGCCACCTGTGCCCAGGGGTCAGGGCCAGCTCTCAGCATTTAGACCCAGGGCAGCATCCCTGCTATAGTCCCTGATGCTGGCAACAGGTCTCCTCAGGAGCTCAAGGGGTGACAATGGAACTCCTAGCCAACACTCGGCATGTTGAATCTTTGGTTTTGGCTAGAGATGGAGGTGGAGGTGTACCTGACTTCCACCTTGGAACCAATGGCCACCTGGGCTCCCTCCCTCATGCCTGCTGTCCCCACCAATCCTCTTTGGGTGCTTGGCCACAGGCCCCTGTATAGTTACCTCCTTCCTGTCTTCATCCATGAGGAAAGCCAGGGTGACCACAAGAGAACCACCCAGGCAGAGGACAGAGGCCACCCACAGAGGACACGGGCAGGCCTGAGCCTCAGCTGCACCAACAAATGGAGAGAAAACCTCTCCCTGAAATCTTTCCCCAAGGACAGCAGAGCCCAGGGACACTGCCTCCCACTGCCACATACTTTCTTCCAAGTACTCAGGTCGCCTGCCCCACATGCCCAGGCCCTGGGGCTCCCTCTGAGACACTTAGATGTGGGACTCTGAGCTAGGCTGGTGACACAGAGGTAGAGGACAGGTCCCCCCACCAGTCATTCGTCAGTGGGACCCATTCTAGCTCCAGAGCCAAGTAGGACCCCTTCCTGCCGGGAGCAATCCACCTTCCAGAGGGGGGAGAACAAGGGGAGACGTGGGCCAAACTGGGATTCTCTGTCATGAAGGAAATATGCCCAGGGTGAGGGGACCCCAGGGGCTCCCTGGGTGGTGCTGAAAGCCCTGAGGCCAGGACACAGCTGAGGCCAGTGCTGGGTGAGCCACTTCTCTCAGGGGACAGCGTCCCCACCTGCCTTGCTCCTCAAGGTGTGGCATGCAGTAGTGAAACCCAACAGGGAAAGCAGAAGGGACAGGAGGCAGGACTGAGAGGGAGGGGACAGAGAGGCTTCCTGAACAGAGACCCGCCCCCAGCCCTGTGACCCAGGAAAGTGCTCCTGCCCTGGGAGGAGGCTGAGCTCAGAGAGGAGCAGGGCAGCAGGGCTGACTGGCCTAGACCTCGGCTTCCCAGTGGGTCTGCAGTGAAGCTCCTTCCACAGAGGGGACAGAGCAGCAGTGGGGGCCAGGGAACCCTCCACTCATGCCACCAACACAAAACTGCAGTCTGGTCAGGGCCTGCCTCTCAGATAACACTGGGATCTTCACCGGGTGGATCTTCGTAGCCAGAGTCTGCAGGTCACAGAGAGCAGGCAGCTGTCCCAGGACCACAGCACCCTCAGCATTGACGCCGTCAGACAGGAGGATGCCGGGGTGAATCACTCTAAACCCTTTTATTTCTACCAAGAGTGACACCCTCAGCTGACAATGAATTATGACCCTCCTTTGGCCCCTCCTATCAGTTACTCAACTCTGTTGAATATTTTTTGCTGTCAAGTGGAAGTTATCAGGCACTTAGGTTTATACAGCTGTTGAGAATCATTAATCATTAATCATTAATCAAGTGAAGGTGGACAGTCCTCAGGACTGGAACTGAGTCAGTAAATGCTCTGTGAACTGACAGGCCCATTATTCTTGGCCTAAGGTCCTATGAGACACCAGGTCCCACCCTTTGCAGGTCTCACAGGCGTCCTCTCCACTGTGGAGCGAGATGGTGTTCTGCAGGGACAGGGGCACCTGGGCTGAGACCCAGAGAGGGACAGTGATGAAAGGACAAGGCCTCTCCCGCCCTGTGGCTCCACCATCCCCCTGGAAGATGCTCCCAGGCACACCTGCCCCAGGGGACCCAAGCCCAGGCTGAGTCCTGCTAAGGAATAACCCCAAAGCCCCCAGCACCCACTACCAGGCCTGCACCAGCTCCTGCAGGCCTCACCCTCCTGCACCAGCAAACACCAGCCCCTACCCAGGGAGTGGCCTTCATCCACCACGACACAGAGGATTTCTGGACACATGTCATTGGAGTAGGGACCACAGCTTCCCCATAACAGGCCTCCTCTGTCCTCCCCAAGGTATAGGGCTCTCTCCCTGACCTTAAAGGTTCTGGGAACTGTGTGCCTCTGAGCCCCAGTTTGAAAAATGATGCCCCAGTGCACCCCTGACCCTGTGAGGGACAGCTGAGCACCATCATGGACAACTGCAGAGGTGCCCCATGCCCTGGAGCTATAGAGGGTCCCTGGTGGAGCAGCTGGTGGGTGACCCTCTCTACACTGTAGGCGTCAGATCATCATTCACAAAGCTGATGTGGTGACCTTCTTCCACACCTATCCCCAGGGAGCATATGGCCCCTCAGGTCCCTGCCCTGAGCATAGTGGTGGGTCCTGTCCCATAGAGCCTGCTAGGGGAGTTTTTCCGGAGAGGTTGCAGGACAGGGGTTGGGGATTTAGCTCAGTGGCAGAGCTCTTACCTAGCATGTGCAGTGCCCTGAGTTCAGCCCTTGGCCCTAGGGGTTGGGGGGTGAAACAGGACAAGGGACTCTCCAGACAGAGGCATCTCCTCTTCCCCACCCAGGTGGGTGACTGGTGAATGAGCAGACAGCTTTTCTCTCACTGTGTCCTTCAGACTCCTCAGCCCAGGGGGTGCTGACTGACCACATCACCAGAGAAGGCCCTGAGACAGGGAGCTCAGAGAGAAAGAGATACACAGAAGCCCTGGGCCCCTGCTGCTTGCCTTCCAAAGAGCATGCCCTTAGGTCATTGTCCAAGAGGGGTGCTTCTGCCCAGCCTGGCTCTGTGGACAGTGCCTGTGCCCTCCTGCCCTGCCCAGCCCACTCCCTGGGTCCTCCTCCAGGTGCCTCTAGACAAACCTGGTGTGGCTGTGCCCCTGTGAGGTGTGTGGAGAGGCTGAGTCTCTGGGGCATGTGTCTCAGAGCCACGTCACAAACATCTCTGGTGTCCAGGACTGAAGAGGAGGGACGGGGCTCCCGCTCCTCCATGTGAGACAGGAAGTGCCAATCCTGGGTTCCCGTAAGTGCTGCATGGGTCCTTCTGCAGAGAGTCAGGCCTGGTCACCCTGGAGCAAGACCTGGGCCAGGCCTGCTGTGTCAGCGCATCCTGGAGTCTGTGTCTGGGGAGGCCGATGATCTGTTCCTGGGACACCAGGCCCCAATGGGACACTTCCTGCCTGACCTTCAGGACGCAGACCCCTCAGGCCTCAGTTCTGCATGCACAGAAGGGGTCTTTCTGCCCATAAATAAAGTGTGTCTTTGCCCTGCTCTGACCCCTCCTCCTCCTAGTCTCAATCACTGGATGGATGTCACAAACCAGTCATCCCAGAAGTAAGGAGGCCCCATCTCCCCCTCCTCCTGTCTCACAGGCCTTCCAGATCCTTCTCTGACAGACTCACAGGGCCCTTGGGGGAGATCTGGGCCTGGCCACAGGCAGGCCACCGAGGAGTAGCCACTGTCAGGATATAGAGAACTGGGGGTGCTGAGGGGAACCACACGGGGCCAGGCATCGAGCTTCCTGCCTGGAAGACGGCAGAGCTCCAGACACTGGGGTGACTTGGGGGGATGGGCAGGTTCCACTCAGCAAGACCCCTCAACACAGGACCCCTCCCAGCTGACAGTGGGGTCTTCTCCACCCTGCTCTAGAACCTGCCCTAAAGGGAATTTGACCCCAAAAGGTGGAGTCACACTGAGGCCACATGCAGACCAAGGTTCTTACCTTGCCAGCCACCAGGACAGATTCCTCAGACTGTCCTGAGTGAAAATCACAAGGCCATTTTCCAAAAATCCCAGCACATTTGGCCTCCTTGGGGCCTGTACAATCTCCAGAGGATGCCAGGGCACCGGGATGCCACATGTTCCTCACAGATCCATCCTTTCCCCCCCGACCCACGTCAGGAGCCATAAACACAGGAATGACTGAGGAGAGCAAACCCTCAGCACCTGCTGCTCTGTCACTGGAACTTTCCAAGGCTGAGCGCCCACACCTCCTCCTGAAGACCTCACTTTCCTCCCCACGAAGGCACCCTCCCCTTGTATTGAGGGAGACCCTAAGTGCACTCTCCAGCTTCACTTCCTTTTAGTTGACTTTAAACAGCACTAATTTTAGAGGTCACACCCTGGAGCAAGACACTATTAGCTTCCCACTAGCTCTGCTGTAGAGGACAACGATGACCAATGCGCCCTGGCATTGAAACTGTTCTCCAGCAAAAGTTGAGGTTCCTTTAAAAATTGTTTTTGGCTTTTGTTCTTCTCTCTTGTTCTGCTTTTTTTTTTTTTGAGGGGGCATTCAGGGTCCAACCCAGGGGTGCAAAACCACTGAACCACATCCTCAGCTCTTTTTACTTTGAGACAGAATCTCACTATGTTTTGGGGGCCTTGCTAAGTTTCTCAGGCTGGCCTCAAACCTAGGCTCCTCCTGCCTCAATCTCCAGAGCTGCCGGGATTACAGGAGTGCACCATTGTGCCCAGGTCTTCCTCTGTTACCTTAAACAATGAGGTCAGCTATCCCTGAAAAAAAAGTGTCTAATCAGTAACTTTTCTCTAGAGTTACAGACCCCAGAACACTTGGTGACTCTAGATAACAATAGCACATGCATCAGAGAAGCAGACCTCTGCTCTGCCAGTGGATGCTCCTGGAATCCCAATGACTCTGAGGCTGAGGCAGGAGGTCACACATTCCAGGCCAGCCTCAGCAACTTATGAAGACTCCATTTAAAAAGAAAAAAGGGCTGGGGATATAGTTCAGTGGTAAGCACCCAGGGCTTCAATCCCCAGTGTGTGTGTGTGTGTGTGTCTATGCTGAAATTGAAGAGACATTTCACTAAAGTCCCCACGGAGGCCCCGTGCCTGTGACCCCCTCACAAGGTGACTTTCTCAGGATGGAAATCCTCATCTCCTTACCTTCCAGGTCATTGTCAAAAATGCTTTTCCCCCCATCACTCCTGTGAGCATGGGTGTGTCATCTACATGAACAATGTTCTGAACAGGAAATGAACTGTGAAGCAGAGAGGACAATGCTCGCTCAATAGGAAATACCATTTATTATCTATCAGACAGGTCCTACTCCCTGGATTCTTGCATTTAAATAAATATTTGTTATATGACTCTCAAAATCCCTGAGCCTCAGGTTGCACATGTTTGCAGGTGCTCTCTCTCTCTCTCTCTCTCTCTCTCTCTCTCTCTCACCTCAGGATACCTGCAGGATCTTGGACAGCACCAGGCAGACATCAGGAGCACTCACAGCCAATGACAGGCACGATGCCCCTGGGCAGTCAGCTCATGGACTTCTGTGAGGACTGAGATGGGGCGTGAGTGATTGGTCTGCTGGGAGGCTGGGGCATCAGGGAGCTGGGATCAGGAGGCCCAGGGAGGAAGCAGCACTGTTCCCAACAGAGAGCACAGCTGTCTGCAGCAGCTGCACATGCAGAGGGTCCCCTGGGCCAGGCTGATGGTGCTCTCAATATCAACCTGCATCAGAGTGTGGAATCTGAAGTCTGTGCCATACATTCATAGCTCTGAGGTTGACAGTGACATTCAAGGGAACTCGCAGTTCCAAACCCAAAAAGGCTCTAAAATGAGAAAACACCTCTCATTCCCCATTAAATTCCCTGTTCCCACAGCACAAGCCACCTGCTATCTACACCAGCAAGATCAGTCATTCCTGGGTCCCACCCACCCCAGTCTCTGGCTCCCCAGCTCTGCTCAGCTGCTGCCACCTCCCGGGGACCCTGATAATCAGGACTCAGGGGCCACAGTGCTGATCCCTCAGCCCACCAGGAAGGAAAACTGTGCCTTCAGATGGCCTTTTACCCTGGTGTGGACAGGGGTGTTGGGACAGCCACTCAGAAGACCTGGGGGTAGGAGAGAGGTGGGCAGCCACACAGAGCTGCACAGTGAGATGGGGACAAAGTGCTGGTGTAGGACCCAGGGCCTCAGCTGTGAGGGTGGCTGTGGCTAGGAGCTCAGGAAGGGAACTGAGGAGCACAGAGGTGGGAAGTTCATGAACATTTGCAGGGACAAGGCTGGATTCCCAGAGGACCACTCTGACCACTGTCAGCTGCAGCACTCAGAGCCTGGGCGCCTCCTGGCTGCCCATCAACCAAGAGCTCCCACCTCCATCTCCTAACTCACCTGCTTCCTCCACTGTCTGACTCTAGGGGAAGGTTCCAGATCCTCCTCTGCCCTGCAAGGGGGTGGTGGGAAGCCCAGTTCCCCACAGACAACCAGCAACGGCCCCTGCTGAGGTGAGTGGGCAGGACCACACACGCCCAACTTTCTGGTTCTGACTCAGGGGTGACACTGAGGCCCAGAGACCTTCTGCTCCCTCAGACCCTGATGGCATCTGTGCCTGGTGACTGTCACATCTTTCCTGATTCTTCCAAGTGAGCATACCTGGGACGTCCCTTATCCCATTGTAGAAGGTCCACTCTGGAATGTTCCACAGCAGCCCTGCTGACACCTATTTACACATATCCCAGGTGACACAGCCTTTAGGGATACAGCCATTTCCCCAGTGGCCACATAGGCAAGGACATCAGGGCCCTGAGTGTCCAGCCACCGAGTCTGGGACCTTCCTCCTCCCCACTGACCAGGGCCCTGGAGTTGGTTCCATGTGCCCACGCCTCCTGCGGGAGGTTCTTCCCTGGGGTCCCTGGTGCCTTCCCAGGGGCTTCCTCCTGGGAAAGTCTGCAGCTCAGCTCAGGACTTGGGGATGGGGTAGGAAGAGCAGCCAGAGGACAGCAAGGCTCCCCTGAACGTGGGGAAGAGCCTGCTTGCCCCCTGGAGGACATGCCAAGGGCAGTGAGGCTGACGTTGGGCAAAGGGCACCTTTGGAGGATGAACCTGAAGATGCAGGGGGAGGGGGCTGAGGTGTGGGAGAGGTGGTGAGGGGTGGGAAGGAGCTGGGTGAGGGGAGGCTCTGGGGAGGTCAGAGAAGGGCGCAGAGCAGGGCTCCCCTCTCCTCTCCACTGACACTGGGGCTGGTCATCCTTGGGGGGCTGTGTGCTGTGGGGTGTTGAGCACCATCTGGGATTCCACCTCCTAAGTTCAGTATAACTCTCTCCTCCACCTGTGACTATCAAAAGTATTTCCCAACACTGCCAGATGTCCCCTGGATGGCAAAATGGCCCTTGGCTGAGGCTCACTGTCTACACCAACCTCCAGTGACTACTCAGCAGATGAAATCCTCCCCAATTGGCAGGAGACCTGAGTGTAAGAGGGCAGAGACTGACTGGTGCTGGTCACTGTCAATCACTTGTCCCTGGAGAAGACATGTTTCTAGGTGATGGCCGCACACCTGCCTGAACCTCTAGAGCACTGTGGGCTTCCCAAGGGTCTGTAGCCACACATCAGTGACACCTGCTGGGTCCATGACATCATGGACGTGGGGAGCTCTGTGCACACTGAGAAGAGGAAGCCTGTGATCTGAGCCCACACCTAGGACCCTGGACAGTCCCTGGGCCACTCTCACCACCTCAGGAGGCCTCTGAGCAAAGACAGCAAAGATGGTTCTAAGTTAGGAAGAAAGGTCTTAGTAAGAGGAGAGGACAGCACAGGAATTTCTCTTCATGTTCCACGTTGTAGACTGCGGATCGTTCATTAAGTTGACTCAACCCCACACAGATCAGGTGGCTGGACATAGCTGGGGTCTCACCAGCCCCTGGGCCTGCAGCACTCTGCTGCCCCAACCCTGGGCCCACTTGGAGCCACAGGGGCCTTCGCTGATCCTCTTCAGGGGGCAGGTGACAGGGGAACCTTTAGGGTCCTCACCGTTTACCCACCACCTCTCAGGCTCTGGGCGATTCTGTTGTCCTTGTTCCTGACCTCTGCTCCTCTCACTCATTTTGACATCATCACAGGCCCAAGTGCCCTCTGCTGGGATCTGGAGGTACACAACCTCAGGGACTGTTCCCTTCACACCATCCTGAACAGACCTCCACCTGGGGTCCCAACACTGTGACCAGGAGAATTTGGACAATTCTGGGTGGGGGAAAAAGGGGAACCGAGATGTTTCTAGGACTAAGGGGAAGTGTGAGCCTCCTCCCGCTGTGTGCAGGGGTGACAGTGAGCAAGGACACGGAGCACCTCATTGCTGTGCAGAGAGAGGGTGAGCCACACGAATGTATGGCAGCTACATGGACAGCACAGTCCACTTGAGTCCACATTGTGTGGACAGCTCTCCCATCCTTAAGAGATAAAGTGCTAATTCTGACATTCACAGGCTTCTAGAAGAACAGAACACGCATCACAGTTACTGGCCCTTACAGGTGCGTTCTGCTCATTTTTAAGGTGACGGGAGGGAGGCCTTTCTGCTCATGCTGACACTGGGCTGGTCATCCTTGGGGACTGTGTGCTGTTATGTTGGGTTCTGGGGAACTTGTCTATGTTCTTCCTCTTTGAATTTATTACATTACTAAAGGAGGCTCCTAACTGCCTCTAGGGCCAAAGACTGCCACCTGATGCAGCTGGTCACTCTCCGAGGATGTCCTTGAGTCTTGGATATCTCCATGTCCACAGGGGCCCTGACTGGTAGCTGAGGGACTGGACATGAAGGGTTTCACACTCTTTCATTTTTTTTTTTGACAATTCCAGTTCTCCCTGGAGTCCTGCCTTCTCTGCCTCTGACTCTGCTCACAGGTACTGGGAACTTCCGGAAGCTGAATCACCATTGGAAAGCAGCCACCTATGCTCAGGTCTGTTGGGCACTGCCTGGTCCCACCCAAGTACCAAGGGCTCTGTGGGGCCACAGCCAGCTGTGAGCGCAGCTGCCCCCACTGCATCATGGGGGAGATGCAGCTGGTACTCCCAAATGTGTGCCAGAGGAGAGACACTGGGAAGGACTTCCATGGAACAAAACTAATATTACAGGAAGACCAAGTCTGAAATTGTCCCCATTCTGAGAATGTTGTGAGTACATCAGAATGTCCACTCTCGTGTTTGGACAGGGAAATCCTCATCATGATTTGGTGGTAACGTGGGATCAGAATCTGTGAAAGTAAGGAAAGTGGCTGGCGCTCCTCTCAGGCTTAGTGCAGAACTCTAAAGGTTTTGCACAAACTCTACCAACACAACTGCTTTATGACCGTGACCAGCTTGTCCATGTGCTCGAGGGACAGAGTAGCAGCAACTCCAAGAAGAGCAGGTTTAGCAGAAACTCTGCACAGAGAAGAACAACGGCAGGAAGATAAGCTGCCCCAGTCCTCTGAGCTGTTGGGAGAGAAAGAAAAATGCCC
Organism: Urocitellus parryii; assembly: GCF_045843805.1. Lineage (NCBI taxonomy): Eukaryota > Metazoa > Chordata > Mammalia > Rodentia > Sciuridae > Urocitellus > Urocitellus parryii. The sequence goes on along the minus strand of NC_135545.1, from coordinate 11,980,177 downwards.
AGGACACAAAATCCTCTGCTTCTGGAAAGAGAGAGAGGGAGAGGCGGAGAAGGGGGAGGAGAATCCCGAACAGACCCACCTCAACAGCACCTCCCAGGAAGCAGGAGGCAGAGGGACAATGGATCCTCACTTGTAAAGACGTTCAAATGTGACAATGAATTTAATATTTAAAAACATAAAGTATTTACCATAAAAGACTGAACAGGTTTTTGTAAATGAATATTGATCCATAGGCTTTTAACAAAATTACTAATAAAGTAATGAGTGAATGAGTTTAAAAACAAAGAAATTGAAGTGAAAGAATGCAAGAAAATATTTGCAAATCGTACATGGGATATGATGGTTTCACGGTAGAATAAATAAAGAACAGGTATAAATGTGCAATCAAAGAATAACCTATGTTTAAAGGAGGTCAAGGACCCCGGCACAGTCCTGGGCGTCTGTAACCCCAGGCATCCAAGACACGAGAGTCCCAAGTTTGCAGCCAGCCTGGGCAACTGTCTCAAAACAAAAATAAATAAATACATGTAAAGGCTGGGGGTGTAGCTCAGAGGTACAGCGCCCCTCAGATCAATTCCCAGCAGTGAAAGAGAAGGGGGAGGGCAAAGGGCTTGCAAGGCCTGTCTCTAGAGACGTTCCAGTGACCAGTAAGCACATGACAAGATGCTCAGTGTCATCAGTCACTAAGGAAGCAAATCAAAATCACAATGACACCTCACCCCACACCTTCCTATATTCCCCAGGGACTCTGAAGAGCTGCAGTCACAGTGGAGAGCACTTGGGCACTTCCTGCCAGAGCCAGGCAGAAGCCCATCCACCCAGCACTCCCACGGCTGGGCACATGCCCACGGGATGGGAAACAGGGACTCCAATAGCTCCCTGCAGGCTAAGGCTCGCCACACCATCCTTCACAACAGGCAGGTGTGGAAACAACCCGTGTCCATCAACAGAGAAATACATAAAAAACATGGCTCACAAATATGTTGGATTATTGATAGGCCATGAAAAATAAAGTTCTGATGCACATTACAACCTGAGTAACCAGAAAACATGATTAAACAAGAAGCAAAGTGGTATGTGGTTGTATAATTTCATTTATATGAAATACGCAAATTAATGGAGACAGGCAATAGATTCAAGGTACCTGGGGTAGGGGGTCCTGAAATGTGATTGCTTAATTTTTAGGATTTTAGTGCAGGTGATGAAAAGATTTTGAAAATAGTAGGTGTTGTTATATATTTGAATGGAATCATGGCATGTATTTGTTCAGTTAAAAGGGTTAATAGAGCACATTTTTGTAATAAATATTTCACAATAAAAATCTTCAGAAAAGATGTATAAGACACACCCACTCTGCTCAGATAATGTGTGTGTGTGTGTGTGACTGTGTGTATATATATTTGTGTGTGTGTGTGTGTGTGTGAAAAAGAGAGAGAGAGAGAGAGAGAGAGAGAGAGAGAGAGAGAGAGAGAGAGAGAGAGAGAGAGAGGTGAGGGACTAGGGATTGTCCTCAGGGACACTCTACCACTGTATTACATTTAATTTTTTATTTTTATACAAGTTCTCACCATGTTGCCTGGGCTGGCCTCAAACTTGCAATCCTCCTGCCTCAGCCTCCCGAACAGCTGGGATGAGAGGCTGTGTCATGTATCTGGCCAGATAATCTCCATAATACTCACACGACAAACCCGCAGGCCCTTTGGGCTAAGACCCAAGAATTTAAACACAAGAAACAAACCAGCCAACTGGAGATCCAGCTCACAAAGCAAGTAGTTTCACCCTAAAGCCTCAAGAGACACTTCCGGAGGCCCTTCCTTTGAAGGCTCAGGAACAGACAGCCCCTCCTGAGGCTGCCCATCCCCTGGTGCACAGTTCTCCCTACTCTGGAGCAGGAGTCCCCAGGACAGCTCCCGTCCTCCCTCTAGACTCACCTACACTGGACAGAGTCAGGCAGCCTGGGGACCCAAGGTGAACAGGACTCACTCTGCACACTGTAGGTCAGAGCCACCTGTGCCCAAGGTCAGAACCAGCTTGCACCATTTGGACACTGGACTGGCCATGGATATCTTGTGACCACCAGGGGGCGACATGGGACTCACAGTCTATACTTGGCAGATTGATTCTGACACTCTAACCAGGCTTTGGCTCAGGAGGTGGAAATGTGGCCTGATTTCCATCCCAATAGACTGCAGGGTGCCTCCCACGAACCTGTTCGGCTCCCACACCCCACTGCTTCCTGGGCCTGTGAGGACCCTGAGCTGGCAGAGGTCTCTGAGCAAGCCCTGCACCCAGACATCACCCATGGGGAAAGTCAGGGTGACCACAGGAGAATCACTAGGTAGAGGACAGAGGCCACCCAAGGAAGGCATGGGCAGGCCTGAGCCACAGCTGCACCAAAAAATGAAGAGGGAGGGTCTCCCTAAAATCTCTCCCTGAGGACCAAGGAGCCCACGGTCACCTATCTCCACTACCACAGTCCTCCCCTCCCAGGACACAAAAGGTCTGAAGTCCTGAGATAGCCACTCAGAGGCCAGGCTGGAGACACCAGGACAGAGAGCAGGTCCCCTCACAAGCCATCACTCAGTGGGCCCCTTTCTAAGAAACTGGGGCTCTCTGTCCCCTTCCTGCTGGGAGGAAATCCACCTTCCTAGAGCATTTGAGAACATGGGGAAAAAAGAGGGCTAACCTGGGATTCTATACCATAAAGGGGAATATGCCCAGGGTGAGGGGACCCCAGGGGCTCCCTGGGTGGTGCTGAAAGCCCTGAGGCCAGGACACAGCTGAGGCCAGTGCTGGGTGAGCCACTTCTCTCAGGGGACAGCGTCCGCACCTGCCTTGCTCCTCAGGGTGTGGCATGGGGTAGTGAAACCCAACAGGGAAAGCAGAAGGGACAGGAGCAGGACTGAGAGGGAGGGGACAGAGAGGTTCCTCCACAGAGACCCCGCCCCCAGCCCACGTGACCCAGGAAAGTGCTCCTGCCCTGGGAGGAGGCTGAGCTCAGAGAGGAGCAGGGCAGCAGGGCTGACTGGCCTGGACCTCGGCTTCCCAGCGGGTCTGCAGTGAAGCTCCTTCCACAGAGGGGACAGAGCAGCAGGGACCATGCAGCCCCCCTCAGCCTGTCCCTGCAGAGGGGGCATCCCCTGGCAGTGGGTCCTGCTGGCAGGTAAGAGGGACAGTTCCCTGAGGAGGGTGGGAGGTGGAGCACAGTCCTGCTGGTGCCTCCTGGGGAGGACAGGACCCTCACAGGGGACACAGGGCTTCACTGAGAACCCGATGGGAACAGAACACAGAAGAGAAGCTCACCAACAGGAAACTCTCAGTGACCTGGAGCTGATGAGGGGGATGGAAAGCTCAGGGGTTCTCTTCCCCAAGTTACTCACCAGGGGCCATTATATTATGAAAATTGGTGTGAACAGCTCTGTCAGGGCCACTCTCCAAACAGAAAGGCAAGTGGACACTGTCTGCAGCCACCAGCCTCAGACATTGGCACACAGACACCTGGACGCTCAGGGCAGGGACACTGCTTCACTCACCCACAGGAGGCTGAGCCTGGTCCAGGCCCTGGGCCACAACAAGGGTCAGACTAGTCTCTGCCTCCTGGAGCTTCCTCTCTAGAGGGCAGGAGGCCAGGCCACAGGGAGATCTGCAGGTGAGGCCAGGTGCTGTGTAGATCCAGGAGGGCAGAGAGCAGGGGAATGTCCACAGGGAAGACCTGGGGGCTGTAAGGAGGTGGTCAGGGGAGGCGGGTGCCCAGGTGCCCTGGGTGTGAGCAGGGATCTGAGGGCCCTGAGGGGCCAGCCTCGCAGACACCTGGGGAAAGGTGTTCCTAGGAGAGGATGACAGGTTCCAAGGTAGTGAAGGAATGAAGGTCAGGCTGCTGGCCTTGACCCAGGGACAACCATGCACACCCCTCACACACCCCCGAGGCTTAGAAATGAGGACTCCTGCTGGGCCTGGGCCCCATCTTTCCACTCAGTACGGGGGCCCAGTATTGATGGATTTCTCTCTCTTCCCTCCAGTCTCATTGCTAACCTTCTGGAACCCGCACCCCACTGCCCAGCTCACTGTTGAACCAGTGCCTTTCGATGCTGCTGAAGGGAGAGACGTTCTTCTACTTGTCCACAATGTGTCGGGGAACACTGTAGGCTACTCCTGGTACAGAGGGCAAATAACACACCGCAGCCGACTAATTGTATCCTACTCGAATCTCACACACGCAGCTACCCAAGGCCCTGCATTCAGTGGTAGTGAGACAATATACCCAAATGGGACCCTGCTGTTCGTGAATGTGACAAAGGGGGACATAGGATTCTACACCCTACAAGCCACAACTGCTGATTTTGTTAGTAAGGCAGCAACTGGAGAGTTCCGTGTACATGGTGAGTGATGCCCAGCCCTCTGGGTGTTGGAGGGTCAACTCCACTGCACACACAGGACCCCAAGAACTGGTCTGCCTCCCTCCTCCTGTGCATTATGTCCCCACAGTGGAGTTGGAGCACTTACTGCAGGACACACGCAGTGCAGACAGACTTCAGAAGATCCGAGTCCTCTGTTTGAATCCACTGGCAGAGAGCAGGGTGGTCTGGTGGGAGACTCGGCCCAGGCAGAACAGTCTCAGCCCAGCCCCTGTGTCTTTCCCAGGTGCATGGCCCTGAGAAAGACCCTGCAGGACTGAGTCAGACCTGGCCTGAGGGCCCTGGAGTCCACACAGAGAAGGTCAGCCCCAGGATGCCCCTGCTTGAGACCTCTGTCCCAGGGTCCTGGCTCCAGGTGACCCTGAGGACATGTGGCCAGGGTTGGAGTTTGGCTTCCTGTTGAGGGCTGCTGGGGAGCAATGATTTACTGGCCACCTGATCTGGTAGCTCCTGGAGGTGGTCACCAGCCAGGAACAGTCCCAGGAGCCACATCTGGGCAAGGGCACCTGGGCATCTCCTTCTCCCAGGACTAGGTGTGGTGAGCACAGAGGGACAGGGGCCTCAGGCCAAGTCAGGTGCCCTGATGGACTTCTATGAGGCTCCACAGGAAGGTCCATGTCCCCAAGGGGAGGAACAGAGGAAAGAGATGCCCCTGGAGCTCCTGGTCCTCCCGGGACCTGCCCAGGGCGCTCTCACTGGGAGGCAGAGCAGAGTAGGGGCTTTTTCTTTGGGGGCAGCTCCTCTAAACCAAGGTCAGGTTACTGTGAGTATTTCAAGGTTAATTTATAGACAACATGACAAACATATCCAATAAAGGGAAACTGAGGCACAGGGAACACAGTTGCTGAATCAGGTCACACAGACCATGGGTGGCAGGTCAGTGGTGCATGTCACTCTGCAGGCAGAGCCTGTCCTCTGCATACTGAGGGCCTATTAGGCATCTATGGACCAGAGACCAGTCATTGGCTCAGGGCACTGGCAGCTGGAGGGGACAGTCTGCTCTAGGAGTGAGAGCAAATGGAGGATAATCAATTTTTACTCTGGAACCAAATTACCAGCCTCAACAGAATGTCCAGGCCTCCCCCTCCCACAGCTGGTCCACGCCCTCCCTCATTGAACTTGAAGTCTCCTGTTTCCTGGTGTGTTGGGTGTCACTCCCTCTGTAGCATAAGGTGTTTCTTTTTTTCTTTTCAGGGGGAGTAAGGGGAATGGGGGTACTAAGGATTGAACTCAGGGGAACTCGACCACTGAGCCCCATCCCCAGCCCTATTTTGTATTTTATTTGGAGACAGGGTCTCACTGAGCTGCTTTAGCCTGACCATTGCTGAGGCTGGCTTTGAACTCATTATCCTCCTGTCTCATCCTCCTGAGCCCCTGAGATTACAGGTGTGCGCCACCAGCCCAGCCCTCTGGAGCATAAGGAACAGGACTTTTCTTTCTCACGCCCCACCAGAGCCTGCAGCCAGGACAGGGCCCAATGTGTGGCCAACTCTCAATGGTATTGGGATAAGGGGGGGAGGATCATGAATGAATGACCCTGGACCTCTTCAGAGCCTGGAACCTGCATGTGCAATCCCAGGGGGTTCTGCCACCTGTTCCCTGTCCCTCCTGGAGGCTGAGGCTCTTGCTCCATCCCACCAACCACCTCTCCTGAGGCCACCCAGGAGCCACATCACAGGATGCCCTTGGGGTAGCGGGGCTGTGGAGGGTCTTCAGTGAGGCCCTGGGTCAGTTCTGAGGTGGCCATGAGGCTCTTGGACCTGGGGCTTTAAGTCCCTGTACCCCCACTGCTCCCTGCCATGGAGATTCTGGCTGTCTTGCTCCTGCCTGTCCGTCCTCTCCCTCCTTCTCATTCAGGCAGGACTGGCCCTGCCCTGCACAATGAGCCATGCCCTTCCCTCCTGCACTAATGGCCATCTGTCCTGTCCACTTCCTGCTAAAACCTGGGGCCAGGCCCCTCTTGGCCATAGTAAAGGGCACAGAAACAGTCGAGGCAGGTGCCCGTGTCAAGCTGCATCAGGGACAATGTCCCCGACTGTGAAGGAGGCCCCACTGTGTCCCTTCCAGGGCTCTTTCCTTCCATGACAATGACATGTGAAATAGGCCAGGACACAGGCCTGAGCATCTCCCCCATCTACTCTCTGCACTGACTCAGCGAGGGGGACAGAGGCAGGACAGGGCGGCAAGCCCCTAGGTCCCAGGCTCCTTACACCCAGATGACTGGTGGCTCCATCCTGGTCCCTAAGTGGGGCTCACGCTCCTCAGTGACGCCCAGGACCTTCCCCAAGGGGGAGCTGGACTGAACGGTGCTGTCTCAGGGGCTGTCTATTCCATATGTGCCTGTGTCCCCATGAGGACACCATCACCACAAGGGAGGTCTGTCCCCACATGGTGTGATGCTCCAGCCACGGTCACTTACATTAGGCTCTAGGCTCCGATATGGATCAATTTGATGATCTCACTGCACTTCCTGGGTGAAAAGAACAGGAAGAAGGCATTCCACAGGCCTGTGTCAGGTGCTTCCCCACTTTGCTGAGTCTCCACAGCAATTGGGAACATAGACTTCTAGATTGATTAACATGATCAATAATACTTCTCTGAGTTTGGTGTTGTGCCTCATTTTACATAACAGAGACCCTCAGATGTCCCCTCTGACCACTCAGTCCTCCACCAGGACCCACAGGTCTCTCCTTACTCAGGAGGCTGCTGGTTTCAAACTGACTTTAGCATCTGCCTTGGGTCATAATGTGACCCCTCAGGACTTCAGAGCTCAGTCTAAGACACTGTGCTCCTTAGAGAAATATTTCTTTCAGAAAGGAGTCTTAGATCCTGGGTATTAAAACTATTTTCCCATATGGGAAAACTTTACCATTCTCCATTTCTACCCCAGGTCTGCCACACACAAGCCCACGACGGCTGTATTTGCAGCAGGGTCCTGGTCCCCTCTTCCACCTCTTAGTGCTGATGTGTTAGGAACCATCCACTGGTCTCTCAGGACCATTCCACATGCCTCACCTGCTCTCTGCAGGGGGAGAAGGGACGTAAAGACCAAGGACAGGAACATGATTCTGCTCTAAACCTTGTCTGTCCCCCTCACCCTAGAGCATTCTTTGGACTCATGCTTTGCCTTTCAGGTGCCACTGGCTCTTGTCAGTCACCAGGAAACACCTGAGCAGAACTGTCCCCCTCGTGGCACCAGCGTGACCACCAAACTGAATGCCCCCTGGTCTCCGAGCATGGGATTTCGGTTAACACACCCCATTCTCACATCAGGCTGTGGGGTCTTCTTGGGGTGTAGGCATAATGGGGTGTCCCATCATGGCCCACTTCTAGGATGGCCTTGAGAACCAAAGGCTCAGAGGACACACACGTGGGCTGAGCCCTGGAGTCCATGCAGCTGGAGGGACTCTGGGTCTCAAGGCCAGCCAGGGCCAGTGAGGACCAGGAGAGACACGGGGTTGCTAACTCCCAGTCCTGGGTCTGTCCAGGACCAAACTCTGCAATTAAGTGCACCTGTGAGAAACTCTGTGCTTCTCCCACACACAGCCCAGGGGGCCCCTTCTGATCCCTCAGATCCTCCTGCATCTGCCCAGGGTACCCACTCTGCCTGGTTCTTCAGGACTCAGGTTGGTGGGAGGTGAGAGGCCAGCTCAGGTGGAAAGACACCTTTGTGGGGATCACAGGGCAATCATCTGTTGTCTGCACAGAGAAATTACCCAAACCCAACATCACAATCAACAACTCCCAACCCATGGAGGGTGAGGACTCTCTAGCATTAACGTGTGAACCTGAGATTAATTATGCGACCTACCTGTGGAAGATAAAGAGTCAGACGATCTCAGATGGTGACAGGCTGAAGCTGTCCAACAACAACAGTACATTTACTATATTCAGTGTCACAAGGGATGACACAGGACCCTATGAGTGTGAAACCCAGAACCCAGTGAGTGCCAGCCACAGTGACCCACTCACCCTGAGTATTTCCTGTGAGTAACTTCTATTCCTCCATTACCCTGGCTGTGAACTCAAACACACAGGGCCAGAGGCTGGGCCACTTAGTCCCTCTTGAGTCCAAGTATACAGACCATCTCTCCTGGGCACCTGGACTGGCTGTGACATTTGCCCCAGGCACATCCAGGCAGGCCCAGCCTTGGGCCATGAATAGGAGGAGAGGGCTTGTGGTTCCCTGGGGAGGCCTGGGGTCAGCCACCTGGGACAGAGAAGCAGGGGAATGTCACAGACTAATTTCAGTGAACAAAGGGGTTTGGTTGAGACTTTCTGTGAGTGTGTATTTTGCTGGGATTTGAACCCAGGGCCTCATGCATGCTGGGCAGGTGCTGTACTACTGTACTTCCCAGCCTAGTTGCGATTTTTAAAAAAAACAAGGTTGTGACATGGATCAGTAGTTATATTGTGGTCTTCTACCATCTAGGATCTTCCCTTCTTTCTGATGACATTACATGTGGCTTTATTCTGTTTGCTCCAGATGGTCCGGATGCCCCCATCATAAATCCCCCAGACTCACATTTCCGTCCAGGGACAAATCTCAACCTCTCCTGCCACGCAGACTCTAACCCGCCTGCACAGTTCTCTTGGTCTATCAATGGGAGGCCCCTGGAATCCACACAAGAGCTCTCAGTCCCCAAACTCTCTACAACTAATAGCGGATTCTATGTGTGTGTGGCCCATAACTCTGTCACTAACCTCAATAGGACCACAACCAAGAACATTACCATCTCAAGTTAGTGGACCCTGGAGCACAGTATCAAGTGCTGGGTGGAGCCTTGATTTTTCAGGAAACAACGTGGAAGAAGTTACTTCCTAGCCTCAGGCCCACTCCAGTCAGCCCCCTGATGCTTTTCCACAGGGCGTGTGGCCCAGCCCTCCCTCAGAGCCACCAACACAGAACCACACTCTGTGGCCCTGACCTGCCTCTCAGGTGGCCCTGGACTCTCCATCACGTGGATCCTCAACAGCCAGACTCTGCAGCTCACAGACAGGATGCAGCTGTCCCCGGACCACAGGACCCTCCACATAGACCCCGTCAGACAGGGGGATGCCTGGGAGTATCAGTGTGAGGCCTCCAACCCCGCCAGTTCCACCAGGAGTGACCGCTACAGACTGGCTGTGATCTCTGAGTGGCCCCGTCCCACCCAGTGCTTCCCTCACATATTCCACTGTCAAGGGCCATCATATGGCACCAGCCATGAGCTTGGGGTAGATGCCAGAGCCTGGAGAGAATGTGGTTGACTACCCAGAAATTAGGTGCCTTGATGTCACCTTGGTTCTGATCTGACCCGAGGCTAGGCCTGGGCTAGACAGTCTGTGAGGGCTGCCCACTGACACTGTCCTGAGATGGGAAGGAAGAAAAGAGGAAGAGGGGGTGGGGTGTGGCTCAGTGGTAGAGCACTTGCCCAGACTGTGTGAGAACCTGGGTTCAATTCTCAGCATCAAACAAACAAATGAATAAAATCAAGGTCCTTCAACATCTAAAAAATATATTAACATAAAAGAGAAGAGGAAGAGACCTTAACAGGAGCAGGAGCAGGATGTGGCCCAGCTGCATGTGGAGAGGGTCAGGCTAGAGCACATGCAGGATTCACAACCAAACGTGAAGAAATCGCCAGAAGCAGAGAGTCGGGAGGACATGGTGACGACGTGAAAAACTGCAATGGGACATGATGCCATTTCCTTCCACCCTCTGTGGGCCCCTGCAGGGCCCAGCTGGTTCCCCTGAAGACCTGACCTTCAGCCCCTTTCTCTTCTCTTTCAGCAGCAGAGAGGACCCCAGGCCTCCCTGTGGGGGCCGTCGCTGGCATCGTGACTGGGGTCCTGGTCGGGGTGGCTCTGGTGGCTGCTCTGGGGTGTTTCCTGCTCCACACAAGAACTGGAAGGTACCCAGGCTTCCCCCCCTGATCCCACCCAGGTGACCCCAGGCCTGAGGGAAGGAGGCCCGTCCTCAGACTCTGGCCTGACCCCCACCTCCCCACTTCCCCAGGACCCTCCCCTCACCCAGCCGCCCCCGTCCCTCACCAGCTGCTGGCCCTGGGCTGATTGCTCACCAGCTGCCTCCTCTGCACATTGGTCACCAGGACCTGTCCCCACAGCACTGGTGTCCCTCCCTAGACGAGTGTTCAACACGGCACCTCCTGCAGTATTTGCCCCACACCAGGAGAGGGCTGAAGCTCTGTGTATGAGGGGTCCTGTCCCAGGTCACTCAGGGCAAGGGCTGGGGCCTGAGAGGAAGGAGGGTCCACTCTGCACACCTCCTGTGTGACCCAAGGCCCCTGATGTGTGAGGTGGGATCCCAGGGCCCAGCCAGATAGTGTGTTCTGGAAAGTTCTTTGCCTCCTGGTCACATGGGTGGAGAGCACAAAAGGCCACTGTCACATTACCTCATCTCCTGGCCTGAGCAGAGGGTCCTCCACAGCAGGATCACCAATGGGGGTCGGGGATTGTCAAGATGCACGTGGTTCCCAGTGTCTTGCCTATGTGGTGACCCTGCTTCCCTGTCCCCAGGGCCTGGACCCTTTTACTCAGTCAAACTCTCCTGCTCTAATTCTTCCTCAATCCTCAGTCCCTTTTCTGGGTCCCTCAGCCAACGTTCTCCTGGGTCTGCACCTGGGAGGGCCCTTCACCTTGGCCCAGGGCAGCAGTGTCTTCATAAGGCCTTTCCTCCCCTCCCCTCCCCTGGGCCCCCTGGTACACAGACCTGATGGGGAGAGGAAGGTTTCACACCCTCCTTGGAAATGGGGTACCCTCCTCATCCCCTATCTGACCCCAGTCCATGACACTCATGAATAAGCCTGACCTTTCCTAGGGCCAGTGTCCAGCATGGTCTCAGAGACCACAGCACCCCAGCATCAAGACCCGGTAAGTGCCCCTTCAGCCTGAGGGTTGCTGGGAGCCCCTAGGCCTGTCCCACAGTGTCCACCCTTGCCCACAACCACACGTCCAGGGTTGAATGTTTACACTGGGGAGTCAAGGATCCCTGTCATCAAACACAACAGGGGACCCACCTGGCCAAGCCAGCCCAGACTTGTGGCATCTGGTCCCCTCAGGTTCCTTGGCTCCTTGGGCCACTACAAGGGCTACAGGGTCTCTCCCAGGACATGCTGTCCCCCTGACACTCTGAGAGTTGAGGACCCCTAACCCCTCCTGCAGAAGGGGTCCAGCCCTCCTCATGTCTGCTAACTCTTGTCTCTGTCCCCAGGCCAAGGTCCCTCTGACAGCTCCACCTCCCTGGTAAGTCCCCCAGGTATCTCTCCACAGGGAACTAGCTCTGCAGGCTCAGGGACACTGTGAACCCCCACACAGCACAGACACCCCCACTCATGTTGGACCAGGACAAGGTTAGCCTGGCCCTGGCCAGAGACTTGGCCACTCTCAGGGATAGGACCACCATCACTCTGTCCTCAGCCCACCCTGCTTCCTGCCATCTCAGGGGAGTCCTGGTGCAGACTGGGTGCTGGGAGCTTCTATCAGTGGCCCTGGGTTAATGATGGGGACCATAGTCTGGACAGAAACTGGGGTGTGTGTCCTGAAGTGGACGCTGGTGCTCAGGACCCAGAGCTGGTAACTCCTGAGAAGAAAGGGCTAAACATATACAGGGAGTAAGCTCTGGCCTGTCAGAGACCAGAACCTTCCAGGCACCACCCAGCACCTGCTCACTGGAGTCTCAGCCTTGATGACCCTCCCTTGGTGACCCTGATTTCCAATCTCCCTTCTTGCCAGGCCCCACCCCCTGGCCACAGCGCTGCTGTCCCCATCTACCAGGTGAGTGTGGGTGATGACCCTGGCCCACAGTCCAGGGCGACCCAAGAGATGCCCCTCCCCACACCTTCCTGATCTTGCCAGGAAACAGCAGCCAAAATGGGATCAGGGGGTGGTGAGCAGGGGACGGGGGGCCTGGGAACAGGAGCCTCTGAGCCCAGACAGACACAGGGACAGACAGTCCCAGGTGGGCCAGGGCCTAGGAGTTCATGGTCCTGGTTCAGAAGGGTCAGAGCCTCTTTGTTCTTTTTCAGGAATTACTAAACCCTGACCTGGACATCTACTGCCGGGCCGACCACAAGGCTGATGTGGATTCTTAGTTTCCAACACACGATGCTCCATGTGGGCTGAGGGAGGGTCCTGCTAGACCCCAGATGCTGGGTGATGGGACAGAGGTGGAGCCTGACCCTACTGGACTCTGGAACCTAGAGGGGGAGGGGTCCCTGGGGATTCTAGAGACACAGGCTGCCCTGGGCTCTCAATGGCCAGAACCAGGCTTCCTGTGCCCAGGAGCAGGGCCTCCAGGGAGAGGGAAGGGCCCCTGTGGGTCACCTGGAAAGGCGCTGAATAAAGACCCCTTCCCTCCTTCGCTCTTGGTTCCTGTGGGAACGTCTCTTGGCAGACACTCCCCTCAGGTTCCAGGTCAGCTCTCTCCTGTGTCACGCAGGGGAATGGTGGTCTCTAAGTTGTTCCCACAGGTTTCTCTTCCTGGGAGACAGGAGCTGGGAGGTGGGACCAGGGCAAATGTCGGGTCTGTCCACAGGGAAGGGTGAGGGTCCCAAGGCCCTGCAGCCAGCAGAGCACTCAGTGGCCCTCACGCTCCAGGGACCCATGGTGGCTGGCTCTGGCCAAGATTTCTTCTCCACCCAAAGGCCAGTACTCAGGACATCTTCACCTCTGCTGGGACAGGGACAGAGACTGTCAGAGTAATGAGGGGACAGGGCCAGACCCAGACTCAGGTCCTGAACAAGGGCCTCAGGCCCTGCCCGAGGCTCCAGCCCTGCCCTCCCATCACCTTCCACTCTGCCCTGCCTGGTCTCTCTGGGACCAGCCTCCTCTCCACACTCCAGCACCCAGGGCAGAGGCGCAGGGCTCTCCACATGGGGCTCTGCAGGCTCCATGGTGATGGGACAGAGGGTCTCCTCCTGACTGGGGCCCAGGATGTGCTCTACAGCCTCCTCCACACACCTGGCCACTGCCCTGCCTCCTTCCCTGAGGGCTGGGCGGGGACATTCTCATGTAGGTTCATGTGGATCAGGCCTCTACTCTCCTGGAAATTAGAGGTGAATTTAGTAAAGATGAGGGACACTCTGCTGATGCCTGAGAGTTGTCTGTCCTGAGATGAGAAGTAGGAGGCCATCCTCAGAGATTCCGCTGTGACTCAGCTCTAGTGAGGCTCCTCCTGCGTGAACATAGCATCAGGTCACACACGGTGACTTCTCTTTTCTTGGTTTCCTGGTGCAGCTGCCACAGACTGGCTCCCACACAGTGGCTCCGAACAGCAGATACCAAGGTGTCCTGAGCTGCATTCTTCTGGAGGCTCTAGCGGGTGTGCACAGCAACACAAGTCCCCTGAGACTCAGGCCACTGCTGCATCCTAAAAGCTCGTGGAACCTTTTCCCCCAGGTCCTGTCCTGGGAACCACAGCAGCTGGAGCTCCCCCTGAGCACCGCATCCTGCTCCCTGAACCACACACAAGACCCTGGGAAACTGTGTCAAGCCAAGCCCTCCAGGCAGTGTCATGCTCAGGCAGTGTCATGTCAGGCCCCACCCACCGCCAGGTTGCCCAGTGGAAGGGTCACCTGTGCACTCAGGGGAGCCTCCCTGATGTGGATGGGGTGGATTCCGCTTCACCTTCTGCATCTGTGCAGTCCCCAGGGTGCTCTGTACCCTGTCCCTGTGCCCAGTGTTTCTCCCTGGACACAGCCTCAGACCCTGATGGGGCAGATGAGGGGCTGACTCTCCAGCAGTCCTTCCCATTTTCCCCAGGTCAACCTGCTCAGCCCTGAGACCCTCCCTCTACAGGAGCCCTGTGCTCTGAGCTCCTGAACACCTGCCCCCACACATGCCAGCTTCAGGTCAGTGACAACCACCAGCTCTGACATGCACCCAAGGCAGGTGTCTGAGCAGACTCACCAGGTGGGACACCTGAGGCTTCAGCATGCAGGAGCACCCTAGTCCCTCTCCTCCCTCCCTGAGGGCAGCGGGCCCCACAGGGTGTCTGTGAAAGCAGCCCTGGGTCCTAAACACAGCTTCAGGTCCCTCCTGACCCTCTACAGGGAGAGGCACTGGGGCAGAAGCAGCCACTAGGAAATTTGACTGTCAAGGAAACACTCGGCTCCATCCCTCCTCATACCTGTGAAAGGTACAGACACATACACATACACCAAGGATGTGCACTATATCCTCCTAGATACACGTGGCCACTGATCTGACTTCTTCCCTGAAGGCTGGAAGGGTGACATTCTCAGAGAGGTTCACGTGGATCAGGCCACTACATTCCTGGAAATCATGTCCAAGTACTAAAGCTCAGGGACCTTCCAGGGATGCCTGAGAGTTGTCTGTCCTGAGATGAGAAGTAGGAAGAGACCCCAGGAGATTCCCCCGTGACTCAGCTCTAGTCTAGGCTCTAGGCTCCTCCTGCATGAACATAGTCTCAGGTCACATGCCGTAGTCTGGCTGGGTTAAATAACCGAGAGGTGACAAGCAACTTGAAGGTTGAATCGGGAACTCAGCAGGAACTGAGCAAGAACTCAAAGTAGCAGGCACACGAGATAGCAGGAGCCGCCTTATTGGGGGACAGCAGAGGCATATATACCAACTGATTACACACAGCATGACTCAATTAACATTATCTAGATACAGCAGTCAGCCAATAAGGAATCCTCATCATCTTAATGGCATTGCTTAACAAACCACTCCTCCTGGCAAAGTACCAGGCGCCATCTTGACTTGAATTCAGCCCTCAACGGTCACACACGGTGACTTCTCTAGCCTTGGTTTCCTGGTGCTGCTGCCACAGACTGGCTCCAACACAGTGGCTCAGAAAACAGAATCAAGGTGTCCTGAAGCTGCATTCTTCCGAAGCTCCAGCGTGTGCACAGGAACACAGTCCCCTGTGCCTCAGGTCACTGCTGCATCTTAAAACTTGATGGGAACTTTTAACTCACTTCTGGCCCCAGGGCCCATCCGGGAACCACACCAGCTGGAGCTCCCCCTGAGCACAGCATTCTGCTCCCTGAGCCACACGTGAGCCCCTGGGAACCTGAGCCAAGCAGAGTCCTCCAAGCCAGGTGTGTCACCCCGTCTTCCTCATTCCCATCTCGTCCCATCCACGTAGACAACTCTGCTCCTATAGAGCCAGCCCTGGCCCTCCAGGGACTCAGGTCCAGTCCCTGCAGTGTCACACTCACACCACCCAGGCTGCCCAGGGGAAGGGTCACCTGTAAGCTCAGGGGAGCCTCCCTGACTAGGATGGGGTGGAGTCCTCCTCACCTTCTCATCTGAGCAGTCCCCAGGGTCCTCTGTACCCTGTCCCTGCAGCCACTGTTTCTCCCTGGACACAGCCTCAGATCCTGACAGGCAGAGTTAAGGTGCTGTCTCTCCAGCAGTCCTTCCCATTCCTACCTTGTGACGATGCACAGGCCCTTGTGACCACCCCCCTCAACAGGTGACTGTGCTCTGGGCTCCTGAACACCTGCCCCCACACATGCCAGCTTCAGAATAGTGACACCCTCATCCATGGCAGGTGTCTGAGCAGACTCACCAGGTGGGACACCTGAGGCTCCAGCATGCAGCAGCACCCTGGTCCCTCTCCTCCCTCCCTGAGGGCAGCAGGCCCCACCAGATTTTTGTCCAGAGCACAGCTTCAGGTCACTCCTAACCCTGTCCAGGGACAGGCACTGAGGTAGCAGCCACTAGGAAATTCCACTGCCAAGGACACCCTCAGCCCATCCCTCCTCACACCTTTGAGAGGGGCAGACACATACAACACACCTGGCCTCACCATCCAGCATGAAGGCCACCCCCAGGCTACTTACCACCCCAGGCCAGCTGCAGCCTGAAGAGCGACCTCCTTGCTGCTCTCTCCCTGTGACAGCAGGTGCTGCTTTTGCCTGGGGCGCCCTCCACACCGTCAGGGAACCCAAACCTGCCTGTGCCCCACCTCAGCCAAAAATCCCCAGCCACTTGGTCCCTCCATCTTTGCTGAATCTCACAGAGAGGGGACAGCCCTCCTAGCCCCTCCCTGCTCACTGCCAGCCTTGGGTGCTCATCACGGGGTCTGCAGGGGTCACCTGTCTCAGGTTGGTCATTTGTGGGACCAGACAGACAGGAAAAGCCTCCCACATGCCTTCGACTCTCAGAAGGGAAAATGAACAGAAAACCACTCTACCCAAAAGTCTGAAGGCAAGGGCGTCCCAGGGATTCCTAAGAGTGCACCCTCTGGGTCATGATCTTCAGGAGACACCACCTTTGAAACCGTGAGTCAGATGGACCCTCCTGAGGCTGCCCATCCCCAGGTGCAAAGTTCTCCCGACTCTGAGCAGGAGTCCTCAGGTCAGCTCCTCTCCTCTCCCTGACTCACCATGCACCCATGTCAGGCACCCTGGGGACCCGCACTGAACAGGACCCACCCTGCAGCCTGTAGGTCAGAGCCACCTGTGCCCAGGGTCAGGGCCAGCTCTCATCATTGGGACCCTGGGCAGCATCACTGCTACAATCCCTGACACTGGCCGCAGGTCTCCTCATGACCTCCAGGGGGCTACATGGGACTCACAGCCAACACTCAGAGTAGTGATTCTTGGGGACAAGAGCATGGCTTTGGCTGGAGGTGGAGGGGGAGATGCCACCTGATTGCCACCTGGGCATCAATGGCCCCGTGGGCTCCCTCCCACAAGCTTCTGTTCCCACCGCTCCTTCCTGATCCTGGGAGAACCCTGCTAGGCCACGCGTCCTGGGTAGTCCCCTCCTTCCTGGTATCACCCATGGGGAAAGGCAGGTGACCACATGAGAACAATGCAGGCAGAGGACAGAGGCCCCCACAGGGACACGGGAGGCCTGAGCTAGGGCTCCAACAAATGGAGAGAGGAGCTCCCCTCAGACCTTTCCCCAGGGACAGAGAGCCCACGGTCACTGGTCCCCCCTGCCCCATCCTCCCTTCCCAGGAAATAGGTCCCATGCCCCTACGCCACGGGCCCTGGAGCTCTCCCTGAGACACCAGGGTCTGGGTCCCTGAGGCTTGGGTGGTGACACCAGAGATAGAGGTAGGTCCCTGGACCTGTCACACTTCAGTGGGACCCATTCCATTTCCAGAGTCACGCTGTCACCGTCCTGCTGGGAGGAAATCTCCCTCCCAGAGCACTTGAGAACATGGGGAAGATTCGGCACCAAACTGGGCTCTGGATCATAGAAGGAAATCATCTCACAGTATGGGGACCCCCAGGGTTGCCTGTGGGGTGCTGAAAGCCCTAATCTAGGACACAGCTGAGGCACATGCTGGGCTGAGCCAGTTCTCTCAGGGGACAGGGTCCCCATCAGCCTGGCTCTCCAGGTGTGGCGTGGGGCACTGAAAGGGAACTGGGAGGGGCTGAGCTGGGAGAGGAGCCGGGCAGCAGCACTGACTGGCCTGGCCCCGCTGCTTCCCAGCAGGTCTGAAGCTGAAGCCCCTTCCACAGAGGAGGACAGAGCCGAGCCCAGGGAACCCTCCAGCCAAGCCGCCAACACCACACCGCTCCCCGTGATCAGGACCTGCCTCTCGGATGACGCTGGAGTCTCCATCAGGTGGATCTTAAATACCAGACTCTGCAGCTCACAGAGACTGCAGCTGTCCCAGGACCATAGCACCCTCAGCATAGACCCCAGCAGACAGGAGGATGGCGGGGAGTAAAATGGGAGGTCCCCAACATGGTCAGTTCCAACAAGAGTGACACCTTCACTTCAGTTGGCAGTGATGCTTTGGGGAGCTCTTGACTGGGTGCTCTTTTGTAATCCCAGTGGTTCATGAGGCTGAGGCAGTAGGATCACAAGTTCAAGGCCATCCTCAGCAACTTAGCAAGACTGTAAGCAATCTAGTGAGACCTGTCTCAAAAGAAAAAGAGCTGGAGATGTTGCTCAGTGATTAAGCACCCATGGATTCAACACCTGGTACCAAAAAACAAACAAACAAACAAACAAAAACCTCTTAAATAAAACCTTGGGGAAGCCATTGTATAGGAGTTGGCTTCTATAATGAGCCCAAAAGAACAAACACAGATGGAGTCATTTGTACTCCCTGAAACTGATCAACAGAGCAGTCTACTCATGTAACAATGGCCGAGTGACTGTTGGTTACAGCCACGGAGCTTCAGTGGGTCACAGGTGTCAATCAGTCTGTCCTGGGCAGCCACCTGATTCAAACACAGCAAACCAGTCAGGCTCTGAACCTCCCTGCGGTCTCCACACCTCACTTCCTTTTCCCACCATAAACCATGCTGGGCCATGTGGCAGCCCTGGGTTCTTTGAAGCTGCTCTGTTCTGAGCACGGCCTGATTCCAGAAACAGGTTCAGAAGCCAGTTACTCTCTCTAACCAAATTTGTTGTAATTGTGTCTCTGGACAAACCTTAGAGCCAGCGCCAGACTCACTGATCACCATGAAGACTGGGCCTCAGTGCAGAGGTCAAGGACAGGGGCAGAGCCAAAGTCAGAGAAGGACAGCAGAGGACAAGGCCAGAGTCACAGGAGGGCTGGTGAGGGGCACCATGGTGGGGGGCAGAGCTTCCTGAGGAGACCTGGGCCTTGGAGAGGGCAGCTCCAGGGCCCCAGAGAGCCAGGCTCACATCCCTGACCACAGCCCACACATAGGAAGCCAGTGCCCAGGCCTTTTCTGGGGGTGACTCTGAGGTGACCTCAGGAATGTGGCACACAGCAGGTTCTCTACATACACTGTAGACAGAGGGGCCTCCAGAGGACACTCTTCTTGTGGCAGATCTGGACACAGCAGGACAACATGTGAGCCCTCTCTGGTGAGGCAGAGCTGACTCAGGTCACTCCCCTGCAGTCCACCCCATGCTCCTGTCTGGTGAGTGGAAATCCAAGGTCAGTGGCCAAGAGCGTGGATGTGCCATCTAACATGGACAGTGTTCCCAACAGGAAATGAACAGCGAACAAGAGTGGCCCAACCCACAACAGGAAACACCATTTATTACAAGTCCTGCTCTTTCTATTCTTGCTTTAATATACATCTCTTTAATGATGTTTAATCATAGCATTGAGGTTGACAGGGACATTCAAGGGGAACCTGTAGCTCCAAACCCCAAAATCTCAAAATCCCTTATTGGCCTGAGGCTACACATGTATGCAGGTGTGCTTGCTCGCTCTTGCGAGCCCTCTCTCTCTCTCTCTCTCTCTCTCTCTCTCTCTCTCTCTCTCCCTCTCCCTCTCCCTCTCCCTCCCCCCCCCCTCAGGATACCTGCAGGATCTTAGCACTAGGAGACATCAGGAGCACACAGCCAATGACAGGCACGATGCCCCTGGGCAGTCAGCTCACAGACTTCTGTGAGGACTGAGATGGGGGATGAGTTTTGGGTCTGCCAGGAGGCTGGGGCATCAGGGAGCTGGGATCAGGAGGCCCAGGCAGGAAGGAGCTCTATTCCTAGCAGAGAGCACAGCTGTCTGCAGCAGCTGCACATGCAGAGAGTCAGGGCCAGGCTGATGGTGCTCCCAGTACCAACCTGCATCAGAGTGTGGAATCTGAAGTCTGTGCTGTGCACTGAGGTTGACAGTGACATTCAGGGGAACCTAAAGCTCTAAACCCCCAAATCTAAGAAATAAGAAAAACCTCACATTTCCCATTAAATTCCCTGTTCCCACAGCACAAGCCACCTGCCATCTACACTAGCAAGTTCAGTCATTCCTGGGTCCCACCAACCTAGTCCCTGGCTCCCCAGCTCTGCTCAGCTGCTGCCACCTCCTGGGAACTCCTGATAATCAGGACTCAGGAGCCCCAGTGCAGGTCCTACAGCCCAACAGGAAGGACTCTGCCTTAAGTTGGCCCTTTGCCCTCGTGGGGCAGAGGTTTAATGACAGCCACTCTGAAGACCTGGGGGGTAGGAGAGAGGTGGGCAGTCACACAGAGCTTCTCAGTGAGATGGGGACAAAGTGCTGGTGTAGGACCCAGGGCCTCAGCTGTGAGGGTGGCTGTGGCTAGGAGCTCAGGAAGGGAACTGAGGAGCACAGAGGTGGGGAGTTCCTGAACATTTGCAGGGACAAGGCTGGATTCCCAGAGGACCACTCTGACCACTGTCAGCTGCAGCACTCAGAGCCTGGGCGCCTCCTGGCTGCCCACCAACCAAGAGCTCCCACCTCCATCTCCTAACTCACCTGCTTCCTCCACTGTCTGACTCTAGGGGAAGGTTCCACATCCTCCTCTGCCCTGCAAGGGGGTGGTGGGAAGCCCAGTTCCCTACAGACAACCAGCAATGGCCCCTACTGAGGTGAATGGGCAGGACTACCACGCCCAACTTCCTGATCCCCACTCAGGGGTGACAATGAGGACCAGAGCCCTCCTGCTCCCTCAGGGCCTGATAGGCTTCTGTGCCTGGTGACTGTCACATCCCTCCTGATTCTTCCAGTGAGGATACCTGGGAGGACCCATATCCCATTGTAGAAGGTCCAGTCTGGAATGTTCCACAGCAGCCCTGCTGACCCCTATTTACAAAAATCCCAGATGGCACAGCCTTTAGGGACACATGCTTGCAGACATTTCCCCCAGTCACATGGGCAGAGGCATCAGGTTCCTGAGTGTCCAGCCACTGAGTCTGACATTCCTCCTCCAAATGACCTAGGCTCTGGTGTTGGTTCTGGGTCACCAGTCCAGGTGCACAAACCTCCTACGTGAGGTTCTTCCCTGGGTCCCAGGTGCCTGTCCCAGGAGCTCCCTCTAGAGCAAATCTGCAGCTCCACCCAGGACTGGGGCTGGGACAGGGAAGAGAGTGCATGCCCTCTAGTTGACATTTCCTGCCAGGTGCCAACAGAGGCCCCCATAGAGGGCAGGTGAGGGCTGACCTTAGGCAAAGGGCACCTTCAAGGGATGAAACTGAAGATGCAATGGGAGGGAGCAGTGGTGGGGGAGGGGTGGTGAGGGATGGGAAGAAGCAGGTGGAAGGGAGGCTCTGGGGAGGTTGGGGAAGGGCGCAGAGCAGGGCTCCCCTCTCCTCTCCACTGACACTGGGGCTGGTCATCCTGTGGGGCTTATGCTGTGGGGTGTTGAGCACCATCTGGGATTCTTTTACTAAGTCCAGTGGGACCCCCTCCCCCAGCTGTGACAATCAACAGTGTCTACACCAACCTCCAGTAACAACTCAGCATTTGAAATCCTCCCCCTCTTGGCAGAAAAACTGAGTGTAAGAGGGCAGAGACTGATGTTTGTCACTACCAATCACTTGAAGTCCCTGGAGAAGACATGAGTCAAGGTATGGCCACACAGCTGCCTGAACCCCCACAGCACTGAGGGCTTCCCAAGGGTCTGTAGCCACACATCAGTGACACCTGCTTGGTCTGTGAATCATGGACTTGGGGAGCTCTGTGCACACCGGAAAGAGGAAGCCTGTGATCTGATTGTCAGCAGTACTTCCAACAAGCAGGATGCAGGAGAATAAATCCTTCCTTATAAAGACGTTCAAATGTGAAAATGAATTTATTTATTTATTTTTTAAAAACTTAAAAGAATTTACCATAAAAGACTGAACTTGTTTTTCTAAATGAGTATGGACCCATATGTTTTTTATCAAAATTACTTATAAACAAATAAGTGGCATGAGTTTAAAAGCAAGTGAAATGCCAGAAGAAAATATTTGCAAATATAGTTGTGATATAGATGTCATGTCTAGATTGTATAACAAATGGGTATAAACCTGCAACCAAAGAATAACCTAAATTTAGAATAGGTCAAGGACCCTGGCACAGTCCTATAATCACAGGAGTCAGATGCAAGATTCACAAGTTTGAAGCCAGCCTGAGCAACTGTCCCAAAACAAAAATAAATAAATACATGTAAAGGCTGGGGGTGTAGCTCAGAGGTACAGGACCCCTCAGATCAATCCCCAGTGGTGAAAGAGAAGGGGGAGGGCAAAGGGCTTGGAAGGCCTGTTACCAGAGATGTTCCAGTGGCCAATAAGCACATGACAAGACTCTCAGTGTCATCAGTCACTAAAGAAGCAATTCAAAATCACAATGACACCTCACCCCACACCTTCCTACATTCCCCAGGGACTCTGAAGAGCTGCAGTCACAGTGGAGAGCACTTGGGCACTTCCTGCAAGAGCCAGGCAGAAGCGCATCTTCCCAGCACTCCCACGGCTGGGCACGTGCCCACGGGATGGGAAACAGGGACTCCAATAGCTCCCCCAGGCTAAGGCTTGCCACACCATTCTTCACAACAGGCAGGTATGGAAACAACCCCGTGTCCATCAACAGAGGAATACATAAATAAACATGGCTCACAAATATGTTGGATTATTGATTGGCCATAAAAAATAAAGTTCTGATGCACATTACAACCTGAAGAAACCTGAAAACCTGATTCAACAAGAAGCAAATGGTATGTGGTTGTATAATTTCATTTATATGAAATATCTAGAATAGGCAAATTCATAGAGACAGAAAATAGATTCAAGGTTATCCAAGGCTAGAGAGTCCTGAGATGTGATACCTTAATGGTTAGAGTTTTAGTGGTGATGAAAAAATCCTGGAAATAGTAGTGGTAGTTATATATTTGAATGGAATCATGGCATGTATTTGCACATTTACAAAGGTTAATATAGCACATTTTTGTTATAAGTATTACACAATTAAAAGTTTTTAAGAAAGATGTATAAAATACACCCACTCTGCTTAGATAGTGTGTGTGTGTGTGTGTGTGTGTGTGTGTGTGTGTGGAAGAAAGAGAGAGAGAGAGAGAGAGAGAGAGAGAGAGAGAGAGAGAGAGAGAGAGAGGAGAGAGTTGAGGGACTAGGGATTGGCCCCAGGGGCACTCTATCACCAATATACATTTCATTTTTTATTTTGAGACAAGGTCTCACTAAGTTGCCTGGGCTGGCCTCAAACTAGCAATCCTCCTATCTCAGCCTGCTGAACAGCTGGGATGAGAGGCTGTGTCATGTGTCTGGCCAGATAATCTTTATAATATTCACACCATGCTCCAATAGGTCCTTTAAGACGAAGATCCAAGGATTTAAAGACAAGAAACAAGCAGCCAACTGCAGACCCAGCTCACAAAGCTAGTGCTTCCACCATAAAGCCTCTAGAGACACTTCCTGAGGTCCTTCCTTTGAACCCTCAGGCACAGATGGCCCCTCCTGAGGCTGCCCATCCCCTGGGTGCACAGTTCTCCTACTCTGGAGCAGGAGACTCCAGGACAGCTCCCGTTCTCTCACTAGACTCACTGGACAGAATCAGGAGACCTGGGGACCCTTAGTAAGCAGGACCCATTCTGCAGCCTGTAAGTCAGGGCCACCTGTGCCCAGGGTGAGGGCCAGCCTTCATCATTTGGACACTGGGCCCCATCCCTGCTACAGATCCAGACACTGGCCACAGTTCCCCTAATGACCACCAGGGGGCGACATGAGATGCACAGTCAACACCTGGCAAATTGATTCTGAGGCTTGGACTAGGCTTTGTCTCAGGAGGTGGAAATGTGGCCTGATTTCCATCCCCAATAGACTGGAGGGTGTCTCCCACCCCCACTCCTTACTGGTTCTGTAAGGATCCTGCACAGCCAGGGTGCTCTGAGCAGGCCCTGCCTCCTGGCATCACCCATGAAAAAAAGTCAGGGTGACCACAGGAGAATCACTAGGTAGAGGACAGAGGCCACCCAAGGAAGGCATGGGCAGGCCTGAGCCACAGCTGCACCAAAAAATGAAGAGTGAGGGTCTCCCTAAAATCTCTCCCTAAGGACCAAGGAGCCCACCCTCACCTACCTCCACTACCACAGTCCTCCCCTCCCAGGACACAAAAGGTCTGAAGTCCTGAGATAGCCACTCAGAGGCCAAGCTGGAGACACCAGGTACAGAGAGCAGGTCCCTTTCTAGATCCCAGAGCTATTTCTGTCCCCTTCCTACTGGAAGGAAAACCACCTTCCTAGAGCTTTTGAGAACATGGGGAATATGTGTGGCTAACATGAGATTCTCTATCATAAAGGAAATATGCCCAGGGGTGAGGGGACCCCAGGGGTTCCCTGTGTGGTGCTGAGAGCCCTGAGGCCAGGACACAGCTGAGGCCAGTGCTGGGTGAGCCACTTCTCTCAGGGGACAGCGTCCGCACCTGCCTTGCTCCTCAGGGTGTGCCATGCAGTACTGAAACCCAACAGGGAAAGCAGAAGGGACAGGAGCAGGACTGAGAGGGAGGGGACAGAGAGGCTTCCTGGACAGAGACCCCGCCCCCAGCCCACGTGACCCAGGAAAGTGCTCCTGCCCTGGGAGGAGGCTGAGCTCAGAGAGGAGCAGGCAGCAGGGCTGACTGGCCTGGACCTCGGCTTCCCAGCAGGTCTCAGTGAAGCTCCTTCCACAGAGGGGACAGAGCAGCAGGGACCATGCAGCCCCCCTCAGCCTGTCCCTGCAGAGGGTGCATCCCCTGGCAGGGGGTCCTGCTGGCAGGTAAGAAGGGACAATTCCTTGAAAGAGGAATGGAGGTGGGGCATTGCTGGTGCCCCCTGGGGAAGACATGACCCTCACAGGGACACAGGTCTTCACTCTGTCCCATTGGGAATCCACTGGGAACAGAACACAGAAACAGAGAGAAGCTCACCAAGAAGAACAGATGAAGGGGGATGGAAAGCTCAGGGGTTCTCTTTTCCAAGTGAATCACCAGGGGTCATTATATTTTGAAAATTGGCGTTAACAGCTCTGTCAGGGCCACTCTCCAAATAGAAAGGCAAATTGAGCAGTAGACACTGTCTGCAGCCACCAGCCTCACACATTGGTACACAGACACCTGGATCCTCAGGGTGGGGACACTGCTTCACTCATCCACAGGAGGCTGAGCCTGGTCCAGGTCCTGGGCCACAACAAGGGTCAGACTAGTCTCTGCCTCCTGGAGCTTCCTCTCTAGAGGGCAGGAGGCCAGGCCAGAGGGAGATCTGCAGGTGAGGCCAGGTGCTGTGTAGATCTAGGAGGGCAGAGAGCAGGGGAATGTCCACAGGGAAGACCTGGGGGCTGTAAGGAGGTGGTCAGGGGAGGCGGGTGCCCAGGTGCCCTGGGTGTGAGCAGGGATCTGAGGGCACTGAGGAGCGAGCCTTGCAGACACCTGGGGAAATTGTTCCCAAGAGAGGATGACAGGTACAGGGGTCCTGAAGTAATGGAGGTCATGCTGCTGGCCTTGACCAGGGACACACGCACACACCACACACCCCAAGGCTGAGGATGAAAACTCCTGCTGAGGACCTGGGCCCCATCTTTCCACTCAGTACGAAGGGCCTAGTATTGACAGATTTTTCTCTCTTCCCTCCTAGTCTCACTGTTAACCTTCTGGAACCCGCACCCCACTGCCCAGCTCACTGTTGAACCAGTGCCTTCCGACGTTGCTGAAGGGAGAGACGTTCTTCTACTTGTCCACAATGTGTCGGGGAACACTGTAGGCTACTCCTGGTACAGAGGACAAGTAACAAACCAAAACCTTCTCATTGTAACCTACTCGAATCTCACACACTCAGCTACCCAAGGCCCTGCATTCAGTGGTCGAGAGACAATATACCCCAATGGGTCCCTGCTGTTCGTGAATGTGACAAAGGGGGACACAGGATTCTACACCCTGCAAACCACAACTCCCAATTTTCAAAGTGAAACAGCAACTGGAGAGTTCCGTGTATATGGTGAGTGATGCCCCAGCCCTCTGGGTGTTGGAGGGGTTAATTCCTCTGCACACACAGGACCCTGAGACCTGGATCTGCCTCCCTCCTCCTGTGTATTATGTCCCCACAGTGGAGTTGGAGCATTTAGTGCAGGACACACGCAGTGCAGACAGACTTCAGAAGATCCGAGTCCTCTGCCTGAATCCACTGGCAGAGAGCAGGGTGGTCTGGTGGGAGACTTGGCCCAGGCAGAGCAGTCTCAGCCCAGCCCCTGTGTCCTTCCCAGGAGCATGGCCCTGAGAAAGACCCTGCAGGACTGAGTCAGGCCTGGCCTGAGGGCCCTGGAGTCCTCACAGAGAAGGTTAGTCCTAGGGTGTACCTGCTCCAGACCTCCTTTTCAGGCTCCTGGCTCCAGGTGACCCTGAGGACATGTGGCCAGGGTTGGAGTTTGGCTTCCTGCTGAGGGCTGCTGGGGAGCAAGGATTTACTGGCCACCTGATCTGGTAGCTCCTAGAAGTGGTCAGCAGCCAGGGCACAGTCCCAGGAGCCACATCTGGGCAAGGGCACCTGGGCATCTCCTTCTCCTGGGACTAGGTGTGGTGAGCACAGAGGGACAGGGGCCTCAGGCCAAGTCAGGTGCCTTGATGGACTTCTATGAGGCTCCACAGGAAGGTCCATGTCCCCAAGGGGAGGAACAGAGGAAAGAGATGCCCCTGGAGCTCCTGGTCCTCCCGGGACCAGCCCAGGGCGCTCTCACTGGGAGGCAGAGCAGAGTAGGGGCTTTTTCTTTGGGGGCAGCTCCTCTACACCAAGGTCAGGTTACTGTGAGGATTTCAAGGTTAACTTAGAGACAACATGGTGAACCAGACACCACTTCCCATGTATCCAATAAAGGGAAACCGAGGCACAGGGAACACAGACAATGCGTGGCAGGTCAGTGTGCATGTCACTGTGTAGCCAGAGCCCCGTGCTCTGCATGTTGAGGGCCTATTAGGCACCTGTGGACCAGAGACCGGCCATTGGCTCAGGGCACTGTCAGCTGGAGGGGACAGTGTGGTCTGGGAGTGAGAGCAAATGGAGGATAATCAATTTTTACCCTGAAACCAAATTACCAGCCTCAACAGAATGTCCAGGCCTCCCCCTCCCACAGCTGCTCCACACTCTCCCTCACCGAACTTGAAGTCTCCTGTTTCCTCGTGTGTTGGGTGTCACTCCCTCTGTGGCATAAGGTGTTTCTTTCTTTCTGTTCTGGGGAGAGTGGGGGAATGGGGGTACCAGGGATTGAACTCAGGGGCACTCGACCACTGAGCCACATCCCAGTCCTGTTTTGTATTTTATTTAGAGACAGGGTCTCACTGAGTTGCTTTAGCCTGACCATTAGTGAGGCTGGCTTTGAACTCACGATCCTTCTGTCTCAGCCTCCTGAGCCACTGGGGTTACAGGTGTGCGCCACCAGCCCAGCCCTCTGGAGCATAAGGAACAGGACTTTCCTTTCTCTCTCCCCACTGGACCCTGCAGCCAGGACAGGGCCCAGTGTGTGGCAAACTCTCAATGGTTTTGGGATAAGGGGGGAGGATCATGAATGAATGACCCTGAACCCCTTCAGAGCCTGGAACCTGCATGTGCAATCCCAGGGGGTTCTGCCACCTGCTCCCTGTCCCTCCTGGAGGCTGAGGCTCTTGCTCCATCCTACCAACCACCTCTCCTGAGGCCACCCAGGAGCCACATCACAGGATGCCCTTGGGATGGCCAGGCTTTGGAGCGTCTTTGGGGAGGCCCTGGGTCAGTTCTGAGGCAGCCATGAGGCTCTTGGACCTGGGGCTTTAAGTCCCTGTACCCCCACTGCTCCCTGCCATGGCGATTCTGGCTGTCTTGCTCCTGCCTGTCCGTCCTCTCCCTCCTTCTCATTCAGGCAGGACTGGCCCTGCCCTGCACAATGAGCCATGCCCTTCCCTCCTGCACTAATGGCCATCTGTCCTGTCCACTTCCTGCTAACACCTGGGGCCAGGCCCCTCCTGGCCATAGTAAAGGGCACAGAAACAGTTGAGGCAGGTGCCCCTGTCAGGCTGCATCAGGGACAATGTCACCCACTGTGAAGGAGGCCCCACTGTGTCCCTTCCAGAGCTCTTTCCTTCCATGACAATGACATGTGAAATAGGCCAGGACACAGGCCTGAGCATCTCCCCCATCTACTCTCTGCACTGACTCAGCGAGGGGGGCAGAGGCAGGACAGGGCGGCAAGCCCCTAGGTCCCAGGCTCCTTACACCCAGATGACTGGTGGCTCCATCCTGGTCCCTAAGTGGGGCTCAGGCTCCTCCAGTGACGCCCAGGACCTTCCCCAAGGGGGAGCTGGACTGAACGGTGCTGTCTCAGGGGCTGTCTATTCCATATGTGCCTGTGTCCCCATGAGGACACCATCACCACAAGGGAGGTCTGTCCCCACATGGTGTGATGCTCCAGCCACGGTCACTTACATTAGGCTCTAGGCTCCGATATGGATCAATTTGATGGTCTCACTGCACTTCCTGGGTGAAAAGAACAGGAAGAAGGCATTCCACAGGCCTGTGTCAGGTGCTTCCCCACTTTGCTGAGTCTCCATAGCAATTGGGAACATAGACTTCTAGATTGATTAACATGATCAATAATACTTCTCTGAGTTTGGTGTTGTGCCCCATTTTACATAACAGAGACCCTCAGATGTCCCCTCTGACCACTCAGTCCTCCACCAGGACCCACAGGTCTCTCCTTACTCAGGAGGCTGCTGGTTTCAAACTGACCTTAGCATGTGCCTTGGGTCATAATGTGACCCCTCAGGACTTCAGAGCTCAGTCTAAGACACTGTGCTCCTTAGAGAAATATTTCTTTCATAAAGGAGTCTTAGATCCTGGGTATTAAAACTATTTTTCCACATGGAAAACTTTACCATCCCCCATTTCTACCCCAGGTCTGCCACACACAAGCCCATGAGGGCCGTATTTTCAGCAAGGTCCTGGTCCCCTCTTCCACCTCTTAGTGCTGATGTGTTTGGAACCATCCACTGGTCTCTCAGGACCATTCCACATGCCTCACCTGCTCTCTGCAGGGGGAGAGGGATGTAAAGACCAAGGACAGGAACATGATTCTGCTCTAAACCTTGTCTGTCCCCCTCACCCTAGAGCATTCTTTGGACTCATGCTTTGCCTTTCAGGTGTCACTGGCTCCTGTCAGTCACCAGGAAACACCTGAGCAGGACTGTCCCCCTTGTGGCCCCAGCCTGACCACCAAACTGAATACCCCCTGGTCTCCTGTGTGGGATTTCTGTTCACACACCCCATTCTCACATCAGGCTGTGGGGTCTTCTTGGGGTTTAAGCACAATGGGGTGTCCCATCATGACCCACCTCTAGGATGGCCTTGAGAACCAAAGGCTCAGAGGACACACACGTGGGCCGAGTCCTGGAGTCCATGCAGCTGGAGGGACTCTGGGTCTCAAGGCCAGTCAGGGCCAGCGAGGACCAGGAGAGACACGGGGTTGCTAACTCCCAGTCCTGGGTCTGTCCAGGACCAAACTCTGCAATTAAGTGCACCTGTGAGAAACTCTGTGCTTCTCCCACACACAGCCCAGGGGGCCCCACCTCCTCTGATCCCTCAGATCCTCCTGCATCTGCCCAGGATACCCACTCTGCCTGGTTCTTCAGGACTCAGGTTGGTGGGAGGTGAGAGGCCAGCTCAGGTGGAAAGATGCTTTTACAGGGATCACAGGTACCACAGGGCAATCCTCTCTTTGTTGTCTGCACAGAGAAATTACCCAAACCCAACATCACAATCAACAACTCCCAACCCATGGAGGGTGAGGACTCTCTAGCATTAATGTGTGAACCTGAGGTTAATTATGCGACCTACCTGTGGAAGATAAACAATCAGATGATCCCAGATGGTGACAGGCTGAAGCTGTCCAACAACAACAGGACTCTCACTTTATTCAATGTCACAAGGGATGACACAGGACCCTATGAGTGTGAAACCCAGAACCCAGTGAGTGCCAACCGCAGTGACCCACTCACCCTGAATATTTCCTGTGAGTAACTTCTATTCCTCCATTACCCTGGCTGTGAACTCAAACACACAGGGCCAGAGGCTGGGCCACTTAGTCCCTCTCGGGTCCAAGTTCACAGACCCTCTCTCCTGGGCACCTGGACTGGCTGTGACATTTGCCTCAGGTACACCCAGGCAGGCCCAGCCTTGGGCCATGAATAGGAGGGGAGGGGTTGTGGTTCCCTGGGGAGGCCTGGGGTCAGCCACCTGGGACAGAGAAGCAGGGGAATGTCACAGACTAATTTCAGTGAACAAAGGGGGTTTGGTTGAGACTTTCTGTGAGTGTGTATGTTGCTGGGATTTGAACCCAGGGCCTCATGCATGCTGGGCAGGTGCTGTACCACTGTACTCCCCAGCCTAGTTGCAACTTTCAAAATAAACAAGGTTGTGACATGGATCAGTAGTTATATTGTGGTCTTCTACAGTCTAGGAACTTCCCTTTCCCGGTGGCTTTATTCTGTTTGTCCAGATGGCCCGGATGCCCCCATCATAAACCCCCAGACTCACATTTCCATTCCGGGACAAATCTCAACCTCTCCTGCCACGCAGACTCTAACCCGGCTGCTCAGTTCTCTTGGTCTTTCAATGGGAGGCCCCCGGAATCCACCCAAGAGCTCTCAGTCCCCAACCTCTCTACAAATAATAGTGGATCCTATGTGTGTGTCGCCCATAACTCTGTCACTAACCTCAATAGGACCACAACCAAGAACATTACCGTCTCTGGTAAGTGGACCTTGGAGCACAGTATCAAGTGCTGGGTGGAGTCTTGATTTTTCTGGAAACAGCTTGGAAGAAGTTCCTTCCTAGCCTGGCACAAGCAAATCTTGTCCTTGCCTGAGCCTCCAGCTCCATCCCAGAGACTCTCCTCTTGCTTCTGACTTCTCATGACCAATCTAGGGTCCAGCCTGAAATGTGGGGAGGGGCTTCTCCCAGACCCAGGAAGTCCTAGGTAGTGGAAGGAGCTTCCCAGAGAAGGGGAGTGTCCTTGAAGTCAAGTCACTTCTTTCCATCACTAACTTGTCCCTTTCTGTCACCTCTCTGCTTTCTTTTACCTCCTCCGTGAGCATCAAGGAACCTGCATGGCTTTGCAATACGTTCATCCTCTTTTTCCCCAAATGACAGGAGCAAAGCCCCCTCAGATGGGGGAGGAGCAGCTCTGCTCCTGTCCTGCTCTGACTCCATCTGGGGTGGGAGGGGTGGGTGGGAAAGAGGCCTGGGAGGCCCATCTGGAATCTGGATCAATCCTGTGGTCAGTTGGTGCCTCCCAAGTCAGGAGCAGGGGAGGGAAAGAGTCAGCCTGGGCGCAGATGCTTCTGAGTTGTGTCCTGGCTCTGAAGTCCCAGGTGTATAGGGTTGGGAACACAAGCCCATGTCATGCACCACAGAGAATAGCAGAGACGCACACCTGGAGGGTCAGGAGCCTCATCTGCAGAGTCCCTTCGAGACCGGGCAGGGCGGTGCCAAGAGCATGTGTTTGCACAGAGGACAAGGTGCCGGGGTTGGTCAACACTGTGACCTTCATCCCCACAGGTTCCTTTCACTGGGATATTTAATCCACAGGCCAGGAAATAAAGTCCTCTTCAAACTGACAAATCCTACAGATTGGAATTTCTCCAGACACTAAGGTCAAGAAGACGGGCTGGACCATCTTAATTCCCTTACAGATTATTTAATGAAAACTATACACTTTGCCTCTGAATGTAAAGCTACTTCCTCCTGAGAGCCCTACCTTCTAGAGGCACAGAAAGTACTAGAAAGAGGTTTGTTCCACCTGAGGATGAGCTTGCTGGACAGATCCTATAGAGATGTCCAGGGACCCTCAGGGTGATCTGAGGTCGTCGAAGGAGGGGCAGCACTTTCCTTACATTGTCACCTGAGCGATGACACCCAAACTCTGCAGAGGGTCAGGGCTACCTTCTGGGCCACCTTACACAACTCACTGTGGGCCCTGAGTACTGACTAAAGTCTCTGAGGAAGGACCACCTCAGTTGTCCCCTCCTTTTTGTCCACAGAACCAGTGACACCGCCCCACCTCACAGCCAGCAACACCACGGTGGCAGAAGGGGACTCTGTGCAGCTGACCTGCGTCCCAAATGACACTGAAATCTCCATCCAGTGGCTCTTCAATAACAAGATTCTGCAACTCACAGACAGGATGCAGCTGTCCCTAAACAACAGCATCCTGACCATAAACCCAGTCCAGAAGACGGATGAGGGAGAGTATCAGTGTCAAGTCTCCAACCCAATCTTTTCCCTAAAGAGCAACCCCATCACGCTGACTGTGATAGGTGAGTGACCCTCTGCCCCCCACATCTTACTGGGGGGATTTCTTTATCAGTGGTGTACAAAATGGAGAAAAGTCACAGGGGAAAGAATATTATTTAATGAAAACTATACACTTTGCCCCTGAATGTAAAGCTACTTCCTGCCTGAGAGCCTGACCTTCTAGAGGCACAGAAAGTACTAGAATGAGGTTGCTCGAGAGTGGATGGAAAAATTGTTCCACCTGAGGATGAGCTTGCTGGACAGGTCCTATAGAGATGTCCAGGGACCCTCAGGGGTCACTCTGGGTGATCTGAGGTCAGAAGGAGGGGCTGCACTTTCTTTACATTGTCATCTGAATGGTGACACCCAAACTCTGCAGAGGGTCAGGGCCACCTTGTGGGCCACCTTACACAACTCACTGGGGCCCTGAGCACTGGCTAAGGTCTCTGAGGAAGGACCACCTCAGGTCTGCAGCTGAAGCTCCTTCCACAGAGGAGGACAGGGCAGCAGCAGGGACCCCCTCAGCCTGTCCCTGCAGAGGGGCATCTCCTGGAAGGGGATCCTGCTGGCAGGTAAGAGGGGACAATTCCCTGAAAGAGGGTGGGAGGTAAGAGGTGGAGCAGAGTCTTGCTGGTGCCCCCTGGGGAGGACACAACCCTCACAGGGGACACAGGCTTCAATGGAACCTGATGGGAACAGAACCCAGAAGAGAAGCTCACCAACAGGAAACTCTCAGTGACCTGGAGCTGATGAAGGGGGACAGAAAGCTCAGGGGTATCTTTCCAGGTCATCATCTTCCCCAGGACTAGGTGTGGTGAGCAGAGGGACAGGAGCCTCAGGCAAATCAGGTGCCCTGATGGACTTCTATGAGGCTCCACAGGAAGGTCCATGTCCCCAAGGGGAGGAACAGAGGAAAGAGATGCCCCTGGAGCTCCTGGTCCTCCCGGGACCAGCCCAGGGCCTCTCACTGGGAGGCAGATCAGAGAAGGGGCTTTTTCTTTGGGGGCAGCTCCTCTAAACCAAGGTCAGGTTACTGTGAGTATTTCAAGGTTAACTTAGAGACAACATGGTGAACCAGTCACCACTTCCCATGTATCCAATAAAGGGAAACTGAGGCACAGGGAACACTGTTGCTGAATCAGGTCACACAGACCATGGGTGGGAGGTCAGTGGTGCATGTCACTCTGTAGCCAGAGCCCTGTGCTCTGCATGCTGAGGGCCTATTAGGCATCTGTGCACCAGAGACCAGTCATTGGCTCAGGGCACTGGCAGCCTGGAGGGGACAGTGTGGTATGGGAGTGAGAACAAATGGAGGATAATCAACTTTTACTTTACAACCAAATACCCTCCCTCAACAGAGTGCCCAGGCCTCCCCCTCACACAGCCGCCCAGGACCAGAGTATCAACCCTGGGTTAACTGAGAAATCCTTTACATGTGAATCCAGCCATCTAAGCCATCAGGACTGGGCTGGGCGTCCTCACTCCCTAGTGATCCCTGAACTGCTCTACTCCATGCAAGTCCTGCCTGGGTCCAAGGTGGACAGGCTGATAATCCCTCCTTCCCCAACATGAACGGCAGAGGTTCCAGAAATCACCAACCAAACTTTTATAGAGTCACTGCTGTGGTGTGAATGTGACCCCAAAAGCATGTAGTGGGAACTGAACTCCCAGGGATCTGAGGTGTGGCCCCAGGGAAGGACGTAGGTCCCTGTGAAAGGAACAAGGCTGCTGTCACAGAAGGGACCAGGTCCTGCAGAAGTGGCTTTCTGATAAGGGGCATGTGTGGCCCCTTCCCCTTCTTCTCTCCCACATGCTCTCTCACCATGGGGAGCCCCCTGCTGTTAAGATGCAGCAAGCAGCCCTCTTCACATGGGGCCCCTAGATCTTGAACTTCCCGGGCTCCAGAACAGTGAGCAGGAGATCTCTCTTCTTTACACACCACCCAGTCTCAGGTGCTCTGTTAGAGAAGCACAAGATGCACCAAGACCAGCACAGAAGTTCTGGAAGATAAGACACAAGAGTCCACGGGAAAACCCACTTGATAATGAGGTGGCTGGACCTGGGGCCTGAGAGGAGGTTTCCTATCTGGATCCCAGAGAGATATCAAGGGGAGCAATCTGGGGTCTCCCTGAGGTCATCTAGGGTCAGAGGGAGGTTCAGCAAGTTCCTATTTTAACATGAGGAACCTGAGGAGGTTGCTGGGTCGTCCAAGGTCAACGTATTGCAGTATATTTTGTAGTTTCCCAGAACAGACTTGAACCCTTTCAGGACCAAGATCATAACAAGGGCATCTTATTTTGGGTCCTCAACCACTGTCCATGGCCTCAACCATCCAGCTCATCCTCTGGACCCCTCACCCACATCATGTGGCCCTGAGAACAGACAGACGTCTCTCAGGACAGACAGGGCCCCAGGCCTCAGGCCCACTGTCGGTCAGCCCCCTGCTGCTTTTCCACAGGGCTTGTGGCCCAGCCCTCCCTCAGAGCCACCAACACAGAACCACACTCTGTGGCCCTGACCTGCCTCTCAGGTGGCCCTGGACTCTCCATCACGTGGATCCTCAACAGCCAGACTCTGCAGCTCACAGACAGGATGCAGCTGTCCCCGGACCACAGGACCCTCCGCATAGACCCCGTCAGACAGGAGGATGCCGGGGAGTATCAGTGTGAGGCCTCCAACCCCGCCAGTTCCACCAAGAGTGACCGCTACAGACTGGCTGTGATCTGTGAGTGGCCCCGTCCAACCCAGAGCTTCCCTCACATATTTCACTGTCAAGGGCCATCATACGGCACCAGCCATGAGCATGGGGTAGATGCCAGAGCCTGGAGAGAATGTGGTTGACTACCCAGAAATTAGGTGCCTTGATGTCACCTTGGTTCTGATCTGACCCGAGGCTAGGCCTGGGCTAGACAGTCTGTGAGGGCTGCCCGCTGACACTGTCCTGAGATGGAAGGAAGAAAAGAGGAAGAGGGGGTGGGGTGGGGCTCAGTGGTAGAGCACTTGCCCGGCCTGTGTGAGAACCTGGGTTCAATTCTCAGCATCAAACAAACAAATGAATAAAATCAAGGTCCTTCAACATCTAAAAAATATATTAACATAAAAGAGAAGAGGAAGAGACCTTTACAGGAGCAGGAGCAGGATGTGGCCCAGCTGCATGTGGAGAGGGTCAGGCTAGAGCACATGCAGGTTTCACAACCAAACGTGAAGAAATCGCCAGAAGCAGAGAGTCCGGAGGACATGGTGACGACATGACAAACTGCACTGGGACCTTGGTGCCATTTCCTTCCACCCTCTGTGGCCCCCTGCAGGGCCCAGCTGGTTCCCCTGAAGACCTGACCTTCAGCCCTTTCTCTTCTCTTTCAGCAGCAGAGAGGACCCCAGGCCTCCCTGTGGGGGCCGTGGCTGGCATCGTGACTGGGGTCCTGGTCGGGGTGGCTCTGGTGGCTGCTCTGGGGTGTCTCCTGCTCCACACAAGAACTGGAAGGTACCCAGGCTTCCCCCCCTGATCCCACCCAGGTGACCCCAGGCCTGAGGGAAGGAGGCCCGTCCTCAGACTCTGGCCTGACCCCCACCTCCCCACTTCCCGAGGACACCATCCTCTCATGAGCCCCCAGATCCTCTCTCACCCTCTGCTGGCCCTGGGCTGCTGCCTCAACAGCTCCCTCCTCTGTGTGCTGGTCACTAGGGACCTTCCCCACAGCACTGTCCTCCTTCCCTCACACAGCAAACCTGGGACACTTCCTGTGACAGAGTTAGTGTCAAACCCAGCACCTCCTACAGTCTATCTCCACCACCCGAAATGAGGGTGAGGCTGTGTATCTCAGGGGTGTCCTGTCCCAGGTCACTCAGTCACTTGGAGGGGCCTTGAGAGGCTGGAGGGGTCAGCTCCCATAGCTTTATGGTCACCCACACCCCTGATATGTGAGGTGGGAGTCCTGGGGCCCAGCCAGGATAGTGTGTCTTGGGATGTCCTTTGCCTCCTGGCCACGTGGGTGGAGACAGGACAAGGCCACTGTCATGTTTCATCAACTCCTGGCCCCAGCAGGGTCACTGAGGTCAGGGATTGTCAAGATGCAAGAGGCTGCTGCAGTGCCCTGCCCACATGGTGACCCTGCTTCCCCCTCTCCACACGGCTTGGACCCTTCCACTCAGTCAAACCCTCCTGCTTTAATTCATCCTAATTCCGCAGTCCCTTTCTGGGGTCAGTCAGCCAAATCCTCTTGAGTCTGCATCTGGAAGGGACACTCACCTCTGTCCCTGGGCAGAAGGGGCCACGTAAGGCCTTTCCTCAGCTCCCTTCTCGGCCCCCTTGTACCCGGACCTGATGGAGAAGGAAAGGTTTCACACCCTCCTTGGAAATGGGGTGTCCTCCTCATCCCCTATCTGACCCCGTCCTTGACCTCTCTCTGCACCCTCATGAGTAAGCCTGACCTTCCCTAGGGCTGGTGTCCAGCAAGGCCTCAGAGAGCACCGCACCCCAGCATCAACAGCCAGTGAGTGCCCCTTCAGCCTGTGGGTGGCTGGGAGCCCTAGGCCTGCCCCACAGTGTCACTCTTGCAGTCAACCACTCCTTAGGTCAAGTCCTTCCCCTGGGCCTCAGGAGCCCTGTCATCAAACACTCAGGACAGGGGACCCACCTGGCCACACTTTTGGCATCTAGTCACCTCCTTAGGCTCCCTGGCTCCCTGGACCCCTAACAGGGACACAGGGTCTCTCCCAGGACATGCTGTCTCCTCTGACCCTCTGAAAGCGGAGGACCCCATCTCCTCCTGCTGCAGGGGCCCAGGCCTCACCACCCCCTCCTTTAACTCTGTCTCTGTCCCCAGGCCAAGGTCCCTCTGACAGCTCCACCTCCCTGGTAAGTCCCCCCAGCTATCTCTACACAGGGGACTAGATCTGCAGCCTAGGGGCACTGTCAACCCCCACACAGCACAGACACCCCCACTCATGTTGGACCAGGACAAGGTTAGCCTGGCCCTGGCCAGAGACTTGGCCACTCTTAGGGACAGGACCACCATCACTCTGTCCTCAGTCCACCCTACTTCCTGCCATCTCAGGGGAGTCCTGGTGCAGAGTGGGTGCTGGGAGCTTCTATCAGTGGCCCTGGGTTAATGATGGGGACCACAGTCTGGACAGAAACTGGGGTGACTGTGCAGAAGTGGAGGCTGGTGCTCAGGACCCAGAGCTGGTAACTCCTGGGAAGAAAGGGCTAAAGCAGACACAGGGAGTAAGCTCTGGCCTGTCAGAGACCAGAACCTTCCAGGCACCACCCAGAACCTGCTCACGGGAGTCTCAGCCTTGATGAGCCTCCCTCACTGACCCTGATGTCCACTCTTTCTCCCCTGCCCAGGCTCCTGTTACTGGCCACAAAACTGCCGTTCCCATCTACCAGGTGAGTGTGGGAGATGAATATTCTGGTCCACTGTCCACAGACCAGACTATGTAGCTGACACTAGCTGAACCTTCTTGAGTTTTCAGGAAAGAGTAGTCAAAACAGGATCAGGGGGTGGTGAGCACAGGAGGAAGGGACCTGGAAACAGGAACAACTGAGCCCAGCCGGGCACAGGCACAGAGCAGTCCCAGGTGGACCAGGGCCTAGGAGTCCCTGAATCCAGTTCTCAGAAGGACACAGGGTCAGAGCCTCTTTGTTCTTTTTCAGGAATTACTAAACCCTGACGTGGACATCTACTGCCGGGTCGACCACACAGCCATTGGGGGTTCCTAGTTCCCACCAGACAAGGCTCCATATTGATGGAGGGAGGGTCCCCCAGGACCCCACACCATGGGCAATGGAGAAAAGAGCCCTGGGAGACTCTGGTACCTGGAGGGGAGGGGTCCCATGGGCTTTGGAGACCCAGAAAGGCTGCCCTGGGCTCTGAATGGCAAGAACCAGGCT
Organism: Urocitellus parryii; assembly: GCF_045843805.1. NCBI lineage: Eukaryota > Metazoa > Chordata > Mammalia > Rodentia > Sciuridae > Urocitellus > Urocitellus parryii. Next base: position 11,941,931 of record NC_135545.1, on the reverse strand, counting down.
GCCTGTGCCCAGGACAGGGGCTCCAGGGAGAGGGAAGGGCCCCTATAGGTCACCTGGAAAGGCGCTGAATAAAGACCCCCTTCCCTCCTTCGCTCTTGGTTCCTGTGGGAACGTCTCCTGGCAGACACTCCCCTCAGGTTCCAGGTCAGCTCTCTCCTGTGTCACTCAGGGGAATCGTGGTCTCCAAGTTGTTCCCACAGGGTTTCTCTTCCTGGGAGACAGGAGCTGGGAGGTGGGACCAGGGCAAAGGTCGGGTCTGTCCACAGGGAAGGGTGAGGGTCCCAAGGCCCTGCAGCCAGCAGAGCACTCAGTGGCCCTCACGCTCCAGGGACCCATGGTGGCTGGCTGTGGCCATTGATTGTTCTCTGCCCAAAGCCCAGTACTCAGGACATCTTCACCTCTCCTGGGACATGGACAGTGACTGTCAGAGTAATGAGAGGACAGGGCTAGACCCAGACTCAGGCCCTGAACAAGGGCCTCAGGCCCTGCCGGAGGTTGCAGCCCTGCCCTCCCATCACCTTCCACTCTGCCCTGCCTGGTCTCTCTGGGACCAGCCTCCTCTCCACACTCCAGCACCCAGGGCAGAGGCTCAGGGCTCCCCACATGGGGCTCCATGGTGATGGGGCAGAGGATCTCCTCCCTGACCTGGGGCCCAGGATGTCCACTGCAGCCTCCTCCACACAACTGGGCTACTGCTCTGACTCCAGTGAGGGCCGGGAAGGGTGACCTTCTCAGGTAGGTCACGTGGATCAGGCCACTACATTCCTGGAAATCAGAGGTCCATGTACTAAAGCTCAGGGACGCTCTGCTGATGCCTGAGAGTTTTCTGTCCTGAGATGAGAAGTCGGAAGAGACCCTCGGAGATTCCCCCCTGTCTCAGCTCTAGTGAGGCTCGTCCTGTGTGAACATAGCATCAGGTCTCACACGGTGACTTGCCTTGGTTTCCTTGGGCAGCTGCCAGAGCCTGTCTCCAACACAGTGGCTCCAACAGCGATCTCAGGTGTCCTTGCAGCTGCATTCTTTATGGAGGCTCCAGAGGCTGTGCCCACAGTCAAAGGAACCTTAAGACTCAGGTTGCTGTTGCATCTTCAAACCTGGTGGGAACTTTCACTAACTCTTTCCCTAGGTCCTGTCCTGGGAACCGCACCAGCTGAAGCACCTTCGCGCACAGCATCCTGCTCCCTGAGCCACACATGAGCCCCTGGGAACCTGGGTCAAGCTGAGCCCCTCCAAGCCAAGCATGGCACCCGTCTTCCTCCTTCCCATCTCATCCCATCCAAGGAGGTACCCTGCTCCTGTAGAGCCACCCTGGCCCTCCAGGGACTCAGGTCCAGTCCCTGCAGTGTCACACTCACACCACCCAGGCTGCCCAGGGGAAGGGTCACCTGTGAGCTCAGGGGAGCCTCCCTGACTAGGATGGAGTGGAGTCCTCCTCACCTTCTGCATCTGAGCAGTCCCCAGGGTCCTCTGTACCCTGTCCCTGCAGCCACTGTTTCTCCCTAGACCCAGCCTAAGGTCACAACAGGCAGAGCTGAGGTGCTGGCTCTCCAGCAGTCCTTCCCATTCCTACCACATGAACCTGCTCAGCCCCCGAGACCCTCCCTCAACAGGTGACTGTGCTCTGGGCTCCTGAACACCTGCTCCCACACATGCCAGCTTCAGATCAGTGACAATCACTCAGCTCTGACATCCTCACCCACAGCAGGTGTCTGAGCAGACTCACCAGGTGGGACAGATGAGGCTTCAGCATGCAGCAGCACCCTAGTCCCTCTCCTCCCTCCCTGAGGGCAGCGGGCCCCACAGGCTGCCTCTAACCACCAGCCTTTTTCCAGACCACAGCTTCAGGTCCCTATTGCTCCTCCCCAGGGAGATGTACTGTGGCTGCAGCAGCCACTAGGAAATCCCACTGTCAAGGAAACACTGGGCCCCATCCCTCCTCAAACTCTGAAAGGGACAGACACATGCAACACACCTGGCCTCACCATCGGTCCAAAGGCCACTCCCAGGCTACTTACCACCCCAGGCCAGCTGCAGCCTGAATAGCGACCTCCTTTCTGCTCTCTCCCTGTGACAGCAGGTGCTGCTTTTGCATTGTGGCCTGGGGTCCCCTCCACCCCTGCCCAGGGAACCCAAACCTGCCTGTGCCCCGCCTCAGCCACACTCCTCAGCCTCCTGCTCCCCTCCACCTCCCTGACCTGCACAGAGAGGGGACAGCCCTCCTAGCCCCTCCCTGCTCACTGCCAGCCTTGGGTGCTCATCACGTCGTCTGCAGGGGTCACCTGTGCTCAGGTTGGTCATTTGTGGGACTAGGCACACAGGAGAAGCCTCCCACCTGCCTTCGACTCTCAGAAGGGAAATAAACAGAGAACAACTCCAACCAAAAGTCAGAAGGCAAGGGCGTCCCACGGATTCCTAACAGTGCACCATCTTGCTCATGATCTTCTTCAAGAGATACTGTCAGATCAGACAAGGCAGGCAGCGGCCAAAGGAGGCAGATTTAAAAGGGCCGCTGAACAGGCTTTATTGAGATATCACTTCCGGGCAGAAATCGATCAGACCCACAGAGGGGACTGGGGAAGGGCCTGAGGAGAAACTGCGTGGAAGCTCGACCGGACTGGACTTTTATGGGGCTTACAGCAGGAACTGAAGGGCTTGGGACTGGAAAAGGTGTCTCTAGGGTCCCTTGCCCCCTTGGAGTTGGTCAGGGGAGTTGGCTGAACTCCAGGATTGGCCAGGGGGTCCTGCTGATTGACAGGCGTTAGTCAGGAGATCTGGCTGATTGACAGGCGTTTCTGCCAGCATCTGATAGATGTTCTTTTCAGGCGCGGGCTGCTTTGTTCTAAGTTGCCACTAAGTCGCCACCAAGTCGCTGCCACCAACCTAACAGATACCTCCCATGTCCTTCCTTTGAGACCCTGGGACAGATGGCCTCTTCTAAGGCTGACCATCCCTGGGTGCAAAAATCTCCCCACTCTGAGCAGCAGTCCTCAGGTGAACTCCTGTCCTCTCCCTAGACTCACCCAGGCAGCCTGGGACCTGCATTGAACAGGACCCACCCTACAGGCTGAGGTCAGGGCCAACTGGGCCCAGGTTTCAGGGCCAGCTCTCACCATTTGGACCCTGGTCAGCTTCCCTACTACAGTCCTGACACTGGCCACGGGTCTTCTCATGACTTCCTGAAGTGACACTGGGACTCACAGCCACCACTCAACGTAGTGTGATTCTGTGTGACAGGAGCATGGCTTTGGCTGGAGATGGAGGTGGAGATGTCGCCTGTGTTCCACCTCAGCCCCTGGGCTCCCTCCCACATGCCCGCTGTCCCCACACTCCTTTCTGGTCCTGGAGAACCCTGCTTGGCCATGGGTCCCTGTGTAGTCCCCTCCTTCCTGGCATCACCCATGGGAAAAGGCAGGGTGACCACAAGAGAACCATCCAGGCAGAGGACAGAGGCCACCAACAGAGGACATGGGCAGGCCTGAGCCACAGCTGCACCAACAAATGGAGAGAAAAGCTCTCCCTGAAATCTCTCCCCAAGGGCAGCAGAGCCCAGGGTCACTGCCTCCCACTGCCACAACCTCCCTTCCCAGCACACGTCACCTGCCCCTGCACACCCAGACCCTGAAGCTTCCTCTGAGACACTAGAGTCTGGGTCTCTGAGGCTGGGCTGGTGACACCAGAGATGGAGGGAGGTCCCTGGACCTGTCATACGTCAGTGGGGCCCATTCTAGCTCCAGAGCCAAGCTGTCCTCCTGGGAGGAAATCCACCCTCCCAAGCTTTGGAGAACATGGGGAAGACTGGCCAAATGGGATTCTCTATCATAAAGGAAATATGCCCAGGGGTTTGGGGACCCCAGGGGCTCCCTGTGAGGTGCTGAGAGCCCTGAGGCCAGGACACAGCTGAGGCCAGTGCTGGGTGAGCCACTTCTCTCAGGGGACAGCGTCCCCACCTGCCTTGCTCCTCAGGGTGTGGCATGCAGTAGTGAAACCCAACAGGGAAAGCAGAAGGGACAGGAGGCAGGACTGAGAGGGAGGGGACAGAGAGGTTCCTCCACAGAGACCACGCCCCCAGCCCTGTGCCCCAGGAAAGTGCTCCTGCCCTGGGAGGAGGCTGAGCTCAGAGAGGAGCAGGGCAGCAGGGCTGACTGGCCTGGACCTCGGCTTCCCAGCGGGTCTGCAGTGAGCTCCTTCCACAGAGGGGACAGAGCAGCAGTGGGGGCCAGGGAACCCTCCACTCATGCCACCAACACAAAACTGCAGTCTGGTCGGGGCCTGCCTCTCAGATGACACTGGGATCTTCACCGGGTGGATCTTCGTAGCCAGAGTCTGCAGGTCACAGAGGGCAGGCAGCTGCGGGACCACAGCACCCTCAGCATTGATGCCGTCAGACAGGAGGGTGCCGGGGTGAATCACTCTAAACCCTTTTATTTCTACCAAGAGTGACACCCTCAGCTGACAATGAATTATGACCCTCCTTTGGCCCCTCCTATCAGTTACTCAACTCTGTTGAACATTTTTTGCTGTAAAGTGGTGGTCATCAGGCATTTAGGTTTATACAGCTCTTGAGAATCATTAATCATTAATCAAGTGAAGGTGGACAGTCCTCAGGACTGGAACTGAGTCAGTAAATGCTCTGTGAACTGACAGGCCCATTATTCTTGGCCTAAGGTCCTATGAGACACCAGGTCCCACCCTTTGCAGGTCTCACAGGCGTCCTCTCCACTGTGGAGCGAGATGGTGTTCTGCAGGGACAGGGGCACCTGGGCTGAGACCCTGGGCTGAGAGGACAAGGCTCCTCCCCGCCTGTGGCTTCACCATCCCAGTGGAAGATGCTCCCAGGCACACCTGCCCCAGGGGACCCAAGCCCAGGCTGAGTCCTGCTAAGGAATAACCCCAAAGCCCCCAGCACCCACTACCAGGCCTGCACCAGCTCCTGCAGGCCTCACCCTCCTGCACCAGCAAACACCAGCCCCTACCCAGGGAGTGGCCTTCATCCACCACGACACAGAGGATTTCTGGACACATGTCATTGGAGTAGGGACCACAGCTTCTCCATAACAGGCCTCCTCTGTCCTCCCCAAGGTATAGGGCTCTCTTCCTGAACTTAAAGGTTCTGGGAACTGTGTGCCTCTGAGCCCCAGTTTGAAAAATGATGCCCCAGTGCACCCCTGACTCTGTGAGGGACAGCTGAGCACCATCATAGACAAGTGCAGAGGTGCCCCATGCCCTGGAGCTATAGAGGGTCCCTGGTGGAGCAGCTGGTGGGTGACCCTCTCCACACTGTAGGCGTCAGATCATCATTCACAAAGCTGATGTGGTGACCTTCTTCCACGCCTATCCCCAGGGAGCATATGGCCCCTCAGGTCCCTGCCCTGAGCACAGTGGTGGGTCCTGTCCCATAGAGCCTGCTAGGGGAGTTTTTCTGGAGAGGTTGCAGGACAGGGGTTGGGGATTTGGCTCATTGGCAGAGCTGTTACCTAGCATGTGCAGTGCCCTGAGTTCAGCCCTTGGCCCTGGGGGTTGGGGGGTGAAACAGGACAAGGGACTCTCCAGACAGAGGCATCTCCTCTTCCCCACCCAGGTGGATGACTGGTGAATGAGCAGGCAGCTTTTCTCTCACTGTGTCCTTCAGACTCCTCAGCACAGGGGGTGCTGACTGACCACATCACCAGAGAAGGCCCTGAGACAGGGAGCTCAGAGAGAGCTCTTTGCCTTCCAAAGAACATGCCCTTAGGTCATTGTCCAAGAGGGGTGCCTCTGCCCAGCCTGGCTCTGTGGCCAGTGCCTGTGCCCTCCTGCCCTGCCCAGCCCACTCCCTGGGTCCTTCTCCAGGTGCCTCTAGGCAAACCTGGTGTGGCTGTGCCCCTGTGAGGTGTGTGGAGAGGCTGAGTCTCTGGGGCATGTGTCTCAGAGCCACGTCACAAACATCTCTGGTGTCCAGAACTGAAGAGGAAGGACGGGGCTCCAGCTCCTCCAGGTGAGACAGGAAGTGCCAATCCTGGGTTTCTATAAGTGCTACATGGGTCCTTCTGGAGGGAGTCAGGCCTGGTCACCCTGCAGCAAGACCTGGGCCAGGCCCTCCTGTGTCAGCGCATCCTGGAGTCTGTGTCTGGGGAGGCCGATGCTCTGTTCCTGGGACACCAGGCCCTGATGGGACACTTCCTGCCTGACCTTCAGGAGGCAGGCCCCTCAGGCCTCAGTTCTGCATGCACAGAAGGATCTTTCTGCCCAGAAATAAAGTGTGTCTTTGCCCTGCTCTGACCCCTCCTCCTCCTAGTCTCAATCACTGGATGGATGTCACAAACCAGTCATCTCAGAAGTAAGGAGGCCCCATCTCCCCCTCCTCCTGTCTCACAGGCCTTCCAGATCCTTCTCTGACAGACTCACAGGGCCCTTGGGGGAGATCTGGGCCTGGCCACAGGCAGGCCATCGAGGAGTAGCCACTGTCAGGATATAGAGAACTGGGGGTGCTGAGGGGAACCACCTGTGGCCAGGCATCGAGCTTCCTGCCTGGAAGACGGCAGAGCTCCAGACACTGGGGTGACTTGGGGGGATGGGCAGATTCCACTCAGCAACACCCCTCAACACAGGACCCCTCCCAGCTGACAGTGGGGTCTTCTCCACCCTGCTCTAGAACCTGCCCTAAAGGGAATTTGGCACTAACAGGTGGAGTCACACTGAGGCCACATGCAGACCAAGGTTCTTACCTTGCCAGCCACCAGGACAGATTCCTCAGACTGTCCTGAGTGAAAATCACAAGGCCATTTTCCAAAAATCCAGCACATTTGGCCTCCTTGGGGCCTGTACAATCTCCAGAGGATGCCAGGGCACTGGGATGCCACATGTTCCTCACAGATCCATCCTTTCCCCCCCCGACCCACGTCAGGAGCCATAAACACAGGAATGACTGAGGAGAGCAAACCCTCAGCACCTGCTGCTCTGGCTCTGGAACTTTCCAAGGCTGAGCGCCCACACCTCCTCCTGAACACCTCACTCTCCTCCCCTCGAAGGCACCCTCCCCTTGTATTGAGGGAGACCCTAAGTGCACTCTCCAGCTTCACTTCCTTTTAGTTGACTTTAAACAGCACTAATTTTAGAGGTCACACCCTGGAGCAAGACACTATTAGCTTTCCAGTAGCTCTGCTGTAGAGGACAACGATGACCAATGCGCCCTGGCATTGAAACTGTTCTCCAGCAAAAGTTGAGGTTCTTTTAAAAATTGTTTTTGGCTTTTGTTCTTCTCTCTTGTTCTGCTTTTTTTTTTTTTTTTTTAGGGAACATTCAGGGTCCAACCCAGGGGTGCAAAACCACTGAACCACATCCTCAGCTCTTTTTACTTTGAGACAGAATCTCACTATGTTTTGGGGAGCTTGCTAAGTTGCTCAGGCTGGCCTCAAACCTAGGCTCCTCCTGCCTCAATCTCCAGAGCTGCCGGGATTACAGGAGTGCACCACTGTGCCCAGGTCTTCCTCTGTTACCTTAAACAATGAGGTCAGCTATCCCTGAAAAAAAAAAAGTGTCTGATCAGTAACTTTTCTCTAGAGTTACAGACCCCAGAACATTTGGTGACTTTCAGATAACAGTAGCACATGCATCAGAGAAGCAGAATTCTGCTCCTCCCAGTGGATGCTCCTGGAATCCCAATGACTCTGAGGCTGAGGCAGGAGGTCACAAGTTCCAGGCCAGCCTCAGCAACTTATGAAGACTCCATTTAAAAAGAAAAAGGGCTGGGGATATAGTTCAGTGGTAAGCACCCAGGGCTTCAATCCTCAGTGTGTGTGTGTGTGTGTGTGTGTGTGTGTGTGTGTGCTGAAATTGAAGAGACATTTCACTAAAGTCCCCACGGAGGCCCCGTGCCTGTGACCCCCTCACAAGGTGACTTTCTCAGGATGGAAATCCTCATCTCCTTACCTTCCAGGTCATTGTCAAAAATGCTTTTCCCCCATCACTCCTGTGAGCATGGGTGTGTCATCTACATGAACAATGTTCTGAACAGGAAATGAACTGTGAAGCAGAGAGGACAATGCTCAACAGGAAACACCATTTATTATCTATCAGACAGGTCCTACTCCCTGGATTCTTGCATTTAAATAAATATTTGTTATATGACTCTCAAAATCCCCGAGCCTCAGGTTGTGCATGTTCGCAAGTGTGCTCTCTCTCTCTCTCTCTCTCTCTCTCTCTCTCTCTCTTTCTCTCTCTCTCTCCCCTCAGGATACCTGCAGGATCTTGGAGAGCACCAGGAGACATCAGGAGCACGCACAGCCAATGACAGGCACGACGCCCCTGGGCAGTCAGCTCACAGACTTCTGTGAGGACTGAGATGGGGGGTGAGTGATTGGTCTGCTGGGAGGCTGGGGCATCAGGGAGCTGGGATCAGGAGGCCCAGGGAGGAAAGAGCACTACTCCCAACAGAGAACACATCTGTCTGCAGCAACTCCACATGCAGAGGTCCCCTGGGCCAGGCTGATGGTGCTCCCAGTACCAACCTGCATCAGAGTGTGGAACCTGAAGTCTGTGCCATACATTCATAGTGCTGAGGTTGACAGGGACATTTAGGGGAACCTGCAGCTCCAAACCCAAAAAGGCTCTAAAATGAGAAAACACCTCTCATTCCCCATTAAATTCCCTGTTCCCACAGCACAAGCCACCTGCCATCTGCACTAGCAAGATCAGTCATTCCTGGGTCCCACCCACTCCCATCCCTGGCTCCCCAGCTCTGCTCAGCTGCTGCCACCTCCTGGGGACCCTGATAATCAGGACTCAGGGGCCACAGTGCTGATCCCTCAGCCCACCAAGAAGGAAAACTGTGCCTTCAGCTGGCCTTTTACCCTGGTGTGGACAGGGGTGTTGGGACAGCCACTCAGAAGACCTGGGGGGTAGGAGAGAGGTGGGCAGCCACACAGAGCTGCACAGTGAGATGGGGACAAAGTGCTGGTGTAGGACCCAGGGCCTCAGCTGTGAGGGTGGCTGTGGCTAGGAGCTCAGGAAGGGAACTGAGGAGCTCAGAGGTGGGAAGTTCATGAACATTTGCAGGGACAAGGCTGGATTCCCAGAGGACCACTCTGACCACTGTCAGCTGCAGCACTCAGAGCCTGGGCGCCTCCTGGCTGCCCATCAACCAAGAGCTCCCACCTCCATCTCCTAACTCACCTGCTTCCTCCACTGTCTGACTCTAGGGGAAGGTTCCAGATCCTCCTCTGCCCTGCAAGGGGGTGGTGGGAAGCCCAGTCCCCTACAGACAACCAGCAATGGCCCCTGCTGAGGTGAGTGGGCAGGATGACACACCCCGATCCCCACTCAGGGGTGACAGTGAAGCCCAGAGACCCCCTGCTCCCTAGGACCCTGATGGACATCTGTGCCTGGTGACTGTCACATCCCTCCTGATTCTTCCAAGTGAGCATACCCTAGAAGGTCCACTCTGGAATGTTCCACAGCAGCCCTGCTGACACCTATTTACACATATCCCAGGTGACACAGCCTTTAGGGATATAGCCATTTCCCCGGTGGCCACATAGGCAAGGACATCAGGACCCTGAGTGTCCAGCCACTGAGTCTGGGACCTTCCTCCTCCCCACTGACCAGGGCCCTGGAGTTGGTTATATGTGCCCCCGCCTCCTGCGGGAGGTTCTTCCCTGGGGTCCCTGGTGCCTTCCCAGGGGCTTCCTCCTGGGAAAGTCTGCAGCTCCACCAAGGACTTGGGGCTGGGTAGGAAAAGCAGCTGCACTGGTCTCAGAGGACAGCAAGGCTCCCCTGAACTTAGGGAAGAGGCTGCTTGCCCTCTGGTGGACATGCCAAGAGCAGTGAGGGCTGACGTTGGGCAAAAGGCACCTTTGGAGGATGAACCTGAAAATGCAAGGGGAGGGGGCTAGGTTTGAGAGTGGTGGTGAGGGGTGGGAAGGAGCTGGGTGAGGGGAGGCTCTGGGGAGGTCAGAGAAGGGAGCAGAGCAGGGCTCTCCTCTTCTCTCCACTGACACTGGGGCTGGCCATCCTTGGGGGGCTGTGTGCTGTGGGGTGTTGAGCACCATCTGGGATTCCACCTACTAAGTCCAGTAGGACCCCTCCCCCAGCTGTGAAAATCAAAAGTGTTTCCCAACACTGCCAGATGTCCCCTGGGTGGCAGCATGGCCCCCGGCTGTGCCTTACTGGTCTACACCAACCTGCGGTAACAACTCCGCAGATGAAATCCTCCCCTCTTGACAGGAGACCTAAGTGTAAGAGGGCAGAGACTGACTGGTGCTGGTCACTATCGATCGCTTGAAGTCCCTAGAGAAGACATGTTTGGAGGTGATGGCCGCACAGCTGTTTGAAACTCCACTGTGGGTTTCCCAAGGGTCTGTAGCCACACATCAGTGACACCTGCTGGGTCCATGACATCGTGGACATGGGGAGCTCAGTGCACACTGAGAAGAGGAAGCCCATGATCTGAGCCCACACCCAGCACCTGGACAGTCCCTGGGCCACTCTCACCACCTCAGGAGGCCTCTGAGCAAAGACGGCAAAGTCTGCTCTAAGTTAGGAAGAAAGGTCTTAGTCAGAGGAGAGGACAGCACAGGAATTTCTCTTCATGTTCCACGTTGTAGACTGCAGATCATTCATTAAGTTGACTCGACCCCAAACTGACCAAGTAGCTGGACAGAGCTGGGGTCTCACCAGCCCCTGGGCCTGCAGCACTTTGCTGCCCCAACCCTGGGCCCACTCAGAGCCACAGGGGCCTTTGCTGCTCTTTCTTCAGGGGGCAGGTGAGAGGGATCCTCACCATTCACCTGTCACCGCTTAGGCTCTGGGCAATTCTATTGTCATTCTTGGATTCAATGTCCTTATCCCTGACCTCTGCTCCTCTCACTCATCTTGACATCATCACAGGCCCAAGTGCCCTCTGCTGGGATCTGGAGGGACACATACTCAGGGACTATTCGCTTCACACCATCCTAAACAGACCTCCACCTGGGGTCCCAACACTGTGACCAGCAGAATTTGGACAATTCTGGGTGGGGGAAAAGGGGAACCAAGATGTTTCTAGGACTAAGGGGAAGTGTGAGCCTCCTCCTGCTGTGTGCAGGGGTGACCAGTGGACAAGGACACAGAGCACCTCATTGCTGTGCAGAGAGGGTGCGCCACACAAATGTATGGCAGCTAGGTGGACAGCACAGTCCATTTGAGTCCACATTTTGTGGATACCTCTCCCATCCTTAAGAGATAAAGTGCTAATTCTGACATTCACAGGCTTCTAGAAGAACAGAACACGCATCACAGTTACTGGCCCTTACAGGTACGTTCTGCTCATTTTTAAGGTGATGGGAGGGAGGCCTTTCCGCTCATGCTGACACTGGGCTGGTCATCCTTGGGGGACTGTGTGCTGTTATGTTGGGTTCTGGGGAACATGTCTATGTTCTTCGTCTTTGAATTTATTACATTACTAAAGGAGGCTCCTAACTGCCTCTAGGGCCAAAGACTGCCACCTGATGCAGCTGGTCACTCTCCGAGGATGTCCTTGAGTCTTGGATATCTCCATGTCCACAGGGGCCCTGACTGGTAGCTGAGGGCCTGGACATGAAGGGTTTCACACTCTTTCATTTTTTTTTTATTTTTGACAATTCCAGTTCTTCCTGGAGTCCTGCCTTCTCTGCCTCTGCCTCTGCTCACAGGTACTGGGAACTTCCAGAAACTGAACCCCCATTGGAAAGCAGCCACCTATGCTCAGGTCTGTTGGGCAAGTACCAAGGGCTCTGTGGGGCCACAGCCAGCTGTGAGAGCAGCTGCCCCACTGCATCATGGGGGAGATGCAGCTGGTACTCCCAAATGTGTGCCAGAGGAGAGACACTGGGAAGGACTTCCATGGAGCAAAACTAATGGTAGAGGAAGACCAAGTCTGAAATTGTCCCCATTCCAAGAATGTTGTGAGTACATCAGAATGTCCACTCTCGTGTTTGGACAGGGAAATCCTCATCATGATTTGGTGGTAACGTGGGATCAGAATCTGTGAAAGTAAAGAGAGTGGCTGGAGCTCCTCTCAGGCTTAGTATTAGAACTCTAAAGGTTTTGCACAAACTCTACCAACACAACTGCTTTATGACCGTGACCAGCTTGTCCATGTGCTCGAGGGACAGAGTAGCAGCAACTCCAAGAAGAGCAGGTTTAGCAGAAACTCTGCACAGAGAAGAACAACGGCAGGAAGATAAGCTGCCCCAGTCCTCTGAGCTGTTGGGAGAGAAAGAAAAATGCCCAGGACACAAAATCCTCTGCTTCTGGAAGAGAGAGAGGGAGAGGCCGAGAAGGGGGAGAAGAATCCCGAACAGACCCACCTCAACAGCACCTCCCAGGAAGCAGGAGGCAGAGGGCAATGGATCCTCACTTGTAAAGACGTTCAAATGTGACAATGAATTTATTTTTTAAACCCTAAAAGTATTTACCATAAAAGACTGAACATGTTTTTGTAAATGAATATTGATCCATAGGCTTTTAACAAAATTACTAATAAAGTAATGAGTGAATGAGTTTAAAAACAAAGAAATTGAAGTGACAGAATGGAAGAAAATATTTGCAAATCATACATGGGATATGGGTTTCATGGAAGAATATATAAAAAACAGGTACAAACGTGCAACCAAAGAAGAACCGATGTTTAAAAGAGGCCAAGGACCCCGGCACAGACCTGGGCGTCTGTAACCCCAGGCATCCAAGACATGAGAGTCCCAAGTTTGCAGCCAGCCTGGGCAACTGTCTCAAAACAAAAATAAATGAATACCTGTAAAGGCTGGGGGTGTAGCTCAGAGGTACAGCGCCCCTCAGATCAATCCCCAGGAGTGAAAGAGAAGGGGGAGGGCAAAGGGCTTGCAAGGCCTGTCTCCAGAGATGTTCCAGTGACCAGTAAGCACATGACAAGATGCTCAGTGTCATCAGTCACTAAGGAACCAAATCAATATCACAATGACACCTCACTCCACACCTTCCTACATTCCCCAGGGACTCTGAAGAGCTGCAGTCACAGTGGAGAACACCTGGGCACTTCCTGCCAGAGCCAGGCAGAAGCCCATCCACCCAGCACTCCCATGGCTGGGCACGTGCCCACGGGATGGGAAACAGGGACTCCAATAGCTCCCCCAGGCTAAGGCTCACCACACCATTCTTCACAACAGGCAGGTGTGGAAACATCCCCGTGTCCATCAACAGAGGAACACATAAAAAACATGGCTTAAAAATATGTTGGATTATTGTTTGGCCATAAAAATTAAAATTCTGATGAACAATACAACCTGGGTCAACCTGAAAACATGATTAAACAAGAAGCAAATGGTATGTGGTTGGATAATTTCATTTATTTTATTTTTTTAATATTTATTTTTTAGTTTTTAGGTGGACACAATATCTTTATTTCATTTTTATGTGGTGCTGAGAATCGAACCCAGTGCCTCACGTATGCAAGGTGAGCGCACTACCACTTGAGCCACAGCCCCAGCCCTGTATAATTTCATTTATATGAAATATCTAGAATAGGAAAATTCATAGAGACAGGAAAGAGATTCAAGGTTACCTGAGGCTAGAGGGTCCTGAAACGTGATAGCTTAATGGTCAGAGTTTTAGTGCAAGTGATGAAAAAATCCTGGAAATAGTAGTGATTGTTGTATATTTGAATGGACTCATGGCATGTATTTCTACAGTTTAAAGGGTTAATAGAGCAGATTTTTGTAATAAGTATCATATTATGAAAAGTTTTTAAGAAAAATGTGTATAAGATACACCCACTCTGCTTAGTGTGTGTGTGTGTGTGTGTGTGTGTGTGTGTGTGTGTGTGAGAGAGAGAGAGAGAGAGAGAGAGAGAGAGAGAGAGAGAGACAGAGAGAGAGAGAGACAGAGACAGACAGACAGACAGATAGAAAGGTGAAAGGGACTACAGATTGTCCACAGGAGCACTCTAACACTGAACTACATTGCATTTTTTAATTTTGAGACAAAGTCAAACTAAGTTGCCTGGGCTGGCCTCAAACTAGCGATCCTCCTGCCTCAGCCTCCTGAACAGCTGGGATGAGAGGCTGTGTCATGTATCTGGCCAGATAACCTCCATAATACTCACACGACACCAGCCAACCGCAGATATAGCTCACAAGGCCAGTGCTTGCCCCCTAAAGCCTCAGGAGACACCTCTCCATGTCCTTCCTTTGAACCCTCAGGCACAGATGGCCCCTCCTGAGGCTGCCCATCCCCTGGGGACACAGTCCTCCCTACTCTGGAGCAGGAATCCCCAGGACAGCTCCCGTCCTCTTCCTAGACTCACCCTGTACTGGAAAGAGTCATGTACCCTGGGGACACTCAGTAAACACGACCCACTCTTCAACCAGTAGGTCAGGGCCACCTGTGCCCAGGGACAGGGCCAGCTCTCACCATTTGGACCCTGGACAGCATCCCTGCTACAGTCCCTGACACTGGCCATAGTTCTCCTTATGACCACCAGGGGGCGACATGGGACTCACACTCAACACTTGGCAAATGGATTCTGAAACTTGGACTAGTCTTTGGTTCAGGAGGTGGAAATGCGGCCTGATTTCCATCCTCAATAGACTACAGGGTGCCTCCCACCAACCTGCTCAGCTCCCACCTCCCTCCTTCGTAGGCCTGTGAGGACCTTGCACTGCCAGGGGTCTCTGAGCAGGCCTTTGCCTCTAGGTAACACCCATGGAAAAAGTCAGGGTGACCACAGGAGAATCACTAGGTAAAGGACAGAGGCCACCCAAGGAAGGCATGGGCAGGCCTGAGCCACAGCTGCACCAAACAATGAAGAGGGAGGGGCTCCCTAAAATCTCTCCCTGAGGACCAAGGAGCCCACGGTCACCTACCTCCACTACCACAGTCCTCCCCTCCCAGGACACAAAGGGTGTGAAGTCCTGAGATAGCCACTCAGAGGCCAAGCTGGAGACACCAGGACAGAGAATGTGTCCCCTCACCAGCCATCACTCAGTGGGCCCCTTTCTAGACCCCAGAGCTCTCTCTGTCCCCTTCCTGTAGGGAGGAATCCACCTTCCTAGAGCATTTGAGAACGTGGGGAAGACACAGGACAAAACCGTAAAGGGGAATATGTCCAGGGTGAGGGGACCCCAGGGGCTCCCTGGGTGGTGCTGAGAGCCCTGAGGCCAGGACACAGCTGAGGCCAGTGCTGGGTGAGCCACTTCTCTCAGGGGACAGTGTCCCCACCTGCCTTGCTTCTCAGGGTGTGGCATGCAGTAGTGAAACCCAACAGGGAAAGCAGAAGGGACAGGAGGCAGGACTGAGAGGGAGGGGACAGAGAGGTTCCTCCACAGAGACCCGCCCCCAGCCCTGTGCCCCAGGAAAGTGCTCCTGCCCTGGGAGGAGGCTGAGCTCAGAGAGGAGCAGGGCAGCAGGGCTGACTGGCCTGGACCTCGGCTTCCCAGCGGGTCTGCAGTGAAGCTCCTTCCACAGAGGGGACAGAGCAGCAGGGACCATGCAGCCCTCCTCAGCCTGTCCCTGCAGAGGGGGCATCCCCTGGCAGGGGGTCCTGCTGGCAGGTAAGAGGGGACAGTTCCCTGAGGAGGGTGGGAGGTGGAGCACAGTCTTGCTGGTGTCCCCAGGGAGGACCCAACCCTCACAGGGTACACAGGGCTTCACTATGTCCATTGGGAACAGAACACAGAAGACAAAAGCTCACCAACAGGAACAGATGAAGGGGGATGGAAAGCTCAGGGGTTCTCTTCTCCAAGTTACTCACCAGATGCTTTTATATTATGAAAATTGACATTAACAGCTCTGTCAGGGCCACTCTCCAAACAGAAAGGCAACTTGAGCAGTAAACACTGTCTGCAGCCACCAGCCTCAGACATTGGCACACAGACACCTGGACGCTCAGTGTGGGGACACTGCTCACTCATCCACAGGAGGCTGAGCCTGGTCCAGGCCCTGGGCCACAACAAGGGTCAGACTAGTCTCTGCCTCCTGGAGCTTCCTCTCTAGAGGGCAGGAAGCCAGGCCACAGGGACATCTGCAGGTGAGGCCAGGTGCTGTGTAGATCTAGGAGGGCAGAGAGCAGGGGAATGTCCACAGGGAAGACCTGGGGTCTGTAAGGAGGTGGTCAGGGGAGGCGGGTGCCCAGGTGCCCTGCGTGTGAGCAGGGATCTGAGGACACTGAGAGGCCAGACTTGCAGACACCTGGGGAAAGGTGTTCCCAAGAGAGGATGACAGGTACAGGGGTCCTGAAGGAAATAAGGTCAGGCTGCTGGCCTTGATCCAGGGACAACCATGTATACACCCAACACACCCTCGAGGCTGAAATGAAGCCTCCTGCTGAAGACCTGGGCCCCATCTTTCCACCCCATTTGAAGGGCCCAGTATTGATTGATTTCTCTCTCTTCCCTCCTAGTCTCACTGTTAACCTTCTGGAACCCGTACCCCACTGCCCAGCTCACTATTGAACCAGTGCCTTTCGATGCTGCTGAAGGGAGAGACGTTCTTCTACTTGTCCACAATGCGTCGGGGAACACTGTAGGCTACTCCTGGTACAGAGGGCAAATAACAGACCGCAGCCGTCTAATTGTATCCTACTCGAATCTCACACACTCAGCTACCCAAGGCCCTGCATTCAGTGGTCGAGAGACAATCTACCCCAATGGGTCCCTGCTGTTTGTGAATCTGACAAAGGAGGACACAGGATTCTACACCCTTCAAACCACAGCTGACAATTTTGATACTGAAGCAGCAACTGGAGAGTTCCGTGTACATGGTGAGTGATGCCCCAGCCCTCTGGGTGTTGCAAGGGTTAACTCCACTGCACACAGGACCCTGAGACCTTGGTCTGCCTACCTCCTCCGGTGCATTGTGTCCTCAAAGTGGATTTGGAGCACTTACTGAAGGACACACACAGGGCACACAGACTTCAGAAGATCCGAGTCCTCTGCCTGAATCCACTGGCAGAGAGCAGGGTGGTCTGGTGGGAGACTCGGCCCAGGCAGAGCAGTCTCAGACCAGCCCCTGTGTCCTTCCCAGGAGCATGGCCCTGAGAAAGACCCTGCAGGACTGAGTCAGGCCTGGCCTGAGGCCCTGGAGTCATCACAGAGAAGGTCAGCCCAGGAAGATTCTATTGTAGAGCTCTGTCCCAGGCTCCTGGCTCCAGGTGACCCTGAGGACATGTGGCCAGGGTTGGAGTTTGGCTTCCTGTTGAGGGCTGCTGGGGAGCAATGATTTACTGGCTACCTGATCTGGTAGCTCCTGGAGGTGGTCACCAGCCAGGGCACAGTCCCAGGAGCCACATCTGGGCAAGGGCACCTGGGCATCTCCTTCTCCTGGGACTAGGTGTGGCGAGCACAGAGGGACAGGTGCCTCAGGCCAATCAGGTACCCAGATGGACTTCTATGAGGCTCCAGAGGAAGGTCCATGTCCCCAAGGGGAGGAACAGAGGAAAGAGATGCCCCTGGAGCTCCTGGTCCTCCCGGGACCAGCCCAGGGCGCTCTCACTGGGGGGCAGAGCAGAGTAGGGGCGTTTTCTTTGGGGGCAGCTCCTCTAAACCAAGGTCAGGTTACTGTGAGTATTTCAAGGTTAATTTATAGACAACATGGTGAACCAGACACCACTTCCCATGTATCCAATTAAGGGAAACTGAGGCACAAGGAACATAGTTGCTGAATCAGGTCATACAGACCATGGGTGGCAGATCAGTGGTGCATGTCACTCTGCAGCCAGAGCCCCGTGCTCTGCATGCTGAGGACCTATTAGGCATCTGTGGACCAGAGACCAGTCATTGGCTCAGGGCACTGTCAGCCTGGAAGGGACAGTGTGGTCTGGGAGTGAGAGCAAATGGAGAATAATCAATTTTAACTCTGGAACCAAATCACCTGCCTCAACAGAATATCCAGGCCTCCCCTCCCACAGTGGTCCACACACTCCCTTGCTGAACTTGAAGCCACATGTGTCCTGGTGTATTGGATGTCACTCCTTATGAAGCATACAGGACAGGACTTTCCTTTCTCACTCCCCACTGGACCCTGCAACCAACACAGGGCCCAAGGTATAGCCAAGTCTCAATGGTTTTATGGGGAAGGAGGGAGGAAAGATCATGAATGAATGACCCTGAACCTCTTCAGAGCCTGGAACCTGCATGTGCAATCCCAGGGGGTTCTGCCACCTGCTCCCTGTCCCTCCTGGAGGCTGAGGCTCTTGCTACATCCCACCAACCACCTCTCCTGAGGCCACCCAGGAGCCACATCACAGGATGCCCTTGGGATGTCCAGGCTTTGGAGCGTCTTTGGGGAGGCCCTGGGTCAGTTCTGAGGTGGCCATGAGGCTCTTGGACCTGGGGCTTTAAGTCACTGTAGCCCCACTGCTCCCTGCCATGGCGATTCTGGCTGTCTTGCTCCTGCCTGTCCATCCTCTTCCTCCTTCTCATTCAGGCTGGACTGGCCCTGCCCTGCACAATGAGCCATGCCCTTCCCTCCTGCACTAATGGCCATCTGTCCTGTCCACTTCCTGCTAACACCTGGGGCCAGGCCCCCTCCTGGGGAAGAGTCAAGGGCACAGAAACAGTCAAGGCAGGTGCCCCTGTCAGGCTGCATTAGGGACAATGTCCCGACTGTGAAGGAGGCCCCACTGTGTCCCTTCCAGGGCTCTTTCCTTCCATGACAATGACATGTGAAATAGGCCAGGACACAGGCCTGAGCATCTCCCCCATCTACTCTCTGCACTGACTCAGCGAGGGGGACAGAGGCAGGACAGGGCGGCAAGCCCCTAGGTCCCAGGCTCCTCACACCCAGATGACTGGTGGCTCCATCCTGGTCCCTAAGTGGGGCTCACGCTCCTCAGTGACTCCCAGGACCTTCCCGAAGGGGGAGCTGGACTGAACAGTGCTGTCTCAGGGGCTAACTGTCTATTCCATATGTGCCTGTGTCCCCATGAGGACACCATCACCACAAGGGAGGTCTGTCCCCACATGGTGTGATGCTCCAGCCACCGTCACTTACATTAGGCTCTAGGCTCCGATATGGATCAATTTGATGATCTCACTGCACTTCCTGGGTGAAAAGAACAGGAAGAAGGCATTCCACAGGCCTGTGTCAGGTGCTTCCCCACTTTGCTGAGTCTCCATAGCAATTGGGAACATAGACTTCTAGATTGATTAACATGATCAATAACACTTCTCTGAGTTTGGTGTTGTGCCCCATTTCACATAACAGAGACCCTCAGATGTCCCCTCTGACCATTCAGTCCTCCACCAGGACCCACAGGTCTCTCCTTACTCAGGAGGCTGCTGGTTTCATACTGACTTTAGCATGTGCCTTGGGTCATAATGTGAACCCTCAGGACTTCAGAGCTCAGTCTAAGACACTGTGCTCCTTAGAGAAATATTTCTTTCAGAAAGGAGTCTTAGATCCTGAATATCTAAAACTATTTTTCCACATGGAAAAATTTAACATTCCCCATTTCTACCCCAGGTCTGCCACACACAAGCCCAAGTCGACCGTATTTTCTGCAGGTTCCTTGTCCCCTCTTCCACCTCTTAGTGCTGATGTGTTAGGAACCATCCACTGGTCTCTCAGGACAATTCCACCTGCTCTCTGCAGGGGGAGAAGGGACGTAAAGACCAAGGATAGGAACATGATTCTGCTCTAAACCTTGTCTGTCCCCCTCACCCTAGAGCATTCTTTGGACTCATGCTGTGCCTTTCAGGTGTCACTGGCTCCTGTCAGTCACCAGGAAGCACCTGAGAAGAACTGCCCCCTTGTGGCCCCAGCCTGACCACCAAACTGAATGCCCCTGGTCTCCTAGTGTGGGATTTCTGTTCACACATCCCATTCTCACATCAGGAGGTGGGGTCTTCTTGGGTTTTAGGCACAGTGGGGTGTCCCATCATGGCCCACCTCTAGGATGGCCTTGAGAACCAAAGGCTCAGAGGACACACACGTGGGCCGAGCCCTGGAGTCCATGCAGCTAGAGGGACTCTGCATCTCAACGCCAGCCAGGGCCAGCGAGGACCAGAGGAGACACGGGGTTGCTAACTCCCAGTCCTGGGTCTGTCCAGGACCAAACTCTGCAATTAAGTGCATCTGTGAGAAACTCTGTGCTTCTCCCAGACACAGCCCAGGGGGCCCCACCTCCTCTGATCCCTCAGATCCTCCTGCATCTGTCCAGGATACCCACTCTGCTGGTTCTCAGGACTCAGGTTGGTGGGAGGTGAAAGGCCTGCTCAGGCGGAAAGACGCTTTTGCAGGGATCACAGGGCAATCCTCTCTTTGTTGTCTGCACAGAGAAATTACCCAAACCCAACATCACAATCAACAACTCCCAACCCATGGAGGGTGAGGACTCTCTAGCATTAACTTGTGAACCTGAGATTAATTATGCAACCTACCTGTGGAAGATAAATAGTCAGATGATCCCAGATGGTGACAGGCTGAAGCTATTCAACAAAACAGGACTCTCACTTTATTCAAAGTCACAAGGAATGACACAGGACCCTATGAGTGTGAAACCCAGAACCCAGTGAGTGCCAGCCACAGTGACCCACTCACCCTGAGTATTTCCTGTGAGTAACTTCTATTCCTCCATTACCCTGGCTGTGAACTCAAACACACAGGGCCAGAGGCTGGGCCACTTAGTCCCTCTCAGGTCCCAGTACACAGACCCTCTCTCCTGGGCACCTGGACTGGCTGTGACAATAGCCCCAGGCACATCCAGGCAGGCCCAGCCTTGGGCCATGAATAGGAGGGGAGGGCTTGTGGTTCCCTGGGGAGGCCTGGGATCAGCCCCCTGGGACAGAGAAGCAGGGGAATGTCACAGACTAATTTCAGTGAACAAAGGGGGTTTGGTTGAGACTTTCTGTGAGTGTGTATGGTGCTGGGATTTGAACCCAGGGCCTCATGCATGCTGGGCAGGTGCTGTACCACTGTACTCCCCAGCCTAGATGTGACTTAAAAAAAGAAAAAACAAGGTTGTGACATGGATCAGTAGTTCTATTGTGGCCTTCTACAGTCTAGGATCTTCCCCTTCCCTCTGATGATATTACATGTGGCTTTATTCTGTTTGTTCCAGGTGGCCCGGTTGCCCCCATCATAAACCCCCAGACTCACATTTCCATCCAGGGACAAATCTCAACCTCTCCTGCCACGCAGACTCTAACCCGCCTGCTCAGTTCTCTTGGTCTTTCAATGGGAGGCCCCTGGAATCCACACAAGAGCTCTCAGTCCCCAACCTCTCTACAAATAATAGTGGATCCTATGTGTGTGTCACCCATAACTCTGTCACTAACCTCAATAGGACCACAACCAAGAACATTACCATCTCTGGTAAGTGGACCCTGGAGCACAGTGTCAAGTGCTGGGTGGAGCCTTGATTTTTCTGGAAACAACGTGGAAGAAGTTCCTTCCTAGCCTCAGGCCCCCTCTCAGTCAGCCCCCTGCTGTTTTTCCACAGGGCTTGTGGCCCAGCCTTCCCTCAGAGCCACCAACACAGAACCACACTCTGTGGCCCTGACCTGCCTCTCAGGTGGCCCTGGACTCTCCATCACGTGGATCCTCAACAGCCAGACTCTGCAGCTCACAGACAGGATGCAGCTGTCCCCGGACCACAGGACCCTCCGCATAGACCCCGTCAGACAGGAGGATGCCGGGGAGTATCAGTGTGAGGCCTCCAACCCCGCCAGTTCCACCAAGAGTGACCGCTACAGACTGGCTGTGATCTCTGAGTGGCCCGTGTCCCACCCAGTGCTTCCCTCACATATTCCACTGTCAAGGGCCATCATATGGCACCAGCCATGAGCATGGGGTAGATGCCAGAGCTTGGAGAGAATGTGGTTGACTACCCAGAAATTAGGTGCCTTGATGTCACCTTGGTTCTGATCTGACCCGAGGCTAGGCCTGGGCTAGACAGTCTGTGAGGGCTGCCCGCTGACACTGTCCTGAGATGGGAAGGAAGAAAAGAGGAAGAGGGGGTGGGGTGTGGCTCAGTGGTAGAGCACTTGCCCGGCCTGTGTGAGAACCTGGGTTCAATTCTCAGCTTCAAACAAACAAATGAATAAAATAAAGGTCCTTCAACATCTAAAAAATATATTAACATAAAAGAGAAGAGGAGAGGCCTTAACAGGAGCAGGAGCAGGATGTGGCCCAGCTGCATGTGGAGACTGTCAGGCTAGAGCACATGCAGGTTTCACAACCAAACGTGAAGAAATCGCCAGAAGCAGAGAGTCGGGAGGACATGGTGACGACATGACAAACTGCACTGGGACCTTGGTGCCATTTCCTTCCACCCTCTGTGGCCCCCTGCAGGGCCCAGCTGGTTCCCCTGAAGACCTGACCTTCAGCCCTTTCTCTTCTCTTTCAGCAGCAGAGAGGACCCCAGGCCTCCCTGTGGGGGCCGTCGCTGGCATCGTGACTGGGGTCCTGGTCGGGGTGGCTCTGGTGGCTGCTCTGGGGTGTTTCCTGCTCCACACAAGAACTGGAAGGTACCAGGCTTCCCCCCCTGATCCCACCCAGGTGACCCCAGGCCTGAGGGAAGGAGGCCAGTCCTCAGACTCTGGCCTGACTCCCACCTCCCCACTTCCCCAGGACCCTCCCCTCACCCAGCCGCCCCCGTCCCTCACCAGCTGCTGGCCCTGGGCTGATTGCTCACCAGCTGCCTCCTCTGCACATTGGTCACCAGGACCTGTCCCCACAGCACTGGTGTCCCTCCCTAGACGAGTGTTCAACACGGCACCTCCTGCAGTACTTGCCCCACACCAGGAGAGGGCTGAAGCTCTGTGTATGAGGGGTCCTGTCCCAGGTCACTCAGGGCAAGGGCTGGGGCCTGAGAGGAAGGAGGGTCCACTCTGCACACCTCCTTGTTACCCAAGGCCCCTGATGTGTGAGGTGGGATCCCAGGGCCCAGCCAGACAGTGTGTCCTGGAAAGTTCTTTGCCTCCTGGCCACATGGGTGGAGAGCACAAAAGGCCACTGTCACATTACCTCATCTCCTGGCCTGAGCAGAGGGTCCTCCACAGCAGGATCACCAATGGGGGTCGGGGAATGTCAAGATGCACTTGGTTCCCAAACGTCTTGCCTACGTGGTGACCCTGCTTCCCTGTCCCCAGGGCCTGGACCCTTTTACTCAGTCAAACTCTCCTGCTCTAATTCTTCCTCAATCCTCAGTCCCTTTTCTGGGTCCCTCAGCCAACGTTCTCCTGGGTCTGCACCTGGGAGGGTCCTTCACCTTGGCCCAGTGCAGCAGTGTCTTCTTAAGGCCTTTCCTCCCCTCCCCTCCCCTGGGCCCCCTGGTACACAGACCTGATGGGGAGAGGAAGCTTTCACACCCTCCTTGGAAATGGGGTACCCTCCTCTTCCCCTATCTGACCCCAGTCCATGACCCTCATGAATAAGCCTGACCTTTCCTAGGGCCAGTGTCCAGCATGGCCTCAGAGAGCACCTCACCCTAGCATCAAGACCCGGTAAGTGTCCCCTCAGCCTGAGGGTGGCTGGGAGCCCCTAAGCCTGCCACACAGTGTCCACTCTTGCCCACAACCACACGTCCAGGGTTGAATGTTTACACTGGGGATTCAAGGATCCCTGTCATCAAACACAAAAGGGGACCCACCTGGCCAAGCCAGCCCAGACTTGTGGCATCTGGTCTCCTCAGGTTCCTTGCTCCTTGGGCCACTACAAGGGCTTCAGGGTCTCTCCCAGGACATGCTGTCTCCCTGACACTCTGAGAGTTTAGGACCCCTAACCCCTCCTGCAGAAGGGGCCCAGCCCTCCTCATGTCTGCTAACTCTTGTCTCTGTCCCCAGGCCAAGGTCCCTCTGACAGCTCCACCTCCCTGGTAAGTCCCCCAGCTATCTCTACACAGGGGACTAGCTCTGCAGGCTCAGGGGCACTGTCAACCCCCACACAGCACAGACACCCCCACTCATGTTGGACCAGGACAAGGTTAGCCTGGCCCTGGCCAGAGACTTGGCCACTCTCAGGGACAGGTCCACCATCACTCTGTCCTCAGCCCACCCTACTTCCTGCCATCTCAGGTGAGTCCTGGTGCAGAGTGGGTGCTGGGAGCTTCTATCAGTGGCCCTGGGTTAATACTAACGGGCCATAGTTTGGACAGAAACTGGGGTGTCTGTCCTGAAGTGGAGGCTGGTGCTCAGGACCCAG
Source organism: Urocitellus parryii (assembly GCF_045843805.1). Lineage (NCBI taxonomy): Eukaryota > Metazoa > Chordata > Mammalia > Rodentia > Sciuridae > Urocitellus > Urocitellus parryii. The sequence continues at coordinate 11,917,823 of NC_135545.1, read as the reverse complement.
AGCTGGTAACTCCTGAGAAGAAAGGGCTAAAGCAGACACAGGGAGTAAGCTCTGGCCTGTCAGAGACCAGAACCTTCCTGCAGCACCCAGCACCTGCTCACTGGAGTCTCAGCCTTGATGACCCCCCTTGCTGACCCTGATTTCCAATCTCCCTCCCTGCCAGGCCCCACCCCCTGGCAACGGAGCAGCTGTCCCCATCTACCAGGTGAGTGTGGTGATACCTTGCCCACAGTCCAGGGTGTACCCAAGAGATGCCCCTCCCCACACCTTCCTGATCTTGCCAGGAAACAGCAGCCAAAATGGGATCAGGGGGTGCTGAGCAGGGGAGGGGGGGGCCTGGGAAAAGGAGCCTCTGAGCCCAGACAGACACAGGGACAGAGCAGTCCCAGGTGGGCCAGGGCCTAGGAGTTCATGGTCCTGGTTCAGAAGGGTCAGAGCCTCTTGGTTCTTTTTCAGGAATTACTAAACCCTGACCTGGACATCTACTGCCGGGCCGACCGCAAGGCTGATGTGGATTTTTAGTTTCCACCACACGATGCTCCATGTGGGCTGAGGGAGGGTCCTGCTAGACCCCAGATGCTGGGTCATGGGACAGAGGTGGAGCCTGAGCCCTTTTGGACTCTGGAACCTAGAGGGGGAGGGGTCCCTGGGATTTCTGGAGACTCAGACAGGCTGCCCTGGGCTCTGAATGGCCAGCACTAGGCTGCCTGTGTCCAGGAGCAGGGGCTTCAGGAAGAGGGAAGGGCCACTACTGGTCACCTGGAAAGGCGCTGAATAAAGACCCCCTTCCCTCCTTCGCTCTTGGTTCCTGTGGGAACGTCTCTTGGCAGACACTCCCCTCAGGGTCCAGGTCAGCTCTCTCCTGTGTCACGCAGGGGAATCGTGGTCTCTAAGTGGTTCCCACAGGTTTCTCTTCCTGGGAGACAGGAGTTGGGAGGTGGAGCCAGGGCAAAGGTTGGTCTGTCCACAGGGAAGGGGGAGGGTCCCAAGGCCCTGCAGCCAGCAGAGCACTCAGTGGCCCTCACGCTCCAGGACCATTGATTTCTTCTCTGTCCAAAGACCAGAACTCAGGACATCTTCTGGGCAGGGACAGTGACTGTCAGAGTAATCAGGGGACAGGGCCAGACCCAGACTCAGGCCCTGAACATGGGCCTCAAGCCCTGCCCGAGGCTCCAGCCCTGCCCTCCCATCACCTTCCACTCTGCCCTGCCTGGTCTCTGTGGAACCAGCCTCCTCTCCACCCTCCAGCACCCAGGGCAGAGGCTCAGGGCTCCCCACATGGGGCTCTCTAGACTCCATGGTGATGGGACAGAGTCTCCTCCCTTTCCTCTGGCCTAGGGTGTCCACTGCAGCCTCCTCAGTACACCTGGGCACTGATATGACTTCTTCCCTGAAGGCATGGAAGGGTGACATTTTCAGATAGGTTCACGTGGATCAAGCCACTACATTCCTGGAAATCAGATGTCCAAGGACTAAAGCTCAGGGACACTCTTCTGATGCCTGAGAGTTGTCTGTCCTGAGATGAGAAGTAGGAAGAGACCCTCGGAGATTCCCCCATGACTCAGCTCTAGTGAGGCTCATCCTGCATGAACACAGCCTCAGGTCACACACGGTGACTTCTCTAGCCTTGGATTCCTGGTGCTGCTGCCACAGACTGGCTCCAACACGGTAGCTCAGAAAACAGAATCAAGGTGTCCTGAAGCTGCATTCTTCCGAAGCTCCAGCGTGTGCACAGGAACACAGTCCCCTGTGCCTCAGGTCACTGCTGCATCTTAAAACTTGATGGGAACTTTTAACTCACTTCTGGCCCCAGGGCCCAGCCGGGAACCACAGCAGCTGGAGCTCCCCCTGAGCACAGCATCCTGCTCCCTGAGCCACACTTGAGCCCCAGGGAACCTGAGCCAAGCAGAGTCCTCCAAGCCAGGTGTGTCACCCCGTCTTCCTCATTCCCATCTCGTCCCATCCACATAGACAACTCTGCTCCTGTAGAGCCAGCCCTGGCCCTCCAGGGACTCAGGTCCAGTCCCTGCAGTGTCCCTGCAGGTCACACTCACACCACCCAGGCTGCCCAGGGGAAGGGTCTCCTGTGGGCTCAGGGGAGCCTCCCTGACTAGGATGGGGTGGAGTCCTCCTCACCTTCTGCATCTGAGCAGTCTCCAGGGTCCTCTGTACTCTGTCCCTGCAGCCACTGTTTCTCCCTGGACACAGCCTCAGATCCTGACAGGCAGAGTTAAGGTGCTGTCTCTCCAGCAGTCCTTCCCATTCCTACCTCGTGACGATGCTCAGGCCCTTGTGACTATCCTCTCAACAGGCGCCTTGTGCTCTGGGCTCCTGAACACCTGCCCCCACACATGTCAGCTTCAGGTCAGTGACAACCAACAGCTCTGACACCCTCACCCACGGCAGGTGTCTGAGCAGACTCACCAGGTGGGACACCCGAGGCTCCAGCATGCAGGAGCACCCTGGTCCCTCTCCTCTCTCCCCGAGGGCAGCAGGCCACACCAAATTTTTGTCCAGAGCACAGCTTTAGGTCACTACTAACCCTCTCCAGGGACAGGCACTGAGGTAGCTGCCACTAGGAAATTCCACTGCCAAGGACACCCTCAGCCCATCCCTCCTCACACCTGTGAGAGGGACAGACACGTACAACACACCTGGCCTCACCATCCAGCAGGAAGGCCACTCCCAGGCTACTTACCACCCCAGGCCAGCTGCAGCCTGAAGAGCGACCTCCTTGCTGCTCTCTCCCTGTGACAGCAGGTGCTGCTTTTGCCTGGGGTGCCCTGCACCCCGTCAGGGGACCCAAACCTGCCTGTGCCCCTCCTTAGCAACACTCCTCAGCCACTTGGTCCTCTCCATCTCACAGAGAGGGGACAGCCCTCCTAGCCCCTCCCTGCTCACTGCCAGCCTTGGGTGCTCATCACGGAGTCTGCAGGGGTCACCTGTGCTCAGGTTGGTCACATGTGGGACCAGACAGGAAAAGCAGACAGGAAAAGCCTCCCTCATGCCTTCGACTCTCAGAAGGGAAAATGAACAGAAAACCACTCTGACCAAAAGTCAGAAGGCAAGGGTGTCCCAGGGATTCCTAACAGTGCACCCTCTGGGTCATGATCTTCAGGAGACACCACCCTTTGAAACCGTGAGTCAGATGGACCCTCCTGAGGCTGCCCATCCCCAGGTGCAAAGTTCTCCCGACTCTGAGCAGGAGTCCTCAGGACAGCTCCTCTCCTCTCCCTGACTCACCATGCACCCGTGTCAGGCAGCCTGGGGACCCACACTGAACAGGACCCACCCTGCAGCCTGTAGGTCAGAGCCACCTGTGCCCTGGGTCAGGGCCAGCTATCACCATTGGGACCCTGGGCAGCATCCCTGCTACAGTCCCTGACACTGGCCACAGGTCTCCTCATGACCTCCAGGGGGCGACATGGGACTCACAGCCAACACTCAGCTTGGTGATTCTTGGGGACAAGAGCATGGCTTTGGCTGGAGGTGGAGGTGGAAATGCCACCTGATTGCCACCTGGGCACCAATGGCCCCGTGGGCTCCCTCCCACAAGCTTCTGTTCCCACCGCTCCTTCCTGATCCTGGGAGAACCCTGCTAGGCCACGCGTCCTGGGTAGTCCCCTCCTTCCTGGCGTCACCCATGGGGAAAGGCAGGTGACCACATGAGAACAATGCAGGCAGAGGACAGAGGCCCCCACAGGGACACGGGAGGCCTGAGGTAGGGCTCCAACAAATGGAGAGAGGAGCTCCCCTCAGACCTTTCCCCAGGGACAGAGAGCCCACGGTCACTGGTCCCCCCTGCCCCATCCTCCCTTCCCAGGAAATAGGTCCCATGCCCCTACACCACGGGCCCTGGAGCTCTCCCTGAGACACCAGGGTCTGGGTCCCTGAGGCTTGGGTGGTGCCACCAGAGATAGAGGGTAGGTCCCTGGACCTGTCACACTTCAGTGGGACCCATTCCATTTCCAGAGTCACGCTGTCACCGTCCTGCTGGGAGGAAATCTCCCTCCCAGAGCACTTGAGAACATGGGGAAGATTCGGCACCAAACTGGGCTCTGGATCATAGAAGGAAATCATCTCACAGTATGGGGACCCCCAGGGTTGCTTGTGGGGTGCTGAAAGCCCTAACCTAGGACACAGCTGAGGCACATGCTGGGCTGAGCCAGTTCTCTCAGGGGACAGGGTCCCCATCAGCCTGGCTCTCCAGGTGGGGTGTGGGGCACTGAAAGGGAACTGGGAGGGGCTGAGCTGGGAGAGGAGCCGGGCAGCAGCACTGACTGGCCTGGCCCCGCTGCTTCCCAGCAGGTCTGAAGCTGAAGCCCCTTCCACAGAGGAGGACAGAGCAGAGCCCAGGGAACCCTCCAGCCAAGCCGCCAACACCACACCGCTCCCCGTGATCAGGACCTGCCTCTCGGATGACGCTGGAGTCTCCATCAGGTGGGTCTTAAATACCAGACTCTGCAGCTCACAGAGACTGCAGCTGTCCCAGGACCACAGCACCCTCAGCATAGACCCCAGCAGACAGGAGGATGGCGGGGAGTAAAATGGGAGGTCCCCAACATGGTCAGTTCCAGCAAGAGTGACACCTTCACTTCAGTTGGCAGTGATGCTTTGGGGAGCTCTTGACTGGGTGCTCTTTTGTAATCCCAGTGGCTCATGAGGCTGAGGCAGTAGGATCACAAGTTCAAGGCCAGCCTCAGCAACTTAGCAAGACTGTAAGCAATCTAGTGAGACCTGTCTCAAAAGAAAAAGAGCTGGAGATGTTGCTCAGTGATTAAGCACCCATGGATTCAACACCTGGTACCAAAAAACAAACAAACAAACAAACAAAAACCTCTTAAATAAAACCTTGGGGAAGCCATTGTATAGGAGTTGGCTTCTATAATGAGCCCAAAAGAACAAACACAGATGGAGTCATTTGTACTATCTGAAACTGATCAACAGAGCAGTCTACTCATGTAACAATGGCCAAGTGACTGTTGGTTACAGCCACAGAGTTTCAGTGGGTCACAGGTGTCAATCAGTCTGTCCTGGGCAGCCACCTGATTCAAACACAGCAAACCAGCCAGGTTCTGAACCTCTCTGCAGTCTGCACACCTCACTTCCATTGTCCACCATAAACCATGCTGGGCCTCGTGGCAGCCCTGGGTTCTTTGAAGCTGCTGGTTCTGAGCACGGCCTGATTCCAGAAACAGGTTCAGAAGCCAGTTACTCTCTCTAACCAAATTTGTTGTAATTGTGTCTCTGGACAAACCTTAGAGCCAGCGCCAGACTCACTGATCACCATGAAGACTGGGCCTCAGTGCAGAGGTCAAGGACAGGGGCAGAGCCACCCGTCAGAGAAGGACAGCAGAGGACAAGGCAGAGTCACAGGAGGGCGGGTGAGGGGCACCATGGTGGGGGGCAGAGCTTCCTGAGGAGACCTGGGCCTCGGAGAGGGCAGCTCCAGGGACCCGGAGAGCCAGGCCCACATCCCTGACCACAGCCCACACAGGGGAAGCCAGTGCTGTGGGCCTTTTCTGGGGTGACTCTGAGGTGACCTCAGGAATGTGGCACACAGCAGGTTCCCTGCATACACTGTAGACAGAGGGGCCTCCAGAGGACACTCTTCTTGTGGCAGATTTGGACACAGTAGGACAACATGTGAGCCCTCTCTGGTGAGGCAGAGCTGACTCAGGTCACTCCCCTGCAGTCCACCCCCTGCTCCTGTCTGGTGGGTGGAACTCCAAGGTCAGTGGCCAAGAGCGTGGATGTGCCATCTAACATGGACAGTGTTCCCAACAGGAAATGAACATGAACAAGAGTGGCCCAACCCACAACAGGAAACACCATTTATTACAAGTCCTGCTCTTTCTATTCTTGCTTTAAATAGACATCTCTTTAATGATGTTTAATCATAGCATTGAGGTTGACAGGGACATTCAAGGGGAACCTGTAGCTCCAACCTCCAAAATCTCAAAATCCCTTATTAGCCTGAGGCTGCACATGTATGCAGGTGTGCTTTCTCTCTCTCTCTCTCTCTCTCTCTCTCTCTCTCTCTCTCTCTGTCTGTCTCTCTCTCTCCCCCACCCCCTCAGGGTACTTGCAGGATCTTAGACAGTACCAGGAGACATCAGGAGCACACACGGCCAATGGCAGGCACGATGCCCCTGGGTAGTCATCTCATGGACTTCAGTAAGGACTGAGATGGGGGATGAGTGTTGGGTCTGCCTGGAGGCTGGGGCATCAGGGAGCTGGGATCAGGAGGCCCAGGGAGGAAGGAGCACTATTCCTAGCAGAGAGCACAGCTGTCTGCAACAGCTGCACATGCAGAGGGTCCCTGGGCCAGGCTGATGGTGCTCCCAGTACCAACCTGCATCAGAGTGTGGAAACTGAATCTGTGCCGTGCATGCATAGCACTGAGGTTGACAGGGACATTCAGGGGAACCTGTAGCTCCAAACCCCCAAATCTAAGAAATAAGAAAAACCTCACATTTCCCATTAAATTCCCTGTTCCCACAGCACAAGCCACCTGCCATCTACACTACCTAGTTCAGTAATTCTTCGGTCCCACCCACCCCAGTCCCTGGCTCCCCAGCTCTGCTCAGCTGCTGCCACCTCCTGGGGACTCACTGATAATCAGGACTCAGGGGCCCCCATTGCTGATCTCTCAGCCCACCAGGAAGGACTCTGCCTTCAGCTGACCATTTACCCTCATGGGGACAGTGGTGTTAGGACAGCCACTCAGAAGACCTGGGGTAGGAGAGAGGTGGGCAGTCACACAGAGCTGCACAGTGAGATGGGGACAAAGTGCTGGTGTAGGACCCAGGGCCTCAGCTGTGAGGGTGGCTGTGGCGAGGAGCTCAGGAAGGGAACTGAGGAGCACAGAGGTGGGGAGATCCTGAACATTTGCAGGGACAAAGCTGGATTCCCAGAGGACCACTCTGACCACTGTCAGCTGCAGCACTCAGAGCCTGGGCGTCTCCTGGCTGCCCATCAACCAAGAGCTCCCACCTCCATCTCCTAACTCACCTGCTTCCTCCCCTGTCTGACTCTAGGGGAAGGTTCCACATCCTCCTCTGCCCTGCAAGGGGGTGGTGGGAAGCCCAGTTCCCTACAGACAACCAGCAATGGCCCCTGCTGAGGTGAGTGGGCAGGACAACACATGCCCAACTACCTGGTCCCCACTCAGGGGTGACAGTGAGGCCTGGAGCCCTCCTGCTCCCTCAGGCCCTGATGGGCATCTGTGCCTGGTGACTGTCACATCCCTCCTGATTCTTCCATTGAGGATACCTGGGAGAACCCGTATGCCATTGTAGAAGGTCCAGTCTGGAATATTCCACAGCAGCCCTGCTGACACCTATTTACAAAAAGCCCAGATGGCACAGCCTTTAGGGACACATGCTTGCAGACATTTCCCCCAGTGGTCACATGGGCAGAGGCATCAGGTTCCTGAGTGTCCAGCCACTGAGTCTGACATTCCCCCTCCAAATGACCTAGGCTCTGGCATTGGTTCTGGGTCACCAGTCCAGGTGCACAAACCTCCTACGTGAGGTTCTTCCCTGGGTCCCAGGTGCCTGTCCCAGGCGCTCCCTCTAGAGCAAATCTGCAGCTCCACCCAGGACTGGGGCTGGGGCAGCAAGGCTCCCCTGAGATCAGGGAAGAGCGTGTTCGCCCTCTAGTTGACATTTCCTGCCAGGTGCCAACATAGGCCCCCATAGAGGGCAGGTGAGGGCTGACCTTAGGCAAAGGGCACCTTCAAAGAATGAAACTGAAGATGCAATGGGAGGGAGCAGGGGTGTGGGAGGGGTGGTGAGGGGTGAGAAGAAGCAGGGTGAGGGGAGGCTCTGGGAAGGTCGGGGAAGGGCACAGAGCAGGGCTCCCTTCTCCTCTCCACTGACACTAGGGCTGGTCATCCTGTGGGGCTGTGTGCTGTGGGGTGTTGAGCACCATCTGGGATTCTTTTACTAAGTCCAGTGGGACCCCCTCCCCCAAGCTGTGACAATCAACAGTGTCTACACCAACCTCCAGTAACAACTCAGCATTTGAAATCCTCCCCCTCTCAACAGAAGAACTGAGTATAAGAGGGCAGAGACTGACTGGGGCTTGTCACTACTAATCACTTGAAGTCCCTGGAGAAGACAAGTGTCAAGGTATGGCCACATACCTTGAACCTCCTGAACTCCACAGCACTGAGGGCTTCCCAAGGGTCTGTAGCCACACATCAGTGACACCTGCTGGGTCCATGACATCATGGACATGGGGAGCTCTGTGCACACTGGGAAGAGGAAGCCTGTGAGCTGATCCTCAGCAGTACTTCCAACAAGCAGGATGCAGGAGAATGAATCTTTCCTTGTAAAGACGTTCAAATGTGAAAATGAATTTATTCATTTATTTTTTAAAAACTTAAAAGAATTTACCATAAAAGACTGAACTTGTTTTTCTAAATGAGTATCGTCGACCCTTATGTTTTTATCAAAATTAATTATAAGCAAATAAGTGGTATGAGTTTAAGAGCCAGTGAAATGCCAGAAGAAAATCTTTGCAAATAAACTTGTGATATGGATTTCATGTCTAGATTGTATAACAAATGGGTATAAACCTGCACCCAAAGAAGAACCTAAATTTAGAATAGGTCAAGGACCCTGGCACAGTCCTGTAATCACAGGAGTCAGATGCAAGATTCACAAGTTTGCAGCCAGCCTGGGCACCTGTCCCAAAACAAAAATAAATAAATACATGTAAAGGCTGGGGGTGTAGCTCAGAGGTACAGCGCTCCTCAGATCAATCCCCAGCAGTGAAAGAGAAGGGGGAGGGCAAAGGCTTGCAAGGCCTGTCTCCAGAGATGTTCCAGTGGCCAATAAGCACGTGACAAGATGCTCAGTGTCATCAGTCACTAAGGAACCAAATCAAAATCACAATGACACCTCACCCCACACCTTCCTACATTCCCCAGGGACTCTGAAGAGCTGCAGTCACAGTGGAGAACACCTGGGCACTTCCTGCCAGAGCCAGGCAGAAGCCCATGTACCAAGCACTCCCACGGCTGGGCACGTGCCCACGGGATGGGAAACAGGGACTCCAATAGCTCCCTGCAGGCTAAGGCTCACCACACCATTCTTCACAACAGGCAGGTGTGGAAACAACCCGTGTCCATCAACAGAGGAACACATAAATAAACATGGCTCACAAATATGTTGAATTATTGTTTGGCTATAAAAAATAAAGTTCTGATGCACATTACAACCTGAATGAACTGAAAACATGATTAAACAAGAAGCAAATGGTATGTAGTTGTATAATTTCATTTATATGAAATATCTAGAATAGGCAAATTCATAGAGACAGGAAATAGATTCAAAGTTATCCAAGGCTAGAGAGTCCTGAGATGTGATAGCTTAATGGTTAGAGTTTTAATGCAGGTGATGAAAAAAACCCTGAAATAGTAGTGGTCGTTGTATATTTGAATGGAATCATGGCATGTATTTGCACATTACAAGGGTTAATATAGCACATTTTTGTTATAAGTATTGCACAATTGAAAGTTTTTAAGAAAGATGTATAAAATACACCCACTCTGCTTAGATAGTGTGTGTGTGTGTGTGTGTGTGTGTGTGTGTGTGTGTGTGTGACAGAGAGAGAGAGAGAGAGAGAGGTGAGGGACTAGGGATTGGCCCCAGGGGCACTCTATCACCAATATACATTTAATTTTTTATTTTGAGACAAGGTCTCACTAAGTTGCCTGGGCTGGCCTCAAAACTAGCAATCCTCAGGTCTCAGCCTCCTGAACAGCTGGGATGAGAGGCTGTGTCATGTGTCTGGCCAGATAATCTTTATAATACTCACACGACGACTCCGATAGACCCTTTGAGATGAAGATCCAAGGATTTAAAGACAAGAAACAAGCAGCCAACTGCAGACCCAGCTCACAAAGCTACTGCTTCCACCATAAAGCCTCAAGAGACACTTCCTGAGGTCCTTCATTTGAACCCTCAGGAACAGATGGACCCCCCCTGAGGCTGCCAATCCCCTGGGTACACAGTTCTCCTACTCTGGAGCAAGAGACTCCAGGACAGCTCCCATTCTCTCACTAGACTCACTGGACAGAATCAGGAGGCCTGGGGACCCTTAGTAAGCAGGACCCATTCTGCAGCCTGTAAGTCAGGACCACCTGTGCCCAGGGTCAGGGCCAGCCTTCATCATTTGGACACTGGGCCACATCCCTGCTACAGATCCAGACACTGGCCACAGTTCTCCCTTGACCACCAGGGGGCGACATGAGAGGCACAGTCAACACTTGGCAAATGGATTCTGAGGCTTGGACTAGGCTTTGTCTCAGGAGGTGGAATTGTGACCTGATTTCCATCCCCTATAGACTGCAGGGTATCTCCCACCCCCATTCCTTACTGGTTATGTGAAGACCCTGCACAGCCAGGGGGCTCTGAGCAGGCCCTGCCTCCTGGCATCACCCATGAAAAAAGTCAGGGTGACCACAGGAGAATCACTAGGTAGAGGACAGAGGAAACCCAAGGAAGGCATGGGCAGGCCTGAGCCACAGCTGCACTAAAAACTGGAGACCTTGGACCCTGAGGACCAAGGAGCCCATGGTCACCCACCTCCACTACCACAGTCCTCCCCTCCCAGGACACAAAGGGTATGATGTCCTGAGATAGCCACTCAGAGGCCAAGCTGGAGACACCAGGACAGAGAGCAGGGCCCCTCACCAGCCATCTCTGTGGGCCCCTTTCTAGATCCCAGAGCTCTTTCACCCCTTCCTACTGGAAGGAAAGCCACCTTCCTAGAGAATTTGAGAACATGGGGACGACTTGGGGCTAACGTGGGTTTCTATATCATAAAGGAAATATGTCCAGGGTGAGGGGACCCCAGGGGTTCCCTGAATGGTGCTGAGAGCCCTGAGGCCAGGACACAGCTGAGGCCAGTGCTGGGTGAGCCACTTCTCTCAGGGGACAGCGTCCCCACCTGCCTTGCTCCTCAGGGTGTGGCATGCAGTAGTGAAACCCAACAGGGAAAGCAGAAGGGACAGGAGGCAGGACTGAGAGGGAGGGGACAGAGAGGCTTCCTGGACAGAGACCCCGCCCCCAGCCCTGTGCCCCAGGAAAGTGCTCCTGCCCTGGGAGGAGGCTGAGCTCAGAGAGGAGCAGGGCAGCAGGGCTGACTGGCCTGGACCTCGGCTTCCCAGCGGGTCTGCAGTGAAGCTCCTTCCACAGAGGGGACAGAGCAGCAGGGACCATGCAGCCCCCCTCAGCCTGTCCCTGCAGAGGGGGCATCCCCTGGCAGGGGGTCCTGCTGGCAGGTAAGAGGGACAGTTCCCTGAGGAGGGTGGGCGGTGGAGCACAGTCTTGCTGGTGCCCCCCAGGAGAACACGACCCTCACAGGGGACACAGGGCTTCACTCTGTCCCATTGGGAATTCATTGGGAACAGAACACTGAAGACAGAGAGAAGCTCACCAAGAGGAACAGATGAAGGCAATGGAAAGCTCAGGGGTTCTCTTCCCCAAGTTAATCACCAGGGGCCATTGTATTTTGAAAATCAGTGTTAACAACTAAGTCAGGGCCACTCTCCAAATAGAAAGGCAACTTGAGCAGTGGACACTGTCTGTAGCCACCAGCCTCAGACATTGACTCACAGTCACCTAGACCCTCAGGGAGGGGACCCTGCTCTACTCATCCACAGGAGGCTGAGCCTGGTCCAGGCCCTGGGCTACAACAAGGGTCAGACAAGTCCCTGCCTCCTGGAACTTCCTCTCTAGAGGGCAGGAAGCCAGGCCACAGGGACATCTGCAAGTGAGGCCAGGTGCTGTGTAGATCTAGGAGGGCAGAGAGCAGGGAAATGTCCACAGGGAAGACCTGGGGTCTGTAAGGAGGTGGTCAGGGGAGGTGAGTGCCCAGGTGCCCTGGGTGTGAGCAGGGATCTGAGGGCACTGAGGGGCCAGCCTTGCAGACACCTGAGGAAAGGTGTTCCCAAGAGAGGATGACAGGTACAGGGGTCCTGAAGGAAATAAGGTCAGGCTGCTGGCCTTGACCAGGGACACACGCACACACACCCCAAGGCTGAGGAGTGAGGACTCCTGCTGAGGACCTGGGCCCCATCTTTCCACCCCATTTGAAGGGCCCAGAATTGATGGATTTCTCTTTCTTCCCTCCTAGTCTCACTGTTAACCTTCTGGAACCCGCACCCCACTGCCCAGCTCACTATTGAACCAGTGCCTTTCAATGTTGCAGAAGAGAAAGACATTCTTCTACTTGTCCACAATGCGTCGGGGAACACTGTAGGCTACTCCTGGTACAGAGGGCAAATAACAGACCGCAGCCGTCTAATTGTATCCTACTCGAATCTCACACACTCAGCTACCCAAGGCCCTGCATTCAGTGGTCGAGAGACAATCTACCCCAATGGGTCCCTGCTGTTCTTGAATGTGACAAAGGGGGACACAGGATTCTACACTCTGCAAACCACAACTCCCAATTTTCAAATTGAAACAGCAACTGGAGAGTTCCGCGTACATGGTGAGTGATGCCCCAGCCCTCTGGGTGTTGGAGGGGTTAATTCCTCTGCACACACAGGACTCTGAGACCTGGGTCTGCCTCCCTCCTCCTGTGCATTACGTCCCCACAGTGGAGTTGGAGCACTTACTGCAGGACACACGCAGTGCAGACAGACTTCAGAAGATCTGAGTCCTCTGCCTGAATCCACTGGCAGAGAGCAAGGTGGTCTGGTGAGAGGCTCGGCGCAGGCAGAGCAGTCTCAACCCAGCCCCTGTGTCCTTCCCAGGTGCATGGCCCTGAGAAAGACCCTGCAGGACTGAGTCAGGCCTGGCCTGATGGCCCTGGAGTCCTCACAGAGAAGGTCATCCCAGGAAGCTCCTGCTCCAGACCTCAGTCCCAGGGTCCTGGCTTCAGGTGACCCTGAGGACATGTGGCCAGGGTTGGAGTTTGGCTTCCTGTTGAGGGCCGCTGGGGAGCAATGATTTACTGGCCACCTGATCTGGTAGCTCCTGGAGGGGGTCACCAGCCAGGAACAGTCCCAGGAGCCACATCTGGGCAAGGGCACCTGGGCATCTCCTTCTCCCAGGACTAGGTGTGGTGAGCACAGAGGGACAGGGGCCTCAGGCCAAGTCAGGTGCCCTGATGGACTTCTATGAGGCTCCACAGGAAGGTCCGTGTCCGCAAGGAGAGGAACAGAGGAAAGAGATGCTCCTGGAGCTCCTGGTCCTCCCGGGACCAGCCCAGGGCGCTCTCACTGGGAGGCAGATCAGAGTAGGGGCTTTTTCTTTGGGGGCAGCTCCTCTAAACCAAGGTCAGGTTACTGTGAGTATTTCAAGGTTAACTTAGAGACAACATGGTGAACCAGACACCACTTCCCATGTATCCAATAAAGGGAAACTGAGGCACAGGCAACACAGTTGCTGAATCAGGTCATACAGACCATGGGTGGGAGGTCAGTGGTGCATGTCACTCTGCAGCCAGAGCCCTGTGCTCTGCATGCTGAGGGCCTATTAGGCATCTGTGGACCAGAGACCAGTCATTGGCTCAGGTAGTTTAGTCCTGGGCACTGGCAGCCTGGAGGGGACACTGTGGTCTGGGAGTGAGAGCAAATCGAGAATAATCAACTTTTATTCTACAACCAAATCCCCTTCCTCAACAAAATGTCCAGGACTCCCCTTCATAAGCCAGTCCACAAGCTCCCTTAGTGGACTTGAGGTCATGTGTTTCCTGGTGTGTTGGGTGTCGCTCACTCTGGAGCATAAGGGACAGGACTTTCTCCCTCCCCACAAGACCCTCCAACCAGCACAGGGCCCAGTGTGTGCCCAACTCTCAATGGTTTTGTGACAAGGGAGGGAAGATCATGAATAAATGACCCTGAACCCCTTCAGAGCCTGGAACCTGCATGTGCAATCCCAGGGGGTTCTGCCACCTGCTCCCTGTCCCTCCTGGAGGCTGGGGCTCTTGCTCCATCCCACCAACCACCTCTCCTGAGGCCACCCAGGAGCCACATCACACGATGCCCTTGGGGTAGCCGGGCTGTGGAGGGTCTTCAGGGTGGCCCTGGGTCAGTTCTGATACAGCCATGAGGCTCTTGGACCTGGGGCTTTAAGTCCCTGTAGCCCCACTGCTCCCTGCCATGGCGATTCTGGCTGTCTTGCTCCTGCCTGTCCGTCCTCTCCCTCCTTCTCATTCAGGCAGGACTGGCCCTGCCCTGCACAATGAGCCATGCCCTTCCCTCCTGCACTAATGGCCATCTGTCCTGTCCACTTCCTGCTAACACCTGGGGCCAGGCCCCCTCCTGGGGAAGAGTCAAGGGCACAGAAACAGTCGAGGCAGGTGCCCCTGTCAGGCTGCATCAGGGACAATGTCCCCGACTGTGAAGGGGGCCCCACTGTGTCCCTTCCAGGGCTCTTTCCTTCCATGACAATGACATGTGAAATAGGCCAGGACACAGGCCTGAGCATCTCCCCCGTCTACTCTCTGCACTGACTCAGCGAGGGGGACAGAGGCAGGACAGGGCGGCAAGCCCCTAGGTCCCAGGCTCCTTACACCCAGATGACTGGTGGCTCCATCCTGGTCCCTAAGTGGGGCTCAGGCTCCTCCAGTGACTCCCAGTACCTTCCCCAAGGGGGAGCTGGACTGAAGGGTGCTGTCTCAGGGGCTGTCTATTCCATATGTGCCTGTGTCCCCATGAGGACACCATCACTACAAGGGAGGTCTGTCCCCACATGGTGTGATGCTCCAGCCACGGTCACTTACATTAGGCTCTAGTCTCTGATTTGGATCAATTTGATGATCTCACTGCACTTCCTGGGGTGAGAAGAACAGGAAGAAGGCATTCCACAGGCCTGTGTCAGGTGCTTCCCCACTTTGCTGAGTCTCCACAGCAACTGGGAACATAGCCTTCTAGATTGATTAACATTGCCAGGTTTCTGTTCTCGCGACTAAAAGGCTCAGGGGTCACTCTAGTTAAAGTGGGCTAACTGGCTGCACAAAGTAACCACACAAGAGACACAAATTCCTTTTTCTTCGGGGTTGCTGTGACAGATCCTCTGATCTTAAGGGTCTGCAGAAAGAGAGAGAGCGAGAGCATGCGCTTACCCCTTTTATTGAGGAGAAGCTATTCAAATGAGGCAAGGGGTCAGGTTTCAGGGGCTGAGTCTATCTTCATGATGTCCACTGTCAGCAGATTGACTGACACCTGGGTAGGCCACACCCAAGGGCACAGTAAGAGGATGGGACACAACAAGGCACTTACATGGAAAATTCTATCCTAAACAGGGCAAGGGCTTATATTACAAAGGAACAGATGAGCTTAGCTCACCCATGGGGCTGTAGCAAGACACACCCATTTCTGTGATTGAGTGCCTCAGCACCCAGCTGGGGAGTGTAACTCAGTCACCCATAAGGTTGGCCTCTCACAAACATGATCAATAATACTTCTCTGAGTTTGGTGTTGTGCCTCATTTTACATAACAGAGACCCTCAGATGTCCCCTCCGACCATTCAGTCCTCCACCAGGACCCACAGGTCTCTCCTTACTCAGGAGGCTGCAGGTTTCAAACTGACTTTAGCATCTGCCTTGGGTCATAATGTGACCCCTCAGGACTTCAGAGCTCAGTCTAAGACACTGTGCTCCTTAGGGAAATATTTCTTTCAGAAAGGAGTCTTAGATCCTGGGTATTAAACACTATTTTCCAATATGGGAAAACTTTACCATCCCCCATTTCTACCCCAGGTCTGCCACACACAAGCCCAGGAGGGCCGTATTTTCAGCAAGGTCCTGGTCCCCTCTTCCACCTCTTAGTGCTAATGTGTTAGGAACCATCCACTGGTCTCTCAGGACAATTCCACATGCCTCACCTGCTCTCTGCAGGGGGAGAGGGATGTAAAGACCAAGGACAGGAACATGATTCTGCTCTAAACCTTGTCTGTCCCCCTCACCTTAGAGCATTCTTTGGACTCAGGCTTTACCTTTCAGGTATCACTGGCTCCTGTCAGTCACCAGGAAACACCTGAGCAGAACTGCCCCCATGTGGCCCCATCCTGACCACCAAACTGAATGCCCCTGGTCTCCTGTGTGGGATTTCTGTTCACACACCCCATTCTCACATCAGGAGGTGGGGTCTTCTTGGGGTGTAGGCACAATGGGGTGTCCCATCATGACCCACCTCTAGGATGGCCTTGAGAACCAAAGGCTCAGAGGACACACACGTGGGCCGAGCCCTGGAGTCCATGCAGCTGGAGGACTCTGCATCTCAAGGCCAGCCAGGGCCAGCGAGGACCAGAGGAGACACGGGGTTGCTAACTCCCAGTCCTGGGTCTGTCCAGGACCAAACTCTGCAATTAAGTGCACCTGTGAGAAACTCTGTGCTTCTCCCAGACACAGCCCAGGGGGCCTCACCTCTTCTGATCCCTCAGATCCTCCTACATCTGCCCAGGATACCCACTCTGCCTGGTTCTTTAGGACTCAGGTTGGTGGGAGGTGAGAGGCCAGCTCAGGTGGAAAGACGCCTTTGCAGGGATCACAGGGCATTCCTCTCTTTGTTGTCTGCACAGAGAAATTACCCAAACCCAACATCACAATCAACAACTCCCAACCCATGGAGGGTGAGGACTCTCTAGCATTAACGTGTGAACCTGAGGTTAATTATGCGACCTACCTGTGGAAGATAAACAATCAGACGATCCCAGATGGTGACAGGCTGAAGCTGTCCAACAAAACAGAACTCTCACTTTATTCAAAGTCACAAGGAATGACACAGGACCCTATGTGTGTGAAACCCAGAACCCAGTGAGTGCCAGCCACAGTGACCCACTCACCCTGAGTATTTCCTGTGAGTAACTTCTATTCCTCCATTACCCTGGCTGTGAACTCAAACACACAGGGCCAGAGGCTGGGCCACTTAGTCCCTCTCAGGTCCAAGTACACAGACCCTCTCTCCTGGGCACCTGGACTGGCGGTGACAATAGCCCCAGGCACATCCAGGCAGGCCCAGCCTTGGGCCATGAATAGGAGGGGAGGGCTTGTGGTTCCCTGGGGAGGCCTGGGGTCAGCCACCTGGGACAGAGAAGCAGGGATTGTCACAGACTAATTTCAGTGAACAAAGGGGGTTTGGTTGAGACTTTCTGTGAGTGTGTATGTTGCTGGGATTTGAACCCAGGGCCTCATGCATGCTGGGCAGGTGCTGTACCACTGCACTCCCCAGCCTAGTTTCAACTTATAAAATAAACAAGGTTGTGACATGGATCAGTAGTTCTATTGTGGTCTTCTACAGTCTAGGAACTTCCCCTTCCCTCTGATGACATTACATATGGCTTTATTCTGTTTGCTCCAGATGGTTCGGATGCCCCCATCATAAACCCCCCAGACTCACATTTCCATCCAGGGACCAATCTCAACCTCTCCTGCCACGCAGACTCTAACCGGCCTGCTCAGTTCTCTTGGTCTTTCAATGGGAGGCCCCTGGAATCCACACAAGAGCTCTCAATCCCCAAACTCTTTACAAATAATAGCAGATCCTATGTGTGTGTCGCCCATAACTCTGTCACTACCCTCAATAGGACCACAACCAAGAACATTACCATGTCAAGTTAGTGGACCCTGGAGCACAGTATCAAGTGCTGGGTGGAGCCTTGATTTTTCTGGAAACAACATGGAAGAAGTTCCTTCCTAGCCTCAGGCCCCCTCTCAGTCAGCCCCCTGCTGTTTTTCCACAGGGCTTGTGGCCCAGCCCTCCCTCAGAGCCACCAACACAGAACCACACTCTGTGGCCATGACCTGCCTCTCAGGTGGCCCTGGACTCTCCATCACGTGGATCCTCAACAGCCAGACTCTGCAGCTCACAGACAGGATGCAGCTGTCCCCGGACCACAGGACCCTCCGCATAGACCCCGTCAGACAGGGGGATGCTGGGGAGTATCAGTGTGAGGCCTCCAACCCCGCCAGTTCCACCAGGAGTGACCGCTACAGACTGGCTGTGATCTCTGAGTGGCCCCGTCCCACCCAGTGCTTCCCTCACATATTCCACTGTCAAGGGCCATCATATGGCACCAGCCATGAGCTTGGGGTAGATGCCAGAGCTTGGAGAGAATGTGGTTGAGTACCCAGAAATTAGGTGCCTTGATGTCATCTTGGTTCTGATCTGACCCGAGGCTAGGCCTGGGCTACACAGTCTGTGAGGGCTGCCCGCTGACACTGTCCTGAGATGGAAGGAAGAAAAGAGGAAGAGGGGGTGGGGTGGGGCTCAGTGGTAGAGCACTTGCCCGGCCTGTGTGAGAACCTGGGTTCAATTCTCAGCTTCAAACAAACAAATGAATAAAATAAAGTTCCATCAACATCTAAAAAATATATTAACATAAAAGAGAAGAGGAAGAGGCCTTAACAGGAGCAGGAGCAGGATGTGGCCCAGCTCCATGTGGAGAGGGTCAGGCTAGAGCACATGCAGGTTTCACAACCAAACGTGAAGAAATCGCCAGAAGCAGAGTCGGGAGGACATGGTGACAACGTGACAAAGTGCACTGGGACATGATGCCATTACCTTCCACCCTCTGTGGCCCCCTGCAGGGCCCAGCTGGTTCCCCTGAAGACCTGACCTTCAGCCCCTTTGTCTTCTCTTTCAGCAGCAGAGAGGACCCCAGGCCTCCCTGTGGGGGCCGTCGCTGGCATCGTGACTGGGGTCCTGGTCGCGGTGGCTCTGGTGGCTGCTCTGGGGTGTTTCCTGCTCCACACAAGAACTGGAAGGTACCCAGGCTTCCCCCCCTGATCCCACCCAGGAGACCCCAGGCCTGAGGGAAGGAGGCCCATCCTCAGACTCTGCCCTGACTCCCACCTCCCCACTTCCCGAGGACCCTCCCCTCTCACCCAGCAGCCCCCGTCCCTCACCAGCTGCTGGCCCTGGGCTGATTGCTCACCAGCTGCCTCCTCTGCACATTGGTCACCAGGACCTGTCCCCACAGCACTGGTGTCCCTCCCTAGACGAGTGTTCAACACGGCACCTCCTGCAGTATTTGCCCCACACCAAGAGAGAGCTGCAGCTGTGTGTATGAGGGGTCCTGTCCCAGGTCACTCAGAGCAAGGGCTGGAGCCTGGAGAGGAAGGAAGGTCCACTCTGCACACCTCCTGTGTGACCCAAGGCCCCTGATGTGTGAGGAGGGATCCCAGGGCCCAGCCAGATAGTGTGTCCTGGAAAGTTCTTTGCCTCCTGGTCACATGGGTGGAGAGCACAAAAGGCCACTGTCACATTACCTCATCTCCTGGCCTGAGCAGAGGGTCCTCCACAGCAGGATCACCAATGGGGGTCGGGGATTGTCAAGATGCACGTGGTTCCCAAATGTCTTGCCTACGTGGTGACCCTGCTTCCCTGTCCCCAGGGCCTGGACCTTTTTACTCAGTCAAACTCTCCTGCTCTAATTCTTCCTCAATCCTCAGTCCCTTTTCTGGGTCCCTCAGCCAACGTTCTCCTGGGTCTGCACCTGGGAGGGTCCTTCACCTTGGCCCAGTGCAGCAGTGTCTTCTTAAGGCCTTTCCAGCCCTCCCCTCCCCTGGGCCCCCTGGTACACAGACCTGATGGGGAGAGGAGGGTTTCACACCCTCCTTGGAAAAGGGGTACCCTCCTCTTCCCCTATCTGACCCCAGTCCATGACCCTCATGAATAAGCCTGATTTTTCCTAGGGCCAGTGACCAGCATGGCCTCAGAGACCATCGCACCCCAGCATCAAGACCCGGTAAGTGCCCCTTCAGCCTGAGCGTGGCTGGAAGCCCTTAGGCCTGCCACACAGTGTCCACTCTTGCCCACAACCACACGTCCAGGGTTGAATGTTTACACTGGGGATTCAAGGATCCCTGTCATCAAACACAACAGGGGACCCACCTGGCCAAGCCAGCCCAGACTTGTAGCATCTGATCTCCTTCTCTTGTTCTATGGCTCCTTGGGCCACTACAAGGGCTACAGGGTCTCTTCCTGGACGTGCTGTCTCCCTGACACTCTGAGAGTTGAGGACCCCTAACCCCTCCTGCAGAAGGGGTCCAGCCCTCCTCATGTCTGCTAACTCTTGTCTCTGTCCCCAGGCCAAGGTCCCTCTGACAGCTCCACCTCCCTGGTAAGTCCCCCAGCTATCTCTACACAGGGGACTAGCTCTGCAGGCTCAGGGGCACTGTCAACCCCCACACAGCACAGACACCCCCACTCATGTTGGACCAGGACAAGGTTAGCCTGGCCCTGGCCAGAGACTTGGCCACTCTCAGGGACAGGTCCACCATCACTCTGTCCTCAGCCCACCCTACTTCCTGCCATCTCAAGGGAGTCCTGGTGCAGAATGGGTGCTGGGAGCTTCTATCAGTGGCCCTGGGTTAATGATGGGGACCATAGTCTGGACAGAAACTGGGGTGTCTGTCCTGAAGTGGAGGCTGGTGCTCAGGACCCAGAGCTGGTAACTCCTGAGAAGAAAGGGCTAAAGCAGACACAGGGAGTAAGCTCTGGCCTGTCAGAGACCAGAACCTTCCAGGCACCACCCAGCACCTGCTCACTGGAGTCTCAGCCTTGATGACACTCCCTTGCTGACCCTGATTTCCAATATCCCTCCCTGCCAGGCCCCATCCCCTGTCCACGGAGCTGATGTCCCCATCTACCAGGTGAGTGTGGTGATGACCCTTGCCCACAGTCCAGGGCGAACCAAGAGATGCCTCTCCCCACACCTTCCTGATCTTGCCAGGAAACAGCAGCCAAAATGGGATCAGGGGGTGGTGAGCAGGCGATGGGGGGGGCCTGGGAAAAGGAGCCTCTGAGCCCAGACAGACACAGGGACAGACAGTCCCAGGTGGGCCCGGGCCTAGGAGTTCATGGTCCCCTGGTTCAGAAGGGTCAGAGCCTCTTGGTTCTTTTTCAGGAATTACTAGACCCTGACCTGGACATCTACTGCTGGGCCGACGACAAGGCTGATGTGGATTTTTAGTTTCCACCACACGATGTTCCATGTGGGCTGAGGGAGGGTCCTGCTAGACCCCAGATGCTGGGTGATGGGACAGAGGTGGAACCTGACCCTATTGGACTCTGGAACCTAGAGGGGGAGGGGTCCCTGGGGATTCTAGAGACACAGGCTGCCCTGGGCTCTCAATGGCCAGAACCAGGCTGCCTGTGCCCAGGAGCAGGGGCTTCCAGGGAGAGGGAAGGGCCCCTGTGGGTCACCTGGAAAGGCGCTGAATAAAGACCCCCTTCCCTCCTTCGCTCTTGGTTCCTGTGGGAATGTCTCTTGGCAGACACTCCCCTCAGGTTCCAGGTCAGCTCTCTCCTGTGTCACGCAGGGGAATCATGGTCTCTAAGTGGTTCCCACAGGTTTCTCTTCCTGGGAGACAGGAGCTGGAGGTGGAGCCAGGGCAAAGGTTGGTCTGTCCACAGGGAAGGGTGAGGGTCCCAAGGCCCTGCAGCCAGCAGAGCACTCAGTGGCTCTCGTCCTCCAGGGACCCAGGGTGGCTGGCTCTGGCCAAGATTTCTTCTCCACCCAAAGCCCAGTACTCAGCACATCTTCACCTCTGCTAGGGCATGGGACTGTCAGAGTAATCAGGGGACAGGGCCAGATCCATACTCATGCCCTGAACAAGGGCCTCAGGCCCTGCCCGAGGATCCAGCCCTGCCCTCCCATCACCTTCCACTCTGCCCTGCCTGGTCTCTCTGGGACCAGCCTCCTCTGCACACTCCAGCACCCAGGGCAGAGGCTCAGGGCTCCCCACATGGGGCTCTGCAGGCTCCATGGTGATGGCACAGAGGGTCTCCTCCCTGAGCTGGGGCCCAGGATGTGCTCTACAGCCTCCTCCATCCACCTGGCCACTGCCCTGCCTCCTTCCCTGAAGGCTGGGCGGGGACATTCTCATGTAGGTTCATGTGGATCAGGCCTCTACTCTCCTGGAAATTAGAGGTGAATTTAGTAAAGATGAGGGACACTCTGCTGATGCCTGAGAGTTGTGTGTCCTGACATGAGAGGTAGGAGGCCATCCTCAGAGATTCCCTGTGACTCAGCTCTAGTGAGGCTCCTCCTGCGTGAACATAGCATCAGGTCACACACGGTGACTTCTCTTTTCTTGGTTTCCTGGTGCAGCTGCCACAGACTGGCTCCCACACAGTGGCTCCGAACAGCAGATACCAAGGTGTCCTGAGCTGCATTCTTCTGGAGGCTCTAGCAGGTGTGCACAGCAACATAAGTGCCCTGAGACTCAGGCCACTGCTGCATCCTAAAAGCTCGTGGAACCTTTTCCCCCAGGTCCTGTCCTGGGAACCACAGCAGCTGGAGCTCCCCCTGAGCACCTCATCCTGCTCCCTGAGCCACACACAAGCCCCTGGGAACTGTGTCAAGCCAAGCCCTCCAGGCAGTGTCATGCTCAGGCAGTGTCATGTCAGGTCCCACCCACCCCCAGGTTGCCCACTGGAAGGGTCACCTGTGCACTCAGGGGAGCCTCCCTGACGTGGATGGGGTGGATTCCGCTTCACCTTCTGCATCTGGGCAGTCCCCAGGGTGCTCTGTACCCTGTCCCTGTGCCCAGTGTTTCTCCCTGGACACAGCCTCAGACCCTGACAGGGGCAGATGAGGGGCTGACTCTCCAGCAGTCCTTCCCATTTTCCCCAGGTCAACCTGCTCAGCCCTGAGACCCTCCCTCTACAGGAGCCCTGTGCTCTGAGCTCCTGAACACCTGCCCCCACACATGCCAGCTTCAGGTCAGTGACAACCACCAGCTCTGACATCTGCCTGCAAGGCAGGTGTCTGAGCAGACTCACCAGGTGGGACACCTGAGGCTTCAGCATGCAGGGGCACCCTAGTCCCTCTCCTCCCTCCCTGAGGACAGCAGGCCCCACAGGGTGTCTGTGAAACCAGCCCTGGGTCCAAAACACAGCTTCAGGTCCCTCCTGACCCTCTACAGGGAGAGGCACTGGGGCAGTGGCAGCCACTAGGAAATTTGACTGTCAAGGAAACACTCGGCCCCATCCCTCCTCATACCTGTGAAAGGAACAGACACATACACTACAGATGGCCTCACCATATGCCCCAGAGGTCATTCCCAGGCAGCTGCAGCCAGAATAGCAATCTACTTGCTGCTCTCTCCCTGTGACAGCAGGTGCTGCTTTTGCATTGTGGCCGGGGGTGCCCTCCACTGCCACCCCCAGGGAACCCAAACCTGCCTGTGCCCCGCCTCAGCCACACTCCTCAGCCTCCTGCTCCCCTCCACCTCCCTGACCTGCACAGAGAGGGGACAGCCCTCCTAGCCCCTCCCTGCTCACTGCCAGCCTTAGGTGCTCATCACGGAGTCTGCAGGGGTCATTTGTGCTCAGGTTGGTCACTTGTGGGACCATGCAGACAGGAAAAGCCTCCCACATGCCTTCGACTCTCAGGGAAAATAAACAGAGAACAACTCCAACCAAACGTCAGAAGGCAACAGCTTGGGTTCCTAACAGTGCACCATCCTGGCTGTGATCTTCTTCAAGGGACACCTCCATGTCCTTCTTTTGAAACCTTAGGACAGTTGGCTCCTCCTGAGGCTGCCCATCCTTGTTTGCAAAGTTCTCCCGACTCTGAGCAGGAGTCCTCAGGACAACCCCGTCCTGTCCCTAGACTCACCCTGCACTGGGTGTCAGGCACCCTGGGGACCCAAGGTGAACGGGACCTCTGCTATAGCCTGTAGGTCAGAGCCACCTGAGCCCAGTGTCAGGGCCAACTGTCACCATTTGGACCCTAGGCAGCATCCCTGCTACAGTCCCTGACAATGGCCATGGGTCTCCTCATGACCTTCAGGGGCAACAATGGGCCTCACAGTCAAATTCAGCCTTGGGATTCTTTGAGACAGGAGTGTGGCTTTGGCTGGAGATGGAGGTGGAGATGTCGCCTGAGTTCCACCTGGGCACCAATGGCCCTGTGGGCTCCACCTCCATGCCTGCTGTCCCTGATGGAGACCAGCTCTAGTGCACATCCTGTTCAGGAAGGAGACCCTCTGTCCCATCACCATGGAGCCTGGAGAGTCCCCTGTGGGGAGCCCTGAGCCTCTGTGCCTGGGAGAACCCTGCTTGGCCATGAGTCCCTTGTAGTCACCTGCTACCTCCATCACTCATGGGGAAAAGCAGGGTGACCACAAGAGAACCATCCAGGCAGAGGACAGAGGCCACCCACAGAGGACATGTGCAGGCCTGATCCACAGCTGCACCAACAAATGGAGAGAAAAGCTCTCCCCGATCTCTTTCCCCAAGAGCAGCAGAGCCCAAGGTCACTGTCTCCCATTGCCAAACCTGTTCCTAGGATACAGGTCACCTGCCCTTGCACAGCCAGGCCTGAAGTTCCCTCTGAGACACTTGGATATGGGATCTGAGCTAGGCTGGAGACACGTAAGATAGAGGGCAGGTCCAGTCATACCAGTCATACCTCAGTGGGACCAATTCTAGCCTCCAGAGCCAAGGTGTCCCTTTACTGCTGGGAGGAAAGCCACCTTCCCAGAGCTTTGAGAACAGGGGCGAGATGCAGGGCCAACCTGGGATTCTCCATCATAAAGGAAATATGCCCAGTTTTGTGGCACCTCAGGGGTTCCCTGTGTGGAGCTGAAAGCCCTGAGGCCAGGACACAGCTGAGGCCAGTGGTGGGGTGAGACCGTTCTCTCAGGGGACGGTGACAAAGCTCTTGTTTACCATGAACAATGCCCTGAGTTCAGTCCTCAGCTCTGGTGGAAACTGAAGGGAATAAATAAAAGCAAGTAGTGGCAGGACAAGGGACCCTTAGGACAGAGGCATCCCAGTGTTCCCACCCAGGTGGGTGACTGGTGAATGAGCAGGCAGCCCCTCCAGCTGAGCTCTCACTGTGTCCCTCAGCCTCCCCCCACCCCAGCACCCAGGACTGACCACATCACCAGAGAAGGCCTGAGACAGAGAGCTTGGAGAGAAGTGGACACACGGAAGCCCTGGGCCCTGCTGCTTGCCTTCCAAGGACAAGTCCCTAGGTCATTGTCCAAGAGGGGGGGCCTCTGCCCAGCCTGGCTCTGTGGACAGTGCCTGTGTCCTCCTGCTCTGCCCTTCCCTGCCCAGCCCACTCCCTGGGTCCTTCTCCAGGTGCCTCTAGACAAACCTGGTGTGGCTGTGCCCCTGTGAGGTGTGTGGAGAGGCTGAGTCTCTGGGGCATGTGTCTCAGAGCCACATCACAAACATCTCTGGTGTCCAGGACTGAAGAGGAAGGACGGGGCTCCAGCTCCTCCAGGTGAGACAGGAAGTGCCAATCCTGGGTTTCTATAAGTGCTACATGGGTCCTTCTGGAGGGAGTCAGGCCTGGTCACCCTGCAGCAAGACCTGGGCCAGGCCTCCTGTGTCAGCGCATCCTGGAGTCTGTGTCTGGGTAGGCCGATGCTCTGTTTCTGGGACACCAGGCCCCGATGGGACATTTCCTGCCTGACCTTCAGGAGGCAGGCCCCTCAGGCCTCAGTTCTGCATGCACAGAAAGGGTCTTTCTGCCCATAAGTAAAGTGTGTCTTTGCCCTGCTCAGACCCCTCCTCCTCCTAGTCTCAATCACTGGATGAATGTCACACATCACAGTCACCACAGAAGCAAGGAGGCCCCATCTCCCCCTCCTCCTGTCTCACAGAGCTCTTCCAGATCCTTCTCTGAAAAGAATCACAGGGCCCTTGGGGGAGATTTTGGCCTGGCCACAGGCAGGGTCATGTCTGCTGGACCATCCAGGGATTTCCGACGGTGGCTACTGCCAGGATATAGAGAACTGGGGGTGCTGGGGGGAACCACATGTGACCAGGCATCTAGCTTCCCTGCTGGGAGGACAGCAGAGCTCCAGACACTGTGGTGACTTGGGGGGATGGACAGATTCCACTAATGAGACAACACCACTAGAGGACTCCTCCAAGCTGACCATGGGGGTCTGCCCCATCCTGCTTTCAGACCTGCCCTAGAGGGGGTTTGGCCCAGTCCAGTCAGGTGGAGTCACACTGAGGGCCACATGCAGCCCACGGTTCTGACCTTGCCAGCCAGCAGGACTGCAGCCTCAGATTGTCCTCAGTGTAAATCTCTAGGTCTAATTCCCAAAATCCCAGCACATTTGCCCTCCTCGGGGCATTTGCTGTCTCCCAGGGGATGCCAGGGCACCGGGATACCACATGTTCCTCACAGATCCATCCTTTTCCCCCCTGATCCACGTCAGGAGCCATAAACACACAGGGGAGAGCAAACCCTCAGCACCTGGTGTCTGGCACCGGAACTTTCCAAGGCTGAGCGCCCACACCTCTTCCTGAAGACCTCACTTTCCTTCCCACAAAGGCACCCTCCCCTTGTATTTGAGGGAGACTCTAAGTGCACTCTCTAGCTTCACTTTATTTTAGTTGACTTTAAACAGCACTAGTTTTGGAGTCACACCCTGGAGCAAGACACTGTTAGCCTCCCACTAGCTCAGCTCTAGAGGACAACGATGACCAATGCACCCTGGGGTTAAAACAGTTCTCCAGCAAAAGTTGCGGTTCTTTTTAAAATTGTTTTTGGCTTTTGCTCTTCTCCCTTGTTCTGATATTTTTTTTGAGGGGTGCTTTCAGGATCCAACCTAGAGGTGCATAACCACTGAACCACATCCTCAGCCCTTTTTATTTTGAGAAAGGATCTCACTATATTTTTGGAGCCTTGCTAAATTGCTGAGGCTGGCCTCCAACCTAGGCTCCTCCTGTCTCAGCCTCCAGAGTTGCTGGGATTACAGGTATGCACCACTCTGTGTAGCTCTTGTTCTGTTATCTTAAACAATGAGATCAGCTATTCCTGAAAAAAGACAATGGCTAATTAGTAGCTTTTCTCTAGAGTTACAGACCCCAGAACATTTGTGACTCTCAGATAACAGTAGCACATGCATCAGAGAAGCAGACCCCCACTGGGCCCAGTGGCAGGTTCCTGGAATCCCAGTGACTCAGGAGGCTGAGGCAGGAGGTCACAAGTTCAAGGTCAGCATCAGCAACTTAGGAAGACCCTGTTTCTAAAGAAAAAAGAAAAAAAGCTGGGGATGTAGTTTGGTGGTAAAGCACCCAGGGCTTCAGTCCCTAATTTAACATAAAAAGGAAGAAGAAACAGAGAGAGAGGAAGAAAACAGACCACACAGGATGTATGAGCCCCTAGCACCCAGACTGTCTGAGTCTAAGGAGATTGTTCACTAAAGTCCCCACCCAGGCCCTGTGCCTGTGTCCCCCTGGCAATGGAACTCCCCATCTCCTAATGGCAAGTTTGTCGTCAGAAATGCTCTCCCCATCACTCCGATGAGATTGGGTGCGCCATCTATATGAACAATGTTCCAAACAGAAAATGAACTGTGAAGAAGAGAGGCCAATCCACAACAGGAAACACCATTGATTATCAGTGTGGGTCCAGATTCTTGCATTTAAATAAATATTTGTTAAATGACTCTCAAAATCCCTTAGCCTGAGGTTGCACGACTATTCTGGTCTCTGTCTCTCTCTCCCTTCTCAGGGTACCTGCAGGATTTGGACAGCACCAGGAGACCTCAGGAGCACACACAGCCAGTGACCAGCACGATGCCCCTGGGCAGTCAGCTGTCTGACTCTAGGGGAAGGTTCCAGATCCTCCTCTGCCCTGCAAGGGGTGGTGGGAAGCCCCATTCCCTACAGAAAACCAACACACACGCCCAACCTCCTGGTCCCCACTCAGGGGTGACAGTGAAGCCCAGAGACCCCCCTGCTCCCTAGGACCCTGATGGGCATCTGTGCCTGGTGACTGTCACATCCCTCCTGATTCTTCCAAGTGAGGATACCTGGGAGGACCCATCTCCCACTGTAGAAGGTCCAGTCTGGAATGTTCCACAGCAGCCCTGCTGATACCTATTTACACAAATCCTAGGTGACACAGCCTTGAGGGACACAGGCTCAAAGCCATTTTCCCCAGTGGCCATAAGGCAGGGACATCAGGGCCCTGAGTGTCCATTCTCTGAGTCTGGGACCTTCTTCATCCCCACTGACGAGTGCCCTGGAGTTGGTTTCAGGTCACCAGTCCACGTGCCCCCGCCTCCTACGAGAGGTTCTTCCCTGGGGTCCCTGGTGCCTTCCCAGGGGCTTCCTCCTGGGCAAATCTGCAGCTCAGCCCAGGACTTGGGGATGGGACAGGAAAAGCAGCTGCACTGGTCTCAGAGGACAGCAAGGCTCCCCTGAACTTGGGGGAGAGCCTGCTTGCCCTCTGGTGGACATGCCAAGGGGCCCATAGAGGGCAGGTGAGGGCTGACCTGGGGCAAAGGGCACCTTTGGAGGATGGAACTGAAGATGCAAAGGGAGGAGGTGGAGATTGGGGAAGGGTGAGGAGGGGTGGGAAGGAGCAGGTGAGGGGAGGCTCTGGGGAGGTCAGAGAAGGGCGCAGAGCAGGGCTCCCCTCTCCTCTCCACTGACACTGGGGCTGGCCATCCTTGGGGGGCTGTGTGCTGTGGGGTGTTGAGCACCATATGGGATTCCACCTACTAAGTCCAGTAGGACCCCTCCCCCAGCTGTGTCAATCAGAAATGTCTCCAGACGCTGCCAGATGTCCCCTGGATGGCAACATGGCCCCCGGCTGAGACTCACTGGTGTACACCAACCTGCACTAAACAACTCCAAGATGAAATTCACCCCTCTTGTTAGGAGACCTGAGTGTAAGAGGGCAGAGACTGACTGGTGCTGGTCACTATCAATCACTTGAAGTCTCTGGAGAAGACATGTTTCTAGGTGATGGCCGCACAGCTGCCTGAACCTCCACAGCACTGTGGGCTTCCCAAGGGTCAGTAGCCACACATCAGTGACACCTGCTGGGTTTCATGACACCATGGATACGGGGAGCACTGGGAAGAGGAATCCCGTGATCTGAGCCCACACCCAGCACCTGGACAGTCCCTGGGCCACTCTCACCACCTCAGGAGGCCTCTGAGCAAAGACGGCAAAGTCGGCTCTAAGTTAGGAAGAAAGGTCTTAGTAAGAGGAGAGGACAGCACAGGAATTTCTCTTCATGTTCCACGTTGTAGACTGTGGATCATTCATTAAGTTGACTCAACCCCACACAGACCAAGTGGCTGGATGGAGCTGGGGTCTCACCAGCCCCTGGGCCTGCAGCACTCTGCTGCCCCAACCCTGGGCCCACTCGGAGCCACAGGGGCCTTGCTGCTTCTCTTCAGGGGGCAGGTGACAGGGAAACTGTTAAAGTCCTCACCATTCACCTGTCACCTCTCAGTCTCTGGGCTATTCTGTTGTCCACTCTTGGATTCAATGTCCTTGTCCCTGACCTCTGCTCCTCTCACTCATCTTGACATCATCACAGGCCCAAGTGCCCTCTGCATGTGATCTGCAGGGACACATTCTCAGGGACTGTTCCCTTCACACGACCCTGAACAGACCTCCACCTGGGGTCCCAACACTGTGACCAGCAGAATTTGGACCATTCTGGGTGGTGGGATGAAGGGGAACCAAGACACTTTCCAGCTCTTGGGGGAGTGTGAGCCTCCTCTCGCTGTGTGCAGGGGTGACCAGTGGACACGGACACAGAGCACCTCGTTGCTGTGCAGAGAGGGTGAGCCATACAAATGTATGACAGCACAGTCCACATTGTGTGGACAGCTCTCCATCTTCTTAAGAGACAATTGCCAAATGTGCATTCACAGGCTTCTAGAAGAGCAGAACATGCATCACAGTTACTGGCACTATTTTCCTTTCAAGTGCTTTCTGCTCATTTTTAAGGTGATGGAGGGAGGCCTTTCTGCTCACACATTATCTACAGCATTGTGTTCTGGTGGAAATGACTAGGCTCTTCCTCTTTGAATTTGTTACGGTACTAAAGGTGGCTCCTAACCCCCTCCAGGGCCATCAGCTGCTTCCTGCTGCAGTTGGTCATCTCCGAGGATGTCCATGAGTCTGGGATATTTCCGTCTCCCCAGGGGCCCTGACTGGTGGCTGAGGGGCTGGATGTGGAGAGTCTCACACTCTTTTTTTTTTTTTTTTTTAATTGCAATTCTCCCTGGGGTCCTGCCTTCTCTGCCACTGACTGTGCTCACAGGTACTGGAAACTTCTGGAAGCTGAACCTATGAAAGCAGGCACCTATGCTCAGGTCTGTTGGGCACTGCCTGGTCCCACCCAAGCACCGGGAGCTCTGTGGGACCAGAACCAGCTGTGGGAACAGCTGCCCCACTGCATCATGGGGGAGATGCAGCTGGTACCCCCACATGTGTGCCAGCAGAGAGACACTGGGAACGACTTTACAGAGCAAAACTGATGGCACAGGAAAACTAACTCTGACATTGTCCCCATTCCTAGAATGCCATGAGTGGATCAGAATGTCCTCTTTCATGTTTGGACAGGGCGATCCGCATCATGATTTTGTAGCAAAATGAGGTCAGAATCTGTCTTTGAAGGTAAAGAGAGTGGCTGGAGCTCATCTCAGGCTTAGTGCAGAACTCTAAAGGTTTTGCACAAACTCTACCAACACAACTACTTTGTGACCATGACCAGCTTGTCCATGTGCTTGAGGGACAGAGTGGCAGCAACTCCAAGAAGAGCAGGTTTAGTGGAAACTCTGCACAGAGAAGAACAACTGCAGGAAGATAAGCTGCCCCAGTCCTCTGAGCTGTTGGGAGAGAAAGAAAAATGCCCAGGACACAAAATCCTCTGCTTCTGGAAAGAGAGAGAGGGAGAGGCCGAGCAGGGGGAGAAGAATCCCGAACAGACCCACCTCAACAGCACCTCCCAGGAAGCAGGAGGCAGAGGGTCAATGGATCCTCACTTGTAAAGACTTTCAAATGTGACAATGAATTTATTTTTTAAAACCGTAAAGTATTTACCATAAAAGACTGAATTTGTTTTTGTAAATGAATATTGATCTAGGCTTTTAACAAAATTACTAATTAAATAATGAGTGAAGGAATTACAAAAAAAGAAAAAGAAATGGAAGTGACAGAATGGAAGAAAATATTTGCAAATCATATATGTGATATGGGTGTCATGCTAGAATATATAAAAAACAGGTACAAATGTGCAGCCAATGAATATCCTATGTTTAAAAGAGGCCAAGGAGCCGGGCACAGTCCTGGGTGTCTGTAACCCCAGGCATCTAAGACATGAGATTGGCAAGTTTGAAGCCAGTTTGGGCAACTGTCTCAAAGTGAAAATAAATAAATATATAAAGTGCTGGGGTGTAGTTCAGAGCTGCAGAACTCCTCAGATCAATCCCTTATTGAAAAGGATGGGGTGGTCAAAGGGCTTGGATAGCACATCTCCAGAGATGTTCCAGTGGCCAATAAACACATGACAAGATGCTCAGTGTCATGAGTCACTATAGAAACAAATCAATGACTCCACACCTTCCTACATTAGCTCAGGGACTCTGAAGTGCTGTGGAGAGCACTTGGGCACTTCCTGCCAGAGCCAGGCAGAAGCTCATCTACCCAGCACCCCCATGGCTGGGCACGTGCCAAGAGTGGAAACCACCCAAGTGTCCATCAACAGAGGAATACATAAATAAACATGACTTACAAATATATATGTTGGATTATTAATCATCCACAAAAAATACCACAACCTGATTAGACTGAAAACATGATTCAACAAGAAGCAAAATGGTATGTAGTTGTATAATTTCATTTATATGAACTATCTGGAATAGGCAAATTCATAGAGACAGGAAATAGATTTACGTTTACCTGGGGCTTGGGGGTCCTGTGACGTGATTGTATAATGGTTAGAGTTTTAGTGCAGCTGATGAGAAGATTCTGGAAATAGTAGCGGTCATTGTATACTTGACTGGAATCATGGCATGATTTGTACAGTTAAAAATGTTAATAGAGCACATTTTTGTTATAAATATTACACAATGAAAAGTCTTTAGGGAAGATGTGTAAAATATACCCACTCTGCTTACATTGTGTGTGTGTGTGTGTGTTTGTGAGAAAGAGAGAGAGAGAAAGAGAGAGAGAGAGAGAGAGAGAGAGAGAGAGAGAGAGAGATATGAGGGACTAGTGATTGGCCCCAGGGCACTCTATCACTGGACTACATTTCATTTTTTATTTTGAGACAAGGTCTCACTAAGTTGCCCTGGACTGGACTCAACTTGTGATCCTCCTGCCTTGGCCTCTTGAACAGCTGGGATGAGAGGCTGTGTCATGCATCTGGCCAGATAATCTCCATAATACTCATCCAACAACCCACAGGCCCTTTGGACTAAGATCCAAGGATTTAAAGACAAGAAACAAGCAGCCAACTTCAGACCCTGCTCACAAAGCCAGTGCTTACACCTAAAGCCTCAAGAGACACTTCCGGAGGCCCTTCCTTTGAAGCCTCAGGAACAAATGGCCCCTCCTGAGGCTGCCCTTCCCCTGGGTGCACAGTTCTCCCTACTCTGGAGCAGGAGTCCCCAGGACAGCTCCCGTCCTCTCACTAGACTCACCATGCCCTGGACAGAGTCAGGCAGCCTGGGGACCCTCAGTGAACAGAACCCACCCTGCAGCCTGTAGGTCAAGGCCACCTGGACCCAGGGTCAGGGCCAGCTCTCACCATTTGGACCCTGGACAGTATCCCTGCTAGAGTTCCTGATACTGGCCACAGGTCTCCTCATGACCTGCAGGGGGCGGCATGGGACTCACAGTCAACACTTGGCAAATTGATCCTGACACTTGGACTAGGTTTTCCAGGAGGTGGAAATGTGGCCTGATTTCCATCCCCAACACACAGTGAAGTGTCTCCCATGAACCTACTCGGCTCCCACCCCGACTCCTTCCTGGGCCTCGAGGACCCTGTGCTTCCAGGGGGTTCTGAGTTAGCCCTGTCTCCTGGCATCACCCCTGGAAAAAGGCACAGTGACCACAGGAGAATCACTAGGTAGAGGACAGAAGCCACCCAAGGAAGGCATGGGCAGGCCTGAGTCACAGCTCTGTCAAAAAAAAATGGAGAGGGAGGGTCTCCCTAAAATCTCTCCCTGAGGACCAAGGAGCCCACGGTCACCTACCTCCACTACCACAGTCCTCCCCTCCCAGGACACAAAAGGTCTGAAGTCCTGAGATAGCCACTCAGAGGCCACGCTGGAGACACCAGGACAGAGAGCAGGGCCCCTCACCTGCCATCTCTGTGGGCCCCTTTCTAGTACCCAGGGCTCTCTGTCCCCTTCCTGCTGGGAGGAAATCCTCCTTCCTAGAGCTTTGGAGAAAATACAGGGCTAAACTGGGACTCTCATCATAAAGGAAATATGCCCAGGGTGAGGGGACCCCAGGGGCTCCCTGGGTGGTGCTGAGAGCCCTGAGGCCAGGACACAGCTGAGGCCAGTGCTGGGTGAGCCACTTCTCTCAGGGGACAGCATCCCCACCTGCCTTGCTCCTCAGGGTGTGGCATGCAGTAGTGAAACCCAACAGGGAAAGCAGAAGGGACAGGAGGCAGGACTGAGAGGGAGGGGACAGAGAGGCTTCCTGGACAGAGACCCCGCCCCCAGCCCTGTGCCCCAGGAAAGTGCTCCTGCCCTGGGAGGAGGCTGAGCTCAGAGAGGAGCAGGGCAGCAGGGCTGACTGGCCTGGACCTCGGCTTCCCAGCGGGTCTGCAGTGAAGCTCCTTCCACAGAGGGGACAGAGCAGCAGGGACCATGCAGCCCCCCTCAGCCTGTCCCTGCAGAGGGGGCATCCCCTGGCAGGGGGTCCTGCTGGCAGGTAAGAGGGGACAGTTCCCTGCGGAGGGAGGGAAGTGGGAACATAGAGTCTTTCTGATGCCCCCTGGGGAGGACAGGACCCTCACAGGGGACACAGGGCTTCACTGGGAACCTGATGGGAACAGAACACAGAAGACAGAAGCTCACCAACAGGAAACTCTCAGTGACCTGGAGCTGATGAGGGGGATGGAAAGCTCAGGGGTTCTCTTTCCCAACTTACTCACCAGGGGCCTTTATATTTTGAAAATCGGTGTTATCAGCTCTGTCAGGGCCACCCTCCAAACAGAAAGAACAGTGGACACTGTCTGTAGCCACCAGCCTCAGACATTGGCACACAGTCATCTGGATGCTAAGGGCGGGGACCCTGCTCCACTCATCCACAGGAGGCTGAGCCTGGTCCAGGCCCTGGGCTACAACAGGGTCAGACTAGTCTCTGCCTCCTGGAGCTTCCTCTCTAGAGGGCAGGAGGCCAGGCCAGAGGGAGATCTGCAGGTGAGGCCAGGTGCTGTGTAGATCTAGGAGGGCAGAGAGCAGGGAAATGTCCACAGGGAAGACCTGGGTCTGTAAGGAGGTGGTCAGGGGAGGCGGGTGCCCAGGTGCCCTGGGTGTGAGCAGGGATCTGAGGGCACTGAGGGGCCAGCCTTGCAGACACCTGAGGAAAGGTGTTCCCAAGAGAGGATGACAGGTACAGGGGTCCTGAAGGAATGTAGATCAATCTGCTGGTCTTGACCCACAGACACACATGCACATACACCCCAAGGCTGAGGATGATGACTCCTGCTGAGGACCTGGTTCATCTTTCCACCCCATATGAAGGGCCCAGTATTGATGGATTCTCTCTCTTCCCTCCTAGTCTCACTGTTAACCTTCTGGAACCCGCACCCCACTGCCCAGCTCACTGTTGAACCAGTGCCTTTCAATGCTGCTGAAGGGACAGACGTTCTTCTACTTGTCCACAATGTGTCGGAGAATGCAATAGGCTACAACTGGTTCAAAGGAAAAACAGCAGATGGCAGACATGAAATTGTATCATACATAGTATCCATACAAGTAACTATCCTAGGGTCTGCATCCAGTGGAGGAGAGAAAATATACCCCAATGGGTCCCTGCTGTTACAGAAAGTGACACAGAACGACACAGGATTCTACACCATGCAAACTGTAACTGCCAATGCTAGGGTTGAATCAGCAACTGGAGAGTTCCATGTACACAGTGAGTGATGCCCCAGCCCTCTGGGTTTTGGGAGGGGTTAATTCCAGTGCACACAAGGACCCTGAGACCTACCTCTACCTACATCCTCCTGTGCATTACGTCCCCACAGTGGAGTTGGAGCATTTAGTGCAGGACACACGCAGGGCAGACAGACTTCAGAAGATCCGAGTCCTCTGCCTGAATCCAGGGGCAGAGAGCAGGTGGTCTGGTGGGAGACTCAACCCAGGCAGAGCAGTCTCAGCCCAGCCCCTGTGTCCTTCCCAGGAGCATGGCCCTGAGAAAGACCCTGCAGGACTGAGTCAGGCCTTGCCTGAGGGCCCTGGAGTCCTCACAGAGAAGGTCAGCCCAGGAAGCTCATGCCCCAGACCTCGGCCCAGGCTCCTGGCTCCAGGTGACCCTGAGGACATGTGGCCAGGGTTGGAGTTTGGCTTCCTGTTGAGGGCCGCTGGGGAGCAATGATTTACTGGCCACCTGATCTGGTAGCTCCTGGAGGTGGTTAGCAGCCAGGGCACAGTCCCAGGAGCCACATCTGGGCAAGGGCACCTGGGCATCTCCTTCTCCTGGGACTAGGTGTGGTGAGCACAGAGGGACAGGGACCCTGAGAACAGGCAGACGACTCTGAGGACAGACAGGGCCCCAGGCCTCAGGCCCACTCTCAGTCAGCCCCCTGCTGTTTTTCCACAGGGCTTGTGGCCCAGCCCTCCCTCAGAGCCACCAACACAGAACCACACTCTGTGGCCCTGACCTGCCTCTCAGGTGGCCCTGGAATCTCCATCACGTGGATCCTCAACAGCCAGACTCTGCAGCTCACAGACAGGATGCAGCTGTCCCCGGACCACAGGACCCTCCGCATAGACCCCGTCAGACAGGAGGATGCCGGGGAGTATCAGTGTGAGGCCTCCAACCCCGCCAGTTCCACCAGGAGTGACCGCTACAGACTGGCTGTGATCTGTGAGTGGCCCCATCCCACCCAGAGCTTCCGTCACATATTCCACTGTCAAGGGCCATCATACGGCACCAGCCATGAGCATGGGGTAGGTGCCAGAGCTTGGAGAGAATGTGGTTGACTACCCAGAAGTTAGGTGCCTTGATGGCACCTTGGTTCTGATCTGACCCGAGGCTAGGCCTGGGCTAGACAGTCTGTGAGGGCTGCCCGCTGACACTGTCCTGAGATGGGAAGGAAGAAAAGAGGAAGAGGACTTAAAAGGAACAAGAGCAGGGTGTGGCCCAGCTCCGTGTGGAGAGGGACAGGCTAGAGCACATGCAGGGTTTCAGCCCAAACCTGAGGAAATGGCCAGAAGCAGAGAGTCAGGAGGACATGGTGACGACATCACAAACTGCATTGGGACCTTGGTGCCATTTCCTTCCACCCTGTGTGGCCCCCTGCAGGGCCCAGCTGGTTCCCCTGAAGACCTGACCTTCAGCCCTTTCTCTTCTCTTTCAGCAGCAGAGAGGACCCCAGGCCTCCCTGTGGGGGCCGTCGCTGGCATCGTGACTGGGGTCCTGGTCGGGGTGGCTCTGGTGGCTGCTCTGGGGTGTTTCCTGCTCCACACAAGAACTGGAAGGTACCCAGGCTTCCCCCACCTGATCCCACC
Source organism: Urocitellus parryii (assembly GCF_045843805.1). Taxonomy (NCBI): domain Eukaryota; kingdom Metazoa; phylum Chordata; class Mammalia; order Rodentia; family Sciuridae; genus Urocitellus; species Urocitellus parryii. The sequence goes on along the minus strand of NC_135545.1, from coordinate 11,881,369 downwards.
CAGGAGACCCCAGGCCTGAGGGAAGGAGGCCCGTCCTCAGACTCTGGCCTGACCCCGACCTCCCAATCTCACGAGGACTCTTCCCACTCATTCTGCCTCACCAGCTGCTGGCCCTGGGCTGCTGCCACAACAGCTTCCTCCTGTGCACATTGGTCACTAGGGATCTGTCCCCAGAGCACTGTCCTCCTTCCCTCACACAGAACACATCCTGAGACAGTTTAGTGTTCAAAAACAGCACCCTGCAGTTTATTTCACCCACACCAATTGTGGGGCGAAGCTCTGTAACTGAGCGGTGGTCCTGTCCCAGGTCACTCTGCATAAGCTGGTGGGGTCAGCTCCCTACATCTTCTTGGTTACCTGTGTCCCCTGATATGGAGGTGGGAGTTCTGGGGCCCAGCCAGGATAGTGTGTCCTAGAATATCCTTTGCTTCCTGGCCAGGTGAGTGGAGAGAGGTCAAGGCCACTGTCATATTTCAAAACCTCCTGGCCTGAGCAAATGGCCTGGCTGCAGCAGGATCACCAAGGTCAGAGAGGGTCAAGATACAAACTGCTCCCACAGTGTCCTACCCATTTGGTGACCCTGATTCTTGCCCAGGGCATGGACCCTTTCACTCAATCAAACCCTCCTGCTTTAATTGGTCCTGATTCTTTAGACCCTTTTCTGGGTCCCTTAGGCAATGTTCCCCTGGGTCTGCAACTCAGAGGGGCCTTCACCTCTGGCCCAGGGCAGAAGTGGCTTCTTAAGGCCTTTCCTCAGTTCCCCCTGTCCTGGGCCCCCTGGTACGTAAACCTGATGGAGAGAGGAAGTTTCACACCCTCCTTGGAAATGGGGTACCCTCCTCATCCCCTATCTGACCCCAGTCCATGACCTCTCTCTGCATCCTCATGAATAAGCCTGACCTTTCCTAGGGCTGGTGTCCAGCATGGCCTCAGAGACCCCGGCACCCCAGCAACATCACATGGTGAGTGCCCTCTCAGCCGGCGGGTGGCTGGGCCCCCTAGGCCTGTCCCACAGTGTCACTCTTGCAGTCAAACACCTCTCCAGGATAGGGATCTTTCCCTGGTGCTTCAAGGAGCCCTGTCAACAAACACTCAAGACAGCGGACCCATCTGGCCAGTTCAGCCCAGACCTGTGGCATCTGGTCACCTTCTCAGGTTCCTTGGCTCCCTGGGACTCTAAAAGGGCTACAGGGTCTCTCTCAGGACAGGTTGACTGCCTTGTCACTCTGTCAGCTGAGGACTCCCAGCTGAGAGGCTCCAGTTCCCAGGCCCCTCCCTCCCCTGTCACCACCCACTGATCCTGTTTTGGCTGCTGCTTTGAGCAGAGGAGGGAGGGGCCTGGGAACAGGAGCCTCTCAGCTCTAAAGGCAGGGGCCCAGTCCTCCTCACACCCTCCTGCTAACTCTTGTCTCTGTCCCCAGGCCAAGGTCCCTCTTACAGCTCCACCTCCCTGGTAAGTCCCCCCACCTTCCTCCACACAGGGGACCCAGCAAAGCAGGCTCAGGGCAGGGGCACTGTCAACCCCCACACAGCACAGACACCCCCTTTCATGTGGGACCAGGACAAGGTTAGCCTGGCTCTTGCCAGAGGCTTGGCCACTCTCAGGGACAAGATCACTGTCCCTCTGTCCTCAGTCCATCCTGCTTCCCTCCATTTGTCTCAGTGAGCCCTGGAGGCCAGAAAGTGCACAGAGGGTGCAGGGAGCTTCTATCAGTGGCCCTGTGTTAATGATGGGGGTCGAGAATCTGGGTGGAAACTGGGGTGTCTGTCCAGAAGTGGAGGCTGATGCCCAGGGCCCAGAGCTGGTACCTCCTGAGAGGAAAGGAATAAGGCAGACTCAGGGAAGTAAAAACTGGCCTGTCAGTGAGCACCGCCCAGCACCTGCTCACTGGATTCTCAGCCTTGTTGACCCTCCCTTGCTGACCCTGATGTCCACTCTCCTTCTCTTGTCCAGTCCCCTGTCCCTGGCCACAGGTCTGCGGTTCCCATCTACCAGGTGAGTGTGGGTGATGAACATCCTGGCCCACAGTCCAGGGGGGACCCAGGAGCTGCCCCTCCCCACAACTTCCTGAGCTTTCCAAAAGCAGCAGCCAAAACAGGATCCCGGTGGTGAGCAGGGGAGGGAGGGGCCTGGGAACAGGAGCCTCTCAGCTCAGGCAGGAGCAGGCACAGAGCAGTCCCAGGGGGGCCAGAGTCAAGGTGTCCCTGGTCCTTGTTCTAAGAAGGCCACAGAGTCAGAGTCCTCTTTGTGTTGTTTTTTTTTTTTCAGGAATTACGAAACCCTAACGTGGACATCTATTGTCGTATTGACCACAAAGCTCACGTGGCTTCATAGTTGCCACCAGACAATGCTCCATATGGGCTGAGGGAGGGTTCCACCTGGACCCTGGGAGATGGAGCAGAGGTGGAACCTGAACCCTGGGAGACTCTTACACATGGTATGTGTGTGTGTGTGGGGGGGTCCCTGAGTTCCTAGAGACCCAGACAGGCTGCCGTGGGCTCTGAATGGCCAGAACCAGGCTGCCTGTGCCCAGGAGCAGGGGCTTCAGGGAGAGGGAAGGGCCCTGTGGGTCACCTGGAAAGGCGCTGAATAAAGACCCCTTCCCTCCTTCGCTCTTGGTTCCTGTGGGAACGTCTCTTGGCAGACACTCCCCTCAGGGTCCAGGTCAGCTCTCTCCTGTGTCACGCAGGGGAATCGTGGTCTCTAAGTGGTTCCCACAGGTTTCTCTTCCTGGGAGACAGGAGCTGGGAGGTGGGACCAGGGCAAAGGTCGGGTCTGTCCACAGGGAAGGGTGAGGGTCCCAAGGCCCTGCAGCCAGCAGAGCACTCAGTGGCCCTCGTCCTCCAGGGACCCATGGTATCTAAATCTTGTCACTGATTATTTCTCTGCCCAAAGGCCAGTACTCAGGACGTCTTCACCTCTGCTGGGACACAGACTGAGGCTGTCAGAGTAATGAGGGGACAGGGCCAGACCCAGACTCAGGTCCTGAACAAGGGCCTCAGGCCCTGCCCGAGGCTCCAGCCCTGCCCTCCCATCACCTTCCACTCTGCCCTGCCTGGTCTCTCTGGGACCAGCCTCCTCTGCACACTCCAGCACCCAGGGCAGAGGCTCAGGGCTCCCCACATGGGGCTCTCCAGGCTCCATGGTGACGGGACAGAGGGTCTTCTCCTTGAACTTGGGCCCAGGATGTCCACTGCAGCCTCCTCCACACACCTGGCCACTGCTCTGACTCCTTCTCTGAGGGCTGGAAGGGTGATGTTCTCAGGTAGGCTCCCTTGGATCAGGCCACTATGCCGGGAAATAAGAGGTCCATGTTCTAAACTCAGGGGACACTCTGCTGATGCCTAGAGTGGTGGGCCCTCAGATGAGGAGTAGGAAGAAACCATTGGAATTTCCAATGTGACTCAGCTTTAGTGAGGCTCATCCTGCATGAACACAGCATCAGGTCCCATCAGCATGGTGACTCCTCTTGCCTTGGTTTCCTGGTGCAGCTGCAACACACTGGCTCCAACACAGTGGCTCCAACATAGGGCTCCAACACAGTGGCTCCAACATAGGGCTCCAACACAATGGCAGGGAACAGCAGACACCAAGGTGTCCTTGCAGCTGCTTTCTGGAGGCTCCAGGAAGTGTGTGCACATAAGCACAAGTCCCCTGACTCTCAGGTCGCTGTTGCAGCCTAAAACCCAATGGGTCCTGTCCTGGGAACCACTCCAGCCTGGGCACCTCCAGAGCATAGCACCCTGCTCCCGGAGCCACAGATTCACACTTGGGAATCTGTGTCAAGCTGAGCCCCTCCAAGCCAGGCATGTCATCTTATTGTCCTCATTCCCATCTCATCCCATCCACTGAGGCAACTCTGCTCATATAGAGCCAGCCCTGGCCCTATGAATGGACCAGACACAATCAACACACCTGACCTCACAATCTGTCCTGGAGGTCACTCCCAGTCTACTTTATACCCCAGGAGAGCTACTGTCAGAATAGCGACCTCCCTGCTTCTCTCCCTGTGACAGCAGGTGCTACTTTTGCATTGTGGCCTGGTAGCCACCCCTCCAGGGAATCCAAACCTGCGTGTTCCCCTGCCTCAAACAAAATCCTCAGCCTTCTTCTTCCATCCACCTTCCCTGACCCAGCACAGAGAGGGGACAGCCCTTCTAGCCCACTCCCTGCTCACTGCCAGCCTTGGGTGCTAGTCATGGGGTCTGCAGGGGTCACCTGTGCTCAGGTTGGCCATTTGTGGGGCCAGGTAGAAAGAAAAGCCTCCCACATGCCTGCAAATCTCACAGGGGAAAATAAAATGAAAACAACTCTAACCAAAAGTCAGAAGGCAAGAGAGTTCATGGATTCCTAAAGGTGCACCATCTTGGTTATGATCTTCTTCAAGAGACACCACCCATGTCCTTCCTTTGAATCCTTGGGACAGATGGCTCCTCCTGCGGCTGCCCATCCCCGGGTGCAAAGCTCTCCCAACTCTGAGCAGGAGGCCTCCAGACAATTCCCATCCCTTCCCAAACTCTCCCTGAACTCGGTTTGAGGCATCCTGGGGACGCTCTGAACAGAACACACTGTGCAGCCTGTAGGTTAGAGCCACCTGTGCCCAGCGGTCATAGGCCAGCTCTTGCCTTTGGACCCTGGGCAGCTTCCCTGCTAGAGACCCTGACAGTGGCCACAGGTCTCCTCATGACCACCAGGGGGCGATATTTGGCTTATAGTCAGCACCCAGCATATGATTCTTAGACAGGAGCTTGGCTTTGGCTGGATGTGGAGGTAGAGATGTTTGATGACCACCTCAGCACCAAGGGCCTGGTGGGTACCCTCCCACATGTCAGCTTTCCCCTGATTCCCTTCATATGCCAAGGAGAAGTCTGCTCGGCCATGGGCCCCTGTGTCATCCCCTCCTTCCTGGCATTACCCATGGGGAAACAAAGGATGACCACAAGAGAACCACCCACACAGAGGACAGAGGACACCCACAGAGGACATGGGCAGGCCTGAGCCACAGCTCCACCAACAAATGGAGAGCAAAGCTCTCCCTGAAATCTTTCTTCAAGGGCAGCAGAGCCCAGGGTCTCCTGCCTCCCACTGCCACATCCTCCCTTCCCAGGACCCAGGTCGCCCACCCCTCCACGCCCAGGCCCCAAAGTTTTCTTGAGTCACTTGGATGTGGGTTTCTGAGTCTAGGCTGGTGACACCAGAGACAGAGGACAGGTCCCTTCCAGCCTCCAGAGTCAAGTCTGTCTGCTCCCTGCTGGGAGGAAATCCACCTTCCCAGAGCATTTGAGAACTTGGGGAAGAAGCGGAGCCAATCTGGGGTTCTCTATCATAAAGGAAATATGCCCAGGGTGAGGGGACCCCAGGGGTTCCCTGGTGGTGCTGAGAGCCCTGAGGCCAGGAAACAGCTGAGGCCAGTGCTGGGTGAGCCACTTCTCTCAGGGGACAGCGTCCCCACCTGCCTTGCTCTCCAGGTGTGGCACAGGGGACTGAAAGGGAACAGGGGGAAAGTGGAAGAGGAACTAAAGGCAGGACTGAGAGGGAGGGGACAGAGAGGCTTCCTGGACAGAGACCACCTGACCTAGGAAAGTGCTCCTGCCCTGGGAGGAGGCTGAGCTCAGAGAGGAGCAGGGCAGCAGGGCTGACTGGCCTGGACCTCGGCCTCCCAGCGGGTCTGCAGTGAAGCTCCTTCTACAGGGGGACAGAGCAGGACCAGGGAACCCTCCATTGTAGTCACCAACACAAAACTGCCTCCCAGATGACACAGGATCTTCATCATGTCAATCTGTCAGAGTCTGCAGGTCACAGAGAGCACGCAGCTGTCCAGGACCACCGCACCCTCAGCATAGACCCCAGCACACAGGAGGATGCTGGGGTATATCAGTCTGAGGTCTCCAACCCCGTCTTTCTAGCAAGAGTGACACCCTAAGTTGGCAGTGAATTATGACCCACCTTTGGCCATAGCTATCAGTTATTCAACTCAGAGTTAAATATTTTTTTTTGCTGCAGAGTGGTAGTTATCAGGCACTTATGTTTATACAGCTGTGGAGAATCATTAATCAAGTGAAGGTGGACAGTCCTCAGAACTTGAACTGAGTCAGTAAATGCTCGGGACCCTAAATTGACAGGCCCATTATTCTTGCCCTAAGGTCCTGGGCAACACCAGGTCCCACCCTTTGCAGGTCTCACAGGCACCCTCTCCAAGGCAAGGTGGTGTTCTGTAGGGACAGGGGCACCTGAGCTGAGACCCAGTGAGAGATGACGCTGAGAGGACAAGAAACACACCATGTGGTCTCACCATCACCCTGAAAGATGCTCCCAGGCACACCTGCCCCAGGGGACTCAAGCCTAGACTGAATCTTGCTAAGGCTGAGCCCCAAAGTCCCGAGCACCCACCACCATGCCTGACTAACCCCTGCAGGCCTCACCCTCTCGGGCCAGCATACGCCAGCCCCTACCCTGGGAGTGACCTTCATCCACCATGTCGCAGAGGATTCCTGGACACATGTAATGGTGGAGTGAGGACAGCAGCTTCTCCATAACAGGCCTGGCCTCTGTCCTCCCCAAGGCCCAGGGCTCTCTCTCTCTGGGTTCTCCCCTCCCTAAGGGCTCTGGGTTCTCTGTACCTCTGAGTCCCAGGTTAAAGGAGGCTTCCCCAATGTACCCTTGACCCTGTGAGGGACAGCAGGGCACAGGTGGGCACCACCATAGACATCTCCCAAGGTCCCCCATGCCCTGGGGCTATAGAGGGTCCCTGGTGGAGCTGCTGGTAGGTGAGCCTTTCACACTCTAGGCTTCATATCCTCAACCACACCTGTCCCTAGGGAGCACATGGCCCTCAGGTCCCTTCCCTGAGTTTAGTGGTGGGTTCTGCCCTATAGAGCCTGCTTAGGGGGAGTTGGGGATCTAGCTCAGTGGCAGAGTACTTGCTGAGCATGAGCAACGCCCTGGGTTCAGCACTCAGCCCTGGGGGGGGAGGGGGAAGGAAAGAAAAGAAAAAAGCAGGAAGTGACAGGACAAGGGACACTCAGGACAGAGGCATCCCAGTGTTCCCACCCAGGTGGGTGAGTAATGAATGAGCTCTCACTCTGTTCCCCCACCCCAGCACCCAGGACTGACCACATCACCAGAGAAGGCCCTGAGACAGAGAGCTCAGAGAGAAGTGGACACACAGACGCCCTGGGCCCTGCTGCTTGCCTTCCAAGGGCATGTCCTTAGGTCACTGTCCAAGAGCAGGTGCCTCTGCCCAGCCTGGCTCTGTGGACAGTGCCTGTGCCCTCCTGCCCTGCCCAGCCCACTCCCTGGGTCCTTCTCCAGGTGCCTCTAGACAAACCTGGTGTGGCTGTGCCCCTGTGAGGTGTGTGGAGAGGCTGAGTCTCTGGGGCATGTGTCTCAGAGCCACGTCATGAACATCTCTGGTGTCCAGGACTGGAGAGGAGGGACGGGGCTCCAGCTCCTCCAGGTGAGACAGGAAGTGCCAATCCTGGGTTCCCATAAGTGCTGCATGGGTCCTTCTGCAGAGAGTCAGGCCTGGTCACCCTGCAGCAAGACCTGGGCCAGGCCTCCTGTGTCAGCGCATCCTGGAGTCTGTGTCTGGGGAGGCCGATGCTCTGTTCCTGGGACACCAGCCCCAATGGGACACTTCCTGCCTGACCTTCAGGACGAAGGCCACTCCTCCTCCTCCTAGTCTCAATCACTGGATGGATGTCACAAACCAGTCATCCCAGAAGTAAGGAGGCCCCATCTCCCCCTCCTCCTGTCTCACAGAGCCCTTCCAGATCCTTCTCTGACAGACTCAGAGGGCCCTTGGGGAGATCTGGGCCTGGCCACAGGCAGGGTCACGTCTGCTGGATCATTCAGGGAATGCAGACGGTGGCTACTCTCGGGATATGGAGAACTGGGGGTGCTGGGGGGAACCACTTGTGGCCAGGTATTGAGCTTCCTGCTGGGAGGACAGCAGAGCTCCCGAAACTGGGGGGATGGGCAGATTCCACTCACCAAGTCCCCACACAGAGGACACTTCCAAGCTGACTATGGGAATCTGCCCCACCCTGCCCTAAAGGGGATTTGGCACCAACAGTTGGAGTCACATTGAAGGCCACATGGGGCCCAAGGAACTGACTTCAACAGACAGCAGGACAGATACTTCAAATTGTCCCTTCAGTGCAAATCACAATGGCACAAATTCTAATTCCCAAAATTCCAGCACATTTGGCCTCTTCAGGGCCTGTGCCATCTCCCAGAGGATTCCAGGACACCGGGATGCCACTATGTACCTCACAGATCAACCCTTTTCCCACTGACCCACGTCATCAGCCAAAAACCATCAGCACCTGCTGCTCTGACACGGAAACTTTCTGAGGCTGTGCACCCACACCCCCTCTTGAAGACCTCACTCTCCTCCCCCAAAGGCACACTCTAGCTTCTCCTCCTTCTAGTTGACTTTGAGGTCACAGCATGGAGCAATATACTATTGGCCTCCCACTAGCTTTGCTATAGATGATAATGATGACCAGAGCGGCCCCCTGGGTAAAACTGTTCTCCAGCAAGAGTTGGGGTTCTTTTTTAGACTGTTTCCGGTTTTGCTGGAAGTTTTTTTTTTAAGCTCTTCCCCATTGTTCTGCCTTTTTTTTTGAAGAGGGCTTTTGGGATTCAGCCCAGGCATGCTTAACCACTGAACCTCATCTCCAGCCCTTATTTTTTGTGTAAGGATCTCACTAAGTTTTGGAGCCTTGCTACATTGCTGCAGCTGCCCTCAAACCTAGGTTCCTACTGTCTTGGCCGGCAGAGTTTCAGGGTTACAGGTGTCACCACTGTGCCCAGCTCTAGTTCTGCTATCTTAAACAATGAGGTCAGCTATTCCTGAGAAAAGACAGTATCTAATCAGTAACTTTTCTCTGGAGTTACAGACCCCAGAACACTTGGTGACTCTCAGATAACAGTAGCACATGCATCAGAGAAGCAGACCCCCACTGGGCCCAGTGGCAGGTTCCTGGAATCCCAGTGACTGAGGAGGCTGAGGCAGGAGGTCACAAGTTCTAGGTCAGCCTCAGCAACTTAGCATGAGGATAACTGCTTTAATCCCCAACATAAAAAAAAGAAGAAGAAAGAAAGGTGGGGGGGGGGAGAGAGAGAGAGAGAGAGAGAGAGAGAGAAACAGACAATGGAAAAATTTATGAGGTGCCTATCACGCACACCCGCTGACTACAGCTAAAGAGATTTTTCACTAAAGTCCCAACACAGGCTCTGTACATGGGACCCCTTGGCCTGGTGGCTTTCTCAGGATGGAAATCCCCATCTCCTAACTTGCCTCCTCATTATCAATAATGCTGTCTTCCCACATCACTCCCAAGAGCATGGGTGTGTCATCTAATGTATGGACAATGTTCCCTACAGGAAATAAAATGCAACAAGAGTGGCCTAGTCCACAACAGGGGACACTGTCTATTACAAGTCCTGCTCCTTGGATCCTTGCATTTCAATAAACATATGTTAAATGACCCAGGGTCTAAGCTGGGAGAGTGGCCGTGGCTAGGAGCTCAGGAAGGGAACTGAGGAGCACAGAGGTGGGGAGTTCATGAACACTTGCAGGGACAAGGCTGGATTCCCAGAGGACCACTCTGACCACTGTCAGCCACTGCACTCAAGCTGGGCACCTCCTGCTGCCCACCAACCAAGAGCTCCCACCTCCATGTCCTAACTCACCTGCTTCCTCCACTGTCTGACTCTAGGGGAAGGTTCCAGATCCTCCTCTGCCCTGTAAGGGGGTGGTGGGAAGCCCAGTCCCCTACAGACAACCAGCAATGGCCCCTGCTGAGGTGAGTGGGCAGGATGACACGCCCTGATCCCCACTCAGGGGTGACAATGAGGCCCAGATACCTCCTGCCCTCTCAGGCCCTGATGGACATCTGTGCCTGGTGACTGTCACATCCCTCCTGATTCTTCCAGTGAGGATACCTGGGAGGACCCGTCTCCCATTGTAGTAGGTCCAGTCTGGAATATTCCACAGCAGCCCTGCTGACACCTATTTACAAAAAGCCCAGGTGACACAGCCTTGAGGGACACAGGCTCACAGACTTTCCCCCAGTGGCCACACGGGCAGAGGCATCAGGTTCCTGAGTGTCCAGCCACTGAGTCTGACATTCCCCCTCCAAATGACCTAGGCTCTGGCATTGGTTCTGGGTCACCAGTCCAGGTGCACAAACCTCCTAAGTGAGGTTCTTCCCTGGGGTCCCTGTCCCAAGGGCCTGTCCCAGGAGCTCCCTCTAGAGCAAATCCTCAGCTCCACCCAGGACTGGGGCTGGGGCAGGAAGAGCAGCTGCACTGGTCCCAGAGGACATCAAGGCTCCCCTGAGCTCAGGGAAGGGTGCGCAGCCCTCTAGTGGACACTCCTGCCAGGCACGAACAGAGGCCCCCAGAGAGGGCAGGTGAGGGCTGACCTTGGGCAAAGGGCACCTTCAGAGAATGGAAGTGAATATGCAATGGGAGGGGGTTGGAGGGGAGTGAGGGGTGGAAAGAAGCAGGGGGAGGGGAGGCTCTGGGAAGGTCGGGGAAGGTCACAGAGCAGGGTTCCCTTCTCTCCACTGACACTGGGGCTGCTCATCCTGTGGGGCTGTGTGCTATGGGGTGTTGAGCACCATCTGGAATAGTACCTACTAAGTCCAGTGGGACCCCCTCCCCCAGCTGTGACAATCAGCACTGTCCACACCAACCTCCAGTAACAACTCGGCATTTAAAATCCTCCCCCTCTTGGCAGAAGAACTGAGTGTAAGAGGACAGAGACTGACTGGGGCTTGTCACTTCTAATCACTTGAAGTCCCTGGAGAAGACGTGTTTCAAGCTACGGCCACACGGCTGCCTGAACCCCCACAGCACTGTGGGCTTCCCAAGGGTCTGTAGCCACACATCAGTGACACCTGCTGGGTCCGTGACATTGTGAACACAGGGAGCTCTGTGCACACTGGGAAGAGGAAGCCTGTGTTCTGATCCTCAGCAGTACTTCCAACAAGCAGGATGCAGGAGAATGAATCCTTCCTTGTAAAGACGTTCAAATGTGAAAATGATTTGATTTTTTAAAACACTAGAAGTATTTACCATTAAAGATTGAACTTGTTTTTGTAAATGCGTATGGACCCATATGATCTTGTTAAAATTAATTATAAATAAAAAACTGGCATGAGTTTAAGAAAAAGTAAAATGACAGAATAGAAGAAAATATTTGCAGATATACTTTGTGATATGGATTTCATTTCTAGATTCTATAACCAATGGGTATAAATCTGCAACCAAAGAATAACCTAAATTTAGAATATGCCAAGGACCCTTGCACAGTCCTGGGCATCTAGGACAGGCGTCTAGGACACAAGATTCCCAAGTTTGATGCCAGCCTGGACACCGGTCCCAAAACAAAAATAAATACCTGTAAAGGCTGGGGGTGTAGCTCAGAGGTACAGCGCCCCTCAGATCAATCCCCAGGGGTGAAAGAGAAGTGGGAGGGCAAAGGCTTGCAAGACCTGTCTCCAGAGATGTTCCAGTGGCCAATAAGCACATGACAAGACGCCCAGTGTCATCAGTCACTAAGGAACCAAATCAAAATCACAATGACACCTCACCCCACACCTTCCTGCATTCCCCAGGGACTCTGAAGAGCTGCAGTCACAGTGGAGAACACCTGGGCACTTCCTGCCAGAGCCAGGCAGAAGCCCATCCACCCAGCACTCCCACAGCTGGGCACGTGCCCACGGGATGGGAAACAGGGACTCCAATAGCTCCCCACAGGCTAAGGCTTGCCACACCATTCTTCACAACAGGCAGGTGTGGAAACAACCCGGGTCCATCAACAGAGGAATACATAAATAAACATGGCTCACAAATATGTTGGATTATTAATTATCCATGAAAAATAAAGTCCTGATGCACACTACAACTTGGGTCAACCTGAAAACATGATTAAACAAGAAGCAAAATGGTATGTGGTTGTATAATTTCATTTATATGAAATATCTGGAATAGGGAAATTGATAGAGACAGGAAATAGATTCAAGATTACCCGAGGCTAGAGGGTCCTTCGAGGTGATAGCTTAATGGTCAGAGTTTTAGTGCAGGTGATGAAAAAATTCTGGAAATAGTAATGGTTGTTGTATATTTGAATGGACCCATGGCATGTTACAGTTAAAAGGGTTAACAGAGCACATTTTTGTAATAAATATTACACTATGAAAAGTTTTTAGGAAAGATGTGTAAAATACACCCACTCTGTTGAGTGTGTGTATGTGTGCATGTGCGTGTGCGTGTGTGTGTGTGTGTGTGTGTGTGTGTGAGAGAGAGAGAGAGAGAGAGAGAGAGAGAGAGAGAGGCAGAGAGTGACAGAGAGAGAGGTGTGAGGGACTAGGAATTGTCCCTAGGAGCACTCTAACACGGAACTACATTACATTTTTTATTTTGAGACAAAGTCAAACTAAGTTGCATGGGCTGGCCTCAAACTAGCCATCCTCCTGCCTCAGCCTCCTGAACATCTGGGATGAGAGGCTATGTTATGTATCTGGCCAGATAATCTCCATAATACTCACACGACACCCGCCAACCGCAGACACACCTCATAAAGTCAGTGCTTGCCCCCTAAAGCCTCAGGAGACACCTCCCCATGTCCTTCCTTTGAACCCTCAGGCACAGATGGCCCCTCCTGAGGCTGCCCATCCCCTGGGGGCACAGTCCTCCCTACTCTGGAGCAGGAGTCCCCAGGACAACTCCCCTCCTCTCCCTAGACTCACCCTGTACTGGACAGAGTCATGTATCCTGGGGACACTCAGTAAACACGACCCACTCTTCAACCAGTAGGTCTGGGCCACCTGTGCCCAGGGACAGGGACAGCTCTCACCATTTGGACCCTGAACAGCATCCCTGCTACAGTCCCTGACACTGGCCATAGTTCTCCTTATGACCACCAGGGGGCGACATGGGACTCACACTCAACACTTGGCAAATGGATTCTGAAACTTGGACTAGACTTTGGTTCAGGAGGTGGAAATGTGGCCTGATTTCCATCCTCAATAGACTGCAGGGTGCCTCCCACGAACCTGCTCGGCTCCCACCCCCACTCCTTCCTAGGCCTGTGAGGATCTTGCACTGCCAGGGGTCTCTGAGCAGGCCTTTGCCTCTGGGTATCACCCATGGAAAAAGTCAGGGTGACCACAGGAGAGTCACTAGGTAGAGGACAAGCCACCCAAGGAAGGCATGGGCAGGCCTCAGCCACAGCTGCACCAAAAAATGAAGAGGGAGGGTCTCCCTAAAATCTCTCCCTGAGGACCAAGGAGCCCATGGTCACCCACCTCCACTACCACAGTCCTCCCCTCCCAGGACACAAAGGGTGTGAATATCCTGAGATAGCCACTCAGGGGCCAAGCTGGAGACACCAGGACAGAGAGCAGGTCCCCTCACCAACCATCACTCACTGGGCCTCTTTCTAGATCCCAGAACTGTTTCTGTCCCCTTCCTGTAGGGAGGAAATCCACCTTCCTAGAGCATTTGAGAACGTGGGGAAGACACAGGACAAAACCGTAAAGGGGAAAATGCCCAGGGTGAGGGGACCCCAGGGGTTCCCTGGGTGGTGCTGAGAGCCCTGAGGCCAGGACACAGCTGAGGCCAGTGCTGGGTGAGCCACTTCTCTCAGGGGACAGCGTCCCTACCTGCCTTGCTCCTCAGGGTGTGGCATGCAGTAGTGAAACCCAACAGGGAAAGCAGAAGGGACAGGAGGCAGGACAGAGAGGGAGGGGACAGAGAGGTTCCTCCACAGAGACCCCGCCCCCAGCCCTGTGACCCAGGAAAGTGCTCCTGCCCTGGGAGGAGGCTGAGCTCAGAGAGGAGCAGGGCAGCAGGGCTGACTGGCCTGGACCTCGGCTTCCCAGCGGGTCTGCAGTGAAGCTCCTTCCACAGAGGGGACAGAGCAGCAGGGACCATGCAGCCCCCCTCAGCCTGTCCCTGCAGAGGGGGCATCCCCTGGCAGGGGGTCCTGCTGGCAGGTAAGAGGGGACAGTTCCCTGGAAGAGGGTGGGAGGTGGGAGCACAGTCTTGCTGGTGTCCCCGGGGAGGACACGACCCTCACAGGGGACAGAGGGCTTCACTCTGTCCATTGGGAACAGAACACAGAAGACAGAAGCTCACCAACAGGAACAGATGAAGGGGGATGGAAAGCTCAGGGGTTCTCTTTTCCAAGTTACTCACCAGAGGCCTTTATATTTTCAAAAATTGACATTAACAGCTCTGTCAGGGCCACTATCCAAATAGAAAGGCAACTTGAGCAGTAGACACTGTCTGCAGCCACCAGCCTCAGACATTGGCACACAGACACCTGGATGCTCAGCGCGGGGACCCTGCTTCACTCATCCACAGGAGGCTGAGCCTGGTCCAGGCCCTGGGCCACAACAAGGGTCAGACTAGTCTCTGCCTCCTGGAGCTTCCTCTCTAGAGGGCAGGAGGCCAGGCCAGCAGGGAGATCTGCAGGTGAGGCCAGGTGCTGTGTAGATCTAGGAGGGCAGAGAGCAGGGGAATGTCCACAGGGAAGACCTGGGGTCTGTAAGGAGGTGGTCAGGGGAGGCGGGTGCCCAGGTGCACTGGGTGTGAGCAGGGATCAGAGGGCACTGAGGGGCCTGCCTTGCAGACACCTGGGGAAAGGTGATCCTAGGAGAGAATGACAGGTACAGGGGTCTGAAGGAAATAAGGTCAGGCTGCTGGCCTTGACCCAGGGACAACCATGTATACACCCAACACACCCCCGAGGCTGAAATGAAGCCTCCTGCTGAGGTCCTGGGCCCCATCTTTCCACCTATATTAAGGACCCATATTGATGGATTTCTCTCTCTTCCCTCCTAGTCTCACTGTTAACCTTCTGGAACCCACACCCCACTGCCCAGGTCACTATTGTACCAGTGCCTTCCGACGTTGCTGAAGGGAGAGACGTTCTTCTACTTGTCCACAATGTGTCGGGGAACACTGTAGGCTACCACTGGTACAGAGGGCAAATAACAGAACGCAGCCATCTAATTGTATCCTACTCGAATATCACACACTCAGTCACCCAAGGCCCTGCATTCAGTGGTCGAGAGACAATATACCCCAATGGGTCCCTGCTGTTTGTGAATGTGACAAAGGGGGACACAGGATTCTACACACTGCAAACCACAGCTGACAATTTTGATACTGAAGCAGCAACTGGAGAGATCCGCGTACATGGTGAGTGATGCCCCAGCCTCTGGGTGTTGGAGGGTTAACTCCACTGCACACACAGGACCCTGAGACCTGGATCTGCCTCCCTCCTCCTGTACATTACGTCCCCACAGTGGAGTTGGAGCACTTACTGCAGGACACACGCAGTACAGACAGACTTCAGAAGATCTGAGTCCTCTGCCTGAATCCACTGGCAGAGAGCAGGGTGGTCTGGTGGGAGACTCGGCCCAGGAAGAGCAGTCTCAGCCCAGCCCCTGTGTCCTTCCCAGGAGCATGGCTCTGAGAAAGACCCTGCAGGACTGAGTCAGGCCTGGCCTGAGGGCCCTGGAGTCCTCACAGAGAAGGTCAGCCCAGGAAGCTTCTGTCCCAGACCTCTGTCCAGGCTCCTGGCTCCAGGTGACCCTGAGGACGTGTGGCCAGGGTTGGAGTTTGGCTTCCTGTTGAGGGCTGCTGGGGAGCAAGGATTTACTGGCTACCTGATCTGGTAGCTCCTGCAGGTGGTCAGCAGCCAGGGCACAGTCCCAGGAGCCACATCTGGGCAAGGGCACCTGGGCATCTCCTTCTCCCGGGACTAGGTGTGGTGAGCACAGAGGGACAGGTGCCTCAGGCCAATCAGGTGCCCTGATGGACTTCTATGAGGCTCCACAGGAAGGTCCATGTCCCCAAGGGGAGGAACAGAGGAAAGAGATGCCCCTGGAGCTCCTGGTCCTCCCGGGACCAGCCCAGGGCGCTCTCACTGGGAGGCAGAGCAGAGTAGGGGCTTTTTCTTTGGGGGCAGCTCCTCTAAACCAAGGTCAGTTACTGTGAGTATTTCAAGGTTAACTTAGAGACAACATGGTAAACCAGACACCACTTCCCAGGTATCCAATAAAGGGAAACTGGGGCACAGGGAACACAGACCATGGGTGGGAGGTCAGTGGTGCATGTCACTGTGCAGCCAGAGCCCTGTCTTGGCATGCTGGAGGCCTATTAGGCATCTGTGGACCAGAGACCAGTCATTGGCTCAGGTAGTTTAGTCCTAGGCACTGGCAGCCTGGAGGGGACAGTGTGGTCTGGGAGTGAGAGCAAATGGAGAATAATCAATTTTACTCTGGAACCAAATCACCTGCCTCAACAAAATATCTAGGCCTCCATTCACATAGCCGGTCCACACACTCCCTTGCTGGACTTGAGGTCATGTGTTTCCTGGTGTGTTGGGTGCCACTCACTGTGGAGCATAAGGGACAGGACTTTCTCACTCCCCACAAGACCCTCCAACCAGCACAAGGCCCAAGGTATAGCCAAGTCTCAATGGTTTTATGGGGAAGGAGGGAGGAAAGATCATGAATGAATGACCCTGAACCTCTTCAGAGCCTGGAACCTGCATGTGCAATCCCAGGGGGTTCTGCCACCTGCTCCCTGTCCCTCCTGGAGGCTGAGGCTCTTGCTCCATCCCACCAACCACCTCTCCTGAGGCCACCCAGGAGCCACATCACAGGATGCCCTTGGGGTGGCCGGGCTGTGGAGGGTCTTCAGGGTGGCCCTGGGTCAGTTCTGAGGCAGCCATGAGGCTCTTGGACCTGGGGCTTTAAGTCACTGTAGCCCCACTGCTCCCTGCCATGGCTATTCTGGCTGTCTTGCTCCTGCCTGTCCGTCCTCTCCCTCCTTCTCATGCAGGCAGGACTGGCCCTGCCCTGCACAATGAGCCATGCCCTTCCCTCCTGCACTAATGGCCATCTGTCCTGTCCACTTCCTGCTAACACCTGGGGCCAGGCCCCCTCCTGGCTGTAGTAAAGGGCACAGAAACAGTCGAGGCAGGTGTCCCTGTCAGGCTGCATCAGGGACAATGTCACCGACTGTGAAGGAGGCACCACTGTGTCCCTTCCAGGGCTCTTTCCTTCCATGACAATGACATGTGAAATAGGCCAGGACACAGGCCTGAGCATCTCCCCCATCTGCTCTCTGCACTGACTCAGCGAGGGGGGCAGAGGCAGGAAGGGCGGCAAGCCCCTAGGTCCCAGGCTCCTTACACCCAGATGACTGGTGGCTCCATCCTGGTCCCTAAGTGGGGCTCACGCTCCTCAGTGACTCCCAGGACCTTCCCCAAGGGGGAGCTGGACTGAAGGGTGCTGTCTCAGGGGCTGTCTATTCCATATGTGCCTGTGTCCCCATGAGGACACCATCACCACAAGGGAGGTCTGTCCCCACATGGTGTGATGCTCCAGCCACGGTCACTTACATTAGGCTCTAGGCTCTGATTTGGATCAATTGATGATCTCACTGCACTTCCTGGGTGAAAAGAACAGGAAGAAGGCATTCCACAGGCCTGTGTCAGGTGCCTCCCCACTTTGCTGAGTCTCCACAGCAATTGGGAACATAGACTTCTAGATTGATTAACATGATCAATAATACTTCTCTGAGTTTGGTGTTGTGCCTCATTTTACATAACAGAGACCCTCAGATGTCCC
Source organism: Urocitellus parryii (assembly GCF_045843805.1). Classification (NCBI taxonomy): domain Eukaryota; kingdom Metazoa; phylum Chordata; class Mammalia; order Rodentia; family Sciuridae; genus Urocitellus; species Urocitellus parryii. The sequence continues at coordinate 11,863,705 of NC_135545.1, read as the reverse complement.
CTCTGACCATTCAGTCCTCCACCAGGACCCACAGGTCTCTCCTTACTCAGGAGGTTGCTGGTTTCAAACTGACCTTAGCATCTGCCTTGGGTCATAATGTGACCCCTCAGGACTTCAGAGCTCAGTCTAAGACACTGTGCTCCTTAGAGAAATATTTCTTTCAGAAAGGAGTCTTAGATCCTGGGTATTAAACACTATTTTCCCATATGGGAAAACTTTACCATCCCCCATTTCTACCCCAGGTCTGCCACACACAAGCCCTCAAGAGCCGTATTTTCAGCAAGGTCCTGGTCCCCTCTTCCACCTCTTAGTGCTAATGTGTTAGGAACCATCCACTGGTCTCTCAGGACAATTCCACATGCCTCACCTGCTCTCTGCAGGGGGAGAGGGATGTAAAGACCAAGGACAGGAACATGATTCTGCTCTAAACCTTGTCTGTCCCCCTCACAGTAGAGCATTCTTTGGACTCATGCTTTACCTTTCAGGTGTCACTGGCTCCTGTCAGTCACCAGGAAACACCTGAGCAGAACTGCCCCCCTTGTGGCCCTAGCCTGACCACCAAACTGAATGCCCCCTGGTCTCCTTGTGTGGGATTTCTGTTCACACACCCCATTCTCACATCAGGCTGTGGGGTCTTCTTGGGGTTTAGGCACAATGGGGTGTCCCACCATGACCCACTTCTAGGATGGCCTTGAGAACCAAAGGCTCAGAGGACACACACGTGGGCCGAGCCCTGGAGTCCATGCAGCTGGAGGAGGGACTCTGCATCTCAAGGCCAGCCAGGGCCAGCGAGGACCAGAGGAGACACAGGGTTGCTAACTCCCAGTCCTGGGTCTGTTCAGGACCAAACTCTGCAATTAAGTGCACCTGTGAGAAACTCTGTGCTTCTCCCACACACAGCCCAGGGGGCCCCACATCCTCTGATCCCTCAGATCCTCCTGCATCTGCCCAGGATACCCACTCTGCCTGGTTCTTCAGGACTCAGGTTGGTGGGAGGTGACAGGCCAGCTCAGGTGGAAAGATGCCTTTGCAGGGATCACAGGGCAATCCTCTCTTTGTTGTCTGCACAGAGAAATTACCCAAACCCAACATCACAATCAACAACTCCCAACCCATGGAGGGTGAGGACTCTCTAGCATTAACGTGTGAACCTGAGATTAATTATGCAACCTACCTGTGGAAGATAAATAGTCAGACAATCCCAGATGGTGACAGGCTGAAGCTCTCCAACAACAACAGGACTCTCACTTTATTCAATGTCACAAGGAATGACCCAGGACCCTATGTGTGTGAAACCCAGAACCCAGTGAGTGCCAGCCACAGTGACCCACTCACCCTGAATATTTCCTGTGAGTAACTTCTATTCCTCCATTACCCTGGCTGTGAACTCAAACACACAGGGCCAGAGGCTGGGCCACTTAGTCCCTCTCAGGTCCCAGTACACAGACCCTCTCTCCTGGGCACCTGGACTGGCTGTGACAATAGCCCCAGGCACATCCAGGCAGGCCCAGCCTTGGGCCATGAATAGCAGGAGAGGGCTTGTGGTTCCCTGGGGAGGCCTGGGGTCAGCCACCTGGGACAGAGAAGCAGGGGAATGTCACAGACTAATTTCAGTGAACAAAGGGGTTTGGTTGAGACTTTCTGTGAGTGTGTATGGTGCTGGGATTTGAACCCAGGGCCTCATGCATGCTGGGCAGGTGCTGTACCACTGTACTTCCCAGCCTAGTTTCGACTTTTAAAATAAACAAGGTTGTGACATGGATCAGTAGTTATATTGTGGTCTTCTACAGTCTAGGAACTTCCCCTTCCCTCTGATGACATTACATGTGGCTTTATTCTGTTTGCTCCAGATGGCCTGGATACCCGCATCATAAGCCCCCCAGACTCACATTTCCATCCAGGGACGAATCTCCACCTCTCCTGCCACGCAGACTCTAACCCGCCTGCTCAGTTCTCTTGGTCTTTCAATGGGAGGCCCCTGGAGTCCACACAAGAGCTCTCAGTCCCCAGCCTCTCTACAAATAATAGCGGATCCTATGTGTGTGTAGCCCATAACTCTGTCACTAACCTCAATAGGACCACAACCAAGAACATTACCATCTCAAGTTAGTGGACCCTGGAGCACAGTATCAAGTGCTGGGTGGAGTCTTGATTTTTCTGGAAACAATGTGGATGAAGTTCCTTCCTAGCCTCAGGCCCACTGTCGGTCAGCCCCCTGCTGTTTTTCCACAGGGCTTGTGGCCCAGCCCTCCCTCAGAGCCACCAACACAGAACCACACTCTGTGGCCATGACCTGCTTCTCAGGTGGCCCTGGACTCTCCATCACGTGGATCCTCAACAGCCAGACTCTGCAGCTCACAGACAGGATGCAGCTGTCCCCGGACCACAGGACCCTCCACATAGACCCCGTCAGACAGGAGGATGCCGGGGAGTATCAGTGTGAGGCCTCCAACCCCGCCAGTTCCACCAGGAGTGACCGCTACAGGCTGGCTGTGATCTGTGAGTGGCCCTGTCCCACCCAGTGCTTCCGTCACATATTCCACTGTCAAGGGCCATCATATGGCACCAGCCATGAGCATGGGGTAGATGCCAGAGCCTGGAAAGAATGGGGTTGACTACCCAGAAATTAGGTGCCTTGATGTCACCTTGGTTCTGATCTGACCCGAGGCTAGGCCTGGGCTAGACAGTCTGTGAGGGCTGCCCGCTGACACTGTCCTGAGATGGGAAGGAAGAAAAGAGGAAGAGGGGGTGGGGTGGGGCTCAGTGGTAGAGCACTGGCCCGGCCTCTGTGAGAACCTGGGTTCAATTCTCAGCATCAAACAAACAAATTAATAAAATCAAGGTCCTTCAACATCTAAAAAATATATTAACATAAAAGAGAAGAGGAAGAGACCTTAACAGGAGCATGAGCAGGATGTGGCCCAGCTCCGTGTGGAGAGGGTCAGGCTAGAGCACATGCAGGTTTCACAACCAAACGTGAGGAAATCGCCAGAAGCAGAGTCAGGAGGACATGGTGACGACATGACAAACTGCACTGGGACCTTGGTGCCATTTCCTTCCACCCTCTGTGGGCCCCTGCAGGGCCCAGCTGGTTCCCCTGAAGACCTGACCTTCAGCCCTTTCTCTTCTCTTTCAGCAGCAGAGAGGACCCCAGGCCTCCCTGTGGGGGCCGTCGCTGGCATCGTGACTGGGGTCCTGGTCGGGGTGGCTCTGGTGGCTGCTCTGGGGTGTCTCCTGCTCCACACAAGAACTGGAAGGTACCCAGGCTTCCCCCCCTGATCCCACCCAGGTGACCCCAGGCCTGAGGGAAGGAGACCCATCCTCAGACTCTGCCCTGACTCCCACCTCCCCGCTTCCCCAGGACCCTCCCTCTCACCCAGCCGCCCCCGTCCCTCACCAGCTGCTGGCCCTGGGCTGATTGCTCCACAGCTGCCTCCTCTGCACCTTGGTCACCAGGACCTGTCCCCACAGCACTGATGTCCCTCCCTAGATGAGTGTTCAACACGGCACCTCCTGCAGTATTTGCCCCACACCAAGAGAGGGCTGCAGCTGTGTGTATGAGGGGTCCTGTCCCAGGTCACTCAGGGCAAGGGCAGGGGCCTGAGAGGAAGGAGGGTCCACTCTGCACACCTCCTGTGTGACCCAAGGCCCCTGTGTGTGAGGTGGGATCCCAGGGCCCAGCCAGATAGTGTGTTCTGGAAAGTTCTTTGCCTCCTGGTCACATGGTGGAGAGCACAAAAGGCCACTGTCACATTACCTCATCTCCTGGCCTGAGCAGAGGGTCCTCCACAGCAGGATCACCAATGGGGGTCGGGGATTGTCAAGATGCACGTGGTTCCCAGACGTCTTGCCTACGTGGTGACCCTGCTTCCCTGTCCCCAGGGCCTGGACCCCTGCACTCAGTCAAACTCTCCTGCTCTAATTCTTCCTCAATCCTCAGTCCCTTTTCTGGGTCCCTCAGCCAACGTTCTCCTGGGTCTGCACCTGGGAGGGCCCTTCACCTTGGCCCAGGGCAGCAGTGTCTTCTTAAGGCCTTTCCTCCCCTCCCCTCCCCTGGGCCCCCTGGTACACAGACCTGATGGGTGAGGAAGCTTTCACACCCTCCTTGGAAATGGGGTACCCTCCTCATCCCCTATCTGACCCCAGTCCATGACACTCATGAATAAGCCTGACCTTTCCTAGGGCCAGTGTCCAGCATGGCCTCAGAGACCACTGCACCCCAGCATCAAGACCCGGTAAGTGCCCCTTCAGCCTGAGGGTGGCTGGGAGCCCCTAGGCCTGTCCCACAGTGTCCACTCTTGCCCACAACCACACGTCCAGGGTTGAATGTTTACACTGGGGGTTTAAGGATCCCTGTCATCAAACACCACAGGGGACCCACCTGGCCAAGCCAGCCCAGACTTGTGACATCTGGTCTCCTCATGATCCTTGGCTCCTTGGGCCACTACAAGGGCTAAAGGGTCTCTCCCAGGACATGCTGCCTCCCTGTCACTCTGAAAGTTGAGGACCCCTAACCACTCCTGCAGGAGGAGCCCAGCCCTCCTCATGTCTGCTAAGTCTTGTCTCTGTCCCCAGGCCAAGGTCCCTCTGACAGCTCCACCTCCCTGGTAAGTCCCCCCCCCCCAGCTATCTCTACACAGGGGACTAGCTCTGCAGGCTCAGGGGCACTGTCAACCCCCACACAGCACAGACACCCCCACTCATGTTGGACCAGGACAAGGTTAGCCTGGCCCTGGCCAGAGACTTGGCCACTCTCAGGGACAGGACCACCATCACTCTGTCCTCAGCCCACCCTACTTCCTGCCATCTCAGGGGAGTCCTGGTGCAGAGTGGGTGCTGGGAGCTTCTATCAGTGGCCCTGGGTTAATGATGGGGACCATAGTCTTGACAGAAACTGGGGTGTGTGTCCTGAAGTGGAGGCTGGTGCTCAGGACCCAGAGCTGGTAACTCCTGGGAAGACAGGGCTAAAGCAGACACAGGGAGTAAGCTCTGGCCTGTCAGAGACCAGAACCTTCCAGGCACCACCCAGCACCTGCTCCCTGGAGTCTCAGCCTTGATGACCCTCCCGTGACCCTGATTTCCAATCTCCCTCCCTGCCAGGCCCCACCTCCTGGCCACGGAGCTGCTGTCCCCATCTACCAGGTGAGTGTGGGTGATGACCCTTGCCCACAGTCCAGGGCGAACCAAGAGATGCCCCTCCCCACACCTTCCTGATCTTGCCAGGAAACAGCAGCCAAAATGGGATCAGGGGGTGGTGAGCAGGGGAGGGGGGGCCTGGGAATAGGAGCCTCTGAGCCCAGACAGACACAGGGACAGAGCAGACCCAGGTGGGCCAGGGCCTAGGAGTTCATGGTCCTGGTTCAGAAGGGTCAGAGCCTCTTGGTTCTTTTTCAGGAATTACTAAACCCTGACCTGGACATCTACTGCCGGGCCGACCACAAGGCTGATGTGGATTCTTAGTTTCCACCACACGATGCTCCATGTGGGCTGAGGGAGGGTCCTGCTAGACCCCAGATGCTGGGTGATGGGACAGAGGTGGAGCCTGACCCTATTGGACTCTGGAACCTAGAGGGGGAGGGGTCCCTGGGGATTCTAGAGACACAGGCTGCCCTGGGCTCTGAATGGCCAGAACCAGGCTGCCTGTGCCCAGGAGCAGGGGCTTCAGGGAGAGGGAAGGGCCCTGTGGGTCACCTGGAAAGGCGCTGAATAAAGACCCCTTCCCTCCTTCGCTCTTGGTTCCTGTGGGAACGTCTCTTGGCAGACACTCCCCTCAGGGTCCAGGTCAGCTCTCTCCTGTGTCTCGCAGGGGAATCGTGGTCTCTAAGTGGTTCCCACAGGTTTCTCTTCCTGGGAGACAGGAGCTGGGAGGTGGGAGCCAGGGCAAAGGTCGGGTCTGTCCACAGGGAAGGGTGAGGGTCCCAAGGCCCTGCAGCCAGCACAGCACTCATGGCCCTCACGCTCCAGGGACCCAGGGTGGCTAGCTGTGGCCACTGATTTCTTCTCTTCCCAAAGGCCAGTACTCAGGACATCTTCACCTCTGCTGGGACAGGGTCAGAGACTGTCAGAGTAATGAGGGGACAGGGCCAGACCCAGACTCAGGCCCTGAACAAGGGCCTCAGGCCCTGCCCGAGGATCCAGCCCTGCCCTCCCATCACCTTCCACTCTGCCCTGCCTGGTCTCTCTGGGACCAGCCTCCTCTGCACACTCCAGCACCCAGGGCAGAGGCTCAGGGCTCCCCACATGGGGCTCTCCAGGCTCCATGGTGATGGGACAGAGGGTCTCCTCCCTGAGCTGGGGCCCAGGATGTGCTCTACAGCCTCCTCCACACACCTGGCCATTGCTCTGCCTCCTTCCCTGAAGGCTGGGCAGGGGACATTCTCATGTGGGGTCATGTGTATCAGGCCTCTACACTCCTGCAAATTAGAGGCAAATTTAGTAAAGATTAGGGGACACTCTGCTGATGCCTGAGAGTTGTCTGTCCTGACATGAGAAGTAGGAGGCCATCCTCAGAGATTCCGCTGTGACTCAGCTCTAGTGAGGCTCGTCCTGCGTGAACATAGCATCAGGTCACACACGGTGACTTCTCTTTTCTTGGTTTCCTGGTGCAGCTGCCACAGACTGGCTCCCACACAGTGGCTGCGAACAGCAGATACCAAGGTGTCCTGAGCTGCATTCTTCTGGAGGCTCTAGCGGGTGTGCACAGCAACACAAGTCCCCTGAGACTCAGGCCACTGCTGCATCCTAAAAGCTCTTGGAACCTTTTCCCCCAGGTCCTGCCCTGGGAACCACAGCAGCTGGAGCTCCCCCTGAGCACCTCATCCTGCTCCCTGAGCCACACACAAGCCCCTGGGAACTGTGTCAAGCCAAGCCCTCCAGGCAGTGTCATGCTCAGGCAGTGTCATGTCAGGTCCCACCCACCCCCAGGTTGCCCACTGGAAGAGTCACCTGTGCACTCAGGGGAGCCTCCCTGACGTGGATGGGGTGGATTCCGCTTCACCTTCTGCATCTGGGCAGTCCCCAGAGTGCTCTGTACCCTGTCCCTGTGCCCAGTGTTTCTCCCTGGACACAGCCTCAGACCCTGACAGGGGCAGATGAGGGGCTGACTCTCCAGCAGTCCTTCCCATTTTCCCCAGGTCAACCTGGTCAGCCCTGAGACCCTCCCTCTACAGGAGCCCTGTGCTCTGAGCTCCTGAACACCTGCCCCCACACATGCCAGCTTCAGGTCAGTGACAACCACCAGCTCTGACATGCACCCAAAGCAGGTGTCTGAGCAGACTCACCAGGTGGGACACCGGAGGCTTCAACATGCAAGAGCTCCCTAGTCCCTCTCCTCCCTCCCTGAGGGCATTGGGCCCCACAGGGTGTCTGTGAAACCAGCCCTTGGTCCAAAACACAGCTTCAGGTCCCTCCTGACCCTCTACAGGGGAGGCGCTGGGGCAGTGGCAGCCACTAGGAAATTTGTCTGTCAAGGAAACACTCGGCCCCATCCCTCCTCATACCTGTGAAAGGACAGACACATACACTACAGATGGCCTCACCATATGTCCCAGAGGTCATTCCCAGGCCAGCTGCAGCCAGAATAGCAATCTACTTGCTGCTCTCTCCCTGTGACAGCAGGTGCTGCTTTTGCATTGTGGCCGGGGTCCCCTCCACTGCCACCCCCAGGGAACCCAAACCTGCCTGTGCCCTGCCTCAGCCACACTCCTCAGCCTCCTGCTCCCCTCCACCTCCCTGACCTGCACAGAGAGGGGACAGCCCTCTTAGCCCCTCCCTGCTCACTCTCACCCTTGGGTGCTCATCACGGGGTCTGTAGGAGTCACCTCTGCTTAGGTTGGTCACTTGTGGGACCAGGCAAACAGGAAAAGCCTCCCACATGCCTTCGACTCTCAGGGAAAATAAACAGAAAACAACTCCAACCAAAAGTCAGAAGCCAAGAGCGTCCCATGGGTTCCTAACAGTGCACCATCCTGGCTGTGATCTTCTTCAAGAGACACCTCCATGTCCTTCTTTTGAAACCTTAGGACAGTTGGCTCCTCCTGAGGCTGCCCATCCTTGTTTGCAAAGTTCTCCCGACTCTGAGCAGGAGTCCTCAGGACAACCCCGTCCTGTCCCTAGACTCACCCTGCACTGGGTGTCAGGCACCCTGGGGACCCAAGGTGAACAGGACCTCTGCTATAGCCTGTAGGTCAGAGCCACCTGAGCCCAGTGTCAGGGCCAACTGTCACCATTTGGACCCTAGGCAGCATCCCTGCTACAGTCCCTGACAATGGCCATGGGTCTCCTCATGACCTTCAGGGGCAACAATGGGCCTCACAGTCACATTCAGCCTTGGGATTCTTTGAGACAGGAGTGTGGCTTTGGCTGGAGATGGAGGTGGAGATGTCGCCTGAGTTCCACCTGGGCACCAATGGCCCTGTGGGCTCCACCTCCATGCCTGCTGTCCCTGATGGAGACAGGCTCTAGTGCACATCCTGATCAGGGAGGAGACCCTCTGCCACCACCATGGAGCCTGGAGAGACCCTGTGGGGAGCCCTGAGCCTCTGTGCCTGGGAGAACCCTGCTTGGCCATGGGTCCCTTGTAGTCCCTTCCCACCTCCATCACTCATGGGGAAATGCAGGGTGACCACAAGAGGACAGAGGACAGAGGCCACCCTCAGAGGACATGGGCAGGCCTGTGCCACAGCTGCACCAATAAATGGAGAGAGAAGCTCTCCCCAAACTCTTTCCCCAAGAGCAGCAGAGCCCAGGGTCACTGCCTCCCATTGCCAAACCTCTTCCTAGGACACAGGTCACCTGCCCTTGTACATCCAGGCCTGAAGTTCCCTCTGGGGGATGATTGCTGGGTCTGTCGGGAGGCTGGGCCATCAGGGAGATGGGATCAGGAGGCCCAGGGAGGAAGGAGCACTATTCCTAGCAGAGAGCACAGCTGTCTGCAGCAGCTGCACATGCAGAGGGTCCCCTGGGCCAGGCTGATGGTGCTCCCAGTACCAACCTGCATCAGAGTGTGGAACCTGAAGTCTGTGCCATGGATGCATAGCACTGAGGTTGACAGGGACATTCAGGAGATCCTACAGCTCCAAACTCCAAAATCTAAAAAACAAGAAAACACCTCACATTTCCCATTAAATTCCCTGTTCCCACAGCACAAGCCACCTGCCATCTACACTAGCAAGTTCAGTCATTCCTGGGTCCCACCCACCCCAGTCCCTCTCTCCAGCTCTGCTCAGCTGCTGCCACCTCCTGGGGACTCACTGATAATCAGGACTCAGGGGCCCCCATTGCTGGTCCCTCAGCCCACCAGGAAGGACTCTGCCTTCAGCTGGCCTTTTACCCTCATGGGGACAATGGTGTAAGGCAGCCACTCAGAAGACCTGGGGGTAGGAGAGAGGTGGGCAGCCACACAGAGCTGCACAGTGAGATGGGGACAAAGTGCTGGTGTAGGACCCAGGGCCTCAGCTGTGAGGGTGGCTGTGGCTAGGAGCTCAGGAAGGGAACTGAGGAGCACAGAGGTGGGAAGTTCCTGAACATTTGCAGGGACAAGGCTGGATTCCCAGAGGACCACTCTGACCACTGTCAGCTGCAGCACTCAGAGCCTGGGCACCGCCTGGCTGCCCATCAACCAAGAGCTCCCACCTCCATCTCCTAACTCACCTGCTTCCTCCACTGTCTGACTCTAGGGGAAGGTTCCAGATCCTCCTCTGCCCTGCAAGGGGGTGGTGGGAAGCCCAGTCCCCTACAGACAACCAGCAATGGCCCCTGCTGAGGTGAGTGGGCATGATGACACCCTGATACCTACTCAGGGGTTACAATGAGGCCCAGATACCTCATGCCCTCTCAGGCCCTGAAGGGCATCTGTGCCTGGTGACTGTCACATCCCTCCTGAATCTTCCAGTAAGGATACCTGGGAGGACTCATTTCCCATTGTAGTAGGTCCAGTCTGGAATATTCCACAGCAGCCCTGCTGACACCTATTTACAAAAAGCCCAGGTGACACAGCCTTGAGGGACACAGGCTCACAGACATTTCCCCCAGTGGCCACACGGGCAAAGGCATCAGGTTCCTGAGTGTCCAGCCACTGAGTCTGACATTCCCCCTCCAAATGACCTAGGCTCTGGCCCTGATTCTGGGTCACCAGTCCAGGTGCACAAACCTCCTACTTGAGGTTCTTCCCTGGGGTCCCTGTCCCAAGTGCCTGCCCCAGGAGCTTCCTCTAGAGCAAATCTTCAGCTCCACCCAGGACTGGGGCTGGGGCAGGAAGAGCAGCTGCACTGGTCTCAGAGGACACCAAGGCTCAGGAGCTCAGGAAAGAGCGCGCTCGCCCTCTAGTGGACACTTCCTGCCAGGCAGGAACAGAGGCCCCCAGAGAGGGCAGGTGAGGGCTGACCTTGGGCAAAGAGCACCTTCAGAGAATGGAAGTGAATATGCAATGGGAGGGGGTTGGAGGGGAGTGAGGGGTGGGAAGAAGCAGGGTGAGGGGAGGCTCTGGGAAGGTTGGGCAAGGGCACAGAGCAGGGTTCCCTTCTCTCCACTGACACTGGGGCTGGTCATCCTTGTGGGGCTGTGTGCTGTGGGGTGTTGAGCACCATCTGGAATAGTACCTACTAAGTCCAGTAGGACCCCTCCCCCAGCTGTGACAATCAGCACTGTCCACACCAACCTCCAGTAACAACTCGGCATTTAAAATCCTCCCCCTCTCAACAGAAGAACTGAGTGTAAGAGGGCAGAGGCTGACTGGGGCTTGTCACTACTAATCACTTGAAGTCCCTGGAGAAGACGTGTTTCAAGCTACGGCCACACGGGTGCCTGAACCCCCACAGCACTGTGGGCTTCCCAGGGGTCTGTAGCCACACATCAGTGACACCTGCTGGGTCCATGACATCATGGTCGTGGGGAGCTCTGTGCACACTGGGAAGAGGAAGCCTGTGATCTGATCCTCAACAGTACTTCCAACAAGCAGGATGCAGGAGAATGAATCCTTACCTGTAAAGACGTTCAAATGTGAAAATGAATTAATTTTTTAAAACACTAGAAGTATTTACCAAAAAGACTGAACTTGTTTTGGTAAACGAGTATGGACCCATATGATTTTGTTAAAATTACTTATAAACAAAATGTGGCATGAGTTTAAGTAAATGTAAAGAATAGAAGAAACTATTTGCAGATATATTTTGTGATATGGATTTCATGTCTAGATTATATAACAAATGGGTATAAATCTGCAACCAAAGAATAACCTAAATTTAGAATATGCCAAGGACCCTTGCACAGTCCTGGGCATCTGTAACCCCAGGCGTCTAAGACAGGAGATTCACAAGTTTGAAGCCAGCCTGGACACCTGTCCCAAAACAAAAGTAAATAAATAAATGTAAAGTCTGGGGGTGTAGCTCAGAGGTACAGCACCCCTCAGATCAATCCCCAGCAGTGAAAGAGAAGAGGGAGGGCAAAGGGCTTGGAAGGCCTGTCTCCAGAGATGTTCCAGTGGCCAATAAGCACATGACACGCTCAGTGTCATCAGTCACTAAGGAACCAAATCAAAATCACAATGACACCTCACCCCGCACCTTCCTACATTCCCCAGGGACTCTGAAGAGGTGCAGTCACAGTGGAGAACACCTGGGCACTTCCTGCCAGAGCTAGGCAGAAGCCCATCCACCCAGCACTCCCATGGCTGGGCACGTGCCCACGGGATGGGAAACAGGGACTCCAATAGCTCCCCCAGGCTAAGGCTCGCCACACCATTCTTCACAACAGGCAGGTGGGGAAACAACCCGAGTCCATCAACAGAGGAATACATAAAAAAACATGGCTTAAAAATATGTTGGATTATTGTTTGGCCATAAAAAATAAGGTTTTGATGAACAATACAACCTGGGTCTACCTGAAAACATGATTTAACAAGAAGCAAATGGTATGTGGTTGGATAATTTCATTTATTTTATTTTTTTAATATTTAGTTTCTAGTTTTTAGGTGGACACAATATCTTTATTTGGTTTTTATGTGGTGCTGAGAATCGAACCCAGTGCCTCACGCATGCAGGGTGAGTGTGCTACCACTTGAGCCCCAGCCCCAGCCCTGTATAATTTCATTTATATGAAATATCTAGAATAGGAAAATTCATAGAGACAGGAAAGAGATTCAAGGTTACCTGAGGCTAGTGGGTCCTGAAACGTGATAGCTTAATGGTCAGAGTTTTAGTGCAAGATGAAAAAATCCTGGAAATAGTAGTGATTGTTGTATATTTGAATGGACTCATGGCATGCATTTCTACAGTTTAAAGGGTTAATAGAGCACATTTTTGTAATAAGTATTACACTATGAAAAGTTTTTAAGAAAGATGTGCATAAGATACACCCACTCTGCTTAGTGTCTGTGTGCATTGCATGTGTGTGTGTGTGTGTGTGTGTGTGAGAGAGAGAGAGAGAGAGAGAGAGAGAGAGACAGAGAGACAGAGAGACAGAGAGACAAAGAGACAGAGGGAGAGAGGTGAGGGACTAGGGATAGTCCCCAGGAACACTCTACACTGAACTACATTGCATTTTTTTATTTTGAGACAAAGTCAAACTAAGTTGCATGGGCTGGCCTCAAACTAGCGATCCTCCTGCTTCAGCTTCCTGAACAGCTGGGATGAGAGGCTGTGTCATGTATCTGGCCAAATAATCTCCATAATACTCACACGACACCAGCCAACCGCAGATATAGCTCACAAGGCCAGTGCTTGCCCCCTAAAGCCTCAGGAGACACCTCCCCATGTCCTTCCTTTGAACCCTCAGGCACAGAGGGCCCCTATTGAGGCTGCCCATTCCCTGGGGACACAGTCCTCCCTACTCTGGAGCAGGAATCCCCAGGACAGCTCCTGTCCTCTCCCTAGACTCACCCTGCACTGGACAGAGTCAGGTATCCTGGGGACACTCAGTAAACAGGACCCACTCTGCAGCCAATAGGTCAGGGTCACCTTTGCCCAGGGTCAGGGCCAGCTCTCACCATTTGGACCCTGGACAGCATCCCTGCTACAGTCCCTGACACTGGCCACAGGACTCCTCATGACCTCCAGGGGGCGACATGGGACTCACAGTCAACACTTGGCAAATTGGTTCTGAGGCTTCCACTGGGCTTTGGCTCAGGAGGTGGAAATGTGGCGAGATTTGCATCCACAATAGACCAATAGACAACAGGGTGTCTCCCAAGAACCTACTCGGCTCCCACCCCCCTCTTTCCTTGGCCTGTGATGACCCTCTGAGCAGGCCTTTGCCTCTGGGTATCACCCATGGAAAAGTCAGGGTGACCACAGGAGAATCACTAGGTAGAGGACAGAGGCCACCCAAGGAAGGCATGGGCAGGCCTGAGACACAGCTGCACCAAAAGATGGAGAGAGAGAGGGTCTCCCTAAAATCTCTCCCTGAGGACCAAGGAGCCCATGGTCACCCACCTCCACTACCACAGTCCTCCCCTCCCAGGACACAAAGGGTGTGAAGTCCTGAGATAGCCACTCAGAGGCCAAGCTGGAGACACCAGGACAGAGAGCAGGTCCCCTCACCAGCCATCACTCAGAGGGCCCCTTTCCTGACCCCAGAGCTTTCTCTGTCCCCTTCCTGCAGAGAGGAAATCCTCCTTCTTAGAGCATTTGAGAACATGGGGAAGACACGGGGCTAAATTGGGACTCTCATCATAAAGGAAACATGCCCAGGGTGAGGGGACCCCAGGGGTTCCCTGGGTGGTGCTGAGAGCCCTGAGGCCAGGACACAGCTGAGGCCAGTGCTGGGTGAGCCACTTCTCTCAGGGGACAGCATCCCCACCTGCCTTGCTGCTCAGGGTGTGGCATGCAGTAGTGAAACCCAACAGGGAAAGCAGAAGGGACAGGAGCAGGACTGAGAGGGAGGGGACAGAGAGGCTTTCTGAACACAGACCCCGCCCCCAGCCCTGTGACCCAGGAAAGTGCTCCTGCCCTGGGAGGAGGCTGAGCTCAGAGAGGAGCAGGGCAGCAGGGCTGACTGGCCTGGACCTTGGCTTCCCAGCGGGTCTGCAGTGAAGCTCCTTCCACAGAGGGGACAGAGCAGCAGGGACCATGCAGCCCCCCTCAGCCTGTCCCTGCAGAGGGGGCATCCCCTGGCAGGGGGTCCTGCTGGCAGGTAAGAGGGGACAGTTCCCTGAGGAGGGAGGGAGGTGGGAGCACTTGTTGGTGCCCCCCGGGAGGACACGACCCTCACAAGGAACACTGGGCTTCACTCTGTCCCATTGGGAACCCACTGGGAGCAGAACAGAGAAGACAGACAGAAGCTCACCAAGAGGAACAGATGAAGGGAGATGGAAAGCTCAGGGGTTCTCTTCCCCAAGTTACTCACCAGGGACCTTTATATTTTGAACATCAGTGTTAACAGCTCTGTCAGGGCCACTCTCCAAATAGAAGGGCAACTTGAGCAGTGGACACTGTCTGCAGCCACCAGCCTCAGACATTGGCACACAGACACCTGGACGCTCAGGGCGGGGACCCTGCTTCACTCATCCACAGGAGGCTGAGCCTGGTCCAGGCCCTGGGCCACAACAAGGGTCAGACTAGTCTCTGCCTCCTGGAGCTTCCTCTCTAGAGGGCAGGAGGCCAGGCCAGAGGGAGATCTGCAGGTGAGGCCAGGTGCTGTGTAGATCTAGGAGGGCAGAGAGCAGGGGAATGTCCACAGGGAAGACCTGGGGTCTGTAAGGAGGTGGTCAGGGGAGGCAGGTGTCCAGGTGCCCTGGGCGTGAGCAGGGATCTGAGGGCACTGAGGGGCCAGCTTTGCAGACTCCGGGAGACGAGTGTTCCAGAGGAATGACAAGCTTAGGAGTCCTGAAGGAATGCATATCAATCTGCTGGCTTTGACCCAGGGACTCACCCACTCACCACACACCCTAAGGTTGAGGAATGAGGACTCCTGCTGGGGATCTGGGCCCCATCTTTCCACCCAATACAAAGGGCCCAGTATTGATGGATTTCTCTCTCTTCCCTCCTAGTCTCACTGTTCACCTTCTGGAACCCGCACGCCACTGCCCAGCTCACTATTGAACCAGTGCCTTTCTATGCTGCTGAAGGGAGAGATGTTCTTCTACTTGTCCACAATGTGTCGGGGAACACTGTAGGCTACTCCTGGTACAGAGGGCAAATAACAGATCAAAACCTTCTCATTCTATCCTACTCGAATCTCACACACTCAGCTACCCAAGGCCCTGCATTCAGTGGTCGAGAGATAGTATACCCCAATGGGTCCCTGCTGTTCGTGAATGTGACAAAGGAGGACACAGGATTCTACACCCTACAAACTATAACTGTCAATTTACATGTTGAAACAGCAACTGGAGAGATCCGTGTACATGGTGAGTGATGCCCCAGGTCTTCTGGGTGTTGGAGGGATCAACTCCACTGCACACACAGGACCCTGAGACCTGGGTCTTCCTCCCTCCTCCTGTGCATTCTGTCCCCACAGTTGAGTTGGAGCATTTAGTGCAGGACACACGCAGGGCAGAAAGACTTCAGAAGATCCGAGTCCTCTGCCTGAATCCACTGGCAGAGAGCAGGGTGGTCTGGTGGGAGACTCGGCCCAGGAAGAGCAGTCTCAGCCCAGCCTCTGTGTCCTTCCCAGGAGCATGGCCCTGAGAAAGACCCTGCAGGACTGAGTCAGGCCTGGCCTGAGGGCCCTGGAGTCCTCACAGAGAAGGTCAGCCCCAGGATGCCCCTGCTTGAGACCTATGTCCCAGGCTCCTGGCTCCAGGTGACCCTGAGGACGTGTGGCCAGGGTTGGAGTTTGGCTTCCTGTTGAGGCCCGCTGGGGAGCAATGATTTACTGGCCACCTGATCTGGTAGCTCCTGGAGGTGGTCAGCAGCCAGGGCACAGTCCCAGGAGCCACATCTGGGCAAGGGCACCTGGGCATCTCCTTCTCCTGGGACTAGGTGTGGCGAGCACAGAGGGACAGGGGCCTCAGGCCAAGTCAGGTGCCCTGATGGACTTCTATGAGGCTCCACAGGAAGGTCCATGTCCCCAAGGGGAGGAACAGAGGAAAGAGATGCCCCTGGAGCTGCTGGTCCTCCCGGGACCAGCCCAGGGCGCTCTCACTGGGGGGCAGAGCAGAGTAGGGGCGTTTTCTTTGGGGGCAGCTCCTCTAAACCAAGGTCAGGTTACTGTGAGGATTTCAAGGTTAACTTAGAGACAACATGGTGAACCAGACACCACTTCCCATGTATCCAGTAAAGGGAAACTGAGGCACAGGGAACACAGCTGCTGAATCAGGTCACACAGATCATGGGTGGCAGGTCAGTGGTGCATGTCAGTCTGCAGCCAGAGCCCCATGCTCTGCATGCTGAGGGCCTATTAGGCATCTATGGACCAGAGACCAGTCATTGGCTCAGGGCACTGGCAGCTGGAGGGGACAGTCTGGTCTGGGAGCAAATGGAGGATAATCAACTTTTACTCTGGAACCAAATTACCTGCCTCAACAGAATGTCCAGGCCTCCCCCTGCCACAGCTGGTCCACGCCCTCCCTCCCTGAACTTGAAGTCTCCTGTTTCCTGGTGTGTTGGGTGTCACTCCCTCTGTGGCATAAGGTGTTTCATTTTTTCTTTTCTGGGGGGAGCAAGGAGAATGGGGGTACCAGGGATTGAACTCAGGGACACTCGACCACTGATCCACATCCCAGGCCTGTTTTGTATTTTATTTGGAGACAGGGTCTCACTGAGCTGCTTTAGCCTGACTATTGCTGAGGCTGGCTTTGAACTCACGATCCTCCTGTCTCAGCCTCCTGAGCCACTGGGGTTACAGGTGTGCGCCACCAGCCCAGCCCTCTGGAGCATAAGGAAGAGGACTTTTCTTTCTCACTCCCCACCAGAGCCTCCAACTAGCACAAGGCCCAGGGTGTAGACAAGTCTCAGTGGTTTTATGGGGAAGGAGGGAGGAAAGATCATGAATGAATGACCCTGAACCCCTTCAGAGCCTGGAACCTGCATGTGCAATCCCAGGGGGTTCTGCCACCTGCTCCCTGTCTCTCCTGGAGGCTGAGGCTCTTGCTCCATCCCAACAACCACCTCTTCTGAGGCCACCTAGGAGCCACATCACACGATGCCCTTGGGGTGGCCGGGCTGTGGAGGGTCTTCAGGGTGGCCCTGGGTCAGTTCTGAGGTGGCCACGAGGCTTGTGGACCTGGGGCTTTAAGTCACTGTACCCCCACTGCTCCCTGCCATGGCGATTCTGGCTGTCTTACTCCTGCCTGTCCGTCCTCTCCCTCCTCCTATTTCAGGCTGGACTGGCCCTGCCCTCCATGGTGAGCCATGCCCTTCCCTCCCTGCACTAATGGCCATCTGTCCTGTCCACCTCCTGCTAACACCTGGGGCCATACCCCTCTTGCCATAGTAAAGGGCACAGAAACAGTCGAGGCAGGTGTCCCTGTCAGGCTGCATCAGGGACAATGTCACCGACTGTGAAGGAGGCACCACTGTGTCCCTTCCAGGGCTCTTTCCTTCCATGACAATGACATGTGAAATAGGCCAGGACACAGGCCTGAGCATCTCCCCCATCTGCTCTCTGCACTGACTCAGCGAGGGGGGCAGAGGCAGGAAGGGCGGCAAGCCCCTAGGTCCCAGGCTCCTTACACCCAGATGACTGGTGGCTCCATCCTGGTCCCTAAGTGGGGCTCACGCTCCTCAGTGACTCCCAGGACCTTCCCCAAGGGGGAGCTGGACTGAAGGGTGCTGTCTCAGGGGCTGTCTATTCCATATGTGCCTGTGTCCCCATGAGGACACCATCACCACAAGGGAGGTCTGTCCCCACATCGTGTGATGCTCCAGCCACGGTCACTTACATTAGGCTCTAGGCTCCGATATGGATCAATTTGATGATCTCACTGCACTTCCTGGGTGAAAAGAACAGGAAGAAGCCATTCCACAGGCCTGTGTCAGGTGCTTCCCCACTTTGCTGAGTCTCCACAGCAATTGGGAACATAGACTTCTAGATTGATTAACATGATCAATAATACTTCTCTGAGTTTGGTGTTGTGCCCCATTTCACATAACAGAGACCCTCAGATGTCCCCTCCGACCATTCAGTCCTCCACCAGGACCCACAGGTCTCTCCTTACTCAGGAGGCTGCTGGTTTCAAACTGACTTTAGCATCTGCCTTGGGTCATAATGTGACCCCCACAGGACTTCAGAGCTCAGTCTAAGACACTGTGCTCCTTAGAGAAATATTTCTTTCAGAAAGGAGTCTTAGATCCTGGGTATTAAAACTATTTTCCCATATGGGAAAACTTTACCATCCCCCATTTCTACCCCAGGTCTGCCACACACAAGCCCACGAGGCCGTATTTTCAGCAAGGTCCTGGTCCTCTATTCCACCTCTTAGTGCTAATGTGTTAGGAACCATCCACTGGTCTCTCAGGACCATTCCACATGCCTCACCTGCTCTCTGCAGGGGGTGAGGGATGTAAAGACCAAGGACAGGAACATGATTCTGCTCTAAACCTTGTCTGTCCCCTCACCCTAGAGCATTCTTTGGACTCATGCTTTGCCTTTCAGGTGTCACTGGCTCCTGTCAGTCACCAGGAAACACCTGAGCAGAACTGTCCCCCATGTGGCCCCAGCCTGATCACCAAACTGAATACCCCCCGGCTCCTAGTGTGGGATTTCTGTTCACACACCCCATTCTCATATCAGGCTGTGGGGTTTTCTTGGGGTTTAGGCACAGTGGGGTGTCCCATCATGACCCACCTCTAGGATGACCTTGAGAACCAAAGGCTCAGAGGACACACACGTGGGCGGAGCCCTGGAGTCCATGCAGCTGGAGGGACTCTCAGTCTCAAGGCCAGCCAGGGCCAGCGAGAACCAGGAGAGACACGGGGTTTCTAACTCCCAGTCCTGGGTCTGTCCAGGACCAAACTCTGCAATTAAGTGCACCTGTGAGAAACTCTGTGCTTCTCCCAGACACAGCCCAGGGAGCCCCACCTCCTCTGATCCCTCAGATCCTCTTGCATCTGCCCAGGATACCCACTCTGCCTGGTTCTTCAGGACTCAGGTTGGTGGGAGGTGACAGGCCAGCTCAGGTGGAAAGACGCCTTTGCGGGGATCACAGGGCAATCCTCACTTTGTTGTCTGCACAGAGAAATTACCCAAACCCAACATCACAATCAACAACTCCCACCCCATGGAGGGTGAGGACTCTCTAGCATTAATGTGTGAACCTGAGATTAATTATGCAACCTACCTGTGGAAGATAAATAGTCAGAGGATCCCAGATGGTGACAGGCTGAAGCTCTCCAACAACACAGGACTCTCACTTTATTCAATGTCACAAGGAATGACCCAGGACCCTATGAGTGTGAAACCCAGAACCCAGTGAGTGCCAGCCAAAGTGACCCACTCACCCTGAGTATTTCCTGTGAGTAACTTCTATTCCTCCATTACCCTGGCTGTGAACTCAAACACACAGGGCCAGAGGCTGGGCCACTTAGTCCCTCTCAGGTCCAAGTACACAGACCCTCTCTCCTGGGCACCTGGACTGGCTGTGACAATAGCCCCAGGCACATCCAGGCAGGCCCAGCCTTTGGTCATGAATAGGAGGGAGGGCTTGTGGTTCCCTGGGGAGGCCTGGGGTCAGCCACCTGGGACAGAGAAGCAGGGGAATGTCACAGACTAATTTCAGTGAACAAAGGGGTTTGGTTGACACTTTCTGTGAGTGTGTATGTTGCTGGGATTTGAACCCAAGGCCTCATGCATGCTGGGCAGGTGCTGTACCACTGTACTTCCCAGCCTAGTTGCGACTTTAAAAAAAAAAAAAACAAGGTTGTGACATGGATCAGTAGTTCTATTGTGGTCTTCTACAGTCCCCTTCCCTCTGATGATATTACATGTGGCTTTATTCTGTTTGCTCCAGATGGCCCAGATGCCCCCATCATAAACCCCCCAGACTCACATTTCCGTCCAGGGACAAATCTCAACCTCTCCTGCCACGCAGACTCTAACCCGCCTGCTCAGTACTCTTGGTTTTTCAATGGGAGGCCCCTGGAGTCCACACAAGAGCTCTCAGTCCCCAACCTCTCTACAAATAATAGCGGATCCTATGTGTGTGTCGCCCATAACTCTGTCACTAACCTCAATTGGACAACAACCAAGAATATTACTGTCTCTGATTAGTGGACCCTGGAGCACAGTATCAAGTGCTGGGTGGAGTCTTGATTTTCTGGAAACAACATGGAAGAAGTTCCTTCCTAGCCTGGCACAAGCAAATCCTGCTTTCTGTTACCTCCTCCGTGAGCGTCAAGGAACCTGCATGGCTTTGCAATACATTCATCCTCTTTTTCCCCAAATGACAGGAGGAAAGCCCCCTCAGATGGGGGACAAGCAGCTCTGCTCCTGTCCTGCTCCGACTCCATCTGGGGTGGGAGGGGTGGGTAGGAAAGAGGCCTGGGAGGCCCATCTGGAATCTGGATCAATCCTGTGGTCAGTTGATGCCTCCCACGTCAGGAGCACGGGAGGCAAAGAGTCAGCCTGAGGGCAGATGCTTCTGAGTGGTGTCCTGGCTCTGAAGTCCCCAGGTGCATAGGGTTGGGAACACAAGCCCATGTCATGCACCATGGAGAATAGCAGAGATGCACACCTGGAGGGACGGGAGCCTCACCTGCAGAGTCCCTGCAGGGCCAGGCAGGGCGGTGCCCAGAGCATGTGTTTGCACAGAGGACAAGGTGCCAGGGTTTGTCAACACTGTAACCTTCATCCCCACAGGTTTCTTTCACTGGGATATTTAATCCACAGGCCAGGAAATAAAAGTCCTCTTCAAACTGACAAATCCTGTAGATTTGAATTCTCCAGACACTAAGGTCAAGAAGACGGGCTGGACCATCTTAATTCCCTGACAGATTATTTAATGAAAACTATACACTTTGCCTCGGAATGTAAAGCTACTTCCTGCCTGAGATCCTGACCTTCTAGAGGCACAGAAAGTACTAGAAAGAGGTTGCACAAGAGTGGATGGAAAAATTGTTCCACCTGAGGATGAGCTTGCTGGACAGATCCTATAGAGATGTCCAGGGACCCTCAGGGGTCACTCTGGGTGATCTGAGGTCAGAAGGAGGGGCTGCACTTTCTTTAAATTGTCACCTGAATGATGACACCCAAACTCTGCCGAGGATCAGGGCCACCTTGTGGGGCACCTTACACAACTCACTGGGGCCCTGAGCACTGGCTAAGGTCTCTGAGGAAGGACCACCTCAGGTCTGCAGCTGAAGCTCCTTCCACAGAGGGGGACAGGGCAGCAGCAGGGACCATGCAACCCACCTCAGCCTGTCCCTGCAGAGGGGGCATCTCCTGGCAGGGGATCCTGCTGGCAGGTAAGAGGGGAAAATTCCCTGAAAAAAGGTGGGAGGTAGGTGGTGGAGCACAGTCTTGCTGGTGCCCCCTGGGGAGGACACAACCCTCACAGGGGACACAGGCTTCACATGGAACCTGATGGGAACAGAACCCAGAAGAGAAGCTCACCAACAGGAAACTCTTAGTGACCTGGAGCTGATGAAGGGGGACAGAAAGCTCAGGGGTATCTTTTCCAGGGCATCTCCTTCCCCAGGACTAGGTGTGGTGAGCAGAGGGACAGGGGTCTCAGGCCAAGTCAGGTGCCCTGATGGACTTCTATGAGGCTCCACAGGAAGGTCCGTGTCCCCAAGGGGAGGAACAGAGGAAAGAGATGCTCCTGGAGCTCCTGGTCCTCCCGGGACCAGCCCAGGGCTCTCTCACTGGGAGGCAGATCAGAGTAGGGGCTTTTTCTTTGGGGTCAGCTCCTCTAAACCAAGGTCAGTTACTGTGAGTATTTCAAGGTTAACTTAGAGACAACATGGTGAACCAGACACCACTTCCCATGTATCCAATAAAGGGAAACTGAGGCACAGGGAACACTGTTGCTGAATCAGGTCACACAGACCATGGGTGGCAGGTCAGTGGTGCATGTCACTGTGTATCCAGAGCCCCGTGCTCTGCATGCTGAGGGCCTATTAGGCATCTGTGCACCAGACACCAGTCATTGGCTCAGGGCACTGGCAGCCTGGAGGGGACAGTGTGGTCTGGGAGTGAGAGCAAATGGAGATAATCAATTTTTACTTTACAACCAAATACCCTCCCTCAACAGAGTGCCCAGGCCTCCCCCTCACAGCCGCCCAGGACCAGAGTGTCAATCCTGCGTTAACTGAGAAATCCTTTACATCTGAATCCAACCATCTAAGCCATCAGGACTGGGCTGGGTGTCCCCACTCCCTAGTGGTCACTGAACTGCTCTACTCCATGCAAATCCTGCCTGGATCCAAGGTGGACAGGCTGATAGTCCCTCCTTCCCCAACATACATGGCAGAGGTTCCAGAAATCACCAACCAAACTTTTATAGAGTCACTGCTGTGGTGTGAATGTGACCCCAAAAGCATGTAGTGGTAACTGAACTCCCAGGGATTTGAGGTGTGGCCTCAGGGAAGGACATAGGTCCCTGTGAAAGGAACAAGAGAACCAGGTCCTGAAGAGGTGGCTTTCTGAAAAGGGGTGAGTGTGGCCCCTTCTGATCTCTCCTCATGGGGAGCCCCCACTGTTAAGATGCAGCAAGCAGCCCTCTTCACATGGGGCCCCTAGATCTTGAACTTCCCTGGCTCCAGAACAGTGAGCAGCAGATCTCTCTTCTTTACACACTACCCAGTCTCAGGTGCTCTGTTAGAGCAGCACAAGATGCACCAAGACCAGCACAGAAGTTCTGGAAGATAAGACACAGAGTCCACGGGAAAACCCACTTGATAATGAGGTGGCTGGACCTGGGGCCTGAGAGGAGTTTCCCATCTGGATCCCAGAGAGATATCAAGGGACCAGTCTGGGGTCTCCCTGAGGTCATCTAGGGTCAGAGGGAGGTTGAGCAAGTTCCTATTTTAAGATGAGGAACCTGAGGAGGTTGCTGTGTAGTCCAAGGTCAACGTATTGCAGTATATTTTGTAGTTTCCCAGAAGAGACTTGAACCATTTCAGACCCAAGATCATAACAAGGGCATCTTATTTCTGGGTCCTCACCCACTGCCCATGGCCTCAACCATCCAGCTCATCCTCTGGACCCCTCACCCACATCACGATGGCCCAGAGAACAGACAGACGTCTCTGAGGACAGACAGGGCCCCAGGCCTCAGGCCCACTGTCAGTCAGCCCCTTGCTGTTTTTCCACAGGGCTTGTGGCCCAGCCCTCCCTCAGAGCCACCAACACAGAACCACACTCTGTGGCCATGACCTGCTTCTCAGGTGGCCCTGGACTCTCCATCACGTGGATCCTCAACAGCCAGACTCTGCAGCTCACAGACAGGATGCAGCTGTCCCCGGACCACAGGACCCTCCGCATAGACCCCGTCAGACAGGAGGATGCCGGGGAGTATCAGTGTGAGGCCTCCAACCCCGCCAGTTCCACCAGGAGTGACCGCTACAGGCTGGCTGTGATCTGTGAGTGGCCCTGTCCCACCCAGTGCTTCCGTCACATATTCCACTGTCAAGGGCCATCATATGGCACCAGCCATGAGCATGGGGTAGATGCCAGAGCCTGGAAAGAATGGGGTTGACTACCCAGAAATTAGGTGCCTTGATGTCACCTTGGTTCTGATCTGACCCGAGGCTAGGCCTGGGCTAGACAGTCTGTGAGGGCTGCCCGCTGACACTGTCCTGAGATGGGAAGGAAGAAAAGAGGAAGAGGGGGTGGGGTGGGGCTCAGTGGTAGAGCACTGGCCCGGCCTCTGTGAGAACCTGGGTTCAATTCTCAGCATCAAACAAACAAATGAATAAAATCAAGGTCCTTCAACATCTAAAAAATATACTAAAATAGAAGAGAAGAGGAAGAGACCTTCACAGGAGCATGAGCAGGATGTGGCCCAGCTCCATGTGGAGAGGGTCAGGCTAGAGCACATGCAGGTTTCACAACCAAACGTGAGGAAATCGCCAGAAGCAGAGAGTCGGGAGGACATGGTGACGACATGACAAACTGCACTGGGACCTTGGTGCCATTCCCTTCCACCCTCTGTGGCCCCCTGCAGGGCCCAGCTGGTTCCCCTGAAGACCTGACCTTCAGCCCCTTTCTCTTCTCTTTCAGCAGCAGAGAGGACCCCAGGCCTCCCTGTGGGGGCCGTCGCTGGCATCGTGACTGGGGTCCTGGTCGGGGTGGCTCTGGTGGCCGCTCTGGGGTGTTTCCTGCTCCACACAAGAACTGGAAGGTACCCAGGCTTCCCCCCCTGATCCCACCCAGGTGACCCCAGGCCTGAGGGAAGGAGACCCGTCCTCAGACTCTGGCCTGACCCCCACCTCCCCACTTCCCCAGAACCCTCCCCCTCGTTCCCCAGGCTCCACACTCAGCAGCTGCTGGCCCTGGGCTGCTGCCTCCACAGCTGCCTCCTCTGTGCACTGGTCACTAGGGACCTGTCCCCAGAGCACTGTCCTCCTTCCCTCACACAGAACTTCCTGAAGTGCTTCCTGTGACAGAGTTAGTCTCAAATCTGTCACCTCCTATAGTTTATTTCCTTCAATCCCAAGTGAGGTGTGAGGCTGTTTATCTCAGAAGTGGCCTGTCCAGGTCACTCAGTCACTTGGAGGGGTCTTGAGAGGCTGGAGGGGTCAGCTCCCATAGCTTTATGGTCACCCACACCCCTGATATGTGAGGTGGCAGTCCTGGGGCCCAGCCAGGATAGTGTGTCTTGGGATGTCCTTTGCCTCCTGGACACATGGGTGGAGAGCACAAAAGGCCACTGTCACATTACCTCATCTCCTGGCCTGAGCAAGGGTCCTCCACAGCAGAGTTACCAAGGTCAGGGATTATCAAGATGCAAGTGGTGCTGTAGTGCCCTGCCTACGTGGTGACCCTGCTTCCCTGTCCTCCCATGGCATGGACCCTTCCACTCAGTCAAAGTCTCCTGCTTTAGTTCTTCCTCAATCCTCAGTCCCTTTTCTGGGTCCCTCAGCCAACGTTCTCCTGGGTCTGCACCTGGGAGGGTCCTTCACCTTGGCCCAGGGCAGCAGTGTCTTCTTAAGGCCTTTCCAGCCCTCCCCTCCCCTGGGCCCCCTGGTACACAGACCAGATGGAGAGGGGAAGGTTTCACACCCTCCTTGGAAATGGGGTACCCTCCTCATCCTCTATCTGATCCCAGTCATGACCTCTCTCTGCACCCTCATGAATAAGCCTGACCTTCCCTAGGGCTGGTGTCCAGCAAGGCCTCAGAGACCACCGCACCCCAGCATCAACAGCCAGTGAGTGCCCCTTCAGCCTGTGGGTGGCTGGGAGCCTCTAGGCCTGTCCCACAGTGTCACTCTTGCATTCAATCACCCCTTGGGTCAGGTCCTTCCTCTGGGGCCTCCAGGAGCCCGGTCATCAAACACTCAAGACAGGGGACCCACTTGTTCACACCTTTGGCATCTAGTCACCTTTTGCTGCAAGGTCTCTCCTAGGACATGTTGTCTTCTCTGACCCCCTGAAAGCTCAGGACTCCCAACTCCTCCTTCTGCAAGTGCCCAGGCCTCACCACACCCTCCTTTAACTCTGTCTCTGTTCCAGGCCAAGTTCCCTCTGACAGCTCCACTTCTCTGGTAAGTCCCCCCAGCTCCCTACACACAGGGACCCAGCTGTGCAGGCTCAGGGAAGGGACACTGTCAACCCCAGTACAGCACAGATGGCCCCTCTAATGTTGTCCAGGACAAGGTTTGCCTGACCCTGGCCAGAGGCTTGGCCACTCTCAGGGACAGGCCCACTATCACTATGTCCTCAGCCCACCCTGCTTCCTTCCATCTTGTCTCAGGGGAGCCCTGGAGGCCAGCAGGTGCAGAGTGGGTGCTGGGAGCTTCTATTAGTGGTCCTGGGTTAATGATGGGGGCCACAGTCTGGACAGAAACTGGGGTGACTGTGCAGAAGTAGAGGCTGGTGGCTCAGGACCCAGAGCTGTAACTCCTGGGAAGAAAGGGCTAAACAGACACAGGGAGTAAGCTCTGGCCTGTCAGAGACCAGAACCTTCCAGGCACCACCCAGCACCTGCTCACTGGAGTCTCAGCCTTGATGACCCTCCCTTGCTGACCTTGATGTGCACTCTCCTTCCCCTGCCCAGGCCCCTGTCCCTGGTCACATTGTTGCTGTTCCCATCTACCAGGTGAGTGTGGGTGTTGAATATTCTGGTCCACTGTCTAAGGACCAGACCCTGTACCTGTGACTAGCCAAACCTTCTTGAGTTTTCGGGAAAGGGTAGTCAAAACAGAATCAGGGTTGGTGAGCACAGGAGGAAGGGACCTGGAAACAGGAGCCACTGAGCCCAGCCGGGCACAGGCACAGAGCAGACCCCCGTGGGCCAGGGCCTAGGAGTCCCTGAATCCTGTTCTCAGAAGGACACAGGGTCAGAGCCTCTTGGTTCTTTTTCAGGAATTACTAAACCCTGACCTGGACATCTACTGCCGGGCCGACCACACAGCCTTTGGGGGTTCCTAGTTCCCACCAGACAAGGCTCCATATTGATGGAGGGAGGGTCCCACTAGGACCCCACACCATGGGCAATGGAGCAAAGATGGAGCCTGAGCTCTGGGAGACTCTGGAGGGGGAGAGGTCCTCATGGGATCTGGAAGTGACACAGGCTGCCCTGGGCTCTGAATGGCCAGCACTAGGCTGTCTGTGCCCAGGAGCAGGGGCTTCAGGGAGAGGGAAGGGCCCTGTGGGTCACCTGGAAAGGCGCTGAATAAAGACCCCTTCCCTCCTTCGCTCTTGGTTCCTGTGGGAACGTCTCTTGGCAGACACTCCCCTCAGGGTCCAGGTCAGCTCTCTCCTGTGTCTCGCAGGGGAATCGTGGTCTCTAAGTGGTTCCCACAGGTTTCTCTTCCGGGGAGACAGGAGCTGGGAGGTGGGACCAGGGCAAAGGTCGGGTCTGTCCACAGGGAAGGGTGAGGGTCCCAAGGCCCTGCAGCCAGCACGGCACTCAGTGGCCCTCACGCTCCAGGGACCCAGGGTGGCTATAAGCTATGGCCACTGATTGCTTCTCTACCCAAAGGCCAGTACTCAGGACATCTTCACCTCTGCTGGGACAGGAATAGTGACTGTCAGAGTAATCAGGGGATAGGGCCAGACCCAGACTCAGGCCCTGAACAAGGGCCTCAGGCCCTGCCCGAGGATCCAGCCCTGCCCTCCCATCACCTTCCACTCTGCCCTGCCTGGTCTCTCTGGAACCAGCCTCCTCTCCACACTCCCGCACCCAGGGCAGAGGCTCAGGGCTCCCCACATGGGGCTCTCCAGGCTTCATGTGATGGGACAGAGGGTCTCCTCCCTGACCTGGGGCCCAGGATGTCCACTGCAGCCTCCTCCACACAACTGAGCCACTGCTCTGACTCCGGTGAGGGCTGGGAAGGGTGATATTCTCAGACAGGTCACGTGAATCAGGCCACTACATTCCTGGATATCAGAGGTCCATGTACTAAAGCTCAGGGAAGCTCTGCTGATGGCTGAGAGTTTTCTGTCCTGAGATGAAAAGTCGGAAGAGACCCTCAGAGATTCCCCCGTGACTCAGCTCTAGTGAGTCTCATCCTGCATGAACATAGCATCAGGTTACACGCAGTGACTTGCCTTGGTTTCCTGGGGCAGCTGCCAGACTGTCTCCAGCACAGTGGCTCCAACAGCGATCTCAGGTGTCCTTGCAGCTGCATTCTTTATGGAGGCTTCAGGGGCTGTGCCCACAGTCAAAGGAACCTTAAGACTCAGGTCTCTGTTGAATCTTCAAACCTGGTGGGAACTTTCACTAACTCTTGGCCCCAGGTCCTGTCCTGGGAACCACACCTGCTGGAGCACCTTCGTGCACAGCATCCCGCTCCCTGAGCCACACATGAGCCCCTGGGAACCTGGGTCAAGCTGAGCCCCTCCAAGCCAAGCATGGCATCCCTCTTCCTCCTTCCCATCTCATCCCATCCAAGAAGGTACCCTGCTCCTATAGAGCCACCCTGGCCCTCCAGGGACTCAGGTCCAGACCCTGCAGTGTCCCTGCAGGTCACACATCACCCAGGGTGCCCAGGGGAAGGGTCTCCTGTGTGCTCAGGGTAGCCTCCCTGTACCCTGAGGTCCTCTGTATACTGTCCCTGAAGCCACTGCTTCTCCCTGGAGACAGCCTCAGGTCACAACAGGCAGAGCTGAGGTGCTGGCTCTCCAGGGGTCCTTCCCATTCCTACCACATGAACCTGCTGAGCCCTGAGACCCTCCCCTCAACAGGTGCCTTGTGCTCTGGGCTCCTGAACACCTGCCCCCACACATGCCAGCTTCAGGTCAATGACAACCACCAGCTCTGACATCCTCACCCACGGCAGATGTCTGAGCAGACTCACCAGGTGAGTGAACATAGTGAGACCCTGAGGCTTCAGCGTGCAGCAACAGGCTATTTCCTCTCCTCCATCCCTGAGGGGAGTGCGCTCCACAGGCTGCCTCTGACCTGTCTATCCCTGTGACAGCAGGTGCTGCTTTTGCATTGTGGCCTGGGTGCTCTCCACACCCCCAGGAACCCAAACCTGTCTGTGCCCCGCCTCAGCCACACTCCTCAGCCTCCTTCTCCCCTCCATCTGCTCTGACCCTGCAGAGAAGTGGACAGCCCTCCTAGCCCCTCCCTGCTCACTGCCAGCCTTGGGTGATCACCAAAAGGTCTGCAGGGGTCACCTGTGCTCAGGTGGGTCATTTGTGGGACCAAACAGAAAATAAAAGCCTCCCACATGCCTGCAACTCTCACAAGGGAAAATAAACAGAGAACAACTCTAACCAAAAGAAGAAGCCAAGAGTGTCCCATGGGTTCCTAACAGTGCACCATCCTGGTTGTGATCTTCTTCAAGAGACACCTCCATGTCCTTCCCTTGAAAATGTGGGACACAAGGCTCCTCCTGAGGCTCCACATTCCTGGGTGCCAAGTTCTCCCCACTCTGAACAGGAGTCCTCAGATGAACTCCCATCCTCTCCCTAGACTCACCCCAGGCAGCCTGGGGACCTGCATTGAACAGGACCCACCCTGCAGGCTGTAGATCAGGGCCAACTGGGCCCAGATTTCAGGGCCAGCTCTCACCATTTGGACCCTGGTCAGCTTCCCGACTACAGTTTCTGACACTGGCCACGGGTCTACTCATGACTTCCCGAAGTGACACTGGGACTCACAGCCACCACTCAACATAGTGTGATTCTGTATGACAGGAGCGTGGCTTTGGCTGGAGATGGAGGTGGAGATGTCACCTGTGTTCCACCTCAGCCCCTGGGCTCCCTCCCACATGCCCACTGTCCCCACACTCCTTCCTGGTCCTGGAGAACCCTGCTTGGCCATGGGTCACTGTGTAGTCCCCTCCTTCCTGGCATCACCTGCAGGAAAATGCAGGGTGACCACAAGAGAACCATCCAGGCAGAGGACAGAGGCCACCCACAGAGGACATGGGCAGGCCTGAGCCTCAGCTGCACCAACAAATGGAGAGAAAAGCTTTCCCTGAAATCTTTCCCCAAGGGCAGCAGAGCCCAGGGTCACCTGCCTCCCACTGCCACAACCTCCCTTCCCAGGACACAGGTCACCTGCCCCTGCACACCCAGGCCCTGAAGCTTCCTCTGGGACACTAGAGTCTGGGTCTCTGAGGCTGGGCTGGTGACACCAGAGATGGAG
Source organism: Urocitellus parryii (assembly GCF_045843805.1). Lineage (NCBI taxonomy): Eukaryota > Metazoa > Chordata > Mammalia > Rodentia > Sciuridae > Urocitellus > Urocitellus parryii. The sequence goes on along the minus strand of NC_135545.1, from coordinate 11,834,067 downwards.
GGAAGTCCCTGGACCTGTCATACGTCAGTGGGGCCCATTCTAGCTCCAGAGCCAAGCTGTCCTCGTCCTCCTGGGAGGAAATCCACCTTCCCAGAGCTTTGGAGAACATGGGGAAGACGTGGGCCAAACTGGGACTCTCATCATAAAGGAAATATGCCCAGGGTGAGGGGACCCCAGGGGCTCCCTGTGAGGTGCTGAGAGCCCTGAGGCCAGGACACAGCTGAGGCCAGTGCTGGGTGAGCCACTTCTCTCAGGGGACAGCGTCCCCACCTGCCTTGCTCCTCAAGGTGTGGCATGGGGTCCAAAAAGGGAACAGAGGGAAAGAGGAAGAGGAACTAGAGGCAGGACTGAGAGGGAGGGGACAGAGAGGTTCCTCCACAGAGACCCCGCCCCCAGCCCTGTGACCCAGGAAAGTGCTCCTGCCCTGGGAGGAGGCTGAGCTCAGAGAGGAGCAGGGCAGCAGGGCTGACTGGCCTGGACCTCGGCTCCCCAGCGGGTCTGCAGTGAGCTCCTTCCACAGAGGGGATAGAGCAGCAGTGGGGGCCAGGGAACCCTCCACTCATGCCACCAACACAAAACTGCAGCCTGGTCAGGACCTGCCTCTCAGATGACACTGGGACCTTCACCGGGTGGATCTTCGTAGCCAGAGTCTGCAGGTCACAGAGAGCAGGCAGCTGCGGGACCACAGCACCCTCAGCACTGACACCGTCAGACAGGAGGATGCCGGGGTGAATCACTCTAAACCCTTTTATTTCTACCAAGAGTGACACCCTCAGCTGACAATGAATTATGACCCTCCTTTGGCCCCTCCTATCAGTTACTCAACTCTGTTGAATATTTTTTGCTGTAAAGTGGAAGTTATCAGGCACTTAGGTTTATACAGCTGTTGAGAATCCTTAATCTAGTGAAGGTGGACAGTCCTCAGGACTGGAACTGAGTCAGTAAATGCTCTGTGAACTGACAGGCCCATTATTCTTGACCTAAGGTCCTGTGCGACACCAGGTCCCACCCTTTGCAGGTCTCACAGGCGTCCTATCCACTGTGGAGCGAGATGGTGTTCTGCAGGGACAGGGGCACCTGGGCTGAGACCCAGAGAGAGACAGTGCTGAGAGGACAAGGCCTCTCCCGCCCTGTGGCTCCACCATCCCCCTGGAAGATGCTCCCAGGCACACCTGCCCTAAGGGACCCAAGCCCAGGCTGAGTCCTTCTAAGGATAAACCCAAAGCCCCGAGCACCCGCCCCCAGGCCTGCACCAGTCCTTTCAGGCCTCACCCTCCTGGACCAGCAAACACCAGCCCCTACCCAGGGAGTGGCCTTCATCCACCACGACACAGAGGATTCCTAGACACATGTAATGTCATTGGAGTGAAGACAGCAGCTTCTCCATAAGAGGCTGGCCTCTGACCTCCCCAAGGCACAGGGCTCTCTCCCTGTCCTTAAAGGTTCTGGGAACTTTGCGCTTCTGAGCCCCAGTTTGAAGGATGGTGCCTCAATGCACCCCTCATCCTATGAGGGACAGCTGGGCACAGGTGGGCACCATCATGGACAACTGCAGAGGTGCCCCATGCCCTGGAGCTATAGAGGGTCCCTGGTGGAAGTGCTGGTGGGTGACCCTCTGCACACTGTAGGCTTTAGATCCTCAACCACAGAGCTGATGTGGTGACCTCCATCCAGACCTGCCCATCCAGCACATGACCCCTCAGGTCTCTGCCCTGAGCATGGTGGTGGGTCCTTCCCCATAGAGGCCACTAAGTGGGAGTTTTTCCAGTGAAGTGACAAGAAGGGGATTTACCTCAGTGGCAGAGCACTTGCCTAGCCTGCGCAACACCCTGAGTTTGGTCCTCAGTCCTGAAAAGCAAGCAGTGATAAGGCAAAGGACCCATTAGGACAGAAGCATCTCCTAGCTCCCACCAAGGGGGTGACTCATGAATGAGCAGGCATGAATGAGCTCTAGCTGAGCTCTCACTGTGTCCCTCAGGGTTCCCCACCTCCAGCACCCAGGACTGACCACATCACCAGAGAAGGCCCTGTGACAGGGAGCTCAGAGAGAAATGGACACACGGAAGCCCTGGGCCCCTGCTGCTTGCCTTCCAAGGGCATGTCCTGAAGTCACTGTCCAAGCCGGGTGCCTCTGCCCAGACAGCTCTGTGGACAGTACCTGTGCCCTCCTGCCCTGCCCTGCCATGCCCACTCCATGGATCCTTTGCCAGGTGCCTCTAGACAAACCTGGTATGGTGTGTCCCTGTGAGGTGTGTGGAAGGCCTGAGTATCTGGGGCATGTGTCTCAGAGTCACGTCATGAACATCTCCGGTGTCCAGGACTGGAGAGGAGGGACGGGGCTCCAGCTCCTCCAGGTGAGACAGGAAGTGCCAATCCTGGGTTCCCATAGTGCTTCATAGTTCCTTCTGCAGAGAGTCAGGCCTGGTCACCCTGCAGCAAGACCTGGGCCAGGCCCTCCTGTGTCAGCGCATCCTGGAGTCTGTGTCTGGGGAGGCCGATGCTCTGTTCCTGGGACACCAGGCCCCGATGGGACACTTCCTGCCTGACCACTCAGGCCTCAGTTATGAGTGCACAGAAAGATCTTTCTGCCCATAACTAAAGTGTTTCTTCGCCCTGCTCTGACCCCTCCTCCTCCTCCTAGACTCAACCACTGGATGGATGTCACAAATCAGTCATCTCAGAAGCAAGGAGACCCCATCTCCCGCTCTTGCTGTCTCACAGAGCCCTTCCAGATCCTTCACGGGGCTCTTGGGGGAGATCTGGGCTTTTCCACAGGCAGGGTCATGTCTGCTGGACCATCCAGGGAATTCAGATGGTGGCTACTGTCAGGATATGGAGAACTGGGGGTGCTGAGGGGAACAACTTGTGGCCAGGCATCTAGCTTCCTGCTGGGAAGACAGCAGAGCTCCAGATGCTGTGGTGACTTGGGGGGAATGGGCAGATTCCACTCAAGGAGATGCCCACACAGAGGACCCCTCCAAGTTGACTATGGGGTCTGCCCCACTCTGCTTTAGGACTTGCCCTAAAGGGGATTTGGCCCCAACAGGTGGGGAGTTACATTGAGGGCCACATGCAGACCAAGGGACTGACCTTGCCAGCCAGGAGGACAGAAGCCTCAGATTGTCCCTGCAGTGCAAATCACAACTGCACAAGGTCTAATTCCCAAAATCCTAGCACATTTGACCTCCTCAGGGCCTGTGCCATCTCCCAGAGGATACAAGGGCACCGGGATGCCACATATGCCTCACAATGTTTTTCCCACTCACCCACATCAGGAGCTGTAAACACACAAGAGAGAGAAGACCTTCAGCATCTGCTCCTCTGGCACCAGAACTTTCCAAGGCTGTGCGCCCACACCTCTTCCTGCAGACCTCACTTTCCTTCCCACAAAGGCACACCCTCCTCTTGTATTTGAAGGAAACCCAAATGCCCTCTCCAGCTTCACTTCCTTTTAGTTGACTTTAAACAGCACTAATTTTGGAGTTCACACCCTGGAGCAAGACACTATTAGCCTCCCACTAGCTCCACTATAGAGGTCAAAGCCAGACCATGGGCTAAATAGTTATCCAGCAAATCGAGGTGTCTTAAAAGTTGTTTTATTGGTTTTTTGCTCTTCTCCCTTGTTCTGCAATTTGTTTTGTTTTGTTTTATCTTTTGTAGTGTTTTTTTCCGGATCCAACCTTGGCATGCTTAACCACTGAACCACATCCCCAGCCCTTTTTATTTTGAGACAGGATCTCACTAAGTTTTGGGGGCCTTGCTAAGTTCCTGAGGCTGGCTTCAAACCTAGGCTCCTCCTGGCTCAGACTCCAGAGTTGCAGGGATTATAGGGGTGCACCACTGTGGCCAGCTCTTTTTCTGTTATCTTAAACAGTAAGGTCAGCAATCCCGGAAAAAAGACAGTGTCCAATCAGTAACTTTTCTCTAGAGTTACACATCCTAGAACATTTGGTGACTTTCAGATAACAATAGCACATGCACCAGAAAAGCAGACCCCCTCTGGGCCCAGTGACTGGAATCCCAGTGATTCCAGAGGCTGAGGCTGGAGGTTACAAGTTCTAGGCCAGCTCAGCAACTTAGCAAGGCCCTGTTTCAAAATAAAAAAGTATAGGGATGGGGATGTGGTTCAGTGGTAAAGCACCCATGGCTTCAATCCCCAGTCTAAAAAAAGAAAAAGAAGGAGAAGAAGAGGAAGAGGAAGAAAGAGAGAGAGAAAAGAAAAGAAAGAAAGAAAACCAGACCAACACAGGATTTATGACTGTCTAGCCCTCATGCTGAGACTAAAGAGATATTTCACTAAAGTCCCCACCCAGGCCCTGTGCCTGTGACCCCCTGGCACAGTGGCTTTCTCAGGATGGGAATCCCCACCTGCTAAGTTGCCCACCCATTGTCAATAATGCTTTCTCCCCCTCACTCCATCTCCCAAGTTACTGGTGTCAACAGGTGGCAGTGGAACTGGACCTTCAGGGTCCACCTCACTGTGTGGGAGGATCCCTGCAGAGTGGAGGTGAATGAGAGACAGGGGTCCACACAGAAGCAGGGCCATGAAGCACGTGGGTGGGGATCAGCAGGAGGAGGCAGGTCACAGAGGAGGAAAATTAACACTCAGGTCACTACAGAACTGAGGGTTGACTCACTGAAGGTGATTTGCTTATTTTTGAAGTTCTGGGGACAGAACCTTGGTGCATGATAGGCAAGCGCTCTGCCAAGGAGCTGCGACCCCAGGCCTTGAAGGAATTTTGGAAAAATTTTCTGAACTTGAACCATGTAAATAAATTTCTGTTCCTAGTTGTCTCGCTCCATGAGTCTAGATTCTGGTCAGCAATACGAATTCTTCTCTTTTTCTCTTCATTGAAAGAACCAGAACTCCCAGAAGAACATATGATTTCACACCTTGGAGCAGAAGAAATCTGTAATGGCCTTTGATTCTCACGCCCTTGTGATCTAGATAACACAGAAACCAATGACAAACAATGTAAAGCAGGGGACTCCTTCACCTAGTAAGACATCTAAGACCTTCAATAGCCAGAAGTCATGGTGCATGCCTGCAATCCCTGCAGCTCATGAGGCTCAGGCAGGAGGATCACAAGTATGAGGCCAGCCTCAGCAACTGAACAAGGCTGTAAGCAACCTGGTGAGACCCTGTGTCAAATTACAAAGATCTGGAGATGTGGCTCAGTGGATAAGGGCCCATAGATTCAATCCCTGGTACCCAAAACCAACAAACCTCTTAAATAAAAACCTTTGGGAAGCTGCACATGCAGAGGGTCCCCTGGGCCAGGCTGATGGTGCTGCCAGTACCAACCTGCATCAGAGTGCGGAACCTGAAGTCTGTGCCTTGCATGCATAGCACTGAGGTTGACAGGGACATTCAGGGGAACCTGCAGGTCCAAACCCCCAAAACTAAGAAATAAGAAAACACCTCACATTAAATTCCTAGTTCCCACAGCACAAGCCACCTGCCATCTACACTAGCAAGTTCAGTCATTCTTAGGTGTCACCCACTCCAGTCCCAGGCTCCCCAGCCCTGTTCAGCTGCTGTCACCTCCTAGGGATTCACTGATAATCAGGACTCAGGGGCCCCAGAGCTGGTCCCTCAGCCCACCAGGAAGGACTCTGCCTTCAGCTGGCCTTTTACCCTGGTGTGGAAAGGGGTGTAAGGCAGCCACTCAGAAGACCTGAGGGGGTAGGAGAGAGGTGGGCAGCCACACAGAGCTGCACAGTGAGATGGGGACAAAGTGCTGGTGTAGGACTCAGGGCCTCAGCTGTGAGGGTGGCTGTGGCGAGGAGCTCAGGAAGGGAACTGAGGAGCACAGAGGTGGGAAGTTCATGAACATTTGCAGGGACAAGGCTGGATTCCCAGAGGACCACTCTGACCACTGTCAGCTGCAGCACTCAGAGCCTGGGCGCCTCCTGGCTGCCCATCAACCAAGAGCTCCCACCTCCATCTCCTAACTCACCTGCTTCCTCCACTGTCTGACTCTAGGGGAAGGTTCCAGATCCTCCTCTGCCCTGCAAGGGGGTGGTGGGAAGCCCAGTCCCCTACAGACAACCAGTAATGGCCCCTACTGAGGTGAGTGGGCAGGGCCACACATACCCAACTTCCTGGTCCCCACTCAGAGGTGACAGTGAAGCCAGAGCCTTCCTGCTCCCTCAGGCCCTGTTGGGCATCTGTGCCTGGTGACTGTCACATCCCTCCTGATTTTTCCAAGTGAGCATACCTGGGAGGACCTATCTCCCATTGTAGTAGGTCCAGTCTGGAATATTCCACAGCAGCCCTGCTGACACCTATTTACACAAATCCTAGGTGATACAGCCTTTAGGGACATAGGCCCACAGCCATTTTCCCCAGTGGCCACATGGACAGGAGCAACAAGGCCCTGAGTGTTCATCCACTGAGTCTGGGACCTCCACCAGAATTCTGGGGTGAATTCCACTGCACACATGGGACTCTGACACCTGGACTCTGCCTACCTCTACCTATAAATTGACAGCCAAGCGGAGTCGAAGCACTTACTGCAGGACACACGCAGTGCAGACAGAATTCAGAAGATCCAAATCCTTTGCCTGAATCCACTGGCAGAGAGCAGGGTGGTCTGGTGGGAGACTCGGCCCAGGCAGAGCAGTCTCAGCCAGCCCCTGTGTCCTTCCCAGGGGCAAGGCCCTGAGAAAGACCCTGCAGGACTGAGTCAGGCCTGGCCTGAGGGCCCTGGAGTCCTCACAGAGAAGGTCAGCCGAGGAAGCTCCTGCTCCAGACCTCTGTCCCAGGCTCCTGGCTCCAGGTGACCCTGAGGACATGTGGCCAGGGTTGGAGTTTGGCTTCCTGTTGAGGGCTGCTGGGGAGCAATGATTTACTGGCTACCTGATCTGGTAGCTCCTGGAGGTGGTCACCAGCCAGGAACAGTCCAGGAGCCACATCTGGGCAAGGGCACCTGGGCATCTCCTTCTCCCAGGACTAGGTGTGGTGAGCACAGAGGGACAGGTACCTCAGGCCAATCAGGTGCCCTGATGGACTTCTATGAGGCTCCACAGGAAGGTCCATGTCCCCAAGGGGAGGAACAGAGGAAAGAGATGCTCCTGGAGCTCCTGGTCCTCCCGGGACCACCCCAGGGTGCTCTCACTGGGAGGCAGAGAAGAGTAGGGGATTTTTCTTTGGGGGCAGCTCCTCTGAACCAAGGTCACGTTACTGTGAGTATTTCAAGGTTAATTTATAGACAACATGGTGAACCAGTCACCACTTCCCATGTATCCAATAAAGGGAAACTGAGGCACGGGGAACACAGCTGCTGAATCAGGTCACACAGACCATGGGTGGCAGGTCAGAGGTACATGTCATTCTCAGCCACAGCCCCGTCCTCTCCATGCTAGAGGCTGTAATCTATGGACCAGAGACTAGTCAATGGTTCAGGTGGTTTAGTCTTAGGCCCTGGCAGCCTAGAGGGCGACAGTCTGGTCTGGAAGTGATAGCAAATGAACAATTACTCCAATTTACTTTAGAACCAAACCCCCTCCCTCAACAATGTCCAGGCCTCCCCCTCTCACGGCTGTTCCAGGTCCAGAGTGTCACTCCAGCGTTAATTGGGAAACCCTTTACATCTGAATCCAACCATCTGAGCCATGAGGACTGGGCTGGGCGTCCTCACTCCCTAGTGATCCCTGAACAAGAAGCCATGCCTGCTCCACTCCATGCACATCCTGCCTGGATCCAAGGTGGACAGGCTGATAATCCCCCCTGCCCAACATACATGGTAGCACCTTCCAGAAAAGGGACCAAAATGTTTACAGAATCTCTGCTGTGGGGTGAAGGTGCCCCCAAAGGAGGTGCTGGGAAGTTAACTCTCAGTGGAAGTGGGATCTCAGCTGTGGCCTCAAAGAAGGAGGTAGGTGTGTGAAAGGAGCAATGTCACAGAAGGGGACCAGGTCCTGCACATGCCTCCTAGTAAAGGGTGAGTGCGACCCCTTCCCCGTCCCTCTCCCAGGTGCTCCGTCACCATGGGATGGCTCCCCTCCTGTCCCACAGTCTAGGCCTCGGGTGAGACAGTCTGTGAGGCTGCCCTCTAACACTGTCCTGGGAAGGAAGGGAAGAGGAAGAGGTCTTAAAAGGAACACAAACAGGATGTGGCACCTCCACAAGTGGAGAGTGTCAGGCTTAGAGCACATCCAGGGTTTCCCAAGAAAAACTGAAAAGCTCACCGGACACAGAGTCATAAGGACATGGTGACGACATGACAAACTGTACTGGGACCTTGGTGCCATTTCCTTCCACCCTCTGTGGGCCCCTGCAGGGCCCAGCTGGTTCCCCTGAAGACCTGACCTTCAGCCCTTTCTCTTCTCTTTCAGCAGCAGAGAGGACCCAGGGCCTCCCTGTGGGGGCCGTCGCTGGCATCGTGACTGGGGTCCTGGTCGGGGTGGCTCTGGTGGCTGCTCTGGGGTGTTTCCTGCTCCACACAAGAACTGGAAGGTACCCAGGCTTCCCCCCTGATCCCACCCAGGTGACCCCAGGCCTGAGGGAAGGAGGCCCATCCTCAGACTCTGGCCTGACTCCCACCTCCCCACTTCCCGAGGACCCTCCCCTCACCCAGCCGCCCCCGTCCCTCACCAGCTACTGGCCCTGGGCTGCTGCCTCAACAGCTCCCTCCTCTGCACACTAGTCACTAGGGACCTTCCCCACAGCACTGTCCTCCTTCCCTCACAGCTGCTGAATCAGGTCACACAGAACACATCCTGTAATACTTTCTGTGACAGGTCGTGCTCAGAAGAGGCACCTTCTGCAGTTTATTTCCACCCACCCCAAGTGAGGGGTGAAGCTCTGTATCTCAGGGGTGGTCCTGTCCCAGGCCACTCAGGGCAAGTGGAGGGGCCTGGAGAGGTTGTGGGGTCATCTCCCCACAGCTGCTGGGTTACCCCCAGCCCCTGAAATATGAGGTGGGAGTCCCCAGGCCAGGACAGGATAGTGTGTCCTGGGAAATCCTTTGCCACGTGACCAGGTGGGTGGAGATAGGACAAGGCCACTGTCACATTACAGCACCTCCTGGCCCAAGCAGAGTGTCTGGCTGCTGCCCCTATCCTGCGCAGGAAGCTGAACTTAAGGTCATTCGTGTGAATTTCCTGGGACACCAAATAAAACACACACATTTTACCTTTAAATCAACCTTCAGGACGGCTCCTCCGCTCTTGGCCTCAAGCTCCCCAAATGGGAGAGCAAGGAAAAGTCACTAGAGGCTGGTGAGAGAGAGCGTGCATGTTAGGAAGTGAGCTTTTATCAGGGGGACCCACATTCTTAGAAAGTTCCATCCAAAAATGGTCAGGAGGGGCAGGGTTACAAGGACAGGTGAGTGTAATTCAACCCAAGGGGATGCAGGATGGCTCACCTATGCCTGAAGACGCGTCCTCCACCTCCAGGACCCAGGCAATGTCTAGGTCACTATGAGAGTGACAGTCAGAGCCTCTCTGCTCATGGAAAGGAGAATGCAAATCATTCAGCAAGGCCACTTCCCACATATTCCCCCTTTTTTCTTTGAAAAAATAGGTGATGGGACACTTTTTCTAGTTCCAAATCCTTGTTTTGAAGGCTCACCATCCTATAATTTCAATACAAGAGAGAATTAGTAGCAAGGAGAACAACACAAGAATATACCATTCAGAATGTTTAAGAATGTTTCCAGGGTTAAAGCCATTCAATTATTTTAATATCTGATCAGCTAAAGAAGTAGGATCCGAAAAATCAATCTTACACTTTTGTATATCTTGAATGTGATGATGGATCCCCAAATGATCCAAGCTGTTATTATTATTTTGCCAAATACCTAACAAATGGTTTTTAACCTTCTCCCAATCCTATTGGGAAGCATTGTATTTGGCAGCAGTAACACACACACATACTTATAGCTAGCATGACAGTTAAGTCTTTCCTTGAATTTCAAAGCCAAAACTTCATTACTAACATTTATGACGGTAGCCTCTAAGGCATTTAGCTTAGTCTCAATCCTTACATCAATATTTATTTGATTATGAAGAGCCTTGGAAGTATTCTGAGCCAAATTATTAATAAAATTTGCATGTTGAATATTTTGAGATATGGCCACCAAAGTTGTAATCATTGAAACTTAAAAGAAACCAAGGCAACAACTCCCACTATTATGAGTCCAAGAGCATGTTTAAGTCTCGCTAGCTGGGCGTGTGTATGTTGTAAGACTTGAAAACCAGCATCAGTGTACCACAGCTCTGAAATATTAGCTGTCAATAGGACAAAAGAGGGCTGATGATGTATCAGCACTCCTTTCCCTCTATTATATTTGGTGATACAGTTAGTTAAGTTACATTTATTACATGTCACAAGATATCTATCATCTTTCCTTTTAACTATTACTTTTCCAGTAATTAAAATGTAAAGAGTTTGAACATAGGCCTGTAAGCCCTAACAAGAACCTTCTTACAGTTTTTGCCTACAAAGCCTGGAAAAGGTTTGTCAGTAAAATGTAAAAATTCTGAGGCAGCAATTAAGTAAGCACCAAACTTCTTTCTGAATGCCACCTTCCCTGAAAGTCAAGACGTTGCTAACAAATCCTCCAGAAGTCATGGCAGTATCCTTGTGCAACCACCTTTTGTCAATTCTAGGAGACCAGTCCAAAATATACCCACTGTTTCCAAACACCTTATGTTGTACTGTAAAAGTATTTATACAATCCATCCTCTTAGGAAACATGTCAATTTCTATTGCAGAACAGTTCTGCTGAGATGACTGGTTTGTTATGAGAAAGTCCCATTTTTTAAATTTGTTTTAACTAGTTATACATGACATAGAATGCACTTATATACTTTGATATATCATACATAGATGGGATATAATTTCTCATTTTTCTGAGTATACATATTGTAGAATCACATAGGTCATACAGTCACATGCATACATAAAGTAATAGTGTCTGTATTATTCTACTATCTTTCTTATCCCCACATCCTCTGCCTTCCCCTATTTTCACTTCCCTCTACCTAATCTAAGGTAACAGGATTCTTTTTTTTAAATACAATTCTTAATACACATATATATCATAATTTTTGTATCTGTATATAAAGTATATTGACACCCAATTCAAGTCTTCATACAGGTACTTTGTATAATGATGGCCATCACATTCCACCACCCTTGCTAATCCCCTGACCCCTCTATTTTCCTCCCACCCCTCTTCCCTATCTAGAATTTATCTATTCCTCCCATGCTCTCCCTCCCAATCCCACTATGAATCAACCTCCTTATATCAGAGAAAACATTCGGTATTGGTTTTTTGGGGATTGGCTGACTTCACTTAGCATTATCTTCTCCAACGCTATCCATTTACCTGCAAATGTCATGGTTTTGTTCTTTTTTTAATGCTGAGTAAAATTCCATTGTGTATATATGCCACATTTTTTATCCATTCATCTATGCTCTGCCTGCACTAAGAAAGTCCCATTTTAATAACTGATCTGATATAAGGTTTTGAGTCTCCAGGAACTGTACGATTAGTTGGTCTAGGTCTCCCAATTGCTGTCTTTTCCTCAAGTGACACTTTTAGACAGCCAGCATGTTTATCATGGGACCAACACAAAGGTAATTGAGCACTATAGCCAAAATAACTAAATCTAGTCACATGGTTGGGAGCAATATGAGTGTCTTCAAGTTCTCCCATCATATATGAGTCATTAGTAAACACTGGGATGGATTCTCCAGTCCACACTGCTGGGTGTACTAGAGGTGGATCTGGAAACTATGTCCAATAAGTTTCTCCCTGATTCCCTTTTACCTAACAGCTCAATAGAGCTATTATTGCAGCAAGCATCATCATTGGAAATTTAAATTTCCTTCCTGTTGAATCATTCTTCATGTAGCCTGTAGCATCAATTTCCTCAGGTCCATCCATAAGATTAGCTTCCTTGTTCGGTTTCTCATGGCCATCACTCTTCTTCTCTTCCTGTGAGATTTCTTCTTTTTGAGGGAAGGCTTTTCTGGGTCAATCTTCCGTTATTTGAATGTTAGTTTTATATCCTCCATGCCTGATGGTGCATTCAGGTACACAAATAGAATGAAAAGCACCTTCTGGGAAAATACAAGCATGACCTCTGCCCCACATAATCACTGGATCTGATCCTTTTCATTGACCAGTCTGTAAGCCCTTCCACCAAACATGGCCTAAAGGGCCTGTTGTTGTGGAAGACATGTGTCTCTCAGCTGCAGTGTGACCTTCTGAGTCACAATTTAGAAAATTTAAAACAAACAGAGCATGATTGAGGTTATTTTGGGGAGTCATAGTCCTATCTCCCCCTTTTAGTTTTTGTACTTGTAGCTTAATAGATAAATGAACTTGTTCTACAATGGCTTGACCTTGAGGGTTATAAGGAATACCTGTTTTATGGTCAATCCGAAACTCTTGGCAAAATTGTTGAAAAGAAGAGCTTACATAAGCCAGTGCATTATCAGTTTTAATCCATAAAGGGCATCCTAATATATAAAGATATATAAAGAACTTAAAAAACTTAACACCAGAAAAACAAATAACCCAATAAATAAATGGGCTGAAGAATTGAATAGGCACTGCACAGAAGAAGAAATATGAGTGGTCACAAGATATATGAAAAAACAAACTGCAAAAGCAGGTAAACAATGAAAAATAAAATGTTGAGTATTTTCTTTTACATGGGCTGTATCAAAGATAAATCTAGAATAAGTATCTACAATTACATGTACATAACATTGTTTATCAAATTGAGGAATGTGAGTTACATCTATTTGCCATAATTGATTTGATTTTCATCCACGGGGATTTACCCCAGATGATAAAGATGGATGCATAACACACTGGGGGCAGTGACATACAGTAGGACAAGCTTGTTCTCTGGTAATATTAATTTTTTATGTAAGCTAAAAGCATTTTGATGATGTAAAGAATGCGAAGCTTGTGCACAGTCATACAAAGCCATTTGTTGACAAACAGCAACCAATTTATCAATCTTATTTCCTGATGTTAGAGGCCCAGGAAGATTAGTGTAGGCCCATATGTGGCCTATAAAACATGGGTGCTTTCACATTTGCACCATCATCTGCAGGGTATAAAACAAATTGAATAACTTTGGGGATGGTGTATATCCAATAATTGAAGTTTCAATATTTTTTGTAACTCCAACTGCATATAAGCTGTCAGATTAAATATTGATGGACTCATTTGCATAATGACTTAAAGAAGAAATGAGAGCTTGTAGTTCTGCTCGTTGGGCAGAAACATATAAGGTTTGTATTACTTCTGTATGAGCATTACTATAAAAACCTGCTTTACCTGAGCTTGAGTCATCAGTGAATACTGTTAGTGTGCCATCTATTGGTTGTGCACATACAATTCTTGAAAAAATGAATGGAGTTACTAATGCAAATTGAATAAGTTTATCATGAGAATAGTGACTCTCTATCTGACCAAGAAAATTAGCAAAAGCTACTTGCCACAAATTAGAAGTTTGAAAAAGCCGATCAATCTGCTGAGCAGAAAGTGGAATGATTATAATATTAGGTTCCGATCCAACTAGCGGTAAAACTATCCTTCTGCTCTTTATCACTAATTGAGCAACAAAATCATGAAAAGGAGTTAATGACTTTTGAGGAACGTGGCCTAAATGAATTCACTCATTAACTCCCAATGTTTGCCATATTGCTCTTGTAGGAGCGTGAGCAATTGGAAATATCGATAAATATATAGGCTCTTGAGGATTAATTCTAGTAAGTTGAGCATTTTTAATAGCAATTTCAACTTTCCTCAAAGCCGTTCTTGCCTCTGCTGTGAGCTGACAAGGAGTTGGAGAAGAATCTCCCTGTAATATCTGGAATAAAGGACTCAAATCTGATGTAGTTAGCTTTAAAGAAGGCCTCAGCCAATTAATATTTCCTCACAGTTTTCAAAAATCATTAAGGGTGTGCAGCTCCCTGACTCTTATCTGTAAGTTTTGAGGATGGAATGTCTGTCCTTCAATCACATGACCTAGATATTAAAGGAGCTGTCCTTTGCACCTTCTGAGGTGCTATGCACAAACTCATTATTGTGAGTGAAGCTTCTAATTGGGCAAAAAAATTTTTAAAGTACATCAGAATTAGCATGAGCTAAAAGTATGTCATCCATAAAATGAATAATATATGCATCAGGGAAATTTTCCCTCACAGGCGTGATGGCCTGTGCCACAAATTCTGACACAGGGTAGGACTGTTATGCATTCCCTGAGGCAGCACTTTCCAGCAATGTCTTTTAACTAGTTCTTTAAAATTAATGGCTGGGACACTAAAGGCAAACTTTAGTTTGCACTCTGGGTGCAAAGGTATAGAGAAAAAAACAATCTTTTAGATCTACTAGTATCAAATAATAATCTAAAGGGATAGCTGTAGGAGAAGGAAGCCCAGATTGTAATGCTCCCATGGGCTTTATAATACGATTAGTAGCTCTAAGGTCTTGTAATAATCTCCAATTGCCAGATTTTTTTCTTAATTACAAATATGGGTGTGTTTCAAGGTCTGAGTGTAGGCTCTAAATGACCAGCTTGAAGCTGTTCCTCAAGTAACATATGGGATATTTTAAGTTTTCCCCTTGTTAGGGGCCACTGACTAATCCAGATTGGCTCTTCTGTGAGCCAATTAATTTTCTCTGCTGATTTTTTGGGTCAGGGAAAAGGTCAGGTCCCCTTCCAAAAATTTTGGCTGAGTGCATTAATTAATCTCTGTCAAGGAGATTGGGTCTTAAGTAGGTACTCGTCCTATAAGTTTCTCTAATTTCCCTAGGTGTAGATCCTTGATTAAGTCCCTCAAATGACCTGATAGAATTTGGAGTTAATAATAATTGTAAACTGCTTAGAATATCTCTACCCCATAAGTTTACTGGTAATGTGTCCAAAATATAAGGTTTAAAAATTCCAGTATTAGCATCTCAGTCTTCCCAGCGAAGATACCGGGCACTCTGAGCAGGTTGAGAGATCTGCCCTATGCCTTCTAAATTGGCTGGTGCAGTACGTAAAGCCCAGTTTGGGGGCCAAAATCAGCAAGATAAAATAGATTTATCTGCTCCAGTATCTACAATACCTTGAAATTGTTTATGATTGGTTTTGGCGCCCCTGCCAGATAGTTGAGCCCAGTGCATTTGGTCCAGAGACCTGGAAGTTGAGGTTTTTAAGTGGGCTGTCATCAGAGTGACAGAGTGAAAGTACTAATTGTGCCAGCCCATCTTTAGTAGGGAGCCGAATGGCATGTTCTGATTTTACAGTGACTGTTACCTACCACAATTAAAACACCACCCAGGGGAATGTCGTCTTTGGGACTGGGGCTGAAGTACCTGCTTTAAAGCAGCAGCGAGTATAAAACCTTATAATTGTGTGGGACCAACATCCACACAAAGGCGAATAAATCCAGGCTGTTCCTTTCTTCTGATGAGGTCAGAGTATGTCCTGACAAATTTTATTGGTGTTTTCAAATGTTAGTATTTAACTATGAATTCAGAAGCATTTGAATCCACGATTGATCTATTAGCTCCCTCGTACAGGTGTGCTACGAAACAGGAGAATTGTTCCTCCAGTCCCTGTTTAATTTGGTTAAAAGCTAACTTTGTTTGATCCCAGGAAGATATTTGGAGCCAGGCTTTTTTGGCACATGCAGTGATCTAATCACAAACGACTAAATCATAATTTAATTGTCTTTCTAGGTCTGCAAATTCTCCAGTGAAAGGCGAGTGACTCACCTGAGACGGAGATTCAACCAAGCGATTTTATTGGGGAGCTGTCCAAAGGGGAAGAAAAGGAGAGGCAGAGAGAAAGAAAGAGCAGAGGAAGAGAGAAAGGGTAGAGAGAGGAGAGAAAGAAGAGGAAGATGGCAGAGAGAGAGCATGTGCTTACAAGCTTCAGCTTAA
This sequence comes from Urocitellus parryii, assembly GCF_045843805.1. NCBI lineage: Eukaryota > Metazoa > Chordata > Mammalia > Rodentia > Sciuridae > Urocitellus > Urocitellus parryii. The sequence continues at coordinate 11,818,159 of NC_135545.1, read as the reverse complement.
GAAGGGTTGCATAGGGGACCTGGCAGGTGCTGATTGGCAGGGTGACTCAGGAACTTTGAGCGGAGGCTGCTTCTGCGGGGGATTGGTTGAGAAAACCTTTGAATTTGGCGCTCTTCTTTGGCTTGGTGCCCTTTGGAGAGGAGGGGGAGGGGTAAGGGATTCCCTAATGTTCTCTGAGAAGGGGGAGTCTCCCACACACCCAGCACCCAGTTCCCGTTAACATTTCTAAGGGAGCTTGAAAACCTTGTCTCCTGTTTCTCTCAGCCTGTTCGGTACAGTCCAGTGAGATCGCCAAAGGAGACAATCACCCCCAGAAAGGCATGCTTTTGCCATTGAATTCCAATCATTTGGCGGGTAAAGTCACCAGGCATAAAGACTGGAGCAGGATTTGCACAAAAGGTGAGTCAGGGCCATAGGTACCACAAGCGCATTTGAGCTCCTTTAGAGTCTTAAAGGGACCTGCAGTGTGCACGCGGACACACTGGTTTTGTTCGTTAATCTCTTCAAAGACTGGAAAAAGCTGAAAACTCGTAATGTCTTCCCCCAATTCCCACGCTCTTCTAAGACCACATTGTCGCAGTGTAAGCATGGCGACTGCCAGTTCAGAGTAATTACTGAACCCCATTCTCCCAGAGGGGAGCATCCAAATTCAGATGGTGGGTGCCAGTCCAGCTAAATGTAATTTAGCAAAGCCCTCCTCTAGGTCTTCCTCACCTTCAGACTGAGTCCCCTCAGATTGTGACTCTTTTTTGTCTGTGTCTTCCTGTCTAGCTCCTCTCCATTTTAAATTTGCCTCACAGAAATCCCATTGGGGCTAGTCTACTCTCTGGAACACGCCCCTTGGCATTCTTCTAAGCTGCAGAGTTTGCCCAGCTCCGCAGAGTCGGAACTTTTGATTTTAGGTCTTGCCCTGAGGTAATTTGTCTGCCGACCTGCTAGCTTCAGAGTAAGTGAAATTTGACTCCACCCTCAGTCCCACAAAGAAAGAACCACTTCAAAGCAGCCAGGGCCATTTCTTCTGCTCCAGACTCCTAAATCCGGTGAGTCTTGCTGACAAACCAGGGGCACACCTCGCTAACCGTTTTCAGGAACTGGGCTAGCTGGGTTCTTTTGACTTGCTTTCCTCTCCAGTTGATTATCGCCTCCAGAATTGTTAAATACATTTCTTTATTGAAGACATGGAACTGCCCATGATAATTCTTTAGCGTCCTTGACTCTAAAAATGACTGTTTCCTGCATGACCCCTCAAAAAATCACAGTCCACTCAATTTCTATAGAGTGCTCTCTCAGTCAACGTGGAAATTCACCACTGAGGGGTCCCTCATTCCAGGTGCCACCTGCTGCCTCGGACCTACAAGGGCAGCTGAACTTCAGGTTGCTCCTGTGAATTTCCAGGGACACCAAATAAAACACAGACACACACTTTACCTTTAAATCAAGCTTCAGGAGGGCTCCTCCACGCTCGGCCTCAAGATCCTCCAATGAGAGAATGAGGAAAGTCACTAGAGGCTGGCGAGAGAGAGCTAGCACTTTTGGAAGTGAGCTTTTATTGAGGGGACTCTCATTCTTAGAAAGTTCCATCCAAAAAAGGTCAGGAGGGGCAGGGTTACAAGGACACTTGAGGGTAATTCGACCCAAGGACATGAGTACACCTGAAGACGCGTCCTCTACCTCTGGGACTGGAGCAGTGTCCAGGTCACTACAAGAGTGACCATCAGAGCCTCTCTGCTCACAGGAAGGAGAATATGTGTCATTCAGTGAGGCCCATTCCACATCTGGCCACAGGAGGGACATTGATGTCTGGGAAAATCAAGATTTCTGCTCCCAAACGTCCTGCCCTCCTGCTTCCTTACCCCCAGGACGTGGATCCACTCAGCCAAACGTTCTTGCTTTAATTCTTCTTAAGTCCTCAGTCCTTATTCTGGGTCCCTCCACCAATGTTCTCCAGAGGCTGCATCTGGCAGGGATGTTCACCTGTGGCCCAGGACAAAACTGGCCTGGACCTGCTTGTACACAGACCTGATGGAGAGAGAAAGGTTTTACACCATTCTTGGAATAGGGAACCCTTCTCATTCCCTATCTGACCCCAGTCCATGACCTCTCCCTGCCCTGGCGTGAATAAGCCTGACCATTACTAGGGCCAGTGTCCAGCATGGCCTCAGAGACCACTGCACCCCAGCATCAACACTCATTGAGTGCCCCTTCAGCTAGTGGCTGGGAGGCCCTAAGCCTGTCCTGGAGTGTCCACTCTTGCAGTCACCCACCCCTTCACAGTGGAGTTCTTCTCAGGGAGCTTCATGGAGCCCTGACATCAAACACTCAGAAGAGGGAGCCACCACAGCTCAGGCCAGCCCAGACCTGTGGCATCTGATCTCCTCCTTAAGTTCCTTGGCTCCCTGGACCACTAAAAGGTCTACAGGGTCTTTCCCAGGACATGCTGCCTGCCCAGATACTCTGAAAATTAAGGACCTCCAGCCCCTCCTGCAGCAAGGACAAGCCCTTCTCACACCCTACTTCTAAGTCTTGTCTCTGTCCCGAGGCCCATGTTCCTCTGCCAGTCTCACCTCCCTGGTAAGTCCACCCACCTCCCAAAGCACAGGGGACCCAGCTGTGCAGGCTCAGGGAAGAGGTAGGGTCAATCTCCACATAGCAAATATACCCCCTCTCATGTTGGTCCAGGACAAGGTTAGCCTGGCCCAGGAAAGAAGCTTGGGCACTCTCAGAGACAGGACGATCATGACTCTATCCTGAGCCCACCCCGCTTCCCTCCATCTATCTCAGGGGATCCTTGGAGGGCAGCAGGTGCAGAGTGGGTGCTGGGAGCTTCTGTCAGTGGTCCTGGGTTATTGACGGGAGACCACACTCTGGACAGAATCTGGGGTGTTTGTCAAGAAGTGCAGGCAGTGCTCAAAGCTTATGGTAATTCCTGAGCAGAAAGGGCTAAAGCAGACACAGGAAATAAGCTCTGGCCTGTCAGAGACCAGAACCTTCCAGGCACCGCCCAGCACTTGCTCACTGGAGTCTCAATCTTGATGATCTTCCCTTGTTGACCCTAAAGTCTACTTTCCCTCTCCTGCCCAGGCCACTTTCCCTGGCCACAGGTCTGCTGTTCCCATCTACCAGGTGAGTGTGGGTGATGAACATTCTGGCCTACAGTCCAGGGGGTACTCAGGAGCCGCCCCTCCCCACACCTTCCTGAGATTTCCAGGAAACAGCAGCCAAAACAGGATCAGGGTGGTGAGCAGGGGAGGGAGGGGCCTGGAAACAGGAGCCACTGAGCCCAGCCAGGAGCAGGCACAGAGCAGTCCCAGGTGGGCCAGGGCCTAGGAGTCCCGGTCACTGTTCTCAGAAGGACATAGTGTCAGAGGCCTCTTTGTTCTTTTTCAGGAATTACTAAAAACTGATGAGGACATCTATCAACCACACAGCTGCTGTGACTTCTTAGTTTCCACCAGAAAATGATGCAAATGAACTGAGGGAGGGTCCCACTAGGTCCCCAGATCTAGGTGATGAGGCTGAGGTGGAGACTGAGCCCTGGGAGACTGGCAACTGGATGGGCAGGATTCCATGACGTTTCCAGAGACCCAGGAAGGCTGCCCTGGGCTCTGAATGGCCAGGACTAGGCTGCCTGTGCCCAGGAGCAGGGGCTTCAGGGAGAGGGAAGGGCCACTCCTGGTCACCAGGAAAGGCGCTGAATAAAGACCCCTTCCCTCCTTCGCTCTTGGTTCCTGTGGGAACGTCTCTTGGCAGACACTCCCCTCAGGGTCCAGGTCAGCTCTCTCCTGTGTCACGCAGGGGAATCGTGGTCTCTAAGTGGTTCCCACAGGTTTCTCTTCCTGGGAGACAGGAGCTGGGAGGTGGGACCAGGGCAAAGGTCGGGTCTGTCCACAGGGAAGGGTGAGGGTCCCAAGGCCCTGCAGCCAGCAGAGCACTCAGTGGCCCTCACGCTCCAGGGACCCAGGGTGGCTAGCTCTGGCCAAGATTTCTTCTCCACCCAAAGCCCAGTACTCAGGACATCTTCACCTCTGCTGGGACAGGGTCAGAGACTGTCAGAGTAATGAGGGGACAGGGCCAGACCCAGACTCAGGTCCTGAACAAGGGCCTCAGGCCCTGCCCGAGGCTCCAGCCCTGCCCTCCCATCACCTTCCACTCTGCCCTGCCTGGTCTCTCTGGGACCAGCCTCCTCTCCACCCTCCAGCACCCAGGGCAGAGGCTCAGGGCTCCCCACATGGGGCTCTGCAGGCTCCATGGTAATGGGACAGAGGGTCTCCTCCTGACTGGGGCCCAGGATGTGCTCTACAGCCTCCTCGATCCACCTGGCCACTGCTCTGCCTCCTTCCCTGAAGGCTGGGCGGGGACATTCTCATGTAGGTTCATGTGGATCAGGCCTCTACTCTCCTGGAAATTAGAGGTGAATTTAGTAAAGATGAGGGACTGAGATGCCTGAGAGTTGTCTGTCCTGAGATGAGAAGTAGGAGGCCATCCTCAGAGATTCCGCTGTGACTCAGCTCTAGTGAGGCTCGTCCTGCGTGAACATAGCATCAGGTCACACACGGTGACTTCTCTTTTCTTGGTTCCCTGGTGCAGCTGCCACAGACTGGCTCCCACACAGTGGCTCCGAACAGCAGATACCAAGGTGTCCTGAGCTGCGTTCTTCTGGAGGCTCTAGCGGGTGTGCACAGCAACATAAGTCCCCTGAGACTCAGGCAACTGCTGCATCCTAAAAGCTCGTGGAACCTTTTCCCCCAGGTCCTGTCCTGGGAACCACAGCAGCTGGAGCTCCCCCTGAACACCGCATCCTGCTCCCTGAGCCACACACATGCCCCTGGGAACTGTGTCAAGCCAAGCCCTCCAGGCAGTGTCATGCTCAGGCAGTGTCATGTCAGGTCCCACTCACCCCCAGGTTGCCCAGTGGAAGAGTCACCTGTGCACTCAGGGGAGTCTCCCTGACGTGGATGGGGTGGATTCCGCTTCACCTTCTGCATCCGAGCAGTCCCCAGGGTGCTCTGTACCCTGTCCCTGTGCCCAGTGTTTCTCCCTGGACACAGCCTCAGTCCCTGGCAGGGGCAGATGAGGGGCTGACTCTCCAGCAGTCCTTCCCATTTTCCCCAGGTCAACCTGCTCAGCCCTGAGACCCTCCCTCTACAGGAGCCCTGTGCTCTGAGTTCCTGAACACCTGCCCCCACACATGCCAGCTTCAGATCAGTGACAACCACCAGCTCTGACATGCGCCCCCAAGGCAGGTGTCTGAGCAGACTCACCAGGGGGACACCTGAGGCTTCAGCATGCAGGAGCACCCTAGTCCCTCTCCTCCCTCCCTGAGGGCAGCAGGCCCCACAGGGTGTCTGTGAAACCAGCCCTGGGTCCTAAACACAGCTTCAGGTCCCTCCTGACACTCTACAGGGAGAGGCGCTGGGGCAGTAGCAGCCACTAGGAAATCTGACTGTCAAGGAAACACTCAGCCCCATCCCTCCTCATACCTGTGAAAGGACAGACACATACAATACAGCTGGCCTCACCATATGCCCCAGAGGTCATTCCCAGGCCAGCTGCAGCCAGAATAGCAATCCACTTGCTGCTCTCTCCCTGTGACAGCAGGTGCTGCTTTTGCATTGTGGCCGGGGTCCCCTCCACTGCCACCCCCAGGGAACCCAAACCTGCCTGTGCCCTGCCTCAGCCACACTCCTCAGCCTCCTGCTCCCCTCCACCTCCCTGACCTGCACAGAGAGGGGACAGCCCTCCTAGCCCCTCCCTGCTCACTGCCACCCTTGGGTGCTCATCACGGGGTCTGTAGGAGTCACCTCTGCTCAGGTTGGACATTTGAGGGACCAGACAGACAGGAAAAGCTTCCCACATGCCTTTGACTCTCAGGGAAAATAAACAGAGAACATCTCCAACCAAAAGTCAGAAGCCAAGAGCGTCCCATGGGTTCCTAACAGTGCACCATCCTGGCTGTGATCTTCTTCAAGAGACACCTCCATGTCCTTCTTTGGAAACCTTAGGACAGTTGGCTCCTCCTGAGGATGCCCATCCTTGTTTGCAAAGTTCTACTGACTCTGAGCAGGAATCCTCAGGACAACCCTGTCCTGTCCCTAGACTCACCCTGCACTGGGTGTCAGGCACCCTGGGGACCAAGGTGAACAGGACCTCTGCTGTAGCCTGTAGGTCAGAGCCACCTGAGCCCAGTGTCAGGGCCAACTGTCACCATTTGGACCCTAGGCAGCATCCCTGCTACAGTCCCTCACAATGACCATGGGTCTCCTCATGACCTTCAGGGGCAACAATGGGCCTCACAGTCAAATTCAGCCTTGGGATTCTTTGAGACAGGAGTGTGGCTTTGGCTGGAGATGGAGGTGGAGATGTCGCCTGATTTTCAGCTGGGCACCAATGGCCCTGTGGGCTCCACCTCCATGCCTGCTGTCCCTGATGGAGACAGGCTCTAGTGCACATCCTGATCAGGGAGGAGACCCTCTGTCCCATCACCATGGAGCCTGGAGAGTCCCCTGTGGGGAGCCCTGAGCCTCTGTGCCTGGGAGAACCCTGCTTGGCCATGGGTCCCTTGTAGTCCCCTCCTACATCCATCACTCATGGGGAAAAGCAGGGTGACCACATGAGGACAGAGGTCAGAGGCCACCCACAGAGGACATGGGCAGGCCTGAGCCACAGATGCACCAACAAATAGAGAGAAAATCTCTCCCCGATCTCTTTCCCCAAGAGCAGCAGAGCCCAGGGTCAGCTGTCTCTCATTGTCAAACCTCTTCCTAGGATACAGGTCACCTGCCCTTGCACAACCAGGCCTGAAGTTCCCTCTGGGGCATGATTGCTGGGTCTGCCAGGAGGCTGGGCCATCAGGGAGCTGGGATCAGGAGGCCCTCAGAGGAAGGACCACTATTCCCAGCTGAGAGCACATCTGTCTGCACAGCTGCACATGCATAGGGACCCCTGGGCCAGGCTGATGGTGCTCCCAGTACCAACCTGCATCAGAGTGTGGAACCTGAAGTCTGTGCCATTCATGCATAGCACTGAGGTTGACAGGGACATTCAGGGGAACCTGCAGCTCCAAACTCCAAAATCTAAAAAACAAGAAAACACCTAACATTTCCCATTAAATTCCCTGTTCCCACAGCACAAGCCACCTGCCATCTGCACTAGCAAGTTCAGTCATTCCTGGGTCCCACCCACCCCAGTCCCTCTCTCCAGCTCTGCTCAGCTGCTGCCACCTCCTGGGGACTCACTGATAATCAGGACTCAGGGGCCCCCTTTGCTGGTCCCTCAGCCCACTAGGAAAAACTCTGCCTTCAGCTGGCCTTTTACCCTGGTGTGGAAAGGGGTGTTGGGACAGCCACTCTGAAGACCTGGGTTAGGAGAGAGGTGGGCAGCCACACAGAGCTGCACAGTGAGATGGGGACAAAGTGCTGGTGTAGGACCCAGGGCCTCAGCTGTGAGGGTGGCTGTGGCTAGGAGCTCAGGAAGGGAACTGAGGAGCACAGAGGTGGGAAGTTCATCAACATTTGCAGGGACAAGGCTGGATTCCCAGAGGACCACTCTGACCACTGTCAGCTGCAGCACTCAGAGCCTGGGCGCCTCCTGGCTGCCCATCAACCAAGAGCTCCCACCTCCATCTCCTAACTCACCTGCTTCCTCCACTGTCTGACTCTAGGGGAAGGTTCCAGATCCTCCTCTGTCCTGCAAGGGGGTGGTGGGAAGCCCAATTCCCTATAGACAACCAGCAATGGCTCTTGCTGAGGTGACTGGGTAGGGTGACACACCCTGATCCCCACTCAGGGGTGACAGTGAGGCCCAGATACCTCCTGCCCCCTCAGGCCCTGATGGGCTTCTTTGCCTGGTGACTGTCACATCCCTCCTGATTCTTCCAAGTGAGGATACCTGGGAGGCCCCATATCCCATTGTAGAAGGTCCAGTCTGGAATATTCCACAGCAGCCCTGCTGACACCTATTTACAAAAAGCCCAGGTGACACAGCCTTGAGGGACACAGGCTCACAGACTTTCCCCCAGTGGCCACACGGGCAGAGGCATCAGGTTCCTGAGTGTCCAGCCACTGAGTCTGACATTCCCTCTCCAAATGACCTAGGCTCTGGCCCTGGTTCTGGGTCACCAGTCCAGGTGCACAAACCTTCTACTTGAGGTTCTTCCCTGGGGTCCCTGTCCCAAGGGCCTGTCCCAGGAGCTCCCTCTAGAGCAAATCTTCAGCTCCACCCAGGACTGGGGCTGGGGCAGGAAGAGCAGCTGCACTGGTCTCAGAGGACATCAAGGCTCAGGAGCTCAGGGAAGAGCGCGCTCGCCCTCTAGTGGACACTTCCTGCCAGGCAGGAACAGAGGCCCCCAGACAGGGCAGGTGAGGGCTGACCTTGGGCAAAGGGCACCTTCAGAGAATGGAAGTGAATATGCAATGGGAGGGGGTTGGAGGGGAGTGAGGGGTGGGAAGAAGCAGGGGGAGGGGAGGCTCTGGGAAGGTCGGGCAAGGGCACAGAGCAGGGTTCCCTTCTCTCCACTGACACTGGGGCTGGTCATCCTTGTGGGGCTGTGTGCTGTGGGGTGTTGAGCACCATCTGGAATAGTACCTACTAAGTCCAGTAGGACCCCTCCCCCAGCTGTGACAATCAGCAGTGTCCACAGCAACCTCCAGTAACAACTCGGCATTTAAAATCCTCTCCCTCTTGGCAGAAGAACTGAGTGTAAGAGGGCAGAGACTGACTGGGGCTTGTCACTACTAATCACTTGAAGTCCCTGGAGAAGACGTGTTTCAAGCTACGGCCACACGGCTGCCTGAACCCCCACAGCACTGTGGGCTTCCCAAGGGTCTGTAGCCACACATCAGTGACACCTGCTGGGTCCGTGACATTGTGAACACAGGGAGCTCTGTGCACTCTGGGAAGAGGAAGCCTGTGATCTGATCCTCAACAGTACCTTCCAACAAGCAGGATGCAGGAGAATGAATCCTTACCTGTAAAGACGTTCAAATGTGAAAATGAATTAATTTTTTAAAACACTAGAAGTATTTACCAAAAAGACTGAACTTGTTTTGGTAAACGAGTATGGACCCATATGACTTTGTTAAAATTACTTATAAACAAAATGTGGCATGAGTTTAAGAAAAAGTAAAGAATAGAAGAAAATATTTGCAGATATATATTGTGATATGGATTTCATTTCTAGATTATATAACAAATGGGTATAAATCTGCAACCAAAGAATAACCTAAATTTAGAATATGCCAAGGACCCTTGCACAGTCCTGGGCATCTGTAATCCCAGGCGTCTAGGACACGAGATTCACAAGTTTGCAGCCAGCCTGGGCACCTGTCCCAAAACAAAAATAAATAAATACATGTAAAGGCTGGGGGTGTAGCTCAGAGGTACAGCACCCCTCAGATCAATCCCCAGGGGTGAAAGAGAAGGGGGAGGGCAAAGGCTTGGAAGGCCTGTCTCCAGAGATGTTCCAGTGGCCAATAAGCACATGACAAGACGCTCAGTGTCATTAGTCACTAAGGAACCAAATCAAAATCACAATGACACCTCACCCCACACCTTCCTACATTCCCCAGGGACTCTGAAGAGCTGCAGTCACAGTGGAGAACACCTGGGCACTTCCTGCCAGAGCCAGGCAGAAGCCCATCCACCCAGCACTCCCACGGCTGGGCACTTGCCCACGGGATGGGAAACAGGGACTCCAATAGCTCCCCACAGGCTAAGGCTCACCACACCATTCTTCACAACAGGCAGGTGTGGAAACAACCCGTGTCCATCAACAGAGGAATTCATGAATAAACATGGCTTACAAATATGTTGGATTATTGTTTGGCCATAAAAAATAAAGTTCTGATGAACAATACAACCTGGGTCTACCTGAAAACATGATTAAACAAGAAGCAAATGGTATGTGGTTGGATAATTTCATTTATTTTATTTTTTTTAATATTTAGTTTTTAGTTTTTAGGTGGACACAATATCTTTATTTGGTTTTTATGTGGTGCTGAGAATCGAACCCAGTGCCTCACGCATGCAAGGTGAGCGCGCTACCACTTGAGCCCCAGCCCCAGCCCTGTATAATTTCATTTATATGAAATATCTAGAATAGGAAAATTCATAGAGACAGGAAAGAGATTCAAGGTTACCTGAGGCTAGAGTGTCCTGAAACATGATAGCTTAATGGTCAGAGTTTTAGTGCAAGATGAAAAAATCCTGGAAATAGTAGTGGTTGTTGTATATTTGAATGGACTCATGGCATGTATTTCTACAGTTTAAAGGGTTAACAGAGCACATTTTTGTAATATGTATTACACTATGAAAAGTTTTTAAGAAAGATGTGCATAAGATACACCCACTCTGCTTAGTGTGTGTGTGTGTGTGCATTGCATGTGTGTGTGTGTGCGTGTGTGTGTGTGTGTGTGAGAGAGAGAGAGAGAGAGAGAGAGAGAGAGAGAGAGAGAGAGAGAGAGAGAGGTGAGGGACTAGGGATTGTCCACAGGAGCACTATAACACTGAACTACATTGCATTTTTTTATTTTGAGACAAAGTCAAACTAAGTTGCATGGGCTGGCCTCAAACTAGCCATCCTCCTGCCTCAGCCTCCTGAACATCTGGGATGAGAGGCTGTGTCATGTATCTAACCAGATAATCTCCATAATACACACACGACACCAGCCAACTGCAGATATAGCTCACAAGGCCATTGCTTGCCCCCTAAAGCCTCAGGAGACACCTCCCCATGTCCTTCCTTTGAACCCTCAGGCACAGATGGCCCCTCCTGAGGCTGCCCATCCCCTGGGGACACAGTCCTCCCTACTCTGGAGCAGGAGTCCCCAAGACAGCTCCCGTCCTCTCCCTAGACTCACCCTGTACTGGACAGAGGTACCCTGGGGACACTCAGTAAACGGGACCCACTCTGCAGCCAGTAGGTCAGGGTCACCTTTGCCCAGGGTCAGAGTCAGCTCTCTCCAGTTGGACCCTGGACAGCATCCCTGCTACAGTCCCTGACACTGGCCATAGTTCTCCTCATGACCTCCAGGGGGCGACATGGGACTCACACTCAACACTTGGCAAATGGATTCTGAGGCTTCCACTGGGCTTTGGCTCAGAAGGTGGAAATGTGGCGAGATTTCCATCCACAATACACCAACAGACAACAGGGTGCCTCCCAAGAACCTACTCGGCTCCCACCCCCCTCTTTCCTGGTCCTGTGAGGACCCTCTGAGCAGGCCTTTGCCTCTGGGTATCACCCATGGAAAAGTCAGGGTGACCACAGGAGAGTCACTAGGTAGAGGACAGAGGCCACCCAAGGAAGGCATGGGCAGGCCTGAGCCACAGCTGCACCAAAGATGGAGAGAGAGGGTCTCCCTAAAATCTCTCCCTGAGGACCAAGGAGCCCATGGTCACCTACCTCCACTACCACAGTCCTCCCCTCCCAGGACACAAAGGGTGTGAAGTCCTGAGATAGCCACTCAGAGGCCACGCTGGAGACACCAGGACAGAGAGCAGGGCCCCTCACCAGCCATCACTCAGGGGTCCCCTTCTAGACCCCAGAACTGTTTCTGTCCCCTGCCTGTAGGGAGGAAAGCCACCTTCCCTGAGCAATTGAGAACATGGGGAAGACACAGGGCTCAACTGAGATTCTCTGTCATAAAGGAAATATGCCCAGGGGTGAGGGGACCCCAGGGGTTCCCTGGGTGGTGCTGAGAGCCCTGAGGCCAGGACACAGCTGAGGCCAGTGCTGGGTGAGCCACTTCTCTCAGGGGACAGCATCCCCACCTGCCTTGCTCCTCAGGGTGTGGCATGCAGTAGTGAAACCCAACAGGGAAAGCAGAAGGGACAGGAGCAGGACTGAGAGGGAGGGGACAGAGAGGCTTCCTGGACAGAGACCCCGCCCCCAGCCCTGTGACCCAGGAAAGTGCTCCTGCCCTGGGAGGAGGCTGAGCTCAGAGAGGAGCAGGGCAGCAGGGCTGACTGGCCTGGACCTCGGCTTCCCAGTGGGTCTCAGTGAAGCTCCTTCCACAGAGGGGACAGAGCAGCAGGGACCATGCAGCCCCCCTCAGCCTGTCCCTGCATAGGGGGCATCCCCTGGCAGGGGGTCCTGCTGGCAGGTAAGAGGGGACAGTTCCCTGAGGAGGGTGGGAGGTGGGAGCAAAGTCTTGCTGGTGTCCCCAGGGAGGACCCGACCCTCACAGGGGACACAGGGCTTCACACTGTCCCGTTGAGAACCCATTGGGAACAGAACACAGAAGACAGAGAGAAGCTCACCAACAGGAACAGATGAAGGCGATGGAAAGCTCAGGGGTTCTCTTTTCCAAATGAATCACCAGGGGCCACTATATTTTGAAAATCAGTGTTAACAGCTAGGTCAGGGCCACCCTCCAAATACAAAGACAACTTGAGCAGTGGACACTGTCTGCAGCCACCAGCCTCAGACATTGGCACACAGACACCTGGACCCTCAGGGCGGGGACCCTGCTTCACTCATCCACAGGAGGCTGAACCTGGTCCAGGCCCTGGGCTACAACAAGGGTCAGACTAGTCTCTGCCTCCTGAAGCTTCCTCTCTAGAGGGCAGGAGGCCAGGCCAGAGGGAGATCTGCAGGTGAGGCCAGGTGCTGTGTAGATCTAGGAGGGTAGAGAGCAGGGGAATGTCCACAGGGAAGACCTGGGGTCTGTAAGGAGGTGGTCAGGGGAGGCGGGTGCCCAGGTGCCCTGGGTGTGAGCAGGGATCTGAGGGCTCTGAGGGACCAGCCTTGCAGACACCTGGGGAAAGGTGTTCCTAGGAGAGGATGACAGGTACAGGGGTCCTGAATGAATGGGGGTCATGCTGCTGGCCTTGACCTGCAGACACATACACACACACCCCCCAAGGCTAAGGATGAGAACTCCTGCTGAGGACCTGGGCCCCATCTTTCCACCTATATTAAGGACCCATATTGATGGATTTCTCTCTCTTCCCTCCTAGTCTCACTGTTAACCTTCTGGAACCCGCACACCACTGCTCAGCTCACTGTTGAACCAGTGCCTCCCAACGCTGCTGAAGGGACAGACATTCTTCTCCTTGTCCACAGTGTGCGGAGAACACTGTAGGCTACGCCTGGTACAGAGGGCAAGTAACACACCGCAGCCGTCTAATTGTATCCTACTCGATTATCACACACTCAGATTTCCAAGGCCCTGAATTCAGTGGTTGAGAGACAATACACCCCAATGGGTCCCTGCTGTTCGTGAATGTGACAAAGGGAGACACAGGATTCTACACCCTGCAAACCATAGATGCCTATTTGTGGACTGAAGCAGCAACTGGAGAGATCCGTGTACATGGTGAGTGATGCCCCAGGTCTTCTGGGTGTTGGAGGGTCAACTCCACTGCACACACAGGACCTGAGACCTGGGTCTGCCTCCCTCCACCTGTGCATTACGTCCCCACAGTGGAGTTGGAGCACTTACTGCAGGACACACGCAGTGCAGACAGACTTCAGAAGACCCGAGTCCTCTGCCTGAATCCACGGGCAGAGAGCAGGGTGGTCTGGTGGGAGACTTGGCCCAGGCAGAGCAGTCTCAGCCCAGCCCCTGTGTCCTTCCCAGGGGCATGGCCCTGAGAAAGACCCTGTAGGACTGAGTCAGGCCTGGCCTGAGGGCCCTGGAGTCCTCACAGAGAAGGTCAGCCGAGGAAGCTCCTGTCCCAGACCTCTGTCCCAGGCTCCTGGATCCAGGTGACCCTGAGGACATGTGGCCAGGGCTGGACTTTGGCTTCCTGTTGAGGGCCGCTGGGGAGCAAGGATTTACTGGCCACCTGATCTGGTAGCTCCTGGAGGTGGTCACCAGCCAGGGCACAGTCCCAGGAGCCATATCTGGGCAAGGGCACCTGGGCATCTCCTTCTCCTGGGACTAGGTGTGGTGAGCACAGAGGGACAGGTGCCTCAGGCCAAGTCAGGTGACCTGATGGACTTCTATGAGGCTCCACAGGAAGGTCCATGTCCCCAAGGGGAGGAACAGAGGAAAGAGATGCTCCTGGAGCTCCTGGTCCTCCCGGGACCAGCCCAGGGAGCTCTCACTGGGAGGCAGATAAGAGTAGGGGCTTTTTCTTTGGGGGCAGCTCCTCTAAACCAAGGTCAGGTTACTGTGAGGATTTCAAGGTTAACTTAGAGACAGCATGGTGAACCAGACACCACTTCCCATGTATCCAATAAAGGGAAACTGAGGCATGGGGAAGACAGACCATGGGTGGCAGGTCAGTGGTGGATGTCACTCTGTAGCCAGAGCCCTGTGCTCTGCATGTTGAGGGCCTATTAGGCATCTGTGGACCAGAGACCAGTCATTGGCTCAGGGCACTGGCAGCTGGAGGGGACAGTCTGCTCTGGGAGTGGAAGCGAATGGAGGATAATCAATTTTTACTCTGGAACCAAATTACCTGCCTCAATAGACTGTCCAGGCCTCCCCCTCCCACAGCTGCTCCACACTCTCCCTCACTGAACTTGAAGTCTCCTGTTTCCTGGTGTGTTGGGTGTCACTCCCTCTGTGGCATAAGGTGTTTCTTTTTTAAAAAAAATTTTTTAGAGAGAGAGAGAATTTTTAATATTTATTTTTTAGTTTTCGGCAGACACAACATCTTTGTTTGTATGTGGTGCTGAGGGTCAAACCCGGGGCCACACACATGCCAGGAGAGCGCGCTAAGGCTTGAGCCACATCCCCAGCCCTGGGTGTTTCTTTTTTTCTTTTCTGGGGGGAGTAAGGGAAATGGGGGTACCATGGATTGAACTCAGGAACAGTCAATCACTTAGCCACATCCCAGCCCTGTTTTGTATTTTATTTAGAGACAGGGTCTCACTGAGCTGCTTTAGCCTGACCATTGCTGAGGCTGGCTTTGAACTCATGATCCTCCTGTCTCAGCCTCCTGAGCCACTGGGGTTACAGGTGTGCACCACCAGCCCAGCCCTTGGAGCATAAGGAACAGGACTTTTCTTTCTCACTCCCCTCCAGAGCCTGCAGCCAGCACAGGGCCCAGTGTGTGCCCAACTCTCAATGGTTTTGTGACAAGGGAGGGAAGATCATGAATGAATGACCCTGAACCTCTTCAGAGCCTGGAACCTGCATGTGCTATCCCAGGGGGTTCTGCCACCTGCTCCCTGTCCCTCATGGAGGCTGAGGCTCTTGCTCCATCCCAACAACCACCTCTCCTGAGGCCACCCAGGAGCCACATCACACGATGCCCTTGGGGTGGCCAGGCTGTGGAGGGTCTTCAGGGTGGCCCTGGGTCAGTTCTGAGGCAGCCATGAGGCTCTTGGACCTGGGGCTTTAAGTCACTGTACCCCCACTGCTCCCTGCCATGGCGATTCTGGCTGCCTTGCTCCTGCCTGTCCGTCCTCTCCCTCCTTCTCATTCAGGCAGGACTGGCCCTGCCCTGCACAATGAGCCATGCCCTTCCCCCCTGCACTAATGGCCATATGTCCTGTCCACTTCCTGCTAACACCTGGGGCCAGACCCCTCCTGGCCATAGTAAAAGGCACAGAAACAGTCGAGGCAGGTGCCCCTGTCAGGCTGCATCAGGGACAATGTCCCCCACTGTGAAGCAGGCCCCACTGTGTCCCTTCCAGGGCTCTTTCCTTCCATGACAATGACATGGGAAATAGGCCAGGACACAGGCCTGAGCATCTCCCCCATCTACACTCTGCACTGACTCAGCGAGGGGGGCAGAGGCAGGACAGGGCGGCAAGCCCCTAGGTCCCAGGCGCCTTACACCCAGATGACTGGTGGCTCCATCCTGGTCCCTAAGTGGGGCTCAGGCTCCTCCAATGACCCCCAGGACCTTCCCCAAGGGGCAGCTGGACTGAAGGGTGCTGTCTCAGGGGCTGTCTATTCCATATGTGCCTGTGTCCCCATGAGGACACCATCACCACAAGGGAGGTCTGTCCCCACATGGTGTGATGCTCCAGCCACGGTCACTTACATTAGGCTCTAGGCTCTGATTTGGATCAATTTGATGATCTCACTGCACTTTGTGGGGTGAGAAGAACAGGAAGAAGGCATTCCACAGGCCTGTGTCAGGTGCTTCCCCACTTTGCTGAGTCTCCATAGCAATTGGGAACATAGACTTCTAGATTGACTAACATGATCAATAACACTTCTCTGAGTTGGTGTTGTGCCTCATTTTACATAACAGAGACCCTCAGATGTCCCCTCTGACCATTCAGTCCTCCACCAGGACCCACAGGTCTCTCCTTACTCAGGAGGCTGCTGGTTTCAAAGTGACCTTAGCATCTGCCACGGGTCATAATGTGACCCCTCAGGACTTCAGAGCTCAGTCTAAGACACTGTGCTCCTTAGAGAAATATTTCTTTCAGAAAGGAGTCTTAGATCCTGGGTATTAAACACTATTTTCCCATATGGGAAAACTGTAACATCCCCCATTTCTATCCCAGGTCTGCCACGCACAAGCCCACGAGGGCCATATTTTCAGCAAGGTCCTGGTCCCCTCTTCCACCTCTTAGTGCTAATGTGTTAGGAACCCTCCACTGGTCTCTCAGGACAATTCCACATGCCTCACCTGCTCTCTGCAGGGGGAGAGGGATGTAAAGACCAAGGACAGGAACATGATTCTGCTCTAAACCTTGTCTGTCCCCCTCACCCTAGAGCATTCTTTGGACTCATGCTTTGCCTTTCAGGTGTCACTGGCTCCTGTCAGTCACCAGGAAACACCTGAGCAGAACTGCCCCCCTTCTGGCCCCACCCTGACCCCCAAACTGAATGCCCCCTGGTCTCCTAGTGTGGGATTTCTGTTCACACACCCCATTCTCACATCACGCTGTGGAGTTTTCTTGGGGTGTAGGCACAATGGGGTGTCCCATCATGGCCCACTTCTAGGATGGCCTTGAGAACCAAAGGCTCAGAGGACACACACGTGGGCCGAGCCCTGGAGTCCATGCAGCTGGAGGGACTCTGCATCTCAAGGCCAGCCAGGGCCAGCGAGGACCAGAGGAGACACAGGGTTGCTAACTCCCAGTCCTGGGTCTGTCCAGGACCAAACTCTGCAATTAAGTGCACCTGTGAGAAACTCTGTGCTTCTCCCAGACACAGCCCAGGGGGCCCCCCTTCCTCTGATCCCTCAGATCCTCCTGCATCTGCCCAGGATACCCACTCTGCCTGGTTCTTCAGGACTCGGGTTGGTGGGAGGTGAGAGGCCAGCCCAGGTGGAAAGACACCTTTGCGGGGATCACAGGTACCACAAGGCAATCCTCTCTTTGTTGTCTGCACAGAGAAATTACCCAAACCCAACATCACAATCAACAACTCCAACCCATGGAGGGTGAGGACTCTCTAGCATTAATGTGTGAACCTGAACTTAATTATGCGACCTACCTGTGGAAGATAAACAGTCAGACGATCCCAGATGGTGACAGGCTGAAGCTGTCCAACAACAACAGGACTCTCACTTTATTCAATGTCACAAGGAATGACACAGGACCCTATGAATGTGAAACCCAGAACCCAGTGAGTGCCAGCCACAGTGACCCACTCACCCTGAATATTTCCTTTGAGTAACTTCTATTCCTCCATTACCCTGGCTCTGAACTCAAACACACAGGGCCAGAGCTGGGCCACTTAGTCCCTCTCAGGTCCCAGTACACAGACCCTCTCTTGGGCACCTGGACTGGCTGTGACAATAGCCCCAGGCACATCCAGGCAGGCCCAGCCTTGGGCCATGAATAGGAGGGGAGGGCTTGTGGTTCCCTGCGGAGGCCTGGGGTCAGCCACCTGGGACAGAGAAGCAGGGGAAATCTCAGACTAATTTCAGTGAACAAAGGGGTTTGGTTGAGACTTTCTGTGAGTGTGTATGGTGCTGGGATTTGAACCCAGGGCCTCATGCAGCTGTGCAGGTGCTGTACCACTGCACTCCCCAGCCTAGTTGCAACTTTTTAAAAAAACAAGGTTGTGACGTGGATCAGTAATTATATTGTGGTCTTCTACAGTCTAGGAACTTCCCCTTCCCTCTCATGACATTACATGGGCTTTATTCTGTTTGTCCAGATGGCCCGGATGCCCCCATCATAAACCCCCAGACTCACATTTCCGTCCAGGGACAAATCTCAACCTCTCCTGCCATGCAGACTCTAACCCGCCTGCTCAGTTCTCTTGGTCTTTCAATGGGAGGCCCCTGGAATCCACACAAGAGCTCTCAATCCTCAACCTCTCTACAAATAATAGCGGATCCTATGTGTGTGTCGCCCATAACTCTGTCACTAACCTCAATAGGACCACAACCAGGAATATTATTGTCCTTGGTAAGTGGACCCTGGAGCACAGTATCAAGTGCTGGGTGGAGTCTTGATTTTTTTGGAAACAACGTGGAAGAAGTTCCTTCCTACCCTGGCACAAGCAAATCCTGTCCTTGCCTGAGCCTCCGGCTCCATCCCAGAGACTCTCCTCTTGCTTCTGATTCCTTATGACCAATCTAGGGTCCAGCCTGGAATGTGGGGAGGGGCTTCTCCCAGACCCAAAGTCTTAGGTAGTGGAAGGAGCTTCCCAGAGAGGGGGAGGGGCCTTGAAGTCAAGTCTCTTCTTTCTTTCACTAACTTGTCCCTTTCTGTCACCTCTCTGCTTTCTGTTACCTCCTCCATGAGCATCAAGGAACCTGCATGGCTTTGCAACACGTTCATCCTCTTTTTCCCCAAAAGACAGGAGCAAAGCCCCCTCAGATGGGGGACGAGCAGCTCTGCTCCTGTCCTGCTCCGACTCCATCTGGGGAGGGAGGGGTGGGTGGGAAAGAGGCCTGGGAGGCCCATCTGGAATCTGGATCAATCCTGTGGTCAGTTGGTGCCTCCCAAGTCAGGAGCAGGGGAGGGAAAGAGCCAGCCTGGGGGCAGATGCTTCTGAGTTGTGTCCTGGCTCTGAAGTCCCCAGGTGCATAGGGTTGGGAACACAAGCCCATGTCATGCACCATGGAGAATAGCAGAGATGCACACCTGGAGGGACGGGAGCCTCACCTGCAGAGTCCCTGCGAGGCCGGGCAGGGCGGTGCCGAGAGCATGTGTTTGCAGAGAGGACAAGGTGCCGGGGTTGGTCCACACTGTGACCCTCATCCCCACAGGTTCCTTTCACTGGGATATTTAATCCACAGGCCAGGAAATAAAGTCCTCTCCAAACTGACAAATCCTGCAGATTGGAATTTCTCCAGACACTAAGGTCATGAAGACAGGCTGGACCATCTTAATCCCTGACAAATTATTTAATGAAAACTATACACTTTGCCTCTGAATGTAAAGCTACTTCCTGCCTGAGAGCCTGACCTTCTAGAGGCACAGAAAGTACTAGAAAGAGGTTGCTCGAGAGTGGATGGAAAAATTGTTCCACCTGAGGATGAGCTTGCTGGACAGATCCTATAGAGATGGCCAGGGACCCTCAGGGTGATCTGAGGTCAGAAGGAGGGGTAGCACTTTCCTTACATTGTCACCTCAACGATGACATCCAAACTCTGCAGAGGGTCAGCGCCATCATCTGGGCCACCTTACACAACTCACTGTGGGCCCTGAGCACTGACTAAGGTCTCTGAGGAAGGACCACCTCAGTTGTCCCCTCCTTTTTGTCCACAGAACCAGTGACACAGCCCCACCTCACAGCTAGCAACACCACGGTGGCAGAAGGGCACTCTGTGCAGCTGACCTGCATCCCAAATGACACTGAAATCTCCATCTGGTGGTTCTTCAATAACAAGACCCTGCAACTCACAGACAGGATGCAGCTGTCCCCAAACAACAGCATCCTGACCATACGCCTGGTCCTAAAGATGGATGAAGGAGAGTATCAGTGTCAAGTCTCCAACCCAATCTCTTCCCTAAAGAGCAACCCCATCACGCTGACTGTGATCCGTGAGTCACCCTCTGCCCCCCTCCATCTTACTGGGGGGATTTCTTTATCAGTGGTATACAAAATGGAGAAAAGTCACAGGGAAAAGAATATTATTTAATGAAAACTATACGCTTTGCCTCTGAATGTAAAGCTACTTCCTGCCTGAGAGCCTGACCTTCTAGAGGCACAGAAAGTACTAGAAAGAGGTTGCACAAGAGTGAATGGAAAAATTGTTCCACCTGAGGATGAGCTTGCTGGACAGATCCTATAGAGATGTCCAGGGACCCTCAGGGTGATCTGAGGTCGAAGGAGGGTCAACCCTTTCCTTACATTGTCACCTGAACAATGACACCCAAACTCTGCAGAGGGTCAGGGCCACCTTCTGGGCCACCTTACACAACTCACTGTGGGCCCTGAGCACTGGCTAAGGTCTCAGAGGAAGGACCACCTCAGTTGTCTCCTCCTTTTTGTCCACAGGACCATTGACACAGCCCCACCTCACAGCTAGCAACACCACGGTGGCAGAAGGGGAATCTGTGCAGCTGACCTGCTTCCCAAATGACACTGAAATCTCCATCCAGTGGTTCTTCAATAACAAGACCCTGCAACTCACAGACAGGATGCAGCTGTCCCCAAACAACAGCATCCTGTCCATATGCCTGGTCCTAAAGATGGATGAAGGAGAGTATCAGTGTCAAGTCTCCAACCCAATCTCTTTCCAAAAGAGCAACCCCATCACACTGACAGTGACTGGTGAGTGACCCTCTGCCTCTCCTATATATTACTAGGGGGATTTCTTTATCAATGGTGTACAAAATGGATAAAAGTCACAGGGGAAAGAATATCAATTAAGACACTAAAGCAGTAAGCAGAATTGCAAAGTGGTTCAGAGTTTAGGCTGTCAGTGAAATGTGTAGTCAACTTCTGCATTCATGAGGAACTGCTTCCAGAAGCCCTGCATATACCAAAGGATGCTCTAGAGCCTTATGAAGAATGGCATACTTCACAGCAGCTTGGGAAGCTGCCACAGGAGGATCACAAGTTCAAGGCCAGTCTCGGCAACTTAGGGAGGTTCTAAGCAACTTAATGAGACCTTGTCTCAAACAAAAAATTAAAATGAAAAGGTCTGGGGACTTAGCTCAGTGGTAAAGTGGCCCTGAGTTCAATCCCCAGTACAAAAAATAAACAAGAATGGCATAGTATTTGTGTATAACCAACATTCTACCTATTCCCTACACTTTATTTTGTAGCACTGGGAATGGAACCCAGGGCCTCATGCTTGCTAGGCAAGAGCTCTACCACTGAACTCTATCCAAGCCCTTTTTATTTTTATATTACTTTTCAGTGCTGGGAATAGAACCCAGGGCTTCACACATACTAGGCAAGTGCACTACCACTGAGCTGTTATTTTTATCCACAGCCCTTTTATATTTGAGTCAATTTAGTCTCACTGAATTGCCTAGGATGGCCTCAAACTTTTGATCCTCCTGCTTCAGCCTCCCAAGTAGCTGGGATTCCAGGCATGTACCACCATGCCCAGTAACTTCCATACACCTTAAATCAGCTCTAGATTTTTTAAAATAAATCGTACAATGTAAATGCGATATAAACAATTGTAATACTGTATCATTTAAGGAATAATAACAAAAAAGAACCTCTGTACATTTTCAGTGAGAACACAGTTTTGTCGGACTGTTTTCCTTCTGCAGTTGGTTGAATCCACTTTGTTCCTTTTTATTTATTTATTTATTTATTGACAGTACGGAGGGTTGGACTCAGGCTAGGCAAGTGGCAAGTGCTCTACTGTGGGAAGCCGTTCTCACCCGTGATTGGGCTACCTCCCTGACTGGGTGTGAGGCGCTCAGGCCAGCTGTGTCAGAGCTTTATCCCCACCCTTTCCAGGTGCGAGGGCCTGTCCGTGTGGGGGTGTGACTGACCATTGACCTGGAAACCAATCACTGACCCTGACCTTGGAATGCTGTCCCCCTCGACCTTCATTGGATGGGATTTTCTCTTGAATTTTTTGTTTTCCAATAAAAGCCCACTCTCTGTCGTGCTTCTTCCTCTCTCCTGCTGGTCTCTTATGTAAACCTCGCTACCACCGGGTGGCTCGAGGCAGGAGCCAGGAGAAGCCGTCTCTGAGTTGGGCAAGAAAAAGGTAAACTGAGTTTTATGTGTCTTTATTTTGATCTCACTAGTTAACTATTATGTTTGGAACCTCTAGTATGAAACTAGCGTGCTGGTCTCGCGGCAGACTCTACCACCAAGTTAAATCCCCATCCCTTTTTATTTTATTTTGAGACAGGGTCTGGCTACGTTGCCCAGGCTGGCCTCAACTTGCAGTCCTACTGTCTCAGCCTCTCAAGTATCAAAACTACGGGTGTGCACCACGTACCTGGTTCAAGATTCTTTTCTGTTCACTTTTTTTTTTTTTTCTGGTGTGTGGTAAAATACACACAACCTAAGATTTGCCATCTTGGCCCCCTTGAGCATACGATTCAGCAGCATTAACCAGGTTCATATTCTTGTGCAGACATCACCACTGTCCATTTCCAGAACTTTCCCATCCTCCTGTGCAGTAGATCTCAAAACATATTCCTCTTGTCTGTCTGAAACTTCTAACCCTCTGACCTCCTTGACCACCCAGTCTCTGGTAACCCCCATTCTGCCTTCTACTTCTAGAAATTCAACATTTGTAGATTCCACATACAGGTGAGATCCTGCAGGGTCCCGCTTCCTGTTCCCAGTTTATTTCACTTCCTGTGCTGTCACAGTGATAGAATGCCCATTTTTGAAAGGCTGGCCAGCATTCCACTGTGAACAAAAGCCACCTTTTCTTTATCTGTTCATCCATTGACGGACACTGGCTATTGGCAATGCTGCATGAACATGGGGGTTTGGCTCTCTCTGACAGACTATTTCAACTCCTTCTGTGCCTGTATTGGGAAATGGAATTCCTGGATTATATGGTTGATAATGTCCTTGGATGCACAGAAGGCCCCACCTATCAGTTATTTAACTCTGCACTGAATATTTTTTATGGTAAAGTGGTAGTTATCAGGCACTTGTGTTTATACAGCTGGTGGAAATTGTTAATCATGTGAAGGTGGAAAGTCCTCAGAACTTGGACTGAGTCTGTGTCACGTCCCATGACTAAACACTCAGGGTCACTCCAGGTGAACAGGGCTGGCGGGAAATAATCACAGAGAAATACTTTTCTTTGGGTCTTGTGGTGGCTCCTCTGACCTTAGGGGTCTGTGGAAAGAGAGAGAGCGAGGAGCATGTGCTGAACCCTTTTATTGGGGAGAAGCCATTCAAATGAGGCAAGGGGTCAGGTTTCAGGGGGTTGAGTCTAGCTTCCTGATGCCTGGTGTCAGCAGGTTGACTGACATCTGGGGAGGCCATGCCCATCTCATGAGCAGTATGGGCATCATAGGCAGAGCAAGAGAAGGAGACACACAAAGGGAGGTTCCATGGAACATTCTATCCCAAACAGGGAAAGGGGTAGGATTAAAAAGAAATAAGTGAGTCTAACTCAACCCCAGTAGGTACTACTCCTGAAGCCACACCTTGATATCTGAGCTGGGACAATGCTCAAGTCACTATGAAATGTAGTGATTGGTCAGAGCCTCATGTATCAGGAGGCGTGTTCATCCAGGGCAGCTCCTGACAAGTCTGTAAATGCTCAGAACCATCAACTGACAGGCCCATTATTCTTGACCTAAGGTCTGTGCAACATCAGGGCTCACCCTTTGCAGGTCTCACTTGTGCCCTCTTCAAAGTGAGATGGTGTTATGGAGGGACAGGGGCACCTGGGCTGAGACCCAGTGAGACATGGCACTGAGAGGACAAGGCCTCTCCCCCCATGTGGTTTCACCATCCCCCTGGAAGATGCTCCCAGGCACTCCTGCCCCAGGGGGCCCAAGCCTAGGCTGAGTCCTGCAAAGGATGAACCCCAAAGCCCTGAGCACCCACCCTCCCCAGGCCTGCACCAGCCCCTGCAGGCCTCACCCTCCTGGACCAGCAAACACCAGCCCCTACCCAGGGAATGGCCTTCATCCACCACGACACAGAGGGTTCCTGGACACACATAATGTCACTGGAGTAGGGACCATAGCTTCTCCATAACAGGCCTCCTCTGTCCTCCCCAAGGCCCAGGGCTCTCTCCCTGTCCTTAAGTGTTCCCATAACTGTGTACTTCTGAGCCCCAGAAAGAAGCCACCCTAATGCGCCCCTGACCCTATGAGGGACAGCTGGTCACAGGTGGGCCCCATCATAGATATCTCCAAGGCCCCCAGGCCCTGTAGCTATAGAGAGTCCCTGCTGGTGGGTTGACCGTCTCCATACTCCAGGCTTCAGATTTTCAACCACAGAGCTGATGTGGTGACATCCATCCACACCTGTCCCCAGGGAGCATATGGCAGCTCAGGTCCTTGTCCTGAGCATAGTGGTGGGTCCTGCCCCATAGAACCTGCTAAGAGGTGTTTTTCCAGAGAAGTCACAAAACAGGGGTGGGGATTTAGCACAGTGACAGAAGTCTTGCCTACCATGCACAACACCCTGAGTTCAGTCCTCAGCTCTGGGTGAGAAAGGGGGAATAAATGAAAGCAAGGACAAGGGACCCTTAGGACAAAGGCATCCAGAGTTCCCACCCAGGAGGGGGACTGGTGAATGAGCAGGCAGGTCCTTCTAGCTGAGCGCTCACTGTGTCCCTCAGGCTGAACACATCACCAGAGAAGGCCATGAGACAGAAGCTCAGAGACAAATGGACACATGGAAGCCCTGGACCCCTGCTGCTTGCCTTCCCAAGGGCATGTCCTGAAGCTGCTGTCCAAGAGGGGGTCCGTCTGCCCAGCCTGGCTCTGTGGACAGTGTCTGCACCCTCCTGTCCTGCCCTACCCTGCCCTGCCTTTCCCATTCCCTGGGTCCTTCTCCAGGTGCCTCTAGACAAACCTGGTGTGGCTGTGCCCCTGTGAGGTGTGTGGAGGGGCTGAGTCTCAGGGACATGTGTCTCGGAGCCACGTCACGAACATCTCTGGTGTCCAGGACTGGAGAGGAGGGACAGGGCTCCAGCTCCTCCAGGTGAGACAGGAAGTGCCAATCCTGGGTTCTCATAAGTGCTACATGGGTCCTTCTGCAGAGAGTCAGGCCTGGTCACCCTGCAGCAAGAACTGGGCCAGGCCCTCCTGTGTCAGCGCATCCTGGAGTCTGTGTCTGGGGAGGCCGATGCTCTGTTCCTGGGACACCAGCCCCGATGGGACACTTCCTGCCTGACCTTCAGGACGCAGGCCCCTCAGGCCTCAGTTCTGCATTGACAGAAAGGGTCTTTCTGCCCATAAAGAAAGTGTGTCTTCTCCCTGCTCTGACCCCTCCTCCTCCTAGTCTCAATCACTGGATGGATGTCACAAACCACAGTCACCACAGAAGCAAGGAGGCCGCATCTCCCCCTCCTCCTGTCTCACAGCCCTTCTAGATCCTTCTGTGACAGACTCACAGGGCCCTTGGGGGAGGTCTAGGCCTGGCCACAGGAAGGGTCATGTCTGCTGGGCCATCCAGGGATTGCAGATGGTGGCTACTGTTGGGATATGGAGAACTGGGGGTGCTGAGGGGAAACACCTGTGGCCAGGCATTGAGCTTCCTGCTGGGAGGACAGCAGAGCTCCAGACACTGTGGTGACTTGGGGGGATGGGCAGATTCCAGTCAGCAAAACACCCCACAGAGAACCTCTCCAAGCTGACTATGGGGTCTGCCCCACCCCGCTTTAGGACCTGCCCTAAAGGGGGTTTGGCTCCAACAGGTGGAGTCTCATGGAGGGCCACATGCAGCCCAAGGGACTGACATTGTCAGCCAGCAGGACAGAATCCGCAGATTGTTGCTTCAGTGCAAATCACTAGGTCTAATTCCCCAAATGCCAGCAGGTTTGGCCTCCTCGGGGCCTCTGCTGTCTCCCAGGGGATGCCAGGGCACCAGGACACCACATGTTCCTCACAGATCAATGCTTTCCCACTGACCCACATCAGGAGCCATAAACACACAAGGGAGAGCAAACCCTCAGCACCTGCTGCTCTGGCTCTGGAACTTTCCAAGGCTGAGCGCCCACACCCCCTCCTGAACACCTCTCTCTCCTCCTCACAGAGGCACACCCTCCCCTTATAACTGGGGGAGACCCTAAATACACTCTCTAGCTTGAATTCCTTTTAGTTGACTTTAAATAGCACTGGTTTGGGAGGTTACAACCTGGAGCAATCCACTATTAGCCTCTCACTATTTGGCCAACATGGGTTAAACTGTTCTCCAGCAAAAGTTGGGGTGTTTTTAAAATTGTTTGTTTTTTGCTCTTCTCATTTGTTCTGCCATTGTTTTGGTTTTTTTTTTGTTTTGTTTTGTTTTGTTTTTTGGTCTTTTTGTTTTGTTTTGTTTTTGTGGGCTTTGGAGATCCAACCCAGGGGTGCTTGATTATTGAATCACATCCCCAGCGCTTTTTATTTTTTATTTTTTGACACCGGGGATTGAATTCAGGTACACTCAACCACTGAGCTACATCCTCAGCCCTATTTTGTATTTTATTTAGAGACAGGGTCTCACAGAGTTGCTTAGCACCTCAGTTTAGCTGAGGCTGGCTTTGAACTAGCAATCTTCCTGCCTCAGCCTCCTGAGCCGCTGGGATTACAGGCATGTGCCAACATGCCCTGCTAACCCCTTTTATTTTGAGACAGGATCTCACTATGTTTTGGGGGCCTTGCTAAGTTGCTGAGACTGGCCTCAAACCCAGACTCCTCCTGCCTCACCCTCCAGAGTTACAGAGATTACAGGTGTGCACCACTGTGCCCAGCTCTTCTTCTGTTATCTTAAACAATGAGGTCAGCTATTCCTAAAGAAAGACAGTGTCCAATCAGTAACTTATCTCTAGAGTTACAGATCCCAGAACACTTGATGACTTTCAGATAACAACAGCACATACACCAGAAACTCAGACCCCCGCTGGGCCCAGTGGCAAACTCCTGGCCCCCCAGCGACTCCAGAGGCTGAGGCAGGAGGTCACAAGTTCAAGGCCAGCCTCAGCAACTTAGCAAGATCCTGTTTCAAGAGAAAAAAGAAAAAGGGCTGGGGCTGTAGCTTAGTAGTAAATACCAAGGCTTCAATCTCAGTATAAAAGAAGAAGAAGAAAGAAAAGAAAAGCAGAGCATCACAGGATTTATGAGCCTCCAGCACCCATGCTGCCTGAAACTAAAGAGAAATTTCACTAAAGTCCCCACCCAGGCCCTGTGCCTGTGACCCCCTGGCACAGTGGCTTTCTCAGGATGGGAATCCCCATCTGATAAGTTGCCCACCCATTGTCAATAATGCTTTCTCCCCCTCATTCCATCTCTCAAGTTACTGGTGTCAACAGGTGTGGGAGGACCCCTGCAGAGTGGAGGTGAATGAGAGACAGTGGGGGGCATGAAGCACGTGGGTGGGGATCAGCAGGAGGAGGCAGGTCACAGAGGAGGAAAATTAACACTCAGGTCACTACAGAACTGAGGGTTGACTCACTGGATTAGCTTGTTTTTTGAGGTTCTAGGGACAGAAACCTGGCACATGCTAGGCAAGCACTCTGCAGGGAGCTGTATTCCCTGGCCCTTGAAGGCAATTTTGGAAATTTCTTATGAACTAGGAGATTAAATAAATATTTGTTCTAGTTGTCTCAGGGATATGACCTCCCACATGATCATCCACCCTGACACCTGCCTTCATGGGCAACAGCTACAAATTCTCTAAAGTCCAGACTGTAGTCTGTGAGATTTCTTTTCTCTTCTCTTCATTAAAAGAACCAGAAATTCCAGGACAGATGATTCCACACCTTGAAGCAGGAGAGATCTGTAATGGTCTTTGATTGCCATCCCCTTGTGATTTAGACAACACAGAAACCAATGACAAACTATGGAAAGAGGGAACTCCTTCATCTAGTAAATTGCTGACGTCATGGCACATGACTGTGATCCCAGTGGTTCATGAAGTTGAGGCAGGAGGAGCACCAGTTTCAGGCCAGTCTCAGCAACCTAGCAAGACCCCAAAACTTAGTGAGATTCTGTCTCAATGGAAAAAAATAAAAAGGACTGAAGATGAGGCTTAGTGGTCAAGTGCCCTTGAGCACAATCCCTGGTACCAAAAAATAAACAAGCAAGCAAACAAACCAAACCTTGAATAAATATCTTAGGAAGCCATGGGATTTGACTGGCCCCTACACTGAGCCCAGAGAGCAATCAAACTTGGAGTCATTCTACTAAATGAAACTGATCAACAGAGCAGTCTTTCTTGTAACAATGGCCGAGTGACTGTTGGTTACAGTTACGGAGCTTCAGTGGGACACAGGTGTCAATCAATCTGTCCTGGGCAGCCAACTGATTCAAAGAAGCAAATGAGCCAGGCTCTGAACCTCACTGCAGTCTCCACACCTCACTTCCATTTTCCACCATAAACATTGCTGCACAACATGGCAGCCCCGGGGTTCTTTGAAGCCGCTCTGGTTCTGATCCCTGCCTGATTCTAGAAACAGGTACAGAAGCCAGTTATTCCCTCTAACCAAATTTGTTGTAATTGTGTCTGTTTTTTTTTTTTTTAATTTTGTTGTAGTTGTAGATGGACAGCGTGCTGAGAAACTGATGTGACTCCATTTTTAAAAATAAATAAATAACAGCAGCTTCTACTCAAGGCCTGTCCTAAGGAAGGGGGCGTGACCCTTGTCCTTGGAAAAATCCACAGAGCACTCCTAGGCACAGACCCACCCTGCTGAGATGTTTGTCTGCAAATAACAGGAGAGGTCTGTGGAGCCAGGTGTCCCTGACTCAGTTAGGCTAGGTGAGGACCCCTAGCAACCCCCTAGCAACCTCCAATCAGCATGAGACAGGGAAAATACCTGGGATGCCAGGTGACCCCCAGTAGTTAATGGTGTTGATAACATGTTGAGAAACCATGTAGTTTAGCAGGTACACCCCTTGTGGCCCAAACCAATCAGTTCAAAGGAATCCCCCTCTTGTACTAACCAATCACCCCTACCCAACTTGTTCCCGCCAGTGAATGTGCTAATCAATGTTAAGAGTTGTTGTTTGACTTTCCCACGGTATGGAATGATTTGCTGTGTGATATTGTGACGCATAGAGTATCCCCCCAAAACCAATAAAATCTCACTGAACAAAAAGGACTCACTCTCTGGGACCGCGGCATCAGGAACGGTTGTGAGTCCAGGCTCGAACTTGCAATAAAGACTCTTGTGTGATTGCATCAGATTCGGTTCCTGGAAGTCTGTTGGGGTCCCACGAATCTGGCATTACAGTGCCTTTATTTTGTTTGTTTTTATGTGGTGCTGAGGGTTGAACTCAGTGCCTCTCATGTGCTAGGCAAGCACTCTGCCACTGAGCCACAAACCCAGCCCAGTAATTGTGTCTATTGACAAATCTTACAGCAACCATCAGACTCACTGATCACCACTAAAAGACTGGGCCCCCTGAGCTGAGCTGGTGTGAGATCTGTCACCTGCACAGTCATTCTTCCTCCCCCAGGCAGCTGGCGCCTCAGGCTGAGTAGGCACACTGCTATCTCTTTCACCAAGGCTAACAGGCATCTAAAGCCAACACTACTGAACTCACAGATTCCTAGTCAGGCATGGATTCAGCCCCATTAACAGTGGGTGCCTGCAAATGGGCGTGTCTTTCTACACCTTCACTTGGGAAGATTCCCAGATGGGCAGTCAAGCCGTCCAGGGCTATAGAGTTTAGAGCCATAACTGATTTGCCACTCCTGACAGGAGGGTGGGTGAGTGGCACCCTGGTGGGGGAAGAGCTTCCTGAGGAGACCTGGGCCTCAGAGAGGGCAGCTCCAGGGACCTAGAGAACCAGGCTCACCTCCCGGACCGCAGACCACCCATAGGAAGCCAGCCTGGACCTTTCCCAGGGGGCAACTCTGAGGTGACCAAGAGTGTGGCACCCAGCAGGTTCCCCACATACACTGTAGATCAAGGGGCCTCCAGAAAGCATACTTCTTGTGGCAGATCTGGACAGAGTGAGGGCAAGGTGCTGAGCCTTCTCTGGTGAGGAAGAGCTGACTCAGGTCACTCCCCTGCAGTCCATCCATAGGCTTCTGTCTCGTAGGTAGAATTCTAAGGTCAGCAGCCAAGAGTGTCAATGCGTTGTCAAAATGAACAGCGAACAAGAGTGGACAGTCCACAGCATCAAACACCATTTATTATAGATACAAGTCCTGCTCCTTTGACTCTTGCATTTGAATAAATATCTGTTAAACGACTCAAAATCCAGTAGACTGAGGTCGCACATGTATGACGTTGCCCCCCCCCCACTGTCCCCTCAGGATACCTGCAGGACCTTGGACTGTGGGAGGCCAAACTAGCATGTGACTGTGTCTGACTCCCCTGCTAACCAGTGCAGCCTTTGTCAGTCTGGTTGCCTAGGTAACCGAGACAATTGCCCTGATCTTCTAGGGTGCAAGCGACTGTGTCTTCCTGCATGGGTGTGCCTTCCCACATCCCCAGGGATCCAATTACCTCACCTGTCCTTGTAACCCTACCCCCTTGACCTTCATTGGATGGGAATTCCTAAGAATTTAGAGTCCCCCTCGTAAAAGTCCACTCCAAAGCCTTCTCGCTCACTCTCACCAGCCACTCGTGTAGTTCCTCACTCTCCCATTTGGAGAGCTTGAGGTCAAGGGCAGAGGAGCCATCCTGGAGCTTGGTTTAAAGGTATGAGTCTGTATTTTATTTTAATACCTTGGGAATTTCCCCCCAGTGACCTTAAGTTAGCCATCTGTACTGGACGCAGGTGGCATTGGACAGCACCAGGCAGACATCAGGAGCACATGCAGCCAATGACAGGCACGATGTCCCTGGGCAGTCAGCTCACGGACCTCTCTGAGGACTGAGATGGAGGATGATTGTTGGGTCTGCCAGGAGGCTGGGGCTTCAGGGAGCTGGGATCAGGAGGCCCAGGGAGGAAGGAGCACTATGCCCAGCTGAGAGCACATCTGTCTGCAGCAGCTGCACATGCAGAGGGTCCCCTGGACCAGGCTGATGGTGCTCCCAGTACCAACCTGCATCAGAGTGTGGAACCTGAAGTCTGTGCCATTCATGCATAGCACTGAGGTTGACGGTGACATTTAAGGGAACCTGCAGTTCCAAACTCCAAAAACTAAGAAATAAGAAAAACCTCACATTTCCCATTAAATTCCCTGTTCCCACAGCACAAGCCACCTGCCATCTGCACTAGCAAGATCAGTCATTCCTGGGTCCCACCTACCCCAATCCCTGGCTCCCCAGTTATGCTCAGCTGCTGCCACCTCCTGGGGACTCACTGATAATCAGGACCCAGGGGTCCCAGTGCTGGTCCTACAGCCCACCAGGAAGGAGGACTCTGCCTTCAGCTGGACATTTACCCTCATGGGGACAGGGGCATAATGACAGCCACCAACCTGGGGATAGGAGAGAGATTACACAGAGCTGCACAGGGAGATGGGGACAAAGTGCTGGTGTAGGACCCAGGGCCTCAGCTGTGAGGGTGGCTGTGGCGAGGAGCTCAGGAAGGGAACTGAGGAGCACAGAGGTGGGAAGTTCCTGAACATTTGCAGGGACAAGGCTGGATTCCCAGAGGACCACTCTGACCACTGTCAGCTGCAGCACTCAGAGCCTGGGCACCTCCTGGCTGCCCATCAACCAAGAGCTCCCACCTCCATCTCCTAACTCACCTGCTTCCTCCACTGTCTGACTCTAGGGGAAGGTTCCAGATCCTCCTCTGCCCTGCAAGGGGGTGGTGGGAAGCCCAATCCCCTACAGACAACCAGCAACGGCCCCTGCTGAGGTGAGTGGACAGGACCACACACGCCCAACCTCCTGGTCCCCACTCAGGGGTGTCAGTGAGGCCTGTAGACCTCCTGTTCCCTCAGGCCCTGATGGGCATCTGTGCCTGGTGATTGTCACATACCTCCTGATTCTTCCAAGTGAGCATACCTGGGAGGACCCGTCTCCCATTGTAGAAGGTCCAGTACGGAATATTCCACAGCAGCCCTGCTGACACCTATTGACACAAATCCCAGGTGACACAGCCTTTAGGGACACAGGTTCACAGCCATTTCCCCAGAGACCACATGGGCAGGGGCATCAGGGCACTTAGTGCCCAGTCACTGAGTCTGAGATCTACCTCTTCCCCACTGACCTGGGCGCTGGCATTATTTCCGGGTTGCCAGGCTGTGTTGCCCACCTCCCACGTGAGGTTCTTCCCTGGGGTTCCTGGTGCCTGTATCAGGAGCTTCCTACTGGGAAAATCTGCAGCTCAGCCAGGACTCCAGCTGGAGTGAGAAAAGCAGCTGCACTGGTCTCAGAGGACAGCAAGGCTCCCCTGAGCTCAGGGAAGAGCACGCTCGCCCTCTGGTGGATGCTTCCTACCAGAGGTGCAAAGGGGCCCTCAGAGGGCCAGTGAGGGCTGACCTTGGGCAAAGGGCACCTTCAGAGGATGGAACTGAAGATGCAAGGGGAGGGGACTGGGGAGGGATAGAGATGGGGAGGGGTGGGAAGGAGCAGAGTGAGGGGAAGCTTAGGGAGGTCGGTGCAGAACATAGGGCTCCCCTCTCCTCTCCACTGACACTGGGGCTGGCCATCCTTGGGGGGCTGTGTGCTGTGGGGTGTTGAGCACCATCTGGGATTCCACCTACTAAGTCCAGTAGGACTCCCTCCCCCAGCTGTGACAACAAAAAGTGTCTCCAGATGCTGCGTGTCCCTTGGATGGCGACATGGCCCCTGGCTGAGACTCACTGGTCTACACCAACCTGCAGTAAATAACTCCACAGATAAAATCCTCCCCTCTTGGAAGGAGACCTCAGATCCTCCTCTATCCTGCAAGGGGGTGGTGGTAATCCAGGTTCTCTACAGATAAGCAGCAATGGCCCCTGCTGAGGTGAGTGAGCAGGACCACACACAGCCAACTTCCTGTCGTGACTCAAGGGTGACAGTAAAGCCCAGAGACCTCCTGCTCCCTCAGGCCCTGATGGGAGGGGCAGAGACTGACTGGTGCTGGTCACTGTCAATCACTTGAAATCCCTGGAAAAGACATGCTTCTAGGTGATGGCCGCACACCTGCCTGAACCTCCACAGCACTGTGGGCTTCCCAAGGGTCAGTAGCCACACATCAGTGACACCTGCTGGGTCCATGACATCGTGGATGCGGGGAGCTCTGTCACACTGGGAAGAGAAAACCTGTGATCTGAGCTCACATCCAGCACCCGGACAGTCCCTGGGCCACTCTCACCACCTCAGGAGGCCTCTGAGCAAAGACGGCAAAGTCAGTTCTGAGTTAGGAAGAAAGGTCTTAGTAAGAGGAGAGGACAGCACAGGAATTTCTCTTCATGTTCCACGTTGTAGACTGCGGATCATTCATTAAGTTGACTCCACCCCACACAGATCAGGTGGC
Source organism: Urocitellus parryii (assembly GCF_045843805.1). Classification (NCBI taxonomy): domain Eukaryota; kingdom Metazoa; phylum Chordata; class Mammalia; order Rodentia; family Sciuridae; genus Urocitellus; species Urocitellus parryii. The sequence goes on along the minus strand of NC_135545.1, from coordinate 11,784,873 downwards.
TGGACAGAGCTGGGGTCTCACCACCCCCTGGGCCTGCAGCATTCTGCTGCCCCAACTCTGGGCCCACTCAGAGCCACAGGAGCCTTGGCTGATTTTTCTTTAGGGGGCAGGTGAGAGGGGAGCCTTTAGGGTCCTCACTGTTTACCTATAACCTCTCAGTCTCTGGGCGATTCTGTTGTCCACTCTTGGATTCAGTGTCCTTATCCCTGACCTCTGCTCCTCTCACTCATCTTGACATCATCACAGGTCCAAAATGCCCTCTGCAGGTGATCTGGAGGGACATGTTCTCAGAGACGGTTTCCTTCCCATCACCCTGAACAGACCTCCACCTGGGGTCCCAACACTGTGACCAGCAGAATTTGGACCAATCTGAATGGAGGGATGAAGAGGAATCAAGACACTTTCCAGCACTTAGGGGGAGCATGAGCCTCCTCCCGCTGTGTGCAGGGGTGACAGTGGACAGAGACACAGAGCACCTCATTGCTGTGCAGAGAGGGTGAGCCACATGAATGTATGGCAGCTACATGGACAGCACAGTCCACTTAAGTCCACATTGTGTGGACAGCTCTCCCAGCTCCTTAAGAGAGAAATTGCAAAATGTGGCTTCACAGGCTTCTAGAAGAACAGAACATGCATCACAATTTCTGGTACTATTTTCTATACAAGTGTGTTCTGCTCATTTTTTAAGGTGTGGAAAAGGAGGCCCTTCTGCTCATGCACCATCTACAGCTTATGTGTTCTGGTGGAAATTACAATGTTTCTCCTCCTTGAATTTGTTACATTACTAAAAGCAGCTCCTAACATCCTCCAGGGCCAACAGTGCCACTCACTACAGCTGGGCACTCCCCAGTGCTGTCCTTGAGCCTGGGATATCCCATGTCCACAGGGGCCCTGGCTGGTGGCTGAGGAGTTGGACATGAAAAGTCTCAGACTCTTTTTTTTTTTTTTTCTACAATTCCAGTTCTCCCGGAGTCCTACCTTCTTTGCCTCTGACTCTGCTCACAGGTACTGGGAACTTCTGGAAGCTGAACCCCCATTGGAAAGCAGCCACCTATGCTCAGGTCTGTTGGGCACTGCCTGGTCCCAGTGAGCTCCTTGGGGCCACATCCAGCTGTGGGAGCAGCTGCCTCACTGTATTATAGGGGAGATGTAGCTGGGTATCCTCAGATGGGTGCCAGCAAAAAGACATGGGGAAGGATGTGGAGAGCCATTCTCACACGTGACTGGGCGACTCCCAGTTTGGGTCTGAGGAGTTCTGGCTGTGTCGGAGCTTTCCCAGCCCTCTCCTGATGAGAGAACCTGTCCGTGTGGGGGTGTGACTGACCACTGACCCCAGGGGCCCAATCACTGACCCTGACCTTGGATTGCAGTCCCCCCTCAACCTCCATTGGATGGAATTCTCCCCTGAATCTCTTGTTCCCCAATAAAAGGCTACTCCCTGGTGTGCTCGCTCGCTCTCTCTCTCTCTCTCTCTCTCTCTCTCTCTCTCTCTCTCCTGCTAGCCCTGAGTAATCCTTGCTGCCCTGCTGGGCGGTTAGAGGTGGGAACCAGAGAGGGGAGCCGTCTCGGACCTGGTCATAGAAATAAGGTAACTGAGTCTGTGTGTTTTATTTCGATCTCTCCTAGCTAACTTTTATGCCAAGAACCTCATTAATGAAACCAGTGCGCTGGCCGCATGGTGGACAAGGACTTCCATGGAGCAAAACTGATGGCACAGGAAAACTAACTCTGACATTGTCCCCATTCCTAGAATGCCATGAATGGATCAGAATGTCCTCTTTCATGTTTGGACAGGGCGATCCTCATCATGATTTTGTAGCAAAATGGGATCAGAATCTGTCTTTGAAGGTAAAGAAGTGGCTGGAGCTCCTCTCAGGCTTAGTATTCAGAACTCTAAAGGTTTTACACAAACTCTACAAACACAACTGCTTTATGACCGTGACCAGCTTGTCCATGTGCTCGAGGGACAGAGTAGCAGCAACTCCAAGAAGAGCAGGTTTAGTGGAAACTCTGCACAGAGAAGAACAACTGCAGGAAGATAAGCTGCCCCAGTCCTCTGAGCTGTTGGGAGAGAAAGAAAAATGCCCAGGACACAAAATCCTCTGCTTCTGGAAAGAGAGAGGGAGAGGCCGAGCAGGGGGAGAAGAATCCCGAACAGACCCACCTCAACAGCACCTCCCAGGAAGCAGGAGGCAGAGGGACAATGGATCCTCACTTGTAAAGACTTTCAGATGTGACAATGAATTTATTTTTTTAAACCTAAAAGTATTTACCATAAAAGACTGAACAGGTTTTTGTAAATGAATATTGATCCATAGGCTTTTTTTTTTAAAGATAGAGAGAGAGAATTTAATATTTATTTTTTAGTTTTCGGCGGACACAACATCTTTGTTTGTATGTGGTGCTGTAAGGGTCCGGCGAAACGTCGGAGTAAGAGACCACAAGAGACTCTCTTATGCAACAGCAGAAGGGTGGGTTTATTTGGAGACCAGCATGCTGGGGCCCGAGCTCTCTATAGCAAAGAGAGATAGAGCCCTGAGAACTGCTTGAGCAGAGCTTATATACTTTTCTTGGAGAGGGCAGGGAGGGAAGTTCATTGATGGGTCAGGGCGAGTGAGCAGTTTGCCTGCAACCGAGTGAGGGAGTGCATCCTGCAGTTTGGCAGTTGGGGACAGCACATCCTGGGAACAAGATTAGCAAACAGTTCACAGTTGGGGACAACACATCCTGGGAACAAGATTTCAACAGTGTTCTGTTAAGCATATAGAAAAACAGAGTGACAAGTACCTATTTTATTAACCTTTCATTCCCCACTTCTTTTTCTGGCTACTTTTAATCATAAAAGTGATCATTGGGGGGTGTCATATTCTGTGTCTGCTAGTGGGGTATATTGTTGTCTGATTACCATAAGTTTGACTTGTTTAATTTTGGGATTGGAGAAAGGAAACTACACGGTTGATCAAACAGGGTCCTAATGTTAGCAACAATATAAGAATTATTAGAGGACCGGCCAAGGCTGATAAAAGCGTAGTTAATTAGGGGGACTGTGTGAACCAAGACTCATATCACCCTTTTTGGATTTTTTTCTCTCTCTGACGTTCTTCAAGGCGTCTTCTTAGTTTATTCATAGATTCTTTTATAATTCCAGTATGGTCGACATAAAAACAACATTTTTTCATTAATGCAGCATTAAGGCCCTCTTCTCTCATGAAGAGGAGGTTCAACCCTCGCCTGTTCTGTAAAACAGCTTCAGAGAGAGAGGTTAAAGATTCCTGTAAAGCTGTGATGGAGGTTTCTAATATCTTTAAGTTTTGGTCCATTGCTGTTTCTAATTGGGTCATTTGTTGTGTCCCACGGACCAGGGCAGTAGTCCTTGTGCCCACCCCTACAGCAATTCCCATTCCTAATAAGATGGCTAGAGTGAGGGCTACAGGTTCCCAGCGGAACTAGGTTGTATGTCCCCTTATTTGATCTTTAAATGAACCTGCGTCATGATAGAGCACTCTGGGAAACATCTGCACCATTACATAATTAATTATATCTGTTGATCATTTTATGAAAACATAAATAATGTTTAAGTATATAGAATTATACTGTTGCAGGGACGGGCAAGGCAAGGCACCTAAGATAGCACTGAAGATAGGGAAACAGTCTTATTTGGTTGCAACCGGATTCAGAGGGCATTGCTTCTGTTGTAATCAATTAATCTCTTGAAACCCAAGTTTAGGTAGTTTTAGAATTTTGTACTCAACATGTAAGGGAAGGGGCTCAGAAGTTTCCAGTCTGCAGAAGTTTACAAAAAGCAGTTTTTGTTTCTGTTTTTTTTTTTTTTCTCTGTTCTGGGCAAGTTAACTTTTCAAGGACACCTGGGAGGGGGAGAACTTTTTCTTTTTCCTTGCCAGCTGTTATCATGGAGCCCAATTGATAACTTTTTTATCTTAGAAATGTAGCCATCTCTGTGAAGTTTCAGCTCAAGGCCAGAGGCCTTGTTCACATATTTTGTGAAAAACTAGTAAGGGGGTGTCTAGCTTAGGAGTGCTGATTTTTCCAGTCAGTGGCCAAGTAGAACAGGGCAATATGAAAAGAGGAAGTTTATCTATACTGAACTCTTTTATAGGGACTCTTTTGCTGAAAGTCCTAAAGTCAGCCATAGTGAAGACTTCTGGAGAAGGTCAGTTTTGTGGGTCTGGTACAGAGGGGGAGGACGGGGAAGGCGGTGCTGAGAGCAGCTCCATGGATCTGAGAATGAGGAAGGAGAGATGTAAAAGAATAATGGGAAAGGGGTTTGGGATTTTCCTAGCAACAAAAACTCGAGTAGTAGAACAGGTGGAGCAGAGGGGAAGACGGGAGTGAGTATCCCAAAAAGCCTGTGAGGGACTTTAAATTCTTAGTAACCTGTTTTCAGTGATGACAAAGCAACGTTAAAGGCCATTTTCATCACATCTCGGATAGGGGTCTGAGGGCTCTCCTCAGCTGGTTGGAGCTTTGGGTTAGCTGGTAGGAGGACCTGGTGGGACCCGGTGTGGACATTGACAGGAGAAGAGAGGAGTGAATGGGTGGAGAGATACCTCAGTACCTGTTACTTCAGCAAGGGGCCATGGTCTGAGAACCGGCGGAGGTTTGGGTTCCATCAGGTAGCCCCTGTATGTTTACATCCTTATGACTTACAGAAGAAGTCGGTTTTTCCCCAACATAGCTGTGACTGTTTGTGGCTTTGATAGTCCGCCGAGCAAACATAGTAATCTAGGTTAACCAACCTACATCTGGCTCGAGTGTCTCTACATCCATAATGTTTGTTTCTATTATCTGGTATGGAAGGGATTTAATGGAATTTTAGTGGGATCTTTTTCATCAGGGATATCTCAATAGGAAAGACCTATAGCCAGCTGACATGATTTGAGATTAGCCATTACTGTTGTACGGGCTGATGAGGGTTAGGACCACTGGTGGTCAAGGGGAGAGTCTATAGCCTTATCCACACGGCGAATACGCAATTTGAGAGGGTTACCAGTTTTTTTCAATTTCTAATTAGAATCTGGACAGGGCGCAGGCTTGAGATGAGAGGCATGGATCCAGGAAGTGATTCCATTTACCTTTACCTCTTTAGGTGTTATAAGTAGCACCTGGTATGGTCTTTTCCAGCGGGGTTCTAGGGATGACACCTGATGTCGTCTTACATAGATGAAGTTTCCCACTTGATATCGGTGTGGAGTTTTTTCATTCCCAAGTTGGTAGGCAGTGGCCAGCTGTTTCCACAGGCATCACTGAGTTTTTTCAAAAGTTTTAAGTCTGTCAAGCAAGGGGGTGTGAAAAGAATCGTTAGGTTTTAGAGTTGGGGTCAGGTCCCTTATTGGAGGAGGGGCACCATAGAGAATTTCATAGGGGGTGAGGTTACACAAAGAAACAGAGGGCATTTTTCTTGCATGAAACAGTGCATAAGGCAGGAGCATAGTCCAATCTTTTATGCCGGTCTCCAAGCTTAATTTTGTCAAGGTCTCTTTAATGGTTCTATTCATTTTTTTTTATTTGTCCTGAGCTCTGGGGTCTATAAGTGCAATGTAATCTCCAATTAATCCCCAGGGTCCTGGTTAACCCCTGACTTACCTGGGCCATGAATGCCGGTCCATTATCAGACCCTATTACCTTAGGCAGGCTGTATCTTGGAAAAATATCTTCTAGGATCTTTTTGACCACCATTTGTGCCGTTTCTTTTTTGCGGGGAAGGCTTCAATCCATCCTGAAAATGTATCTACAAAGATTAGGAGATATTTAAGTCCATATCTTGCTGGCTTAATTTCAGTAAAGTCCATTTCCCAGAATTGTCCTGGTCTGGTTCCTCGAAGATGCCTTCCTATAGGAAGCTTGGAGGGGTAAGCATTAACCAATTGATAGACCCGACAGACTTTTATTACCCATTCAGTTTTTTCCTTTTGCTGTGAGCCAGTTAGTGGAAAACTCTGTTCTTGATCTTTTAGGAATGTCTGCAGTTTCTTTGAACCAAGGTGAGTGAATTGATGTACATTTTTAACGTAGTGTAGGGCTTTCTGAAATTGCAAGTTGGGTTCAGTGTTGTCAAGGAGTTCAGTGTCAGTGTCCTCAGGTGTTAAGTTTTCGGGGTGCTCTGATGTAGTTAAATTTTCTGACTCATATTTCCTCCATATGGAAAGTGTTAACATGGTTACTCTGTTTAGGGCTGCCAATTTAGTTTCTTCATTTGCCCTCTTGTTAGATGGGGGTGGTATCTGCACAACGGTTTGTTTTCTGGGCTTAGTGAGTCATCATTTATTGCCCCTAAGGGAATAGTCCAGAAAGATTACTTCTTGCTGGCAAATTTGGGCCTTTTTGGCAGAAGCTCTATACCTGAGTTGAGCAAGCTCGGATAATAGTGCTTGGGTCCCAGACTCACAGTTTTCTTTGGTATCAGCTGCCAGTAGTAGGTCATCCATATATTGAAGCAGGGTGACTTCGGGGTGCATAGTTCTGAAGTTGTTGAGATCTCTGTGGAGGGCTTCATCAAAGAGAGTGGGGGAGTTTTTGAACCCCTGTGGGAGTCTGGTCCAAGTTAGTTGATCAGTCGTTCCAGTTTCTGGGTTTACCTATTTGAAAGCAAACAGCAATTGACTATCTTTATGCAGAGGCAAGCAAAAGAAAGCATCTTTTAAGCCCAGGACAGTATACCATTTTCGTTCAGGGTTCAGGGTGCTAAGCAGATTGTACGGATTAGGTACTGTGGGGTGAATGTCCTGCACTCTGTTGTTGATCTCTCTTAGGTCTTGAACAGGGCGATAGTCCCCAGTTCCTGGCTTTTTACTGGTAGCAGGGGAGTGTTCCAGGCCGATTGACAGGGCCTTAGGACCCCTAAGGCCAGATATTTCTGAATATGGGACCTTATCCCATTTTTAGCTTCTTTGCTCAGAGGATATTGTTTAATATTAATTGGGGAGGCTGAGGTTTTTAACTCCACCATTATTGGAGGTTGTTTTACGGCGAGGTTTAACCCAGCAGTTTTTGCCCCGGCATCTGGGTAATCTGTTATCCATTTCTGGGATAGCTTGCCTGTTTGATCAGTCTTGGGGGGGTGTGAAGAGTTGATGTTCATTTTTTATTGACATAGTTAAAGCCATGACTATAGGCGTTTTTACTGAAGGATTTAGAAATTCCATTTGGGGGCCTTCAGGGTTAAAAGTTATTCTGGCCCGGAATTTGGTGAGCAGATTTTTGCCCATCAATGGGGCTGGGCATTCTGGGATCACTAGGAAGGAGTGATGGATTTTTCCTTTTCCCAGGTCCATGGTCCTCTTAGTTGTCCAAGCCTGATATTTACTGCTGTTAGCCCCTTGAATTAGAGACCTTTTAGTTGATAGAGGGCCCAATGGGGCCTTAAGGGCTGAGTATATTGCCCCTGTATCCACTTCAAAGTTTATTGGGGTCCCCTCCACTTCAAAAGTTACCCTGAGCTCGGGGAGGGGATCCGAGCCTTGACTTTCCTAGTCATCCTCCAAAGTTAGAATGGCTGGTTGGCGTGGCTGTTTCTCTCTAGGTCACTCTTTGATTTAGTGTCCTTTTTCTCTACAGTAGGCACATTGATCTGAGGCCAGATGTGGCTTTTGGCATGGGCCCAGGTATCCCTTTCTGTCTCCCTGTCTTTTAACTTCTGGCCTATTTGTTGTTGTAACCAGGACCTTATTCAATGCCTCAGTCTGTCTTTTGTTTTTTTCATCCTCCCTTTGCTCACTTCTCTTCCTCAGTTTCTCTCTTATAGTATACCTTCTCAGCTTCTCTGACTAAATCTCTTAAAGTCATATCTTGTAATCCATCTAAGCGTTATAACCTTTTTTTAATATCCAGGGCAGCTTGCCCATTAAAGGCCATCGTGACAGATGCCTTTTGATCCTCTGCCTGAGGATCAAAAGGAGTATATCTCCTATATGCCTCCATAATTCTCTCTAGAAACATAGAGGGTGATTCATTAGGCCCTTGAATAATCTCTCTTACCTTGGTCAAATTAGTTGGCTGTCTAGCGGCTGCTTGGAGACCCACTATTAGAGCCCGGCAATAAGTGGACAGATGCTCCCTACCTTCAAAGGTGTTGGGGTCATAATCGAAGTCAGCTTCGATTATGTTGGGAAGTTGTGTCGGTCGCCCATCTGGTCCGAGGATATTTTTTCTTGCTTCCAGGAGGATTCTCTCTCACTCCTCTGTCATGAAGAGAGTGCCTAAGAGTTGTTGGCAGTCATCCCAAGTAGGCTGGTGTGAAAACATCAATGACTCGATCAGACCTGTGAGCCGGGTGGGGTCCTCGGAAAAAGGGGGATTGTTATTTTTCCAGTTATATAGATCTGAAGAGGAGAAAGGCCAATACTGGTAGACTTGCATTTCTCCACCATGGTTATCCTCTATCATTGGCCCATGAGGACGGAGGGGAAGTATCACGGGGGCTTCAGGGTTTTTAATCATTTGCTGCCGGCAAGTTCCTTTAGCCGGGTTAGCTTCCTCCAGGGGAGGAGGGGCTATGTGTGCCTCAGGGAAGTCATCTGGAGGGTGCTGGGCTTGTTTAACCTCCTTCAATGGTGGAGAATCTGAGTCAGCATCAGGGGAATCACTTAGAGGGTGTTGGGGGTTGGGGAACGAAGGCAGGGGATAAGGAAAGGGAGGAGAGTCCAGCAGAGTCAAATCTTGAGACTCAGGGAGAACAAAGGGTGGAGGAGGAGATTCACAAAGGTCCTGCCAAGTTAAGATATACGGCTGTTGATCTGGATAGCTATGTGGCCCCGGCTGAAAGACAAAGACAATATTTCTGACTTTTCAAATTAGTGGGTAGTAGAAAGATCCTTCTGGAGGCTATTCAACTCCAAAAGCGGGTCATTCTGTGGCACAGAGAGTTTGCCAGGTCCGGTGTTTTACTGAAAAAGAAAGATTCTGAGCCCTTATGCGGATTTCAGTCCAGTGAATGACTCTGTCCCATAATGAAAGTTACTTGAACAAAGACAGGGACAATACAAACGTGACACTAACATGGACACACACTAAACAATAAACGTGTAACACAAGTTTAGAGGCAAAGATTAAAACAGACAGTGAATTCAACCTGAGAGAAAGAATAGATGCCGGCAAGACCAGACGGGTTGGCAGCAGAATACAGATGAGGGCACCTTGTCCCTCCCAGATGGGGGTACTTTCGTCCCCCCTAGAGTCTCCCAAAGCGTCCCTTGAGGAGACGTGGTCTGTGGCTTCAGGGACACGTTTATCCACCACCGCCAGGGGAGCTCACGCTCTCCGCTGACAACCACATTCTGCCAACCCAAAACCAGAAAACCAGAAAAACCAGAAGGCTCTGAGAGCTCACGTTCTCCAGCCCAAAACCAGAAGGCCCTGAGAGCTCACGCTCTCTAGCCCAAAACCAGAAGGCCCTGAGAGCTCACGCTCTCCAGCCCAAAACCAGAAGGCCCTGAGAGCTCATATTCTCTAGCCCAAAACCAGAAGGCCCTGAGAGCTCACGCTCTCTAGCCCAAAACCAGAAGGCCCTGAGAGCTCACGCTCTCCAGCCCAAAACCAGACTCCGAGCGATCGCAAAGGAAAAACAAAAAGGAGAAGAAGGAGGAGGAGGAGAAGAAGAAGAAGAAGATAAGGCGCCTTACTTACCCCCCTAAAGGAGTCTTGTTGAGGTCTCCCTGTCCGGCGATGTGCAATTCCCGGCCAATGCACCAAATGTAAGGGTCCGGCGAAACGTCGGAGTAAGAGATCATAAGAGACTCTCTTATGTAACAGAAGGGTGGGTTTATTTGGAGACCAGCATGCTGGGGCCCGAGCTCTCTATAGCAAAGAGAGATAGAGCCCTGAGAACTGCTTGAGCAGAGCTTATATACTTTTCTTGGAGAGGGCAGGGAGGGAAGTTCATTGATGGGTCAGGGCGAGTGAGCAGTTTGCCTGCAACCGAGTGAGGGAGTGCATCCTGCAGTTTGGCAGTTGGGGACAGCACATCCTGGGAACAAGATTAGCAAACAGTTCACAGTTGGGGACAACACATCCTGGGAACAAGATTTCAACAGTGTTCTGTTAAGCATATAGAAAAACAGAGTGACAAGTACCTATTTTATTAACCTTTCAGTGCTGAGGATCGAACCCGGGCCGCACGCATGCCAGGCAAGCATGCTACCGCTTGAGCCACATCCCCAGCCCAATCCATAGGCTTTTAACAAAATCACTAATAAAATAATGAGTGGATGAGTTAAAAAAACACACTTGAAGTGACAGAATGGAAGAAAATATTTGCAAATCATACATGGGATATGGGTTTCATGCTTAGGATAAATAAAGAACAGGTACAAATATGCAACCACAGAATAACCTATGTTTAAAAGAGGCCAAGGAGCTGGGCACAGTCCTGGGCATCTGTAACCTCAGGCATCTAAGACTTGAGATTGGCAAGTTTGAAGACAGCCTGGGCAACTGTCCCAAAACAAAAATATATAAATATATGTAAAGGCTGGGGGTGTAGCTCAGAGGTACAGCACCCCTCAGATCAATCCCCAGCAGTGAAAGAGAAGAGGGAGGGCATAGGGTTTGGATAGCCACATCCCTGGAGATGTTGCAGTGGCCAACAAGTACATGACAAGATGCTCAGTGTCATCAGTCACTATGGAAACAACCAAAATCACAATGACACCTCACTTCACACTATCCTACATTCCTGAGGGATATGAGCCCTGAGGACTTCAGCACTTCCTGACAGAGCCAGGCAGAAGCTCATCTACCCAGCACTCCCACAGCTAGGGATGGGCCCAGAGGATGGAAACAGGGACTCCAATAGTTTCCCACAGGCTAAGGCTCGCCACACCACTTTTAACCATAGGCAGAGTGTGGAAACCACCCAAGTGTCCATCAACAGAGGAATACATAAATAAACATGGCTTACAAATAAATATGTTGGAGTATTAATCAGCCACAAAAAAATAAACTTCTGATGCACACCACAACCTGAGTAAACCTGAAAACATGATTAAACAAGGCAAAATGGTTAGTGGTTGTTTAATTTCATTCATATGAAATATCTGGAATAGGAAATTCATAGAGACAGGAAATGATTCCTGAGATGTAATTGCATAATGCTTAGAGTTTTAGTGCAGGCGATAAAAAGATTCTGGAAATAGTAGTGGTCACTGTGTATTTGACTGGAATCATGGCATGTATTTGAATAGTTAAAAGGGTTCATATAGCACATTTTTTGTTATAAACATTACACAATGAAAAGTCTCTAGGAAAGATGTGTAAAATACACCCACCCTGCTCAGATAGTGTGTGTGTGAGTGTGTGTGTGTGTCTGTAAGGTAGGGGACAGGGTGAGGAACTGGGGATTGGCCCCAGAGGCACTCTGCCACTGGACTACACTTCATTTTTTTATCTTGCGACAAGGTCTCACTAAGTTGCATGGGCTGTCCTCAAACTAGTTCTCCTCCTGCCTCAGCCTCCTGAACAGCTGGGATGAGAGGCTGTGTCATGCATCTGGCCGGTTAGTCTTCAAAATACTCACATGACAACCCTGCAGGACCTTTGAGACTAACATCCAAGTATTTAAACACAAGAACAAACCAGCCAACTGCAGACCCTGCTCACAAAGCCAGTGCTTCCACCCTAAAGCTTCGAGAGCTCTTCCCAAGGCCCTTCCTTTGAAGGCTCAAGAACAGATGGCCCCTCCTGAAGCTGCCCATCCCCTGGGTGCACAGTTCTCCCTACTCTGGAGCAGGAACCCCAGGACAGCTCCCGTCATTCCCTATATTCAACCTGCATTGGACAGAGTCTGTCAGCCTTGGGACCCAAGGTGAACAGGAACCTCCATACAGCCTGTCAGAGCCCCTGTGCCCAGGGTCAGGGCTAGTTCTCACCATTTGGACCCTGGACAGCATCCCTGCTTGAGTCCTTGACGCTGGCCACAGGTCTCCTCATGACCACCAGGGGGCGACATGGGACTCACAGTCAACACTTGGCAGATTGATTCTGACACTTGGACTAGGCTTTGAGTCAGGAGGTGGAAATGTGGCCTGATTTCCTTCCCCAGTAGACTGCAGGGTGCATCCCATGAACCTGCTCGGCTCCCACTCCTACTCCTTCCTGGGCAAGTGAGGACCCTGCACTGCCAGGGGTCTCTGAGCAGGCCCTGCACCCAGGCATCACCCATGGGGAAAGTCAGGGTGACCACAGGAGAATCACTAGGTAGAGGACAAGGCCACCCAAGGAAGTCATGGGCAGGCCTGAGCCACAGCTCTGCCAAAAATTGGAGAGAGAGGGTCTCCCAAAAATCTCTCCCTGAGAAACAAGGAGCCGATGGTCACCTACCTCCACTACCACAGTCCTCCCCTCCCAGGACACAAAGGGTTTAGGTCCTGAGATAGCCACTCAGAGGCCACGCTGGAGACACCAGGACAGAGAGCAGGGCCCCTCACCAGCCATCACTTAGAGGGCCCCTTTCCTGACCCCAGAGCTCTCTCTGTCCCCTTCCTGCAGAGAGGAAATCCTCCTTCTTAGAGCTTTGGGAAAGACACAGGGCTACCTGGGACTCTCATCATAAAGGAAATATGCCCAGGGGTGAGGGGACCCCAGGGGCCCCCTGGGTGGTGCTGAAAGCCCTGAGGCCAGGACACAGCTGAGGCCAGTGCTGGGTGAGCCACTTCTCTCAGGGGACAGCATCCCCACCTGCCTTGCTCCTCAGGGTGTGGCATGCAGTAGTGAAACCCAACAGGGAAAGCAGAAGGGACAGGAGGCAGGACTGAGAGGGAGGGGACAGAGAGGTTCCTCCACAGAGACCCCGCCCCCAGCCCACGTGACCCAGGAAAGTGCTCCTGCCCTGGGAGGAGGCTGAGCTCAGAGAGGAGCAGGGCAGCAGGGCTGACTGGCCTGGACCTCAGCTTCCCAGGGGGTCTGCAGTGAAGCTCCTTCCACAGAGGGGACAGAGCAGCAGGGACCATGCAGCCCCCCTCAGCCTGTCCCTGCAGAGGGGGCATCCCCTGGCAGGGGTTCCTGCTGGCAGGTAAGAGGGGACAGTTCCCTGGAAGATGGTGGGAGGTGGAGCACAGTCCTGCTGGTGCCCCCAGGGAGGACACGACCCTCACAGGGGATGCAGGGCTTCACTGGGAACCCGATGGGAACAGAACACAGAAGACAAACAGAAGCTCACCAACAGGAAACTCTCAGTGACCTGGAGCTGATGAAGGGGGATGGAAAGCTCAGGGGTTCTCTTCCCCAAGTTACTCACCAGGGGCCTTTATATTTTGAAAATCGGTGTTAACAGCTCTGTCAGGGCCACTCTCCAAATAGAAAGACAAGTGGACACTGTCTGCAGCTACCAGACTCAGACATTGGCACAGACACCTGGACCCTCAGGGCGGGGACCCTGCTTCACTCATCCACAGGAGGCTGAGCCTGGTCCAGGCCCTGGGCCACAACAAGGGTCAGACTAGTCTCTGCCTCCTGGAGCTTCCTCTCTAGAGGGCAGGAGGCCAGGCCAGAGGGAGATCTGCAGGTGAGGCCAAGTGCTGTGTCGATCTAGGAGGGCAGAGAGCAGGGAAATGTCCACAGGGAAGACCTGGGGTCTGTAAGGAGGTGGTCAGGGGAGGCGGGTGCCCAGGTGCCCTGGGTGTGAGCAGGGATCTGAGGACTCTGAGGGGCCAGCCTTGCAGACACCTGGGGAAAGGTGTTCCTAGGAGAGGATGACAGGTACAGGGGTCCTGAAGGAATGTAGATCAATCTGCTGGCCTTGACCCGCAGACACCCATGCACATACACCCCAAGGCTGAGGATGAAGACTCCTGCTGAGTACCTGGTTCATCTTTCCACCCCATTTGAAGGGCCCAGTATTGATGGATTTCTCTCTCTTCCCTCCTAGTCTCACTGTTAACCTTCTGGAACCCACACCCCACTGCCCAGCTCACTATTGAACCAGTGCCTTTCGATGCTGCTGAAGGGAGAGACGTTCTTCTCCTCGTCCACAATGCATCACAGAATATCATAGGCTACATCTGGTTCAAAGGAAACACAGCAGACATCAGCCACGAAATTATATCATATGTGGTACTGACACAGATGACTACCCCAGGGCCTGCATTCAGTGGCGGAGAGAAAATATACTCCAATGGATCCCTGCTGTTACAGAAAGTGACACGGAACAACACAGGATTCTACACCCTGCAAACTGTAACTGCCAATGCTAGGGTTGAATTAGCAACTGGAGAGATCCGTGTACATGGTGAGTGACACTCCAGGCCCTCTGGGTGTTGGAGGGGTTAAGTTCACTGCACACACAGGACCCTGAAACATGGACTCTGCATACCTCCTCCTGTGCATTATGTCCCCACAGTGGAGTTGCAGCATTTAGTGCAGGACACACGCAGTGCAGACAGACTTCAGAAGATCTGAGTCCTCTGCCTGAATCCACTGGCAGAGAGCAGGGTGGCCTGGTGGGAGACTCGGCCCAGGCAGAGCAGTCTCAGCCCAGCCCCTGTGTCCTTCCCAGGAGCATGGCCCTTAAGAAGACCCTGCAGGACTGAGTCAGGCCTGGCCTGAGGGCCCTGGAGTCCTCACAGAGAAGGTCAGCCCAGGAAGCTCCTGCCCCAGACCTCTGTCCCAGGCTCCTGACTCCAGGTGACCCTGAGGACATGTGGCCAGGGTTGGAGTTTGGCTTCCTGTTGAGGGCTGCTGGGGAGCAATGATTTACTGGCTACCTGATCTGGTAGCTCCTGGAGGTGGTCAGCAGCCAGGGCAGAGTCCCAGGAGCCATATCCGGGCAAGGGCACCTGGGCATCTCCTTCTCCCAGGACTAGGTGTGGCGAGCACAGAGGGACAGGTGCCTCAGGCCGATCAGGTGCCCTGATGGACTTCTATGAGGCTCCACAGGAAGGTCCATGTCCCCAAGGAGAGGAACAGAGGAAAGAGATGCTCCTGGAGCTCCTGGTCCTCCCGGGACCAGCCCAGGGTGCTCTCACTGGGAGGCAGATCAGAGTAGGGGCTTTTTCTTTGGGCGCAGCTCCTCTAAACCCAGGTCAGGTTACTGTGAGGATTTCAAGGTTAACTTAGAGACAACATGGTGAACCAGACACCACTTCCCATGTACCCAATAAAGGGAAACTGAGGCACATGGAACATGGTTGCTGAATCAAATCACACAGATCATGGGTGGCAGATCAGTGGTGCATGTCACTCTGCAGCCAGAGCCCTGTGCTCTGCATGCTGAGGGCCTATTAGGCATCTGTGAAACAGAGACCAGTCATTGGCTCAGGGCACTGGCAGCTGGAGGGGACAGTGTAGTCTGGGAGTGAGAGCAAATCGAGAATAATCAATTTTTATTCTAGAACCAAATCCCCTTCCTCAACAAAATGTCCAGGACTCCCCTTCATAAGCCAGTCCACAAGTTCCCTTGGTGGACTTGAGGTCATGTGTTTCCTGGTGTGTTGGGTGCCACTCACTCTGGAGCATAAGGGACAGGGCTTTCTCACTCCCCACAAGACCCTCCAACCAGCACAGGGCCCAGTGTGTCGCCAACTCTCAATGGTTTTGTGATGGGGGAGGGAAAGATTGTGACTAAATGACCCTGAACCTCTTCAGAGCCTGGACCCTGCATGTGCAATCCCAGGGGGTTCTGCCACCTGCTCCCTGTCCCTCCTGGAGGCTGAGGCTCTTGCTCCATCCCACCAACCAACACTCCTGAGGCCACCCAGGAGCCACATCACAGGATGCCCTTGGGGTGGCCGGGCTGTGGAGGGTCTTCTGGGTGGCCCTGGGTCAGTTCTGAGGCAGCCGTGAGGCTCTTGGACCTGGGGCTTTAAGTCACTGTAGCCCCACTGCTCACTGCCATGGCGATTCTGGCTGTCTTGCTCCTGCCTGTCCGTCCTCTCCCTCCTTCTCATGCAGGCAGGACTGGCCCTGCCCTGCACAATGAGCCATGCCCTTCCCTCCTGCACTAATGGCCATCTGTCCTGTCCACTTCCTGCTAACACCTGGGCCAGGCCCTCTGCTGGGCAGTAGTAAAGGGCACAGAAACAATGGAGGCAGGTGCCCCTGTCAGGATGCATCAGGGACAATGTCCCCGGCTGTGAAGGAGGCCCCACTGTGTCCCTTCCAGGGCTCTTTCCTTCCATGACAATGACATGTGAAATAGGCCAGGACACAGGCCTGAGCATCTTCCCCATCTACTCTCTGCACTGACTCAGCGAGGGGGGCAGAGGCAGGAAGGGCAGCAAGCCCCTAGGTCCCAGGCTCCTTACACCCAGATGACTGGTGGCTCCATCCTGGTCCCTAAGTGGGGCTCAGGCTCCTGCAGTGACTCCCAGGACCTTCCCCAAGGGGGAGCTGGACTGAACGGTGCTGTCTCAGGGGCTCACTGTCTATTCCATATGTGCCTGTGTCCCCATGAGGACACCATCACCACAAGGGAGGTCTGTCCCCACATGGTGTGATGCTCCAGCCACGGTCACTTACATTAGGCTCTAGGCTCTGATTTGGATCAATTTGATGGTCTCACTGCACTTCCTGGGGTGAGAAGAACAGGAAGAAGGCATTCCACAGGCCTGTGTCAGGTGCTTCCCCACTTTGCTGAGTCTCCATAGCAATTGGGAACATAGACTTCTAGATTGATTAACATGATCAATAACACTTCTCTGAGTTTGGTGTTGTGCCTCATTTTACATAACAGAGACCCTCAGATGTCCCCTCTGACCATTCAGTCCTCCACCAGGACCCACAGGTCTCTCCTTACTCAGGAGGTTGCTGGTTTCAAACTGACCTTAGCATCTGCCTTGGGTCATAATGTGACCCCTCAGGACTTCAGAGCTCAGTCTAAGACACTGTGCTCCTTAGAGAAATATTTCTTTCAGAAAGGAGTCTTAGATCCTGGGTATTAAAACTATTTTCCCATATGGGAAAACTTTACCATCCCCCATTTCTACCCCAGGTCTGCCACACACAAGCCCACGAGGGCCGTATTTGCAGCAAGGTCCTGGTCCCCTCTTCCACCTCTTAGTGCTAATGTGTTAGGAACCATCCACTGGTCTCTCAGGACCATTCCACATGCCTCACCTGCTCTCTGCAGGGGGAGAAGGGATGTAAAGACCAAGGACAGGAACATGATTCTGCTCTAAACCTTGTCTGTCCCCCTCACCCTAGAGCATTCCTTGGACTCATCCTTTGCCTTTCAGGTGTCACTGGCTCCTGTCCATCACCAGGAAACACCTGAGCAGAAATGTCCCCATTGTGGCCCCAGCCTGACCACCAAACTGAATGCCAAGCTTGCCCCTGGTATCCTGGTTTCTGTTCAGACACCCCATTCTCACATCAGGCTGTGGGGTTTTCTTGAGGTTTAGGTACAATGGGGTGTCCCATCATGACCCACCTCTAGGATGGCCTTGAGAACCAAAGGCTCAGAGGACACACACGTGGGCCGAGCCCTGGAGTCTTTGCAGCTGGAGGGGCTCTACATCTCAAGGCCAGCTAGGGCCAGCGAGGACCAGGAGAGACACAGGGTTGCTAACTCCCAGTCCTGGGTCTGTCCAGGACCAAATTAAGTGCAATTAAGTGCACCTGTGAGAAACTCTGTTCTTCTCCCAGACACAGCCCAGGGGGCCCCATGACCTCTGATCCCTCAGATTCTCCTGCATCTGCCCAGGATACCCACTCTGCCTGGTTCTTCAGGACTGAGGTTGGTGGGAGGTGAGAGGCCAGCTCAGGTGGAAAGACACCTTTGCAGGGATCACAGGGCAATCCTCTCTTTGTTGTCTGCACAGAGAAATTACCCAAACCCAACATCACAATCAACAACTCCCAAGCCATGGAGGGTGAGGACTCTCTAGCATTAATGTGTGAACCTGAGGTTAATTATGCGACCTACCTGTGGAAGATAAACAGTCAGACGATCCCAGATGGTGACAGGCTGAAGCTGTCCAACAACAACAGGACTCTCACTTTATTCAATGTCACAAGGAATGACCCAGGACCCTATGAGTGTGAAATCCAAAACCCAGTGAGTGCCAGCTGCAGTGACCCACTCACCCTGAATATTTCCTGTGAGTTTCTTCTATTCCTCCATTACCCTGGCTGTGAACTCAAACACACAGGGCCAGAGGCTGGGCCACTTAGTCCCTCTCGGGTCCAAGTACACAGACCCTCTCTCCTGGGCACCTGGACTGGCTGTGACAATAGCCCCAGCCTTGGGCGATGAATAGGAGGTGAGGTTTTGTGGTTCCCTGGGGACGCCTGGAGTCAGCCACCTGGGACAGAGAAGCAGGGATTGTCACAGACAAATTTCAGTGAACAAGGGATGTTTGGTTGAGACTTTCTGTGAGTGTGTATGGTGCTGGGATTTGAACCCAGGGCCTCATGCATGCTGTGCAGGTGCTGTACCACTGTACTCCCCAGCCTAGTTGTGACTTTTCAAAAAAACAAGGTTGTGACATGGATCAGTAGTTCTATTGTGGCCTTCTACAGTCTAGGAACTTCCCCTTCCCTCAGATGACATTACATGTGGCTTTATTCTGTTTGCTCCAGATGGCCCGGATGCCCCCATCATAAACCCCCCAGACTCACATTTCCGTCCAGGGACAAATCTCAACCTCTCCTGCCACGCAGACTCTAACCCGCCTGCTCAGTTCTCTTGGTCTTTCAATGGGAGGCCCCTGGAATCCACACAAGAGCTCTCAATCCTCAACCTCTCTACAACTAATAGCGGATCCTATGTGTGTGTCGCCCATAACTCTGTCAGTAACCTTAATAGGACCACAACCAAGAACATTGCTGTTTCTGGTAAGTGGACCCTGGAGCACAGTATCAAGTGCTGGGTGGAGTCTTGATTTTTTTGGAAACAACGTGGAAGAAGTTCCTTCCTAGCCTGGCACAAGCAAATCCCTGTCCTTGCCTGAGCCTCCCGCTCCATCCCAGAGACTCTCCTCTTGCTTCTGACTTCTCATGACCAATCTAGGGTCCAGCCTGGAATGTGGGGAGGGGCTTCTCGCAGACCCAGAAAGTCCTAGGTAGTGGAAGGAGCTTCCCAGAGAAGGGGAGGGACCTTGAAGTCAAGTCACTTCTTTCCATCACTAACTTGTCCCTTTCTGTCACCTCTCTGCTTTCTGTTACCTCCTCCATGAGCACCAAGGAACCCGCATGGCTTTGCAATACGTTCATCCTCTTTTTCCCCAAATGACAGGAGCAAAGCTCCTTCAGATGGGGAAGGAGCAGCTCTGCTCCTGTCCTGCTCCCAATCCATCTAGGGTGGGAGGGGTGGGTGGGAAAGAGGCCTGGGAGGCCCATCTGGAATCTGGATCAATCATGTGGTCAGTTGGTGCCTCCCAAGTCAGGAGCAGGGGAGGGAAAGAGCCAGCCTGGGGGCAGATGCTTCTGAGTTGTGTCCTGGCTCTGAAGTCCCCAGGTGCATAGGGTTGGGAACACAAGCCCATGTCATGCACCACGGAGAATAGCAGAGATGCACACCTGGAGGGACGGGAGCCTCACCTGCAGAGTCCCTGCGAGGCCGGGCAGGGCGGTGCCGAGAGCATGTGTTTGCACAGAGGACAAGGTGCCGGGGTTGGTCAACACTGTGACCTTCATCCCCACAGGTTTCTTTCACAGGGATATTTAATCCACAGGCCAGGAAATAAAGTCCTCTTCAAACTGACAAATCCTGTAGATTGGAATTTCTCCAGTCACTAAGGTCATGAAGACAGGCTGGACCATCTTATTTCCCTGACAAATTATTTAATGAAAACTATCTAATGAAAATTATTTAATGCCTCTGAATGTAAAACTACTTCCTGCCTGAGAGCCTGATCTTCTACAGGCACAGATAGTACCAGAAAAATATTTCACAAGAGTGGATGGAAAAATTGTTCCACCTGAGGATGAGCTTGCTGGACAGATCCTATAGAGATATCCAGGGACCCTCAAGGGTCACCCTAGGTAATTTGAGGTCGGAAGGAGGGGCAGCACTTTCTTTACATTGTCACTTGAATGTTGACACCCAAACTCTGCAGAGGATCAGGGCCATCCTGTGGGGCACCTTACACAACTCACTGGGGCCCTGAGCACTGGCTAAGGTCTCTGAGGAAGGACCACCTCAGGTCTGCAGCTGAAGCTCCTTCCACCGAGGGGGACAGGGCAGCAGCAGGGACCCCCATCAGCCTGTCCCTGCAGAGGGGGCATCTCCGGGCAGGGGATCCTGCTGGCAGGTAAGAGGGGACAATTCCCTGAAAGAAGGTGGGAGGTAGGAGGTGGGAGCACAGTCTTGCTGGTGCCCCCTGGGGAGGACACAACCTTCACAGGGGACACAGGCTTCAATGGAACCTGATGGGAACAGAACCCAGAAGAGAAGCTCACCAACAGGAAACTCTCAGTGACCTGGAGCTGATGAAGGGGGACAGAAAACTCAGGGGTATCTTTTCTTGGGCATCTCCTTCTCCTGGGACTAGCTGTGACGAGCACAGATGGACAGGTGCCTCAGGCCAAGTCAGATGCCTTTATGGACCTCTATGAGGCTCCACAAGAAGGTCCATGTCCCCAAGGGGAGGAACAGAGGAAAGAGATGCCCCTGGAGCTCCTGGTCCTCCCGGGACCAGCCCAGGGCCTCTCACTGGGAGGCAGATCAGAGAAGGGGCTTTTTCTTTGGGGTCAGCTCCTCTAAACCAAGGTCAGTTACTGTGAGTATTTCAAGGTTAACTTAGAGACAACATGGTGAACCAGACACCACTTCCCATGTATCCAATAAAGGGAAACTGAGGCACAGGGAACATAGTTGCTGATTCAAGTCACACAGACCATGGGTGGGAGGTCAGTGGTGCATGTCACTCTGTAGCCAGAGCCCTGTGCTCTGCATGCTGAGGGCCTATTAGGCATCTGTGCACCAGAGACCAGTCATTGGCTCAGGACACTGGCAGCCTGCAGGGGACAGTCTGGTCTGGGAGTGAGAGCAAATGGAGAAAAATCAACTTTTACTTTACAACTAAATACCCTCCCTCAACAGAGTGCCCAGGCCTCCCCCTCACCCAGCTGTCCAGGACCAGAGTGTCAATCCTGTGTTAACTGAGAAACCCTTTACATCTGAATCCAATCAGAGCGGCCTGGGCTGGTCCCAGTAGGACTAGGAGCTCCAGGGGCATCTCTTTCCTTTGTTCCTCCCCTTGGGGACATGGACCTTCTTGTGGATCCTCATAGAAGTCCATCAGGGCACCTGACTTGGTTTGAGGCTCCTGTCCATCTAAGCCATCAGGACTGGGCTGGGCGTCCCCACTCCCTAATGATCACTGAACTACTATACTCCATGCAAATCCCGCCTGGGTCCAAGGTGGACAGGCTGATAATCCCTCCTTCCCCAACATACATGGCAGAGTTTCCAGAAATCTCAAACCAAACTTATATAGAATAACTGGTGTAGAATTGTGACCCCAAAAGCATGTAGTGGTGACTGAACTCCCAGGGATCTGAGGTGTGGCCCCAGGGAAGGACGTAGGTCCCTGTGAAAGGAACAAGGCTGCTGTCACAGAAGGGGACCAGGTCCTCCAGAGGTGGCTTTCTGATAAGTGGTGTGTGTGGCCCCTTCCCCTTCTTCTCTCCCACATGCTCTCTCACCATGGGGAGCCTCCTGCTGTTAAGATGCAGCAAGCAGCCCTCTTCACATGGGGCCCCTACATCTTGAACTTCCCTGGCTCCAGAACAGTGAGCAGGAGTCTCTCTTCTTTACACACCACCCAGTCTCAGGTGCACTGTTAGAGCAGCACAAGATGCACCAAGACCAGCACAGAAGTTCTGGAAGATAAGACACAGAGTCCACGGGAAAACCCACTTGATAATGAGGTGGCTGGACCTGGGGCCTGAGAGGAGTTTCCCATCTGGATCCCAGTGAGATATCAAGGGGACCAGTCTGGGGTCTCCCTGAGGTCATCTAGGGTCAGAGGGAGGTTCAGCAAGTTCCTATTTTAAGATGAGGAACCTAGGGCTGGGGATGTGGCTCAAGTGGTATCGCGCTCAACTGGCATGCATGCGGCCCGGGTTCGATTCTCAACACCACATACAAAGATGTTGTGTCCACCAAAAACTAAAAAAAATAAATAAATATTAAAAAAAAAAAGATGAGGAACCTGAGGAGGTTGCTGGGTCGTCCAAGGTCAAAGTATTGCACTATATTTTGTAGTTTCCCAGAACAGACTTGAACCATTTCAGAACCAAGTGCATAACAAGGGCATCTTATTTCTGGGTCCTCAACCACTGTCCATGGCCTCAACCATCCAGCTCATCCTCTGGACCCCTCACGCACATCATGATGGCCCAGAGAACAGACAGACGTCTCTGAGGACAGACAGGGCCCCAGGCCTCAGGCCACTGTCAGTCAGCCCCTTGCTGTTTTTCCACAGGGCTTGTGGCCCAGCCCTCCCTCAGAGCCACCAACACAGAACCACACTCTGTGGCCCTGACCTGCCTCTCAGGTGACCCTGGAATCTCCATCACGTGGATCCTCAACAGCCAGACTCTGCAGCTCACAGACAGGATGCAGCTGTCCCCGGACCACAGGACCCTCAGCATAGACCCCGTCAGACAGGAGGATGCCGGGGAGTATCAGTGTGAGGCCTCCAAACCCGCCAGTTCCATCAGGAGTGACCGCTACAGACTGGCTGTGATCTGTGAGTGGCCCCGTCCCACCCAGGGCTTCCCTCACATATTTCACTGTCAAGGGCCATCATATGGCACCAGCCATGAGCATGGGGTAGATGCCAGAGCTTGGAGAGAATGTGGTTGACTACCCAGAAATTAGGTGCCTTGATGTCACCTTGGTTCTGATCTGACCCGAGGCTAGGCCTGGGCTAGACAGTCTGTGAGGGCTGCCCGCTGACACTGTCCTGAGATGGGAAGGAAGAAAAGAGGAAGAGGGGGTAGGGTGGGGCTCAGTGGTAGAGCACTTGCCCGGCCTGTGTGAGAACCTGGGTTCAATTCTCAGCATCAAACAAACAAATGAATAAAATCAAGGTCCTTCAACATCTAAAAAATATACTAAAATAAAAGAGAAGAGGAAGAGACCTTAACAGGAGCATGAGCAGGATGTGGCCCAGCTCCATGTGGAGAGGGTCAGGCTAGAGCACATGCAGGTTTCACAACCAAACGTGAGGAAATCGCCAGAAGCAGAGAGTCAGGAGGACATGGTGACGACATGACAAACTGCACTGGGACCTTGGTGCCATTTCCTTCCACCCTCTGTGGCCCCCTGCAGGGCCCAGCTGGTTCCCCTGAAGACCTGACCTTCAGCCCTTTCTCTTCTCTTTCAGCAGCAGAGAGGACCCCAGGCCTCCCTGTGGGGGCCGTCGCTGGCATCGTGACTGGGGTCCTGGTCGGGGTGGCTCTGGTGGCTGCTCTGGGGTGTTTCCTGCTCCACACAAGAACTGGAAGGTACCCAGGCTTCCCCCCCTGATCCCACCCAGGTGACCCCAGGCCTGAGGGAAGGAGGCCCCTCCTCAGACTCTGCCCTGACCCCCAACTCCCCACTTCCCAGGACCCTCCCCTCACCCAGCCGCCCCCGTCCCTCACCAGCTGCTGGCCCTGGGCTGATTGCTCAACAGCTGCCTCCTCTGCACATTGGTCACCAGGACCTGTCCCCACAGCACTGGTGTCCCTCCCTAGACGAGTGTTCCACACGGCACCTCCTGCAGTATTTGCCCCACACCCAGAGAGGGCTGCAGCTGTGTGTATGAGGGGTCCTGTCCCAGGTCACTCAGGGCAAGGGCGGGGGCCTGAGAGGAAGGAAGGTCCACTCTGCACACCTCCTGTGTGACCCAAGGCCCCTGATGTGTGAGGTGGGATCCCAGGGCCCAGCCAGAGAGTGTGTCCTGGAAAGTTCTTTGCCTCCTGGTCACATGGTGGAGAGCACAAAAGGCCACTGTCACATTACCTCATCTCCTGGCCTGAGCAGAGGGTCCTCCACAGCAGGATCACCAATGGGGGTCGGGGATTGTCAAGATGCACGTGGTTCCCAAATGTCTTGCCTACGTGGTGACCCTGCTTCCCTGTCCCCAGGGTCTGGACCCTTTTACTCAGTCAAACTCTCCTGCTCTAATTCTTCCTCAATCCTCAGTCCCTTTTCTGGGTCCCTCAGCCAACGTTCTCCTGGGTCTGCACCTGGGAGGGCCCTTCACCTTGGCCCAGGGCAGCAGTGTCTTCTTAAGGCCTTTCCTCCCCTCCCCTCCCCTGGGCCCCCTGGTACACAGACCTGATGGAGAGGGGAAGCTTTCACACCCTCCTTGGAAATGGGGTACCCTCCTCATCCCCTATCTGACCCCAGTCCATGACCCTCATGAATAAGCCTGACCTTTCCTAGGGCCAGTGTCCAGCATGGCCTCAGAGACCACAGCACCCCAGCATCAAGACCCGGTAAGTGCCCCCTCAGCCTGAGGGTGGCTGGGAGCCCCCTAGGCCTGCCCCGCAGTGTCCACTCTTGCCCACAACCACACGTCCAGGGTTGAATGTTTACACTGGGGATTCAAGGATCCCTGTCATCAAACACAACAGGGGACCCACCTGGCCAAGCCAGCTCAGACTTGTGGCATCTGGTCTCCTCATGATCCTTGGCTCCTTGGGCCAGTACAAGGGCTACAGGGTCTCTCCCTGGACATGCTGTCCCCCTGACACTCTGAAAGTTGAGGACCCCTAACCCCTCCTGCAGAAGGGGTCCAGCCCTCCTCATGTCTGCTAACTCTTGTCTCTGTCCCCAGGCCAAGGTCCCTCTGACAGCTCCACCTCCCTGGTAAGTCCCCCAGCTATCTCTACACAGGGGACTAGCTCTGCAGGCTCAGGGGCACTGTCAACCCCCACACAGCACAGACACCCCCACTCATGTTGGACCAGGTCAAGGTTAGCCTGGCCCTGGCCAGAGACTTGGCCACTCTCAGGGACAGGACCACCATCACTCTGTCCTCAGCCCACCCTACTTCCTACCATCTCAGGGGAGTCCTGGTGCAGAGTGGGTGCTGGGAGCTTCTATCAATGGTCCTGGGTTAATGATGGGGACCATAGTCTGGACAGAAACCGGGGTGTCTGTCCTGAAGTGGAAGCTGGTGCTCAGGACCCAGAGCTGGTAACTCCTGAGAAGAAAGGGCTAAAGCAGACACAGGGAGTAAGCTCTGGCCTGTCAGAGACCAGAACCTTCCAGGCACCACCCAGCACCTGCTCCCTGGAGTCTCAGCCTTGATGACCCTCCGGTGACCCTGATTTCCAATCTCCCTCCCTGCCAGGCCCCAGCCCCTGGCCACGGAGCTGCTGTTCCCATCTACCAGGTGAGTGTGGTGATGACCCTTGCCCACAGTCCAGGGCGACCCAAGAGATGCCCCTCCCCACACCTTCCTGATCTTGCCAGGAAACAGCAGCCAAAATGGGATCAGGGGGCAGTGAGCCGGGGGGGGGGGGCTGTGAACAGGAGCCTCTGAGCCCAGACAGACACAGGGACAGAACAGTCCCAGGTGGGCTGGTGCCTAGGAGTTCATGGTCCCCTGGTTCAGAAGGGTCAGAGCCTCTTGGTTCTTTTTCAGGAATTACTAAACCCTGACCTGGACATCTACTGCCGGGCCGACCTCAAGGCTGATGTGGATTCTTAGTTTCCAACACACGATGCTCCATGTGGGCTGAGGGAGGGTCCTGCTAGACCCCAGATGCTGGGTGATGGGACAGAGGTGGAGCCTGACCCTATTGGACTCTGGATCCTAGAGGGGGAGGTGTCCCTGGGGATTCTAGAGACACAGGCTGCCCTGGGCTCTCAATGGCCAGAACCAGGCTGCCTGTGCCCAGGAGCAGGGGCTTCCAGGGAGAGGGAAGGGCCCTGTGGGTCACCTGGAAAGGCGCTGAATAAAGACCCCCTTCCCTCCTTCACTCTTGGTTCCTGTGGGAACGTCTCTTGGCAGACACTCCCCTCAGGGTCCAGGTCAGCTCTCTCCTGTGTCACGCAGGGGAATCGTGGTCTCTAAGTTGTTCCCACAGGTTTCTCTCCTGGGAGACAGGAGCTGGGACGTGGAGCCAGGGCAAAGGTCGGGTCTGTCCACAGGGAAGGGTGAGGGTCCCAAGGCCCTGCAGCCAGCAGAGCACTCAGTGGCCCTCACACTCCAGGACCATTGATTTCTTCTCTGTCCAGAACTCAGGACATCTTCTTGGCAGGGACAGTGACTGTCAGAGTAATGAGGGGACAGGGCCAGATTCAGACTCAAGCCCTGAACAAGGGTCTCAGGCCTTGCCCGAGGCTCCAGCCCTGCCCTCCCATCAGCTTCCACTCTGCCCTGCCTGGTCTCTCTGGGACCAGCCTCCTCTCCACACTCTTGCACCCAGGGCAGAGGCTCAGGGCTCCCCACATGGGGCTCTCCAGGTTCCATGGTGATGGGACAGAGGGTCTCCTCCCTTTCCTGGGGCCTAGGATGTCCACTGCAGCCTCCTCAGTACACCTGGGCACTGATATGACTTCTTCCCTAAGGCTGGAAGGGTGACATTTTCAGATACGTTCACGTGGATCAGGCCACTACATTCCTGGAAATCAGATGTCCAAGGACTAAAGCTCAGGGACACTCCTCGGATGCCTGAGAATTTTCTGTCCTGAGATGAGAAGTAGAAAGGGACCCTTGGAGAGTCCCCTGTGACTCAGCTCTGGTGAGGCTCGTCCTGCATGAACATAGCATCAGGTCACACACGGTGACTTCTCTAGCCTTGGTTCCCTGGTGTTGCTGCCACAGACTGGCTCCAACACAGTAGCTCAGAAAACAGAATCAAGGTGTCCTGAAGCTGCATTCTTCGGAAGCTCCAGCGTGTGCACAGGGACATAGTCCCTTGTGCCTCAGGTCACTGCTGCATCTTAAAACTTGATGGGAACTTTTAACTCACTTCTGGCCCCAGGGCCCAGCCGGGAACCACAGCAGCTGGAGCTCCCACTGAGCATAGCATCCTGCTCCCTGAGTCACACTTGAGCCCCAGGGAACCTGAGCCAAGCAGAGTCCTCCAAGCCAGGTGTGTCACCCCGTCTTCCTCCTTCCCATCTCGTCCCATCCACATAGACAACTCTGCCCCTGTAGAGCCAGCCCTGGCCCTCCAGGGACTCAGGTGCAGCCCCAGCAGTGTCCCTGCAGGTCACACTCACACCACCCAGGCTGCCCAGGGGAAGGGTCTCCTGTGAGCTCAGGGGAGCCTCCCTGATGTGGATGGGGTGGAGTCCTCCTCACCTTCTCATCTGAGCAGTCTCCAGGGTCCTCTGTACCCTGTCCCTGCAGCCACTGTTTCTCCCTGGACACAGCCTCAGATCCCGACAGGTGGAGTTAAGGTGCTGTCTCTCCAGCAGTCCTTCCCATTCCTACCTCGTGACGATGCTCAGACCCTTGTGACCCTCCCCTCAACAGGTGACTGTGCTCTGGGCTCCTGAACACCTGCCCCCACACATGCCAGCTTCAGGTCAATGACAACCACCAGCTCTGACACCCTCACCCACGGCAGGTGTCTGAGCAGACTCACCAGGTGGGACACCCGAGGCTCCAGCAGGCAGGAGCACCCTGGTCCCTCTCCTCCCTCCCTGAGGGCAGCAGGCCCCACCAGATTTTTGTCCAGAGCACAGCTTTAGGTCACTACTAACTCTCTCTAGGGACAGGCACTGAGGTAGCTGCCACTAGGAAATTCCACTGCCAAGGACACCCTCAGCCCATGCCTCCTCACACCTGTGAGAGGGACAGACACGTACAACACACCTGGCCTCACCATCTGTCTGAAGGCCACTCCCAGGCTACTTACCACCCCAGGCCAGCTGCAGCCTGAAGAGCGACCTCCTTGCTGCTCTCTCCCTGTGACAGCAGGTGCTGCTTTTGCCTGGGGCTCCCTCCACCCCGGTCAGGGGACCCAAACCTGCCTGTGCCCCACCTCAGCAACACCCCTCAGCCACTTGGTCCCTCCATCTTCGCTGAATCTCACAGAGAGGGACAGCCCTCCTAGCCCCTCCCTGCTCATTGCCAGCCTTGGGTGCTCATCACGGGGTCTGCAGGGGTCACCTGTGCTCAGGTTGGTCACATGTGGGACCAGGCAGACAGGAAAAGCCTCCCACATGCCTTCGACTCTCAGAAGGGAAAATGAACAGAAAACTACTCTGTCCAAAAGTCAGAAGGCAAGGGCGTCCCAGGGATTCCTAACAGTGCACCCTCTGGGTCATGATCTTCAGGAGACACCACCTTTGAAACCGTGAGTCAGATGGACCCTCCTGAGGCTGCCCATCCCCAGGTGCAAAGTTCTCCCGACTCTGAGCAGGAGTCCTCAGGACAGCTCCTCTCCTCTCCCTGACTCACCATGCACTGGTGTCAGGCACCCTGGGGACCCGCACTGAACAGGACCCACCCTGCAGCCTGTAGGTCAGAGCTACCTGTGCCCTGGGTCAGGGCCAGCTCTCACCATTGGGACCCTGGGCAGCATCACTGCTACAGTCCCTGACACTGACCACAAGTCTCCTCATGACCTCCAGGGGGCGACATGGGACTCACTGCCAACAGCTTGGTGATTCTTGTGACAAGAGCATGGCTTTGGCTGGAGATGGAGGTGGAGATGCCGCCTGATTGCCACCTGGGCACCAATGGCCCCATGGGCTCCCTCCCACAAGCTTCTGTTCCCACTGCTCCTTCCTGATCCTGGGAGAACCCTGCTAGGCCACGAGTCCCTATGTAGTCCCCTCCTTCCTGGCGTCACCCATGGGGAAAGGCAGGTGACCACATGAGAACAATGCAGGCAGAGGACAGAGGCCCCCACAGGGACACGGGAGGCCTGAGCTAGGGCTCCAACAAATGGAGAGAGGAGCTCCCCTCAGACCTTTCCCCAGGGGCAGAGAGCCCTCGGTCACTGGCCTCCCCTGCCCCATCCTCCCTTCCCAGGAAATAGGTCCCATGCCCCTACACCACAGGCCCTGGAGCTCTCCCTGAGACACCAGGGTCTGGGTCCCTGAGGCTTGGGGGGTGACACCAGAGATAGAGGGTAGGTCCCTGGACCTGTCACACTTCAGTGGGACCCATTCCATTTCCAGAGTCACGCTGTCACCGTCCTGCTGGGAGGAAATCTCCCTCCCAGAGCACTTGAGAACATGGGGAAGATTCGGCACCAAACTGGGCTCTGGATCATAAAAGGAAAT
Organism: Urocitellus parryii; assembly: GCF_045843805.1. NCBI lineage: Eukaryota > Metazoa > Chordata > Mammalia > Rodentia > Sciuridae > Urocitellus > Urocitellus parryii. The sequence goes on along the minus strand of NC_135545.1, from coordinate 11,755,733 downwards.
CATCTCACAGTATGGGGACCACCAGGGTTGCCTGTGGGGTGCTGAAAGCCCTAATCTAGGACACAGCTGAGGCACATGCTGGGCTGAGCCAGTTCTCTCAGGGGACAGGGTCCCCATCAGCCTGGCTCTCCAGGTGTGGCGTGGGGCACTGAAAGGGAACTGGGAGGGGCTGAGCTGGGAGAGGAGCTGGGCAGCAGCACGGACTGGCCTGGCCCCGCTGCTTCCCAGCAGGTCTGAAGCTGAAGCCCCTTCCACAGAGGAGGACAGAGCAGAGCCCAGGGAACCCTCCAGCCAAGCCGCCAACACCACACCGCTCCCCGTGATCAGGACCTGCCCCTAGGATAAGGCTGGAATCTCCATCAGGTGGGTCTTAAAAACCAGATTCTGCAGCTTACAGAGATTGTAGCTGTCCCAGGACCACAGCACATTCAGCATAGACCCCAGCAGACAGGAGGATGGCGGGGATTAAAATGGGAGGTCCCCAACATGGTCAGTTCCAGCAAGAGTGACACCTTCAGTTGGCAGTGAATTATAACCCACTTTGGCCTCACCTATTAATTATTCATCTCTGTTGAATATTTTTTGCTGTAATGAGGCAGTTATCAGACATTTATGTTTTTACAGTTATTGAAGGTAGAATTTCCTGAGAACTTGAACTGAATCAGTAAATGCTCAGAACCGTGATCTGACATGATCTTATTCTTGACTTAAGGTCCTGTGCAACCCCAGGTCCCACCCTTTGCAGGTCTCACTTGCGCCATCTCCACTGTGGAATGAGATGGCATTCTGCAGGGACAGGGGCATCTGGGCTGAGACCCATTGAGAGATGGTGCTAAAAGGAGAAGGTCTCTCCCGCTCTATGGTTTCACCATCCCCCTGGAAGATGCTCCCAGGCACAGCTGTCCCAGGGGACCCAAGCCCAGGCTGAGTCCTGCTAAGGATGAACCCCAAAGCCCTGAACATCCACTCCCAGGCCTGCACCAGCCCCTGCAAGCCTCACCCTCCTTGGCCAGCAAACACCAACCCCTACCCAGGGAGTGGCCTTCATGCACCCAGGTACAATCTCTATGTGAGCTGCAGAGTCTGGCTATTTAAGATCCACCTGATGGAGATTCCAGCATCATCTGAGAGGCAGGTCCTGATCACAGACAGTGGCTTTGTGTTGGGTTCCTGGACACACGTAATGCTGTTGAAGTGAAGACAGCAGCTTCCCCACAACAGGCCTGGCCTCTGGCCTCTGTCCTCCCCAAGGCCCAGGCCTCTATTCTTCTTGGTTCTCCCTAAGGGCTCTGAGAACTGTGTACCTTTAAGCCCCAGTTTGAAGGAAGCTGCTGTAATGTGCCAGTGACCCTGTGAGGGACAGCTGGGCACAGGTGGGCACCATCATGGATAACTCCAGAGGTCCCCCATGCCCTGGATCTATAGATGGTCCCTGGAGGAGCTGGCTGGTGTGTAATACCTTCAGATCCTCAACAACAGAGCTGATGTACTGATGCGCATCCACACCTTTTCCCAGGGAGCAAAAGACCCCTCAGGTCCCTGCTCTGAGCATAGTGGTGGGTCCTGCCCCATAGACCCTTCTCAGAAGGAGTTTTTTCCGAGAAGTCACAGGACAGGGGTTGGGGATTTAGCTCAGTGGACAAGCACTAACCTAGCATGTGCAATGCCCTTGGTTCAGTGCTCAGCCCTGAAAAAAAAAAAAAAAGTAAAAAACAAAAGACCATTACAGCACAAGGGACACTCAGGACCGAGCATCCCAGTGTTCCCACCCAGGTGGGTGACTCGTGAATGAGCAGGCAGACCCCTCCTGCCGCAGTCTGGCTGGGCACAATTCAGGAGCCACTTGTCAAAAGAAACTAACTTTATTTTCAGAACTACAAACACCAAACAAAACAGCTCCTCAGGAAAAAACCCTCAGAGCCCAACTGCCACCACCGGCTTCCCACAAGCCTCTCACCCACACAAGCCTCTCCCCCTCCCACAATCCTCCTGCTCTTGAGGCCGATTGGCTGGGTTGCATGGGTGGAGCCAAAGAAGTCTCCCAATGAGCAGCTCCGTGGTCCGAAAGGGCAGGGAAACAGCCCAATGAGCATCACCGCAGAGGAGCCAATCAGCTGGATGTTGCTGGGGCCGCTGTGAGCCAATCATCAGCCGGCAGCTGGAAGTTTGCTGGGGCCCCTTTGGCTGTGGCTCTCAACACCCTCCAGCTGAGCGCTCACTGTGTCCCTCAGGGTCTCCCACCCCCAGCACCCAGGACTGACCACATCACCAGAAGAGGCCCTGAGACAGAGAGCTTGGAGAGAAGTGGACACACAGAAGCCCTGGGCCCTGCTGCTTGCCTTCCAAGGGCATGTCCTGAAAGTCACTATCCAAGAGCAGGTGCCTCTGCCCAGCCTGGCTCTGTGGACAGTGCCTGTGCCCTCCTGCCCTGCCCAGCCCACTCCCTGAGTCCTTCTCCAGGTGCCTCTAGACAAACCTGGTGTGGCTGTGCCCCTGTGAGGTGTGTGGAGAGGCTGAGTCTCTGGGGCATGTGTCTGAGAGCCACGTCACAAACATCTTTGGTGTCCAGGACTGGAGAGGAGGGACAGAGCTCCAGCTCCTCCAGGTGAGACAGGAAGTGCCAATCCTGGGTTTCTATAAGTGCTACATGGGTCCTTCTGCAGAGAGTCAGGCCTGGTCACCCTGCAGCAAGACCTGGGCCAGGCCCTCCTGCGTCAGCACATCCTGGAGTCTGTGTCTGGGGAGGCCGATGCTCTGTTCCTGGGACACCAGGCCCTAATGGGACACTTCCTGCCTGACCTTCAGGACGCAGGCCCCTCAGGCCTCGGTTCTGAATGCACAGAAAGGGTCTTTCTGCCCATAAATAAAGTCTGTTTTTGCCCTGCTCTGACCCCTCCTCCTCCTCCTAGTCTCAATCACTGGATGGATGTCACAAACCACAGTCACCCCAGAGGAAAGGAGGCTCCATCTCCCCCTCCTCCTGTTTCCTAGAGCCCTTCCAGAGCCTTCTTTGACAGACTCACAAGGTACTTTGGGGAGGTCTGGACTGGGTGCTCTTCTGTAATCCCAGTGGCTCATGAGGCTGAGGCAGTAGGATCACAAGTTCAAGGCCAGCCTCAGCAACTTAGCAAGACTGTAAGCAATCTGGTGAGACCCTGTCTCAAAATAATAAGGACTGGAGATGTTGCTCAGTGGTTAAGCACCCATGGATTCAACACCTGGTACCAAAAACAAAACAAAACAAACAAACCTCTTAAATAAAACCTTGAGGAAGCCATAATGAGCCCAAAAGAACAAACACAGATGGAGTCATTTGTACTCACTGAAACTGGTCAACAGAGCAGTCTACTCATGTAACAATGGCCGAGTGACTGTTGGTTATAGTCATGGAGTTTCAGTGGGTCACAGTGTCAATCAGTCTGTCCTGGGCAGCCACCTGATTCAAACACAGCAAACCAGCCAGGTTCTGAACCTCTCTGCGGTCTCCACACCTCACTTCCTTTTTCCACCATAAACCATGCTGGGCCACGTGGCAGCCCTGGGGTTCTTTGAAGCTGCTGGTTCTGAGCACGGCCTGATTCCAGAAACAGGTTCAGAAGCCAGTTAGTATCTCTAACCAAATTTGTTGTAACTGTGTCTTTGGACAAACCTTACAGCCAGCGCCAGACTCACTGATCACCATGAAGACTGGGCCTCAGTGCAGAGGTTAAGGACAGGGGCAGAGCCACCAGTCAGAGAAGGACAGCAGAGGACAAGGCAGAGTCACAGGAGGGCGGGTGAGGGGCACCATGGTGGGGGGCAGAGCTTCCTGAGGAGACCTGGGCCTCATAGAGGGCAGCTCCAGGGACCCGGAGAGCCAGGCCCACATCCCTGACCACAGCCCACACAGGGGAAGCCAGTGCCTGGGCCTTTTCTGGGAGTGACACTGAGGTGACCTCAGGAATGTGGCACTCAGCAGGTTCCCTGCATACACTGTAGACAGAGGGGCCTCCAGAGGACAATCTTCTTGTGGCAGATCTGGACACAGCAGGACAACATGTGAGCCCTCTCTGGTGAGGCCGAGCTGACTCGGGTCACTCCCCTGCAGTCCACCCCCTGCTCCTGTCTGGTGGGTGGAACTCCAAGGTCAGTGGCCAAGAGCGTGGATGTGCCATCTAACATGGACAGTGTTCCCAACAGGAAATGAACATGAACAAGAGTGGCCCAACCCACAACAGGAAACACCATTTATTACAAGTCCTGCTCTTTCTATTCTTGCTTTAAATAGACATCTATTTAATGATGTTTAATCATAGCATTGAGCTTGACAGGGACATTCAAGGGGAACCTGTAGCTCCAAACCCCAAAATCTCAAAATGCCTTATTAGCCTGAGGCTGCACATGTATGTAGGCGTTCTCTCTCTCTCTCTCTCTCTCTCTCTCTCTCTCTCTCTCTCTCTCTCTCCACCCCCAACAGGATACCTGCAGGATCTTAGACAGCATCAGGCAGACATCAGGAGCACACACAGCCAATGATAGGCACGATGCCCCTGGGCAGTCAGCTCACGGACTTATGTGAGGACTGAGATGGGAGATGAGTATTGGGTCTGCCAGGAGGCTGGGCCATCAGGGAGCTGGGATCAGGAGGCCCAGGGAGGAAGGAGCTCTATTCCTAGCAGAGAGCTCATCTGTCTGCAGCAGCTGCACATGCAGAGGGTCCCCTGGGCCAGGCTGATGGTGCTCCCAGTACCAACCTGCATCAGAGTGTGGAACCTGAAGTCTGAGCCATACATGCATAGCACTGAGGTTGACAGTGATATTCAGGGGAACCTGCAGCTCCAAACCCCAAAATCTAAGAAATAAGAAAAACCTCCCATTTCCCATTAAATTCCCTGTTCCCACAGCACAAGCCACCTGCCATCTACACTACCTAGTTCACTCATTCTTAGGTGTCACCCACTCCAGTCCCTGGCTCCCCAGGTCTGCTCAGCTGCTGCCACCTCCTGGGAACTCATGATAATCAGGACTCAGGGGCCCCCATTGCTAATCCCTCAGCCCACCAGGAAGGACTCTGCCTTCAGCTGGCCTTTTACCCTGGTGTGGACAGTGGTGTAAGGCAGCCACTCTGAAGACCTGGGGTAGGAGAGGTGGGCACCCACACAGAGCTGCACAGTGAGATGGGGACAAAGTGCTGGTGTAGGACCCAGGGACTCAGCTGTGAGGGTGGCTGTGGCGAGGAGCTTAGGAAGGGAACTGAGGAGCACAGAGGTGGGAAGTTCCTGAACATTTGCAGGGACAAGGCTGGATTCCCAGAGGACCACTCTGACCACTGTCAGCTGCAGCACTCAGAGCCTGGGCACCTCCTGGCTGCCCATCAACCAAGAGCTCCCACCTCCATCTCCTAACTCACCTGCTCCTCCACTGTCTGACTCTAGGGGAAGGTTCCAGATCCTCCTCTGCCCTGCAAGGGGGTGGTGGGAAGCCCAGTTCCCTACAGACAACCAGCAATGGCTCTTGCTGAGTTGACTGGGAAGGACCACACACCCTGGTCCCCACTCAGGGGTAACAATGAGGCCCAGATACCTCCTGCTCCCTCAAGCCCTGATAGGCTTCTGTTCCTGATGACTGTCACATCCCTCCTGATTCTTCCAGTGAGGATACCTGGGAGGACCCGTATCCCATTGTAGAAGGTCCAGTCAGGAATGTTCCACAGCATCCCTGAAACAAGGTCTCACTAAGTTGCCTGGGCTGGCCTCAAACTAGAAATCCTCCTGTCTCAGCCTTTTGAACAGCTGGGATGAGAGGCTGTGTCATGTGTCTGGCCAGATAATCTTTATAATATTCACACGATGCTCCAATAGGCCCTTTGAGCAAAGATCCAAGGATTTAAAGATAAGAAACAAGCAGCCAACTGCAGACCCCGCTCACAAAGCAAGTAGTTTCACCCTAAAGCCTAAAGAGACACCTCCTGAGGCCCTTCCTTTGAACGCTCAGGTAGAGATGGCCCCTCCTGAGGCTGCCCATCCCCTGGGTGCACAGTTCTCCTACTCTGGAACAGGATACCCCAGGACAGCTCCCGTTCTCTCACTAAACTCCCTGGACAGAATCAGGAGGCCTGGGGACCCTTAATAAGCAAGACCCATTCTGCAGCCTGTAAGTCAGGGCCACCTGTGCCCAGGGTCAGGGCCAGCCTTCATCATGTACTCACTGGGCCACATCCCTGCTACAGACCCTGAGACTGGCCACAGTTCTCCTCATGACCACCAGGGGGCGACATGAGATGCACAGTCAACACTTGGCAAATGGATTCTGAGGCTTGGACTAGGCTTTGTCTCAGGAGGTGGAATTGTGGCCTGATTTCCATCCCCAATAGATTGCAGGGTGTCTCCCACCCCCACTCCTTACTGGTTCTGTGAGGACCCTGCACAGCCAGGGGGCTCTGAGCAGGCCCTGCCTCCTGGCATCACCCATGAAAAAAGTCAGGGTGACCACAGGAGAATCACGAGGTAGAGGACAGAGGCCACCCAAGGAAGGCATGGGCAGGCCTGAGCCACAGCTGCATCAAAAAATGGAGAGGGAGGGTCTCCCTAAAATCATTCCCTGAGGGGCTGGGGATGTGGCTCAAGCGGTAGCACGCTCGCCTGGCATGCGTGCGGCCCGGGTTCGATCCTCAGCACCACATGCAAACAAAGATGTTGTGTCCGCCAAAAACTAAAAAATAAATATTAAAAAAATTCTCTCTCTCTCTCTCTCTCTCTCCCTCCCTCTCTCACTCTATCTTTAAAAAAAAAAAAAAAAAAATCTCTCCCTGAGGATCAAGGAGGCCACGCTCACCTACCTCCACTACCACATTCCTCCCCTCCCAGGACACAAAAGGTCTGAAGTCCTGAGATAGCCACTCAGAGGCCAAGCTGGAGACACCAGGACAGAGAGCAGGGCCCCTCACCAGCCATCTCTGTGGGCCTCTTTCTAGAACCTAGAGCTCTTTCTGCCCCTTCCTACTGGAAGGAAAGCCACCTTCCTAGAGAATTTGAGAACATGGGGACGACTTGGGGCTAACCTGGGATTCTACAACATAAAGGAAACATGCCCAGGGGTGAGGGGACCCCAGGGGTTCCCTGGGTGGTCCTGAAAGCCCTGAGGCCAGGACACAGCTGAGGCCAGTGCTGGGTGAGCCACTTCTCTCAGGGGACAGCATCCCCACCTGCCTTGCTCCTCAGGGTGTGGCATGCAGTAGTGAAACCCAACAGGGAAAGCAGAAGGGACAGGAGGCAGGACAGAGAGGGAGGGGACAGAGAGGTTCCTCAACAGAGACCCCGCCCCCAACCCTGTGACCCAGGAAAGTGCTCCTGCCCTGGGAGGAGGCTGAGCTCAGAGAGGAGCAGGGCAGCAGGGCTGACTGGCCTGGACCTCAGCTTCCAAGCGGGTCTCAGTGAAGCTCCTTCCACAGAGGGGACAGAGCAGCAGGGACCATGCAGCCCCCCTCAGCCTGTCCCTGCAGGGGGAGCATCCCCTGGCAGGGGGTCCTGTTGGCAGGTAAGAGGGGACAGTTCCCTGAGGAGGGTGGGAAGTGGAGCACAGTCTTGCTGGTGCCCCCTGGGGAGGACACCACCCTCACAGGGGACACAGGGCTTCACTCTGTCCCATTGGGAATCCACTGGGAACAGAACACAGAAGACAGAGAGAAGCTCACCAAGAGGAATGGATGAAGTGGGGTGGAAAGCTCAGGGGTTCTCTTTTCCAAGGTACTTACCAGGGGCCTTTCTATTTTGAAAATTGGTGTTAACAGCTCTGTCAGGGCCACTCTCCAAATAGAAAGGCTACTTGAGCAGTGGACACTGTCTGCAGCCACCAGCCTCAGACATTGGCACACAGACACCTGGATGCTAAGGGCGGGGACACTGCTTCACTCATCCACAGGAGGCTGAGCTTGGTCCAGGCCCTGGGCTACCACAAGGGTCAGACTAGTCTCTGCCTCCTGGAGCTTCCTCTCTAGAGGGCAGGAGGCCAGGCCAGCAGGGAGATCTGCAGGTGAGGCCAGGTGCTGTGTAGATCTAGGAGGGCAGAGAGCAGGGAAAGGTCCACAGGGAAGACCTGGGGCCTGTAAGGAGGTGGTCAGGGGAGGCGGGTGCCCAGGTGCCCTGGGTGTGAGCAGGGATCTGAGGGCACTGAGGGGCCAGCCTTGCAGACACCTGGGGAAAGGTGTTCCCAAGAGAGGATGACAGGTACAGGGGTCTGAAGGAATGGAGGTCATGCTGCTGGCCGTGACCTAGGGACACACACACACCACACACCCCAAGGCTGAGGAATGAGGACTCCTGCTGAGGACGTGAGCCCCATCTTCCCTCCCCATATGAAGCGCCCAGTATTGATGGATTTCTCTCTCTTCCCTCCTAGTCTCACTGTTAACCTTCTGGAACCCGCACCCCACTGCCCAGCTCACTGTTGAACCAGTGCCTTCCGACGTTGCTGAAGGGAGAGACGTTCTTCTACTTGTCCACAATATGTCGGAGAACGCTGTAGCCTCCGCCTGGTACAGAGGGCAAATAACAAACCAAAACCTTCTCATTCTATCCTACTCGAATCTCACACACTCAGCTACCCAAGGTCCTGCATTCAGTAGTCGAGAGACAATCTACCCCAATGGGTCCCTGCTGTTTGTGAATGTGACAAAGGGGGACACAGGATTCTACACCCTGCAAAACACAACTCCCAATTTTCAAATTGAAACAGCAACTGGAGAGTTCCGCGTACATGGTGAGTGATGCCCAGCCCTCTGGGTGTTGGAGGGGTCAACTCCACTGGACACACAGGACCCTTAGACCTGGATGCCTCCCTCCTCCTGTGCATTACGTCCCCACAGTGGAGTTGGAGCATTTAGTGCAGGACACACGCAGTGCAGACAGACTTCAGAAGATCCGAGTCCTCTGCCTGAATCCATGGGCAGAGAGCAGGGTGGTCTGGTGGGAGACTCGGCCCAGGCAGAGCAGTCTCAGCCCAGCACCTGTGTCCTTCCAAGGAACATGGTCCTGAGAAAGACCCTGCAGGACTGAGTCAGGCCTGGCCTGAGGGCCCTGGAGTCCTCACAGAGAAGGTCAGCCCAGGATGCTCGTGCTCTAGACCTCTGTCCCAGGGTCCTGGCTCCAGGTTACCCTGAGGACATGTGGCCAGGGCTGGAGTTTGGCTTCCTGTTGAGGGCTGCTGGGGAGCAATGATTTACTGGCTACCTGATCTGGTAGCTCCTGGAAGTGGTCACCAGCCAGGGCAGAGTCCCAGGAGCCACATCTGGGCAAGGGCACCTGGGCATCTCCTTCTCCTAGGACTAGGTGTGGCAAGCACAGAGGGACAGGTGCCTCAGGCCAATCAGGTGCACTGATGGACTTTGATGAGGCTCCACAGGAAGGTCCATGTACCCAAGGGGAGGAACAGAGGAAAGAGATGTTCCTGGAGCTCCTGGTCCTCCCGGGACCAGCCCAGGGCTCTCTCACTGGGAGGCAGAGAAGAGTAGGGGCTTTTTCTTTGAGGCAGCTCCTCTAAACCAAGGTCAGGTTACTGTGAGTATTTCAAGGTTAATTTATAGACAACATGGTGTACCAGACACCACTTCCCAGGTATCCAATAAAGGGAAACTGAGACACAGGAACATAGGTGCTGAATCAGGTCATACAGACCATGGGTGGGAGGTCAGTGGTGCATGTCACTCTGTAGCCAGAGCCCTATGCTCTGCATGCTGAGGGCCAATTAGGCATCTGTGGACCAGAGACCAGTCATTGGCTCAGGTAGTTTAGTCCTGGGCACTGGGAGCCTGGAGGGGACACTGTGGTCTGGGAGTGAGAGTAAATTGAGAATAATCAACTTTTATTCTAGATCCAAATCCCCTTCCTCAACAAAATGTCCAGGACTCCCCTTCATAAGCTAGTCCACAAGCTCCTTTAGTGGACTTGAGGTCATGTGTTTCCTGGTGTGTTGGGTGTCGCTCACTCTGGAGCATAAAGGACAGGACTTTCTCACTCCCCACAAGACCATCCAACAGCACAGGGCCCAGTGTGTGCCCAACTCTCAATGGTTTTGTGACAAGGGAGGGAAGATCATGAATGAATGACCCTGAACCTCTTCAGAGCCTGGAACCTGCATGTGCAATCCCAGGGGGTTCTGCCACCTGCTCCCTGTCCCTCCTGGAGGCTGAGGCTCTTGCTCCATCCCACCAACCACCTCTCCTGAGGCCACCCAGGAGCCACATCACACGATGCCCTTGGGGTGGCCGGGCTGTGGAGGGTCTTCAGGGTGGCCCTGGGTCAGTTCTGAGGCAGCCATGAGGCTCTTGGACCTGGGGCTTTAAGTCACTGTAGCCCCACTGCTCCCTGCCATGGCGATTCTGGCTGTCTTGCTCCTGCCTGTCCCTCCTCTTCCTCCTTCTCATCCAGGCAGGACTGGCCCTGCCATGCACAATGATCCATGCCCTTCCCTCTACACACTAATGGCCATCTGTCCTGTCCACCTCCTGCTAACACCTGGGGCCAGGCCCTCTGATGGGCAGTAGTAAAAGGCATAGAAGGAGTAGAGGCAGGTGCCCTTGTCAGGCTGCATCAGGGACAATGTCCTTGACTGTGAAGGAGGCCCCACTGTGTCCCTTCCAGGGCTCTTTCCTTCCATGACAATGACATGTGAAATAGGCCAGGACACAGGCCTGAGCATCTCCCCCGTCTACTCTCTGCACTGACTCAGCGAGGGGGGCAGAGGCAGGAAGGGCAGCAAGCCCCTAGGTCCCAGGCTCCTTACACCCAGATGACTGGTGGCTCCATCCTGGTCCCTAAGTGGGGCTCACGCTCCTCCAGTGACTCCCAGGACCTTCCCCAAGGGGGAACTGGACTGAAGGGTGCTGTCTCAGGGGCTAACTGTCTATTCCATATGTGCCTGTGTCCCCATGAGGACACCATCACCACAAGGGAGGTCTGTCCCCACATGGTGTGATGCTCCAGCCACGGTCACTTACATTAGGCTCTAGGCGCTGATTTGGATCAATTTGATGATCTCACTGCACTTCCTGGGTGAAAAGAACAGGAAGGAGGCATTCCACAGGCCTGTGTCAGGTGCTTCCCCACTTTGCTGAGTCTCCATAGCAATTGGGAACATAGACTTCTAGATTGATTAACATGATCAATAACACTTCTCTGAGTTTGGTGTTGTGCCCCATTTTACATAACAGAGACCCTCAGATGTCCCCTCTGACCATTCAGTCCTCCACCAGGACCCACAGGTCTCTCCTTACTCAGGAGGTTGCTGGTTTCAAACTGACCTTAGCATCTGCCTTGGGCCATAATGTGACCCCTCAGGACTTCAGAGCTCAGTCTAAGACACTGTGCTCCTTAGGGAAATATTTCTTTCAGAAAGGAGTCTTAGATCCTGGGTATTAAACACTATTTTCCCATATGGAAAACTTTACCATCCCCCATTTCTACCCCAGGTCTGCCACACACAAGCCCACGAGGGCCGTATTTTCAGCAAGGTCCTGGTCCCCTCTTCCACCTCTTAGTGCTAATGTGTTTGGAACCATCCACTGGTCTCTCAGGACCATTCCACATGCCTCACCTGCTCTCTGCAGGGGGAGAGGGATGTAAAGACCAAGGACAGGAACATGATTCTGCTCTAAACCTTGTCTGTCCCCCTCACCCTAGAGCATTCTTTGGACTCCTGCTTTGCCTTTCAGGTGTCACTGGCTCCTGTCAGTCACCAGGAAACACCTGAGCAGAACTGTCCCCCATGTGGCCCCAGCCTGACCACCAAACTGCATGCCCCTGGTCTCCTCGTGTGGGATTTCTGTGCACACACCCCATTCTCACATCAGGAGGTGGGGTTTTCTTGGGGTGTAGGCACAATGGGGTGTCCCATCATGGCCCACTTCTAGGATGGCCTTGAGAACCAAAGGCTCAGAGGACACACACGTGGGCCGAGCCCTGGAGTCTGTGCAGATGGAGGGACTCTGCATCTCAAGGCCAGCCAGGGCCAGCGAGGACCAGAGGAGACACAGGGTTGCTAACTCCCAGTCCTGGGTCTGTCCAGGACCAAACTCTGCAATTAAGTGCACCTGTGAGAAACTCTGTGCTTCTCCCACACACAGCCCAGGGGGCCCCACCTCCTCTGATCCCTCAGATCCTCCTGCATCTGCCCAGGATACCCACTCTGCCTGGTTCTTCAGCACTCAGGTTGGTGGGAGGGGAGAGGCTAGCTCAGGTGGAAAGACGCTTTTGTGGGGATCAGAGGTACCACAGGGCAATCCTCACTTTGTTGTCTGCACAGAGAAATTACCCAAACCCAACATCACAATCAACAACTCCCAACCCATGGAGGGTGAGGACTCTCTAGCATTAAAGTGTGAACCTGAGGTTAATTATGCGACCTACCTGTGGAGGCTAAACAATCAGATGATCCCAGATGGTGACAGGCTGAAGCTGTCCAACAACAACAGGACTCTCACTTTATTCACTGTCAAAAGGGATGACACAGGACCCTATGAGTGTGAAATCCAGAAACCATGAGTGCCAGCCGCAGTGACCCACTCACCCTGAATATTTCCTGTGAGTTTCTTCTATTCCTCCATTACCCTGGCTGTGAACTCAAATACACAGGGCCAGAAGCTGGGCCACTTAGTCCCTCTCGAGTCCAAGTACACCGACCCTCTCTCCTGGGCACCTGGACTGGCTGTGACAATAGCCCCAGGCACATCCAGGCAGGTCCAGCCTTGGGCCATGAATAGGAGGGGAGGGCTTGTGGTTCCTGGAGAGGCCTGGGGTCAGCCACCTGGGACAGAGAAGCAGGGGAATGTCACAGACTAATTTCAGTGAACAAAAGTGTTTGGTTGAGACTTTCTGTGAGTGTGTATGGTGCTGTGATTTGAACCCAGGGCCTCATGCATGCTGGGCAGGTGCTGTACCACTGTACTCCCCAGCCTAGTTGCGACTTTTCAAAAAAACAAGGTTGTGACATGGATCAGTAGTTCTATTGTGGCCTTCTACAGTCTAGGAACTTCCCCTTCCCTCTGATGACATTACATGTGGCTTTATTCTGTTTGTCCAGATGGTCCGGATGACCCCATCATAAACCCCCCAGACACACATTTCTGTCCTGGGACAAATCTCAACCTCTCCTGCCATGCAGACTCTAACCCGCCTGCTCAGTTCTCTTGGTCTTTCAATGGGAGGCCCCTGGAATCCACCCAAGAGCTCTCAGTCCCCAACCTCTCTACAAATAATAGCGGATCCTATGTGTGTGTCCCCCATAACTCTGTCACTAACCTCAATAGGACCACAACCAAGAATAAGTTAGTGGACCCTGGAGCACAGTATCAAGTGCTGGGTGGAGTCTTGATTTTCTGGAACCAACGTGGAAGAAGTTCCTTCCTAGCTGGGCACAAGCAAATCCTGTCCTTGCCTGTGCCTCCTGCTCCATCCCAGAGACTCTCCTCTTGCTTTTGACTTCTCATAACCAATCTAGGGTCCATGTGGAATGTGGGGAGGGGCTTCTCCCAGACCCAGAAAGTCTTAGGTAGTGAAAGGAGCTTCTGAGAGAAAGGGAGGGTCCTTGAAGTCAAGTCCCTTCTTTCTTTCACTAACTTGTCCCTTTCTGTTACCTCTCTCCTTTCTGTTACCTCCTCCATGAGCATCAGGGAACCTGCATGGCTTTGTAATATGTTCATCCTCTTTTTCCCCAAATGACAGGAGCAAAGCCCCCTCAGATGGGGGACTAGCAGCTCTGCTCCTGTCCTGCTCCGACTCCATCTGGGGTGGGAGGGGTGGGTGGGAAAGAGGCCTGGGAGGCCCATCTGGAATCTGGATCAATCGTGTGGTCAGTTGGGGTCTCCCAAGTCAGGAGCAGGGGAGGGAAAGAGCCAGCCTGGGGGCAGATGCTTCTGAGTTGTGTCCTGCCTCTGAAGTCCCCAGGTGCATAGGGTTGGGAACACAAGCCCATGTCATGCACCACAGAGAATAGCAGAGATGCACACCTGGAGGGACGGGAGCCTCACCTGCAGAGTCCCTGCGGGGCCAGGCAGGGCGGTGCCGAGAGCATGTGTTTGCAGAGAGGACAAGGTGCCGGGGTTGGTCAACACTGTGACCCTCATCTCCACAGGTTTCTTTCACTGGGATATTTAATCCACAGGCCAGGAAATAAAGGTGCTTGCGGACCATAGGTTGTTACAGCCTCTTTTAGCTCCTTTACTGTTTTGAAATTTAAACCCTGGTAAATTCGCTGCCCTCCTACCTCAAATACAGGGCATACTTTAGATCCTGTCTCAGGATCCCAGCTATCAACTGCGGGGGTTGGGAGCCTCCTAGCATATGGAGGTGGTGCTGTTGATTGGACACTTATGCCCTCTGGTGATAGAATGCTGTTAGTAGCAGTCTCCTGTAGAGGTGGTGCTGTTGGTTGGACACTTACGCTCTCTGATAGAAAGGTGTTATTAGCCTCTACCTTTGTCTGAATTCAAGGCTTTGGACTAAACAAACAAGATACCAACGTCCACAATGGCAATGTGCCAACTGGCAGAGTCCCTGGGCTTTTCTTTTCTATTCTTTTTAAATCTTCACCATGATGGTCCCACTGTGATATATTTAAAAACTCCTCCTTAAAAAGCCATGGGCTATATTTTTGTATTGTATCAACGTATGCCCTGACTGTTTTTGATTTTACTGAGATGCCTCCTTCCTCTAACAATTTACTTAACAGTCTTTCGGTTTGTTTTTTACTAATTGCTGATCCTGTATTTCTACTATAATACAACCCAACAGGATGACGCCAAACAAAACCGAGACAGAATGAAATAAAAATGGAACAACAAAAAATCATTATAACCTTTCTCCCTATCTGTTCCTCAGACGGAAATAGTTTTTCCTCAGATGTGAGTGGTTTTTCTTCCGTCTCACTCATCTCCAGGGACAGGCAACTTAAAACAAAAGTGAAGCAAAACAAAAGAGGAATCTTAAAATGGCTACCCATCCTCTCGCCCTGCCCTCAGGGGCGAGCAGTTTACTTACCCTCAGTCACTCCCCCTGCGAGCCACCAAATGCCGCAGTCTGGCTGAGCACAATTCAGGAGCCACTTGTCAAAAGAAACTAACTTTATTTTTAGAACTACAAACGCCAAGCAAAACACCTCCTCAGGAAAAGAAACCCTCAGAGCCCAACTGCCACCACCGGCTTCCACAAGCCTCTCCCCAACACAAACCTCACCACCTCCCACAATCCTCCTGCTCTTGAGGCCAATTGGCTGGGTTGCTTGGCGGAGCCAAATGAGCAGCTCTGTGGTCTGAAAGGGCAGGGAAACAGCCCAATTAGCAGCTCCGTGGAGGAACCAATCAGCTAGATGTTGCTGGGGCCGCTGTGAGCCAATCATCAGCTGGCAGTCTGAAAGGCAGGGTAACAGCCCAATGAGCATCACCGCAGAGGAGCCAATCAGCTAGATGTTGCTGGGGCCGCTGTGAGCCAATCATCAGCCTGCAGCTGGAAGTTTGCTGGTACCTGGAAGTTTGCTGGGGCCCCTTTGGCTGTGGCTCTCAACAGTCCTCTAAAACTGACAAATCCTGTAGATTGGAATTTCTCCAGACACTAAGGTCATTAAGACAGGCTGGACCATCTTAATTCCCTGACAAAATATTTAATGAAAACTATACACTTTGCCTCTGAATGTAAAGCTACTTCCTGCCTGAGAGCCCTACCTTCTAGAGGCACAGAAAGTACTAGAAAGAGGTTGTTCGAGAGTGGATGGAAAAATTGTTCCACCTGAGGATGAGCTTGCTGGACAGATCCTATAGAGATGTCCAGGGACCCTCAGGGGCCACCTGGGTGATCTGAGGTTGAAGGAGGGGCTGCACTTTCCTTACATTGTCACCTGAACGATGACACCCAAACTCTGCAGAGGGTCAGGGCCACCTTCTGGGCCACCTTACACAACTCACAGTGGGCTCTGAGCACTGGCTAAGTTCTCTGAGGAAGGACCACCTCAGTTGTCCCCTCCTTTTTGTCCACAGAACCATTGACACCGCCCCACCTCACAGCCAGCAACACCAGGATGGCAGAAGGGGAGTCTGTGCAGCTGACCTGCGTCCCAAATGACACTGAAATCTCCATCCAGTGGCTCTTCAATAACAAGATCCTGCAACTCACAGACAGGATGCAGATGTCATCAAACAACAGCATCCTGACCATAAACCCAGTCCAGAAGATGGATGAGGGAGAGTATCATTGTCAAGTCTCCAACCCAATCTCTTCCCTAAAGAGCAACCCCATCACGATGACTGTGATCCGTGAGTGACCCTCTGCCCCCTACATCTTACTTGGGGGATTTCTTTATCAGTGGTGTACAAAATGGATAAAAGTCACAGGGAAAAGAATATTATTTAATGAAAACTATACGCTTTGCCTCTGAATGTAAAGCTACTTCCTGCCTGAGAGCCTGACCTTCTAGAGGCACAGAAAGTACTAGAAAGAGGTTGCATAAGAGTGAATGGAAAAATTGTTCCACCTGAGGATGAGCTTGCTGGACAGATCCTATAGAGATGTCCAGGGACCCTCAGGGGTCACTCTGGGTGATCTGAGGTCAGAAGGAGGGGCTGCACTTTCTTTACATTGTCATCTGAATGATGACACCCAAACTCTGCAGAGGATCAGGGCCACCTTGTGGGGCACCGTACACAACTCACTGGGGCCCTGAGCACTGGCTAAGGTCTCTGAGGAAGGAGCACCTCAGGTGTGCAGCCGAAGCTCCTTCCACAGAGGGGGACAGGGCAGCAGCAGGGACCATGCAGCCCCCCTCAGCCTGTCCCTGCAGAGGTTGCATCCCCTGGCAGGGGATCCTGCTGGCAGGTAAGAGGGGACAATTCCCTGAAAGAAGGTGGGAGGTAAGAGGTGGAGCACAGTCTTGCTGGTGCCCCCTGGGGAGAACACAACCCTCACAGGTGACACAGGGCTTCACATGGAACCTGATGGGAACAGAACCCAGAAGATAGAAGCTCACCAACAGGAAACTCTCAGTGACCTGGAGCTGATGAAGAGGGACGGAAAGCTCAGGTGTATCTTCTCCAGGTCATCTCCTTCTTCCCCAGGACTAGGTGTGGTGAGCACAGAGGGACAGGGGCCTCAGGCCAAATCAGGTGCCCTGATGGACTTCTGTGAGCCTCCACAGGAAGGTCCATGTCCCCAAGGGGAGGAACAGAGGAAAGAGATGCTCCTGGAGCTGCTGGTCCTCCCGGGACCAGCCCAGGGCCTCTCACTGGGAGGCAGAGAAGAGTAGGGGCTTTTTCTTTGGGGGCAGCTCCTCTAAACCAAGGTCAGTTACTGTGAGTATTTCAAGGTTAATTTATAGACAACATGGTGAACCAGACACCACTTCCCATGTATCCAATAAAGGGAAACTGAGGCACAGGGAACACAGTAGCTGAAGCATGTCACACAGACCATGGGTGGGAGGTCAGTGGTGCATGTCACTGTGTATCCAGAGCCCCGTGCTTTGCATGCTGAGGGCCTATTAGGCATCTATGGACCAGAGACCAGTCATTGGCTCAGGGCACTGGCAGCTGGAGGGGACAGTGTGGTCTGGGAGAGCAAATGGAGGATAATCAACTTTTACTTTATAACCAAATACCCTCCCTCAACAGAGTGCCCAGGCCTTCCCCTCACAGCCGCCCAGGACCAGAGTGTCAGTCCTGCATTAACTGAGAAATCCTTTACATCTGAATCCAACCATCTAAGCCATCAGGACTAGGCTGGGCGTCCCCACTCCCTAGTGGTCACTGAACAGCTCTACTCCATGCAAATCCTGCCTGGGTCCAAGGTGGACAGGCTGATAATCCCTCTGTCCCCAACATACATGGCAGAGGTTCTAGAAATCACCAACCAAACTTTTATAGAGTCACTGCTGTGGTGTGAATGTGCCCGCAAAAGCATGAAGTGGTGACTGAACTCCCAGGGATCTGAGGTGTGGCCTCAGGAAAGGACGTAGGTCCCTGTGAAAGGAACAAGGGAACCCGGTCCTGCAGAGGTGGCTTTATGAAAAGGGGTGAGTGTGGCCCCTTCTGATCTCTCACCATGGGAAGCCCCTGCTGTTAAGATGCAGCAAGCAGCCCTCTTCACATGGGGCCCCTACATCTTGAACTTCCCTGGCTCCAGAACAGTGAGCAGCAGATCTCTCTTCTTTACACACCACCCAGTCTCAGGTGCACTGTTAGAGCAGCACAAGATGCACCAAGACCAGCACAGAAGTTCTGGAAGATAAGACACAAGAGTCCACGGGATAACCCACTTGATAATGAGGTGGCTGGACCTGGGGCCTGAGAGGAGTTTCCCATCTGGATCCCAGAGAGATATCAAGGGACCAGTCTGGGGTCTCAATGAGGTCAAATACAGAGGTTCAGCAAGTTCCTATTTTCAGATGAGGAACCTGAGGAGGTTGCTGTGTAGTCCAAGGTCAACATATTGCAATATATTTTGTAGTTTCCCAGAACAGACTTGAACCATTTCAGACCCAAGATCATAACAAGGGCATCTTATTTCTGGGTCCTCAACCACTGCCCATGGCCTCAACCATCCAGCTCATCCTCTGGACCCCTCACGCACATCATGATGGCCCTGAGAACAGACAGACGTCTCTGAGGACAGACAGGGCCCCAGGCCTCAGGCCACTGTCAGTCAGCCCCTTGCTGTTTTTCCACAGGGCTTGTGGCCCAGCCCTCCCTCAGAGCCACCAACACAGAACCACACTCTGTGGCCATGACCTGCCTCTCAGGTGACCCTGGAATCTCCATCACGTGGATCCTCAACAGCCAGACTCTGCAGCTCACAGACAGGATGCAGCTGTCCCCGGACCACAGGACCCTCCGCATAGACCCCGTCAGACAGGAGGATGCCGGGGAGTATCAGTGTGAGGCCTCCAACCCCGTCAGTTCCACCAGGAGTGACCGCTACAGACTGGCTGTGATCTGTGAGTGGCCCCGTCCCACCCAGGGCTTCCCTCACATATTCCACTGTCAAGGGCCATCATATGGCACCAGCCATGAGCATGGGGTAGGTGCCAGAGCTTGGAGAGAATGTGGTTGACTACCCAGAAATTAGGTGCCTTGATGTCACCTTGGTTCTGATCTGACCCGAGGCTAGGCCTGGGCTAGACAGTCTGTGAGGGCTGCCCGCTGACACTGTCCTGAGATGGGAAGGAAGAAAAGAGGAAGAGGGGGTAGGGTGGGGCTCAGTGGTAGAGCACTTGCCGGGCCTGTGTGAGAACCTGGGTCCAATTCTCAGCATCAAACAAACAAATGAATAAAATAAAGGTCCTTCAACATCTAAAAAATATATTAACATAAAAGAGAAGAGGAAGAGACCTTAACAGGAGCATGAGCAGGATGTGGCCCAGCTCCATGTGGAGAGGGTCAGGCTAGAGCACATGCAGGTTTCACAACCAAACGTGAAGAAATGGCCAGAAGCAGAGAGTCGGGAGGACATGGTGACGACATGACAAACTGCACTGGGACCTTGGTGCCATTTCCTTCCACCCTCTGTGGCCCCCTGCAGGGCCCAGCTGGTTCCCCTGAAGACCTGACCTTCAGCCCTTTCTCTTCTCTTTCAGCAGCAGAGAGGACCCCAGGCCGCCCTGTGGGGGCCGTCGCTGGCATCGTGACTGGGGTCCTGGTCGGGGTGGCTCTGGTGGCTGCTCTGGGGTGTTTCCTGCTCCACACAAGAACTGGAAGGTACCAGGCTGCCCCCCCTGATCCCACCCAGGTGACCCCAGGCCTGAGGGAAGGAGGCCCATCCTCAGACTCTGCCCTGACTCCCACCTCCCCACTTCCCCAGGACCCTCCCCTCACCCAGCCGCCCCCGTCCCTCACCAGCTGCTGGCCCTGGGCTGATTGCTCAACAGCTGCCTCCTCTGCACATTGGTCACCAGGACCTGTCCCCACAGCACTGGTGTCCCTCCCTAGACGAGTGTTCAACATGGCACCTCCTGCAGTATTTGCCCCACACCAAGAGAGGGCTGAAGCCATGTGTATGAGGGGTCCTGTCCCAGGTCACTCAGGGCAAGGGCTGGGGCCTGAGAGGAAGGAGGGTCCACTCTGCACACCTCCTGTGTGACCCAAGGCCCCTGATGTGTGAGGTGGGATCCCAGGGCCCAGCCAGATAGTGTGTCCTGGAAAGTTCTTTGCCTCCTGGTCACATGGTGGAGAGCACAATAGGCCACTGTCACATTACCTCATCTCCTGGCCTGAGCAGAGGGTCCTTCACAGCAGGATCACCAATGGGGGTCAGGGATTGTCAAGATGCACGTGGTTCCCAGATGTCTTGCCTACGTGGTGACTCTGCTCGTCCCCAGGGCTCTGGACCCTTTTACTCAGTCAAACTCTCCTGCTCTAATTCTTCCTCAATCCTCAGTCCCTTTTCTGGGTCCCTCAGCCAACGTTCTCCTGGGTCTGCACCTGGGAGGGCCCTTCACCTTGGCCCAGGGCAGCAGTGTCTTCTTAAGGCCTTTCCTGCCCTCCCCTCCCCTGGGCCCCCTGGTACACAGACCTGATGGGTGAGGAAGCTTTCACACCCTCCTTGGAAATGGGGTACCCTCCTCATCCCCTATCTGACCCCAGTCCATGACCCTCATGAATAAGCCTGACCTTTCCTAGGGCCAGTGTCCAGCAAGGCCTCAGAGACCACCGCGCCCCAGCATCAAGACCCGGTAAGTGCCCCTTCAGCCTGAGGGTGGCTGGGAGCCCCTAGGCCTGTCCCACAGTGTCCACTCTTGCCCACAACCACACGTCCAGGGTTGAATGTTTACACTGGGGATTCAAGGATCCCTGTCATCAAACACAACAGGGGACCCACCTGGCCAAGCCAGCCCAGACTTGTGGCATCTGGTCCCCTCAGGTTCCTTGCTCCTTGGGCCAGTACAAGGGCTACAGGGTCTCTCCCAGGACATGCTGCCTCCCTGTCACTCTGAAAGTTGAGGACCCCTAACCCCTCCTGCAGGAGGAGCCCAGCCCTCCTCATGTCTGCTAACTCTTGTCTCTGTCCCCAGGCCAAGGACCCTCTGACAGCTCCACCTCCCTGGTAAGTCCCCCAGGTATCTCTACACAGGGGACTAGCTCTGCAGGCTCAGGGGCACTGTCAACCCCCACACAGCACAGACACCCCCACTCATGTTGCTGCAAGACAAGGTTAGCCTGGCCCTGGCCAGAGACTTGGCCACTCTCAGGGACAAGTCCACCATCACTCTGTCCTCAGCCCACCCTGCTTCCTGCCATCTCAGGGGAGTCCTGGTGCAGAGTGGGTGCTGGGAGCTTCTATCAGTGGCCCTGGGTTAATGATGGGGACCATAGTCTGGACAGAAACTGGGGTGTGTGTCCTGAAGTGGAGGCTGGTGCTCAGGACCCAGAGCTGGTAACTCCTGGGAAGAAAGGGCTAAACAGACACAGGGAGTAAGCTCTGGCCTGTCAGAGACCAGAACCTTCCAGGCACAACCCAGCACCTGCTCACTGGAGTCTCAGCCTTGATGATTCTCCCTTTGCTGACCCTGATTTCCAATCTCCCTCCCTGCCAGGCCCCACTCCCTGTCCACGGAGCTGCTGTCCCCATCTACCAGGTGAGTGTGGGTGATGACCCTTGCCCACAGTCCAGGGCGACCCAAGAGATGCCCCTCCCCACACCTTCCTGATCTTGCCAGGAAACAGCAGCCAAAATGGGATCAGGGGGTGGTGAGCAGGGGAGGGGGGCCTGGGAACAGGAGCCTCTGAGCCCAGACAGACACAGGGACAGACAGTCCCAGGTGGGCCAGGGCCTAGGAGTTCATGGTCCCCTGGTTCAGAAGGGTCAGAGCCTCTTTGTTCTTTTTCAGGAATTACTAAACCCTGACCTGGACATCTACTGCCGGGCCGACCGCAAGGCTGATGTGGATTCTTAGTTTCCACCCACGATGCTCCATGTGGGCTGAGGGAGGGTCCTGCTAGACCCCAGATGCTGGGTGATGGGACAGAGGTGGAGCCTGACCCTACTGGACTCTGGAACCTAGAGGGGGAGGGGTCCCTGGGGATTCTAGAGACACAGGCTGCCCTGGCCTCTCAATGGCCAGAACCAGGCTGCCTGTGCCCAGGAGCAGGGGCTTCAGGGAGAGGGAAGGGCCCCTATAGGTCACCTGGAAAGGCGCTGAATAAAGACCCCTTCCCTCCTTCGCTCTTGGTTCCTGTGGGAACGTCTCTTGGCAGACACTCCCCTCAGGTTCCAGGTCAGCTCTCTCCTGTGTCACGCAGGGGAATCGTGGTCTAAGTTGTTCCCACAGGGTTTCTCTTCCTGGGAGACAGGAGCTGGGAGGTGGGACCAGGTTAAAGGTCGGGTCTGTCCACAGGGAAGGGTGAGGGTCCCAAGGCCCTGCAGCCAGCAGAGCACTCAGTGGCCCTCATCCTCCAGGGACCCAGGGCGGCTTGCTGTGGCCACTGATTTCTTCTCCACCCAAAGGCCAGTACTCAGGACATCTTCACCTCTGCTGGGACATGGACAGTGACACTCAGCGTAATCAGGGGACAGCGCCAGACCCAGACTCAGGTCCTGAACAAGGGCCTCAGGCCCTGCCCGAGGCTCCAGCCCTGCCCTCCCATCAGCTTCCACTCTGCCCTGCCTGGTCTCTCTGGAACCAGCCTCCTCTCCACACTCCAGCACCCAGGGCAGAGGCTCAGGGCTCCCCACTTGGGGCTCTGCAGGCTCCATGGTGATGGGACAGAGGGTCTCCTCCCTGAGCTGGGGCCCAGGATGTGCTCTACAGCCTCCTCGATCCACCTGGCCACTGCTCTGCCTCCTTCCCTGAAGGCTGGGCAGGGCACATTCTCATGTAGGTTCATGTGGATCAGGCCTCTACTCTCCTGGAAATTAGAGGTGAATTTAGTAAAGATGAGGGGACACTCTGCTGATGCCTGAGAGTTGTCTGTCCTGAGATGAGAAGTAGGAGGCCAACCTCAGAGATTCCGCTGTGACTCAGCTCTAGTGAGGCTCCTCCTGCGTGAACATAGCATCAGGTCACACACGGTGACTTCTCTTTTCTTGGTTTCCTGGTGCAGCTGCCACAGACTGGCTCCCACACAGTGGCTCCGAACAGCAGATACCAAGGTGTCCTGAGCTGCATTCTTCTGGAGGCTCTAGCAGGTGTGCACAGCAACATAAGTCCCCTGAGACTCAGGCCACTGCTGCATCCTAAAAGCTCGTGGAACCTTTTCCCCCAGGTCCTGTCCTGGGAACCACAGCAGCTGGAGCTCCCCCTGAGCACCGCATCCTGCTCCCTGAGCCACACACAAGCCCCTGGGAAACTGTGTCAAGCCAAGCCCTCCAGGCAGTGTCATGCTCAGGCAGTGTCATGTCAGGTCCCACTCACCCCCCAGGGTGCCCAGTGGAAGAGTCACCTGTGCACTCAGGGGAGCCTCCCTGACGTGGATGGGGTGGATTCCGCTTCACCTTCTGCATCTGAGCAGTCCCCAGGGTACTCTGTACCCTGTCCCTGTGCCCAGTGTTTCTCCCTGGACACAGCCTCAGACCCTGATGGGGCAGATGAGGGGCTGACTCTCCAGCAGTCCTTCCCATTTTCCCCAGGTCAACCTGCTCAGCCCTGAGACCCTCCCTCTACAGGAGCCCTGTGCTCTGAGCTCCTGAACACCTGCCCCCACACATGCCAGCTTCAGGTCAGTGACAACCACCAGCTCTGACATCTGCCTGCAAGGCAGGTGTCTGAGCAGACTCACCAGGTGGGACACCTGAGGCTTCAGCATGCAGGAGCACCCTAGTCCCTCTCCTCTCTCCCTGAGGACAGCAGGCCCCACAGGGTGTCTGTGAAACCAGCCCTGGGTCCAAAACACAGCTTCAGGTCCATCCTGACCCTCTACAGGGAGAGGCGCTGGGGCAGAAGCAGCCATTAGGAAATTTGTCTGTCAAGGAAACACTTGGTCCCATCCCTCCTCATACCTGTGAAAGGACAGACACATACAATACAGCTGGCCTCACCATATGCCCCAGAGGTCATTCCCAGGCAGCTGCAGCCAGAATAGCAATCTACTTGCTGCTCTCTCCCTGTGACAGCAGGTGCTGCTTTTGCATTGTGGCCTGCGGTCCCCTCCACCCCCCCCAGGGTACCCAAACCTGCCTGTGCCCCACCTCAGCAACACTCCTCAGCCTCCTGCTCCCCTCCACCTTCCCTGACCTGCACAGAGAGGGGACAGTCCTACTAGCCCCTCCCTGCTCACTGCCAGCCTTGGGTGCTCATCACAGGGTCTGTAGGAGTCACCTGTGCTCAGGTTGGACATTTGAGGGACCAGAGAGACAGGAAAAGCCTCCCACCTGCCTTTGACTCTCAGGGAAAGTAAACAGAGAACAACTCCAACCAAAAGTCAGAAGCCAAGAGCGTCCCATGGGTTCCTAACAGTGCACCATCCTGGTTGTGATCTTCTTCAAGAGACACCTGCGTGTCCTTCTTTTGAAACTTAGGACAGTTGGCTCCTCCTGAGGCTGCCCATCCCTGTTGGCAAAGTTCTCCCGACTCTGAGCAGGAGTCCTCAGGACAACCCCGTCCTCTCCCTAGACTCACCCTGCACTGGGTGTCAGGCACCCTGGGGACCCAAGGTGAACAGGACCTCTCCTATAGCCTGTAGGTCAGAGCCACCTGTGCCCAGTGTCAGGGCCAACTGTCACCATTTGGACCCTAGGCAGCATCCTTGCTACAGTCCCTGACAATGGCCATGGGTCTCCTCATGACCTTCAGGGGCAACAATGGGCCTCACAGTCAAACTCAGCCTTGGGATTCTTTGAGACAGGAGTGTGGCTTTGGCTGGAGATGGAGGTGGAGATGTCGCCTGAGTTCCACCTGGGCACCAATGGCCCTGTGGGCTCCACCTCCATGCCTGCTGTCCCTGATGGAGACAGGCTCTAGTGCACATCCTGATCAGGGAGGAGACCCTCTGTCCCATCACCATGGAGCCTGGAGACTCCCATGTGGGGAGTCCTGAGCCTCTGTGCCTGGGAGAACCCTGCTTGGCCATGGGTCCCTTGTAGTCCCCTCCTACCTCCATCACTCATGGGGAAAAGCAGGGTGACCACATGAGGACAGAGGACAGAGGCCACCCACAGAGGACATGGGCAGGCCTGAGCCACAGCTGCACCAACTAATGGAGAGAAAAGCTCTCCCCAATCTCTTTCCCCAAGAGCAGCAGAGTCCACGGACACTGCCTCCCATTGCTAAATCTCTTCCTAGGACACAGGTCACCTGCCCTTGCACAACCAGGCCTGAAGTTCCCTCTGGGGGATGATTGCTGGGTCTGCCAGGAGGCTGGGCCATCAGGGAGCTGGGATCAGGAGGCCCTCGGAGGAAGGACCACTATTCCCAGCAGAGAGCACATCTGTCTGCACAGCTGCACATGCATAGGGTCCCCTGGGCCAGGCTGATGGTGCTCCCAATACCAACCTGCATCAGAGTGTGGAACCTGAAGTCTGTGCCACTCATGCATAGCACTGAGGTTGACAGGGACATTCAGGAGAACCTGCAGCTCCAAACTCCAAAATCTAAAAAACAAGAAAACACCTCACATTTCCCATTAAATTCCCTGTTTCCACAGCACAAGCCACCTGCCATCTACACTAGCAAGTTCAGTCATTCCTGGGTCCCACCTACCCCAGTGCCTCTCTCCAGCTCTGCTCAGCTGCTTCCACCTCCTGGGGACTCACTGATAATCAGGACTCAGGGGCCCCCATTGCTGGTCCCTCAGCCTACCAGGAAAGACTCTGCCTTCAGCTGGCCATTTACCCTGGTATGGACAGGGGTGTAAGGCAGCCACTCTGAAGACCTGGGGTAGAAGAGAGGTGGGCAGCCACACAGAGCTGCACAGTGAGATGGGGACAAAGTGCTGGTGTAGGACCGAGGGCCTCAGCTGTGAGGGTGGCTGTGGCTAGGAGCTCAGGAAGGGAACTGAGGAGCACAGAGGCGGGAAGTTCATAAACATTTGCAGGGACAAGGCTGGATTCCCAGAGGACCACTCTGACCACTGTCAGCTGCAGCACTCAGAGCCTGGGCACCTCCTGGCTGCCCATCAACCAAGAGCTCCCACCTCCATCTCCTAACTCACCTGCTTCCTCCACTGTCTGACTCTAGGGGAAGGTTCCAGATCCTCCTCTGCCCTGCAAGGGGGTGGTGGGAAGCCCAGTCCCCTACAGACAACCAGCAATGGCCCCTGCTGAGGTGAGTGGGCAGGACCACACACGCCCAACTTCCTGGTCCCCACTCAGGGGTGACAATGAGGCCCAGATACCTCCTGCCCCCTCAGGCCCTGATGGGCTTCTGTGCCTGGTGACTGTCACATACCTCCTGATTCTTCCAAGTGAGCATACCTGGGAGGACCCATCTCCCATTATAAAAGGTCCAGTCTGGAATATTCCACAGCAGCCCTGCTGACACCTATTTACAAAAAGCCCAGGTGACACAGCCTTGAGGGACACAGGCTCACAGACATTTCCCCCAGTGGCCACACGGGCAGAGGCATCAGGTTCCTGAGTGTCCAGCCACTGAGTCTGACATTCCCCCTCCAAATGACCTAGGCTCTGGCGTTGGTTCAGGGTCACCCGTCCAGGTGCACAAACCTCCTATGAGAGGTTCTTCCCTGGGGTCCCTGTCCCAGGTGCCTGTCCCAGGAGCTCCCTCTAGAGCAAATCCTCAGCTCCACCCAGGACTGGGGCTGGGGCAGGAAGAGCAGCTGCACTGGTCTCAGAGGACATGAAGGCTCCCCTGAGCTCAGGGAAGAGCGTGTTCGCCCTCTAGTGGACACTTCCTGCCAGGCAGGAACAGAGGCCCCCAGAGAGGGCAGGTGAGGGCTGACCTTGGGCAAAGGGCACCTTCAGAGAATGGAAGTGAATATGCAATGGGAGGGGGGTGGAGGGGAGTGAGGGGTGGGAAGAAGCAGGGGGAGGGGAGGCTCGGGGAAGGTCGGGGAAGGGCACAGAGCAGGGTTCCCTTCTCTCCACTGACACTAGGGCTGGTCATCCTTGAGGGGCTGTGTGCTGTGGGGTGTTGAGCACCATCTGGAATTGTACCTACTAAGTCCAGTAGGACCCCTCCCCCAGCTGTGACAATCAAGAGTGTCTACACCAACCTCCAGTAACAAGGATTTAAATCCTTCCCCTCTCAACAGAAAAACTAGTGAAAGAGGGCAGAGCCTGACTGGTGCTTGTCACTTCTAATCACTTGAAGTCCCTGGAGAAGACACGTTTCAAGCTACGGCCACACAGCTGTCTGAACCCCCACAGCACTGTGGGCTTCCCAAGGGTCTGTAGCCACACATCAGTGACACCTGCTGGGTCCATGACATCATGGATGTGGGGAGCTCTGTGCACACTGGGAAGAGGAAGCCTGTGATCTGATCCTCAGCAGTACTTCCAACAAGCAGGATGCAGGAGAATGAATCCTTACCTGTAAAGACGTTCAAATGTGAAAATGATTTGATTTTTTAAAACACTAAAAGTATTTACCATTAAAGATAGAACTTGTTTTTGTAAACGAGTATGGACCCATATGATTTTGTTAAAATTAATTATAAATAAAAAACTGGCATGAGTTTAATAAAAAGTAAAATGACAGAATAGAAGAAAATATTTGCAGATATATTTTGTGATATGGATTTCATTTCTAGATTATATAACCAATGAGTATAAATCTGCAACCAAAGAATAACCTAAATTTAGAATATGCCAAGGACCCTTGCACAGTCCTGGGCATCTGTAATCCCAGGTGTCTAAGACAGGAGAGTCCTAAGTTTGCAGCCAGCCTGGACACCTGTCCCAAAACAAAAATAAATAAATACATGTAAAGGCTGGGGGTGTAGCTCAGAGGTACAGCGCCCCTCAGATCAATCCCCAGGGGTGAAAGAGAAGCGGGAGGGCAAAAGGCTTGGAAGGCCTGTCACCAGAGATGTTCCAGTAGCCAATAAGCACATGACAAGATGCTCAGTGTCATTCATTCATCACTAAGGAAGCAAATCAAAATCACAATGACACCTCACCCCACACCTTCCTACATTCCTCAGGGACTCTGAAGAGCTGCAGTCACAGTGGAGAACACTTGGGCACTTCCTACCAGAGCCAGGCAGAAGCCCATCTACCCAGCACTCCCAGGGCTGGGCACGTGTCCACAGGACGGGAAACAGGGACTCCAATAGCTCCCTGCAGGCTAAGGCTCTCCACACCATTCTTCACAACAGGCAGGTATGGAAACAACCCCTTGTCCATCAACAGAGGAATACATAAATAAACATGGCTCACAAATATGTTGGATTATTAATTATCCATGAAAAATAAAGTTCTGATGTACACTACAATTTGGGTCAATCTGAAAACATGATTAAACAAGAAGCAAAATGGTATGTGGTTGTATAATTTCATTTATATGAAATATCTGGAATAGGCAAATTCATAGAGACAGGAAATAGATTCAAGGTTACCTGAGGCTAGAGGGTCCTGTAACGTGATAGCTTAATGGTCAGAGTTTAGTGCAGGTGATGAAAAAATTCTGGAAATAGCAGTGGTTGTTGTATATTCGAATGGACCCATGGCATGTATTTCTACAGTTAAAAGGGTTAATAGAGCACATTTTTGTAATAAGTATTACACTATGAAAAGTTTTTAGGTAAGATGTGTAAAATATACCCACTCTGCTGAGTGTGTGTGTGTGCATGTGCGTGTGTGTGTGTGTGTGTGTGTGTGTTGTGTGTGTGTGTGAGAGAGAGAGAGAGAGAGAGGGAGGCAGAAAGTGACAGAGAAAGAGGTGTGAGGGACTAGGAATTGTCCCCAGGAGCACTCTAACACTGAACTACAATACATTTTTTATTTTGAGACAAAGTCAAACTAAGTTGCATGGGCTGGCCTCAAACTAGCCATCCTCCTGCCTCAGCCTCCTGAGCAGCTGGGATGAGAGGCTGTGTCATGTATCTGGCCAGATAATCTCCATAATACTCACACGACACCAGCCAAGGGCAGACATAGCTCACAAGGCCATTGCTTGCCCCCTAAAGCCTCAGGAGACACCTCCCCATGTCCTTCCTTTGAACCCTCAGACACAGATGGCCCCTATTGAGGCTGCCCATCCCCTGGGGACACAGTCCTCCCTACTCTGGAGCAGGAGTCCCCAGGACAGCTCCCCTCCTCTCCCTAGACTCACCCTGCCATAGACAGAGTCAGGTATCCTGGGGACACTCAGTAAACGGGACCCTCTTCAGCCAGTAGGTCAGGGCCACCTGTGCCCAGGGACAGGGCCAGCTCTCACCATTTGGCCCCTGGACAGCATCCCTGCTACAGTCCCTGACACTGACCATAGTTCTCCTGATGACCACCAGGGGGTGAATGGGACTCACACTCAACACTTGGCAAATGGATTCTGAAACTTGGACTAGTCTTTGGTTCAGGAGGTGGAAATGTGGCCTGATTTCCATCTGCAATAGACCAGGGTGCCTCCCACGTTAGGCTCCCACCTCCCTCCTTCCTAGGCCTGTGAGGACCTTGCACTGCCAGGGGTCTCTGAGCAGGCCTTTGCCTCTGGGTATCATCCATGGAAAAAGTCAGGGTGACCACAGGAGAGTCACTAGGTAGAGGACAAGCCACCCAAGGAAGGCATGGGCAGGCCTGAGCCACAGCTGCACCAAAAGATGGAGAGAGAGAGGGTCTCCCTAAAATCTCTCCTTGAGGACCAAGGAGCCCATGGTCACCTACCTCCACTACCACAGTCCTCCCCTCCTAGGACACAAAAGGTCTGAAGTCCTGAGATAGCCACTCAGAGGCCAAGCTGGAGACACCTGGACAGAGAGCAGATCCCCTCACCAGCCATCGCTCACTGGGCCTCTTTCTAGACCCCAGAACTGTTTCTGTCCCCTGCCTGTAGGGAGGAAAGCCACCTTCCTAGAGAATTTGAGAACATGGGGGAGAAAGAGGGCTAACCTGGGATTCTCTGTCATAAAGGAAATATGCCAGGGGTGAGGGGACCCCAGGGGTTCCCTGTGTGATCCTGAAAGCCCTGAGGCCAAGACACAGCTGAGGCCAGTGCTGGGTGAGCCACTTCTCTCAGGGGACAGCGTCCCCACCTGCCTTGCTCCTCAGGGTGTGGCATGCAGTAGTGAAACCCAACAGGGAAAGCAGAAGGGACAGGAGGCAGGACTGAGAGGGAGGGGACAGAGAGGTTCCTCCACAGACACCCCGCCCCCAGCCCTGAGACCCAGGAAAGTGCTCCTGCCCTGGGAGGAGGCTGAGCTCAGAGAGGAGCAGGCAGCAGGGCTGACTGGCCTGGACCTCGGCTTCCCGGCGGGTCTGCAGTGAGCTCCTTCCACAGAGGGGACAGAGCAGCAGGGACCATGCAGCCCCCCTCAGCCTGTCCCTGCAGAGGGGGCATCCCCTGGCAGGGGGTCCTGCTGGCAGGTAAGAGGGACAGTTCCCTGAAAGAGGACGGGAGGTGGAGCACAGTCCTGCTGGTGCCTCCTGGGGAGGACACGACCCTCACGGGGGACACAGGGCTACAGTCTGTACCACTGGGAACACAAAACAGAAGACAAAAGCTCACCAACAGGAACAGATGAAGGGGGATGGAAAGATCAGGGTTCTCTTCTCCAAGTTAATCACCAGGGGCCTTTATATTTTGAAAATTGACATTAACAGCTCTGTCAGGGCCACTCTCCAAATAGAAAGGCAACTTGAGCAATGGACACTGTCTGCAGCCACCAGCCTCAGACATTGGCTCACAGACACCTGGACGCTCAGGGTGGTGACCCTGCTTCATCATCCACAGGAGGCTGAGCCTGGTCCAGGCCCTGGGCTACCACAAGGGTCAGACTAGTCTCTGCCTCCTGGAGCTTCCTCTCTAGAGGGCAGGAGGCCAGGCCAAAGGGAGATCTGCAGGTGAGGCCAGGTGCTGTGTAGATCTAGGAGGGCAGAGAGCAGGGGAATGTCCACAGGGAAGACCTGGGGGCTGTAAGGAGGTGGTCAGGGGAGGCGGGTGCCCAGGTGCCCTGGGTGTGAGCAGGGATCTGAGGGCACTGAGGGGCCAGCCTTGCAGACACCTAGGGAAAGGTGTTCCTAGGAGAGGATGACAGGTACAGGGGTCCTGAAGTAATGGAGGTCATGCTGCTGGCCTTGACCCGCAGACACACATGCACATACACCCCAAGGCTAAGGATGAGGACTCCTTCTGAGGACCTGGTTCATCTTTCCACCCCATATGAAGGGCCCAGTATTGATGGATTTCTCTCTCTTCCCTCCTAGTCTCACTGTTAACCTTCTGGAACCTGCACCCCACTGCCCAGCTCACTATTGAACCAGTGCCTTCCAACGTTGCTGAAGGGAGAGACGTTCTTCTACTTGTCCACAATGTGTTGGAGAACACTGTAGGCTACTTCTGGTTCAGAGGGCAAATAACAAACCAAAACCTTCTCATTGTATCCTACTCGAATCTCACACACTCAGCTACCCAAGGCCCTGCCTTCAGTGGTCGAGAGACAGTATACCCCAATGGGTCCCTGCTGTTCGTGAATGTGACAAAGGGGGACACAGGATTCTACACCCTGCAAACCACAACTCCCAATTTTCAAATTGAAACAGCAACTGGAGAGTTCCGTGTACATGGTGAGTGATGCCCAGCCCTCTGGGTGTTGGAGGGTCAACTCCACTGCACACACAGGACCCTGAGACCTGGTCGGCCTCCCTCCTCCTGTGCATTACGTCCCCACAGTGGAGTTGGAGCATTTAGTGCAGGACACACGCAGTGCAGACAGACTTCAGAAGATCCGAGTCCTCTGCCTGAATCCATGGGCAGAGAGCAGGGTGGTCTGGTGGGAGACGCGGCCCAGGAAGAGCAGTCTCAGCCCAGCCCCTGTGTCCTTCCCAGGAGCATGGCCCTGAGAAAGACCCTGCAAGACTGAGTCAGGACTGTCCTGAGGGCCCTGGAGTCCTCACAGAGAAGGTCAGCCCAGTAAGCTCCTGTCCCAGACCTCTGTCCCAGGCTCCTGGCTCCAGGTGACCCTGAGGACATGTGGCCAGGGTTGGAGTTTGGCTTCCTGTTGAGGGCCGCTGGGGAGCAGTGATTTACTGGCCACCTGATCTGGTAGCTCCTGGAGGTGGTCACCAGCCAGGGCACAGTCCCAGGAGCCACATCTGGGCAAGGGCACCTGGGCATCTCCTTCTCCCGGGACTAGGTGTGGTGAGCACAGAGGGACAGGTGCCTCAGGCCAATCAGGTGCCCTGATGGACTTCTATGAGGCTCCACAGGAAGGTCCATGTCCCCAAGGGGAGGAACAGAGGAAAGAAATGCTCCTGGAGCTCCTGGTCCTCCCGGGACCAGCCCAGGGCGCTCTCACTGGGAGGCAGAGCAGAGTAGGGGCTTTTTCTTTAGGCAGCTCCTCTAAACCAAGGTCAGGTTACTGTGAGTATTTCAAGGTTAACTTAGAGACAACATGGTGAACCAGACACCACTTCCCATGTATCCAATAAAGGGAAACTGAGGCACAGGGAACACAGTTGCTGAATCAGGTCACACAGACCACGGGTGGCAGATCAGTGGTGCATGTCACTCTGCAGCCAGAGCCCTGTGCTCTGCATGTTAAGGGCCTATTAGACATCTGTGGACCAGAGACCAGTCATTGGCTCAGGGAACTGGCACCTGGAGGGGAAAGTGTGGTCTGGGAGTGAGAGCAAGTGGAGAATAATCAAATTTTACACTGGAACCAAATTACCTACCTCAACAGAATGTCCAGGACTCCCCTTCACACAGCTGGTCCACACACTCCTTTGCTGGATTTGAAGCCACATGTGTCCTGGTGTTTTGGGTGTCAATCCTTCTGAAGCATAAAGGACAGGACTTTCCTTTCTCACTCCCCACTGGAACCTGCAAGCAGCACAGGGCCCAAGGTGTAGCCAGGTCTGTATGGTTTTGGGATAAGGGGAGCAAGGATTGTGAATGAATGACCCTGAACCTCTTCAGAGCCTGGAACCTGCATGTGCAATCCCAGGGGCTTCTGCCACCTGCTCCCTGTCCCTCCTGGAGACTGAGGCTCTTGCTCCATCCCACCAACCACCTCTCCTGAGGCCACCCAGGAGCCACATCACAGGATGCCCTTGGGGTGGCCAGGCTGTGGAGGGTCTTCAGTGAGGCCCTGGGTCAGTTCTGAGGCAGCCATGAGGCTCTTGGCCTGGGGCTTTAAGTCACTGTACCCCCACTGCTCCCTGCCATGGCGATTCTGGCTGCCTTGCTCCTGCCTGTCCGTCCTCTCCCTCCTTCTCATTCAGGCAGGACTGGCCCTGCCCTACACAATGAGCCATGCCCTTCCCTCCTGCACTAATGGCCATCTGTCCTGTCCACTTCCTGCTAACACCTGGGGCCAGGCCCTCTGCTGGGCAGTAGTAAAGGGCACAGAAACAGTCAAGGCAGGTGCCCCTGTCAGGCTACATCAGGGACAATGTCCCCCACTGTGAAGCAGGCCCCACTGTGTCCCTTCCAGGGCTCTTTCCTTCCATGACAATGACATGTGAAATAGGCCAGGACACAGGCCTGAGCATCTCCCCCATCTACTCTCTGCACTGACTCAGCGAGGGGGACAGAGGCAGGAAGGGCGGCAAGCCCCTAGGTCCCAGGCGCCTTACACCCAGATGACTGGTGGCTCCATCCTGGTCCCTAAGTGGGGCTCAGGCTCCTCCAGTGACTCCCAGGACCTTCCCCAAGGGGCAGCTGGACTGAAGGGTGCTGTCTCAGGGGCTGTCTATTCCATATGTGCCTGTGTCCCCATGAGGACACCATCACCACAAGGGAGGTCTGTCCCCACATGGTGTGATGCTCCAGCCACGGTCACTTACATTAGGCTCTAGGCTCTGATTTGGATCAATTTGATGATCTCACTGCACTTCCTGGGTGAGAAGAACAGGAAGAAGGCATTCCACAGGCCTGTGTCAGGTGCTTCCCCACTTTGCTGAGTCTCCACAGCAGTTGGGAACATAGACTTCTAGATTGATTAACATGATCAATAATACTTCTCTGAGTTTGGTGTTGTGCCTATTTTACATAACAGAGACCCTCAGATGTCCCCTCTGACCACTCAGTCCTCCACCAGGACCCACAGGTCTCTCCTTACTCAGGAGGCTGCTGGTTTCAAACTGACCTGAGCATCTGCCTTGGGTCATAATGTGACCCCTCAGGACTTCAGAGCTCAGTCTAAGACACTGTGCTCCTTAGGGAAATATTTTTTTCAGAAAGGAGTCTTAGATCCTGGGTATCAAAAACTATTTTCCCATATGGGAAAACTTTACCATCCCCCATTTCTACCCCAGGTCTGCCACAGACAAGCCCACGAGGGCCGTATTTTCAGCAAGGTCCTTGTCCCCTCTTCCACCTCTTAGTGCTAATGTGTTAGGAACCATCCACTGTTCTCTCAGGACCATTCCACATGCCTCACCTGCTCTCTGCAGGGGGAGAGGGATGTAAAGACCAAGGACAGGAACATGATTCTGCTCTAAACCTTGTCTGTCCCCTCACCCTAGAGCATTCTTTGGACTCATACTTTGCCTTTCAGGTGTCACTGGCTCCTGTCAGTCACCAGGAAACACCTGAGCAGAACTGTCCCCCTTGTGGCCCCAGCCTGACCACCAAACTGAATGCCCCCTGGTCTCCTAGTGTGGGATTTCTGTGCATACACCCCGTTCTCACATCAGGCTGTGGGGTTTTCTTGAGGTTTAGGCACAGTGGGGTGTCCCATCATGACCCACATCTAGGATAACCTTGAGAACTAAAGGCTCAGAGGACACAAACCTGGGCTGAGCCCTGAAATCCATGCAGCTAGAGGGACTCTGCATCTCAAGGCCAGCCAGGGCCAGCGAGGACCAGAGGAGACACGGGGATTCTAACTCCCAGTCCTGGGTCTGTCCAGGACCAAACTCTACAATTAAGTGCACCTGTGAGAAACTCTGTGCCTCTCCTACACACAGTCCAGGGGGCCCCACATCCTCTGATCCCTCAGATCATCCTACATCTGCCCAGGATACCCACTCTGCCTGGTTCTTCAGGACTCAGGTTGGTGGGACGTGAGATGCCAGCTCAGGTAGAAAGATGCCTTTGTGGGGATCACAGGTACCACAGGGCAATCCTCACTTTGTTGTCTGCACAGAGAAATTACCCAAACCCAACATCACAATCAACAACTCCCAACCCATGGAGGGTGAGGACTCTCTAGCATTAACATGTGAACCTGAGGTTAATTATGCGACCTACCTGTGAAGATAAACAATCAGATGATCCCAGATGGTGACAGGCTGAAGCTGTCCAACAAAACAGGACTCTCGTTTTATTCAATGTCACAAGGAATGACACAGGACCCTATGAGTGTGAAACCCAGAACCCAGTGAGTGCCAGCCGCAGTGACCCACTCACCCTGAGTATTTCCTGTGAGCAACTTCTATTCCTCCATTACCCTGGCTGTGAACTCAAACACACAGGGCCAGAGGCTGGGCCACTTAGTCCCTCTCGGGTCCAAGTACAGAGACCCTCTCTCCTGGGCACCTGGACTGGCGGTGACAATAGCCCCAGGCACATCCAGGCAGGCCCAGCCTTGGGCCATGAATAGGAGGGGAGGGCTTGTGGTTCCTGGGGAGGCCTGGGGTCAGCCACCTGGGACAGAGAAGCAGGGGAATGTCACACACTAATTTCAGTGAACAAAGGGGGTTTGGTTGAGACTTTCTGTGAGTGTGTATGTTGCTGGGATTTGGACCCAGGGCCTCATGCAGCTGTGCAGGTGCTGTACCACTGTACTCCCCAGCCTAGTTTCGACTTTTAAAATAAACAAGGTTGTGACATGGATCAGTAGTTATATTGTGGTCTTCTACAGTCTAGGAACTTCCCCTTCCCTCTGATGACATTACATGTGGCTTTATTCTGTTTGCTCCAGATGGCCCAGATGCCCCCATCATAAACCCCCCAGACTCACATTTCCGTCCAGGGACAAATCTCCACCTCTCCTGCCACGCAGACTCTAACCCGCCTGCTCAGTTCTCTTGGTCTTTCAATGGGAGGCCCCTGGAGTCCACACAAGAGCTCTCAGTCCCCAACCTCTCTACAAATAATAGCAGATCCTATGTGTGTGTCACCCATAACTCTGTCACTAACCTCAATAGGACCACAACCAAGAATAAGTAAGTGGACCCTGGAGCACAGTATCAAGTGCTGGGTGGAGTCTTGATTTTTCTGGAAACAACATGGAAGAAGTTACTTCCTAGCCTCAGGCCCGCTGTCGGTCAGCCCCCTGCTGTTTTTCCACAGGGCTTGTGGCCCAGCCCTCCCTCAGAGCCACCAACACAGAACCACACTCTGTGGCCATGACCTGCCTCTCAGGTGGCCCTGGACTCTCCATCACGTGGATCCTCAACAGCCAGACTCTGCAGCTCACAGACAGGATGCAGCTGTCCCCGGACCACAGGACCCTCCGCATAGACCCCGTCAGACAGGAGGATGCCGGGGAGTATCAGTGTGAGGCCTCCAACCCCGCCAGTTCCACCAGGAGTGACCGCTACAGACTGGCTGTGATCTGTGAGTGGCCCCTGTCCCACCCAGTGCTTCCGTCACATATTTCACCGTCAAGGGCCATCATATGGCACCAGCCATGAGCATGGGGTAGGTGCCAGAGCCTGGAGAGAATGTGGTTGACTACCCAGAAATTAGGTGCCTTGATGTCACCTTGGTTCTGATCTGACCCGAGGCTAGGCCTGGGCTAGACAGTCTGTGAGGGCTGCCCGCTGACACTGTCCTGAGATGGGAAGGAAGAAAAGAGGAAGAGGGGGTGGGTGGGGCTCAGTGGTAGAGCACTGGCCCGGCCTGTGTGAGAACCTGGGTTCAATTCTCAGCATCAAACAAATGAATAAAATCAAGGTCCTTCAACATCTAAAAAATATACTAAAATAAAAGAGAAGAGGAAGAGCCCTTAACAGGAGCAGGAGCAGGATGTGGCCCAGCTGCATGTGGAGAGGGTCAGGCTAGAGCACATGCAGGTTTCACAACCAAACGTGAAGAAATGGCCAGAAGCAGAGAGTCGGGAGGACATGGTGACGACATGACAAACTGCACTGGGACCTTGGTGCCATTTCCTTCCACCCTCTGTGGCCCCCTGCAGGGCCCAGCTGGTTCCCCTGAAGACCTGACCTTCAGCCCTTTCTCTTCTCTTTCAGCAGCAGAGAGGACCCCAGGCCTCCCTGTGGGGGCCGTCGCTGGCATCGTGACTGGGGTCCTGGTCGGGGTGGCTCTGGTGGCTGCTCTGGGGTGTTTCCTGCTCCACACAAGAACTGGAAGGTACCAGGCTTCCCCCCCTGATCCCACCCAGGTGACCCCAGGCCTGAGGGAAGGAGGCCCGTCCTCAGACTCTGCCCTGACCCCGACCTCCCCACTTCCCCAGGACCCTCCCCTCACCCAGCCGCCCCCGTCCCTCACCAGCTGCTGGCCCTGGGCTGATTGCTCAACAGCTGCCTCCTCTGCACATTGGTCACCAGGACCTGTCCCCACAGCACTGGTGTCCCTCCTAGACGAGTGTTCAACACGGCACCTCCTGCAGTATTTGCCCCACACCAAGAGAGGGCTGAAGCCATGTGTATGAGGGGTCCTGTCCCAGGTCACTCAGGGCAAGGGCGGGGGCCTGAGAGGAAGGAGGGTCCACTCTGCACACCTCCTGTGTGACCCAAGGCCCCTGATGTGTGAGGTGGGATCCCAGGGCCCAGCCAGATAGTGTGTTCTGGAAAGTTCTTTGCCTCCTGGCCACATGGGTGGAGAGCACAAAAGGCCACTGTCACCTTACCTCATCTCCTGGCCTGAGCAGAGGGTCCTCCACAGCAGGATCACCAATGGGGGTCGGGGATTGTCAAGATGCACGTGGATCCCAGACGTCTTGCCAACGTGGTGACCCTGGTTCCCTGTCCCCAGGGCCTGGACCCTTTTACTCAGTCAAACTCTCCTGCTCTAATTCTTCCTCAATCCTCAGTCCCTTTTCTGGGTCCCTCAGCCAACGTTCTCCTGGGTCTGCACCTGGGAGGGCCCTTCACCTTGGCTCAGGGCAGCAGTGTCTTCTTAAGGCCTTTCCTCCCCTCCCATCCCCTGGGCCCCCTGGTACACAGACCTGATGGGGAGAGGAAGCTTTCACACCCTCCTTGGAAATGGGGCACCCTCCTCATCCCCTATCTGACCCCAGTCCATGATCCTCATGAATAAGCCTGACCTTTCCTAGGGCCAGTGTCCAGCATGGCCTCAGAGACCACTGCACCCCAGTATCAAGACCCGGTAAGTGCCCCTTCAGCCTGAGGGTGGCTGGGAGCCCCTAGGCCTGTCCCACAGTGTCCACTCTTGCCCACAACCACACGTCCAGGGTTGAATGTTTACACTGGGGGTTTAAGGATCCCTGTCATCAAACACAACAGGGGACCCACCTGGCCAAGCCAGCCCAGACTTGTGGCATCTGGTCTCCTCAGGTTCCTTGGCTCCTTGGGCCACTACAAGGGCTACAGGGTCTCTCCCAGGACATGCTGTCCCCCTGACACTCTGAAAGTTGAGGACCCCTAACCCCTCCTGCAGAAGGGGTCCAGCCCTCCTCATGTCTGCTAACTCTTGTCTCTGTCCCCAGGCCAAGGTCCCTCTGACAGCTCCACCTCCCTGGTAAGTCCCCCAGCTATCTCTCCACGGGGGACTAGCTCTGCAGGCTCAGGGGCACTGTGAACCCCCACACAGCACAGACACCCCCACTCATGTTGGACCAGGACAAGGTTAGCCTGGCCCTGGCCAGAGACTTGGCCACTCTCAGGGACAGGTCCACCATCACTCTGTCCTCAGCCCACCCTACTTCCTGCCATCTCAGGGGAGTCCTGGTGCAGAGTGGGTGCTGGGAGCTTCTATCAGTGGCCCTGGGTTAATGATGGGGGACCACAGTCTGGACAGAAACTGGGGTGTGTGTCCTGAAGTGGAGGCTGGTGCTCAGGACCCAGAGCTGGTAACTCCTGGGAAGAAAGGGCTAAAGCAGACACAGGGAGTAAGCTCTGGCCTGTCAGAGACCAGAACCTTCCAGGCACCACCCAGCACCTGCTCCCTGGAGTCTCAGCCTTGATGACCCTCCCGTGACCCTGATTTCCAATCTCCCTCCCTGCCAGGCCCCAGCCCCTTGCCACGGAGCTGCTGTTCCCATCTACCAGGTGAGTGTGGTGATGATCCTGGCCCACAGTCCAGGGTGTACCCAAGAGATGCCCCTCCCCACACCTTCCTGATCTTGCCAGGAAACAGCAGCCAAAATGGGATCAGGGGGTGGTGAGCAGGGGAGGGGGGCCTGGGAACAGGAGCCTCTGAGCCCAGACAGACACAGGGACAGAGCAGACCCAGGTGGGTCAGGGCCTGGAGTTCATGGTCCTGGTTCAGAAGGGTCAGAGCCTCTTTGTTCTTTTTCAGGAATTACTAAACCCTGACCTGGACATCTACTGCCAGGCCCACCACAAGGCTGATGTGGATTTTTAGTTTCCACCCACGATGCTCCATGTGGGCTGAGGGAGGGTCCTGCTAGACCCCAGATGCTGGGTGATGGGACAGAGGTGGAGCGTGACCCTATTGGACTCTGGAACCTAGAGGGGGAGGGGTCCCTGGGATTTCTGGAGACCCAGACAGGCTGCCCTGGGCTCTCAATGGCCAGAACTAGGCTGCCTGTGCCCAGGAGCAGGGGCTTCCAGGGAGAGGGAAGGGCCACTCCTGGTCACCAGGAAAGGCGCTGAATAAAGACCCCCTTCCCTCCTTCGCTCTTGGTTCCTGTGGGAACGTCTCTTGGCAGACACTCCCCTCAGGTTCCAGGTCAGCTCTCTCCTGTGTCACGCAGGGGAATCATGGTCTCTAAGTGGTTCCCACAGGTTTCTCTTCCTGGGAGACAGGAGCTGGGAGGTGGGAGCCAGGGCAAAGGTCGGGTCTGTCCACAGGGAAGGGTGAGGGTCCCAAGGCCCTGCAGCCAGCAGAGCACTCAGTGGCCCTCATCCTCCAGGGACCATGGTGGCTGGCTCTGGCCAAGATTTCTTCTCCACCCAAAGGCTAGTACTCAGGACATCTTCACCTCTGCTGGAACAGGGACAGAGACTGTCAGAGTCATCAAGGGACAGGGCCAGACTAAGGCCCTGAACAAGGGCCTCAGGCACAGCCCGAGGCTCCAGCCCTGCCCTCCCATCACTTCCACTCTGCCCTGCCTGGTCTCTCTGGGACCAGCCTCCTCTCCACACTCCCGCACCCAGGGCAGAGGCTCAGGGCTCCCCACATGGGGCTCTGCAGGTTCCATGTTGATGGGACAGAGGGTCTCCTCCCTGACCTGGGGCCCAGGATGTCCACAGCAGCCTCCTCTACAAACCTGGGCCACTGCTCTGACTCCTTCCCTGAGGGCTAGAAGAGTGACATTGTCACATAGGTTCATGTGGATCAGGCCACTACTTTCCTGGAGATAAATGGTTCATGTACTAAAGCTCAGGGACACTCTCCTAATGCCTAAGAGTTGTCTGTGCTGAGATGAGAAGTGGGAAGAGACCCTTGGAGTGTCCAGCATGACTCGGCTCTAGTGAGGCTCCTCTGCATGAACACAGCATCAGATCACACACG
Source organism: Urocitellus parryii (assembly GCF_045843805.1). Taxonomy (NCBI): domain Eukaryota; kingdom Metazoa; phylum Chordata; class Mammalia; order Rodentia; family Sciuridae; genus Urocitellus; species Urocitellus parryii. Next base: position 11,715,104 of record NC_135545.1, on the reverse strand, counting down.
GTGACTGCTCTCGCCTTGGTGTCCTGGTGCTCGGGTACAGACTGGCTCCCACACAGTGGCTCCAACAGCAGATGCCAAGGTGGCCATGAGCTGCACTCTTCTGGAGGCTCCACGGGAGTCAGTTTCCTCACCTTTTCCAGCTTCTAGCTGCTGCCTGCTTCCCTGGCCTGTGGGCCCGACTCCCCTTTGAAGCCAGCAGCATCACCCTGCATCCTCTCTGCTCTGCTCCCCCCACCCCTCCCCCCTCTGCAGTCCTGCCTCCCTCTCTCACTTGCAAGGGAAGGACCTTGTGATACCTGGACCCACCAGACGGACACCAGAACCTCTCAATCTCATGACACTTAATGTCCTCTGTAAGGCGTTTTCTACCTTGTGGCACATTCTGATTCTGTGGGTGAGGATGGGGACATCTCTGTAGGGACATTTCTCTGTCCACCACACTTCTCAAGGACATTTTTTATTCTTCTTTCACTGAAAAGTGCACATGGGTAGCTGAACTGGGTCACCTGGAATACGGTGTCGTTTCATGAAGTTACATAGGCAGCACTTCTAGCTCCTAAGCAAAAGCAGGGCACAGGCCACACCCCAGCCCCTCCCCACCTTCTCCCTGCTGCTGATGTTCAGATCTTAGGAACATCAGAACTGTGAGATCCAGGCTCAGCATCCTTCAGCAGTTGCTGGTTGTCAGCACCAAGGACAGAGTCCCAGGCTGCTGGTTCCCAGGCAATGCAGCAGGCAGGACCCAGAGGAGAAGGGTCTGCTGGGAAATCCGCCCATTTCCATTCTGCACAAGAGAGTTGTTCCAGGCATGATCCCAATGGCCTCTACTATACTGTGAGGCCTCTGCACATGTCGGGGCGTGAGGGTTGTTGACTCGTCCACTAGCAGATTGCTGCACCACAGTGGACCTCAGGAGGCTGAGAGCCTGCTGCAGGCTCCAGGTGACTGAGACTCAGGGGCTGGGTTCAAGCTCAGTGGGAGGCAGTTGCCTTGCTTTCATGAGGCCCTGGGGATGACTCCAGCATGATACGTGCACGTGTGTGTGCACACACCAACACAAGTCCCCTGAAACTCAAGTCCCTGTTGTGGCCTAAAACCTGGTGGAAACTTTTCCCTAACTTCTGTGCCCAGTGCCTGTCCTGAGAACCACACCAGCCTGGAGCACCCCCTGAGCACAGCATCCTGCTCCCTGAGCCACACATGAGCCCCTGGGAAACTGGCTCCAGTCCATCCAGTGTCCCTGCAGGTCACACTCACAGCAACAGGTTGCCCAGAGGAAGGGTCATCTGTGCGCTCAGGGGAACCTCCCTGACTACAATGGGGTGATTCCTCCTCACCTTCTACCAGCAGTCACCAGGGTCCTCTGTACCCTGTCCCTGAACCCACTGTTTCTCCTTGAACACAGCCTCAGATCCCAACAGGTGGAGTCGAGGTTCTGTCTCTCCAGGATCCTTCCCAGTCTTGCCACAGGAAGCTGCTCAGCCCTTGTGACCCTCCTCTCTACAGGTGCCTTGTACCCTGGGGTCCTGCACACCTGCCCCCACATCATGCCACCTTTAGGTCAGTGACAACCACCAGCTCTGACAATCTCACACAAGGCAGGTGTCTGAGCAGACCCACCAGGTGGGACACCTGAGGCTTCAGCATGCAGCAGCACCCTAGTCCCTCTCCTCCCTCCCTGAGGGCAACAGGCCCCACAGGCTGCCCCCAACCTCCAGCCCCAGGCACCAAAACCTGCCTGTGCACCTGCCTCCAGCCAAACTCCTCAGCCACCTGCTCCCCTCCATCTTCCCTAATCCTGCACAGAGAGGGGACAGCCTCCTAGCGCTCTCCCTGCTCACTGCCAGCCTTCAGTGTCATACGGGTTCTTCAGAGTCACCTGTGCTCAGGCCAGGTAATCTGTGGGACCAGGCAAAAGAAAAAGCCTCCCACATGCCTTTGAAGATGAAATAAACAGGAAATCTCTGACCAGAAATCAGAAGGCAAAAGACTCCCCTCAATTCCTAATAGTGCACCACCTTGGCCTTGAACTTCCCAGCCTAGTGCTCCCTAGGGAAAAATAACTTAGATCTTGGGAACTTTTATCTCCTCACTATACAGATGAGGAAGCTCCTCAAAACACAGGAATGAGCAGGACGCTGAGCCAGGTGACTTGATGGACACAGGCTCAGGTGGATGAACTGGATGACCCTAGCCACCCTGTCATCACCACCCAGGAAGCCTGATGGCACTGACAGAGAGAAATGGCAGGTTCCTGGGGCCCCTTCCTTCCCCATCCCACACAGTGCCATGTCTCCTGAGACACTCCCTGGGTCACACTGCATGGAGAGGGCTGCGTGAATCTCTCCAGTGCCATCCAGACCTTCATTGTGAATGGCTGGAAGCAACCTCCATTCGATCTTCCTCAAATTCTGTGGCTCTGGGAGAATCTGCAGAGCTGAAGACCCTGATTCCAAGCCGAGCCTCAGCAGCCTGACTTTTGTGGAGGGTTGGGGACCATGAGGTGTGACAGGGTCTCTGACCCTGAAGCCTGATTCTCTGCCTCAGGTGTCTCCAGGTGGGGTCTGGAAGGGTCCTCCAGCTTTCCTGACAGTGCAGCCCAGACACCCTGAGGACAGAGGGGATGGGGAAGTCCCTGAGGAGGGAAGAGGAGTCCCAGAGACCCTCACCACCCTGGGTTCTGATTTCGGCAGGCTCTCAGGTCTTCGAGGGTGGGGAAGGGGATGGCGCCTGTCCACCTGAAAACTCCAGCTCATGTGAGGGTCAGGGATATTGAACCTCCGTTGTGCCCACATAGCTCCAGCCTGGACTGAGGGTGGTGATGTGGTGCTGGATCCCCAGTACTACAGACAAAACTAGACTGGACATTAGACCACAAACCTGAGGTCACAGAAGGGCTTTGTTGAGTGATATTGAGAATTTAAGACTAAAAGTGGTTCTTTTTTTGAAATCAAACGCACATTTCATACAGGCTTAAAGACAATATAAGAAAACATTTCCTAGACTCCCATTTGTGCTCTCCTCACTGTCCACCAGAGGGCAGCAGATCAGCCTGGCTGCTCCCCAGGGCTCCCCAACCCAGCTTCAGCCCACAGTCCTCCTGCTTCTCTAAGCTGCCCCAGATGGCCTCTGCCAGCTCCATGCTGAAGGCCATCCTCTGCAGTCAGCTCCTGCCCCTATTACTCAGGTCTTCCAGGGGAATGTCCTCTGGCTTCAAGTCCTGGTCAGAAAGGCCCTTTCCCAGGGGAGCGTTCTGAGCTCCCACACCAGCACAGGCCCTGGCTGCCTAAACCCTGTCACTAGTGGCCCTTCTCTCTGTCTCAGCTAGCTCCTGGGTTCCAGGTGCTCCCTGGGTGTCTGTCTGCGATGAACAAGAGAGACTCCATGAATGCAGGGACCACGTCTGTCCTGCCTTCCATGGGACTCCCAGCCCAGTGCCCGACATGTAACAGATGCTCCATGAATACTCATGAAATGTATGGAGGACCAATCAATCAAAGCACATGACCTCCATGTGGCCGCCAAAGTCAGAGTATGTTCCATGTGCACAAAGGAACACTGGCCTCAGCTCTGGAGAAGGCCAGCAACTGCCTGAAGCTGCCCAGAGATGAGGCCTTCACGCTGGTAGTGTTGGGGGAAGACAGAGGCCTCCTAACAGTGAGGGGTCATTCCTGATTCTTTCCACAGCCCTGACAACCTCTCCCCATCTCTACCCAGTGAGTGACATCCCTTTTCCCAGGAGGTCTGGGCAGCTGCCTGTCCTTCCTCCACTCACTGATGCCTGATCTGGAACTAACTCCAGATTTCCCATCCCAGATGGAATTTCTACCAGGGAAAGCCAGAGCCCCATGTAACCACGGAGGAAGGTGACGCTCAGCCTCAAGGGCACCAGGCCTGAGGATTCCTGTGCCTATGGTCCCTGCAGACATCTCAGCAGCCCAAGGAGCCTGGGGAATGAGGGGGGCTCAGCACACAGGACCTGACTTTGTTTCCATCTCAGAGGGGCTGGGGGTCATGGGACTTTCTCTTCCCAACAGAGGAACCAGGGAACCCTGGTGGAGATGCAGGTGGGAGCATCTCCAGTTGGACCCTGTGAGCAGGCCTACACAGAAGCCAGACAGGGTCAGTGATGAATTTGGAGCCAAGCCCCTGTGTGCCATGATGGAGAAACCTGGTATTCTGGGACCACCCCCATGCTGGTTCCCTCTCCCCAAAGCTCCAAGAGACACCACCCATGTCCTTCCTTTGAAACCTGGGGACAGATGGCTCCTCCTGAGGCTGCCCATCTCCGGGTGCCCATCTCCCACCTCTGAGCAGCAGTCCTCAGGACAACTCCTGTCCTCTCCCCAGACTCACCCTGCACTGGGTGTCAGGCAGCCTGGACCCAAGGTGAACAGGACTGACCCTGCAGTTTGTAGGTCAGGGCCACCTGTGCCTGGGTGTCAGGGCCAGCTCTCAGCATTTAGACCCTGGGCAGCATCCCTACTACAGTCCCTGACACTGGCCAGGGGTCTCCTCAGGAGCTCAACTGGTGATCACATGGACTCACAGCCAACCCTCCGCATGCTGATTGTTTGAGACAGAAGAGTGGTTTTGGCTAGAGATGGAGGTGGACACATAGCCTAACAATGAGGGGTCATTGGAACCAATGGCCACATGGGCTTCCTCCCTCATGCCTGTGGTCCCCACCAATCCTTTTTGGTCCTGGAGAACCCTGTTCGACCACGTATAGTTCTCTCCTTCCTGGCATCACACCTGGGGAAAGGCAGGGTGACCACAAAGAACAATCCAGAGAGGACAGAGGACACCCACAGAGGCCATGACAGGTCTGAGCCACAGCTCTACCAAGAAACGAAGAGAAAATCTCTCCCTGAAATCCTTCACCAAGGGCAGCAGAGCCAGGGTCACCTGCCTCCCACTGCCACATCCTCCTTTCCAAGGACACAGGTCGCCTGCCCCTGCACCCCAAAGCTCCCTCTGAGACATGTGGATGTGGAACTCTGAGCTAGGCTGGTGACACAGAGGTGGAGGACAGGTCCCCCCCCCCAGTCATTCCTCAGTGGGACCCATTCTAGCTCCAGAGCCAAGTAGGACCCCTTCCTGCCGGGAGCAATCCACCTTCCAGAGGGGGGAGAACAAGGGGAGACGTGGGCCAAACTGGGATTCTCTGTCATGAAGGAAATATGCCCAGGGTGAGGGGACCTCAGGGGTTCCCTGGGTGGTGCTGAGAGCCCTGAGGCCAGGACACAGCTGAGGCCAGTGCTGGGTGAGCCACTTCTCTCAGGGGACAGCGTCCCCACCTGCCTTGCTCCTCAGGGTGTAGCATGCAGTAGTGAAACCCAACAGGGAAAGCAGAAGGGACAGGAGGCAGGACTGAGAGGGAGGGGACAGAGAGGTTCCTCCACAGAGACCCCGCCCCCAGCCCTGTGACCCAGGAAAGTGCTCCTGCCCTGGGAGGAGGCTGAGCTCAGAGAGGAGCAGGGCAGCAGGGCTGACTGGCCTGGACCTGGGCTCCCCAGCGGGTCTGCAGTGAAGCTCCTTCCACAGAGGGGACAGAGCAGCAGGGACCATGCAGCCCCCCTCAGCCTGTCCCTGCAGAGGGGGCATCCCCTGGCAGGGGGTCCTGCTGGCAGGTAAGAGGGGACAGTTCCCTGAGGAGGGCGGGAGGTGGAGCACAGTCTTGCTGGTGGCCCCTGGGAGGACATGAACCTCACAGGGGACACAGGGCTTCACTCTGTCCCATTGGGAACCCACTGGGAACAGAACACAGAAGACAAACAGAAGCTCACCAAGAGGAACAGATGAAGGGGATGGAAAGCTCAGGGGTTCTCTTCTCCAAGTTACTCACCAGAGGCCTTTATACTTGGAAAATTGACATTAACAGCTCTGTCAGGGCCACTCTCCAAATAGAAAGGCAACTTGAGCATTGGACACTGTCTGCAGCCACCAGCTTCAGACACTGGCACAGACACCTGGATGCTCAGGGTGGGGACACTGCTTCACTCATCCACAGGAGGCTGAGCCTGGTCTAGGCCCTGGGCCACAACAAGGTCAGACTAGTCTCTGCCTCCTGGAGCTTCCTCTCTAGAGGGCAGGAGGCCAGGCCAGAGGGAGATCTGCAGGTGAGGCCAGGTGCTGTGTAGATCTAGGAGGGCAGAGAGCAGGGAAATGTCCACAGGGAAGACCTGGGTCTGTAAGGAGGTGGTCAGGGGAGGCGGGTGCCCAGGTGCCCTGGGTGTAAGCAGGTATCTGAGGGCACTGAGGGGCCAGCCTTGCAGACACCTGGGGAAAGGTGTTCCTAGGAGAGGATGACAGGTACAGGGGTCCTGAAGGAAATAAGGTCAGGCTGCTGGCCTTGACCCAGGGACAACCATGTATACACCCAACACACCCCTGAGGCTGAAATGAAGCCTCCTGCTGAGGACCTGGGCCCCACCTTTCCACCCCATTTGAAGGGCCCAGAATTGATGGATTTCTCTCTCTTCCCTCCTAGTCTCACTGTTAACCTTTTGGAACCCACACCCCACTGCCCAGCTCACTGTTGAACCAGTGCCTTCCGACGTTGCTGAAGGGAGAGACGTTCTTCTACTTGTCCACAATGTGTCGGGGAACACTGTAGGCTACCACTGGTACAGAGGGCAGATAACAGAACGCAGCCGTCTAATTGTATCCTACTCGAATCTCACACACTCAGCTACCCAAGGCCCTGCATTCAGTGGTCGAGAGACAATATACCCCAATGGGTCCCTGCTGTTTGTGAATCTGACAAAGGAGGACACAGGATTCTACACCCTGCAAACCACAACTCCCAATTTTGATACTGAAGCAGCAACTGGAGAGTTCCGTGTACATGGTGAGTGATGCCCAGCCCTCTGGGTTTTGGAGGGGTCAACTCCACTGCACACACAGGACCTGAGACCTGGGTCTGCCTCCCTCCTCCTGTGCATTGTGTCCCCACAGTGGATTTGGAGCACTTACTGCAGGACACACGCAGTGCAGACAGACTTCAGAAGATCCGAGTCCTCTGCCTGAATCCACTGGCAGAGAGCAGGGTGGTCTGGTGGGAGACTCGGCCCAGGCAGAGCAGTCTCAGCCCAGCCCCTGTGTCCTTCCCAGGAGCATGGCCCTGAGAAAGACCCTGCAGGACTGAGTCAGGCCTGGCCTGAGGGCCCTGGAGTCATCACAGAGAAGTCAGCCCAGGAAGCTCCTGTCCCAGACCTCTGTCCCAGGCTCCTGGCTCCAGGTGACCCTGAGGACATGTGGCCAGGGTTGGAGTTTGGCTTCCTGTTGAGGGCTGCTGGGGAGCAATGATTTACTGGCCACCTGATCTGGTAGCTCCTGCAGGTGGTCACCAGCCAGGGCACCGTCCCAGGAGCCACAACTGGACAAGGGCACCTGGGCATCTACTTCTCCTGGGACTAGGTGTGGTGAGCACAGAGGGACAGGTGCCTCAGGCCAATCAGGTGCCCTGATGGACTTCTATGAGGCTCCACAGGAAGGTCCATGTCCCCAAGGGGAGGAACAGAGGAAAGAGATGCTCCTGGAGCTCCTGGTCCTCCCGGGACCAGCCCAGGGCGCTCTCACTGGGAGGCAGAGCAGAGTAGGGGCTTTTTCTTTGGGGGCAGCTCCTCTAAACCAAGGTCAGGTTACTGTGAGTATTTCAAGGTTAATTTATAGACAACATGGTGAACCAGACACCACTTCCCATGTATCCAATAAAGGGAAACTGAGGCACAGGGAACACAGTTGCTGAATCAGGTCACACAGACCATGGGTGGGAGGTCAGTGGTGCATGTCACTCTGTAGCCAGAGCCCTGTGCTCTGCATGCTGAGGGCCTATTAGGCATCTGTGGACCAGAGACCAGTCATTGGCTCAGGGCACTGGCAGCCTGGAGGGGACAGTCTGGTCTGGGAGTGAGAGCAAATGGAGGATAATCAATTTTTACTCCGGAACCAAATCACCTGCCTCAACAGAATGTCCAGTCCTCCCCTTCACACAGCTAGTCCACACACTCCCTTGCTGGACTTGAAGCCACATGTGTCCTGGTGTTTTGGGTATCACTCCCTCTGAAGCATAAAGGACAGGACTTTCCTTTCTCACCCCCACTGGACCCTGCAACCAGCACAGGGCCCAAGGTGTAGCCAACTCTCAATGGTTTTGGGATAAGGGGGGGAGAGGATTGTGAATGAATGACCCTGAACCTATTCAGAGCCTGGAACCTGCTTGTGCAATCCCAGGGGGTTCTGCCACCTGCTCCCTGTCCCTCCTGGAGGCTGGGGCTCTTGCTCCATCCCACCAACCACCTCTCCTGAGGCCACCCAGGAGCCACATTACAGGATGCCCTTGGGGTGGCCAGGCTGTGGAGGGTCTTCAGGGTGGCCCTGGGTTAGTTCTGAGACAGTCATGAGGCTCTTGGACCTGGGGCTTTAAGTCACTGTAGCCCCAATGCTCCCTGCCATGGTGATTCTGGCTGTCTTGCTCCTGCCTGTCCATCAGCTCCCTCCTTCTCATTCAGGCAGGACTGGCCCTGCCCTGCACAATGAGCCATGCCCTTCCCTCCTGCACTAATGGCCATCTGTCCTGTCTACTTCTTGCTAACACCTGGGGCCAGACCCCCTCCTTGCCGTAGGAATGGACACAGAAACACTCGAGGCAGGTGCCCCTGTCAGGCTGCATCAGGGACAATGTCCCCCACTGTGAAGGAGGCCCCACTGTGTCCCTTCCAGGGCTCTTTCCTTCCATGACAATGACATGTGAAATAGGCCAGGACACAGGCCTGAGCATCTCCCCCATCTACTCTCTGCACTGACTCAGCGAGGGGGACAGAGGCAGGACGGGGCGGCAAGCCCCTAGGTCCCAGGCTCCTTACACCCAGATGACTGGTGGCTCCATCCTGGTCCCTAAGTGGGGCTCAGGCTCCTCCAGTGACTCCCAGGACCTTTCCCAAGGGGGAGCTGGACTGAACGGTGCTGTCTCAGGGGCTGTCTATTCCATATGTGCCTGTGTCCCCATGAGGACATCATCACCACAAGGGAGGTCTGTCCCCACATGGTGTGATGCTCCAGCCACGGTCACTTACATTAGGCTCTAGGCTCTGATTTGGATCAATTTGATGGTCTCACTGCACTTCCTGGGTGAGAAGAACAGGAAGAAGGCATTCCACAGGCCTGTGTCAGGTGCTTCCCCACTTTGCTGAGTCTCCACAGCAATTGGGAACATAGACTTCTAGATTGATTAACATGATCAATAATACTTCTCTGAGTTTGGTGTTGTGCCCCATTTCACATAACAGACCCTCAGATGTCCCCTCTGACCACTCAGTCCTCCACCAGGACCCACAGGTCTCTCCTTACTCAGGAGGCTGCTGGTTTCAAACTGACCTGAGCATCTGCCTTGGGTCATAATGTGACCCCTCAGGACTTCAGAGCTCAGTCTAAGACACTGTGCTCCTTAGAGCAATATTTCTTTCAGAAAGGAGTCTAAGATCCTGGATATCTAAAACTATTTTTCCACATGGAAAAATTTAACATTCCCCATTTCTACCCCAGGTCTGCCACACACAAGCCCACGAGGCCGTATTTTCTGCAGGTTCCTGGTCCCCTCTTCCACCTCTTAGTGCTGATGTGTTAGGAACCATCCACTGGTCTCTCAGGACAATTCCACCTGCTCTCTGCAGGGGGAGAAGGGATGTAAAGACCAAGGACAGGAACATGATTCTGGTCTAAACCTTGTCTGTCCCCCTCACCCTAGAGCATTCTTTGGACTCATGCTTTACCTTTCAGGTGTCACTGGCTCTTGTCAGTCACCAGGAAACACCTGAGCAGAACTGCCCCCTTGTGGCCCCAGCCTGACCACCAAACTGAATGTCCCCGGTCTCCTAGTGTGGGATTTCTGTTCACACACCCCATTCTCACATCAGCCTGTGGAGTTTTCTTGGGGTTTAGGCATAATGGGGTGTCCCATCATGACCCATGTCTAGGATGACCTTGAGAACCAAAGGCTCAGAGAACACACATGTGGACCGAGCCCTGGAGTCTGTGCAGATGGAGGGACTCTGCATCTCAAGGCCAGCCAGGGCCAGCGAGGACCAGGAGAGACATGGGGATTCTAACTCCCAGTCCTGGGTCTGTCCAGGACCAAACTCTGCAATTAAGTGCACCTGTGAGAAACTCTGTGCTTCTCCCACACACAGCCCAGGGGGCCCCACATCCTCTGAACCCTCAGATCCTCCTGCATCTGCCCAGGATACCCACTCTGCCTGGTTCTTCAGGACTCAGGTTGGTGGGAGGTGAGAGGCCAGCTCAGGTGGAAAGACGCTTTTTTGGGGATCACAGGGCAATCCTCTCTTTGTTGTCTGCACAGAGAAATTACCCAAACCCAACATCACAATCAACAACTCCCAACCCATGGAGGGTGAGGACTCTCTAGCATTAACGTGTGAACCTGAGATTAATTATGCAACCTACCTGTGGAAGATAAACAATCAGACGATCCCAGATGGTGACAGGCTGAAGCTGTCCAACAACAGGACTCTCACTTTATTCAATGTCACAAGGAATGACACAGGACCCTATGAGTGTGAAACCCAGAACCCAGTGAGTGCCAGCCACAGTGACCCACTCACCCTGAATATTTCCTGTGAGTAACTTCTATTCCTCCATTACCCTGGCTGTGAACTCAAATACACAGGGCCAGAGGCTGGGCTACTTAGTCCCTCTCAGGTCCAAGTACACAGACACTCTCTCCTGGGCATCTGGACTGGCTGTGACATTTGCCCCAGGCACATCCAGGCAGGCCCAGCCTTGGGCCATGAATAGGAGGGGAGGGCTTGTGGTTCCCTGGGGAGACCTGGGGCTGCCACCTGGGACAGAGAAACAGGGGAATGTCACAGACTAATTTCAGTGAACAAAGGGGGTTTGGTTGAGACTTTCTGTAAGTGTGTAAGGTGCTGGGATTTGAACCCAGGGCCTCATGCATGCTGGGCAGGTGCTGTACCACTGTATTCCCCAGCCTAGTTTTGAATTAAAAAAAAAAAAAAAAAAAACAAGGTTGTGACATGGATCAGTAGTTATATTGTGGCCTTCTACAGTCTAGGAACTCCCCTTCCCTCTGATGACATTACATGTGGCTTTATTCTGTTTGTCCAGATGGCCCGGATGCCCCCATCATGAAGCCCCCAGACTCACATTTCTGTCCTGGGACAAATCTCAACCTCTCCTGCCACGCAGACTCTAACCCGCCTGCTCAGTTCTCTTGGTCTTTCAATGGGAGGCCCCTGGAATACACACAAGAGCTCTCAGTCCCCAACCTCTCTACAAATAATAGCAGATCCTATGTGTGTGTCGCCCATAACTCTGTCACTAACCTCAATAGGACCACAACCAAGAATATTACTATCTCTGATAAGTGGACCCTGGAGCACAGTATCAAGTGCTGGGTGGAGTCTTGATATTTCTGGAAACAACGTGGATGAAGTTACTTCCTAGCCTCAGGCCCACTCTCAGTCAGCCCCCTGTTGCTCTTCCACAGGGCTTGTGGCCCAGCCCTCCCTCAGAGCCACCAACACAGAACCACACTCTGTGGCCCTGACCTGCCTCTCAGGGGACCCTGGAATCTCCATCACGTGGATCCTCAACAGCCAGACTCTGCAGCTCACAGACAGGATGCAGCTGTCCCCGGACCACAGGACCCTCACCATAGACCCCGTCAGACAGGAGGATGCCGGGGAGTATCAGTGTGAGGCCTCCAACCCCGCCAGTTCCACCAGGAGTGACCGCTACAGACTGGCTGTGATCTGTGAGTGGCCCCTGTCCCACCCAGTGTTTTTCCGTCATATATTTCACTGTCAAGGGCCATCATATGGCACCAGCCATGATAATGGGGTAGATGCCAGAGCCTGGAGAGAATGTGGTTGACTACCCAGAAATTAGGTGCCTTGATGTCACCTTGGTTCTGATCTGACCCGAGGCTGGGCCTGGGCTAGACAGTCTGTGAGGGCTGCCCGCTGACACTGTCCTGAGATGGGAAGGAAGAAAAGAGGAAGAGGGGGTGGGGTGTGGCTCAGTGGTAGAGCACTTGCCCGGCCTGTGTGAGAACCTGGGTTCAATTCTCAGCATCAAACAAACAAATGAATAGAATCAAGGTCCTTCAACATCTAAAAATATACTAAAATAAAAGAGAAGAGGAAGAGACCTTAACAGGAGCATGAGCAGGATGCGGCCCAGCTCCATGTGGAGAGGGTCAGGCTAGAGCACATGCAGGTTTCACAACCAAACGTGAAGAAATGGCCAGAAGCAGAGAGTCGGGAGGACATGGTGACGACATGACAAACTGCACTGGGACCTTGGTGCCATTTCCTTCCACCCTCTGTGGCCCCCTGCAGGGCCCAGCTGGTTCCCCTGAAGACCTGACCTTCAGCCCTTTCTCTTCTCTTTCAGCAGCAGAGAGGACCCCAGGCCTCCCTGTGGGGGCCGTCGCTGGCATCGTGACTGGGGTCCTGGTCGGGGTGGCTCTGGTGGCTGCTCTGGGGTGTTTCCTACTCCACACAAGAACTGGAAGGTACCCAGGCTTCCCCCCTGATCCCACCCAGGTGACCCCAGGCCTGAGGGAAGGAGGCCCATCCTCAGACTCTGGCCTGACTCCCACCTCCCCACTTCCCCAGGACCCTCCCTCTCACCCAGCCGCCCCTGTCCCTCACCAGCTGCTGGCCCTGGGCTGATTGCTCAACAGCTGCCTCCTCTGCACATTGGTCACCAGCACCTGTCCCCACGGCACTGGTGTCCCTCCCTAGACGAGTGTTCAACACGGCACCTCCTGCAGTATTTGCCCCACACCAAGAGAGGGCTGAAGCTCTGTGCATGAGGGGTCCTGTCCCAGGTCACTCAGGGCAAGGGCTGAGGCCTGAGAGGAAGGAGGGTCCACTCTGCACACCTCCTGTGTGACCCAAGGCCCCTGATGTGTGAGGTGGGATCCCAGGGCCCAGCCAGAGAGTGTGTCCTGGAAAGTTCTTTGCCTCCTGGTCACATGGTGGAGAGCACAAAAGGCCACTGTCACATTACCTCATCTCCTGGCCTGAGCAGAGGGTCCTCCACAGCAGGATCACCAATGGGGTCGGAGAGTTTCAAGATGCACGTGGTTCCCAGAAGTCTTGCCAACGTGGTGACCCTGCTTCACTGTCCCCAGAGCCTGGACCCTTTTACTCAGTCAAACTCTCCTACTCTAATTCTTCCTCAATCCTCAGTCCCTTTTCTGGGTCCCTCAGCCAACGTTCTCCTGGGTCTGCACCTGGGAGGGCCCTTCACCTTGGCCCAGGGCAGCAGTGTCTTCTTAAGGCCTTTCCTCCCCTCCCCTCCCCTGGGCCCCCTGGTACACAGACCTGATGGGGAGAGGAAGCTTTCACACCCTCCTTGGAAATGGGGTACCCTCCTCATCCCCTATCTGACCCCAGTCCATGACCCTCATGAATAAGCCTGACCTTTCCTAGGGCCAGTGTCCAGCAAGGCCTCAGAGACCACCGCGCCCCAGCATCAAGACCCGGTAAGTGCCCCTTCAGCCTGAGGGTGGCTGGGAGTCCCTAGGCCTGCCCCGCAGTGTCCACTCTTGCCCACAACCACACGTCCAGGGTTGAATGTTTACACTGGGGATTCAAGGATCCCTGTCATCAAACACAACAGGGGACCCACCTGGCCAAGCCAGCCCAGACTTGTGGCATCTGGTCTCCTCAGTTCCTTGGCTCCTTGGGCCACTACAAGGGCTACAGGGTCTCTCCCAGGACATGCTGTCCCCTGACACTCTGAGAGTTGAGGACCCCTAACCCCTCCTGCAGGAGGGACCCAGCCCTCCTCATGTCTGCTAACTCTTGTCTCTGTCCCCAGGCCAAGGTCCCTCTGACAGCTCCACATCCCTGGTAAGTCCCACAGCTATCTCTACACAGGGGACTAGCTCTGCAGGCTCAGAGGCACTGTCAACCCCCACACAGCACAGACACCCCCACTCATGTTGGACCAGGACAAGGTTAGCCTGGCCCTGGCCAGAGACTTGGCCACTCTCAGGGACAGGACCACCATCGCTCTGTCCTCAGCCCAACATACTTCCTGCCATCTCAGTGGAGTCCTGGTGCAGAGTGGGTGCTGGGAGCTTCTATCAGTGGCCCTGGGTTAATGATGGGGGCCACAGTCTGGACAGAAACTGGGGTGACTGTGCAGAAGTGGAGGCTGGTGCTCAGGACCCAGAGCTGGTAACTCCTGAGAAGAAAGGGCTAAACAGACACAGGGAGTAAGCTCTGGCCTGTCAGAGAACAAACCTTCCTGCAGCACCCAGCACCTGCTCTTGGAGTCTCAGCCTTGATGACCCCCCTTTGCTGACCCTGATTTCCAATCTCCCTCCCTGCCAGGCCCCACCCCCTGGCCACAGCGCTGCTGTCCCCATCTACCAGGTGAGTGTGGTGATGACCTTGCCCACAGTCCAGGGCGACCCAAGAGATGCCCCTCCCCACACCTTCCTGATCTTGCCAGGAAACAGCCGCCAAAATGGGATCAGGGGGCAGTGAGCAGGGGGGGAGGGCCTGGGAACAGGAGCCTCTGAGCCCAGACAGACACAGGGACAGACAGTCCCAGGTGGGCCAGGTCCTAGGAGTTCATGGTCCCCTGATTCAGAAGGGTCAGAGCCTCTTGGTTCTTTTTCAGGAATTACTAAACCCTGACCTGGACATCTACTGCAGGGTCGACCACAAGGCTGATGTGGATTCTTAGTTTCCACCCACGATGCTCCATGTGGGCTGAGGGAGGGTCCTGCTAGACCCCAGATGCTGGGTGATGGGACAGAGGTGGAGCCTGACCCTATTGGACTCTGGAACCTAGAGGGGGAGGGGTCCCTGGGGATTCTAGAGACACAGGCTGCCCTGGGCTCTCAATGGCCAGAACCAGGCTGCCTGTGCCCAGGAGCAGGGCCTCCAAGGGAGAGGGAAGGGCCACTACTGGTCACCTGGAAAGGCGCTGAATAAAGACCCCTTCCCTCCTTCGCTCTTGGTTCCTGTGGGAACGTCTCTTGGCAGACACTCCCCTCAGGTTCCAGGTCAGCTCTCTCCTGTGTCACGCAGGGGAATTGTGGTCTCTAAGTGGTTCCCACAGGTTTCTCTTCCTGGGAGACAGGAGCTGGAGGTGGAGCCAGGGCAAAGGTCGGGTCTGTCAACAGGGAAGGGTGAGGGTCCCAAGGCCCTGCAGCCAGCAGAGCACTCAGTGGCCCTCATCCTCCAGGGACCCAGGGTGGCCAGCTGTGGCCAAGATTTCTTCTCCACCCAAAGGCCAGTACTCAGCACATCTTCACCTCTGCTGGGACAGGGACAGAGACTGTCAGAGTAATGAGGGGACAGGGCCAGACCCAGACTCAGGTCCTGAACAAGGGCCTCAGGCCCTACCCGAGGCTCCAGCCCCTGCCCTCCCATCACCTTCCACTCTGCCCTGCCTGGTCTCTCTGGAACCAGCCTCCTCTCCACACTCCAGCACCCAGGGCAGAGGCTCAGGGCTCCCCACATGGGGCTCTCCAGGCTCCATGGTGATGGGACAGAGGGTCTCCTCCCTGACCAGGATGTGCTCTACAGCCTCCTCGATCCACCTGGCCACTGCTCTGCCTCCTTCCCTGAAGGCTGGGCGGGGACATTCTCATGTAGGTTCATGTGGATCAGGCCTCTACACTTCTGGAAATTAGAGGTAAATTTAGTAAAGATTAGGGGACACTCTGCTGATGCCTGAGAGTTGTCTGTCCTGAGATGAGAAGTAGGAGGCCAACCTCAGAGATTCCGCTGTGACTCAGCTCTAGTGAGGCTCCTCCTGCGTGAACATAGCATCAGGTCACACACGGTGACTTCTCTTTTCTTGGTTTCCTGGTGCAGCTGCCACAGACTGGCTCCCACACAGTGGCTCCGAACAGCAGATACCAAGGTGTCCTGAGCTGCATTCTTCTGGAGGCTCTAGCAGGTGTGCACAGCAACATAAGTCCCCTGAGACTCAGGCCACTGCTGCATCCTAAAAGCTCGTGGAACCTTTTCCCCCAGGTCCTGTCCTGGGAACCACAGCAGCTGGAGCTCCCCCTGAGCACCGCATCCTGCTCCCTGAGCCACACACAAGCCCCTGGGAAACTGTGTCAAGCCAAGCCCTCCAGGCAGTGTCATGCTCAGGCAGTGTCATGTCAGGTCCCACTCACCCCCCAGGTTGCCCAGTGAAGAGTCACCTGTGCACTCAGGGGAGTCTCCCTGACGTGGATGGGGTGGATTCCCCTTCACCTTCTGCGTCTGAGCAGTCCCCAGGGTGCTCTGTACCCTGTCCCTGTGCCCAGTGTTTCTCCCTGGACACAGCCTCAGACCCTGATGGGGCAGATGAGGGGCTGACTCTCCAGCAGTCCTTCCCATTTTCCCCAGGTCAACCTGCTCAGCCCTGAGACCCTCCCTCTACAGGAGCCCTGTGCTCTGAGCTCCTGAACACCTGCCCCCACACATGCCAGCTTCAGGTCAGTGACAACCACCAATTCTGACATCTGCCCCCAAGGCAGGTGTCTGAGCAGACTCACCAGGTGGGACACCTGAGGCTTCAGCATGCAGGAGCACCGTAGTCCCTCTCCTCCCTCCCTGAGGGCAGCGAGCCCCACAGGGTGTCTGTGAAAGCAGCCCTGGGTCCTAAACACAGCTTCAGGTCCCTCCTGACCCTCTACAGGGAGAGGCACTGGGGCAGAAGCAGCCACTAGGAAATTTGACTGTCAAGGAAACACTTGGTCCCATCCCTCCTCATACCTGTGAAAGGTACAGACACATACACATACACCAAGGATGTGCACTATATCCTCCTAGATACACGTGGCCACTGATCTGACTTCTTCCCTGAAGGCTGGAAGGGTGACATTCTCAGAGAGGTTCACGTGGATCAGGCCACTACATTCCTGGAAATCATGTCCAAGTACTAAAGCTCAGGGACCTTCCAGGGATGCCTGAGAGTTGTCTGTCCTGAGATGAGAAGTAGGAAGAGACCCTAGGAGATTCCCCCGTGACTCAGCTCTAGTCTAGGCTCTAGGCTCCTCCTGCATGAACATAGTCTCAGGTCACATGCCGTAGTCTGGCTGGGTTAAATAACCAAGAGGTGACAAGCAACTTGAAGGTTGAATCGGGAACTCAGCAGGAACTGAGCAAGAACTCAAAGTAGCAGGCACATGAGATAGCAGGAGCCGCCTTATTGGGGGACAGCAGAGGCATATATACCCAACTGATTACACACAGCATGACTCAATTAACATTATCTAGATACAGCAGTCAGCCAATAAGGAATCCTCATCATCTTAATGGCATTGCTTAACAAACCACTCCTCCTGGCAAAGTACCAGGCGCCATCTTGACTTGAATTCAGCCCTCAACGGTCACACACGGTGACTTCTCTAGCCTTGGTTTCCTGGTGCTGCTGCCACAGACTGGCTCCAACACAGTGGCTCAGAAAACAGAATCAAGGTGTGCTAAAGCTGCATTCTTCCGAAGCTCCAGCGTGTGCACAGGAACACAGTCCCCTGTGCCTCAGATCACTGCTGCATCTTAAAACTTGATGGGAACTTTTAACTCACTTCTGGCCCCAGGGCCCATCCGGGAACCACACCAGCTGGAGCTCCCCCTGAGCACAGCATCCTGCTCCCTGAGCCACACATGAGCCCCTGGGAACCTGAGCCAAGCAGAGTCCTCCAAGCCAGGTGTGTCACCCCGTCTTCCTCATTCCCATCTCGTCCCATCCACGTAGACAACTCTGCTCCTATAGAGCCAGCCCTGGCCCTCCAGGGACTCAGGTCCAGTCCCTGCAGTGTCACACTCACACCACCCAGGCTGCCCAGGGGAAGGGTCACCTGTAAGCTCAGGGGAGCCTCCCTGACTAGGATGGGGTGGAGTCCTCCTCACCTTCTCATCTGAGCAGTCCCCAGGGTCCTCTGTACCCTGTCCCTGCAGCCACTGTTACTCCCTGGACACAGCCTCAGATCCTGACAGGCAGAGTTAAGGTGCTGTCTCTCCAGCAGTCCTTCCCATTCCTACCTCGTGACGATGCACAGGCCCTTGTGACCACCCCCCTCAACAGGTGACTGTGCTCTGGGCTCCTGAACACCTGCCCCCACACATGCCAGCTTCAGAATAGTGACACCCTCACCCACGGCAGGTGTCTGAGCAGACTCACCAGGTGGGACACCTGAGGCTCCAGCATGCAGGAGCACCCTGGTCCCTCTCCTCTCTCCCCGAGGGCAGCAGGCCCCACCAGATTTTTGTCCAGAGCACAGCTTCAAGTCACTCCTAACCCTCTCCAGGGACAGGCACTGAGGTAGCAGCCACTAGGAAATTCCAGTGCCAAGGACACCCTCAGCCCATGCCTCCTCACACCTGTGAGAGGGACAGACACGTACAACACACCTGGCCTCACCATCCAGCATGAAGGCCACCCCCAGGCTACTTACCACCCCAGGCCAGCTGCAGCCTGAAGAGCGACCTCCTTGCTGCTCTCTCCCTGTGACAGCAGGTGCTGCTTTTGCATTGTGGCCTGGGGTGCCGTCCACCTGGTCAGGGAACCCAAACCTGCCTGTGCCCCGCCTCAGCCACACTCCTCAGCCTCCTGCTCCCCTCCACCTCCCTGACCTGCACAGAGAGGGGACAGCCCTCCTAGCCCCTCCCTGCTCACTGCCAGCCTTGGGTGCTCATCAGGGGGTCTGCAGGGGTCACCTGTCTCAGGTTGGTCATTTGTGGGACCAGACAGACAGGAAAAGCCTCCCACATGCCTTCGACTCTCAGAAGGGAAAATAAACAGAAAACCACTCTGTCCAAAAGTCAGAAGGCAAGGGCGTCCCAGGGATTCCTAACAGTGCACCATCTTGGTCATGATCTTCAGGAGACACCACCTTTGAAACCGTGAGTCAGATGGGCCCTCCTGAGGCTGCCCATCCCCAGGTGCAAAGTTCTCCCGACTCTGAGCAGGAGTCCTCAGGACAGCTCCTCTCCTCTCCCTGACTCACCATACACTGGTGTCAGGCACCCTGGGGACCCGCACTGAACAGGACCCACCCTGCAGCCTGTAGGTCAGAGCCACCTGTGCCCAGGGTCAGGGCCAGCTCTCACCATTGGGACCCTGGGCAGCATCACTGCTACAGTCCCTGACACTGGCCACAGGTCTCCTCATGACCACCAGGGAGGGACAAGGGACTCACAGCCAACACTCAGCGTGGTGATTCTTGGGGACAAGAGCATGGCTTTGGCTGGAGGTGGAGGTGGAGATGCCGCCTGATTGCCACCTGGGCATCAATGGCCCCGTGGGCTCCCTCCCACAAGCTTCTGTTCCCACGGCTCCTTCCTGATCCTGGGAGAACCCTGCTAGGCCACACGTCCCTGGGTGGTCCCCTCCTTCCTGGCGTCACCCATGGGGAAAGGCAGGTGACCACATGAGAACAATGCAGGCAGAGGACAGAGGCCCCCACAGGGACACGGGAGGCCTGAGCTAGGGCTCCAACAAATGGAGAGAGGAGCACCCCTCAGACCTTTCCCCAGGGACAGAGAGCCCACGGTCACTGGCACCCCCTGCCCCATCCTCCCTTCCCAGGAAATAGGTCCCATGCCCCTACACCATGGGCCCTGGAGCTCTCCCTGAGACACTAGGGTCTGGGTCCCTGAGGCTTGGGGGGTGACACCAGAGATAGAGGGTGGGTCCCTGGACCTGTCACACTTCAGTGGGACCCATTCCATTTCCAGAGTCACGCTGTCACCGTCCTGCTGGGAGGAAATCTCCCTCCCAGAGCACTTGAGAACATGGGGAAGATTCGGCACCAAACTGGGCTCTGGATCATAGAAGGAAATCATCTCACAGTATGGGGACCCCCAGGGTTGCCTGTGGGGTGCTGAAAGCCCTAACCTAGGACACAGCTGAGGCACATGCTGGGCTGAGCCAGTTCTCTCAGGGGACAGGGTCCCCATCAGCCTGGCTCTCCAGGTGTGGCGTGGGGCACTGAAAGGGAACTGGGAGGGGCTGAGCTGGGAGAGGAGCCGGGCAGCAGCACGGACTGGCCTGGCCCCGCTGCTTCCCAGCAGGTCTGAAGCTGAAGCCCCTTCCACAGAGGAGGACAGAGCAGAGCCCAGGGAACCCTCCAGCCAAGCCGCCAACACCACACCGCTCCCCGTGATCAGGACCTGCCTCTCGGATGACGCTGGAGTCTCCATCAGGTGGATCTTAAATACCAGACTCTGCAGCTCACAGAGACTGCAGCTGTCCCAGGACCACAGCACCCTCAGCATAGACCCCAGCAGACAGGAGGATGGCGGGGAGTAAAATGGGAGGTCCCCAACATGGTCAGTTCCAGCAAGAGTGACACCTTCACTTCAGTTGGCAGTGATACTTTGGGGAGGTCTAAACTGGTTGCTCTTCTGTAATCCCAGTGGCTCATGAGGCTGAGGCAGTAGGATCACAAGTTCAATTCCAGCCTCAGCAACTTAGCAAGATCATAAGCAATCTAGTGAGACCCTGTCTCAAAATAATAAGGACTGGAGATGTTGCTCAGTGGTTAAGCACCGATGGATTCAACACCTGGTACCAAAAAAAATCAAAACAAACAAACCTCTTAAATGAAACCTTGAGGAAGCCATAATGAGCCCAAAAGAACAAACACAGATGGAGTCATTTGTACTAACTGAAACTGGTCAACAGAGCAGTCTACTCATGTAACAATGGCCGAGTGACTGTTGGTTACAGCCACGGAGCTTCAGTGGGTCACAGGTGTCAATCAGTCTGTCCTGGGCAGCCACCTGATTCAAACACAGCAAACCAGCCAGGTTCTGAACCTCTCTGCGGTCTGTACACCTCACTTCCTTTTTCCACCATAAACCATGCTGGGCCACGTGACAGCCCTGGGGTTCTTTGAAGCTGCTGTTTCTGAGCACGGCCTGATTCCAGAAACGGGTACAGAAGCCAGTTACTATATCTAACCAAATTTGTTGTAATTGTGTCTCTGGACAAACCTTACAGCCAGCACCAGACTCACTGATCACCATGAAGACTGGGCCTCAGTGCAGAGGTCAAGGACAGGGGCAGAGCCAAAGTCAGAGAAGGACAGCAGAGGACAAGGCAGAGTCACAGGAGGGCTGGTGAGGGGCACCATGGTGGGGGGCAGAGCTTCCTGAGGAGACCTGGGCCTCATAGAGGGCAGCTCCAGGGACCCGGAGAGCCAGGCCCACATCCCTGACCACAGCCCACACAGGGGAAGCCAGTGCTGTGGGCCTTTTCTGGGGGTGACTCTGAGGTGACCTCAGGAATGTGGCACTCAGCAGGTTCCCTGCATACGCTGTAGACAGAGGGGCCTCCAGAGGACACTCTTCTCGTGGCAGATCTGGACACAGCAGGACAACATGTGAGCCCTCTCTGGTGAGGCAGAGCTGACTCAGGTCACTCCTCTGCAGTCCACCCCCTGCTCCTGTCTGGTGGGTGGAACTCCAAGGTCAGTGGCCAAGAGTGTGGATGTGCCATCTAACATGGACAGTGTTCCCAACAGGAAATGAACATGAACAAGAGTGGCCCAACCCACAACAGGAAACACCATTTATTACAAGTCCTGCTCTTTCTATTCTTGCTTTAAATAGACATCTCTTTAATGATGTTTAATCATAGCATTGAGGTTGACAGGGACATTCAAGGGGAACCTGTAGCTCCAAACCCCAAAATCTCAAAATCCCTTATTAGCCTGAGGCTGCATATGTATGCAGGTGTGCTTGCTCTCTCGGTCGCGCTCTCTCTCTTTCTCTCTCCCCCCCCGCCAGAGGATACCTGGAGAATCTTAGCACCAGGAGACATCAGGAGCACACACAGCCAATGACAGGCACGATGCCCCTGGGCAGTCAGCTCATGGACTTCTGTGAGGACTGAGATGGGGGATGATTGCTAGGTCTGCCGGGAGGCTGGGGCATCAGGGAGCTGGGATCAGGAGGCCCAGGGAGGAAGGAGCTCTATTCCTAGCAGAGAGCACAGCTGTCTGCAGCAGCTGCACATGCAGAGGGTCCCCTGGGCCAGGCTGATGGTGCTCCCAGTACCAACCTGCATCAGAGTGTGGAACCTGAAGTCTGTGCCGTGCATGCATAGCACTGAGGTTGACAGGGACATTCAGGGGAACCTGCAGCTCCAAGCCCCCAAAACTAAGAAATAAGAAAAACCTCACATTTCCAATTAAATTCCCTGTTCCCACAGCACAAGCCACCTGCCATCTACACTAGCAAGTTCAGTGATTCCTGGGTCCCACCCACCCAGTCCCTGGCTCCCCAGCTCTGCTCCGCTGCTGCCACCTCCTGGGAACTCCTAATAATCAGGACTCAGGGGCCCCTGATGCTGATCTCTCAGCCCACCAGGAAGGACTCTGCCTTCAGCTGGTCATTTACCATCATGGGGACAGGGGTGTAAGGCAGCCACTATAAAGACCTGGGGGTAGGAGAGAGGTGGGCAGTCACACAGAGCTGCACAGTGAGATGGGGACAAAGTGCTGGTGTAGGACCCAGGGCCTCAGCTGTGAGGGTGGCTGTGGCTAGAAGCTCAGGAAGGGAACTGAGGAGCACAGAGGTGGGAAGTTCCTGAACATTTGCAGGGACAAGGCTGGATTCCCAGAGGACCACTGTCAGCTGCAGCACTCAGAGCCTGGGCACCTCCTGGCTGCCCACCAACCAAGAGCTCCCACCTCCATCTCCTAACTCACCTGCTTCCTCCACTGTCTGACTCTAGGGGAAGGTTCCAGATCCTCCTCTGCCCTGCAAGGGGGTGGTGGGAAGCCCAGTCCCCTACAGACAACCAGCAATGGCCCCTGCTGAGGTGAGTGGGCAGGACCATCACGCCCAACTTCCTGGTCCCCACTCAGAGGTGACAGTGAGACCCAGGTACCTCCTGCTCCCTCAGGCCCTGATATGCATCTGTCCCTGGTGACTGTCACATCCCTCCTGATTCTTCCAGTGAGGATACCTGGGAGGACCCGTATCCCATTGTAGAAGGTCCACTCTGGAATGTTCCACAGCAGCCCTGCTGACACCTATTTACAAAAAGCCCAGGTGACACAGCCTTTAGGGACACATGCTTGCAGACATTTCCCCCAGTGGTCACATGGGCAGAGGCATCAGGGCCCTGAGTGTCCAGCCACTGAGTCTGACATTCCCCCTCCAAATGACCTAGGCTCTGACGTTGGTTCTGGGTCACCAGTCCAGGTGCACAAACCTCCTACGTGAGGTTCTTCCCTGGGTCCCAGGTGCCTGTCCCAGGAGATCCCTCTAGAGCAAATCTGCAGCTCCACCCAGGACCAGGACTGGGACAGTAAGGCTCACCTAGGCTCAGGGAAGAGCGTGTGCGCCCTCTAGTTGACATTTCCTGCCAGGTGCAAACAGAGGCCCCCATAGAGGGCAGGTGAGGGCTAACCTTAGGCAAAGGGCACCTTCAAAGGATGAAACTGAAGATGCAATGGGAGGGAGCGGTGGTGGGGGATGGGTGGTGAGGGATGGGAAGAAGCAGGGGGAGGGGAGGCACTGGGAAGGTCGGGGAAGGGCACAGAGCAGGGCTCCCCTCTCCTCTCCACTGACACTGGGGCTGGTCATCCTGTGGGGCTGTGTGCTGTGGGGTGTTAAGCACCATCTGGGATTCTTTTACTAAGTCCAGTGGGACCCCCTCCCCCAGCTGTGACAATCAGCAGTGTCTACACCAACCTCCAGTAACAACTCTGCATTTAAAATCCTCCCCTTCTTGGCAGAAGAACTGAGTGTAAGAGGGCAGAGACTGATGTTTGTCACTACCAATCACTTGAAGTCCCTGGAGAAGACATGTGTCAAGGTATGACCACACGGCTGCCTGAACCTCCACAGCACTGAGGGCTTCCCGGGTCTGTAGCCACACATGAGTGACACCTGCTGGGTCCGTGACATCATGGACATGGGGAGCTCTGTGCACACTGGGAAGAGGAAGCCTGTGATCTGATCCTCAGCAGTACTTCCAACAAGCAGGATGCAGGAGAATGAATCCTTACCTGTAAAGACGTTC
The DNA here is from genome assembly GCF_045843805.1 of Urocitellus parryii. Classification (NCBI taxonomy): domain Eukaryota; kingdom Metazoa; phylum Chordata; class Mammalia; order Rodentia; family Sciuridae; genus Urocitellus; species Urocitellus parryii. The sequence goes on along the minus strand of NC_135545.1, from coordinate 11,691,053 downwards.
AAATATGAAAATGAATTTATTCATTTATTTTTTAAAAACTGAAAAGAATTTACCATAAAAGACTGAACTTGTTTTTCTAAATGAGTATCGACCCTTATGTTTTTATCAAAATTACTTATAAGCAAATAAGCGGCATGAGTTTAAGAGCAAGTGAAATGCCAGAAGAAAATATTTGCAAATATACTTGTGATATGGATTTCATGTCTAGATTATATAACAAATGGGTATAAACCTACAACCAAAGAATAACCTAAATTTAGAATAGGTCAAGGACCCTGGCACAGTCCTGGGCATTTGTAATCACAGGAGTCAGATGCAAGATTCACAAGTTTGATGCCAGCCTGGGCAACTGTCCCAAAACAAAAATAAATAAATACATGTAAAGGCTGGGGGTGTGTAGCTCAGAGGTACAGCGCCCCTCAGATCAATCCCCAGGGGTGAAAGAGAAGAAGGAGGGCAAAGGGCTTGGAAGGCCTGTCTCCAGAGATGTTCCAGTGGCCAATAAGCAAATGACAAGATGCTCAGTGTCATTAGTCACTAAGAAACCAAATCAAAATCACAATGACACCTCACCCCACACCTTCCTACATTCCCCAGGGACTCTGAAGAGCTGCAGTCACAGTGGAGAACACCTGGGCACTTCCTGCCAGAGCCAGGCAGAAGCCCATCCACCCAGCACTCCCACAGCTGAGCACGTACCCACGGGATGGGAAACAGGGACTCCAATAGCTCCCCCAGGCTAAGGCTGTCCACACCATTCTTCACAACAGGCAGGTGTGGAAACAACCCGTGTCCATCAACAGAGGAATACATAAAAAACGTGGCTTATAAATATGTTGGATTATTGATTGGCCATAAAAAATAAAGTTCTGATGCACATTACAACCTAGGTCAACCTGAAAACATGATTAAACAAGAAGCAAATGGTATGTGGTTGTATAATTTCATTTATATGAAGTATCTAGAATAGGCAAATTCATAGAGACAGGAAATAGATTCAAGATTATCCAAGGCTAGAGAGTCCTGAGATGTGATAGCTTAATGCTTAGAGTTTTAGTGCAGGTGATGAAAAAAACCCTGAAATAGTAGTGGTCGTTGTATATTTGAATGGAATCATGGCATGTATTTGCACATTACAAGGGTTAATATACCACATTTTTGTTATAAGTATTGCACAATTAAAAGTTTTTAAGAAAGATGTATAAAATACACCCACTCTGCTTAGATAGTGTGTGTGTGTGTGGTGTGTGTGTGTGTGTGTGTGTGTGTGTGTGTGTGTGAGAGAGAGAGAGAGAGAGAGAGAGAGAGAGAGAGGTGAGGGACTAGAGATTGGCCCCAGGGGCACACTATCACCAATATACATTTCAATTTTTATTTTGAGACAAGGTCTCACTAAGTTGCCTGGGCTGGCCTCAAACTAGCAATACTCCTGTCTCAGCCTCCTGAACAGCTGGGATGAGAGGCTGTGTCATGTGTCTGGCCAGATAATCTTTATAATACTCACACGACGACTCCGATAGGCCCTTTGAGATGAAGATCCAAGGATTTCAAGACAAGAAACAAGCAGCCAACTGCAGACGCAGCTCACAAAGCTACTGCTTCCACCCTAAAGCCTCAAGAGACACTTCCTGAGGTCCTTCCTTTGAACCCTCAGGAACAGATGGCCCCCCCTGAGGCTGCCCATCCCCTGGGTGCACAGTTCTCCTACTCTGGAGCAGGACAGCTCCCGTTCTCTCACTTCACTGAACAGAATCAGGAGGCCTGGAGACCCTGAGTAAGCAGGACCCATTCTGCAGCCTGTAAGTCAGGACCACCTGTGCCCAGGGTCAGGACCAGCCTTCATCATTTGGACTCTGGGCCCCATCCCTGCTACAGACCCTGACACTGAACACAGGTCTCCTCATGACCACCAGGGGGCGACATGAGATGCACAGTCAACACTTGGCAAATTGATTCTGAGGCTTGGACTAGGCTTTGTCTCAGGTGGAATTGTGGCCTGATTTCCATCCCCAATAGACTGCAGGGTGTCTCCCACCTCCCCTCCTTACTGGTTCTGTGAGGACCCTGCACAGCCAGGGGTCTCTGAGAAGGCCCTGCCTCCTGGCATCACCCATGGAAAAAAGTCAGGGTGACCACAGGAGAGTCACTAGGTAGAGGACAGAGGCCACCCAAGGAAGGCATGGGCAGGCCTGAGCCACAGCTGCACCAAACAATGGAGAGGGAGGGTCTCCCTAAAATCTCTCCCTGAGGACCAAGGAGCCCATGGTCACCTACCTCCACTACCACAGTCCTCCCCTCCCAGGACACAAAGGGTGTGAAGTCCTGAGATAGCCAATCAGAGGCCAAGATGGAGACACCAGGACAGAGAGCAGGGCCCCTCACCAGCCATCACTCAGTGGCCCCCTTTCTAAACCCTAGACCTGTTTCTGTCCCCTTCCTACTGGAAGGAAAGCCACCTTCCTAGAGCATTTGAGAACATGGGGAAGATGTGGGGCTAACCTGGGATTCGCTGTCATAACGGAAATATGCCAGGGGTGAGGGACCCCAGGGGTTCCCTGGGTGGTCCTGAAAGCCCTGAGGCCAGGACACAGCTGAGGCCAGTGCTGGGTGACCTACTTCTCTCAGGGGTCACTGTCCCCACCTGCCTTGCTCCTCAGGGTGTGGCATGCAGTAGTGAAACCCAACAGGGAAAGCAGAAGGGACAGGAGGCAGGACTGAGAGGGAGGGGACAGAGAGGCTTCCTAGACAGAGACCCCGCCCCCAGCCCACGTGACCCAGGAAAGTGCTCCTGCCCTGGGAGGAGGCTGAGCTCAGAGAGGAGCAGGGCAGCAGGGCTGACTGGCCTGGACCTCGGCTTCCCAGGGGGTCTGCAGTGAAGCTCCTTCCACAGAGGGGACAGAGCAGCAGGGACCATGCAGCCCGCCTCAGCCTGTCCCTGCAGAGGGTGCATCCCCTGGCAGGGGGTCCTGCTGGCAGGTAAGAGGGGACAGTTCCCTGAAAGAGGGTGCGGGAGCCACAGTCCTGCTGGTACCACCCCTAAGGAGAACATAACCCTCACAGGGACACAGGGCTTCATTGGGAACCCAATGGGAACAGAGCACAGACAGAAGCTCACCAACAGGAAACTCTCAGTGACCAGAAACTGTTGAAGGTAGTCAGAAAGCTCAGGGGTTCTCTTTTCCAAGTTAAGCACCAGGGGCCTTTATATTTTGATTATCAATGTTGGCATCTCTGTAAGGGCAACTCTCCAAATAGAAAGGGCAAGAGAGGGCTGGGGCTGCAGCTCAGTAGTAGAGCACCTGCCTTGCACATGTGAGGCACTGGGTTTGATCCTCAGACCCACATAAAAATAAATAAAGATATTGTGTCCATCTATAACTAGAAAAAATGTTTTAAAAATAGAAAGACCAGTGAACATTGTCTGCAGCCACCAGCCTCAGACACTGGCACACAGACACCTGGACCCTCAGTGTGGGGACCCTGCTTCACTCATCCACAGGAGGCTGAGCCTGCTCCAGGCCCTGGGCCACAACAAGGGTCAGACTAGTCTCTGCCTCCTGGAGCTTCCTCTCTAGAGGGCAGGAGGCCAGGCCAGAGAGAGATCTACAGGTGAGGCCAGGTGCTGTGTAGACCTAGGAGGGCAGAGAGCAGGGGAATGTCCACAGGGAAGACGTGGGGTCTGTAAGGAGGTGGTCAGGGGAAGCGGGTGCCCAGGTGCCCTGGGTGTGAGCAGGGATCTGAGGGCACTGAGGGGCCAGCCTTGTAGATACCGGGAGACGATTGTTCCAGAGGAATGACAGGCTTAGGGGTCCTGAAGGAATGCATCTGCTGGCTTTGACCCAGGGACTCACCCACTCACCACACACCCCAAGGTTGAGGAATGAGGATTCCTGCTGAGGACCTGGGCCCCATCTTTCCACCCAATACGAAGGGCCCAGTATTGATGGATTTCTCTCTCTTCCCTCCTAGTCTCACTGTTAACCTTCTGGAACCCGCACCCCACTGCCCAGCTCACTATTGAACCAGTGCCTTTCGATGCTGCTGAAGGGACAGACATTCTTCTCCTCGTCCACAATGCATCACAGAATACCATAGGCTATTACTGGTTCAAAGGAAACACAACAGAAGACAGCCATGAAATTATATCATACTCGATACTCACACAGAACATTAACACAGGCCCTGCATTCAGTGGTCGAGAGACATTATACACCAATGGGTCCCTGCTGTTCACGAATGTGACAAAGGAGGACACAGGATTCTACACCCTACGAATCTTAAATAACGATCTCAGGCCTGTATTAGCAACTGGAGAGTTCCGTGTACATGGTGAGTGATGCCCCAGGCCCTCGGGTGTTGGAAGGGTTAATTCCACGGCACACACAAGACCCTGAGACCTGGGTCTGCCTACCTCCTCCTGTGAGTAACGTCCCCTCAATGGAGTTTGAGCATTTAGTGCAGGGCACACTCAGTACAGACAGACTTCAGAAGATCTGAGTCCTCTGTCGGAATCCACTGGCAGAGAGCAGGGTGGTCTGGTGGGAGGCTCGGCCCAGGCAGAGCAGTCTCAGCCCAGCCCCTGTGTCCTTCCCAGGAGCATGGCCCTGAGAAAGACCCTGCAGGACTGAGTCAGGCCTGGCCTGAGGGCCCTGGAGTCCTCACAGAGAAGGTCAGCCCAGGAAGCTCCTGCTCCAGACCTCGGTCCCAGGCTCCTGGCTCCAGGTGACCCTGAGGACATGTGGCCAGGGTTGGAGTTTCGCTTCCTGTTGAGGGCTGCTGGGGAGCAAGGATTTACTGGCCACCTGATCTGGTAGCTCCTGGAGGTGGTCACCAGCCAGGGCACAGTCCCAGGAGCCACATCTGGGCAAGGGCACCTGGGCATTTCCTTCTCCCAGGACTAGGTGTGGTGAGCACAGAGGGACAGGTGCCTCAGGCCAATCAGGTGCCCTGATGGACTTCTATGAGGCTCCACAGGAAGGTCCATGTCCCCAAGGGGAGGAACAGAGGAAAGAGATGCTCCTGGAGCTCCTGGTCCTCCCGGGACCAGCCCAGGGCGCTCTCACTGGGAGGCAGAGCAGAGTAGGGGCTTTTTCTTTGGGGGCAGCTCCTCTAAACCAAGGTCAGGTTACAGTGAGTATTTCAAGGTTAACTTAGAGACAACATGGTAAACCAGACACCACTTCCCATGTACCCAATAAAGGGAAACTGAGGCACGGGGAACACAGTTGCTGAATCAGGTCACACAGATCATGGGTGGCAGATCAGTGGTGCATGTCACTGTGCAGCCAGAGCCCTGTGCTCTGCATGCCGAGGGCCTATTAGGCATCTGTGGACCAGAGACCAGTCATTGGCTCAGGGCACTGGCATCCTGGAGGGGACAGTGTGGTCTGGGAGTGAGAGCAAATGGAGGATAATCAATTTTTACTCCGGAACCAAATCACCTGCCTCAACAGAATGTCCAGTCCTCCCCTTCACACAGCTAGTCCACACACTCCCTTGCTGGACTTGAAGCCACATGTGTCCTGGTGTTTTGGGTATCACTCCCTCTGAAGCATAAAGGACAGGACTTTCCTTTCTCACCCCCACTGGACCCTGCAACCAGCACAGGGCCCAAGGTGTAGCCAACTCTCAATGGTTTTGGGATAAGGGGGGGAGAGGATTGTGAATGAATGACCCTGAACCTATTCAGAGCCTGGAACCTGCTTGTGCAATCCCAGGGGGTTCTGCCACCTGCTCCCTGTCCCTCCTGGAGGCTGGGGCTCTTGCTCCATCCCACCAACCACCTCTCCTGAGGCCACCCAGGAGCCACATCACAGGATGCCCTTGGGGTGGCCGGGCTGTGGAGGGTCTTCAGGGTGACCCTGGGTCAGTTCTGAGGCAGCCATGAGGCTCTTGGACCTGGGGCTTTAAGTCACTGTAGCCCCACTGCTCACTGCCATGGTGATTCTGGCTGTCTTGCTCCTGCCTGTCCGTCCTCTCCCTCCTTCTCATTCAGGCAGGACTGGCCCTGCCCTGCACAATGAGCCATGCCCTTCCCTCCTGCACTAATGGCCATCTGTCCTGTCCACTTCCTGCTAACACCTGGGGCCAGACGCCCTCTTGCCATACTAAAGGGCACAGAAACAGTCGAGGCAGGTGCCCCTGTCAGCCTGAATCAGAGACAATGTCCCCGACTGTGAAGCAGGCCCCACTGTGTCCCTTCCAGGGCTCTTTCCTTCCATGACAATGACATGTGAAATAGGCCAGGACACAGGCCTGAGCATCTCCCCCATCTACTCTCTGCACTGACTCAGCGAGGGGGGCAGAGGCAGGACAGGGCGGCAAGCCCCTAGGTCCCAGGCTCCTTACACCCAGATGACTGGTGGCTCCATCCTGGTCCCTAAGTGGGGCTCAGGCTCCTCAGTGACTCCCAGGACCTTCCCCAAGAGGGAGCTGCACTGAACGGTGCTGTCTCAGGGGCTGTCTATTCCATATGTGCCTGTGTCCCCATGAGGACACCATCACCACAAGGGAGGTCTGTCCCCACATGGTGTGATGCTCCAGCCACGGTCACTTACATTAGGCTCTAGGCTCCGATATAGAACAATTGATGATCTCATTGTACTTCCTGGGTGAAAAGAACAGGAAGAAGGCATTCCACAGGCCTGTGTCAGGTGCTTCCCCACTTTGCTGAGTCTCCACAGCAATTGGGAACATAGACTTCTAGATTGATCAATAATACTTCTCTGAATTTGGTGTTGTGCCCCATTTTATATAACAGAGACCCTCAGATGTCCCCTCTGACCAGTTCAGTCTTCCACCAGGACCCACAGGTCTCTCCTTACTCAGGAGGCTGCTGGTTTCAAACTGACTTTAGCATCTGCCTTGGATCATAATGTGATCCCTCAGGACTTCAGAGCTCAGTCTAAGACATTGTGCTCCTTAGAGAAATATTTCTTTCAGAAAGGAGTCTTAGATCCTGGGTATTAAAACTATTTTCCCATATGGGAAAACTTTACCATCCCCCATTTCTACCCCAGGTCTGCCACACACAAGCCCAAGTCGACTGTATTTTCAGCAAGGTCCTGGTCCCCTCTTCCACCTCTTAGTGCTCATGTGTTTGGAACCATCCACTGGTCTCTCAGGACCATTCCACATGCCTCACCTGCTCTCTGCAGGGGGAGAGGGATGTAAAGACCAAGGACAGGAACATGATTCTGCTCTAAACCTTGTCTGTCCCCCTCACCCTAGAGCATTCTTTGGACTCAGGCTTTACCTTTCAGGTGTCAGTGGCTCCTGTCAGTCACCAGGAAACACCTGAGCAGAACTGCCCCCCTTGTGGCCCCAGCCTGACCACCAAACTGAATGCCCCCTGGTCTCCTGTGTGGGATTTCTGTTCACACACCCCATTCTCACATCAGGCTGTGGGGTCTTCTTGGGGTTTAGGCACAATGAGGTGTCCCATCATGACCCACATCTTGGATGGCCTTGAGAAACAAAGGCTCAGAGAACACACACGTGGGCTGAGCCCTGGAGTCTGTGCAGCTGGAGGGACTCTGTGTCTCAAGGCCAGCCAGGGCCAGCGAGGACCAGGAGAGACACAGGGTTGCTAACTCCCAGTCCTGGGTCTGTCCAGGACCAAACTCTGCAATTAAGTGCACCTGTGAGAAACTCTGTGCTTCTCCCAGACACAGCCCAGGGGACCCCACGACCACTGATCCCTCAGATCCTCCTACATCTGCCCAGGGTACCCACTCTGCATGGTTCTTCAGGACTCAGGTTGGTGGGAGGTGAGAGGCCAGCTCAGGTGGAAAGACACTTTTGCAGGGATCACAGGGCAATCCTCTCTTTGTTGTCTGCACAGAGAAATTACCCAAACCCAACATCACAATCAACAACTCCCAACCCATGGAGGGTGAGGACTCTCTAGCATTTAATTGTGAACCTGAGATTAATTATGCGACCTACCTGTGGAAGATAAACAATCAGACGATCCTAGATGGTGACAGGCTGAAGCTGTCCAACAACAACAGGACTCTCACTTTATTCAATGTCACAAGGAATGACATAGGACCCTATGAGTGTGAAATCCAGAACCCAGTGAGTGCCAACCACAGTGACCCACTCACCCTGAATATTTTCTGTGAGTAACTTCTATTCCTCCATTACCCTGGGTGTGAACTCAAATACACAGGGCCAGAGGCTGGGCCACTTAGTCCACCTCAGGTCCAAGTACAGAGACCCTCTCTCCTGGGCACCTGGACTGGCTATGCCATTTGCCCTAGGCACATCCAGGCAGGCCCAGCCTTGGACCATGAATAGGAGGGGAGGGCTTGTGGTTCCCTGGGGAGGCCTGGGGTCAGCCACCTGGGACAGAGAAGCAGGAGAATGTCACAGACTAATTTCAGTGAACAAAGGGGGTTTGGTTGAGACTTTCTGTGAGTGTGTAAGGTGCTGGGATTTGAACCAGGGCCTCATGCATGCTGGGCAGATGTTGTACCACTGTATTTCCCAGCCTAGTTGCGACTTTTAAAATAAACAAGGTTGTGACATGGATCAGTAGTTATATTGTGGTCTTCTACAGTCTAGGAATTTCCCCTTCTCTCTGATGACATTACATGTGGCTTTATTCTGTTTGCTCCAGATGGCCCGGATGCCCCCATCATAAACCCCCCAGACTCACATTTCCGTCCAGGGACAAATCTCAACCTCTCCTGCCACGCAGACTCTAACCCGCCTGCTCAGTACTCTTGGTCTTTCAATGGGAGGCCCCTGGAATACACACAAGAGCTCTCAATCCCCAACCTCTCTACAAATAATAGCGGATCCTATATGTGTGTCGCCCATAACTCTGTCACTAACCTCAATAGGACCACAACCAAGAATATTACCGTCTCTGGTAAGTGGACCCTGGAGCACAGTATCAAGTACTGGGTGGAGTCTTGATTTTTCTGGAAACAATGTGGAAGAAGTTACTTCCTAGCCTGGCACAAGCAAATCCTGTCCTCGCCTGAGCCTCCAGCTCCATCCCAGAGACTCTCATCTTGCTCTGATTTCTCATGACCAATCTAGGGTCCATGGGGAATGTGGGGAGGGGCTTCTCCCAGACCCAGAAAATCCCAGGTAGTGGAAGGAGCTTCCCAGAGAAGGGGAGGGACCTTGAAGTCAAGTCCCTTCTTTCCATCACTAACTTGTCCCTTTCTGTCACCTCTCTGCTTTCTTTTACCTCCTTCATGAGCATCAAGTAACCTGCATGGCTTTGCAATACATTCATCCTCTTTTTCCCCAAAAGACAGGAGCAAAGCCCCCTCAGATGGGGGACAAGCAGCTGTGCTCCTGTCCTGCTCCAACTCCATCTGGGGTGGGAGGGGTGGGTGGGAAAGAGGCCTGGGAGGCCCATCTGGAATCTGGATCAATCGTGTGGTCAGTTGGTGCCTCCCAAGTCAGGAGCAGGGGAGGGAAAGACCAGCCTGGGGGCAGATGCTTCTGAGTTGTGTCCTGGCTCTGAAGTCCCCAGGTACATAGGGTTGGGAACACAAGCCCATGTCATGCACCACGGAGAATAGCAGAGATGCACACCTGGAGGGACGGGAGCCTCACCTGCAGAGTCCCTGCGAGGCCTGGCAGGGCGGTGCCGAGAGCATGTGTTTGCAGAGAGGACAAGGTGCCGGGGTTGGTCAACACTGTGACCCTCATCTCCACAGGTTCCTTTCACTGGGATATTTAATCCACAGGCCAGGAAATAAAAGTCCTCTTCAAACTGACAAATCCTGCAGATTGGAATTTCTCCAGACACTAAGGTCATGAAGACAGGCTGGACCATCTTAATTCCCTGACAAATTATTTAATGAAAACTATACACTTTGCCTCTGAATGTAAAGCTACTTCCTGCCTGAGAGCCTGACCTTCTAGAGGCACAGAAAGTTCTAGAAAAAGTTTGCACAAGAGTGGATGGAAAAATTGTTCCACCTGAGGATGAGCTTGCTGGACAGATCCTATAGAGATGTCCAGGGACCCTCAGAGTGATCTGAGGTCAAAGGAGGGTCAGCCCTTTCCTTACATTGTCACCAGAACGATGACACCCAAACTCTGCAGAGGGTCAGGGCCATCTTGTGGACCAGCTTACACAACTCACTTGGGCCCTGAGCACTGGCTAAGTTCTCTGAGGAAGGACCACCTCATTGTACCCTCCTTTTTGTCCACAGAACCAGTGACACCGCCCCACCTCACAGCTAGCAACACCACGGTGGCGGAAGGGGAGTCTGTGGAGCTGACCTGCGTCCCAAATGACACTGAAATCTCCATCCAGTGGCTCTTCAATAACAAGACCCTGCCACTCACAGACAGGATGCAGCTGTCCCTAAACAACAGCATCCTCACCATAAACTCGGTCAAGAAGACAGATGAGGGAGAGTATAATTGTGAAGTCTCCAACCAAATCTTTTCCCAAAAGAGCAACCCCATCATGCTGACTGTGATCGGTGAGTGACCCTCTGCCCCCCTACATCTTACTGGGGGGATTTATCAATGGTATACAAAATGGATAAAAGTTACAGGAAAAAGAATATCAATGAAGACACTAATGCAATAAGCAGAATTGCAAAGTGGTTCGGAGTTTAGGCTGTCAGTGAAATGTATAGTCAACTTCTGCATTCATGAGGAACTGCTTCCAGAAGCCCTGCATATACCAAAGGATGCTCTAGAGCCTTATAAAGAATGGCATACTTGGGGCTGGGTATGTGACTGAAGCGGTAGCTCGCTCGCCAGGTTCCATCCTTAGCACCACATACAAACAAAGATGTTGTGTCCGCCAAAAACTAAAATATATATATAAATTCTCTCTCTCTCTCTTTAAAAAAAAAAAAAGAATGGCATTCTTCCCAGCAGCTTAGGAAGCTACCACAGAAGGATCACAAGTTCAAGGCCAGTCTCCAGCAACTTAGCAAGGCTCTAAGGAACTTAGTGAGACCTTGTCTCAAAACAAAAAATAAAAATAAGAAGGTCTGGGGACTTAGCTCAGTGGTAAAGTGGCCCTGAGTTCAATACCCAGAACAAAAAATAAATAAGAATGGCATAGTGTTTGCATATGAGCAACATTCTCCCTATTCCCTACACTTTATTTTGTAGCACTAGGAATGGAACCCAGGGCCTCATGCTTACTAGGCAAGAGATCTGCCATTGAACTACATCCAAGCCCTTTTTATTTTTATTTTACTTTTCAGTACTGGGGCTAGAACCCAGGGCTTCACACATACTAGGCAAGTGCAATACAGCTGAGCTGTTATTTTTATCCACAGCCCTTTTATTTTTGAGTCAGACTCTCACTAAATTGCCCAGGATGGCCTCAAACTTTTGATCCTCCTGCCTCAGCCTCCCAAGTAGCTGGGATTCCAGGCATGTACCACCATGCCCAGTAACTTCCATACACCTTAAATCATCACTAGATTTTTAAAAATATCTCCTACAATATAAATGTTGTATAAATCATTGTTATATGGTATCATTTAAAGAATAATAACAGAAAAAACCTCTGTACATTTTCAGTGAGAACACAATTTTTGTCGGACCCTGTTTTCCTTCTGCAGTTGGTTGAATCCACTGGTGTCAAGTCCGTGGATGCAGAGGGCCAGCTGCACTGAGCTTCTTATCTTGAGTCTGGCATTTACTCTCTTCGCACCAGATTCTTTTCTTTCTTTCTTTTTTTTTTTTTTTTTTTTTTTTTTTTTGACAGTACTGAGGGTTGGACTAGGGCTAGGCAAGTGGCAAAAGTGACAAGTACTCTACCACCAAGTTAAATCTCCACCCCTTTTTATTTTATTTTGAGACAAGTTCCTGCTACGTTGCCCAGGCTGACCTCAACTTGCAATCCTCCTGCCTCAGCCTCTCAAGTATCAAAACTACAGGTGTGCACCATGTGCCTGGTTCAAGATTCTTTTCTGTTCACTTTTTTTTTTTTTTTTTTTGGTGTGTGGTAAAATACACACAACCTAAGATTTGCCATCTTGGCCCCCTTGAAGCGTATGATTCAGCAGCATTAACCAGGTTCATATTCTTGTTCAGCCATCATCACTGTCTGTTTCCAGAACTTTCCCATCCTGCTGTGCAATAGATCTCAAAATATGCTCCTCTTGTCTGTCTGAAACTTCAAACCCTCTGACCTCCTTGACCACCCAGTCTCTGGTAACCCCCATTCTGCCTTCTACTTCTAGAAATTCAACATTTGTAGATTCCACATACAGGTGAGATCCTGCAGGGTCCCGCTTCCTGTTCCCAGTTTATGTCACTTCCTGTGTTGTCACAGTGATAGAATGCCCTTTTTTTGAAAGGCTGGCCAGCATTCCACTATGAACATAAGCCACCTTTTCTTTATCTGTTCATCCATTGACGGACACTTGGCTATTGGCAATGCTGCATGAATGTGGGGGTTTGGCTCTCTCTGACAGACTATTTCAACTCCTCTGTGCCTGTATTGGGAAGTGGAATTGCTGGATTATGTGGTTGATAATGTCCTTGGATACACAGAATGTTTCAGCTCTCATGAGGTCCAATTTATCTGGTTTTTGTTATTATGAATACTTTTGTTATCATAGCTAAGAAAACACTGTCAAAGCCAACATTATGAAGCATTCATACTACATTTTCTTCTAAGATTTTTATAATTTTAGCTCTTACATTTAGATCTTTGATCCATTAGGAGTTAATTTTTGAAGATGATACAAAGACTCAGATTCATTCTTTTTTAAAAATATATATATATATATATATACTTCTTTGTTTTAATAAATGCTTGTTTTTTAGTTTTATTTATGTGGTGCTGGGGATGGAACCCAGTGCATGCTAGGCAAGCGCTCTACAACTTAGTCACAACCTCAGCCCTTCAGATTCATTCTTTTGTATGGATATCCATCTTCTCAAGATCATTTATTGAAAAGATCCTTTTCCCCATTGGACAGTATTAGCACCCTCATCAAAATCATCTGGCCACAGGGGTGTAGTTAGTTGGAAGGAATAACTTCTAATGTTCTATAGCACAGTAGGATGACTGTGTTTGGCTAAGATTAATTCTAAATTTCAAAAAATCTAGAAAACATGATTTCAAATGTTCCCCCCACACAAAAAAATGATATTAATCTATATGTCTTTCTTTTTTTTTAAAGAGAGAGCGAGAGAGATAGAGAGAGAGAGAGAATTTTTTAATATTTTATTTTTTAGTTATTGGCAGACACAACATCTTTGTTTGTATGTGGTGCTGAGGATCGAACCTGGGCCGCACGCATGCCAGGCAAGCGTGCTACTGCTTGAGCCACATCCCCAGCCCCTAAATGTCTTTCTTTATACCAGTAGCATACTTTTCTGGTTACTGTAGTATTGTACTGAATATTGATTCTTGCAAGTTTGGGCTATTTGGGGTCCCTTGGTAATCCATATGAATTTTTAGGATAGATTTTTCTATTTCTGCAAAAAAATGTCCCTGGGACTTTGGCAGACTCGTATTGACTGTATAGATCACTTTAGGTAGTACTGTCATCTTGACTTCCAAATCATGAACATAGGATGTCTTTCCATTTATTTATGTCTTCTTTAATCTTTTTTTTCTCCCCAGCAATGTTTTGTAGTTTTCTGGGTAAAAATCTTTAACCACCTTGGTGAAATTTATTTCTACATATTTCATTCTTTTTGATGCTCTTATAAATGGATTTTTGTAAAGTTTCCTTTGGGATCGTTAGTATGTAGAAATACACAGTTGTTGCATTGCATATTGATTTCATTAGCCTGCAACTTTGCTGAATTTGCTTATTAGTCTTAACAGTTTGTGGAATCTTTAGGATTTTCTACATATAAGTTAATGTCATTTGCAAACAGAAATTTTACTTCTTTCTAAGATGTCTTTTCTTTCTTCTTTCTCTTTCTTTCTTCTTTCTTTCTTTCTTTCTTTCTTTCTTTCTTTCTTTCTTTTTTCCTAATTGCTCTGGATAAGACTTCTAATACTAAATTGAATAGAACTGGTAAAAGCAAGCATCCTTGTATTTTTCCTGATATAGAGGGAAAGCTTTTAGCCTTTTTCCATGGAGGACAATGCCAGCTTGGGCTTTTCGTATACAGCCTTTACTATACTGAGGAGGTTTTCTTCTAGTCCCAGTTTGAGTGATTTTTAGTATTAAGAGATGTTAAATTTCATCAGTACCTTTTAAAAGTTTTGGATTTCTTTGTTTGTTTGTTTTTATCTTTGAAACAGGGTCTTCCTTCTTGCCCAGGCTGGCTTTGAAATTAAAATCCTCCTGCCTCAGCCTCTGAAATAGCTAGGCTTACCAATGGGCACCAGCACAGTTGGCTAGTGCCCTTACTGATTCAGTCTCCTTACTAGTTAGAAATCTGTTTAGATATTCTCTTTTTTCATGATCCTGTGTTTGTAGGAATTTGCATTTCATCTAGATTATCCAACTGATGGCACACCATCAATTGAACTGAAAAATCTACCCTAAAATTAGTATGGATTATCAAGGAACCTCAGTACTCTTATTCTAAAGAAGTAATAATAATGTCTCCAATTTCACTCCTAGTTTTAGTAACTTGAATCCTCTCTCTTTTTTTTTTTTTCTTAATCTGGTTAAAAGTTGTCAATTCTGTTCATCTTTTTTGAAGAACTTTTGATTTCACTGATTATCTTTTTTTTTAGTCTTTAATTTATTTATCTTTAATCTGTGATTTCCTCCTGCTGCTAGGTTTGGATTTAATTTGTTCCTTTTCTACATCTTTAAGTTATAAAGCTAGATTGTTGATTTGAGATCTTTTTTTAATGCAAGAATTTATACCTATACACTTCTTGCACAAGATTCTTAACTTCCTTGAGCCGTGGATTTCTCAACTGAAAACTGCAAAGAAGTACTTGCTTCATGGTATTCAATTTAAAGATTGAATATAATAATCAATTTACCTTTCAGCAAAATGCCACACAGAGAAGAAATGTTCCATAAATGTTAGCTTCTATTACTACTATCACCCTTAGCCTCAAGGTCAGGTAGCCTGATCCACCTCTTATTAGCCACATGAATTTAAGTAAGCCTTTTCACCACTTTGAGTCTCAGTTTTTTCATTCATTAAAATGTAAATAATGTCTCTCTGACAGGTCACTGGTCTGTTGTTGTTGTTGTTGCATTATTTTTAATTTTTTTTAGACAGGGTCTTACTAGGTTGTGAGGCTGGCCTCCAATTTGAGATCCTCCTGCTGTGACCTCCCCATCACTGGGTCCCAATCACTGGGTTTACAGGCTTGCGCCACTGTGCCCAGCTATTTGACAAGCTTATAGTGTAGATCAAATGAGATACATACCAAGTATTTAGCACAGGGTCTCCATACCGGTAGACAACCGTAGAGCGTTAGCCATCAGCCTTGAGTTAACCGGTGAAGGCTATACCCAAAATAGTTGCCACAGAAATAAAGAAGAAACAGATGCAGAAAGTATTATATTTGGGCGGGGGGGGGGGCGTGTTACACAAAAAACAAAACCACCGGGACTTGGTTACTGCCCAAACATGGGAAAGATAAGAAGGAAGTTAAGTGCAGACTTTTGAGCCTAGTGTTGGTTTTCATCTCCTGAGATGCAGCCAGGAGGGGGTTAGGGTTAGGGTTAGGGTTAGGGTTAGGGTTAGGGTTAGGGTTAGGAAAGTGGAACAAGACAGGCAGGAGCCTGGGAAAGGCCTCAGACCACAGGGCAGAGCTGATCCCCGGGAGGAGACCAGGAGGAGGAGGAAGTGTTGGGAGGCAGTGGGGTTCTAAAGAGTTTCTAAAGAGGCCAGTGGGGAGTTCTCAAGACTCACCCATCAGAGGAAAGCCTCATCTTGCAAAATTGGGCTTCCTTTCCAACTCTACAGGGGACCATGGGAAGCGGGGGCTCTGTACCCACAAGGAGGTGGATTCGGAGTGCTCCCATCTGGGCTTTCTGTCCATTACGGAGACCTGAGAGGCACATAATCATGGCTCCCACAATTGCGAGGCCAAGAGAAAATGCACCCCTGAAAGGGTTGGCAGTCGTACAAAAATAGCAACCGCCTTTCCCAGGTTTCCAACGCCTTCAAATGACTGCCGACAGGGCAGCATGGAATTGAAGGGAGACCGATCACCAACCAGAAACAGGGAGTAGAGGAAAGATTGTGAGGATGTAGTATGCTTATCACCTCCCAGCACCTTCCACAGAAATGCATCCCTCAAGGAACAGAGACTACTTGGTGCAAGGCATTCCCCAAAGCACTCCCTCAGTAAAATCACTTCACCTTCATTTCTTCTTCTCTTTTCTTAACAGCTGGCCCAGGCGGAGATGACATCCCAGGTGGACCCTCACCAGGTGGACTCTCACCTGGGGCCATTGCCGGCATCGTGATTGGAGTCTTGGCTGGAGTGGGGCTGATAGCAGGCCTGGGGTATTTCCTGTTTTTCAGGAAGACTGGCGGGTATGGTGCCTTTCCTCTTCTTCCATGTTCTCCAAGGCCAACTGCCACGCTTGGGAGAGGGGAAGACTTCTTTACCTCCATCTCTGGGACTGGATCTCCTTTCCTTTCCTGAACTCCTCCTTCTCAGCATTCATTCCTGTGGGTGGTGGCTCTCCCTGCCTTCCTGCTCCCTGCCCTCCCTCTTGGACATGGTTATCCCCATCCCCATCCAGTTTGGAGGAACAGATCTGATTATGTTCCCCTGTCATCCCCCATCAGGAAGCCAAGGTCCAAGAAGGAAAACACAGGAAGAAATGAAAGGAGTATTATTAGGAGAAAGCAAATCACATGCTCTGTCGGCCACAGCAGCTGGAATTGGGAAGGACAGGACAGGAGGAGAGTCTAAGAGAAAGTGGGAAGAACCAAAGTCCTCTTGGACAATAAATAAAGTGGGGGGGGGGCGATAAGCCAGAATCGAGGATCATGGGTTCAAAGCCAGCCTCAGCAACTTAAAGGAAGGCTATAAGCAACCTGTCTCAAAATAAAAAATAGAAAGGGCTGGGTATATGTCTCAGTGGTTAAGTGCCCCTGGATTCAATCCCTGGTACCAAAAAAAAGGAAAGAAAAGAATAGACCTGTGCAGCAGGAGATGTAGCTCAGTGGTAGAGTAGTTTGTACTGGGTTTGGTCTTCAGCACCAGAAAAAGAAGAGAGAAAAAAAAAAACAGACCAAAGGAATAGTGGTTATGTTGAAGACTGAGGTCCTCCAAGGGTCAGCAGGACCAACCCAGTGTGAATGGACATCAAGGATCGCCAAATAATTTTCTGCTAACCGTGTCCTTCCTAACTCAGGGAGCAAAGGTCCTGTGCTTGGGAATAGCAGTCACAGTGTCTGATATTTGTTTAGGGCAAGCGACCAGCACGATCTCACAGAGCACATACCCTCAGCCTCCAACCACAGTAAGTAAAGCCACTCACCCAGTGAGAACCGTCTGCTTCATGTGTGCCCTGCAGGAAATGCCACAGTCACAGGCCACTCCCTCCCTTCTGAATTCTGACAGAGGAAGTCTCCACTGCCCAACCCGAAATTGGCATAGGTTCTCACACCCTTTCCAGCCACAACAGTGTCTTGAGACTTGGCCCCTGAGACAGGTTAGGCAGGCCTGAGTCAACCACAGTTCCAGGAGCCATTCCCTCCCCGCTCCCTCCTTCCCTTCCTGCTCTACTAGGGATGTGGGCATTTATTCTCCCTTGGTGAGACTGTCCTTGTCTTGTGAGTGTGCTGGGTGCTGCGGGTCTCAACGTCCCTCCTTGCCACGGGAGTATGTTACTGAGAAACACATCTTTGCGAAAAATCAAGCCTTGAGAGCTGGTAGACGGGGTGGACAGAGGCCTCCTTGGCTCCACCCGTGTTCCTCTGGTACTAGTGTGCTGGGTCTAAACCACAGACCCCAAGGGAAGCAGATTCCTTAATGGATGGTGGGCCACCTCCCTCAGCTCCCCACCCCCAACCACCACGGCCTGCCACCTCCTTCAGGTAGAAGCGCAAGGCCTTCATCAGCTCCGCGTTCCCTTGGTTGGTAACTCCTCTTTTGTTTCCTCAGGTCCGGACCCCTCTGACCACTCTCCTGACAAGGTAAGCACAGCCCATTTGCTGGCTCATGTTCCCCTGGAGAGAACGGAGTATTCTTGGGGACAAAATGTGAGACCAAGTCTGGGTCCAAGTTCTTCAATGCAACAACAAAGAAATATTGGTTAGTCACGAGTCCACCCCAAGGCGAGAATATGTCCTTTGCAATTGTCCCCATCCTGCATTTAAACCCTGGTGGCAACTCTCAGCTCTGTGCACCTTTGACAGGTTACTTAACCTCTTTAATCTTCAATTTTCTCACCAGTAAAATGGGCATTCTGCCCACTTCAATAAGCTAAAAGGATTAAGGAGTTAAGTACATAAAACACCCCATACACTTCCCAGCACAAGGAAGGCACCCATCCTTCTCCCATGCCTACTTCAAACAGGTCCTGCTCTTACTAGCAAAGGGGAGTTCCATTCTAATGGATCTGAGGTTTGGCTCCTTTATTTTATAATCATTTTTACAGAATTTTTCTCATCTTAACCTTTCAATTGAGTGCACACAAATACTGAAAAGTACTGAAGTCATAAGTGATCTTTCACAAGGGGAACACACCCATGTCTGCAATACCTGAATCCAGACACTCCGTGGTCATCTCCTTGCCCCCAAGAAGAATCCTTCTAGTCATTTCCCTACGAGATAGACCTCTGCCCAGATTGAGAGCACCGGAAATCAGGGTGCAGCATATCCCTTATGCATCTGGTTTCATTCAGCATTGTCTTGTGAGACAATTCATCCACAATTGTACATATTTGTGGTTTATTATTATTTTTAATTTTTTTTTTTGCAATGCTGGGAATCGAACCCAGGGCCTCGGCATGCCAGGCAAGTGCTCTACCACTGAGCCACATTCTCACTGCCGGGGTATGGTATTCCATTGTATCAACACCGTCATCCGCCTCTTCTAACCATTATTCATGAGGATGCTAGCAAGCAGAAAAACAGTAACCAAAGTCCCCTGCCAAAGCTAAATGTCCAGAAGAGGTGGCCACACAGTGCGGTTGAGTCCCATCAGCCAGGGTAACACTCTGACCTGTGACACTGAGCTGATTGCTGTTTCTACTTTCCAGGGGGATGATGTTGCTTATTCTTCTCTGAACTTCAACATCCAGGAACTAACACAACCGTCTTCACCCACCTCCCCGTCCCCGACAGCCACAGAAACTGTTTACTCTGAATTGAAAAAGAAGTAATGCAACCTGTTCTGGTCGATGCACTGGTGATGTGCTCCAAGTCTCAGCACCCTCACTAGGAGATCTCTTGTGGGGGAGGGGGAAGAAGTCCCTCCCCACCCCATTACACACCTCCCTTCTGTGTCAACAAATGGAAAGAACATCCGGGAGTGTTCGGGCACACCAATCTTCCTTCCTGTTGAAATTTGGCAAAGTAGACTTTGGGAGAGAATTGAAGGACCTTCCTGTCCCTCCGGGCTTCCTGACTTAGACTTGTTTTAAATTTACTTATCCAGAGTGTACCAATTCCTTCCCAACCCAGTCCTGACCTATCAGATTCTAACCTGAATTTTCCATAACATTGAGAGTTATGTCCTTTTCCACTTAATTACTTATGCCAGAAAAAAAGAGAGAGAGAAAGTAAAAGCAGTAGTAGTGGCTTTTCCATTCTCTCCAAAACCCACCATCCACAGGAAAATCTAATATATAACCAGTAGTGACCTGGGAAATTCTATAACTTTGTCCACTGTCAGGGTCGCTTATCTACAGGACCAGGGTCTGAGCACCTTGCTGCTTAGCTAGAATACCACCTAAGCCCTTTGGCAGAAATGTTTCCAGAGAACCCACCAGAAACAACTGGAAAAATATCTGCCAAGGTCCATAGGTGATTCCTAAAAAAAAGAAAAAAAAATGCAAAAATCACACCTATGCCTTTAATATCTGGATGGGTGTTATTCAAGGAAGTGCCCAGAAAAGAAGAGATTATAGCTTTTGCAGGGGGGAAAGAAAGCTTTTCATAGACAACCTGCTGAGAACTTGGAAAAGGAGTAGAGAGCTACTCTTCATAAATTATTTAAATTTTTGTTAAAGAATGTGTAATTGGAGGGTATTGGGAGTTTTTTTTTTTCCTCCTTTCCTGATACTTTCTACCATTTTAATCTTTGTAACTGCTTACTTAATGTGAATGGAATTATTCTTACTGGGCTTAGCTGTGTAGGCTGATCAGACCGCCTGAGGTTAAAGAAGCCACCAAAATGTCAACAGCCCTTGGCCAGAAGCCTCTATGGCTTTTTTGACAAGAGCTCCAAATAGAAAACAAGAAGAGGCTTTCCTCATTCGTGCCAGGAATGGACAAGTCACCAGCTCCTTCTCCATGTTTCTGCCCGTGTGTTCTGTCCCTGTCTGCTGGCGTCCCTTAGGGTGTGTTTGGTCCTTAAAAAATGGGAGCCTCTAAAGGGAACACCACTGCTCATACCAATGCGTGGTTCATGACCCAGAAAGCTGCACTGGTGCTAGTGCCCTTGGGACATAAGGGCTGTGAGAGGGGGTTAGGCCATAGTGGGGGATAAGCTGGCCCTGGATTTTCTGCTCTGAAACTTATCTTTTCTCACATAGGGTCAATGAGTCCCCATGTGTCTTAAGATAAAAATGAAAGACAGGAAAAGGAAAGGCAAATGTGCTTCTCATGCAGTCTTCTGCTACACAGATGGACTCTCTTTGGGGCTATGAAGGGAAAGGTTGTATTTGATATTTGCTGCTTGATCTCCTGCTCTGCCTAACAGGCCTCCTCCAAGAGAATTCACTGGGAATTCTCCTACTCAGGTACCTCTTCAGGGATTTCCAGCCCTGACAGAGACTGTATATAGTTTCCCTCATCCATCCTGTGCTGGGTTATTTAATTTTGCCAGACTAAGGCCACTTCTGAATTATTTGTAAAATTTGCTCTATATTTATAATAAAAAAAAATCATGTATCAGACTTTCATATGCTGTCTCGTGGTTGGTACTACTTTAGACAACACAAGTTTGCAGACAGAAAAGATTGCCCATGGGTACACCTATTTTTAGGTCAATGGGTATCTGATGCAGTGATCAGAATTAGCTAAATTCATTTGCATATTTGCTAACAAAGTGAGCACGTCTGGGAGCCACAGGTCACAGTTCTAACTTGCCTGGAAGGAATGTGGATCTTCCTCTGGGAGAGGAAATGCCATCAGGAGTAACAGATCTCCCGGCCTCTTCCTTAGGGGCAAGTGACACTCACCATCTAGGCATCTCCAGGTGAATCAGAGATGGAATACAACTGTCACTCACGAGGCGCTCCACAAACGGGGTCATATAGAAATCTCTCCAGCATCTTCCATCTCTTCGTTGCCAGTGCTTTTCTTCTGCCTTCTTACAGAGCCAACCTCGATAACTTTCATTTATTGACCCCACTAGGTATTAACTTATTCTCTCATTCCCATCACTTGTGATCAGCTGAAAGGTGCATGCTCTTTCTCTTCCCCCATCCGGTTTCTCCATCCCCGAGACTGCTGGAGGCAACACAAAATCAGTATCCACCTCCTGGCCAAATTCAAAGGAATTCTCACCGTCCTCACATTTCATTTTTATATCCTCTAACACCACCGATGACCTTTTTTCTTCTGGGCATTCTTCCATCCCCCACCTCTGTGGCACCCCTCCTCCACACTAGAGTTAGTCCTCCGACCTTTATGTTTGCCTCCATGCAACCTCTCCTCAGCTGCAAAGAGCTCTGGACAATGGCTCCTGCATTTATGTCTCTGGCCCCTGCTTCCCAGAACTGACAGCACTCACATCCAAATATCTTCTGAACTAGTCTTTGTTGAGACTGGCTGTCCTCCTCAACACACTCATCTCTGCCAGTGATACCACCAAAGTTCCCTGCTCTGTCATTTCCCAGACTCAATACATCATCAAAGTCTGTTGTTTTGTTTTGGGGGAGGCTGTACAAGGGACTGAACCCAGGGATACTTTCTCACTGAGCCACATCCCCAGCCCTTTTTATTTTTTATTTTAAGACGGGGTCTCACTAAGCTGCTGCAGATGGCCTCCAATTTGCTCTCCTCCTAATCTTGGCCTCCCAAGCACCTGGGATTACAGGCTTGCACCATCACGCCAGGCCTGTTAATTTGGTTTTTTTGTTTGTTTGTTTAAGAGAGAGAGAGAGAGAATTTTTTAATATTTATTTTTTAGGGTTTTTTTGGCAGACACAACATCTTTATTTATATGTGGTGCTGAGGATCGAACCCAGCACTGCATGCTACCAGGCAAGTGCGCTACCACTTGAGCCATATCCCCAGCCCGCCTGTTAAATCTTTTTAACATCTTTCAGTCATGTGGTTCTCTCCATTCCCACAAACCCAACTGACCTGACACTTCAACAACTGCGCCAAGTACTGCTTGACTTATTTCCTGCAATCTTCCTTGCATATTACTGCCTCATTACCTTTCTAAAAAGTCGTTCATTCTCCTCCTCAAGAATCTACAGCAGGGCAGGTGTGATTGCCTGTTATCCCAGGGAGCGGGGAGGTTGAGGCAGAAGAATCACAAGTTTGAGGCCAGCCTCAGCAACTTAGCCAGACCCTATCTCAAAGTAAAAAGGACTGTTGGATGTAGCTCAGTGGTGCTGTGCTTGCCTAGTATGCTCAAGGCACTGGGTTTGGTCTCCAGTACCATTAGATCAGTTCGATATTTTTCTCTTACCAATCTTTCTTACCATCTTCATGGCCTTTCCCCAGCATAATTCCTCCATTCTAATTAGATGCATGTCTCCACACATCCTTGCTCATCTATCCAATGTATGCTAATTCTTAGTCCCAATGTTCTGCCTAAAAATGCATTCCAAACAGGGTGATCTCTCCATTATCTGCTCTGCGGTTACCCTCCCCCTTCATCACAAGCAACCTCTAACCTCATGGAGGACAAAGATTGCAGCATAAATGTGTGAATCTAAGGCAAAGAACACTGCTACATGTGATTGAGGATCTTTTCCTAATGACCAATTTATGTGATGATGAGAGATACAGAAATGAGGAAATCAGTGTCCCTGCTCCCAGGAACATAAAGCCTAAAACAGAAAATAGACATGGGGGGGTGGGGTTGTGGCTCAGTGGTAGACCGCTGGCCTAGATGCTTGAGGCACAAAGTTCAATTCTCAGCAGTGCATATAAATAAATAAAGATCCATTGACAACTGAAAAAATGTTAAAAAAAAAAAAAAGAAAATAGGGGCTGGGGTTCTGGCTCAGCGGTAGAGCGCTTGCTTAGCATGTGCGAGACACTGGGTTCAATCCTCAGCACCACATAAAAATAAATAAATAAAATAAAGGAATTGTGTCCAACTACAACTAAAAAAATTGTTAAAAAAGGTAAAATAGAGATGGAAAAAAATAATATTAATATAAAAATGAAAGGGATGCATGCCTCAGGAAGAC
The DNA here is from genome assembly GCF_045843805.1 of Urocitellus parryii. Lineage (NCBI taxonomy): Eukaryota > Metazoa > Chordata > Mammalia > Rodentia > Sciuridae > Urocitellus > Urocitellus parryii. Next base: position 11,667,605 of record NC_135545.1, on the reverse strand, counting down.
AGACATCCAATGGAAAATACTGCTCCACACTGGGAATCACTGGAAAGTTTGTTAAAGGAATACTGATGCTCAGACACCACACAGATTTAGGAGTGGGACCCAGGTGTTAGTAATTTTTAAACCTTCTGCATGCTACTGATGCATGGCCAGGATGGAGAACCCCTGCTGTCATAGATAGGAGCTGGGTCTACACTGATGGGTTTTAGCTAAGGTTACACAGAGTTGCCCAGGGAATTTTTTCAACATACAGAACCCTCTCCGTCCCTGGAGAAGCAGGTACAGTATGCCCGGGCTTGTGTATTTTTAAAAACTCCCAAGTGATTCTCCCGTACATTCCTTATTAGAAAACAGTGACCTGGGGCATGGGTAGGATTGAAAAGATGAAAAAGGAGTTGTAAGAACATTGGACGTGCTGGGTATGAGGTGAATAATCTATTCTGCAAGGTGCAGAGAGAAACACAAGAAGAAATTGCTGGTGATGGCTAAACTTTTAAAGATGGGTGATCCTGCTTCTTTTGCATCAAGACAGCTGGGTTGATGTCTGGTCAGTAGAACATTTCAGCAAGAGCAACCCCGACCCTGTGTGGAACTAGGGGCTGTTGTGAACCCAGGCGGCGCTGTATGAGGTACAAATTAATGAACAGGAGAAGATTAGTACAGAAAAAAAGTTAAAACATGGCATTCTGAGAATGTTTGATTGCAAGCACTGATCTCCCATGGTAATGATGGTGCTGACTTTCAGTGGTATATCGGGCAGGTACACAGAGACGCTAAGATGGTGAGAAAATCCCAAAACATCTCACAGAATGCTGAATCGGAGAAGTAGTTGATTAAAACCTGACCCATCACACCTGCAACATGGATGTTGATGAATACTAATGAAGTGATGAATTGTCCCTGGCTCTAGTCACTTCAGTCTGAATGACATGCCCATTCAGAAAGGCCAGTTTGCTGTAAAGTTCATAGGATAGAACAATTTCTAACTAGTACCACAAAGTTTCCTTTTTCTGTTATATGAAAACCTGGTGATAAGAAAAACATCCAAGAAAGGCAGACATGAAAAGAAAGCACACAGTTTGGGACTATTTCTTTTCTTTTTTTTTTTTTTAATTCATAGCTAAACCATGAACTAATAGGTTTTTTAACAGAAAGTTCTTGACTTTCACATAATTAACCTTGTAATCAAATTATTCATGAGCACCTTTAATCACCTTTTTGGATTTAAGATACATAATTGTAATTAAAACTGAGAAAAAGTTTTAATGTACCAAAGATTTATGAATGAATTTAGTGATATTTTTATAGAGAGGTGTCTGTTTGGTCATTGAGCACCATAAGTGGTTAGTAGCCAAGTCATGGAATATTTAGTCCTAATGTAACAGTAGAGAAAGGTGGGGTGGGATATTGAAAATGAAAGGAGAACATAATACAATAATAAAGTTTTCATTAACCCCCACCCCCCCCCAAAAAAAAAAAGACTTGACAATCCCAAATGTCATGAGGAGGGGAATAACCAGAATGCTTATAGATTGCTGATGGAGATCCACAATGGCACAGTCCCTCAGAGAAATGGCTTGATGGTCCTTATAAAGTTTTGACACACTCTATAACCCAGCGATCCCACTCCTACCTGAGAGAAATGACAATGTATAGCCATGAAGAACCACACATGAATGTTCACAACAGCATTTTTCATAATGACCGCAAAGTGGAAATAATTCAAATGACCATCAGCAAATGAATAATAAGCAAATTCTGTGTGTCCATGGGACAGGATTTACTACTCTTCTGCAACTAAAGTATTCAAACTTGTAAGAAATGGACAAATCTTGCTGGGAGTGGTGGTACATGCCTGGGATTGCTTGAGACCAGAAGTCCAAGGATGTTCTGAGTGACATAGTGAGATCCTGTCTTAGAAGGAAAAAAAAAAGCAAAACAAAGGATGAATCTTTAAAATATCATGCTGTAGCCAGGTGTGGTGGCACACTCCTGTAATCCCAGCAGGTCAGGAGATTGAGGCAGGAGGATCGCAAGTTCAAGGCTAGCTCAGGAATTTAGCAAGGCCCTAAGCAATTTAGCAAGATTTTGTTTGTTTGTTGTACTTGGAATTGAACCCACGGGCATTTAACCACATTGAACCACATCCCCAGCCCTTTTTATTTTTGAGACAAGATCTCACTAAATCAACTATCATGCTGTGCAAAGTCAAACAGACACAAAGGAGCATGTATTATATACCAGTTAAATGATGCCTGCCAAGAATAGGCACTTTTAACTAATGGTGCTAAGAATTCATTCAAGATGGGGGAATTAATTGTAAAGGCATTCAAAGGAATTCAGGGATGGCAGAATTGTTCTACATCACATTTCAGGTGTGATTGCATGGGTGTACACATTTACCAAAATCAAATTGTAAAGTTCAGGAGTGTAGCTCAGCATCATGAAAAAAAAAACTTATACTTAAGGTCTGTATGCATTTCAATGTATTCTAATTTTTGCCTCAATTTTTTTTGTAAGGGTGCATGTACTGGGGATTTAACCTAGGAGCATTTAACCACTGAGCCACAATCCCATTTTTTGAAATGGTCTTGCTAAATTGCTTATGGTCTCACTAAATTGCTCAGGCTGGCTATGAACTTTCAATCCTCCTGTGCTGGAATTATAGGTCTGCACCACACCAGGCTAATTTTTAAAAGTAAAATTAGATATGGCTAATTCAATCTATCAGTACAAAGCACCAATATTCATATTCTATTGCTGCCTTACAAATTACCATGAACTTAGTAGTTTAAAACAACACTTGTTTATTAGTTCACAGAGCTGAGCTCCTTGCAGTCACAGGTTGAGGTCTTCATTGACCTACTGACAACAAGGACCACTCTCAGAAACTAGAGGATGTTCCAAGGTCCCAGCCCCATGACCGCCCCATTTCAGCAACAGAGAGTCTCCCACTCACACTTCTAAAGTCCATGATTTCTCTTTCTGAAACCAGCCAGAGAAAACTCTTTGCTTTTAAAAGATTCATGGGATTAGATTAAGTCCACTCAGATAATCTCCTTGATTAACTCAAAATTAACTGATTTGTATCTTTAATTATATCTTCAAAATCCTGATTGCCAAAACTGAGCATGGTGGTGCACACCTTTCATCCCAGCAACTTGGGAGGTTGAGGGAGGAGGATTGTGACTTCAAAGCCAGCCTAAACAATTTAATGAGGCCCTAAGCAACTCAGCAAGACCCTATCTCTAAATAAAATATATATATATATATACACAAAGAGCTGGGGATGTGGCTCAGAGGTTAAGCACCCCTGGGTTCAATCCAAGGTACCAAAAAAATTTTTTTTAAATCCTGAGTGCCACACAAAGTAATCATCATGGATGGGAGGTGATAACTCATCATATTCTCCATTCCAGGAGAGGCTGGGGGCCATCTTAGAATTCTTTGTGCCACATCACCACATGAAGCTGTCCCTGCTCCTAAGGATTTTCCCCAAAGAGACCCTGAAGGGACCCCTGTTGTGCAGGGGGCCAAAGAAGCCAAGCATGATCAGTCCAACTTAAAGTGAGACAAGAGACTGTGATTAGTCTGTTCTCGGTGCCATAATAGAGTACGGCACACTGGGCGACTTAGACAACGGAAATTTGTGTGTGTGTGCAGTACTGGGGTCAATCTCAGGGTCTCTTGCATACTAGGTAAGCACTCGACCACTGAGCTATACCCCCAGCCCTAACCATGAAAATTTATTTCTCACAATTTTCTGGAGATCCAAGATATCAATGTGTCAACAGATTTAATTTCTTTTGTATTTTTTTATTTAAATTAAATTTCTTTTTAACTGATACATAAACATTGCCCAAATTATACATGCATACATTGTGTAAAGTTTAAATCAGTGACATATTCTTCTCCTCAAATATTTGCTTTTTTTTTTTTTTTTTTTTGGTACAAGGGATTGAACCCAGGGGCACTTATGCACTGAGCCACATCCCCAGCCCTTATTTTTTTTTTATTTAGAGACAGGGTCTCCCTGAGTTGCTCAGGTCCTTGATAAATAGCTGAAGCTGGCTTTGAAGTCATGATCCTCCTGCCTCAGCCTCCTGAGCTGCTGGGATTACAGGTGTGTACCACTGCACCCAGCAACATTTGTCACTTCTTTTTGGTTGTAAACACTCAAAATCCTTTATTCTAGCTTTTTAAAATGTTGTCATTACCTACAGTCATCTTAGCAACACTTCTTATCAGGTTTCTTCTAAGGCCCTTCTCCTTGGCTTGCAGGTGGCTGCCTGGCTGACCTCACAGGGTCCTTTCCCTGTGTATTTACATCACTGGTGTCACCTTTCCTTATGAGGATACCTGGCAGGTAGGATTAGGGCCCACCCTAATGGCCTGATTTTACTCATCACCTTTAACGGCCTTATCTTCAAATGCAGCCACATTCTGGGTTCTGACCTAAGACTTTGGGAAGCATACAATTCAGCCCATCACAGGAACCCAGGACAGAAAGCAGAAACAAGAAAGCAAGGCTCCTTTTCTCCCAGCCTGTAAACGTCTGAGCCACAGACACACCGCAGACCTCAAGCCTTCAGCAATGTTTACAGGCACAGATGGTAGCTGGCATTTAAGTCAACCCCTAAAAAAGAAAGTTACCAGAGGTTGAAAGGCGTCGCAAGAAACCAAACAAAACCCAGCCAGGATCTTTTAAAGACTCCTGATGTTTTATTCATTCAACAAACACCTCTGAAGAACTCACTCTATGTCAAACACTAAACTAGGTATTGAGAAAAGCAATCCTGATTCAAACAACCTTGTTATTTGAAAGAGAAGAAGAAAGGAAGTAACTGAAGAACAAAGAAGAAAAAGAAGAGGAAAGGAAGAACGAGTATAAAATAATTTCAGAAATTTGATCATCGGTTGCATATTTTTTGATATTATTTTTCAATGTGATAATGTTTTAGTTTTTTGTCTTGTTTTGTTTGGTACCAGGGATTGAACACAGGGGCACTTACAAACTGAGCCATATTCTCAGCCTCTTTTTATTTTTTATTTTGAGACAGAGTCTCACTGAGTTGCTTAGGGCCTTGCTACATTGCTGAGGCTGACCTCGAACTGGTGATTCTCCTGCCTCAGCCTCCTGAGTAGCTGGGATTATAGGTGAGCACCACGCTTGGCATGGTTGTGGTTTCTAAAAGAGCCCTTATGTTTTAGGAGCATCACTGAAATATTTATAGATAAAATAATTTGATGTCTAGGATTTCTTACAAAATAATCCATGTTTGGGGAGGGGGGACATAAAGTCGGAGCATAGATGAAACAAGACTGGCCTGGAAGGATAATCATTGGAGTTGGACGATGAGTACATGTAAGTTTATTATACCATTGTCTCTACTTTTATAACTACTTGAAAATTTCCAAGAAAATTAAAAAGCCCTTGTTCTCTAAAAGCTTACCACAGGAATCAGCTAGCCCAGTAAATATAATCTCATGCAGTTGTTCTATCCACAGGTTCTAGGCAAGCTCCAAGGACAGAGAGTGCCAGAGATGGGCTGAGGGAGTCTGAGGTGTCACAGGAAAGACCCCTTTGACCAGTCTTTAAAGAAGAGTATCCCAGGTCAGACAAGCAGATAGGAAGGCATGCAGGAGGGACATGGCCAAGCTTCCCGCTCACTCTGGATGACTCTGGATGACTTAGGCAAGAGCAAAGGTTCCCGCAGTCTGACCACCTGCTGTTCCAGAATCCCAGCGCCCCTGGGGTGACCTCAGGCAGGCTCTGAGTCTCAGCTTCTTTATCTACAGAACAGGGATTATATCAATACATACAGTTGGTGTCAGGAGTAAAGAAATTAATCCATGTGTAAACACTTAGAAGATACTAGGTGAGCCGGCACACCTGTAAGCCCAACGGCTCAGGAGGATCACAACTTCAAGACCAGCCTCATTGACTTAAGGAGGCCCTAAGCAACTTAGTGAGACCCTGTCTCAAAAAATATAAAGGGATGGGAATGCAGCTCAGTGAAAAAGTGTCTCTGAGTTCAATCCCCAATACCAAAAAGAAACAAATTTAAAAAAAAAAAAAAACCAGACTGATGAACAATAAATGTTAGCCATTAGCCATGGTAGGAGTTGTGACCCATAATACTCTACCACACACATTTTGAAAATCGCAACGAATTGTTTGTTACCTCTGTCCTTTTGCTTAAGACTGTTAACTTGTAGACCTGTGTTTTTATAGCACCAGAATCCAGCCCCAGGCCATGCCCCTAATAGCCTTTGATCAGGTAACTAACTCTTCCTTCAGGTGGCAGAAAGGGACCACCAACAGCCTGTCTGCCCCCCTCCTTATTTCCCTGTGTTACACCTTCCATTTCTGCAGTTCCTGGCCTCCTTCCTTCTGCCCACCTACTCTGTACCAGGAATGTCCATTCACTAACTGTGCATTCCACCACTGCCTCTCCCTGTCCCCACAGGGACAATATTGCCTAAACAACCTTATTGTTCAATTAATGAAGGCAGAAGGGAGGCCGAATTTCTAGCCCATTGGTCTCCTACCCGTTTGTGAAAAGTAGAAATCTGGAAAAGACAAAAGCAGGTAAGCTGGTAGGCACAGAATGAAGCCCTCCAAGGTAGCCCGAGCCCTGAGGAAATCCTGTAGACACATTTGAACATCAGCTAATGCCTCTGTCTGGTGTTCTGGGAGCTCAGAAACAGCTAGAAAGCAGAAGGAGGCATGGTGGGAAGGGGCCCAGCTTCCTACAGGTTTTTTGGTTTGCAAACTTCAGACATCCTCATTTTCCCCCAAGAGCAGACTCAAGGAGGAAGATACCCGACCACAGACCGCCACCAACTCCAAAAATAAAGTAGGAAGGTCAGCAGCAGGTTCTTCTGTGTACCCAGTGCCCTCTGCCCTGAGCCACGGTGTAGGGCTGGACCATGATCCTGGTCTCCCCGGTTGTGGCAATTACTGGTTGATCATTAACTGACTCCCCAGGCGCAGAAGGAAATGGAGAATGCTCAAGTCCCTCTTCCCCGGGCCTTTCCCCCCAAGTTTCTTCTGGGAAGACAATTAAGGCTAGGTCTGCAGTCCCAGACACGAGGGTTCTATACTGTGAAGAAGGTGGAGAAGGAGCAGGAAGAGAAATGGAGCCCTGGAGAGCGTACACTGAAAAAGGCAGCTGGATCCTGCTCTGTTTAAAGGTCAAAGTCTCACAAAGCAGCACCTGGGCTCTGAGGGATGAGAGTCCTCTGGATCCCAGTGGGCTCCAGAGGGAAAGCTGAAGTCCTAGTGTGTGGTGAAACTGGCTTCCTTGTAGGGCTCAGACTGATTTGTTGTTGTTATTTTAGAGTTTGCATGTGTGTGTGTGTGTGTGTGTGTGTTGCCAGGGGTGGAACCCAGGGCCCTGCATGTAGTAAGCAAGTGCTCTCCCACCCAGCCACACCCCCAGCCCCTCAGATTGATTTTCAAAGTAACTCTATATAATAAGTAACCAAAATATTTTGAGTAGTAACCAAAATTTTTTTTAGAATAAGTGTATATTATTTCAAGGACAACTACTTTTAGGGTGCCCGTGTTGATCTGAATATGATATACTTGCTAAAGGAATCCTCTATCTATAATTGACAGGAGACCCATAACTTTATCATGTTAATTTACATGAGACTGAAGAACAGTCCAATATTAGAGGGAGACTGAGGAAGCCAAGCCCCACCCACCCACCCCCACCCCCACCCCCCGTAGGAGCTTTCCTGGGTCACTCGGTTGGCCAGCTCTACCAGGTGCAAGGGAGGGTAGGAATGGGTGGAAACAGGTACTGAATTCTCCTGCTTCTGTTAAACCCAGGAAGAGTGCTGTTACCTTTATCACCATTGAAGAATTAAGCTTTGCTCATCTGTTTACTTTTCGTTGGGCAGAAAAACTTGACTCATGTGATTCTGCAAAGAACCAGTTGTAAAATTGCTTAGGACTAAATTAACATCTTATGCTTCCTGTGTTTGTGAGCTTATTCTCCAAAATTGAGCACTCTCTGTTCACAAGAATCTTAAAGACTCTCAATGATCTAGTAATTCCTTTCCTAGGTATATACCCAAGAAACATGAAAACATATGTTCACATAAAAACGTGTACACAAGCGGAGCACGGTGGTACACACTTCTAAACCCAGCAACTCGGAGGCTGAGGCAGAAGGATCACAAATTCAAGGTCAGCCTCAGTGAGGCCCTAAGAAACTTAGCGAGACCCTGTCTCAAAACAAAAAATAAAAATAAAAATAGCTGCAGATGTGGCTCATGGTTAGGCACTCCTGGGTTCAATCCTTGGTGCCAAAAACAAACAAATACTTGTAAACTTGTATACAAATGCTCATAAACAGCTTTATTTGATTATTTGTAATAGTCAATAGCCAGAAGTAGAAACAACTCATATGTCCATCAACGGGTGAATGGAAAAACAAAATAAGTATTATCCATACAATGGGATATTATTGGGCAATAAAAATAAATGAAGTACTGATACATGAAACAAGAGGGGTAGACCTTGAAAACATCACTCTGAGTGAGAGGATCCAGGCACAAAGACCACATAGCCTAGGATGCCATTTATATGAAATATCCAGAATAGACAAACCCTTAGGGACAGAAAGCAGATCAGTGGTTCCCAGGAGCTGGAGAGCAGGGCGGGGTGAGTAGAATGAGCAACAATTACTAATGGGTATGAGGTTTCTCACTGATGTGATGGAAATGTCCTAAACTTGATTGTAGTGATAGTTGCATTATCCAATGAATATACTAAAAAGCATCAAATTATACACTCTAAATGGGTGAATAGTTTGGCATATGAATTATATCTCAATAAAGCTGTTAGAAAAAAAATAATAATCTAAAAGTCTGTCAAAGGGCGGTGCCAACTGGCTAAGGTTCAGATTGAGCTGCAATATCCCAACAGCCCATGAAGACCCCTAGCAAGCCTGTAAAACTGCAAACACTCTGAATTCAGATCAACTTAAGGGCTAAGGCTGTGGCTCAGTGGCAGAGTGCTTACCTAACATGTGTGAGGCACTGGGTTTGATCCTTAGCACCACATAAAAATAAAGGCATTCTGTCCATCTACTACAAAAAAAAAAAAAAAGAAAGAAAGAAAGAAAGAAATTTAATTAACTCAAAAAACTCAACTACCATCAAGTCCTGGGAACTTGTTTCTGCTCCTTCCTGACCAGCTTTGTACCTTTTGTTCAACTGATTTAATGGGAAACATGACCAAAGCAATGACAGGGCTCACTCATGATATCACAAACACTGAGCTCCTGTTACATGACTAGTCTGTCCTGGGCCCCGGGAGTCGACAATGAGATGGGGAGTCTCTGACCGTGAGAGGCTTCCTGTCTCCACCAGGCAGTGTTGAGGGGGCATGGTGACTGCTAGCCCGTGCTGGGTACTTCAGAAGCCTGACCCAGGATTGGGTGTTATCGTGGGATCACAGAAGCAAGGCCTGAAGGTCATCAAAATAAACATAAGGGAGCAAAGAGGCAAGACATGAGCATCCCAGACACACAGAGTAGGCACAAAGGCCCAGACACAGGACAAAGCAAGAACATGTAAGGGGTCAAAGTAGTTTGGATGTGGCTAGAGCACCAGGGTGGGACAGGGAAGGATTGTCCTAGATGAAGCTGGAGGAGACTGAGTTCTTGTAAACCTACTGTAACATGGGGAAAAAAAAAAAAAAAAAAAAACCCTTGGGAGTCATGCTGAAGAGATCAAAGTGCATCCTAAGGGTAATAGAAAACCACTAAAGAGCTGTAATTGTTATTACAATATGATCTGAATTTTGGTTTATAAGATTATTCTGGAGCCTGATGCAGTGGGGCACACCTGTAATCTCAGCAACTCAGGAGGCTGAGACAGGAGGATTGCAAGTTCAAGGCCAGTTTCAACAATTTAGTGAGGCTATAGCAACTTAAAGAGACCCTGTCTCAAAATAAGAAATAAAAAGGGCTGGGGCTATAGCTCAGTAGTTAAACATCCCTGGGTTCAATTCCCAGTACCCAAAAAATAATAAATACTAGTCTGGCTGTACTGTGAACAGTGTATTGGAGGGACGTGAAATTAGACTGTGGGCAAGGAAGGAAGCCAGAAAGGAGATCACTAACTGTTGCAGGGATCTAGAGAAGGAAATATTGACTTAGCAGCATGAATGAGGTCAGAGTAAAGGGGTGTTCAGGTTGGAGAGATATTTAGCATGAAGTATCATCAAGACAGGCTGATTGACAATGTGGAAGTGATGAGGGGAGGGCTCAAGGCTAGGTTTCTTGGGAGGATCACTATAAGTCACCAACCGCTGAGATGAAAACATTCTTAGAAGGAATCAGGTTTGGAGTAAGATATGTTTACTTTTGGGAGATGTTGCATACTCAAAAGCAGATGTCCAAAAGAAAATTGAGATATATATATATATATAGATAGATAGATAGATAGATAGATATAGATATAGATCTCAACTCAAGAGAACTGAGCCATTCATCACATATTGATTAAAAATTGAAGCCATAGCTGGGCGCGTGGTGCTCACCTAAAATCCCAGTAGCTTGGGAGGCTGAGGCAGGAGGATCTTGAGTTCAAAGCCAGCCTCAGCAATTTAGCAAGGCCCTAAGCAACTCAGAGAGACCCTGTCTCTAAATAAAATACAAAAAAGGGCTGGGGATGTGGCTCAGTGGTTGAGCGTCCCTGAGTTCAGTCCCTGACCAAAAAAAGAAGAAAGGGCTGGGGACGGGGCTCAGTGGAGGAAAGCACTCCCGGGTTCAATCCCTAGGGTGGGGGGGATGAAGATTGAAGCCACCGAAGTCTCAGTGAGCATTTGGAACAGAAAGAAAACATAGAACAGAACCCAACAGACCACTGACATCTAATAATGGAAACATTAGAGAAGGTAGCAAAGGAAAGAAGTAGCTACAGAGGTAGAAGAAGAGCCGACAGTGAGGGCCACCGCAGCCACCAGTGTGAAGCAAGGGACACTGTGTAAAGAACTCTGTGACATCAGGTGAAAGAGGGTGAGAAGAGTTCGTGGTATTTTGCAACATCTTTATCACTTGTGATGTCGGTAAGGCAGTTTGGGTTGCACTTAGAAAAAAAAATAGAAAAAAAAATCTACTGCAGATAGGAGAGAAATAAATGCTGAGGGTCTCAGACTATAAACTCTTTTTTTTTTTGAGGGGGGGTAACAAGGATTGAACCCAGGGGTGTTTCACCACTGAGCCACATCTCCAGCCCTCTTAATTTTTGTTTTGAGACAGGGTTTTGCTAAGTTGCTAAGGCCGGCTTTGAACTTGGGATGCTGCTTCCTCAGCCTCCTGAGTCACTGGGATTACAGGCGTGCACCACTGCATCCAGCAAAACCACTGATTTTGAAAGCATGGAAAATCGGGCTTTCCATGAGGAACGAGGCAGGCCCTGGTCAGACCACAGTGCAGCACCAAGGTCCCATGTGCCTGAAATCTAGGGAAAAAGGAGAAGAGCTCAGATTTTAAAAGGGCTCCAGGGGTGGAAAGGCATCAAAGGCTAGCATCAGCTGGGCAAGGTGGCACGGGCCTGTAATCCCAGGGGCTCGGGAGGCTGAGGCAGGAGGATTGCAAGTTCAAAGCCAGCCTCAGCAACTTAGCAAGGCTGTCTCTAAGTAAAATATTTAAAAAGAGGCTGGGATGTGGCTCAGTGGTTAATTGCCTCTGGGTTCAATCCCCAGGTCAAAAAAAAAAGTAAGTTTAGTTTTTAAATTGTGTTCTAGGTTAAAACAGTGGCTGGGAATGTTTCTAAAATCCAGAACACACATGTTTAGTCAGAGTTCTCCAGAGAGGCAGAAACATAGCGTGGGGGGCAGGTCATGAGGGTGGGGTAGGTACTCCGATAAAAAGAGGGTTGTTGTAAGGAATTATCTCACAAAAGCACAGAGGCAACAAGTCTCAAAATCATCCCTGTGAGTCAGCAAACTGGAGGCCTAGGAGAGCCGGAAGTATAATTTGAGTCTGGAGGCCACAGGCTCAAGGAAGGGCTGGTGTTTCCGCTGCAGGAAACACCAGGAAGCAGACACATCCCAAATCAAAGGCAGCCAGGCAGAGAAACCTTCATTCAGGGACCAGCCCTTTTGTTCTCTTCATGCCTTCAACACTCACCCTGGGCAGAGCAATCTATTTTTTTTTTAATCATGTAGGGATATTAATTTTATTTTATTTTTTTTCATTTTTAATTTTTTTTGGCAGTACTAGGAATTGAGCCCAGGGCCTCATGCATGTCAGGTGGGCCATCTAACAATGCGCTTCATTCCCAACTTTCTTTATTTAATTTTTTTTTTTTTTTAGTTGTGGATGGACACAATATCTTTATTTTATTTATTTATTTTTATGTGGTGCTGAGGATTAAACCCAGTGCTTCACACATGCTAGACAAGCAAGCTACCACTAAGCCACAACCCCAGCCCCTCTTAATTTTGAGACAGGGTCTCACTAAATTGTGGAAGCTGGCCTTCAACTTGGGATCCTCCTATCTCAGCCTCCTGAGTAGTTGGGATTACAGGCATGCACCATCATACCTGGGAAGAACAATCTCCTTTACTTGGTATACCCATTTAAATGTTAATCTCATCCAACCTTCCTCACAAAAATACTCAAAATATATTTACCAAGGATCCCATAGCCCAGTTGACACATAAAAAAACAAGGCACTGGGCTGTGGTTGTGGCTCAGAGGAAAAGTGCTTGTCTAGCATGCTGAGACCCTGGGTTCGATCCTCAGCACCACATAATAAAGATATTGTGTCCACTTACAACTAAAAAATAAAAAATGGCACTAAAAGTTAGTAATATAGTTCATCCAGATCATTCATTCAACACTGACCAGGCCCTAGGCTAGTTGCTATGGGACCCCCACAGCTGAATTATATGAATCCTTCCTTCTTGTGGGAGTAGGAGTCCATTTATAATGCTAAGTAGAGGAGAATAAGATCCATCAAATTACGTTATGTGCTTATGCAAGTGTGACATAACAAATCCCACTATTATGTATAATTATAATGTAGGAATAAAAAAAAATACTAGGCAGATAGCATCAGTACCCTGAGGGGTATAAGCACTGAGCTGTGTGGAGTAGGGAGAGATCATTTCTTCCACAGATTCTCATGAGGAGTCGCACTTCAGCAAGAAGTTGAACGATGGCAACAAGTGGCATAATAGAGGAAGGCATTCCTGATGAAGAAATTTTTAAAAGACAGAGAATCAGAAAAAAAAAAAAAAAAACAGTGTATTGTGTTTCACTGCCGTTTAAAGTGGATTGGGAGGAATGAGAGTCATTTGTATTCAGAACTTCCTCATTCCACAAAGGGTCTTTCTAAGAACCTATAATCTGCATCCAGAACCTCTCTGAAATGGTTTCAGTTCAACGGGTAAATATTTCTATGAAGTAACTTACTTCCCTGTGGGTGTGGCGAGGCTCACCTGTAATCTCAGCGACTCAGGAGGCTAAGGCAGGAGGATCCCTATTTTGAGGCCACCCTCAACAACTTAGTGAGGCCTTAAGCAACTTAGCAAGACCCTGTCTCAACAAGATAAAAAATTAAAACAGCTGGGGATGTGGCTCAGAGCTGAAGCACCCTTTGGTACCAAAAAAAAAAAAAAAGAGTGAAGTCATCAAAAGGGTCACAGATGGCCACAGCCTCTGCCACCTGGGTTTTAGCATCTATCTTCCTACCACCACAGTCACGTAGGCCTTTGTAAGGATGAGTCTTCTCTGAGGACTTCAGCCAAGATGACTGTCATTTTTCTCAGTAGAAAACACAACAACAAGAACAACAAAAAAGAAATACCAAAAGAATTTTTTTGAAGTGACAGAAATTTTTAAGTAACAATAATTGACCTCTAACCTTGTGTCTGGATCTGAACTTGCTTGGATTCCAGATTCAGCTCCTCGGGCTCCTTACCTCCTCCCAACAGGTTTGACCTAATTTACTGATTTACTCTCCACTCCCACTCACTAGGCCCCAGGCAACCAGGTTTGCAAACTCAGGTGTCGGGACGGAGGCCAGGGCCCCGGGGGTGCCCTTCCCTTTCTGCTTTCTAAATTCCTGAACTTTAGCCTGATCCCACTTGTCAAGCAGAAAGGAACTTCACACACACACACACACACACACACACACACACACACACACACCACACACGGCACCACACGAGCTCTTCAGGAACTCCCTCAGAGCCACACACACACACACACACACACACACACACACACACACACACACACACACACACACACACACACACACACACACACACACACACACACACACCACACACGGCACCACACGAGCTCTTCAGGAACTCCCTCAGAGCCCAACTGCCATCACCGGCTGTGGCAAGCCTCTCAACCCCCACTCCTCCCGCTCTTCAGGCCAATTGGTTGGGTCGTGTGGGCGGAGCCAAAAGAGTCCCCCAATGAGCAGCTCCGTGGTCTGAAAGGGCAGGGAAACAGTCCAATGAGCATCACTGCAGAGGAGCCAATCAGCTGGAAGTTTGCTGGGCCGCTTCCGCTGAGGCTCTCAACAGGGGTGACCCTCCTTTTCTGCTTTATAAATTCCTGAACTTTAGCCTGGTCCCAGCAGCCCCACCTAGAGACTGCTCCAATTTTGAGACCCTGGAATTTCTTCTGCTGTCTAACCCAGGCCTGCTAAGCAAGTGCTCACCACTAAATGCGCCCCCAGACCCAGTCTGTCTTTTTATCTCACTTTTCTGGAACATGCATTCCTCTTGGCCCCACCTTTGTCCAAGATGGTTCTACCTTTTAGGGTTTCTTAATGGTTTTTACCAAAAAAACAACATCCGGCCTCCAACAGCAGGTGCTCCTCATGGACAGAACAATAGAAAGCAGTTTATTTTCCATTTCAAAATCCCTTACCCAGCCCCTAAGCCGGGCATAGGACAAATCATCATTAAGGACTTTTGGGAAAGGATTTGGCAATATTGATAAGAGCCCAAGTAACTCCATCTATTAGCTTTCAGAATATTACACTAGGGAAATAACTAGAAATGCAAAACAAATTTAATACAAAAACACGTTCATCACGGCAATGTTTACAAGAGGAAAAAAGAGGAAACAACCCAGATACCCAACAATAGGGAAATTATTGATTAAGCCATGAGTCGCCTATTATAGATTAAGCATCTCTTATCCAAAAAATGGAAACCTGATATGCTCCAAAATGTGGACAGATAACAGACAAAATGCAGGTGCCCAACAGTCTATTCACCATAAAGGCCATCTCAGCCCTCTTCAGCTGCATGCCCAGATACCCCCCTGCCCCTGCTCACAAAAGGTAATAAAATCACACACCTGAGAAGCAACAGCAGGCACCCCATGGTGCCCGACGTGGGACCAGGCCCTACCCACTGCTTCTTTGCTTATTCTCTGTAAGAGGCCATCTCAAAATACTTTTAAAAAGGACTAGAGATGTAACTCAGTGGTAACAATTTCTTACTCCTTGACAAACTGTTCTGCTCATCCTCCAGTTGAAATTCTCACCAAAAAATAATGTTTATGACATACTCTCCCCAGATGTGACTTTATTAATTCAGCCACTTGACCAGGACATCCTTAAATCAATGAAGAATAAATAGAGGGAAGAGCATACCCCAAGGTAACTTCCCATCCCATGTCCTAAATTCCAATAAAAATGAATTCAGAAAAAGAATAAATATAAAATATTTTCTTGCTGGGTGCATCAGCACATGCCTATAATCCCAGTGGTTGGGGAGGCTGAGGCAGGAGGATCTCAGGTTCAAAGCCAGCCTCAGCAACATATTTCAAGGCCCTGAGCAATTTAGTAAGACTCTGTCTGTAAAAGATGAGGGCGTGGGAAGCTAGGGATGTGACTTAGTGGTTAATGGTCCCTGGGTGTTTAATCCCCAGTACCAAAAACAAACAGAGTTTCTGGAGCAGCATGCTAGCCTCAGTGAACAGAATATAAGCTGTATTGTCAATCCTTGGAACACAGCCGTGTCTGCCTGGCCTGACCTCTGGCCTGCAATTGCATTGAAATCCTTGTTTGAAGGATTTCGTATGTTGTAAGAAAAAATGATGTCTGACCTCCTTATCCATGAAAACATATACCTTCAAAGTCTGTCTGTAAGCTAGAAGAAGAGGATAAATACATTTTTAACATCAATGATGAGGCTCCTGGGTTGGAGACATAGTCTAGTGTTGGAGCAGTTACTGAGCATGTGTGAGGCACTGGGTTTTATCCCCAGCACAGTGAATAAACATAATAACAACAATAAAGAATCTCCAGCTGTTCATTCATTGACCCGTGATGAAATAGCCAAAATGGGTTTTTTTTGATTTGTTACTGGGATTGAACAGGGGTGCGTAACTGCTAAGCAATATCCCCAGCCCCCCTCTCTTTATTTATTTTATTTTATTTTTTGTCACAGATGGATTCAATACCTTTATTTATTTATTTATTTATTTATTTATTTATTTATTTATATGTGGTGCTGAGGATCAAAACCCCATGCCTCACACATGCTAGGCAAGCGCTCTGCCACTGAGCCACTACCCCACCCGTTCTAAGCCCTTTTTACATTTTACTTAGAGACAGGGCCTTGCTGAGCCTCAAACTTGTGATCCTCCGGCCTCACCTCCTCAGCTGCTGGAATTACAGGAGTGTACCACCACGCCCAGCTCCAAAGTGGCTCTGAATCAAAGTGATTGTGATAATAGTGACAATGATAATAATTGTTAACACTGCAGGAAAAGTGGCTATAAATGACGTGGTGGAATGTGTGATCAGCTTACTAAAGGACTAGTGGAGCATACATCCGTGACAGAACAAGTAACCGTGTCAGTTTACAGAAATCAAAGAGACACCTCTTTCCCAGGGATGGGGATTGAACCCAAGGCCTCATGCATGCTAGAGAAGCACTCTACCACTGAGCTACATCCCCTCAAGAAGGCTTGTTAGACAAAAAAAAAAAAAAAAAAAAAAAAGTTGTTGTTGAATGATAGAGGTGACTCTGAGGAAACACTTTAAAAAACCACCTGGCAGGTTTTTCCTCATCTCTAGAGCACTTCTCGGTCCCTCAACTTCTTCCAATAATACAGTCTCTCCTGTATCTTTTTAAAATGTCACACCTATAGTCTCAGCTACTTGGGAGGCTGGGGCAGGAGGATCCCAAGTTTTTTTTTATGTGTTCTAATTAGTTATACATGACAGTAGAATGCTTTTGGACACATCACACGTAAGTGGAGTATAACTTCTCATTCTCTGGTTGTATATGATGTAGAGTTACACCTTTGTGTAGTCATGGATGCACATAGGGTAATAATGTCTGATTCATTCTACTATCCTTCCTATCCTCATACCCCCTCCCTCCCTTCACTCCCCTCTGTCTAATCCAAAGAACCTCTATTCTTCCCTGGCCACCTGCCACTTATTGGGAATTAGCATCCACATATCAGAGAAAACAATCGGCCTTTGATTCTTTGGGATTGGTTTATTTCACTTAGCATAAATAATTCCATCCATTTACCTGCAAATGCCATCATTTCATTCTTCTTTAAGGCTAAGTAATATTCCATTGTATATATACACCACATTTTCTTTGTCCATTCATCTGTTGAAGGGCATCTAAGTTGGTTCCATAGTTTAGCCATTGTGAATTGTGCTGCTATAAACATTGATGTGGCTGTGTCACTGCAGTATGCTGATTTTAAGTCCTTTGGGCATAAACCAAGGAATGGGATAACTGGTGGTTCCATTCTGCATTTTCTGAGGAATCTTCATACTGCTTCACAAGTGGCGGCACCAATTTGCAGTCCCACCAACAATGTGTGAGTGTGCCTTTTCCCCCACATCCTCGCCAACACTTATTGTTGTTGTATTCTTGATGGTTGCCATTCTGACTGGAGTTTTGATTTGCATTTCTCTAATTGCTAGAGATGTTGAACACTTTTTCATATAATTATTGATCAATTGTATTTCTCCTGTGAAGAGTCCCTTCAGTTCCTTAGTCCATTTATTGATTGGGTTTGTTTGTTTGGTGTTAAGTTTTTTGAGTTCACAAAGGATCACAAGTTTTGAGGTTGACCTCAGCAACTTAGCAAGACCCTGTCTCAAAAAAAACAAAAGAAGGGCTGGTGATGTAACTCAGTGGTAGAGCATCGCTGGGTTCAATCACTACTACAGGGGAAAAGTCAAAACACAATATGGGGGGCTGGGGTTGTGGCTCAGTGGTAGAGCACTTACTTGCCTAGCACATGTGAGGCCCTGGGTTCCATCCTCAGCACCACATAAAAATAAATAAATAAATAAATAAATAAAGGTTTTGTGTCCATCTACAATTAAAAAACACACACACAGCATGGTAGCTGGAGACGGAAGAATGCTGTTCTTTGCTGTTGCTGGTGGTTAGCAGGGGATATAGGGCATTCAGGCGGTGTTACTGTGTTGCTTAGTTGCCCTGAACACCTTGCTTTTCCATTGTGTTAATGTCATGTCCTATTTTTACTGTTAAGTGCTTACATATGAATGAATGATTGCTTATCAGCAGCATATAAATTCAGTCAGGAACAATGTCAAACAACCACAGATCCTCCACAAGGGTGACTGAGAGTGACATTTTGCTTTCTGATTATTCAATATATACAAACTCTGTTTCATGAATGAAATTATTAAAAATATTTCATGCACCTTCAAGGTGTGTGTATGAGACATATGTGAAATGTCAACAAATGGCATGCTTAGACTTCTGCCCATCTCCAAGAAATCTCAATCTCCAAGGTTTCTCATTAGGTATATTCAAATTTTCCAAAATTTTTTAAAAATCTGAACTTGGAAACCTTTTGGATCCCAGGCATTTCAAATAAAGGATACTGAGCCTAAAATATAATGTTGTACAGTCATTTAAAAATGTTTATTAAAGGAACTGGAGGTCTAGCTCAGTGGTAGAGGCTCAGGATTCAATCCCCAGCACCAAAAAAAAAAAAAAAAAAGTTTTTTAAAATTATAATAATGAGAAAATAACCAGAACTAGAAAAAATCAGCTTACAAAGTTATATACATGATATGATGTCAATAAGTAGGAAAATAGGCAAAACTTTTTAGGCAAAGCCTAAAACACATCTAGTTTTACAGGTGGTGGCATGAGAGAATTGTTTCCTCTACTTGACAACATTTCTGTAATAAACATGTATTCATGTATGGCTTTACAATCAGAAAAAAAATTTTGGTGCCAGGGATTGAACCTAGAGGCACTTAACCACTGAGCCACGTCTCCAGCCCTTTTTTATTTTGAGACAGGACCTTGCTACATTTCTTAGGACTTCGCTGAATTGCTGAGGCTGGTCTCAAACTTGTGATCCTCCTGCCTGAGCCTCTTGAGTCTCTGGGATTAGAGGCATGCATCACCAGGTCAGGCCAAAATCTTGTTTTTCTTAAAGATATGATCTTCTATCAACCTCCAATTAGCAGAGTACCTAATGCATACTGGGCACTTAATAAATATGTGCTGGATTAAGTAACTAATGGATAAAGTAAGCTTCCGTTTCCTGTTCAAGGACCATGGAGCAAGGAAAAGATCATTGCCCTTAGAGGGGAAAGGCCTCGATTGAAAAGACTGAGGAATGACGACCTTTCCTCATCCACAAAATGAAGATAGCACCTGCCTCACTTCCCTCAGGAGATTCTGGTGAGAAGAAAATGAGATCATGCTCATGGAACTGTTTTGTAAATTGGGAAACCCTACGAAAGGAGTCTGGCCAGGCACAGTGTAGTTGCAGGTGCTGGGGAGGCTGAGGCAGGAGGGTCTTGAGCCCACAGAGTTGGGTGCCAAGACCAACAACATATGGAGCAACATATGGAGACTTCATCTCTTAAGGAAAAAAAAAAAAAAAGAGTTTCTTAAAAGAAACAATAAGGGACTACTGGGTTGTTGTTTTTCAATTTTTTGGAGTTGTGTATGGGCAGAATGCCTTCATTTTATTTGTTGATTTTTATTTGATGCTAAGGATCAAACCCAGCGTCTCACTCATGCTAGGCAGGCGCTCCGCCACTGAGTGACAGCCCCAGCCCCAAGACTACTGTTGTTTTTGTCCTTGGATTATTGCAGAACAGGAATGATATCAATCTGACACTCACTAATCGCTCTTTTCCTGGAACAGTTTATCAATGTCACCTCTCCAGGTGTCCCAAAGATGGGCGTCTCCTGAGGCGGCATCTTATAGAACCCCAACTGTCATGGAGATATAATGTCAAAGTACCCAAATATCAAAAACCATCTACCAAGTGTAGGTGAGCAAAGGTCTTCCTCACCTATCCCCCTGGAGCCATGAGCAGAAGAATCTCCAAGCCTGATATTGCACTGGATTCCTAAATAACACTTGTACCTCCAGTTTCTCCTCCTCAAACCAATTCTGCAATTTATTATTAAAACAATCTTCTGTGACTTAGACTCATAGACTCTTTAGCTAGAGACTACAATCATGTGGTCCAAATTTCTTTTTTTTTTTTTAATGTCAGGGATTGAACCCAGAAACATTTATCCACTCAGCCACATCCCCAGTCCTTTTTATATTTTATTTTGAGACAGGTCTTACTAAGTTGCTAGGGGCCTTGCTAAATTGCTGAGGCTGGCTTTGAATTTACAGTCCTCCTGCCTCGGCCTCCCAAGCTGCTGGGATTACAGGCATGCACCACCACATCCAGCTCAATGTTCTTATTTTATAAATGAGGGATCTGAGGACACAAGAGGTTAAAAGAATGAGCCACCAAATCAAGATCAAGATATTAATATCAAATCTTTTTTTATTTTTTTTTTAGTTGTAGGTGGACACAATGTCTTTATTTTATTTATTCATTTTTTATATGGTGCTAAGGATGGAACCCAGTGCCTCACACTTGCTAGGTGAGTGCTCTACCACTGAGCCACAAGCCCAGGCCCTTAATATCAAACTTTTACCTCCAAAAGCCTTCCGATAAGTCCCAAGCTCCTTAGCACAGCATAAGCCCTCCTCAACCCAGCCCCAAACTCCCTGTTCAATCTCATCTCCCTCCAGTCTCCCCAACAGCCCCTGAGTTCTGATCCCACTGTTTCCTCTGGTCCCTGAACTGATGCTGCTTGGCCTGATTCTGGCACTTTCCACAAGTATCCCTCCACCTTCCTCTGCAGACTCTGTACGTGGGCCAGGTTAACCTGACCTGGAAGCCTTCCCTGCTCCACCCACGGGGCAGCTCTCCACCTAGGCGCCCCCACCTCCCCCCATGCCTGGGACACACACTAGACAGTGACGCACCACGCGCATTCCCAACCCTGTGATTGACATGTTTACCTGTGTTATTGGCTCTCAGCTCATCTAGGTGTCACCTCCTTAAAGGGAAGGGATTGTATTTCATATTCCTCCCCGGCCCACACCTGCACCTCCGGGTGACCCCATGCGATGATCAACCGCTGCAGCATGTAAGCTGCCCCCTGGGAGGGAGCTAGAGAGATGTTCTTTAATTTGATCCTCAGGATTTTCTCACCAATGAGTACAACTGAGGCTCAGAGAAGATGAATAAACCGTCAAAGTCACACGACCGAAAAGTGGCAGATCCAGGTCCCTCAAACTCTTGAAAAGTCTTCACCCACAAACCCGGCTGCCCGCAAGCCAGCCAGAGCCTGGATGGGAAGGATGTGCACCGGCTGACTGAGCCGTTCCGGGGCCAGGCAGAGAGCCAAGGTACACAGGACAAGGAAAACAGGACAAGCTTGATGCTCACGTCCTCTGGAGCCCAGGTCTGGGGCTCCCCAGGGCCTTTCAGGGTTTCCTTAGGCTCCTGGCATTGGCCCTTCACCCCCTGCCAATTTACAGCCCTGCTCAGTGCTACAGGGAGCTTCTCTGAGACCCCTGACCAAATGGAGGGCACAATGTTAGGAAATAAAAGCCAGATTCTCTGAAGCAAGGGTCAGAAAGAGATTCTGGAGCAACTGGTTTGTGGGCAGGGAGCCCCTCCCTATGGCCACCCAGTTTCGTCTCCTGTATTTTCCTTTTGGACCTGTCAAGCAACTGTGGCACGACAGGAACAAGACTTTTGCCAATAAAACCTGCCTGTGAGACTGGACTGGAAGAAACCTTGGAGAAGGAGAACTGCAAACCCCAAGTCAGTGGGAAGACTCCCCTCTCTCCGGCCCTACGCTGACCTAGGGCCACGTCTCCCACAAGCCACACAGAAGTCCATCTTGGAAAGCAGACTTCTTTACTCTGGTGGTAACAGCTACCATGACTGAGTGACTGCTATTTGCCAAGCACGATGCCCACGGCTTTCATGGTTTTTCTCAGTTCATTGGAATTAACATAGAGCAGACTACCCAGTCTAGTGCAGCAGTTAAGGAGACAGGCTTGGGGTCCGACTGTCCTTCAGAACCCCAACTCTGCCACCTAATCTCGTCGTGCCACTTCACTTTCTGTGCCTGCATTTCCTTATATAAGAAATGACAGCTTCAGACTGGGGCTGGGGCTCAGTGGCAGAGCTCTTGCCTAGCACGTGTGTGGCACTGGGTTCGATCCTCAGCACCACATATAAACAAACAAAATAAGGACATGCTGTTCATCTACAACCACAAGAAAGTTTTTTTTAAAAATGACATCTACAACCGTACCTAAATCTGTACAGATGATGACAACCAGCTAGATAAATGCCAAGTGTTCCGAATTTATTAGCTATTATTATAACTGTCATGTGAGTATTATCTCCATTTTACAGATGTAGTAACTGAGTCTTAGTGTCAGTCAATTATCCAAGGTCATACAGTTAATAAAGGAGAAAGTGGGTTTAAGTTCAGGTCCAATCAGCCTGACTCGACAGGCCCCCACCCCCAGGCGCGAGTGTACTTAGGGGGCCACAGAGTCACAACAGGATCCAGGTCAAATAAAGTTTCTAGAGTCATCCTGGAGGAGTGGGAACATGTAGGGCCCAGAGCCAACACTAAGCAGGTGAGGTCTGGAAACTTGTCACCAAGTTTCCAAACTTGTCACCACTTAACCTCAGTGGTTTTACACAAGTGACATCAGGCTAACATGGGAAAGGCCACCGCGGAGCCTTAGAGTGGGAGATAACAGGGAGAGGTTCCAGCTGCGCCTCTTGGCCCCTCATTGTGATCGACAGGATGTGGGCTTAGTGTGTGAGCCTCAGACAAAAGCTGGGCACCCCCAGCGGCCCCAGGAGGCTGAAGCAGGAAGATGTGAGTTCAAAGCCAGCCTCAGCTACTTAGCCAGGCCCTAAGCAACTCAGGGAGAACCTGTCTCTAAATAAATATTTAAAAATGGCTGGGAATGTGACTCAGGGATTAGTTGCCCCTGGATTCAATCCCCAGTACACACACACACACACACACACACAAAAAAAAAAAATAACTTGGCACCAGTTGGTCTGAACATTCCTTGTGCATCTTTCTTCCTCCTCTACCCTTAGCTGCCCAACATCAGGGTCTGAACACAGTAAAGTAATCATAGTTCCACACAGAGACAATTTTGCAAACCTAAATTGTCCTGCCATTTCCCTGCTAATGTCATCTTGCTCTTAATGATCTTAAGAACAGCTAACAAGGGGCTGGGGATGTGGCTCAAGTGGTAGTGCGCTTGCCTGGCATGCGTGCGGCCCAGATTCGATCCTCAGCACCACATACAAAAAAAAAAAGATGTTGTGTCCGCAGAAAACTAATAAATAAATAATAAAAAAAAAGAACAGCTAACAAAGCAGGGCGTGGTGATGCCTGGAATCCCAGACTTGAGAGACTGAGGCAGGAGGATGGCAAATTCAAGGCCAGCCTCAGCAATTTAGTCAGGGCCTTAGCAACTTAGCAAGATACTGTCTCAAAATAAAAATAAAAATAAATTAATTAAAAAGGCTGGGGATGTGGCTCAGTAGTTAAGCACTCCTGGGTTCAGTCCCTGGTATCAAAAAAAAAAAAGGAGAAATGGTGAGGAAGAGTCAAGTGCACCCAGCATGATGGTGGAGAAAAGGGAAATTATTTTTTTTTTTAAAGAGAGAGTGAGGGCTGGGGTTGTGGCTCAGTGGTAGAGCACTTGCCTAGCATGTGTGAGGCACTGGGTTCGATTCTCAGCACCACATATAAATAAATAAATAAATAAATAGAATAAAAGTCTATCAACAACTAAAAAAATTATTAAATAAATAAATAAATAAATAAATAAATAAAGAGAGAGTGAGAGAGGAGAGAGAGAGAGAATTTTTAATATTTATTTTTTAGTTCTCGGCGGACACAACATCTTTGTTGGTATGTGGTGCTGAGGATCGAACCCGGGCCTCACACATGCCAGGCGAGCGCGCTACCGCTTGAGCCACATCCCCAGCCCCCAAGTGAAATTATTTTTAAAGGCCAGAAATGCCTTATAGTTTAGAGAAAATAAAAACATAAATCTAACCAATTTCCTATTTGTCAACTTGTCCCTAATTTCTCCAGAGCAGCAGGGTATCTTTGTCCCGGAAACTCTCAAACCCTCTGGGTTCTACTCACAAACCCAAAGGTGATGTTGACTAAATGTCAGTCCCTAACTCCTGAGACCTGACCTCAGACTGTCAGGAAGGTGGAGGATCTCACCCTCCACCTCCCCACCCCTCACATGACGCACACACCCAAGAATAAAACAAGGTGGATTTCAGGCTGCATTAAGGAAATTTCTGACATCTTATCAGCCTCTGACAGTACACGTTAGCAGCACATTGCGCAAGAGACAGAAATGGAGAAACCCAGCTCCTGAATCATTTCCTTTCTGCCTCAATTGCCTTTGACCCCCTCTGACTCCCACCCACACACTCGGGCCACAGTCTCCATTATTCATAGCACCTCCCCCAGACCCTTGGGTGGCAGTGACAAGATGTTTGGACCTGTACAGGTTCACACGTGGGTTACCGGAGCTCCCCAGATGACATTAACCCACCCATAATATAACCACGCCACCCCCACTATGATCTCTCTGGGACCTGTGTGTCCAGGTCTATGGGGAAAGGGAAAAGATGGAGGGGAATCTGGTGGCAATGAAGAGCACTTCCTGGTATTTATTTTAGGGAACCACAGCCAGAAATTTTTTCTAAGCATTAATCCATACCCCAGAAGCCGGGGTGATGAGCTGGGTGTGCTTTATTACTCCTCTTGGATGTCAAGAGGACATGGAAGAGCAGGACGGGTGGCATGTCAATGCCAAGACGTGACTTGGCAATGAGAGGGGACCTGCCCACCAGGCCCTCGTTCCTCAGGGCCAGTGGGGGCTCCTGGCCCTGGAGACTGTCCTCAGCACACCCGAGGTGGTCATCTTCAGCCACAGAAACGCACAGCTGGTCAAAAGACAGAAGTAGAATTCACAGCCTTCTCCTCTGGGGACATCCGCAGTGAACCACGGGACTGGAACTTGAGAACAAAAAGGAACATGCAGATTAACTCTGTCAAACCCAACTATGTGCAGATAAGCAAGCTCCTGTCTGCAGGGGGCCAGTGACACTGTCCTGGTAACCAGGAAGCTGGTGACTCAGCGGACAGCAGAACTGGGTCTCCTCACCCCAGGCCCAGGGCAGCCCGTCAGTTCTGGATCTCTGAGGCCAGAGCTGGGAACATTCTAGAAGGCAAACTGGGCAAGATGGATGTCCCCATCCAAAGTTGGGGATCCAACTGGATGGCCCCCTCCGAGCTCGCTAGTGGGTGAAGTAGAGGGAGAAGCTTCACATTTCTCCTGCTTTCCTGCATCTTGAAAAGGGGGAGGACCACAGGGACCCCAGCGGAGGGCCACAGGATCTCCGCTCCACGTCTCAGGGTGCAGTCCTGCCGTTTCCCACCCTGGGCTCCAGCAGCTGTCCCACTCTGAGAAGCGGCTACACTTTGCCTCAGGTCAAAGCAGCAACACAGCCACTGACCTCTCCGGTGCTCACCTGCCCCTGAGCACCAAGCCTCACAGAGGCTTCTCTCCCCTCCCCCACCCCTGTCCTCACCCAGGAGCTAAGCCCCCCCAGGGGACAGGCAGAGAAGTGAAACCCATCCCGGAGGAGGGGCGGGGAGAGAGGTAAATGAAGGGTGAATGAATGGAAAGTGTGAATCAGAGGCCCCTGGAAGACCTTTTATAGCCTAAATGCCTGTGAGATTTCATCCTTTCTTGGTGCCCCCACCCCCAACCCCAGGCCTGCAAGAGCCAGAAAAAGAGGGCACAGACTGTATTGTTGACTCCACAGAGGAGCAAGGACCTTGGTGACTGCAGATTCCACTGCCTTGCAGACATCCTGCCCACTCGCTAGGTCTCAAACATCAGTGTTGGAAATTTTGCCTTCTGAGCTGGGCATGCGGCATATGCCTGTAATCCCGGCGGCTCAGGAGACTGAGGCAGGAGGATCATGAGTTCAAAACCAGCCTCAGCAAAAGTGAGTCCATAGGCAACTCAAGTGAGACCCTGTGTGTAAATAAAATACAGAATAGGGCTGGGGATGTGGCTCAGTGCTTGAGTGCCCCTGAGTTCAATCCCCAATATCTACCCTCAGCCCCCAATAAGATTGCCTTCAGCTGGCCCAAGGTGATGAGACCAACAGATATCTCTTCTCTCTTTCTCTTTCTCTCTCTCTCTCTCTCTCTCTCTCTCTCTCTCTCTCTCTCTCAGCAAGGATCGAACCTCAGGGCGCTTACCACTGAACCACATCCCTAATTATTTTTCTGCTTTATTTGGAGACAGGTTTTACTAGGTTGCTCAGGGTCTCACTAAGTTGCTGAGGCTGGCTTTGAACCTGTGATCCCCCTGCCTCAGTCTCCCCAGCCACTGGGATTACATGCTGGGCTCCAGATCTTAATTTCTAACATCTCAGATAATTCCAACCTAGACTGCCCAGGGACCACTCTAGAAGTCCTACCTTATCACTTTCTGCAGCCCTCCTGCTCCCACATCCTGTCTGTCTTATTTTAAGGCAAAGCAAAGCAGGCAAACATGGAATTTCTGAACTGCAGAAAGCATGGAATTTCTGAACTGCTAGTTGGTTAAAAGTCCCCCCAAGCAGGCTAGATGCAAATTCTGGCTCTAGCACACAAGTTGCAAGGCCCTGGGCAAATGACTGTGCCTTTGTTTCCTCACCTGCAAAATGGGGCTAATAAAAAGTACCCAGATGACGCTGTGTGCATCAAATGTAATCATGGAGTTAAAGTATTCAGAACACTGCCTGGCACGCAGTATGCACACGATATTTGTTTGTTATTAGTATTTTATATTGTGATATGGACATATAAAGTTCATTATGACCAAGAGATTGAATTCATCAGGTCATTTTTAAACTTTCCAAGGAGATTTCTAGACCTAACAGTTCAGTTTTAAGCTTCAGATTTATTTACTTATTTATTTATTTTAATTTTTGAGACAGGGCCTCGCTAAATTGCTGAGGATGGCCTTGAACTTGAAACCTTCCTGCCTCAGCCCTCCCCAGGGAATTGCAGGCATGCACCACCACCTGGGGCTGAAACTTCTCCTTTATGGTCCCAGTCTCACCCCTCCCTCTTCTGGCCCACAGACACCATGATCTCAACCAAACTTTACATTTACACTGGGCTTTTTATGGTTTATAACGAATGTCTACCTGTTTTACAGCTTGCGTTCTGACCCGTCTTCCTTATTATCTTTCTCCGAAAGTCTTTCCTGGTGTTGCTTCTCCCCTTTCCACTTCTCCTCTCTTCGACTCACAGCCCCCACTTTCCAAGACGCCCTGGCAATTAATATGTGACCCCCATGTTAAGAATATCCAACCAAACCCCTAAAAATCACCGTGATCAAAGAGAAAAGGTCGAGGAGGAGAGGCACACAGCCATGGGCCTGTGATGGAGGAGGCCAGCAGGGCCATTCCCCCGGAGCCAGCGCCCTCTGGGCTGGTGATCTTCTCCTCCGTGGCCTCCACGACTTCTCTGCTCTGGCCTCAGCCTCCTAGAGCTTCGAGTGGATTCTTGCTGCTGCCGGAGGCCCACGTCTCTCACCTATGCACACCCAAAACCCAGCTTAGCATCTCAGTCCCTCTGCATCCTGACTTCATCCTTACCCCAGGGCTAAAGGCATCTGATCCACCCAGGACCCAACCAGCACAGCTCAGAGCCACCTCCATCCCCTCCCACAATCCTTTCCTCTCTTGTCACTCAGAAAGGCCACCACTTCTCCTCCGGTGCTTCTCACTCTTCCCGGCTCTCCTTGCCCGCTGATCTCTCCGCTCACATCTGAGTTTCTCAGGGGCTCCCCACAGACTCAGTTCTACCAACGAGCAGCTGCCAGACACGTGTCCTGGAACACAGATCTGACCAGGTCCCCTCTCACTTAAAGCCCCAGGTGGTTCCCTCCTCACCAAAGTCCAAACTCCTAAAGCTAGGACCCAGGACTGGCAGGCCCTACCCTTCTGCTACCAAGGGGCCCCAGAATAGGAGCCAGCCAAAAACATCCACCCATTCCACCCCTGCCTAAAAGGCCAGCTAAGTGTCTCCGAGAATTGAATCCAGAGGCACCACTAAGCCTCATCCCCAGTCCTTTTTTTTTTAGTTGTCAATGGACCTTTATTTTATACGTGGTGCTGAGAATCAAACCGAGTCCCTCACACATGCCAGGCAAGTTCTCTACCACTGAGCCACAACCCCAGCTCTTCTCAGCCTTTTTTTTTATATTTTATTTAGAGACAGGATCTTGCTGAGTTGCCTAGAGCCTTGATGAATTGCTGAGGCTGACCTTGAACTCACAATCCTCCTTCCTCAGCCTCCCGAGCCCCTGGGAGTACAGGCCTGGGCCCACTGCACCCAGCAAGAGCGTCATCTTTAAAAAGGGACGTGATACTTGAGAGTTGGTATGGACATTAGCCAAATTGATTTTATCTGCAGGTGGATCCCTGGGCCCAGAGGGATAATATAGATTTCACCGAGGAGGAACAAAGACAATGCTGGGCCAGTGCATTCAAACTGTAGGCCTGGAGTCTTGATAGCTACGTCTTGTTTTGCAGAAGGCACAGCTCAGATCTAGAGAGGTCAATCTACTCATTCAAGGTCGGAGCTCCTTCACCAGCTTCGGGCCCAGGTCCTGGCCCACAGCTCCCCATCTTCTGTCAACAGGCCTAGAAGACGTCCCCATGCATGGCTGTCCGGGATTCCCACAAACTTCCCCTTCAGTTGGACAGACTCAGGACTCCCACCCTGCCCCCACGAGCCCTGGGACTTCCAGAAGACCTGGAAGGAGCGGAAGAGGAAGGCCTGAGCTTTGGCACTTGTTCAGGGTGGAACTCCAGGGGCCAAACACAAGGGCTTTTGACTATAGAAAAAAATAGGCCCATTGTCTTAGTGGGTGGAACCAAACCATCAGCAGGAGCTGGAAACCAGTTTCTTTGTGCCCAGAGAGGAGGACTTGGGTCCCAAATGTTAGGGTGGAGAGGGGGAGGGGAGAAAGAAAGATTTACCTTAAGAAAACAGACGCAATTACCAAAGTCCTTACTCACCCCTGGGTTTTCTTTGTTTTGTGGGTTTTTTTTCCCCTCTTAGAGCTCTGTACATGTAGAAGTCCCCCAGGATCGGGGAGGGCTAGGAAAAGGTGTGGCTTCCTGGAGGGCAGAGGAATCAGGAGGCTCCATTATCAGGCTATTAGAGAAAGGGCTATCTGTCATTTCCTTAATTGCTAATGAGAGGGGAAAAAATGAAAAACAAACTCAGAGCTCCAGCCTACCCCCCAACAAAGGAGAACACCCTCCTGAAATACAAGAGGCCCGCGTGGGGCCTGGGCCCTGCCCACCCCGGCCCTGCAGAAAGCCGTTGGAGGAGAAAATCAGAAAAGGCTGAACCCGAAAGTAGATTCCATAAGAACTTCATGAGGAAGTCCCAAAGACTCTTTTTAATTTTTTTTATTTTTTATTTTTATTTTTGGGGGGACACTGTGGATTGAACTCAGAGGCACTTAACCACTGAGCTACACCCCCAGTCCTTTTTTGTATTTTACTTAGAGACAGGGTCTCACTGAGTTGCTTAGGGCCTCGATAAGTTGCTGAGACTGGCTTTGAACTCACAATCCTCCTGCCTCGGCCTCCTGAGCCGCTGGGATTACAGGCTTGCGCTGAAGACTCTTGCCATTAATTCCAGTTGCCAGAATGTCTCCGTTCATCTGATTAAAAGTCTCTGATAAATAGACATTTGTGCCGGATGCGGTGGCACATGCCTGTAATCCCAGTAGCTCGGGAGGCCGAGGCAGGAGGATTGTGAGTTCCAAGCCAGCCTCAGCAAAAAAAATAGTCATTTTGTTTCTTTGAGTTTGAACCATTCAAGCGATGAACTGTTTAGATAAAGGGGACAAAAGCTCCAGCTCACCCTCAGGATCAGGTCCTCTCCTCCTGTCCTGGCAGGAGCTGTCCCCTACTGTACATTATTTACAGTACCATGGTGTCGTGACCTTTCATTGTTTTCTTTTTCATTGCTGGGAATTGAACTCAGAGATTTGCCTGATTTTTTTTTTAACCTTTAAAAATTATTATGTGAAGTAGAAAAAGAAAATCAATATCTGCTACATTCCACTTTCCACCTATAATCTAGGCTTCCCGGTTTAACATTTTGGCTTATTTCTCCGGGTCTCTTTCCTCTAACTGGAGTCTATAACCCCCTGGGATGCAAAGACTACCTATGTTTTCCCCCAGTTCTTACATTTCTGGAGGTCCTAAGTCCAAAATGGATCTGTTTGGGCTAGAATCAAGGCATCAGCAAGATAGTAAACCTTTGGGGATCTGAGGGGTGAATCCAGTTCTTTGTCTGATGCAGCTTCTGAAGGTTGTCTGCATTCCCTAGCTCACGGCCCCCTCCATCTCCAAAGATGGCCACAGCAAGCAAAGTCTTTCTCACGCCACCCCCTGACTCACCCACCTCCCTCTTTCACTTATTATAATGACACTCGGCTCATCTAGATGATCCAGATTGATGGCGCCATCCCAGGATCCTAACCTCATCACGTCTGCAAATTTCTCTCTGCCCTGCAAAGTAACATTCAGAAGTTCCAGGGTTGGGATATGGAGTGGACTTTGAAGGAAGGCCATTATTCCACCTCACACAGGTATTTTTTTTTTCTTTTCTTTTTTCTATTTTGGTGTTGTGGATCAAACCCAGGGATCTCTTCTACTTGAGCCACATCCCAAGCTCTTTTAATTTTTTTTTTATCTGAGACAGCGTCTTGTTAAGTTGCCGAGGCTGGCCTTGAACTTGGGATCCTCCTACCTAAGGCTCCCAAATCACTGGGATTACAGGTGCGTACCAGCATTCCTGGTTCCTTTGATGAATATCACCCACCATGAAAATGGGCTTTGCTCTCCTCCTCTTTCACTTGCTCATCTGATACAGAAGCCAGAAGACAAACTTCCAAGGGAATCACACTAGCTGTGCTCCTAACTGGACAGATGACCTTGGACCAGTCAGTTCACCTCCTTCATCATCAGGAAGTGACCAAGATAACTCTTACTGCATCAGAAAGTGACAGTAAACAAGCAAATTAAGGCACAGAAGGTACTAAACATAGTGCCTGGTAAGGGATAAGCCCTCGGTAAATACTCTTTCAATCCTTTCCTCAACACACCCCCATTTTCTCTCACCCTCATTCATTTTTCTGCTGTCTCCTTCCTCTTCAGTGACTCGGTCTAACCTACTGGTTGGCAAGGAGGGCCGATCACCCACTCTCGAATCTGATTCTGCCCAAATGATCTGTGACAGTCTGCTGTCTACTTGTAGCAGCTTGCTGTTTTTATAGAGAGAGATCTGTTCTTTAAAAAAGGTCTTTTATGTTCACATAAAACTACAAGTTGCAATTCTGCTGGGGAACATTCATTCATTTCCTTATGAGATTCTTCTTCAGTCTTTCTCTTTATACCTTATAAATCAGGACAGCACAGGAGACAAAAATAATGACCTTGGCCGTAACAGGGAATTCCCTTAGTAAGGGGAACACAATGAGCCACATATTCCCTGTTCCCGGAAGTCTATTGCAAGGCTCAGCCTTCAGCAAAACCATTTGAGGATCCAATTCCTAGAGAGTAACTGACAGAAGCCACAGCCTCTCCGGGTATTCCTGCTGAAGGGATTGTCACAGAATGGGGTGCCTGAGTGATTTCACATTTCCACTTCTGAAACTTAGCCACCGCCCCCCCCCCCAAACCATTTCCATCTCCAGTTGGCCTGTGAGGACCCCGGCTGAAAAACATCCTAAAAGATCTGCAGTCACCACCGGCTAATTACTATCCCTAGGGCTTCACATATAACTACAATCCTCATCCAAAAAAAAAAAAAAAAAATCTATGAATGTCATCATTTTTTTTTTTTTTTTTTGGTACCTGGGATTGAACCCAAGGGCACTTAACCACTGAGCCACATCCCCAGCCCTTTTTTGTATTTTACTTAGAGACAGGGTCTCTCGCTGAGTTGCTTAGGGTGTCTCTAAATTGCTGAGGCTGACTTTGAACTCACGGTCTGCCTGCCTCAGCCTCCCAAGCCCCAGGGATTACAGACAGGTGCCACTGTGCCAGGCTCTCACTATTTTTACAGTTTACAAAAGCTGAGGCAGAGAAGGCGAGGAATGTCCCAAAGCGGCACCTCTCCATGATGTCACCTCATCTCCCACTCAGTCTGGCCAGAGAATGTCCTAAGATTTCTCCAGTCTCCTGAATGCTTCCAGAATGCTCTCTGCCCTCTGCACTTCCTGGAGTTGACAAGGAGACAGTGCCGCTCACGCACCTGTTCCCTGACACCACACTCACCAGTTCATAGCCCTTCATAAAACCTTAATTTTCTGAACCTCGATCCCTTTTAAGGAAAAGGCAGGGCCAGGTCCCCTGTCCTCATAAAAAGCCATTTTTACTGGACAGTCCACTGTTTGCCCAGCCATTCTCTGGCCATAAAAGAGATGCATCAGGGACAGAACGAGTAAGAGAAGGAAGTCAAGACAGGGAGAGTCTCTGGAATGGCCACAGAGGGGAGGGGACTTGACATCCAAGAGGAGTAATAAAACACACCCAGAGTTTGTGACCTTTGAACAATGGCAGCCCCACCTGGCTCTTTCCATGCCCACTGGCCTCTGACTTCCTGCTGGGCAGCCCCTCCTCCTCTGGCTTTCAGAGACCAATAGCAGAGGCCTGGAGCCAGGCCTGCAGGGCACCCTGCTCTGAGGGGCAGGGCGGAGGGAACAGGAAAGGGAAGAGGCCCTGAGTCACCCAGGTGCACAGCACCTGGGTGGGAGTGGATGAGGAAGACTTGCTAGGCAGAGCTCAGGGCCCGAGGGATTGTACTAGGGAGCTGACTTCCTCTAGCCAATGACTCACTGAGAGCCCAGGGGTGCTGGGGAAAGCAGCACAGCCTTTCCCACTTAGAGACGCATTGTCCCTCCCTTCTCTGTTGGGTTACATTCCTCTGCCCAAAGGTCACTTATTTACTGAGTTGAGTTCCAGGAAAAAAAAAAAAAATCTCAACTGGATTCCTTCAAGTCCCAGCTCAAGAGGGTCTGCCATCTTGGTGATGACCAGGCACAACATTTTTAAAAATTTATGCAGGGGATTATTTGTGCCTGTTTGTGTCTGTGTGTGTGTCTGTGTCTGTGTGTGTGTCTGTGTCTGTGTGCATGCGTGCGTGTGCACCGGGGATCGAACTCAGATGCTTTACCACTGAGCCACATCCCCAGCCCTTTCCATTTTTATTTATTTTTTTGCTCAGTTGCCGAGGCTGGCCTCGAATTTGGGATCCTCCTACCTAAGGCTCCCAAATCACTGGGATTACAGGTGCGTACCAGCATTCCTGGTTCCTTTGATGAATATCACCCACCATGAAAATGGGCTTTGCTCTCCTCCTCTTTCACTTGCTCATCTGATACAGAAGCCAGAAGACAAACTTCCAAGGGAATCACACTAGCTGTGCTCCTAACTGGACAGATGACCTTGGACCAGTCAGTTCACCTCCTTCATCATCAGGAAGTGACCAAGATAACTCTTACTGCATCAGAAAGTGACAGTAAACAAGCAAATTAAGGCACAGAAGGTACTAAACATAGTGCCTGGTAAAGGATAAGCCTTCAGTAAATACTCTAAGTAAATACACTAAGTTGCTTAAGGACTTGCTAAATTGCTGAGGCTGGCCTCGAACTTGTGATCCTCCTGCAACAGCCTCCGGGGTTGCCAGGATTACAGGTGTGCACCACCGCACCCAGCTCTATGGGGAATTTTTGACAAGAGCCTTTGAACCACCCACGATATTTTGGGGGATCATAAAAATGAAAAGGAAGGAACCTAATAGATGCTGGGGACCTTTAAATTTGTACCTTAATCTAATGCTCATGATGACTCTTTAAAGGAAGTTCTACCACGCCTATTTTCCAAGAAATCAATGAACTTGCCCCTCATGTCATAACTGGTGAGAGGTGGAACCAGGATTTAGATTTCATTATTCCTGAACCTAAAGCTCCTGTTTTTCACTCCACATGGACCTTTAAGCCTATCTGGATTCACAGAAAAGAAAGGTCCCTGCTTCTAAAGGAAACTCCTAACGGGCTTCAGGGAAGAGACAAGCTCTGACCCAGGCTTAGGACAGAGACTAATTGAAGATGCTAAACAGGAAAGCAAGAATAATATAGGAGGAAGGGGAAGAATTATAGTAAGTCCAGATGTGAGAAATACAATGTGGGTCAGGCCTTGCTGTGTAGCCAGGGGACAGAGCGGGACATGCTACTGGGTTGTTTTTTTGTATCAGGGATTGAACCCAAGGGCACCGAGCCACTGAGCCACATCCCCAGCCCTTTTCATTTTAAATCCTGAGACAGGGTCTCACTAGGTAGCTTACAGCTTCACTAAGTTGCCGAAGCTGGCTTCAAACCTGCCATCCTCCTGCTTCAGCCTCCCGAGCCACTGGGATTACAGGCGTGAGCCAGGGCCCGGCACTGCAGGGCCTTTGCACGGCAGCCTAAGGAGTTTGAACTTCATCATATAGATGAAAAGAGTAATCGGAACAATTTAAGGTCAGAAACTTGACAGACAGCAGTTTCAGAAGGATGCCTTTGACAGGTTAGGCAAGATCACTTGGGGAAGTGGTTCTTCACTTTGGCAACTCCTGAGAATGACCTGGAAGGCTTCTTTTTTAACACTTCATTTTGAAATCATTTCAGCCTTTCAAAAATGTTTCAAAAAAATAGAGTCCTCATAGACTACCCTTCACTCAGCTTCCCCAGATATTAATGTTTTCCATAGCCACAACACCGTCATCAAAATCAATACCTCATCGCTGATACCATACAGGGCACTAACCCACAGAGCTCATTCAAACTCCGTCTACCCTCCTTCCCACGCAGGTGTTCATCCCTGGATGAGGATCCGACCTAGGATCACACATTGAGTTCAACTGTTTTGTCTTCTAAGTCTTCTTTAATCTGGGGAAATGCCTCAGAATTTCTTCTGTCTTCATGATCTTAACATTTATTTTATTTTTATTTATTTATTTATTTTTTGGTACCCAGGATTGAACCTGGGTACCAACAGGGTCCTTGGGACCTCACTGCTGAGGATGGTTTTGAACTCGCAATCCTCCTGCCTCAGCCTCCTGAGCCGCTGAGATTATAGGTGTATACCACCGTGCCCAACAGATCTTAACATTTATAAAGAGTACTGACAAGACCGGGTACAGTGGCGCATCCCTGTAATCCCAGCAGCTCGGGAGGCTGAGGCAGAAGGATCGAGAGTTCAAAGTCAGCCTCAGCAATGGTGAGGCACTAAGCAACTCTGTAAGACCCTGTCTCTAAATAAAATGCTGGGGATGTGACTTAGTGACCAAGTGCCCCTAAATTCAATCCCTAGTGCTAAAAGAAAAAAAAAAAGTACTATGTACTGACCAGTTATTTTGTCAAATGACCCTAGAGGGCTTGCCTAATATTTCCTCGTGATTAAATTCAGGTGACGCACCTTGGACAGGAATACCCCAGATGTGGCGCCGGGCCTTCTCAGTCTACCATATCAGGAGGCCCATGACGCCACTCTCCCTCTCATTGTGTGTCATGTTCACTTGAGCACCTGGCTCAGCAGTTTCTACCATGTAAAGGGACTCTTTTACTTGAAAGCATTCTTAAACTACCAAGCCTGGGCCACACCAGAGATCAAACAAACCACATGGCCCCGGGGTCAGCCACAGGCATGGCCAGGTGCTAAAACGCCCCACAGGTGATTCTAACCAGCATTCAGGGGGGGAAATCAAGGGCGAAGATTAGAATCCTGGAAATCGGCAAGGATGCCGTTTCTTGGGGGCTTTCTTTTTCAAAGGGCATCCGGTTCCAGGCACAGATAAATATAGGTGGACTTTGGCATGGACCCACAGTAGGAAAAAGGGAAGGCTCAAAATCCCCTGATTGGGAAAGTCATGGGAGAGCAGAGGGCTGTCCAATCAAAGAGGAGGCAGGAGGAGAGTCCACCGGCCCCGCCACGCTCCCTTCTCTCCAGACCTCAGAGAAACCTTTGCTGTTCTCAAAGTACACACCGTATAATTTTACTACGATAAGCCTGACGTGAGTGCCCAATTGCCACCAACAGGAAGGGAATCATATACCTTGATATAAATATCCAACCGCACATGCAAAAGATGGACGTTTCCGGGTAGGGTGAAACCAGCAACCCACAGAATCCAGGTCAGAGGTACGTGACCCCGGGAAACAACCCGTCGCCCTCACTTGGTCTTTTGCCCTTAATCTTGATGAAACAGGAAGGTGTGCACATCTCATGTCCTCAGGCTACTGAAGCAAGAAGCTGGGGACCTCAACTTCCCCAGCCCCTCCTGTGGGGTACCGTCTGATGACATGTCAAAAGAAACACCAATTTCACCCAAATTCACAAGGAGGGAAAACCCAGAGGAGAGCTTTCTCTAAGGCGTCCACATGACTACCAGGCTCTGGCACTGCCTACTTCCGGAGGAACTGCTGCCAGGTTATAATTGGAAAAGAAGAAAAGAGAGCTCTTCCCACTCAGAGGGGCTTGGTTTTGTTGCTGGTGTTTGCTGCAGGACTGGAGATTGAACCCAGGGGTGCTTTACCACTGAGTCACATCCCCAGCCCTTTTCGCTTTTTATTTTGAGACAGGGTCTTGCCAACTTATTTAGGGCCTCGAGAAGTTGCCCAGGCTAGCCTTGAACTTGTGATCCTCCTGCCTCAGCCTCCTGAGTAGCTGGGATCATAGGAGTTTGCCACAAAGTCCAGCCAGAAAGTAAATAAACAGTTCAATGGTACAGCTCTTGAATACCATGTGTGAGGCCCTAAGTTCCACCTCCAGTACAAAAATAATAATAATAATAATAATTAACTTAATTATCCCTCAATTATTCCGCAGCCAATATCTTCAAGTGACGACATTGGGAGACTCTCCTATGGGGTCTCACTGACAGAGACTGGCACATAATTAAATGCTAGCACATGAGTGAAATAATTCATGTCAAGTGGGATCCACTGGGTCAGGAATGGCTCCCAAAGGTTTCATGAAAGAGGCCAGATTCAGGTTAGGCCTTCGAATGGTCAAGCCTTAGAAAAGCAGAGACCAGAAGAGACATAAGCAAAGGGAACCAGGTGCCAGGCACATTGTGGATGCTGGTTCTGAAGGGAATCTCGGAAATGAGACTGAGGGGTGCTGGGGTGTGGCTCAGTGATAGAGCACTTGTGTAGCACCCGTGAGGCACTGGGTTCAATCCTCAGCACCACATAAAAAAATAAAAATAAATAAAATTTTTAAAATGAGAGTGGGTTTGCATGTTATTTCACGTATTTGTTTCAACCTCCGTAGGGGGTTATTTCAGAAGAGGATGTTAATCCCCAGAAACGTGAAGTAACTTGTCACCATTAGTGGAAGATCTGGAATTTGAAACTAGGTATGTCTAACGCCCGAGTCCTGGCCATGGTCACCACCACGAGGGGAAAATGAACACAATATATTTAGAAAACAGGAAGAAGCAGGGACAGCTATCACAGAACCGTACAGTTAAGAAACCGGCAAGGGCCAGGCGTGGGGGTGCTGGCCTGTAACCCCAGCAACCTGGGAGGCTAAGGCAGGAGGATTTTAAATTCCAGGCCAGCCTGGGCAACAGAGAGAGACCTTGTCTCAAAAAATTAAAAGGTCTGAGGGTGTCACTCAGTGGTAGAGCACCCCTGGGTCCGATCGCCAGTACCAAAAACAAAATAAAATAAAAATAGGGAAGTTAGGTAAGTTTGCTAAAATGAGACCGACCGCATGTCATAAGGTCATGGAAACCATACAGAGAACTTGATCTTGTAATTGATTTCAGAAGAGCCATCGAAGAATCTGAGTAAGGGAGTAACCAAAAGGACACCTTGAGCAAAGACCAATCGGGGTGGTTAATATGGGAGTTTTGAGTTCCTCAACTAAGGAGGTGCACTAACAGGAAAGGGGGTCTCAGGATGTAGGGAGTGTTCGCTGGACTAAGCAGCTCGGGGCTTAAATGCAAGGTGAGTTTAGATTCTCTCCAGTCTTTCTCCTCTCCATCTATAAATCAGGTGCAGTGAGAATTAATCAAATGGCTTCTAAAGCTTTACTCTTCAAAGTGTGGTCCTCCAGCCAGCAGCAATGGCATGATCCAAAAGCATTTTAGAAATGCAGAACCTCAGCCCGAGAGCATGGTGGCATGTATTTCTTGTCGAGCTATTCAGGAGGCTGAGGCAGGAAGATCCTTTGAGCCCCTGGGTTTGGGGCCAGCCTGGTAAACAGAGCAACACCCCATCTCTATTACAAAAAAGAAAGAAAATCAGAATCTGCATTTAAATGATCCAAAAGCACGTTGAAGTTTGAAAAGCACTTCTCTAAACTGACTTCCAATCCCAAAAATGAAGCTATTTCACACTCACCTCAATTCTGTCACTTCACAGGAGGGGGAGGGGGCCTGTTCAGCCTTCTTTGTACCCTTTGTACCCTTCTTTGTACCCTGATCCTAACAGCCTCTCTCCGGGTTGCCCACACCAGGCAGCCTTCCTAGGAAACACCAATGAGGCGATGCTGCCACCTTGTGGTCATGATGTGCAAGTGCCCTTAACTCCATTTTCATTAGCCCAGGGGGAGGGTTGGAAGGGGGATGAAGTCCAGTCCCAGGTGCGATAAGAGAATCACAACTGCACACAATGACTGCAAGTAACTGTCAAAGACTGAGTTCAGCCTGCATCCAAGAGCAATGTCATATTTAAAAGGCAGTTTTTATAATATACAATAATGTGGTATTAGTGGAAAACTTGGATTCCCAGACAGGTTCTGCCTTTGTAACATTAAAAATCACTGTGTGACAGCTGAACACAGTGTGGCTCAGCCTATACTTCCAGCAACTTGGGAGACCAAGGCAGAAGGATTGCAAATTCGAGGCCAGCCTCAGCAACTTAGTGAGACTGTCTTAAAATAAAATTTTTTAAAAAGAATGGGGGATGTAGCTTAGTGGTGGAGCACTTCCTGGTTTCAATCCCCAGCATCACCCCACACATAAAGAAAAGCATGGTGACAGGCATTTTCAGTCACCCAGCCCGCCCTGAACTCTTACAGTAAACAGGTAATTTTCCAAGGAAACTACCTTTTCCTGTGACAGCTCCTTTTCTTCCTGAACCAAACAATGTACGCCCACCAACACTAGTCCTACTCCGTTGCCCCCAAATAAATCTAATACCTTTTCACACAGCAAAGCTTTGAATACCTGCAAACAACAACCATGCACCAACCATGGCTTTCTCTGAGCCATTTTCCAAATGACATAATCAGAAGCCCTACAGCAAGTGAACCCTGGGAGTGTTCCAACCAGGCCAGCCAGGCACACGAATACCTGTTTCCACACTGCACCCGTATTTAGAAAGTCACACACCACCTCAGCAGATTTGGGAGGAGTGATTTTTCCTACTTGGCTGTTTTAGTTGCCCCTTGCCTGCATGGGTTTATACTTCTCTTCTGGTCCTGAGGATTGAACCCCAGGGGCGCTTAACCACTGAGCCACACATCCAGGCCTTTTTAATTTTTTTTTTTATTTGGAGACAGGGTCTTGCTAAGTTGCTTAGAGCCTCTCGAAGTTGCTGAGGCTGGCCTTGACTTGTGATCCTCCTTCCTCAGCCTCCAGAGCCGCTGGGATTACAGGTGTGTCCCGCCTGCCTACCTCTCCTTCTTATTTAGTTTTATTTATTTATTTTACCTTTTTCTTTGACCAGGTCTGAGAGAGTTCTCCCCTCTGGCTCCTGCCTCGAGCCACCCGGTGGGGCAGCGAGGTTTACACAGACTAGCAGAAGAGAGAGCACACCAGGGAGTGGCCTTTTATTGGGGAACAAGAAATTCAGGAGAAAATTCCATCCAATGAAGGTCGAGGGGGACAGCATTCCAAGGTCAGGGTCAGTGATTGGTCTCAGGGTCAACGGTCAGTCACACCCCCACATGGACGGGCTCTCGCACCTGTAAAGGGTGGGGATTAGTTCTGACACAGTTTGGCCAAAACGCCTCACACCCAATCAGGGAGGTGCCCAATCACGTGCGAGAATGGCTTCCCACATATTCCCCCATTTTTTTCTTAAAAATCAGGCGGTGGTTCACTCTTTTTGCATTCTTGTTCCGAAGACTCGCCATCCTATAATTACAACACAAAAGAGAATTAACAGCGAAGAGAACAATCCAATAATGTACCAGGCCGAGTGTTTAAGAATATTTCCAGGGTTAAACCCATTTAACTCCTTCAATATTTGGTTAGCCAAAGAAGAAGGATCCGAAAAATCAGCTCTATTATTTTGAATGTCTTGGATATGGTGATGAAGTTCCAAAAGATCCAAGCTATTATTATTATTTTGCCAAATACCTAACAAATGGTTTTTAACCTTCTCCCAATCCCAGAGAGAAGCATTGTACTTGGCAGCTGTAACACACACATATCATTTAGTTTTATTTTTTAAGGGATATTTATCAGCCCCTGGGCACGGAAACAACAAAGAGGAAGTGGACCTGGTCCCTGACCACACAGACCTCAGGCCATGGAGAGAACCCAATTCAAAGCCAGATGCCTACAGTTCAGTGCCAAATATCAGGATAGAGGTAAATGCTGCATTTTCGCATTCATTTTATTAATCCCTTGTGAAAAACCTTCCACTCCTGATTTTCTTGGTTCTTCCTTTCAAGCTCAAAGTGTACAAAAAGAGACAGAGGGAGAGAGACTGTAAGTGTTCCAGATGGTCCTTTGCACAGTCACAATTAGACTGAGCATTTCTTTGTGGCTAATGAGTGTGTCTTGGACTCCCACTTTGTTCTGAATATGCTGGCTCTCCTATAAGGACATTTGGGTATGCGGCAGCATTTTAAAGAAAATCTAGTAAGTCAGGAAACCTGTTTTAATGTTGTGTCCTTGAGACTGACCGACAGCATTTAAGCTAACCAGATAACTTCCCTGTACTTTATTTTATGTATGTATGTATGTATGTATATATGTTCTGGGAGTTGAGCCCATAGGTGCTTCATCACGGAGCCACATCCACAGTCCTTTTTATTTTTTATTTTGAGATGGAGTCTCGCTAAGTTGCTCAGACCTCCCTGCACCTTAACTTCTGCTTTGTGAAGTGGGGCAGGGGAACACGTCTCCATAGCTCTGCAGATTGCAGGAGCTGCTCAGAGACGGCTTCAATCCCTGCTCTGCTCGGTATCCAACATCTAGCAAATACCAGGTTCACATCAGGCGCTCCAGCCTTTACTGATTAACGTCTGAGTAACAGCAACATGAAGCGCGGAGTCGGTCAGCAAAGATTCTTGAACGCTGGCCAACTGCAGGAATGAATGGGGAAACCAAATGGCCAAAGGAGAGCGGCCTCTGCTCCCTGCTCTCACCTGCCTTCTTCCAGGGAGGGGACCTTTAAAAGTCAGACTCGGGGCTGGGGTGGTAGCTCAGTGGCACAACGCTTGCCTAGCACATGTGAGGCCCTGGGTTCGATCCCCAGCACCACATAAAAACTAAATAAACAAAATAAATGTATTGTGTCCATCTACAACTAAAAAAAATTTTTTTTAAAAGTCAGACTCTTTGGACACAACAATGTTCCCAAGATAGGCCATAAGGAGTTGTCAGTGTGTATGTGTGTGTGTGTGTGTGTGTGTGTGTGTGTGTTTTCTAGAGAGTGAACCCAGTGGTGTTCAACAGCTGAGCTCCATCCCCAGCATTTTTTATTTTTTTATTTTGAGACAGGGTCTTGCTAAGTTGCCCAGGCTGGCCTTGAACTCGTAATCCTCCTGCCTCAGCCTCCTGAGTAGCTGAGATTACAAATGTGTACCACCATGTCCAGCAAAAGTTATCAATATAACGAAGAGAAAAGTCCATTTGTCTTACTGGTGTTTTATTGTTTTTTGTTTTAATGTTTATTTCTTGGTACATGAGATTGAATCCAGGGGCACTCAACTACTGAGCCACATCCCCAGCCCTTTTGTACATATCATTCAGAGACAGTCTTGTTAAGTTGCTTAGGGCCTCGCTAAATTGGTGAGGCTGGCTTGGAACTGGATCCTCCTGTCTCAGCCTCCTGAGTCTCCAGGATTACAGACCCGCACGACTGCACCCAGATTATGGGTGCTTTATATCGATGAACCTGAAGGACCCTCAGCTCCCTCCCATGGTACACCCACCCCAAGTCCATGGAGGGGAAAACCATACTGAGAGAACTGACAGGGAGCCAGGGCTTGCTGGGACAGGGTAAACAGAGGGAGGGGACCTGGAGGAAGGTCTGAGGAGCTCCATGACCCCACAGTGACTTCAGCACAGACTGATGGTCAGGTCCACGAAGGGAGCAGATGTCCCTGCCAGGACCCATGTCTACCTATGCACATTTCTCAATAAGGTTCTTTCCTTCTACTGAATTGCATGTCCACACACCCTCCAAGGGCCTAGGTTACGGAAGGATCGATCTCTCCATTCAACAAATATTTGTGGAGTGGAGCGCCAGGCCCTGCGGGATTCCCCTGAGTCCT
Organism: Urocitellus parryii; assembly: GCF_045843805.1. Lineage (NCBI taxonomy): Eukaryota > Metazoa > Chordata > Mammalia > Rodentia > Sciuridae > Urocitellus > Urocitellus parryii. Next base: position 11,624,600 of record NC_135545.1, on the reverse strand, counting down.
GAGAATACCAAAATGAGCCATGGACAGCCGCTGCCCTGGGAGACTCCCCAGTCGGATTAGCTCCAGACTCCACCCTCCTGACGCTCCTCTGCCCCATCCCCCTCTCTGCTCCCCACCAGCCCAAATTCTGCCCCACACCAGGAGACCAGCTCCCGTGCCACCGGAACAGGGTCATTCTGTCTCCCGTGAACTTCTGCCGTCTCTGAAAGTTGACTCCACTTAAATCTCTAGGTTTTATGAAGCCTATGTTATCCCCTTGTTTAGACTTGACCCCCTGAAAACAAAAACCACTTCTAGAATTTTCTAGAAAGAAGCCACACCAGTGGTTTGTATCAGGTCAAGCCCGAGCCTTGGATTCTAGGACAGTTTTCACTGACTAATCAACTCCTCAGTTGATTAGGCCAAGATGATTTGAAAACTGAGGGGGAAGGAATGATCGACCAAACATCAAAAGGAATTTGACCCGTGCCTTGGGTCTTCCCTCCTCTTGGGATCCAATGTCATCCCACCATCTCACTTCTAAGTGGGGGGCTTCCAGGTAGGACCTCCTTGTTGTTTATTCCTTTCGCCTCTAAAATACCACCAGGCATTCACGCTGCATCTCTCCTCCTTCTCTGACACATGCCTAAAGTCTCCAGAACAGACACCAAGTTTGTGAGTTGCTAAAGGTTCCACAACCGTCACAGACTGGATTGTGAATGACCCCCAAAGGTCCGTGCGTTAAAGGCTTGATCAGCCTGTGGCCCTCTGAGGAGGTGGTGAACCCCTAGGAAGTGGAGCCCCCAGGAAAACAGTTAGGTTGCCGGGTACAGTGGAGCAGGCCTGTCATCCCAGTGGCTAAGGAGGCTGAGGCAGGAGGATCGCGAGTTCAAAGCCAGCCTTAGCAACTGAGTGAGGCCCTAAACAACTCAGAGAGAACCTGTCTCCATAAATTTTAAAAAGGGTTGAGGAGGCTGGGGTTGTGGCCCAGCGGTAGAGCACTGGCCTAGCATGCTTGAGGCCCTGGGTTCGATCTTCAGCACCACCTAAAAATAAACAAATAAAATAAAGGCATTCTGTCCATCGACAACTACCCAAAAATAAATAAATAAATAAAATAAAATAAAGGATTGAGTCCAACTACAATTTTAAAAAATAAAAAAAACGGCTGAGGATGCGGCTCAGGAGTTAAGTGCCTCTGGGTTAATCCCCAGTACCAAGAAAGAAAAGAATGAAGTGAGGTCACTGGGAGTATGGCCTTGAAGGGGACATTGAGATCCTGGCTTCTTCCTGGCTGCCAGGAGGTGAGCAGGCTCCTCCACAGGCCCCAAAGCCACAGGAACAACTAGCCATGAACTGTAGCCTTGAAAACCAGGAGCCAAAATAAACCTTCCTCCTTAGAAGCCGATTATTTCAGGCCTTTCATCACCGTCATGCAAAGTGGACTATCACAATGACTCTTACTGTAAGTATCATGAACTTTCTAATTTTGCCCTGAAGCAGCATCCAAACAAGGTGGGTAGCCAGGAGCCCCAGCAGCCTGGGGCTGAAAGGCTCCTTCCCACCTGGGATTCCTGTTTCTCCAGCCCTCTGGGACCTGAAGCCGGTTCCCTCTCCTTTAGACTGGAGCAGCTAAGCCCCAGCCATCTTCCTGATGAACAGCGAGGCTGGTCCTGCCCACTGCTCCCGGGCAGCATTCTGGGCAAAGGAGAACTAACTGCTTCTTCTGGGTCCTGATCACCTTCCCCGGCTATAGAATAGTAAGAATGGTAAACAGAGGACCGGCAACTTCCCAGGCAAGCCACGACCGCTGCCGATCCTTTGCCAGGAACAGAAATGAGAAGAACAAGAGAAAACAGACGTGCCCTCCTCTCTGGTCAACCCTTAGTTCCCGCTTTGTCACTAGAGACAGTGGCTGAAAGGTATAAGGAAATTTGAATAAGAAAAAAGTCTTGAAGATATCAGAGCACCCGGTGGGGTGGGCAGGTAAGGAGGAGGACCAGAAGGAACAGGTATTGCTGCCAAGTTATCAGTCACTTATGTGCTTAAGAATGCTGCATTTCTTTTGTTTGACGAGTTTTACCTCCCAGAGTCCCATAAAGCACCTGGTCTGGTCTGTTATCTAACCACAAGGGCAGCAGAGCCTTTCCTGTTCTTACCCTCCCAAGGGAACACCAGCCTGGGACTGAGGTGCTGACCACCACCCTGAGTGCTGCGCCTGGGCCGTCCCAAGAAATTGGGAACCTCTGACGGGGGGAAGTAGCTTCCAGCACCACCCACAGCCACCATGAAGGTTCTGATCTTGACCCTCCTGTTTCTGCCACTACTGCTGATGTCCATGGTCTCTAGCAACCCCAACTCAGGTAAATAAGATTGATTTTCTATGAAGGGGGGAGAAAGGGAGCAGAAAACGGGTTAAAACAGGCCACACATGTGTTAAAATGTAGCTCCTTTTGCTACGAAGATATTGTAAGGCCAGGGGCTGTGGCACGCACCTGTAATGTCACTACTCGGAGGCTGAGGCAGGAGGACTTTAAGTTTTGAAGCTAATGTGGGCACCTTAGCGAGAAGTGCTAGGGGTGTAGTTCGGTGGTAAAGCACCTCTGGATTCAATATCAAGTACGAAAAAAAAAAAAAAGATATACTGTTCTCTCTCTCTTCTCTCTCTCTCTCTCTCTCTCTCTCACACACACACACACACACACACACACACACACACACACACTAGCTCAACCAAGATTTCCCCTTCTCCCCTCCAACTCCTTTTCCAGAAGAGTAATAAATTTCCCCAGGGCCAAACTATGTGGCAGAGGTGACCGGATGTGAAGGTAAGTGTACGCTCACAGAAGGTAAGGAAGTCCCGTGTTCCTTATACTGCCCTGGAGATGCCACCGACAATTTTTAATGGTATTTAACGGTACTGTGGTAAAGCAGAAAACTGCGACTGCCAGGCAGAACCCACAAGTTCTGACTGTACCAAGCCCTATAACAGCTCACCTTCTGGGAAGCAGAGCTCTGGTGAGGCAGTCCTGAATCTGCTCCAGTTCTCACCATAGCCAAAGTGGCTCAGCCCTGTGCACAGCGGAGAGCTTGTCCCCTTGTGTGTGTCTCCTCCAGAGCACCATCCCATCCCAGGGCTTCTTGAAGTGCCATGGCTTGTACTGTATTTGGCATTCCTCAGCCTGGGCTCCACTCTGGACCTGCTTTTCCAGCCCTGAATCTCTACTCACTCACCAAGACTCTCTGCTCCACCCAGACTCCCTGCTGTTCCCAAAACAGGTTCTGCTGTTTTCCTCCTCCAGATCCAAAGCCATCTCCTCCCCCAAGCCTCCCTAGATTCCTCCAAGACAGATAGGGTGCTCCCCTCACGGAGCATGCTCAGCCCTAACTTGACTCTCTGTTTGCATTGATCATATTCTGCCTGTATTGAAAGTTCTCGTGCACCCTCCATCCCCTGCCCCTGCCTTCTAACTGTAACCTCCCTGGTGGCACAAATGGGCCATGTCCCTCACATTATCCAGCACAGGACACAGTAAATATTAGCTAAGTCCTCAGGTTTCCAAGTGCAAAATATTGCTCCTTTGAGATTCTCGATACCAGAGTTTGATAGCAGCTCTATTGACATTTGGGGCTGAACAACTCTTTGTTGTGGGGGGCTGCTCTTTGTATTGTAATGTGGCATCTACCCATAGACCTCTTCCCTCCCCAACACGCTCCAGTTAAGAAATCTAAAAAAATGCCAGGCTGAGTCAAGAGGACCGAAAATTCAAAGCCAGCCTCAGCAACAGCAAGCCGCTAAGCAACTCAGTGAGACCCTGTCTCTAAAAATTCAAACTAGGGCTGGGGATGTGGCTCAGTGGTTGAGTGCCCCTGAGATCAATTCCCGGTATTCCCCTCCCCCTAAAAAAAGAAAGCTAAAAATACTTCCAGACATTGCTAAATGTTTCCTGGGGCAGCGTGGGAGGGGGGGCGTGGAGGGGGGGGCGTTGACACTCCCAGTGGAGAACCACGGCTGTATTCCAATAGTTCTTAAACCTGGTCACATGTTTAGATTCAGCATTTGAGTTAGGAGAACCCAGATCCAAATACCAACTCTACCACTCTCTTTCCAACTCTCCACAAGTCATTTAAGTGCTTTGAGTCTCAGTGTTACCATATTAAAACACATAAAATAACCAGGTGCAGTGGTGCGGGCCTAAAATACCAGCAACTGGGGAGGCTGAGGCAGGAGGATCACAAGCTCAAAGCCAGCCTCAGCAACTTGGCAAGACCCTGTCTCAAAATAAAAATATAAAAAGGGCTGGGATGTGGCTCAGTGGTTAAGCACCCCTGGGTTCAATCCCCAGTACCAAATATAACGATAATAATAAAACACATCAAATAACATTTCTCACACGGACCTTCGAAGATTAAATGATCTACAACATTCATCTAGAAAGAGGTTGTTAGCACAGAAGAACCAGGCTGGACACAAACTTCACCTATCATTTCAGCCTTTTATTCAGGAACGATGGGCCCACTTTCCAGGTGGAAAATAAGTCACTGAACAAAGGAGGGGACTGGGCTTCTATAGGTTCTACTGAGAGGTGAGTTAGTTAATGAATGTGTCAGTTTGGGCACTCAGGAATTTGGGGTCTGTTTTACTGAGTGAAATGGGAGGGGGTTTGGGGTCAGCAGTCAGTATCTGGGATTTACTTACTGGAATGGATGGAGGGCCTGGGGTCACTGGTTGGTATCCGGAAAGGATTTGTTTAGCGAAGGATCAATGCTCTGGACACCTCCTCCCCAGGGTTTGTTTAAACACCAGGAAAGAATGGACTAGGGAAGGATCGACACTCTCCATGTATGGCTTTCTGTCTCTCTCCCCTTTTCCCGGGCGTCACTGTTTGGGGGGTTTGTCAGTTTCCATATCTAATAGAGGTCAATAAACGGACCAAGTGCAATTCGTGAAGCAGTTCCTAACACACAATGAACTGGGGAAGGCTCTCTGTGCCACCAAGTGCGGCAATCACAAATCACGCCATGGACGGAGGCTGGGCTCCAGATTTGCTTCCAGCCAAGCAATTTTGCAATCCTGCCAAAGTCTGAGCCAGTTCATAATGGAAGGAATGACACCTCTCACTGTCCAAAACAATTCTCAAAACAAAATCTGATCTTACTTTATCTTTTTTTTTTTTTTTTTTTTTTTTTTTTTAGAGACTGGGGATTGAACTTAATAACTGAGCCACATCCCAGGCCTTTTTCTAAACTTTGTATGTTTTAGACAGGGTCTCACTAAGTTGCGTAGGGCCTTACTAAGTTGCTGAGGCTGGCTTTGAACTCCTGATCCTCCTGCCTTAGCCTCCCCAGCTGCTGGGATTCTAAGTATGCACCACCGCGCCTGGCTTTACTTTACCTTTGAAAATAACTACATCTGTGCTTTTCAATATGCTTTTCCCAGCAGAGAGGGAAGGAAAAAAATGTGAGAGTATTAGGAAATAAATTACTTATAATAACAGATTATTTACTTCTTGTAATATTACTTATTTATAAAATTGCTTATAATAATACCTCACATGTATTAAGCACTCTGTGTTGCCTGGCTCAGTGTGGCTCACGTCTGTAATCCCAGCTATTTGGGAGGCTGAGACTTAGGAAGCCAGCCTGGGCAGCTTAGACAGGCTCTGCTTCAAAATAAAAATAAAAAGGGCTGAGGTTGTAGCTCAGTGGTAAAGCACCCTAGGGTTCAATCCTCAGTACCACACACATGCGCGCGCATTAATTCACTTTGTCCTCAGAGATCTAATGAATTTTTTTCCTTTCATTTCTCATACTTTCAAAACTGTAAAAATAGATTTCCAGTATATCCTTCATCCACTTTTTTTAAAATATTTTTTTAGTTATACATGGACACAATATCTTCATTTTGTTTATTTATTTTTGTGTGGAGCTGAGGAACGAACCTAGTACCTCACATGTGCGAGGCAAGTGCTCCACCACAGAGCCACAACCCCAGCCCCCCCCAACCACTTTTTTCAAATAACTTCTTATATAACCATAATACTATTATAAAAATAGGAGATTGGCACTGCTATGATAATGTTAACTAATTCACATTTAAATTTTTGTTAATTATCCCACGTATGTCCTTTTTCTAGTTCAGAGTTTGATTCAAGATCCTACACGGAATAAAAGTGCTCTGTCTCCTTGGTATCCTCCAATCTAGGGTAGTTTCCCAGTCCTTCCTTCTTTCATACCTTGATAATAATAATAATAATTATTATTATTATTTTATTTTATTTTTATTGGTACTAGGGATTGAACCCACTGAGCCACATCCCCAGCCCTTTTTATTTTTTATTTTGAAATAAGGTCTCACTAAATTACTGAGGCTGCTCTCTAACTTCCAATCCTCCAGACTCAGCCTCCCAAGTCACTGGGATCACAGGTGTGCACCCAGCCCTTGAGAGTATTTTGAAGAATACTGGGCAGGTATTTTGCAAAATGTCTCCAGTTGGGTTCATCCAATGCTTCCTCATGACTAAGTTCAGGTTATTCATTTGGGGCATGTGTCAGCTTTTCATCACTGTGATCAAAATACCTGACAAGAACAATTAGAGGAGGAAAAGTTTATTTGGGGCTCACAGTTTCAGAAGTCTCAGCCCATGGCTGGCCAACTCCATTGCTCCCAGTCTGAGATGAAACGGAACATCGTGGTGGAAGGGTACAGTGGGGGAAAGCTGTGAGCCTATGACAGCCAGGAAGAGGGGGGACAGAGGAAGAGGAGCCAGGGACAAGATATAGCCCAAAGCCACAGTGACTGACTGCCTCCAGTACTGACGGTTATCACTCAGTACTCAGGCGTCTATTCAAATTAGTAATCTGATGAGGTTCAGATCTCATACTCTAATCACGTCACCTCTCAACATTCCTGCACTGCCTGACACGTGAGTTTCTGAGACGACACTCAAATCCAAATCATAACAGGGCAAAAATACCACAGAAGGGATGTGTCCTTCTCAGTCCGCCACAGAAGGAGACTCAGCATGCGACCATCTCCCGTTGCTAGTGATGTTAATCGGTTAAGGTTGTGTCTGCTAGTTTTCTCCACTGTAAAGTTACAGTTTTCCTCCTTGTAATTAATAAGTGTCCTGTGGAGAGATACTTGAAGACTGGGCAAATATCCTACTCCTTATCATATTACTTTTACCCAATCAATAATTTTTAAAATTCATTGATGACTCTTACCTACAACGATGATTACTGTGGTGTTAACCACATAGCGATTTTCCATTTCCTTCATTCCTTCTACATTTAGTCATTGGAATTCTACTGTAAGAAAAAGCACCGGGCACAGTGGAGCACACCTGTGATCCCAGGGAGCAGAGACTCAGGAGGCTGAGGCAAGAGGGTCACAAGTTCAAGGCCAGCCTCAGCAACTTAGCAAGACCCTGTCTCAAAATAAAAAGTAAGAAAAGGACTGAGGATGTAGCTCAGTGGAAAAGCACCCCTGGGTTCAATCCCCAGTACAAGAAAGAAAAAGAGAGAGAAGCTATTCCTCCTCCTTTTACTGATTGATTCAATTATCTATTTCCACCAGAATGGACTCATGGATATTTATGGGTTATAATCCATTACTATCATTATTTATTATGTTATTCATATTATACCTGAATTGGCTACTGGGGCTTCTTCAAGATGACTTTTGTGATCTTTTAGTATCCCCATTATTTTTTGAGCAGTTCCTTGCTTTCTGACACTACAATATATTCTAGGCTCATCTTGTACTTTCTTACCCCAGCCCTGAAATCAGTCACTTCTACAGGGAACCCAGGTTCTTTTCATGGGAAAATGCTATTTTACAAATAATGGGCAATACATACAACCTTTGCTAGTGGCTGCCATTACTTCTAGGCTCTCTAATGGACAGAGCTGGGAAATAACAACACTAATGTATGACATTTTACAAATCAGGTAAACGAGGCATAAATGAGTTAAGTTGGCTAAAATCACAAAGCAAATTTATAGTAGAACTGGGAAACCAAAATAGTAATAGATGTACCGCAACTCCTAACAAGTAACTTTTGTTGTTGTACTGTGGATTGAACCCAGGGGCACTTAACCGCTGAGATAAGTCCCTAACCCTTTTCTTAACTTTAATATTTTTTTTTTACTATCTCCATATTACTTCCTGAGCCCTATAAATTCCAAGAATATATTTTTACTTTTTTTTTTTTAATTTTGAGAGGATCTTTCTAAATTGCTGAATTGGCCTCAAATTTGTGATACTTCCACCTCAGCCTCCCAAATTTCCAGGATTACAGGTGTGTACCACAACTAACAAGTAACTTTTTTACAAATAAATACCTTTTAACAAAAAGCCCCATACCTAATGTTCCAGCATAGACACCATTTTTGAAAAATAACTAGAAGTCCACAGTAATAATCACAATAATAACCACCATGTACTGAAGGCCTGGCTGCACTCACAGTACCTCCTATATTCCTCAGAACTCTGCGAAATGGAGACTATTCTTCTCATTTTACTCAAGGGAAATCGAGAATCAAGGAAGCAGAGGGTCTTTTGTCTAGTTAAGTGATGAAGCCAGTCGCTAACCCCAGGTCTATCTGGATATAAAGGCTATATTTATTCCACGTATCATGGTTTCCCAAAACTAATTTTAGGTGAAACATAAATTCACAAATTTTTTACCTCAGTAATTACCTCATTAAGTTGTCTTAGTGGATATTAGAAAAAGATCTAAGCATGGATCAAGCTGTAACTTCACAGATAATATCACACAGAATGAGACTGTTTTGTAAAATAAATTTAAAGGAAATATATGAAATAGATAATAGTTGAGGTGGTATAAATTATAGAAAAAAATCATAAATCCCAGTGGCTCAGGAGGCTAAGGCAGGAGGATTGCAAGTTCAAAGCCAGCCTCCGCAAATTAACAAGGCCCAAATTAACAAGAGAAAGAGAAAATCATAAAGATAGTCCCCAAGTGCCTGAGGTTTGGAAGACATAATACGACAATTCCAAGCAACTTCATTTTCAGCTGCATGAGACTAGCTTTCATGTAGGGTCATGATAATAACAACAGACTAAGGATCTTGGACCTGGGTTTAACATTAGCTTTGTGAACTTGGGCATTTTGTTTGCTGTCACTGGGGCTCAGTTTCCTCATCCAAAAATAAAAAGAAATAGTGATTTAGTTCATTATTATAGCCCTTTGAAAGCAATTTGATGAAAATGCCAAGAACCATAAGACCAGCATAATGGCTCACACTGGCAATCCCAGCTACTCAGGAGGCTGAGGCAGGAGGATCACAAGTTTGAGGCCAGACCTAGCAACTTAAAGAGGCCCTGAGCAACTTACCAAGACTCTGTTTCTAAATAAATAAATAAATGGGGCTGGGGATGTAGCTCAATGCATGTAGCCCCATCCAAGTACTCCCACGTTCCATCCCAAGTACAGAAAGAAAGAAAGAAGAAACAAGAACTGTTCTTAAATTTCCACTAGTATTTCCACTTTGGGAACTCTCTTCCAATGAGAGAGATTTTTATTCTCTTTCCCAAGAAGATAATCCAAAATTTAGAAAACGTCGTAAAAATGAAAAACTTTTGTCAGTGTCTAAACATAAAACAACCTAAAGATTCAGCAATGGGAAAACAGTTAAATAATTTGGAAAACAAATACTTGTTGCAGTCATTAAAAATATCTATTATGGGGCTGGGGTTGTGGCTCCGTGGGAGAGCACTTGTCTGCCCTGTGTGAGGTACTGGGTTCGATTCTCAGCAGTGCATATAAAATAAAGGTCCATCAACAACTAAAAAAATAAATAAATTCTAAAAATATATCTATTATGAAGATGAAATAGCATCGTGCTTTATGAAGGGGGGTAGAAATCCGTTGGTGTACTATGATCATCCCTACAGAATGAAAACCATCTATAGATCACACACCAAAATGCCAACAGTTAGGAAGAACAGTGAGTTTTTTTTGTCATATCTCAAAACTTTCTCCAATACAGTCGTATTATATTTAGGATGAAAATCCTCCTCAATGAAGGGATTCAACTAAACGGTCTCTAAGATTCTTTCTTGCTCTTATATTGTGTGGGGTTTTTTGGTGGATTGAGGAGTAGAGGTCATGCCCAAGTGAAATATGAGGAAAGGGTAGCCAGCCGAGGCTACGCCTGTTTACTTTTACAACTCTCTAAACAGCATGAGAACATTTGAAAACTAGCACTTGGGGAAATGATGTAACACCCTCCATCTGTGTAGCAGAAAGGGCACAAGTCTGGGAAATAGGAACCTGAATTGGACCAGACGATCTCTAAGAGCCCTCTCCAAACTAAATTGTCCAGCCACTCATTTGAACAAACGTTTACCAAATGCCTGCCGTGTGCCAGGAGCAAAGTAGCTGAATGACTACCGAACTGTTGGTTCTAAGTCTAGTGATGGAGAAAGATTTTGTTTTAGGATCAGCATAACAAAATTTCATAGACGGAGCAGTGGTTTAGACAACAGAAATTGATATTCTCACAGTTCTGGAGGTTGGAAATCCAAGGTCAGAGGTTCTACAGGTTTGGTCTCTTCTACTTGGCCTGCAAATGGTTGCTGTCTTAGTTTGGGCTGCTATGACAAATCACCACAGGTTGAGTGGCTTATCAACAACAGGAGTTTATTCCGCAGTTCTGGAGGCAGGACTTCTGAGATCAGAGTGTCAGTATGATTAGCTTCTGACAAGGGTCCTCTTCCAGGTTGCAGAGAGTTAGCTTCTTGTGTCTTCACATGACAGAAAGAGTGAGAAAACCCTCTGGGTTCCCTTTTATAAGGGCACTAATCCCATTCATGAGGGCTGTACCTTCATGACCTAATTATTTTCCAAAGACTTCACTTCCTGATACACTGAGTATTGAGATGTCAACATACGCACTTCACGGGGACATGAACATTCAGTTCATCATAGCCACCTTCTTACCGGATCCTTGCAGGGCCATTCCGCTGTGCACACACACTCCTGGGGTCTTTTCGGAGTGTCCAAATCTTATCTTCTTAAAAGGACATGGCTCAGTGAGTTAGGGCCCACCAAACAATCTTATTTTAACTTAATCACCTCTTTAAGGACCCCCATCTCTAAAAAAACAGACATTCAGAGATACTGGAAGTTATGAGTCTAAATCCCAGTGACTTGGGAGACTGAGACAGGAGGATCAAGAGTTCAAAGCCAGCCTTAGCAACAGTGAGGTACTAAGCAATTCAGTGAGATCCTGTCTCTAAATAAATACAAAATAGGGCTGGGGATGTGGCTCAGTGGTCGAGTGCCCCTGAGTTCAGTCCCCAGTACCCACCCCCCAAAAAGACAAAGGCAACAGGAAATATTGCTGTACAGAGTGCACTCTGCAGAGGACGTATCCTCTGGGCTCGGCACCTTATTGTTTTGATTCCCTTCGCTAGCCCCTCCTCTGAGAGCTGGTGAGAATCTCAAGTCTATAAGCCATTATCCTTGATTCTCAGAAAACTATTTTAAAGCCAGGTGTAGTGGCGCAAGCCCATAGTCCCAGCCATTTGGGAGACTAAGGCAGGAGGACTGCTTGAGTCCAGGAGTTCAAAGTCAACCTGGGCAACACAGTAAGACCCTGTCTCAAAAATATATAAATTTTAAAGCTGAGCACAGCGTTACACGCCTGTAATCCCAGTAGCTCAGGAGGCTGAGGCAGGAGGATGGTGAGTTCAAAGCCAGCCTCAGCAAATTTTCAAGGCCCTAAGCAATTTAGCAAGACCCTGTCTCTCAATAAAACATAAAACAAAAAGCGCTGGGGATGTCATTCAGTGGTTAAGCGCCCCTAGGTTCAGTCCCCAGTAGCAAAACAAAAAAAGATAGATAGACAGATAGATAGATATTATCACAATAAAATCAGCTTGGATAGAGGCCAAAATCGGAGTGTATTTGTTCCAGAAGAACACATGCAAATACCATCCTCTTATAGTTTGAGCTGGAATTGTGAATCCAAACACAGTAATTTGGAGGTCAGATGGGAATCTTGGTTAATGGAATAATGTGATCCTTGCTTTCACTCCTGAAGTCATGAGGATTTGAACGTAGGGGACAAGGAGAGGGTGTACAGTCCTGATAACCCCTGACCTTTGTCCTCTCTTCCATCAGAGTCCTTTCTTCCTTCACCAACCTTCAGCTCAGCTTTTCTCTAAGCCAGATTTTAAAACTCTTATTCTTTATCCATTTTAAACACTCCTCTCTCTTGAAGAACCCTAGATCCCCAGAGCAAATAAAGAGATGAAACGGAAATTCTTGACCTAGGTAGCACAATAGGGGGTTTCTGTAGGCCCCTTCCCTTTCCGGTGCCTGGAAGTGACCTGTTTCCTTCCAACAGGGGTCGCCAGAGGCCACAGGGACCAACGCCAGGCTTCTGGGAGGAGGCTCCTGAAAAGCAGCCAAGAATGTGAGTGCAAAGGTCAGTAACTCAGCATGGACACAGCCCTGGCACCACAGTGACCCCAGCTCTCTCCCTGGAGCCCCTCTGAGAGCAGGGCAGATGTTCTCCAAGCTGACCTCAGCATCCAAAACACGCAGCACCCTTGCTGGCTTGCTTTCTGAGCTTCGGGCAAGAACTGGACTCCTCCAAGGCCCAGCAGGGAGCTGGCCAAAATTCAGGCCATCCTCTTCCCCTTCCTCTTTACCCCCAAAAAATCTAGGACTGTCTTCCAAAAGGACTGTCACATTTTCCTGGCTTTCCAAAAGCATCCTAGATCCTATTTTCAGCCTCACTGAACTCACAAGAAAAAAATGAAAACAGAGGTAAAATGATTTGCCCAAGGTATAGCAGCCCTCCAAAGATAATGCCTACGTGCATGAATGATTCTGTCAAAATAAACCCAACTATTATGTATAACTATAATGCACTAATTAAAAAAAAAAAAAAAAGATATTGCCAGGCTCAGTGATGCACGCTTGTAATCCCAGTGACTTGGGAGGCTGAGGCAGGAGGATCACAAATTCAAAGTTAGCCTCAGCCATTTAGTGAGGCCCTAAACAACTCAATGAGACCCTGTCTCTAAATAAGATATTAAAAAGATCTGGGGATATGGCTCAGTGGTTAAGCACCCCTGGATTCAGTCCCTAGTACAAAAAAAGAGATAATGCCCAGATCTTACTGTTCATTCTGTGATTTTCCCCAATGCTATCTCCCTCTAAACCAAATCTTTAGAGGTCAGTAAAACAGTTCAGAAATCCTGGTGTTCAAATAGCTGGAGGTTTCCAGCTGTTCTGCGTTGACCCCTCTCCCACCCCCACTGCAGTGTACAAAAGGAAACGGGAGGCCCGGAAGATGGCCTGCCCGGCTCCCTACTTTCCAACGCACCTACCCTCCTGTCTGAGCAGCAGCCTGTTATTTCAGATTGGTTCCTGAGAGCCTCTAAGAAAAAACCCATGACCGCGGCCGGGCTGCCAAAGAAGCGATGTCCCTGTGATCATTTTACAGTCAGCGTGAAGAAAACCAGTAAGTTTCAACAAACTGGCCTTCCTTAAACCAAAGTCACTCATGGGTGTCACAAGGGATGGAGCAGAGGCTGAGAACAGAAGAGGAGTGGAGGCCAGGAAAAGAGGAGTGGAGGCCAGGGAAAGCACGCGACTGGGCCCTGGGTCCTCAATGCCGACCTGTGAAGAAAGAGGAAGACAGGGAAAGCAGGGTACAGCCACCGGGTCCTGGAAAGGGTGAGCCAGATTCCTAGGCTTTAGGCCTTCGATGCTCATCGAAGTGGAGGGAGAAGGGGTATTAGGATCTGATCATTGATTTCTGAAGATGACACCCATGTTAGGGTCAACAGAATACGACTCCTCCCCTGCCTAGGAAGGCTGGTTTGGGTTTGGTTAGTTTGGGGGATGAGATCTTGTCTTGTTGCTCAGACACACAATCTCCTGCCTCAGCCTCCCTAGTGGCCAGGATTACAGTGTTGTGCCACCACACGAAACTAGTCTAGTAGTGTTAATAATTATCAAGAATGGGATAAATCTGGATCCTTATACTCTCTTGATGGAAGTGAATTTGGCAGTACCTATAAAAATTTTAAAGGAGTATACCTTCTGACCAGTAATATCTTTTAAAGATATTAAAGAAATTATTAAAGATACATATATAAACCAGATATAGTGGCACAGGACTGTAATCCTGGCTACTTGGGAGACTGAAGCAGGAGGCTCACAAGTTCAAGGTCAGCCTCAGCAATTTAGTGAGATCTTATCTCAAAATAAAAAATAAAAAGGGGTGGAGGTGTATCTCAGTGGTAGAGCACCCCCGGGTTGAATCCCCAGCACCAAAAAACAAAACAAAGCAAAAAAAAAAAAAGATATATGTACAAAAACTATAGTAGTATTTTTCTTGAAAAATAAATGGGGGTAAATGTTCATCAAATAAAATTGGGCAAATCTGCAGCTGTCAAAAATAATGAAGTAAATTATAATATATTTACTAGAAAGAAATTCATGATATATTAAGTAAAAAAATAAGTTTAAGTTGATTTGAGGGGCTGGGGTTGTGGCTCAGAGTAGAGCACTCACCTACCATGTGTGAGGTACCAGGTTCGACCTTCAGCACCACATAAAAATAAAATAAAGATAACTAAACCTATAACTAAAAAATGAATATTTAAAAAAATGTGAATTTGAAAGACCAATTCATAAGGATATAGGAGAATATATTCATGACTGTGAGGTAAGGAAGGATTTTGTAAACAGAATACAAAATGTACAAACCACAAAGGAAGAGATTGATAAATCCGATTTCATTGAAATTTAAAATTTTTAATTATCAAAATAATAAAATGACAAGCTACAGAGTTGGAGATGATATCTGCAACATATATAACCCACAGAGGATTCGTACTGCCAGGTGCCATGGAGCACACCTGTAATCCCAGTGACTCAGGAGGCTGAGGCAGGAGGATTGCAAGTTCAAGGCCAGCCTCAGCAACTTATCAAGGTTATAAGCAATTTAGTAAGACCTTGTCTCTAAATTAAACAAAAAGAAGAAAGAAAGAAAACAAAACAAAAAAGATTACTATTTAGGGGCTGGGGATGTGGCTCAAGCGGTAGCGCGCTAGCCTAGCGTGCATGCGGCCCGGGTTCTATCCTCAGCACCACATACAAAGATGTTGTGTCTGCCGAGAACTAAGAAAAAATAAATAAATGTTAAAAAAAAAAATTCTCTCTCTCTCTGTCCGACACCCTCTCTCTCTCTCTCTTAAAAAAAAAAAAAAGATTAGTATTTAGTACTGAGAATACATAAAACATTCTCACAAATCAACAAGAAGAAGGCAGGTAATACAATGGATAGGTTAAAAGAGTTAAACAGTCACTTCTCAGATAAGGAAATCCAAATAGCTAATAAACATGTGAAATGACACTCAAACTTATTATTGGAAAAATGTAAATTAAATTCCAAACAAGATTATCACTGTTTCATCAGCAAATTGGCAAAAACTTTAAAGTCTGACAAGTTTAAGTGTTGCCAGAGAGTAGAGCAAAGAAACTCTCAGATGCTGCTAATGGGAGTGTAAGTCGGTAAATCACTTTGAAAAACATTGATGGTTATTTTCTAAACTTTAAACTATATGGCCAAGCAATTTCACTCTCAGGTATATCCTCAAAAGTACACCAGGAGACGTGAATGACAATTTCATAGCAGCATTGCCATAACTACTCTAAACTGGAAACTGACCAAAGTCCACTGACAGTAGAATGAATAGGTAAGTCATAATACATTAGAATGTTATGTGTGCACACGCTTACACACACATCGGTGTGAATGTACAATCCCTAACAATATAAATAAATCTTGCCTCCATAATGTTGAAGGAAGAAAACAAGACACGGGGAGTAAGTACAGTATGTTTTTGTGTACTGTCTTTATTTTACTTTATTTTGGTAATGGAGATTGAATCCAGGGGCATTTAACCACTGAGCCACACCCTCAGCCCTTTAATGTTTTATTTAGAGACAGGGTCTCGCTAAGTTGCTTAGGGCCTCACTAAGTTGATAAGGCTGCCTTTGAACTCCTAATCCTCCTGCTTCAGCCTCCCAAGCTGCTGGGATGACAGGTGTGTGCCACTGTGGGAGACCAACCTCACACATGACTGAGTCACACTCCCCGGCTGGGTGCTGAGGCGCTCAGTGGAAGAAATGTGGCAGAGCTTTCCCCACCCTTCTTGGGTCCGAGGGTCAGTGTCTCATGCATGGATGTGTCTTGTTACAGCCCCAGGGGTGAAGCTACACTCACCTGTTCCTTTGTAATATAACCCCTTGCCCTGTTTAAGATAGAATCTTCCATGGAAGATTACTGTGCCCTTGGGTGTGGCCTACCCAGTCAACCTGCTGACAGTGGACATCATGAAGATAGACTCAGCCCCTTGAAACCTGACCCCTTGCTTCATTTACATAGCTTCTCCTCAATAAAAGGGGTCAGCGCGAGCTCTCTCTCTTTCTGCAGACCTTTAAGGTCAGAGGAGCCGTCACAGCCACCCCAAAGAAAAAGGTATTGTGTCTCTTGTGTGGTTATTTTGCGCAGCCCAGTTTAACTGGAGTGACCCCTGAGCCTTTTAGTCTCGAGAACAGAAACCCGGCACCCACCATGCCCAGCCATCACGAACCGTCTTATTCCATTTGGACTGCTGTAACCAAATACCATAGATGGGATGGTTATAAACAACAGAAATTTATTTCTCACAGTTCTGGAGATTGGGAAGCCCAAGATCAAGGTGTTAGTAGATTCAGGGTCTGCTGAGGGCCCACTTTCTGCTTTATAGATGATGGCTCCTAGCTGTGTCCTCACATGGCAGAAGGGACGAACCAGCTCTCTCGGCCTCTTTTATAAGGGTACTAATCCCATTTATGAGAGTTCTGCCTCTATACATAACTTTACGAATTTCTACACATGCATAATATTTTTTATAATAAAATATTTGTTCAAGGTGAAGGGCAAAGCAATACATATGGCATAATTTTTTATTTTTTTAAACTATTGTGTTTATTAAAAGGTTTGGGAAAATATTTGACAAACTTAATGATGGTTAGCTCTAAGGAGGAGGGTGTAGTGTTGAGGTTATAGGAAGCCTTTTGCTTTTTGCTGGATATATTTTTTTCATTTAAAATGTTTCCACTGTATGATTCTTACTCTTATAATTTTAAAAGTACTCATAATCCAGGTGCACACACCTGTAATCCCAGCAGCTTGGGAGGCTGAGGCAGGAGGACCTTGAGTTCAAAGACAGCTTCAGCAACTTAGCAAGGCACTTAGCAACTCAGCGAGACCCTGTCTCTAAATAAAATATTAAAGAGGGCTGGGGATGTGGCTAAGTGGTTAAGCACCCCTGGGTTCAATTCTCAGTATCAAAAAAAAAAAAAGCACTCATAAAAATTCAATTTTAGGGCTGGGGTTGTGGCTCAGTGGTAACGCGCTTGCCTAGCATGCGAGAGGCAGTGGGTTCGATTCTCAGCACCACATACAAATAAATAAAATAAATGTCCATCAACAACTAAAAAAATAAATTAATAAATGTTATTATTTGTACCCTAGGACACCGAAGGCACCACAAGAAGTCAAACAAGCATTTCAAAGCCTGCCGGCAATTTCTCCAACGATGTCAATTAGAAAGCTTTGCTCTGCCCTTGTAAGAGCTCTGAGATGAGAGTCTTCTCTCCACATTCAAATTCTCAGCCCAAAAGGCAGTGGACACAAAGCATGTTCTTATTCTTCCCCACTCCCTGTCCCCCCACCTCCACCATCATGCCAGTCCTATCAGATGGCACTTTTTCCAACATCATGGATTATTGCTCCCTCTAGTGCAGCCTCCTCTTGCCAGTCTTTTTCTGTGCCCTCCCTTACCTGGGCTTCAGCTTAACTATGTGAAAGGATCTAGGAAACCCCACTCTCCTTGCTGGTCTCACTTTCCATTAAATACCACCTGGGAAGTAGCAAACAGAAATCAATAAATGTTTTAAAATGTACTAGGTCAAAATCATTTCTTCTAAATGGGGTCTGACAACTCACATTGAATCCAGATGACTCACTTTACCCTGTTCACGCCCACCCAACCCGGATTCTCCACCTACTTCTCCCTGCCCATGACCCTCAATCTTTCTCCACTGCCCAACTTTTTATTCTTTCACTCATTCAACAAACCTTTCTGAAGTAAGAGTAGGTGGAGCAAAGCAGGTATAGCCATGAATCAGACATTGTCTTATTAAGGAACAGTGTAGGTTAAAAAAAGTCACAGTTTCCTAGCATATAGGCTGCCTTCAGTATTTATGATTGCTATCGTCATCATCAATAGCCATTGTATTCTGTGGGTTTCTAGAAGGATGGTGTGGAGGATCTCCAGTGCCATTCAAAAGAGCTTCAAGTTGTAAAAATGGGAGGACCTCATGGGGTTTTCTTAGTAAGGAAGTGAAATCACTATAAAAAGATTAAACTGGTGACCACTTTTAAGAATGAAGAAAGAGGGAAAATGTATTACAAGTATAGAGACTGCTTCCCCCTTTAGCTCTTTCCTCAAACATCGGGGGGGGGGGTATCAAGGAACACTCATCCAGAATCTGGTTTCTATCACCCCAGATGAAACAGAAGACTAAATTGGGATGCTACGCTTGCCTTATGAGAAAGTACATTTCAACTGGGTATTGAGTGGGGTGGGGCTCTATTTATGACACAAGAGGGCAAGCCCCTCCCTCTGGTAAGACAGTGCTGGGCACACAGCTTCTTCCTATTCCTAATCCCTCCCACCCAAAGTAGAAGGCACAAAGTGTATCACTTGGCCCAGGAGTGGGGAGCCTGCAGGGATCCACCCCCTAGCCAGATGCCTTAAAACGAAAGACCGGGGATGCCAGCATGAAGGGCAATGGCATCATGACAGATCGGTGAAGAGGGAGGCCTGGGGTTGGGGGAGCCAGGAGGATGAAACCTGGAAGATCAGCATCTCCCATGAGGGAAATAACAACAGTGGAACCAGGTTCTAAGTCAGTATCCATGTCAGACTGGGAACCTGAGCCACACCAGAAACCTATAACCCAGCCAGAGCCCTCAGCCAACTCAGGATTAAAACCTCAGCACGAATCCAATACCCAACAGGAGTTTGCATCACAGCAAAGACCCCTCACCCAGCAGGAGCCCCTTGCCCCAAATGAAGCTGAATTCCAGCAAGAAACTAGAGCCCAACAGAAATCTGCTTTGCACCTGAAATTTCTTACACTACAGAAATCACCCTCCACCCAAAAGGTGTACGCCAAACAACAGGAAGCTGCTTCTCAGCAAGGACATGGGCCAGGACAAGCGTGTACAACTCAACAGGAACCAGAATTGAGAGACAGAGATGTAGCCCAGTCAGGATCTAGACCATCTCTAGCTCAACAAGATGCAGAATTAACACCTACCACCCAGGCTATGCCTGGACTCAAAAAGAGACCATCTGTCCAGGCTGAATTTACATCCCAAGAAAGAACTGAACAATCAGACTACACAGCCCAGCAAGTACCTCCAACCCAGCAAACCAAATCCAGGAAGGGATTTTTGACTGAGTGGAAATTTCTAACAAGACTGTACGAAGTCACTACACAGCAAGTAACTCAAGAACAGAAGACATTTCTTGAATGCCTCACAGATTGTGACTTAGAATCAAATGGGAGGCCATCTTCAGAGACAGATCCGCTAAGTATGAGGGATGGAACAAGCTCCCCAGAAATGAAACCAGCCTTCAAAAAGATACCTGATTATGATTATGAAGCCATGTCAGGATACAATGGGACACCATTACATGGAAAGAAAACCAGTGCCCAGAATCACAGGCACTACCAGGACACAGGTGAGTCAAACTTAGATCTGGAGCCTCTCAGGGTCAGTCATTCATTTATTTAAGAAATACTAAGAATTTACCATATGCCAGATTAGCTCAGCTCATCCTTCAACAATTCTATGAGATAAAGCTCAGTTATCCCCATTTTATGAAGATCAACATTCTCATCTTAATCATAAGGAAAGATCTTGTACAAGATGCTACAGTTAGGAAGCCCCAAGCCCAAGATTTGAGCCAGGGTCTGACTTTCTCACCTGCACAGAGCTGCCTCCCTAGGGAGGATTTGGGGTAAATCAAATAGAGGTAAGAAAGAGTCATCTCCCTCCCAGTATTCATCCATCCATCCACAAAAACTGACCAGAGAGCCAGCTCTGGGGCAGAAACTGCTATAAGCACCAGTAAACAAGGGTGACTGTGGACCTTACCCTCCTGAATTTCCATGCAGTCTAGGCCCAACAACCAGGCATTCATGACCTCAGTGGGACTGACCTCTGCTGCCAGGGAGGACTTGCTCTCCTTCCAGCTACCTCTATAGGGTTCAGCCAGGCTGAATGGCCCTGAGGCTGAGTTCTCAAGAAGGAGGAACCTGGGAGAGAAAGACCATGGCCACCAGCTTCCCTGGCAAGGGCAAGGAATAATGGAAAGAAAGCTGGGGAACAGTATCAGCAAGTATTGGGCGCAAAACTTTTTGGAGCTCCTCGGAAGCAGACAATAGTGACTCCCGGATGCAGGCTCCAGCTCTAGAGCTCGGGCCCTCATCTTCCTCCCCTTTAGGCTCAAAACCCAGCGGTGGAGAAGGGGGGATGCAAATTTTATCCAGGGAATTGGGGGTTACTTGTTAAGATATCATCGGGTGGGGAGGAATGCAGCCCTAATCCTTAAACTGAGGGCACGTTGGCCATGGTCTGGGGCAGAGGGGCTGAGCCGAGCCTCTCAGAGCTGAGAATTAGGTATACTTTGGAGGGAAGAGACGCAGCATGCAAATAAGTGGTCTGAGGCCTGCTTTTTCCAGGGCGAAGGATAAAAGTCTCTCTTGGCCTCCAGATCCCTGTGCCACGCCACGCTTGCTGACTAGGCTGCTTCTCTATAGGCGCCCGTGGCCGTTGGCCACGTGCACTTGAGCAAGCCTCGTGCCTCCTGTTTCCCACCTTTTCCTAGGGAGGCGTGCTCCTCCTACTTCCCTTCCTCTCAGGGACTCAACCCCTTGCCTTAAGTGGTGTGCGTGCTCCAAGTACTCGACCTTCCTCCTCCCCTCCATTCTTCCGGGGGAGGGGGGAGGAAGAGGGCAAGGAAAAAAAAAAAAGAGCGAGAAAGAGAGAAATACTAGGACTAGGAGACAGAGGAGGGAAGGAGGGGCTTCTTCCTCAACAGCTCTCAGGCACAACCACGCCTCCAGTGCGCGCCCTGCCTGGGTTTTGAGTTGCCGAAGGACCTGGCCCACCCCCCCCACCTCACCCCCAGGAGGAGGCGCAGCCGTGCCGGGTCTCCCCCATCCTCCGGCGGACAGGCTGGGCCGCATTCTAAGGATCCCTCTTTAGGAAGGTGAGTGGGATAGCGAGACTGAGCATCAGCACGTGTGAAAATCGGGGTTTCCCTGTTGGGGGTGAGCCCTCCAGGGTCTTCGCTAGTCCGGAGCGAAGGACACTATGACGCCTCCAGGGCTGCATTTTTGTTTGCTGCGGGCCCTTTAAGGCGTACGAGGAGGCGGGGTCGGGCCCTCTTCGCTAGAGGTTAGGGGCGTGTCCTGGCAGTGGAGAGCGACCGCGATTGCTCAGAGGGCGGGACCCAAAGAGCAGCAAGCCCGGGATTGGTTGGTATGGGGGCCCGGCGGTGGTGTGTAGCGAGGATTGACCCTCGGGGCGGGTCCTGGCAGCTAGTATTGGGTCCGGCTTGGGAATCACAGAGAATTGATGGAGTCATCCGAGGAGACCTCGAAGAATGGCAAAGAGGGGTCGAAGAGCCACAATCGCCGGCGGTGGCGAAAAGACAAAGGCAGAGGTGAGCTCGCGGGCACCGACCGTAGCCCGGAAAGAACCTCACACCCTACGGGGCTCTCGGGACCGAGTAGACAGAACCACCGCCACGAGAGTTGGGGGAACCACGGACTGGCCCATTGCCGCCTTGCGTCGGGGCGGACGACCCACTATGAGAAGGGGAGAGGTGAGAGTGGAATGTCCCACTCAGGCGTAGAGACTACCGGGCGCCCTACTGCCGTCTTGGGCGCAGAGTCCGGAATGCGAGTCTCTTGGACCTCGGTTCCCGTGTGACCTAGGGCAACCGCTGTCCTTAGTGTTTCTGCCTGGAAAATGGTTCAAGCGCTGGTTTTCAGGTCACCAGCACTCTTGAGAAGATAAAGGGTAAGGGGTCTAGCAGCTGTTACCCAAAGAGAAAGTTTAGGGGTGAGTCGGGGAAAGGGTGTCATCATTGGAAATGCGGGGCGGGGGGGGGCAGTTGAGCTCATCAAAGCCCCATTCTCCCACCCTCAGTCCATCCATTCGTCCATTCATTGTCGGTCCACCTGGTCATCCCAGCTACACTGGGGCCTAACCTCCCAGCGCCCACCATTTCTAGGACTAGGGTCTCTAGTTTGGATTTGGACCTTCATGCCCTCCCTAAGGAGAAGGAGGGAGGGCTGTAGCATTGGGTTCTCTAGATCTCTAGAGGCTGGAGAAAACAGACCAATGGAGATGCTAAAAGCCTCAGGCAAGGGCATTAAGCCCTGGCTCAGCTGAGTCTTTTAACAATCTCTATGAGGATCTGTGGGAAGTTCCTAAGCAAGAAAGAAACTGACATGGTTCTTCAGCCCCAGGGACCTCAAACTGTCATGCTCCCTGCCTGCATTAGCCAAGGATAGAACTGCAGTTGGCTCCAGTGTACACACACACACACACACACACACACACACACACACGCAGCTCAGACAGGCTGAGAGTTCAGACTGGAGTCTCAGGACATTCACTCTCCCACAAGACACAGGAGCCTCATAAGCAAGACAGACACATACCCAGAGGCAATACAGATTATGGGTAACAACCAGGGTGTTGGAGTACTTGCCTAGTGTGTGTCTGAGGCCCTGGGTTCCATCCCCAGCACTGCAAAAACAACCACCTGAGTATTGGAGACCTGGCTCCTCGTTCTGAGAGTTGTGACATATTGGGCAACAGCCTTTTTCCTGAGCTCTAAGATGAGCATCACCATCAGAGTGCCTGACTTGTAGGACTGTTGTGAGGTTCAAATGAGTGTATAACATTTGGCACTCAGCAAGCCCTCAGGAGACACGGAGGTGACTGCTACTGTTAGTCCCCATTAGCCAGTGAGCTCTCTAAGAGTAGGCTTCTTTCTGTCTGCCTTGTTTGCCCTATAATGCCAGAGCCTGGAATGTCAGGCACATAGGTACTCAAATATTTATTGGATTAATAAGTGAAGGCATGCATGAACTGTAATACAAGGATATTAATAATCATGCTTACCTTAGGGTTGTCTTGAGGAGTCAGAAAGAATCTGCTTGGGCTCAGTCAGTCCTGTCACAGACCCATGAACCTACGTACACACAAAGGCTCATTCCCTCGAGCTCTAAGATTTGCCTGTCATTTCTGGAGGCCCTCCCTGGCGCCAGGCCTCAGATGGATGAATCAGACCCCACCCCTACCCTTGGGTGTCTGGGCTGGCTGGAGTAGTTCTTATTATCAGTTTGATCTTGTCAGTAATTAGATGAGGCTAGTGTCATTATAATCAACCCATTTCTCAAATGACAACACCTGATTGTACTTACCTGGCCAGTGAAGGCAACAAGATGGCTGCTCTCAGTCTTTTCAGCCCAGAAGTGTGTGAGTTGGTGATTGCTGCTGTTGTGTATCCGACCCCAAAATTCCCAGTCGCACAGATTCATTCAACAGACATTCACTGAACACCTAGTGGTACCACACCTGGGCTCTTAGTGACCAGGACAGACTCCCAGTGGAGCTATAGACAGAGATGTAATCAAATAAGATCATTATTATAAATTGTGACAGATAAAGAAAAAATCCTGAGAAATATGAAACAGGGAGGCTTCCAAAGGAGGTGACATTGGACCCAAGGATGGGCAGCACTAACTGCTGGCAAGTGGGGGCAGGGAGCACAGAGGAGATAGCATGGACAAAGACCTTGAGGTTCCAGGCAGCAGCACATGACAGCACAGAGGAATCACAGAGAGGGGGGAGGATGGCAACAGGAAACTGGGCAGGCAGGGAAAGCAGGGAGGATGGTACCTGGTTGAAAGGCCATGTCCAGGATTTGGAGCTTTATCCTGAGAGCAAGGCATGAGGCATCGAAGGGTTGAGAGCATGTGGCCAGATTTATGTTTTAGAAAGATCCTCTGGTTGCTATGTGGAGAACAAATGGAAACTCACACAGAGGTTTACAATCATTCAGATGAGGATGCACTGGCGTGGACCAAGGAGACAGTAGAGGTGGGAGGGCCAGGTTATAGCAGTAGAGTGAATAGGACTGGGTGACGAATTGGATGGGGGTGGGAAATAGCCAAGATCACACCCTGGGTTTCTGCTTGAGCAAATCAGGAGAAGTCTGTTCTCATCACACACACGAGGAGACTAGGATCCACCCAAATGTGTATATTCATTCATTCATACACAAACATGCTCACACAAGCCGAGAGGAATAGAGATACACTCACAGGCTAAGAAATGCACGTGGGCCATGACACTCGTATACAGACACACAAAGCTCAGACATACCAAGAAACGTGAAAAAATGCCAACACATACATGTGGACAGCTGGCCATGACACACACCTACAAATATATACATGTACATGTGAACCCCCAAGACAGAAGGAGCAACACAGAGACTCAGAAACACAAGCAGAAACCATAGCACTGTCCAGGAGCTGCCCTTTGCTGGCCTGTGACCCTCACCTGTTTTCTCATCTGCCAAAGGGATAATAATGGCCCACCTCATGGGTTGTAGGGAGGGTGGCACCAGTTACTTCCAGGAGAGCATGTGAAGAAAACAGTGCTGCCCAGTTTGCCCTTTCAGGCAGATACTCAGGGAGGGTCACAACCCCCACATCCCCCACACCCATCTCATTCCAGGATCCTAGGCCTTCCCCTGGCAGGCTCCAGACCCCACCTATCCTCATCCTGTTACTCCCTTACCACTGTCCTTCTCACCCCGATCTATCCCCAGGGCCAAAGTCCCAACTGGGTCCAGTTGTCCAGGGACTTTTTAGGGCAGAGGGCTGGAGCTCAGTCAGGGGTTGGGCTGAAGCCCTGCCAGTTTCCCTTGGTCCTACCTCTGCCCCACTCAGACCATGTTCACCCATGGCCCCAGTGGGCCTGCCCTTGCCCCAGTGCCTTCTGCCTGGGATTCCTGGCAAGCTTCTGGCAACCTCAGCATCGTCTTCCTGGTTCCCGGCAGCCTGGCCTCAGAACTGCCCCGAGCAAGGCAAAGGGCAGGGCCTGAAGTCACCGTGGCCTGGGATCCAGCCCCTTCTCCCTTGCTTTGTGTTAGTTGCTCATCGTGTTGGTGCCTTTCCTCGTTTTTAACAAAGATCCCTATCTCCCACTTAGAAAGAGAGAGATCATAGTGTCAGGTGATATTTACCAGGTGTACCTGGCACTGCCCAGGCCAGACTGAAACAGAAAGTCCTGCTGCAGGGAGCCTAGAAGCTGGTGAGGGAGACAGAGCAAACCACTGTGGAAATAGGTTAGATTGTGACAAGTGCCACAGAGAAAAATAACCCAACCCACTGTTTCCTTGAGATTGAGCAAGCCCACACAGCAAATGCCACACTGGGCTGGGGGTAGCTCAGTGATACAGCATGTGCCAGCATGCATGAGGCCCAGGTTTGATCCCCAACACCACAAAAAATAAAAAGAAGGAAGGAAAAGAGGCTGGGGGTGCAGTGCAGTGGGAGAGCTCTTGCCTATCCTTTGCAAGGCCCTGGGTTTCATCCCCAGCACCAGGAAAAAAGAAAAAATGCCACCCATGGGTGCTGCTTATAAAGCATGTCACCCAGTCTGAATGGACAGAATGTCCAAGTAAGTTGCCAGATGAGGAAGCCGGACTCATCCAGGATCACCTGCCAAGTGACTGGGTCACATCCCATTGTCACAGTCACTAGGCTTAACTGCTTCCGAAGGCCCCAGTCTGTCCATCTGTTTGCAGCCCCCTCTCGAGCTCCCATCCCCCCCACTTTGGCCCCAATCTTCACTTTTTCCCTTCCCTCAGGTTTGTTCTAAGCACCTACTATGTGCTGGGCCCCATGACAGGCCCTGGGGCCACCCCCTGTACTCATGGGGATGACAGTCCAGGGCAGAGACAAAGAGGACTTAGCTACAGCCAGACCGAGTGATGCCGGGCCTCAGGGCCTCTGATTTGCACAGGTTCCTTCAAGGCCTTGTCCCTAATTTTGTATAAGTAACTTCATACTCTTCTTCCTAAAGAGCCAAACCCCATACCTTATAAGCTTCATGGCTCCATCAAAGCTGATTCTGTTCTGGGAAAGACATACAACAAACATGTCCACAAATAAAGACTCGCCAGGTACAGTGGTGCATGCCTGTAATCCCAGCTACTCACGAGGCTGACACAGGAGAATCATAAGTTTAATGACATCCTGTCTCACAAAATATAAAAAGGGCAGGGCACATGTGAGGCCCTGGCTTCAATCTCCCAGTACAGCAAAAAATAAATGTATAATTGCAAAATGTGCAAAATGCCGGGAAAGAAGAACTAAACATTGCGGGGTACACATTAGATGTGGAGAAGTCAGCACCTCATGCTGAGGCCTAAGGGGTGAAAAAGAGCCGGTGGCCAGGAGCATGTGGAATAACGTGGGTAGTGCCTCTCGGAGCCTGTTTCCCCATATGTGAGGTGGGGACGGCAGTCAGCAGGGTGGGCGATGAAGCGGGTAGTAGCAGATAGAGGGTGTCTAGCACGTGAACACCACTCAGTAGGACCTGAGGCTCAGGCCCCTAGCCGAGCTTGGCACTGCCCTTAATTGGCTTTTGTCCTCCTAGGAGGGACAGGCAGGACTGGCCACCTCCTTCCCCCCCACCCAACAGCTGGGGACGCCTGTGCCAGGGCCAGCCGAGGGGGCGGGACCTGGGATCACTGGGCCTTTGGCTCTGTGAATCCCCTTAGGGTAAAGGGAGGGCAGGCTCGCTGGGTGAGAGGGGACACTGTGTTCAAGACTGAGACTGAGATTCCTCGGCCCTGAGGGAGAAGAGGGCTGGGGGCCTGGACTCCTAGGTCCTAAGGCAGAGGAACCTGGGGCAAGTATTCCCAGTGGAGTGGGCCGGGAGTGGGCAGGAGGGGCAGAGAGGCAGACTCTATGCTCTGTTTATAGCACGTGGCTCTCACTGTCCTTTCTGAGTGGGAGGTGGAGTAGATGGCCACTCCCTGGGCAAGCTGGTCCCTCCCCTGGTTTATCACCCCAGGCTGCTACTGGCACTAGCCACAGATCAGCAGCCCCAGATCCGGGGAGCTCCAGCTCCATTCAGGCCTGGGAGGGGTGAGTGCATGGTCAGTTAAGATACAGGAATGGCTGCTGCCCAATTTCAGGGCCTGGATGGGAGAGGAGAGCCTTCCTTTAGGGGACCAAGGGACCATAAACCCAGAGCAAGGGACTATAAACCCAGAGCAAGGGACCATAAACCCAGAGCCAGGCAGGATACGGGCCTTGTCTTCAGGCAGATGGTGGCAGCCCCACCAGTGGGGTAAAAGCAGCTTATCCAGGGCCTGGGTGTTAGGCCATCCAAAAAACAGTGCCTGGATTGAACACAGATCCTGGAGGACCCTGAAGCGTAGGGAGTCAGGGCAAGATTTTGAGGGTCAGAGTTAGAGGTCCAGCTTCTAGAGTCTTGGGTGTGAGCTGGGCCTAAGTAGCAGTTCTGGACTGGGTTCAAATTGACTCAGCCACTCTGCACCATCTAGTCCTAACTTAACCCCTCTGAGCTGAAGGTCAATGGCAGTGATGAATACTTCTGTCCCAGGCAAGGGAGCAGAGCCAGCCACACAATCTAAGACAAGCTGATGGGACTGAAGGCAGGGGACCCAGATTGGGGAGGAATGACATTGAGCTTTGGGGATTCTGCAGAGGAACAGGGAAAGAGCTAGAGTTTGGAGGGGTTTCCACAACCAGACCTGAGGGACAGGAGAGAGTCCTCTGTGAAATAAGGCTGGAATTATGAATTCCTGATTCAGAAGGGGAGCAGTGTCTAGGAAATGGGCACAGGTGGGCAGGGGGCTGAACACTCCCAAATATTGTTGGAGGGAAGGGCCTATAGGCGGTACCTGGAGCCAAGTAGGAAAGATGGGATGGGGCCTGGACTCCTGGGTCTTGGGAGACTGGCTAAACATCCAGACTTGGAACCAATGAGGCATCTGGGCCCCAGGACAGTAAACAGAGACAGGTTCCTAAAGTCTTGAATTCCTGGAAGGGAAGAGGAGGAGGCCACTCCCTGGGCAAGCTGGTTCCTCCCCTGGTTTATCACCTCTTCATAGGAAAGATGAAGAACCAGGGAATCAGATTCTTGTGGGCTCAGGAGAAAGTCTGAACCTAGGTCCAAGAGAAAAGGGAAAGCAGACCTGAGTCCCAAATGGGAGAGAGCAGGGACTTCTGGGTCCTAGAGAGAAGGGGTCTGGACTCTGGGGTCGAAGGAAAAGAAGACAGGGCTCAAAGTCCTGGATTCTGAGAAAGGAGAAAGGCACTGGGGACTTGGACTTATGGGTCCTAAGGAAGGAAGGGGAGGAAGCTCCCAGATGACTCCTGAATCCTGGAGATAAGGGATTAACGTCTTGGGCCTAACAGAGGAGGGACCTGGGGTCCTGGGCCCCTGGGTCTGAAGGAAGAGAGGGCTGGGGTCTGACACCCATGTCTGGAGGGGAAGAGGGCTGGGATCAAACACCTGAGCCTGAGGGAGGAGGGACAGGGCCTAGACTTCTGGGCCCAGCCAACAAGGGATGACCCAGCCAGCCTTATAGGCTCCCCACCTGCCCACAGCCTCACGGATCCTACAAAGCATGGACCTGCGGACGATGACACAGTCGCTGGTGACTCTGGCAGAGGATAACATGGCCTTCTTCTCAAGCCAGGGCCCCGGGGAGACTGCCCGGCGGCTTTCCAACGTCTTTGCAGGTGTGCGGGAGCAGGCGCTGGGGCTGGAGCCAGCCCTGGGCAGCCTGCTCAGTGTGGCACACCTCTTTGACCTGGACCCAGAGACGCCGGCCAATGGGTACCGCAGCCTGGTGCACACGGCCCGCTGCTGCCTAGCACACCTGCTACACAAGTCCCGCTACGTGGCTTCCAACCGCCGCAGCATCTTCTTCCGCACCAGCCACAACCTGGCCGAACTGGAGGCCTACCTGGCTGCCCTCACCCAGCTCCGAGCTCTGGCCTACTATGCCCAGCGTCTACTGGCTACCAACCGGCCAGGGGGACTCTTCTTTGAGGGTGATGAGGGACTCACCGCTGACTTCTTGCGCGAGTATGTCACACTGCATAAAGGCTGTTTCTATGGCCGCTGCTTGGGCTTCCAGGTGAGTCTCCTGCCCCTGTAGGCCCACAGTGAAAGCACTGGTGGCCCCTGCCCTGGCCCAATAGTGGAATGGAATAACCACCATGGTCAGTATTGGATTGCAAAACCAGCAGAAAAGGGAAGTTGGCTCGGAGCTGGACCAGGGGTCTCAAACTCATGGTCCTGGACCTAATCCACCAAGTTAAAGAAATCTTTAACTTGCAGAGCTGTGGGTGTGGGTGTTTTGGGGGGAGAGGGTACTAAGGGTCAAACCCAGGGTCTTGTGCGTGCCAGGCCAGCACTCTACCACTGAATGGCCTTCCAGGCCCCCTGCATGATTTTTCCACCAGGATCCACCCTACTCTTGTCTTACACTCAGGAAATTCATTGCACTTTTTTTTTTTGTACCAGGGATTGAACCCAGGGGTGCTTAACCACTGAGCCTCCACATCCCCAGCCCCTTTTTTATATTTATGTATTTATTTAGAGGCGGTGTCTCTCTGAGTTGCTCAGGACCTCGCCAAGTTGCTAAGGCTAGCTTTGAACTCATGATCCTCCTGCCTTGACCTCCCTAGCCTCTGTCTTTTGCTCTTTTATCTTACCTGTCTGGCCTCTGGAGTCATTTAAGTTTTAAGATCCCTAGGAGGGTGGTCAGTTTTGTTCTCAAAGGCTTGTTCTGCATGGGGAGCCCCCTTGAGTCCTCCTCATGGGAGTTCTGGGAGGGAGGGAAGGTGCCAGCCTATAGCTTCCAGACTGGACCCTGAGCTTTTTCACTGACTTAAGTCGCTGTAGAATCGCAGATTTTCATGTCGCCCTCAGGGGAGGACTGATGAGTCCATCTGAGTTGATATCAGTGAAGAAGACCTGGTTTTGGCCTCTTTCCTCCCTGAACTGGGCATGACCTTACCTGTAGACCTTCTCCTACACCCAAACCACCCTGAGAGATTCAGCTTACCAGCACACAGAAAACAAGGCAGCCCAAGGGCCTTCAGATTTCTGTAAAAATGTTTTAAGGACTTGGACAAGTGGGGGACCATGGGGCACCAGGCTCAGGACAGAGGCCCAAACTTGCCTGTTTGGGGTCCTGTGCAGTCCATCTCCCCCTCCCCACCCTTTGGCTGCATCAGGGTACCCCAGCAGTAGAGCTGTGTGACCCTGTAGTCCTTCCCACCTTCTCTGGGCCTCCCCCAACCCCAGTGGTCTCTCAGCCATCCCACCCCACCCTACCACTCCAGGCTTCCTGCAAGACCACCTGTCCTCAGCATCCAGTCCAGGCATTACTGGAAACCATCCTGCATCCTAGCTAAGCCCACAAACACTGATCAGCCCATCAGGGCCAGCCAGCTCCACCCCGTGTCCTGGCCATGACACTGGAGTCACGAGAAAGAGATTCCGGCCGCCTAAACCAGTATCCCAACCACAATGGCCAGGCACCCTCCATCCCCATGCCCTCTGGCCTGTTGGGCCCCTGGCCAGGGCCAGGGCCAGCTGACAGCTTCTGTGTGAGGCCCAACTTCACTGTAGTGCAGAAAAGCATCTGCCTTCTAATATGTCAGCCCCCAAGAGGGCAGAGGCCTCCCCATCATTGTCACTGCCCAGTCCCTGCTCCAGCCCAATGTGTAGCCACCTAGGACCTTGACCGGCATTTGCTGAATGAACGGAAAAGCCCCACTAGCCCCTGAGGCTTTATTTCCTTGGATGCTGTCCCTGTTGTTCTTAACTGCCTCCTGTCCCCTCCCCAAGACTCCCACTACATCCCCCACTCCTTACAGCAGCCATCTGTCCATCTCTAGGCCTCGGTTTCCCCATCTGGCAATCTTTTTCGATTTTTTAAGTAGTGGGGATTGAGCCCAAAGGCGCTTTACCATTGGGCTTCATCCCCAGTCCTTTTTATTTTTTATTTTGAGACAGGGTCTCACTAAGAAACTGAGGCTGGTCTTGAACTTGCAATCCTCTTGCCTTAGCCTCCCAGGTTGCAGGAATTCCTCAACGTAGGCCCTCCCTGAATCTCTGACCTCCCTGCTCCTCTCCCTAGGCTGGCTCTGGTCGGGCCATACTGGCCCCCTGGCTTTCACTTGCCACACCCTCTGCGGGGAGTACCCACCCCTCGTTCAGATCTGCCCTGCAAGACCTGACCAAGCAGCCTGACCCCAAGTGACTTCATCAGTGTGGCCCTCCCACCTACTGTCTTTTCCTTCAAAGCATTAGTTGTCCTTGACATCCTATGGCATCCTTCTGTTTATCATCTCTCTTTCCTTAGAGAATACCAGCTCCATGAAAGGGCCCAGACCACTCCCAGCACCCAGGAGTTCAGGAAATGCTGACTGAATGGATGTGTCTCTCCGACACCTCTCTACCCCTCACTGCTGCCCTGTTCTTGTTCCCTTCTTGGGTGGATGGGTGACAGAAGTGTCTCTCCACAGTTCACACCTTCCATTCGGCCATTCCTGCAGACCATCTCCATTGGGCTGGTGTCCTTCGGGGAACACTACAAACGTAATGAGAGTGGTCTCGGTGAGTGCCAGCTGGGTCCTGCCCATGGCCTCTCTTCCTGTCCCTCTTTCCTAGCCCCTGCATAGCAACCTGACCCACAGGGCTCCCTGACATGACTTTGACCCCCAGGTGTGACAGCCAGCTCCCTTTTCACCAGTGGCCGCTTTGCCATTGACCCAGAGCTGCGTGGGGCCGAGTTTGAGCGGATCACACAGAACCTGGATGTGCACTTCTGGAAAGCCTTCTGGAATATCACTGAGATCGAGGTGCTGTCGGTGAGCATAGGGCCAGGCGAGGATGGGACCAGTTACAGATGGGACACTGAGGCCCAGAGACCCATCCAAAGCCACAGAAGGTCACTACAGGGCCCCAGGCCCAGGGATAACACATGAGGAGAAAGACAAACTAGGAAGGGAGGTGTGTGGGGCACCCCTGCAGCAGCCCCTCTGCAGCACCCCTTCTGTTCCCTCCCTCCAGTCTCTGGCCAACATGGCATCAGCCACCGTGAGGGTAAGCCGCCTGATCAGCCTGCCGCCTGAGGCCTTTGAGATGCCACTGACCTCTGACCCCAAGCTCACAGTCACCATCTCACCTCCTTTGGCCCACACAGGCCCTGGGCCTGTCCTCATCAGGCTCATCTCCTATGACCTTCGGGAAGGACAGGTAGGGCCCTGACCTCAGTCAGGAGCAGAGACAGCGCCCAGCCCGGGGTGCCCTCCAGCCTCTAGCTGGGTTCCTGCCCCATCCTGTTTCCCTAAGCATGCCTCTTGGAAGGATAAGACCCAAACAGCCCCACCACCTCCTCCCTTCCTACCCCCAGGACAGTGAGGAGCTCAACAGCATGATGAAGTCTGAGGGCCCTCGGATCCTGGAGCTTCGGCCTCGGCCCCAGCAGACATCGCGCTCAAGGTCCTTGGTAGTGCACTTCCACGGTGGTGGCTTCGTGGCCCAGACCTCCAAATCGCATGAGCCCTACCTCAAGAGCTGGGCTCAGGAGCTGGGTGCTCCCATTATCTCCATCGACTACTCCCTGGCCCCCGAGGCCCCCTTCCCCCGTGCGCTGGAGGAGTGCTTCTTTGCCTACTGCTGGGCTGTCAAGCACTGTGCCCTCCTCGGTGAGCCCCGGCCCCCCACTGCCAAGGTCCCTGCTTCAACCCCCCAGCCCACTTTCCACCTCAGCCACTTCATCTCTGCCTCCTGTTCCTGAGTCTCCTCGGCCTCCCCCTCGGCCAGACTCCATCCTGCCTCTTTCTCCCCTGGCTGCCCCAGCCCCTGCGCCCCTGCTCCCCTGCCCGGCCAGCCTCCTGGCCCAGGTGTGCCACCATTCTCCAGCTCTTAGACAAACATCTTGGGAGGACAGTAAGGCACAGAGCAGGCTGTGGTGATGCTGTAAGCCTAAACTCATCTTCAGTTTCCCAGACTCTAAAGCCCCCTCCATCCGGAAATAGACTGAGCTTCCCTTTCCCACCACCAGCCCTTCCACCCCCCAACCTCCCTAGTCTCCCAGAATGATCTCCTCAGCTCCTGTTCCCAGTCTTCCTAACCCTCTGGTAGATCCCTACCTCCGTTTGCCAATCTTTAATAACAGCAGCCCCCTAGACCTTGGGAAAGCCCACACCCCATCTCCAAGGGCCCAGTTCTCCTAGCCCAGGTCCCACTCCCCAGTCCCTTTCACTGCCCTGCCAGGCTGTGACCAAATCCCCCCCTCCCCCTCAACTAGGCTCTACAGGGGAGCGGATATGCCTTGCAGGAGACAGTGCAGGTGGGAATCTCTGCTTTACTGTGGCCCTACGAGCAGCAGCCTATGGAGTACGGGTGCCAGATGGCATCATGGCAGCCTACCCAGCCACAATGCTGCAATCCGCTGCCTCTCCCTCCCGCCTTCTGAGCCTCATGGACCCACTGCTGCCCCTCAGTGTGCTCTCCAAGTGTGTCAGTGCCTATGCAGGTGAGGCTCACCCCCTTCGGCAGGGGAGTCAGAGTTCAGGGACACCTGGGTCCCACAGGGCCAGGGGCAGGGGCCCAGTCTTCAAGCCTGAGGAAGGAGGGACTGGGCAGGGGAATCCTTGCTCCTTTATAAGCAATGAGACGTTCTTGAGGCCCTTAGTGTACACTTGCCTGGAGTTTTGGATGTTGGGACTAGGTCTAGAAAGAGGAGAACAACTTAGCCCCCCAACATACCCTCTGCAGGTGCAGAGACAGAGGAACACCCCAACTCAGATGAGAAGGCACTGGGCATGATGGGACTGGTGCGACGGGACACATCCCTGCTCCTCAGAGACCTCCGCCTGGGTGCCTCCTCATGGCTCAATTCCTTCCTGGAGTTTAGTGGGCAAAAGTCCCAGAAGACCTCAGCGCCCACAGTAGGTGAGTGGTGGCCTCCCCCCATGGACCCAGCCAGGTGGCCCTCAGGGATACCGTAGCACAGCAGAAGTCCCAGGGAAGGGAAGGGGCCGAGCCCTGGAGCACATGGGGAAGCAGAGACCACCTTCCCGGCTGGCTCTTCCCAGTATTCATCTCTGGCCCTATCAAAAAACCCTGAATTCAGCTGAGGTTATAGCTCAGTGTTAGAACGCTTGTCTAGCATGTGTAAGGCACTGGGTTCAATTCTCAGCACTACATGTAAATAAATAAAATAAAGGTCCATTGACAACTAAATATACGAAAAAAAAAAAAAAAAAAAAGGCTTGACTTTCTATGCCAATCCACATTCTGGAAATTCCAGGACTTTTGGTCATCTAAGCCATCTCAGAGTCCCAGGAATTGCTTTTCAAACCAAACCCTGGGAAATTACTCCTGAAGATATGCCATTTGTCCTAATGTTCAACAAGAACTCCACCTGAAGAACCAAAAAAATTTTAAAATAATTTTCATTTATTTTCCTAAAAAAAAAAAAAAAACTACTTGAGTCCTCTGGGCCCTTAGGTTGGGGGTACACCCTTCTCAGTTCTTTCCATGGATTTCTGACATACACACATAGCTTGTAACCCGCCAGCAGCTGGCCTAGGAGCTAGGGTGGGTAAATCCACAGATGGGACAAACCTTGGGTGGGAACTGGAAAGTCCCAGCCCTGTCTGGGCAGGTGGCAGGACCCTCAGGCAGCCAAAAATTACTTCTATCCCAGGGATCCATTTTTTCCCCACCATAATATTTGAAGGATTTTTAAAGCACAACCATCTATAGGAAATCCACAGTGTTCTCTGAATAATAGGAGTTGCACCTTCAAAACTAGATGCATTGGGCTGGGGATACAGCTCAGTTGGTAGAGTGCTTGCCTCACATGCACAAGGCCCTGGGTTCAATCCCAGCACTGCCAAAAAAAAAAAAAAAAAAAGGGGGGGGGATGCACTTCCTATTATGCAAAAAATCATTCCAATCAGGTGCAGTGGTACACACCTGTAATCCAGGTAACTAGGGAGGCTAAGGCAGGAGAACTTCAAGTCAAGGCTAGCCTCAGCAACTTAGCAAGACCCTGTCTCAAAATAAAAAAAAAAAGATGAGAATGTCCCTGGGTTCAATCCCCAGTACTACCCTACCCTTGCAAAAAAAAAAAAAAAATCATTCCAATTAAGTGTTTTATTTTAATGTTTTTAATTTTGGGATGTTCAGATAGATGAAATATATATACATAAAAACAATTAAAATGGGATTGAAATGGAGGCATGTTACCGTTGATCACTGGGATTTTCCCTATAGGACGGAGGTGAGAAGTGTAGCCCCTGGAGGTGCACACTGCATTCTAGCTCCCTATTCTACCAGTTGCTGGGTAGCATGGGCAAGTAACAGTATCTGAGTCTTGCTTTGCTCCTCTGTAAAATGGATACAGTAAGAGGACCTGCCTCATGTGTCACTGTGAGGACTGTATGCATCCATTTGTGTCCAATGCCTAGCATAGTACCTGGCATGCAGTAGAAGATGCTGCATCCTATGCCCTGTATTAGCCGTCCTGTTCCAGAGGGTCAGAGAGCACTCAACTGGTTATTCTCACACTGCCTTGTGTATTGCTCCATTGATTGATACATAAGCATAAAAACTGAAATGTAGGGTCCTGGGCCTAATGATAAGCATCGTTTTAAAATTAATTTGAGGCCAAGGTGGGCACAGCAGGTAGACTGGAAGCATTTGGGTACTTGCTTGCCTGGTCACTCAAAGGGAGAGGATAAAACTGAAAAACCTAAAGGAAAATTTCACAGATCAATATAGCTACCTATGTGGGGTCCCTGGGAATCTAACATACACTCCCGACTCAGGTCCTTGTGAACAGAACCTCCTTTCAAGCCCTATGGATCTGCTCATTATTCTACTCACTTTGATGCATTCACACTTTGGTGTCAAGCAGCCACAAAAAGTTGGCTGAGCCTCCTGCTGTGGTCCAGGAGACAGCTGGAACAGGGCACCAAGCATGGCAATAAAGCCTCATGCTGACAGAATCTCAAAGGGGGTTGTAGTACGTAAGCCTATATAGCTTGCTCCATTGAGTTCTTATATCCTTCCAGCATTATGAGCTAAGGACTGTTTCTGTTTCCTTTGTACAGAGGAAGAAAATGAGGCTCCCAGAGGCAAGATGACTTGTACTTCCCAGTCATTATACACACACCCTACCGCTACAGCATAGCCAGCCCCTCCAAGACCACCCTGTGACTCCCTCTACCCACTTAGAGTTGCAATGTGGGGCACAAGAATCTGGGGAATGTCCTAGGCCTCCACAGCTGGAGAGGCCACTGCCCTTCCCCTGACCTTCCCAATCTGCCACACTAGCTAACAGCCAGGCTTATCTGTGGCCCCATCCAATCCCCTGACCTTGCCCTTCCCACAGAGTCAATGCGACGCAGTGTGTCAGAGGCTGCCCTGGCCCAGCCTGAGGGCCCAGTGGGCACAGACTCCCTCAAGATTCTAACACTGAAGGACTTGAACCTGAAGAGCAGCTCTGAGACATCAGAGACCCCTGAGATGTCGCTGTCTGTGGAGACACTGGGCCCCTCCACACCCTCTGATGTTAACTTCTTTCTGCGGCCTGAGGATGCCAGAGAAGAGGCAGAGGCCAAAGAAGGGCTAAGCGCCAAGGACGGTAGCTCCCGGGTGAGCAATGCCTTCCCCGAGGGTTTCCTCCCACGGCGCACAAGCCAGGGTGCCACCCAAATGCCCCTTTACTCATCACCCATTGTCAAGAACCCCTTCATGTCGCCTCTGCTGGCACCTGACAATATGCTGAAGACCCTGCCACCTGTGCACATCGTGGTGAGCCAAGGATTGGGACGGTGCAGCCAGGCCCGGGTGGGGTGAGGCAGGGCTGGATGCAGGAGCCCCAGGAGGAGCAGTGGAGAATGGGAACAAGGTAGTTAGCAGGCAGAGGAGAAAGGTGTGCCACCAGGAGAGGACAGTGCCTGGGGCCCCAGAAAGGTGGACAGTGGGAATCCAGCTGTCCTTCCCATTTGCAATTTTGCGGAACTCCAAGAGCTTGGGCAGGGGGCTTAGGGAGAAAAGCTGGGTCTCTGGGTGGGCGGGGAAGGGGAGACAGGGCAAGGGCCAGGGAGTGCAGTGACACCCTCTCACCCTTCCTTCAACTCCACCTGTTCCCTCCATTCTCTCCCGCCCCCCATATCTCTGGCCTCTGTCCAACCCATGTCCGTGTCCACGTGCTCCCTCTCCCTTCTCCGTTGTCCAACCCAACGTCCACCGTCTGTCGGCCCCCACGTGCGTCCCACAGGCGTGCGCCCTGGACCCCATGCTGGACGACTCGGTCATGTTCGCGAGGCGACTGCGCGCCCTGGGCCAGCCCGTGACGCTGCGTGTGGTGGAAGACCTGCCGCACGGCTTCCTGAGCCTGGCTTCGCTGTGCCGCGAGACGCGACAGGCCGCGGAGCTGTGCGTGGAGCGCATCCGCCTCATCCTCACTCCACCAGCCGCCGCCGCAGCCGCCGCGCCGCCGCCACTCTGAGCCCGACCAGGCCGCGCGGGGAGATGGGGCTGCGGGACGACACTAAAGACCTTGTTCCCACCTGCACCGGCCTCCGTGGTGAATGCGGTGAATGCGCTCAGGGACCAGCCTAGGGGGCCCTTGCGGGGCTCCAGACTCTTCCGGCCCCAGGCCGGGTGGGCGGGGGTGGGCTGTGCCTTAAGACGGGGACCACAGGGGCGGGGCAGGAGCCGGAAGCTGAGACTCGGCCAGGGGAGGGGCGCACACACACTGGTCACTGACACAGCTGGACCTGCACTCCACTACTGCCGTCTGCTGCTGCTGGTCGGTTCTTTTTTTCTAAATAAAAATATTTAATTACCTTGGCCTCTCTCAAGTAGGCGGGTGGTTGCCCAGTAGGGGGCAGCATCGGACTCAGCTGGGGGTAACCAAGAAACCTGGAGGGTGTGGGGGTTTTGTTTATTGGAGGAGGAGATTCCTACAAACACGAGGCCCCTGGGCGTTAAGTCAGGTAGAACGCCTAGAGACCCTGGGTTCCCAGAGCCTCCCCTTGCAGACCCTCAGTGAGATGGACTCTTCCAGATCAGTGAAAGGCTACTCCCTTTCCAATCCCAGAGTGGGCATCCATCAAGGAAAAAAATACATAAACCGCTTGACCCAGAGATGCCAGTGGCCCAAACTCCCCACAGAACTGGAGCAAAGTTGGCAGGAAACCAGAAACAAACTGGTCACCCAAAATACTGGAAATGGAAGCTCTGCCCAGTTGGACAGTCCCTCCCTCAACCAATTCTAGAGGCTTTACCCCTTGCCGGGCCCCAGGTTTGGAGTGGAGATGATTTATACCCAGGAAATGTCCTCAAGAGGCTTTCAATCCTGAATTCAAGGAGGGTGAAGGGGCAGACAGGATATTACAGCCCCTAGGGGTTCTGTGTGGTCAGGAAGGGTTTCACAAGAGAAGGTGATCAGAGCTTGGCCTTAAAGCATGAGCACAAATGAGCTAGGCAGAGAAGTATGCTAGGCTGTCAAAGGCTGGTGGGCAGTGACCAGGGTCTCCATTTGGCCAGATCAGGTGCAAAATGGGGAAGGAGAGGCTTGGAGTGGCCAGCAGGGGCAGGTCCTGAAGAGCCTGGAGTGAAGTTGAACCACAGCTAGAGGGCAATGGGCAGCCACAGAAGCACCCTAGGGAAGAAAGGGCCAGGATCAGTTCCAGCACAGGAAGAGCTTGCTGGGGCATTAGGGGATGGACTGAAAGCAAGACTGGACCCCTGGAGGCAGAGGAGGAGCTTGGGGATGAGGTAGGGCAAGACCTGAGCTGGAACAGGGACTACAAGGGTAGGGAGTATAGGCAGAACATCCCAGAGCCATAACTGAGGTTGGACAATTAGGATTTATTGAGGGTATGGACAAAGTTACAGGGGAGCAAGGATGAAGGTCTGGCCAGGGGGAGCAGGAGGACAGTGAGCTGTCTCTTCATTGGGAGGAGGCTCAGTGTATATATGTGAAGGGGGTGATGCTGAGAGCTGGTGTAGACACAGATGGAAGGTTTCTTTGAGACCCTGTAGAGGGGCATCCAGGAAACAGGAGGAGAGCAGTGTGGGCACTACCTTTGACTGGGACCTTTCTAGGAAGAGTAGGCACTGTGCCAAGTAAAGAGGTCGGCAGGGGAGGGAAGTGCTGGTGGGTTGAGGAGCAGCTGGAGAGGAAGGAAGGAAGCCAGGAAAGAGGATGTAAAGCAAAGGGAGTTTCAGGCAGGAGGGAGTGTTCTATGACAGAGGAGGATTGAAATGTTATCCTCAGACCTCAACAATGAGCAGGTGAACTTGGGCACCTTGGGCAGAACCCTTGCAGGGCCATGGGACATGGGCAGCCAGATACGGTAAGTTGAAGAGGAAATAGAAGAAAAGGAATTGGGCCAGTAGGTACCACAAGTCTTTGGCAGCAAAAGGGATAAGAGAGAATTCACAGAAGTTTGATGCAGGGTTGTGACATTTAGAGATGATGGAACATGCTCTAATACTGCCAGGAACAGAAGATGAAGAAGCACAAGAAAGCAATTTCCTGCAGGGCACGGTGGTGCGCACCTGTAATCCCAGCAGCTCGGGAGGCTGAGACAGGGGGATCCCATGTTCAAAGTCAGCCTCAGCAACTTAGCAAGGCCCTAAGCAACTTAGTGAGACCCTGTCTAAAAAAAAAAAAAAAAAAAGTGCTGGGGTTGTAGCTCAGTGGTAGAGCACTTGCCTAGCAGCATGTGAGGCACTGGGTTCAATTCTCAGCACCACATAAATAAATAAAGGCCCATCAACAATTCAACAACTCAGGGGCTGGAGTTGTGGCTCAGCGTAGAGTGCTTGCCTAGCATGTGGGAGGCCCTGGGTTCGATCCTCAGCACCACATGAAAATAAGTAAATAAAGGTATTGTGTACAACTAAAAAATAAATTTTTTTAAAAAACAACTCAAAAATATTTTTTAAAAACATGTTGGGGGGGGGCTGGGGATGTGGCTCAGGCGGTAGCGCGCTCGTCTGGCATGCGTGCGGCCCGGGTTCGATCCTCAGCACCACATACCAACAAAGATGTTGTGTCCGCCGAGAACTAGAAAATAAATATTAAAAATTCTCTCTCTCTCTCCTCTCAAAGAGAGCGCGCTACCGCCTGAGCCACATTCCCAGCCCCTCACTCTCTCTTAAAAAAAAAAAAATGTTGGGGGGGCTGCAGTTGTGGCTCAGCGGTAGGGCATTCGCCTAGCACATGGCAAGGCACTGGATTCGATCCTCAGCCCACATAAAAAATAAATAAATAAAGGTATTTTGTCCAAGTACAGCTAAAAAAATTTAAATATTAAAAAAAAGGTTGGGGATGTGGCTCAGTGGTAAAGCACTTGTGGGTTCAATCCCCAGTACCGAAGAAGAAGAAGAAAGAAGAAGAAGAAAGAAGAAAGAAGAAGAAGAAGAAGAAGAAGAAGAAGAAGAAGAAGGAAGAAGGAAGAAGGAAGAAGGAAGAAGGAAGAAGGAAGAAGGAAGAAGGAAGAAGAAAGAAGAAAGAAGAAAGAAGAAAGAAAGAAGAAAGAAGAAAGAAGAAGAAAGAAGAAAGAAGAAAGAAGAAGACATTTCCCGAGGGGAGGAGAAGCAGTGAGCGGATCCCCATCTTAGAGGCCCTCATTCACCCCAACAACTGACTTGAAGTCAAGACCTATGATGGGGAGGGGCCACAGCCCAAAATTCCCCGGAGCATCCAGATCCACACACTGCTCCTAGGACCTCTAAGTTTATCTCTGTCAAAACAGTCATGACGTGCTAACCTGTTCCTTTTTCCTGTCCCCCATCCTGGGAATGGCACCTGGGAATGGCACCTGGAATCCTGAGAAGGAGAAGAGCACTAGGTCTTGTCCAGATCACCCCCTCGTCTCATAGCCCATCGACCCCATATTCTGTTCCTTCTGCCTCCTGAATCTCGGTCTCATCCCCTCAGCTTCTTCCCTGATCCAAGCTCCATCCTTTCATGCCTGGGTCCCTGGAAAGGCCACCACCTGGGTCACTAGCTTCCAATCTCATTCCTCCAGTTCTGATCCCAGCTCTGACTGGGCCACCCCTAACTGTCACCCCAGCCTGACCTCTGCCCACTGCCTCATCTTCATCCTATTCCAGCCTTACAGTTCCCTTGCTAGAGGTCATGACTGGCCCTCTGCTTGGGCACCTAATGATCCTGCACACCTCCCTGCCTTTGCACAAACTAAAACATCCTTCTCACACCCTCTTCACCTTTGCCTGGCACCTCCTGCTTTCCCAAGATCCAACTCCAATGGCTCCTCCTCTGGGAATCCTTTCCAGACAAGTCAAACCCCCGCCCCCCAAAAGGCTCTCCTGGGCTGCCCCACCACTTCACACCCCTGCCCATCAATGTCCTTCCTCCCATCTGACTGGGGCTCCTTAAGGGCAGGGCCTAAGCTTGACTCATCTTGGTCACCACCATCGCCCAGCACCAGGGCTGGCACACCAGAAGCCTCAGGAAATGTTTGTTTAAGTAATGGGTGGGGGGGTGATTGAGGCGTGAATGGCTATGCGAGTGAGGGAATTAAAGGGAGGAGGAGGACTAAACGGAAGGAAAAGCAGAGCAGGCAGGGGCAGATGAGAATCAAGTTCAGGGTGGAAGGAAGGAATGGATGAAGATCCGAGATCATGCGTCTCTGGACACTTTCTCCAATAAAGCAATATGGGTTCGCCCTGGTCGAGCTCCCCCCTCCGCCGCAGTCTGGCCGTTTCCCGTCCGAGCTATGGTCAGAATCCCAATACTGGTCATTCTGGAAAGGGCTTACCCGGCTGGACCCGCAAAACTGGTTTCCCCACAAGCTTGCCATGGCCTCTGCGGAACCGACCTGGATCGGGACCCAGCCGTTCCCAGTCTATTGGCAAACTGGCGAGGACTGGAGGAGACGGGCACGTACGAGAACCTATCGCCGTCGGACTTGGGCTGCGGGCCCCGCCCACTAGCGAAAGCGTCCGGAGTGGCCTGGGGAGGTGGGAAGCGGAGCGTCTATTGGCTGGATGATAGTGACTGACGTCATGGATAGCTTATTGCAAGCTAGACTCCAGAAGAATGCCTCACGTGTCAGACCCACCTCTGAAGTGAGACTGAAGAGCCTGGTGACTGAGGGCGCGGTCCGAGACAGAATGGCCCGGAATGGGGATTCTGGTGCCCATACCTGACTTCTTTGCTGATCTCATCTTTGGGTCTTGAGGGAGGATGGGGTCCTGAGAGGCCATGGGTCTTGAGAGATCAAGGCCAGGCTCCTAGATCGTGAAGAAGCAGGGGACTTTGGATCCGAGAGAAGGAGGGACTGGGGGAGTCCTAACTTCTGGGTCTGAGAGAGGAGTGGGCTGGGGAACCTGAAAGACTGAGATCTAGGGACCTGGCCTCCTGTATCCTGAGTCACTGGCCTGTCCAGATATGACAGATTTGGGGCTCAGGATTTTATGAGGCTGTTTATGGGATTGGAGCCAGGCCTTGCCCCTGGGCAAGTGTTCTGTGTCCTCACGTGGAGCATGGAATAGAGAAGGAGAGGGAACAGACGCTCTGGCCTGGATATGCCCTTTCCACGTCCGTCCCTACCAGAGAAGCGAGGGGCAGGGCGCTGTCTACAAAAGGATACCAGGGAGGGAGGAGACTTGAGATGCACTTGGAGACAAAGAGAAAAACACAGATACCAATGGAGAGATAAAAATAATAAAACAATAATAATAATAGAGTTCTCTTGTACTGAATTTACTGTGACCTGGGTTCTGTGCTAAGCATTTCACATAATTATTTCATGTCTTCCTCCTCACACTTCTAAGAGATCAGATTATTATCATTATTATTATTATCCCTGTTTTACAAGTGAGAAAATTAAGGTCCAGTGCAGGAGAATCAAGATACAGATTTTTAAAAAAATTAGATACAGATGTAAAGAGACAGGAAACACACACACACACACACACACACACACAAAAAAAAAAAAAAAAAAATTTAAGACAGAGATATATAAATGAAGAGATAGACTGGCCCAAAGAGAGAATAAATGGCAGACAGTGAACCAAAGGAGAGGGTCTGAAAGCTGAGACTTCAGGGTCATTGGGGGTGGCAAGGATAGGGACTCCAGGTATTTCCTTCCTTGTCTCCATGACACCAGGCTTTTTAACCCTTCTTGCTATGGGTGTTGGGCCTAGTTGGGGTAGAAAATGGTGATTAGGACAAAGCAGGTATGTCATTATCCCATTAAAAGATGATAAGAAAGTGATTCATGGGGGGCCCCTGGCCTGGGAGGGTCCTTTCCTTCACGGCTCCAGTACTTTGATCTGAACAGATCAAGCCTCAGGGAGGACTGGAATTGGGCAGCGCCCTTCTCTCCCTCACCATCTTCACATCTCCTTCACTCAGAACTGTCACTGTAGCCCATCAAAGTGACAGGTGGGTCACCCTGAGCGAGTAACAGCTTCCTGGTGGGTCTTCATCTATCTGGATAGCTCTACAGATGTCCCCTAGAAGTCTTGACACATTGCAGAGACTCAGAACATAATCGTGGATAAACATGTCTGCACAGAGACACAGGGTCAAATACCTGTCTCTGCAGCTCTTCCTCTGACCCTACCCCACCATCTCCCTTTCTGTCACTGTCATGTTCCTCAGCCTCTCCCTGGCCTCACAGTCTCCTCCCCACCTTCTCTTTCACCCTTGCATTTCTCCCAAAGCCACTGGGCCCACTAACCTCACTGGACAGAAATTGAGGCTCATTTTGGAAGAAGTCAGCCTCCCAGGGTCACCTGTGGGATGTATAGAGGAGTGGCATGGGGGCTAAGAAAGGGGTTCTTAAGGCTCCAGACACACTCCCAGCACCTTGGAGTTGGAAACACAAGTTTCACAGCAAACACTGTCCCTCGTAATATATGTGAGGTGTGATCTTGCATTTGCACCCACATAATCAGAGAGGCACACATGCCACATAAAATCACCTACAAGCACCAAAAGGCACACATCACAGAATCACCCACACTTACAGAAATACCGTATTCCACGTGCAAACAGACCCGGCTCTGCAATTATATGCCCATCCCCTGATAAGCCATGGATCCAGTCCCTGCTAGAAAGAACATGAGCAAAGACTGGATTTTGTCCACTATTGAATCTCCAGGTATGAACAGAACATAATCATCACCATCATCTTCATCATAAATCCAAAATATGTTTCCTATGTACCTGACATCATCATAAGCCTTTCACATGAATTGATTCTTTTAATCTTCTCAACAACTCTATTTGCAACAAGCCCTTTTACATATGGGGAAAATGAAGAGCAGTGAAGTTCAATGACTTGCCCAAGGTTTCACAGCCAGTAAGAGGCAGGTGGGATGTGAACCCAGGTTTTCTGGCTCCAGATTCCATCACATAAGGCTACCCCTCAATAAATATTTGTCGCCTTAATCCAGTAGGAATTGTAGGACTACAATAACTGAGGACATTTCCCATCCCAATGTGCAGTGTATAGAATCACAGGTGTGTAATACAACACAGATATAAAAGGGACCCTTCACATGTCACACCAGAGAGCACAGAAACAATGCAAAGA
Organism: Urocitellus parryii; assembly: GCF_045843805.1. Classification (NCBI taxonomy): domain Eukaryota; kingdom Metazoa; phylum Chordata; class Mammalia; order Rodentia; family Sciuridae; genus Urocitellus; species Urocitellus parryii. The sequence goes on along the minus strand of NC_135545.1, from coordinate 11,579,742 downwards.
GACAATCCCCACACAGTCACATAACCACACACGGAGACACAACTCACCCAAACCAGACCCAGTGACACACCCACAACTCCCTGAGTCCCTCCTGTCCCGCTGGGCAATCCCTCAAGGAAACAGCAGGTTTAGGATGGGAAGGAGGGTCCCCTTCTTGTCTGCTCAGCTAGACCGGTTCCACCAGAGCCATGGATGGCACAATCTGCCTTGTGAAACCCATGTTGGGCAACCGGGTTCAGACCCGGATGCCTGGATTCTGAAGGCAGAGGGATTAGAAGCCTGGACTTCTATGTGCTGAGAGAGTAGGGGGCTGGGCGCCCCACTCATTCTCAGGGAGGGGATGAGGGGGACTAGGACATAGACTCTCAGGTCCAGAGAAAGGAGAGCTGGGGCCTGGACATCTGGGTTCTGGGAAACAGGGGGCCTTAGTCCTAGATTCCTCTCTTTGAAGGTAGGATTCCAGATTTGGCAAGTAAAAATACAAGAAACCGCACAGCATGGTGGTGTACATCTATAGCGCCAGCTAGGCAAAGCTGAGGCAGGAGGAACACTTGAGCCCAGGAGTACTTGAGCAACCTGGGTAACATAGTGAGACGCAAGCCCGGTACTGGGGTGCAAGTCTGTAATCCCAACGACTTGGCAGGCTGAGGCAGGAGGATTGCAAGTTCAAGGCCAATCTCAGCAACTTAGCAAGACTCTGTCTCAGAATAAAACATAAAAAAGGACTGAGGGGCTGGGGTTGTGGCTTAGTGGTAGAGCGCTTGCCTAGCATGTGTGAGGCATTGGGTTGGATCCTCAACACCACATAAAAATAAATAAATGAAATAAAAATAAAGGTGTTGTGTCCATCTACATCATATATATATACACACACATACACACGTGTGTGTGTGTGTGTGTGTGTGTGTGTTTCGTTTTTTAGAAAAAAAAAAGTACTGGGGATACAGTTCAATGTTTAGTAAAGCACCCCTGGGTTCAATCTGTAGTACCACAAAACCAACAAAAAGCAATGAAATAAATTTTTAGTATAAGTATGTCCCAAATAGTTCATGGAACTTACTAACACTAAAATAAAATATATTCGTTGTTTATCTGAAATTTCAATTAAATAGACACCCTGTATCTGACAACCCCATTGAGGGGGACAGAGGCCAGATGCCTAGTGGCTGGGCCATAGCACTCCTCAACTCCCCAGACCTCACCTCTTCCTGCTCCCTGCTCTCCTCACCCCCAAACAGGCCACCTCACAGCTTCCCCAGTCCCGATTTCCTCATCTATGTGACTCGCTATATCTAATTGGGGCCCCCAGGCTGTATCAGAAGAGGAAACTTGAGAACAACTCAGATTGTCATCTTAGGAGCCTGAGGGTCCTCAGAGATGATGGAGTCACTTGAACCCATAGTCTGGACAGCTAGGGAGACGGGCCCTATGGCTGCCCCCAAGGAGTAGGCTTGCGAAGGGGAGAGATGGGGAGAGGTGAGGAGAGACCCTGAAATAGGAGACAGAAACCCCAGGATATGGACACAGAGGCACAGAGCCTGGGAGGAGAGAGACTGGGAGATGGGGAGACAGACCCAGAGATTCAGAAACAGATTTGCAGAGATGGAGAAAGAGATGAGGAACTGGACACATGGAGACGCAGAGATGGGGATACAGGGATGCAGGAAGCAAGTGGGGAGATGTCCCCCACGCATGCAGGCTCCTGGACCCATGGCTGATGTGCACGGGCAAGGGATTACTGCCCAGATGGAGACAGAGAGAACCAGCCATCTGGGAGGTGCTGAGAGGCTTGGGCCCTGGTGTGTTGGGCGTGGAGGAAAGCTGTGATCCCAGACCAGTGGGTTATCCATCTGCCATCACCCCATGTCCATACCTAGTGGAGTGACGGATACTACCTTCTCTATAGGTGACACCCCAATTTTCTGGTGCCTCCTACATTTTTGGGGGGTGACGCCCATGTTAGCAACCCCACCCAGCTCTAACACCGCTTCCCTCACTGAGTCATGTCAACCCCGTCGGTCCTGTTGAGGGGAGACTTTGGCAACATGAGCATCTATCCCCCAGCTTCACCCCTGGAGCCCCGCAGTTTGAAACCCCAGGACCCTACCTACTCAGGAATGTGCAGCCTAGCTTAACAAGACTCCAGCCCCCTCCCTCAGATCCAGGGGTCCAGGCCCCAGCCCTCTTCCCTTAGACTTGGGGTTCCAGGCTCTCCTCAGCCCCATCTTCTGCTCTATGAGGACCCTGATGAGTCCAGGGGTCACATGTACATCCTTCAGTTTCTTTCACAGTTTGCAGCCTCCTCTCTTCCCAGTTCGGAGTAGAGGTGAGTGGACCCCTGACCTTGGTCCCTACATGAATCATTCCTCAAAATACACTCACCCACCTGCCCCTGCCCTGTCTCCTGGCCTTGAATGAGAGAACCATGTCTCCCTGGAAGATGGCAGGGTGAAGTCACTAAGCATGAATGAGAGCCTTAAAGGAGAACCCCACTCCAGACTCTCTCCTGCATCACCCCTCCTTTCTCACCGCCATTCCCCTGCCCCTTGCCGGGCTCCCCTTCACCTGCCCCTCCCTGTAGCCCTCCACTTCTGCACCTCTCTTCTCCAAATCCTAACTTCCTTTTTTGTTATTTTTCTCCAGATCTGTGGGCCTCTTTGTCTCTCACGGTCTTTCTGTGTCCTCCTGTCTCTCTCCTTCCCTCCCATCTTGCCACTCTCCTGCCCGTCCCTGTCTCCCTGCTCTTTTGGCCTCTGAGCTGTCCCAGCTGTGCCCCTGGTCCCTCCCTGTCTCTCTGGCTCTATCTCTTACCACTCCTGTTTCCATCTCCATCCGTGACACCCCCCCCCACACACACACACACACACACTTGCAGAGGTGAGGTGGAAGGGAAGTGGGGGGTGGGGAATGCAGAGGGAAGGCGGGAAATCCCTGTGAGGGGAAGAGGGTCAGCCAGACCGGCTTGGCTCCCTGGGCACCTCTGTCAGAGCCCCGCCCAGGGCTGCGTGGCCGGGCCCATATAAGCAGCTCTTGGCCTTAGACAGAGAATTCAGTGCCTGTGTCACCTCACCTGTCTCCATCTCCACTCCGTCGTTGCCTGCAGGTAGGAGCACCCTTCCCTTCCCAAGGCCCTTGGCTCTGAGGCTGGCACCTCTGTCCTTCTCAATGCTCCCTGAGTCAGCCTTCTCAATCTGAGCAGGGCTGGTCTGAGTTTGATAATCCAAGGGCCCAGTATTATTTTAATCCACTTGGCCTGGGCCATCAGAGTGGGGCATTTCTCTTTTACCTCTCTGAGCCTCCGTGTTCCCTCTGTGAAATGGGCTTGCAGAGGAATCGAGGTGCTGGACCTCTGTGGGCACCTGGCTGTGATCTCCTTCTCATCTTGTCTCTGCCTCTACCTGTGTCTCTCTTGGTCTCTCTCTTCATCTCTGCCTCTACTATGAGGAGGGTCCTCTGGGGTCTGTCGGGCAGCTGTAAAGAGATGGGCGAGTCTCTCGCCCTCACCCTATCCATCCCCGATTCCATGTCTCTCCCAACTGGCAGGCTGACTTGGCCTCTTTCTCCCCAGTTCCCCTTCCCCTGAAAGCCTTGCCCCCAGTGCCCCAGTCCCTTGCCCTCCCCTCCCCAGTATCCCGCAACCCTTGGACAGACTCCGAAGCTGTTGCCGCAGCCACCTCCGACGTCTACAGCTCCACATCCTCAGGGCCAGCAAAATGCAGTTCGAGATGCACGACAACGTGAAAGGCAAAGGTGGGATCACTAGATGGACCAGCAACCCTCCCAGTACCTGGAACCTGGCCGTCTCCCTCCCCTGGGCACCCTGGCTTTGAAGACAAATGGCACCTGCTTCCATCCCAGAGGTCCCTGAAATGCTGGAACCTAGCACCCCTGGCCCAGACGTGGAGGAGGAGGCTACATGTTCAGGCCCTGCCCAGATGTGGTGCCCATCTTTCCTCAGACCAGCAGGAACCCTACCCTCAGCTCAACCAGATGTGCAGGAGGCAGCGGCAACAGGGACAGACTGGGATGTTGACGCATAGATGTGGCAGAAAAGAACTGGGAGGAGCAATGGTGTCCCTTCAGTGGGCGGCCTGGTGGCCCTGCCCAGACTGCCCGGCAGAGGGAAGGGTGGCAGGGGCGCTGGTCTCAGGAGGCACTAAGGTGCCTGCTGATCTTCTTCTCCCACCTCTGCAGCCATGTCCTACCCGGTGACCAGTCAGCCCCAGTGCGCCAGCAGCTGCTATCAGACCCAGCTCAGTGACTGGCACACGGGTCTCACGGACTGTTGCAATGACATGCCCGTCTGTAAGTGCCCTGGGAAGGAGGGAGGGGAGGGAAGCTCACCTGTACGCCACTCTGCCACTCCGACGTCCACCTTTCTAATTCCACTCCCACCTCCCTTCTTTAGTTCCACTCTAACCCTTGCCCCCTCTTGGGACCCCCAACCTCACAATCTAACAACCCTCAACCTCCCCTCAGCCACCACCCTGGATCCTCAACTTTCCCAGTTGGGACCCCGCTCCCTCTTCAAACGCTCTCTGTCACTAAACCACCTCCTTCGACCCTAATTCCCCCTGGGACCTCTTTTCCCCATTCCCTCCGGGACCCTCACTGGGGGGCGCAGCGGGCCGGACGCGCCCGTCGGCTCCGCCCCTGACGGCCCTCGCCCCGCCCAGGTTTGTGTGGCACTTTCGCCCCGCTGTGCCTCGCCTGCCGCATCTCCGACGACTTCGGCGAGTGCTGCTGCGCTCCGTACCTGCCCGGCGGCCTGCACTCCCTCCGCACAGGCATGCGCGAGCGCTACCGCATCCAGGTGCGCGCCGGGCGGAGCCCCGCGGGAGCCGGGGGCTGGGGACTGGCACCGTGGGACCCCAGGCAGAGCTCTGACCTCTCTCTTTCACCCCCCAGGGTTCCGTCGGGCACGATTGGGCGGCCCTCACTTTCTGTCTGCCCTGCGCCCTCTGCCAGATGGCGCGGGAACTGAAAATTCGAGAGTAAAGACGTCCCCCTTCTTCCTCCTCCTAGTCCACCACTCACGCCTCTGATCCTTCCCGGGAGAGCCTGCCCCGCTCACCGCCAAAAATACACCCACAATAAAAACCTGAAAACCAACTCCGCCTACATCCTTTTATTTTTTTTCTCCCTAGGAAAGAATCTGGGTGGAGAGGGAGGTTTGGTGAAGGAGGTGGGGACGTGACAGATGCCTAGGTGCGCACGGAGTTTGGTGGAGTCTGGCGTCTGATGGGACAGGCTGTGTATATGGCTTTTGTGAGTCTTCCCTCTCTGAGGCCAAGTGTTCTTACTAACACAGCAAAACCACAAACCCCTTAACAGCACATTGTGAAGCTCTGTCCACATCCTGAAAATAAGCAAAACTAGAAAG